>NC_080832.1:84793515-86043515 GCF_030435755.1 Ochotona princeps
CGACTGAACCTATTGTACCACATGCCAGTTGCAATACATGATTTCCTGGATCACAGATTGGAGGTAAGTGAAATTGCCCAAGTTTTGTTTTCTCCGATTTAAACTGGCAAGAATCATCATGATGGAATCATGGTGGATTGTGTCAACATCCTCCAGCCTTCCATAGTGGTACTGTAACAGACAAAATTCCAAGGCAGAGACATTGGATTACAATCATCTTTAGGGCCATAAATAAATGCGAAGGAGAGTTCAAGTAATCAAAGAGTGATGAAGAGTGATGAAATAAAAAGTCATTTTCAACTATAAATTCTATGAATATAGGCAGATGTTATCAAAACATGACAGTAGCAAAGTTGTCCTTCCTTGGTGGGTAGGGATGAGGGGTTTTTAAAATTGGTAAGAGATAAAGAATGAGAACAGGAATTTATTAAGGATGATGCAAAATAATATTTTTAAGACTACTAAACTGAGATAATGTGTTGTTAATACTAGCTTGGATAAAGATTAAACAAGTCTTTTTTTTTTCACAATCAGTAATATAATGGCTACCAATTCCCTGTGCTTGCCAAAGCAGTTCCCACAATCCAGGTTTCATATTTAATAATAGTGAGCTTATGAAAGCTATCTTTGCATTAACAAGTAGCTTTATTTAAAAATAAAAATGAAAATAAGCTCCATAATATCTAGGATACTAAAAATGAATGCCTTTGGGAAGCAGGTGGAGGCAGGCAGAACCACTCCCAATACAAAAATGTGTTAGAAAAGCTCTCACATTAAACAGCATGCAACATGTACAAGAAGAAGCTGTGAGATCAGTGGACTAAAGTAAATCCTCCGGAAGTATACCCGATTACATGGAAAAAACCAGTAAATGGAAAAAGTGCTATCTCAAGTTCCTGGCACAGAGACACTCTGTTTAATACAAGTGAATACAGAGTGTGGAGAGTACTGGATAGTCATTGCAAAGATAAAAATAGACCCTTCCTCCTATCCAAGATTAAACTCTGAAAGGACCACAGTTTACAAGTAAAACTATCACTAGTCTAAAGATAACATGAGGGGGAGTGTGTTGTGTAGTGATTAGGACACTGCTTGACATTCCTGCATGGAGTGTCTGGCTTCCAGTCCTGGTTCTCAGTTCTATTCTTGATGACCGCTTTCTGCTAATGCACACGCTGGAAGGCAGCAGGTGACAGCTCAGAACTCTTAGGAGCCTGTCATCCATGCCAAGGACCCAGACTGAATTCCTAGCTCCTGACCAGATACAATGGGCATTTGGAGAGGAAACCAGCAGTAAAGAGCTCTGTCCGGTTACTGTCTGTCTGCCTCTCTGTCTCTCTATGCATCCTCCTCTCAAATAAGGACTTTTCAATTAAAAGAAAGAAACCATGAATGAGTTCCTCTAGAACTTATGCATAGGAAAAGGCTTTCTAACTATGACTAAAACTTCAGACACAATAAAAGTTATTAAGTCTGATTACAGTTAAAAAAAAACCTAATGGATTACAAAAAACCCCCCACTAACAATAAAAGCATCAGATAAGTTGGGAGAAAACAGATAAAGCATTTATCATAGAGTTAAACCCTTAATGTACTGAAAACTTTGCAAAATTAATAAAAAAATACCTATTAAAATCCATTTGGAAAATGGGCATAGATGTGAACAATGCAATTAAAAAGATATAAAAAAGGACCCTTAATCATGTATAAACATGTGCAGCTTAATTCATACCAAAAAAAAGGCAAATTAAAACCACAGTGATGTTCCACTTTTCACCCACGAAAAGGGCAAAAGCTCAATTTTGACAGCACATTCAGTAGCTGAGGCAGTACAGGATCAGGTCATGTCATACATTGCTGAGGATGGAGGTGGAGGATGATTGAACCTGCATGGAGGGTTAGAGTAAATTGATCTCTAGCACTGCCCAGATATACCCACAAGACGTTTTCCTGCCCAACTTTGCTATAACACACAGGAGACACTTTGACCTTTTCTGAAGTCCCAGGGAGAATAGTTTGGGTTGCTTCCTTTCACCCTCACTAACTCTTGTGCAAGAGCAGAATAGGACCTGGTAGTTCATGTCTACTCTGAGCCTGCTTTCCCACATTCAGCCATGTGGGTCTGTGCTCTGACTGTGAATTGCTTGGCAACTCTTGGTGAGTGGGTGACCCTCCCACAGGTGTGTGGTCCCAGGGACTAGGAGCTCTGCTGGCCGCTCTTCTCCACTGCTGCCCCTAGAGGCGCTCTCTTGTGCCTGCACCACACCGCATAGCCAGCTTTCTTTTGCAGAATGAGCTTTTACGACTCCCGGCATGACAGAAGAGGCTCAAATGACTGCATTAGAAGATGAAGATGAAGGCTTCACTGTCATTGATCTTGGTTACGTGAACTCCATTAAGACCAGTTTTAAAGTTTGCTAGTTCAATTTGCTCTGGATGAAAAGCAAATGAGTACTAAAAGCATTACGGCAGGGACATGGATGTCTCTCTCTGTTGCTGTACTGCCCAGTATCACACTTCCAAAGGGCTTGATGGAAAGAGTTCAAAGTGAAGGGCAGAAAAGACAAACGGAAGCCACTTCTACCATCAGTCTCTGAAGTCCCATGAACAGACTGAGAGTTCACTCGAGGTCTGCGAAAGTATTAGCAGATGCCAAAAGGCGAGCAGCCAAGATCTATGTCTTTGTGCAAGAAATGAACAGCTACCAACAGCTAGAAACTGTTTGAAGCCTGAATTACGAATGATGGAAAAGCCCTAGCAGAAAGAGGATGAGAAAGAGAGATATGTTTCCAAAATAATTGGATCTATGGGCTTGTAAAAAAAAATGTTCTTTACAGATCCTAGACCTCTAACCATGTAGATATCTGATATTTTAAGAGTAAGATTACATTTATTAATTTTTTAGATGTTGTTCTTATTAATAGTGGCTGAAATGACTTTGAGGAAACAATCTTTTAGTAAGGGGAAGCAAAATATACAATTGTTAGAATTGAAGTTTACAACAAAGAAATATGTAAACCAGCCTATTTTTAAGTTATTCAAAATAAGCCAGACATAGAAAGGTAAGTGCCATATGTTTTCCCTGATAAGTGGGAGCTAAATTTAAATTTAAAAATGTTAATCAAGTAACATCTTATGAGTTTTTTGGCCATACATTAAGCATTTATGAAGTCCTAATCCTTGTTGTGTTTCTAATTATATGAATTGGAAATGTGTTTATATTATTCATCTTTTAACAAATATTATTCAACACAGTAAGAAAATTTAGGAAGTATACCATCGTTTGAAATTAAACCATTAAACCAGGTATCTACAGATATTTGACTGTAATGACAGAAAACTAACAGCAGAGGGCACTTTAGTACTCCTACAACGTAAAACCTTTCCTCAAACCCTTTCTAAGTCAATAAAATAGAGGAGATTTGAAAGACCTGTTAAAGGTTAACCAGAAGTGTTAAACTAATTCCTCCGCTTCCCATAGCCTGGGAGATGCATGTCATGTGAACTGCAGCTTCTTTAATCAATCCATAAATCAATTAGGTGTCATCTGAAAAAGAAAGTGTTCTCAGATCTGCAAATTAGTAAATATTATCTCGGATTTTTTTTTTAAAGATTTATTTATTCTCATTACAAAGTCAGATATACAGAGAGGAGGAGAGACAGAGAGGAAGATCTTCCATCCGATGATTCACTCCCCAAGTGACTGCAACGGTCGGTGCTGCGCTGATCCGAAGCCGGGAACCAGGAACCTCTTCCGGGTCTCCCACGCGGGTGCAGTGTCCCAATGCATTGGGCCGTCCTCGACTGCTTTCCCAGCCCACAAGCAGGGAGCTGGATGGGAAGTGGAGCTGCGGGGATTAGAACCGGCACCCCTATGGGATCCCGGCGCATTCAAGGCGAGGACTTTAGCTGCTAGGCCACTCAGCCGGGCCCCTTATCTCGGATTTTAAAGAGACAGGTTAAGTTCTGTGAAAATGCAGGACGTAGCACTGTGCAGCACTGTATTGTTCTTGAAATCCTCTACCGATTAGCGCTAGATCTTGGACATGCTGTTCAGAGTCTTCCAAAATCATCAGCAGTGTTGTGCTCCTTGTCATGGTCATCACTTCAAGACAGTTGCTATGTTCAAACAGCTTCCACTCAATTCAAATTAGAAAAACAATAAAATGTGTATAAGAAACCCAAAACAAAAAAGCAAACAGCACACACTGAAATCTAAATTGTGTCATTCAGGAGAGGTCATTTGGATTGGAAGTTAAGACCTGCTTAGGATACCAGCTTTCCACATCAAAGTGTCTGAGTTCTGGTCCCACTTGCTCTCCTTCCTCCTCCTCCTCTTCTTCTTCTTCTTGTCTTAAAGATTTATTTGATTTTTATTGGACAACCAAATATACAGAGAAGAGGAGTGACTGAGAAGAAGATCCTGTGTCTGCTGAGTCACTCCCCAAGTGGCCACATCGACCAAACCTGAGCCAATTTAAGGCCAAGAACTAGAAGCCTGTTCCGGGTCTCGCATTTGGGTGCAGGCTCCCAAGGCTTTGGGCCTTTCTCCACAGCTTTCCCAAGCCACAAGCAGAGAGCTGGATTAGAACCAGTGCCCATTGGATCCTGGTGTGTGCAAAGAGAGGACTTTAGCTGCTAGACCACTGTGTTGGGCCCCAACTTGCTCCTCTGGTCCAGCTCCTTGCTAAGCAGTACTCTGGAGGACAGCAGATGTTGGCTCCCCTGGGAAAGAGCCTCCCTCCTGCCGGTGTGCTGCCCAGTCCAGCCAGTCCCTAAAAGAGAGTGAATCAACAGACACACGTGCTCTCTCCCTGCTTCCTCCTTCCCATTTTACTCTCTCTCTGTCGGCCTTTCAGATTAATAAGCAAAACCATTTAATACGTAATCGACCTCTCTTGCCCCTGGTATTTACATTTTATGCACAAGAGGTTTTGTATTTAATGATAAGACTCTCCACCAATATCATTCGCTCTCATTCTGCAGATTGTTTCAGCAAATTGCGCTAGCTGTGCCCCAGCTCTAAAAAGATTTATGGTGGTTCTTGACCTTAGAGAGTTCAAAGAGCCACTGGAAAAGCCTTATGAAAGACAAGGAGCTTATCTCTCTAAAGACACTACAGCGCATCCTTTACACAAAATGAACATTCAATTCAGAAACTGCCCACGGGCTCCACAAATAGCACATGGGCAACTTGTGACGCAGACACAGATTTTACAGCTCCTACACATTTGTGAGGAAGTTACTAGGAACTTCCTATACTGTTGCTTGGTCAAGATGGGCCTTAAAGAGAACAAGGTAGGCTCACCATGTCATGCAACTTTGGACATTACTCCATAAGGGTTAGGAAATATGCTGAAGTGTTTGAACTTGAAAAAGACAGACATGCATTATAGACAGCAAAATCAAAGTGTAAGATGTAAGACAAAATGAAGAAAGAAGACAGAAAGCTAGGAAAGCTGGGCTGGCCTCATATTTACCCGAGTGAGGCAGAGTGAGAGCTTCCCAAATTACAGCTGTTCGCTTTTCTGAGGTAAGCCTACTTCGATCCTGTATAGTGAGACACAGTTCTCCAACACCAAGGGACGTTTTGAAACCCAACAAGAATTGTTTTTCAATTCCACCCATGTTCTACCCAAGCAACAGACATTAGCAACTTTGCTTTCTTGTTAGAAAATATAGCCTGAGTCTACATAAGGCAATTCAAAAGCTTAAGCTGCCTAGGAAGCACGAAAGAGATTTGGCCACTCCTCCTGGAGAGTGGAATGTAGAGGGCTGTGTTCACCACACACATGCAAGCGCAGTGGCAGGTGCTGTGACCGCCTGCACTTCGTCCCCAGGGGCAGAACTGGGGACGAACCAGTGTGGAGTACCTCAGGGTTCCCCATTAGCCAAGTTAAAACAGTCAGGAAGTAAAACTTCTGGACAAGGAGGTTTCACACAGAAAATTAGTGAAAATTAAACTTAAAATATATGGGACTTGTATATATAGATGATAGGAAATTCACATGCAGATCCTGATACTGCCACATATTGCCAATCCTATTTGTCTTTTGAGACAGGCAAAAGATCATTAATTAAAGGATGAGAATTGGAAAGAGAGATGTTGTTATTCCTATGAAGAGAAATTTGACTCAGGACCTCTAAGAATAGGGTCAGAAATAAGACAAAGTCGGTGGTTTGAAGAAAACAAACTGAGCTCAAATACTACATTGTCAGCTGTACTCAGAAGTTTTTATGAAGTTATATGTTGAAAATGAAAACAACAGTGACATCTGGTCTATAGAATAAGTCCCCATGCTCACAATCGGGCCCAACCCACCTCCCAGACCCTGGGCACCTGCTGCCCACCTCACAGTATGTGCTCAGTGAGGCTGCTAAACACAGCACACACCTTGATGTCTCTATGACACGAAGGCCTCTGGAACCAGGATGCCAGAAGGCTGTTTATCTGGAGAAAGTTTATCCATTCCCAATCCCAGTCCGTAAGCCATTTCTTCTATTTAAGCCCTTGGTAATTCCCTCTGTCTCCCTTCTACTTGCAGAATTATCACTCCTCCCTCCAAAGTGTGTCTATTTGTATAATGAGGAACGTAACATACAGAAGTGAATATCATTCAGATACTTCTTTTTTTTTTTAGCTGTGTTCTAATAAAACTTTATTTACAAAAATTGCCAGAAGCAGATTTGCTCTGCTACTGGAATTAGCTAACCCCCACCTTAGGGTATTTAGGACAAAACAATACTTCCACTGGTGTCCCTTAAGATGCTGTCTTTTTTCTACTTTTAAAGTCCATGAGCTTATAAAGCATGCTCACTTAGGACACAGGCATGTTGCCCATAACAACTCAACCATCTTGACATAAATCCATACATTCTTTTGAAATTATTCTTTCTTATTATATAAAAAGCCACATTAAAGGGAAGATTAATTCTTACCATGTTTCCCCTTGGCTCTGAATATCAGATGGAATTTGTATCGATAGCAATGGCTATTCATGCCTTGGCCCTAAGATTTGAAACATAGAGTCTATGATCTATAAACCATAGAAATATGAACTTGGGTGCTATGATTAAAATTTTTTGCCTATAATATAATCTTCATTGCAGATGAAACTATTTAGGAAAAGCCCAGCCAGATGCTTATACACACCTGTTGGAAACTCAACCACAGTCTAATGTTATGACCCAGTAGATTAGCCACTGCTTGTGAGGCCAGCATCACACATCTGAGGGCTAGTCCAAATCCTGGCTTTTGTGCCTCCAGTTCAGTTTTATGCAAATGCACATGGGAAGCAGAGGATAATGGCTCAAGTGCTTGGGTCCATGTTGCCTATGATGGAGACTAGAATGTAGTTCCTGCCTCCAAGTTTTGGCCTGGCTCAGCCGAAGGCCATTGTGGCTATATGGGAAATACGCTGTAGGGTGTAAAGCCCTCTCTCACTCTCTTGCTCTGTGTATGTGCTTTTCAAGTAAATGGAAATAATTTTTTTAAAAAAGAAAAACACAAATCCATGTAGCCAACTGTGCTACAGTTGAACAGATTTGTGATTCCTACATACCTACTGGAACACATATCCCTGCTGGAACTTTCCCATGGTTTTTGCTACATCCTTCCCTGACAAAACTAAACCACTCTTAGTGTAGCCTACAGTGTAAAATCTAGCTACAGTGATTCAAACTGGCCATAAACCTCTAAAAACTCACAAACCAGAATACCATGAAAACGTGTAATCCAAAACTTAGTCAAGATCCCTGCAAAATTGTTTCCAGTATGTCTTTTACTTTTTTTTTTTTAATTTTCTCCTTCACAGGTAGGGTGATTAGGCTAGAGACCTTCCATTTACTGGTTTATTCTCCAAATGCTCATATTGGCAGATGCTGAGCTGGGCTAAAGGAAATCAGTTTAGGTATCTCACCCAAGAGGCAGTTATCTGACCACTTCCATATTATTTGCTGCCCCCTACAGTCCACAAGAACAGGAAAGTGGGATGGGGAGTGAAGACAGGATTCAATCCTAGGACACTAATGTCCTAATCACCATCTTAAAACATCAGGACAAATGCCTGCCCTTCTTTGTAGTTCTATGTTCTAACATTCTACATCTCATTTAATTCTCAATGACTCTAACCAATGCACTGATGTCATTCAGATACTCCTATCTCACTGCACTGTGAGATGCTTGATGTATTCATTTGTATCTCAAAATTTGAACATGATATTGGCTCGTATTAGGAAATAGAACGACCTTTCTTGAAAAAGCGAAAGGAAGTACAATCAAATTCTTCTGTAATAATCCAGATAGAAAGTCTCGCATGAACCTAAATATGGAAGGTAGAACTGAGAATGGAAATTAAAAATTATTAAATAGATTAGACAAGATGGGTGGTTAAATGGAAAGTAGAGGATAAGAAGGACTTAAAGGTAATTCTAAGCTGTGGAGCCCAAAAGATTGAAAGAACATAAAGGATATTGTAAACAGAAGAGGGATAAAATAAAGATCTTAATTTTTGTTTCCAATTGAACTTGACATGCAGGGGGACATCCATTTGTAGTTGTTTAGCAGACAGCTGTGCATTCAATGAAGAAATGATGTATTAAGAGATTTTAGAGCCTAAAGTATGAAAATGGAAACCAGAGTGTATAATATGGAAGAGAAGGAATCAATGAGTGAATTTGGGGGTCTGCTTCTGTAAAGCAATAAAGAAAGCAGCAGAAAGATGTGAAGGAATATGAGAAACCAGTTGAAATGTCCCAAGAAAACTCACTATCACAGGTTCCAAGAAAACAGACCAAAAACTGTAACATATTGAGACCAAGCCAGGGTAGGACTGTGACAGACTTCATGGAGAACAGCATCACGGGCACAAGGGAGCAGTGGGAGGGTATGAGAAGAGCATGCGTGGCATGCTCTTCCAAAGATTAAATCATACCCAGGCCGGGGTGTTGCTGTACCTCCTGTACATTTTCTCTGTGACCTACATTGTCTTCTCATTGAATGCTGGCTTAATCAAGTGTCGTTAAAGCTGCAACTGCTCCAAGGTACTTGATGATTTTTGCTGTTTTTTTTTTTTTTTTTTTATTTCAGTAGTTGAAAACAGAATTTATGAATCAGCATGCTGTGGGAGTGAAGCGGTTTCATGGCTCATTTATACTCTGTTTTAAGTGTAACATCTATTTCTCTAGATGAATCAACATTTTTGGACTGGTTTTTACTTTTCCTAAAGTGATCCACAAAGACCTTAAAGAATCCCACCCACAAGTAAAGGGTTTTGGGCGAGGGAAGTGGTGAGGAGGCAAGAAGGGAGAAAGGAGAAGTGGGAGGGGAGAGGAGACGAAGTGGGTACGGATGGGGTGAGAATGGGAAGAAAGGAGACAGGATGGAAGGGGAGAGGGGAGGGAACCAAGGCTAGGATTCTCTCCAACTGAAGCGCATAGTTCCAACGCTGCAGGGCCTTGGGCAGGGTTGAATGGTGAGCCCTACACTTGAAGGCATTGTGTCTTACTTTGCTTTTATCTCCTGTCATTCTAGATTACAGACCTTGTAGTTTAAGGTAGTGGGTTGGTTTTTGTTGTTTTTGTTGTTGTTGCTGTTTTTTAACTGAGATTTGTGAGTTTTAGATGAAAATCACTGGCATTTCCAGCTCAATAGGCCTACTCTGTTGGATTCAGAAATGAATCCCATGTGTTTTAATTTGGATTTAGTCAGTTATGTTTTAAATCAGGCTTTGGGAAATGTATTAAAAATATAGTTTAAAGCCGACTTCTTGTAGAACAAATATATTAAATACTGTATTCAGAGTCATCCCTGTCAGTCAGCTTGTATAAGTCACATTTGATAAATTTATGCCAAGGAAATGTTTCCTTCCCAGAAGAGAAAGTTGGAAAAAAAAAAAAAAACTTACAGGAACGAACAGAATGGATGGAGGATGCTAACACATGCAATAACAGATAGGGCAATTCTTGTAAAACCTGATTTTAAGGAAGGCTGCATTTCATATGTAATCTACTTATTTAGATGTAATGTACTTTATGTATTTGCTAAATACGTACATATCTGCCTGACAGAATGTAAGCTGCACGAGAGCAGGAATCCCTGCTTTGTTTACTACTGTGTTCCAAGCTCCTAGAATAGTATCTGGCCCATCCTAACAGCCCTGAAACTGTTGCACCAGTGAGCGGAATATCCAAACCTCCCCAAGCCCTGGAACTATTTTACGTTCCTACCCAGGAGAACTCAGCTGCGGGACCCATTCTGTCCCTACCACTTTCCCCTCTCAGACTGCTTCCCTCTTCTGCCATTGAGTACACTTCTAATGTGTCTGCCTCCCCTGGAGAACACAGCCCCAAGGGAGAGTGGCCCATCTTCTGTGCTCCTTGGAGAAGAGGATCCTCCACGTGTCTTTGATTCATTCTCTCAACAGGGAGCGGGCATGAGATAAATGGTGTATATGGTCCACATGGTCTTGAATGGAAGGAGAAAGAAGATTACAAGTGAACACCAGTGTTAAGACTTCATCCCACTGGTTTAGAAGGGCCGGAGGAGTCTATGCAGGAGGCATGACAGTCTATGGGGTGCGCTGGGCTGACCCAGAGCAACCTCTGGCATACTTAACACTGGCTGGGAACAGGCCTGGTTGGGGAACTTGGGGGAGGCCTTGGCTGGGTGGAGGTTACCAGTAAGGGGCGCAGGAACTGGAAGGGGGCTGAGTTCTGGTCAGGTCACAGTTGTACTCCCTTGGCACAAACATGGATTCGGACTTGACGCACCATGCCGGGTTAGACCGCAACACAGTTTGGTGCTCTGGAGGACCAGGGTAGATGTGGGACGGACTCGGCTAGGTTTCAACCCCAACTGAGCCATAGATGAGCTATATGTGGGTATGGACGAGCCGTGGCTGGACTGAAACTCTCAACAGCAGGAACCAGAATGGGTTGAAGAGCGGTGCTGGCCAAAGGACCTGCTGGTATGCGTGAAACCTGACACCAGGAAGGGTCTGATGGAGGAATCTGAACAGTTCCTCTGACAGGACACTGACCCTAGAAATAAACGCAGGAAGTATGGAGGTAAACAACCCAGAAGAGGCTTTGGAAAGTGACCCACTGGCATACATTTGGCTCAGGTTGGGGGCAGACCAGGCTGAGTCGGTTCACGTCATCCACTGGCAAATCCGAGCGCTGGAACTGTGTGGGGGCCTGGCCAGGTTTGGTTGCGATAAAAACAGTACGAAACACCAAATGCCAAGGTGAAATGGCCTGTGCCAATAGGGAATGCAGCACCCAACCAGCACACCTCCCATTGGTTTAGGTGAGGGACGAGTGTGTGATGGGCAGAGCCAGGAAGAGCTGCAATACTCATTGGTTCCAGTGGAGGTCGGGGCTCAGAATAGAACCAACCCAGGGATTACAACCACCAGCTGATCCGGAGTGATGGACTGTGGCGGGCACTGTGCTTACTTGTAGTGCATGTAGGAGCCTGGACTGGGAATGCCTCAAAGTTTCTTTGGGGATTCCCCTGAACAAAATGAAGGAATCAAAACATTAACCAAGAAAAGATAGAAGATGGAGTAGATCAATCAACCACCTCAGCTATATGTTTGCAGCGAAAAACTGGACAAGGGGAAACTCTAAGATGGACTATGTCAATCAGTGGACTCTGCACCAGCCTCATCGTACCTGGATTGTTGCTGATGATATGTTGGAGCTTCTAATTGATCGAGGTGATGCTCTGCTGGCTCTGCCCTCAAACCTGAGAGGGCCTCCCTAAGAGGCCGTTGAACTTGACTGGACAAGTGGGATGCTGGACTCTGTATGGTGTGAGCTTTTAATTAGGGAATCCCAACGGAACTTGAGCTGTGGTTATGCATCAAGGTGAAGGAACTCACCATGGGGGAGGGGTTTGGGGTGAAGAGGGGAGAATCCCAGTACCTACGAAATTGTGTCATGTAATACAATGTAATTAATGAATAAATGAATAGAAAAAAAAAAAACTTCATCCCACTAAAACCACACCCTGGAAGAGGCCCCTTGATGTTAGCATGACTTCTGCAGGATTTTGATAACTACTGTGGACTCCACACTGAAAGTTTGGTTTGATAGTTACTGGTTGCCCCAGGAAAATGTAAGTGTTGTAGACAAAATCTGATCTGTTCAGTCTCTGTGGCCAATATTCAGTCTACTCCAACACTTACTGAACAATTACAATGGCTACAATTGAAAGGGACAAGACACAAAAACTTGCATTTAAAACCATATTACCTGTCCCTATGTGACAGTTTGCCTGGCAGATTCCTAACTACCAAAGAGTAGCGGGTATCAAAATAGGGTGGGAAAAAAGAGAAGAGTGTACACTTTTTCATCGTGCAGATGTTATCTTATTCACCTGGTGGGGCTGCACAAGCCGCTACTTCATTCCTGTTCCTGGAGACCCTGCCCAGGGAGCAGAGCTGACTGACGGGCTCTAGCTGATGCCCTTTAGACCAGGCAACCATGGAACAGAAAGACACGTGACCTTCCTAAGGTGGAACTCCTAATGCTTCCTCCTTTATCTGTCATAGGAATTTCCTCCTCCATAAACCTCTTGCATATTTAATCTTACATTGACATCGGTTTCCAGGAGGACTTGAACTGATACACCCAACAGCCAGTAAATCCTGCTAACTAGCAAAATCTTTGATTACTAGGACAAATGAAAGCTATGATGGGTGAAGATGTCATCTTCCAAAAGCCTTACTAGGAAGAACGCACTCTCAGATTTAAGTGGCAAATCCCATCTCTGAGGACATAATGGAATCACTAAGGAATTTCTTGATGTGGTTCATAGGTTGACTGTGGACTGTCCTCAGTTGTTTAAGTATGCTTGTATTATGCTGCAAGTGTGTTCAAATTTCTCTGAAGAGCTATGGCTTTCATCACACTCACCGAGAAAATTATCAGCAATGGCAGCTCGTGGTGAGTTATGTCAGTAGCTCACAAGTCACATCAGCATGAAGTCTGCATTATGCAAGTCGCTTTCTGCAACAATCATCATGCGTCCACCTCAAACTGAGTGAAGCTGAGTTGTCTTTGGAGCTCTCCAGGCTAAGCACACTAAGGGCATCACTGCTGCTTTTTCTTCCAGCACAAAACTTTACAGAAGTTACACTCCACCACAAGCAGTTTTTAGCACAAAAAGGAACAAGAAATCAATAGATTGAAGTTTTCATAGGCGGCGATTACATTTCAGGAGAAGGTGTACATGATACAGTCTACCCATTGAAAGACAGTGGAAAAGCACCTCTAGCAGCTGTTCTCAAGGAGGTTTGTGTCAGTACTGCTTGCATCAACTCACTTGGAACACATGTATCAGCAGCATCAATGCTTGCACGTCAGCATCTCTGTTTTATGCCCCCTCGAAATATGCATCGTTTAATTAGACCCCAGACAGGAACTGCTGTGTTGATAGCTCAGCCTGGAAGTAATGGCCTCCTAAGGGAGATATTCCTGTCCCACCGGGGAGACCGGCTGATATTTGTCAGCAAAAACACCAACCCCTCATGGGCTACTCCTTACAGGAAATTATTCTCAGAAAGCAATAAATTTACCCTGGAACCTGGTGGATTATTTATGATGCACTGGGATCAATAATTTGTCTGGACACCTGCAGCCATCTGTGTTCTGCCACTACCACCAGCAGCCAAGTACTCCAAACTCATCCCTGAGCAGGCTTGTTTCACATTTTCTCAGTGTGAATGGGGAGCAGCAGGCTGCTGCAGAGCGATGTAGCAGAATACAACAGCCCTGGCATCTGCTGTGGGGCTGGAAAACATGTGGCCTTCCAATGAGCAAGCTTGACTGAAGGGAGAGAGTAGGCCTTGGGCAGCGAAGGCTTAAGGACAAAGTTTCTCTCTCTCCTCTGCCCTTCAATGTTTTGTTTGGCTCTTACCTTGATAGAAAATTCTTGCTCAATACTCTCAATTTCTTCTTTCTGGGACTTGGAGAGTCATGCATGGTTTCAGGAAGCAATCCAAATGTATCCTTTGAAAACAGAAAATGACTTTTTTGGAGGGGAGAAAGGGGTATGTTAAATATGCATATATTGCTGTGCTGTCCAGCACTAAGACAATTCAGTAAGCTTTAGGAAATACTGAATCATTTAAAACTCTTTCTGGGGTAGCAAGGTCCTAGGGAAAACCATTAGACAGAAGTTAGAACTGTGCTCGGATTTGTTGTAGACAACAGCGTTCTTGAAGATGGTGACTGACTACCAACAGAGTTGATATCTCTAAGTTCTTTCCTGACCATTATCTGTGTCCCTTGTATTTTAGTTTCCAATGAAACTTTCAAATTTAAAAAGACGTGACCACCTATATTGCAAATTAACATACCTGTTTTGAAACATGTTTGTGCACACACACGGACACACACAGAGGCATGTTTAAAGCAACACTCGTCACTCCAGAAGCGTCATGAGTATTTTGCATACCTAAGATGGTGATCCCAAGTATTTAGACTAAGGTAAGGCTGCTGTCTTACCCTTTAGATATTTATTAAAATATTTTCACTCCTGATCCTGACAAATATTGAGAAAAGATATTAAAGCACTTACTTTGGGGTTGCCAAAGTCCTCAACCAACAGCAACCAAGGTTGCCCAAACTGCCCTTATTCATAACCCCAGCTCAATTTTATCTAAATATAAAAAATATCTTTTTCTGTTTCCTAATGCCAATTTCATAATTTAAAGATATTTTCATAGATATCATTCTTTTAATTAATTAATTAATTAGACAATTTTGACATAATTAGGGTAAAAAGGTTCAAGCACCACAGGAAGGTGGGCAAAACAATTAGTTTCGTATTGTTTCCTTCATATATCTGATGTAAAAGGGGATTTTAAGGGAGAAGCCCCACCCAGTCTCCCACCCACCCCAGGTCCCAGATGTGGGGCATGCTCTGAGGGTCTTGCGCAAGTGGTTTTGATAGTTCAACAGTCATGAATTGCTGCCACTCTCACCACTCCAAGCACGATGAGGTCGTTGGAGAATCCACTGGTTGACATAGTCCATCATAGAGTCTCCGTTTGCCCAGTATTTTCATTGTCAGCATATAGCTGAGGTGGTTGATTGGCTGGTTCTGTCCTCTGCCTTTTGATGGTTAGGGTTCTGAGTCCGGAAGCTCAATCGGGGGGATCCCCAAAGAAACTTTGTCCGAGGTGTTCCCAGACCACATTCTTGTATGTACTAGCAAGCACAGGGCCCAGCACAGTCCATTGGCCCAACCAGCTGGTGTTTGCAATTGCTGGGTTGGTTCTGTCTCCATCCCTGTCTTCCACTGGAACCAATGGGTGTCTGCAGTTCAGCCTGGTTCTGCCCAGCACATACTCGGCCCTCACCTAAACCAGTGGGAGCTACAGCCCAGTCGGAGTGACCCACAATAACCCCCACCAGGCCCGCCCCATGCCCTGGTTTGCCAGTATGTGTGGCAGACTAGTCCAGTCTGTCCCACATACCCTTCTGCTCTAATACATGTCAATGGGTATTAAAACTTGTTCCATCTAACCAGCTCAACTATCCAACCTTCACGGATGTTGGTGGCTGTCTATCTAGCCACCCCAGCCCCTGTCCTAGTTTTTGTGCCCTCCTGTGGGGAGTGGTAACCCAAGAGGGAGGAGCCCACTATTTCCTGCCCAGGCCACTCCCACTCCCAGATTATGCACTCTCCAGGTGGTTCTGTGGTTTAACTTGACAGAACTAGCCCCAGTGCCAGCTTCTGCCATCTGATGCTGTGGCTACACAAATATCATTCTTGAAGAGCCATAATTTTATAGACATTGGAATAAAATTGAGGATTGGAATAAAAATACATAGGTGTCATGTATTACTTGGTTAGCAGCAGAGTAATAATTTTTACTTGCATTGCTCTCTTTGTGAAGGATCACAAATTGCTTTACTGCTGGGTCTACTGTGCCACCATTCCATCATTTTGAGGGATTAGAAAGAACATACATACACCCTCTCAAGATGAAAGACGGGAAATGCTTCTCTAATAAAAAGGAAAAGGGAGTGTCATGGCGAACTGCAGACTGCTGAGCTTAATACCAAAGCAAATGATCAAAAGAGTCTATGATACCACTCCATCAGATGGGTACCAGTGAGCACAGCTGTTCGGAAAGCACCGTCCTGAGGTTATGCAGGGCTTTGGTTTTGCTTGGTTTGGTTTGTGACAGACGTTTTGCTGCAGTGAGTTTCTGAGTCTACTGCATCGGATGATCCACGTGGCACTGGGGACAAGGACTAAGAAAGCACAGTACGAGCTTTGCTTCACCATCTTCCCATGTCTGAATAAAGCACGCATCCTTTTACTTGTTTGATTCTTCTCCAATGAAATCAAACACTGCTTTTTACTTCTTGGTGTCTCCTGAGACACTTAGGTTGGAGTACAAGACCCCAAGGATATTTGCCTTTCTAGTAAATGCAGTGAGGATGGCTGCCTGGCTCACAAGCTTCGCACCTGCCAGAACCCGTCCCTTTGAAGCAGGAGGGTTGGAGTGGAAGATTCTATTATCTGGACTAGAGGCTTCTGTTCCCTATCACCTCTTGTTCACAGCTGATGAGTGCAGATAGAAACATGCCATTCAAACCTGCCTGATCAAATTCTCTGCCACACAACACTGAATAGAGAGACTAAAATGGCACATAAGGATGGGGAGCACAGTTACCAAGTTGTTTTTTTTTTTTAAACTGTGCAGTAATAAAATAGATAAGCAGTTTTTCCAGCATTCCTCCCACACGTGAGAGAGACTGTCTTAAAGTACCTACCAGTAGGTGGGGCCTGTGATAGTGGTTAGAGACCTCCTCCCCAGATTCCACTTCCTATTTCTTCCTTTTGGAGGTTTCACTTTACAACCTTCCACTGTCACAGTCAACCAGTTGCCCTGAAATTGACTATTGTGCCATCCCATTTCCCACTGACTAGATCATGGTTCTAGGAAATGACCCGCTGAGAGCATTACTCTTTTTAGTTGACACCGAATTCTTCGGTAGGATTGTATAAAATTGGGCTGGCAGGATGGCATCAACACACTGATTCAGGAGCCCTGCATACCCTATAACTCCTTGAGGGCATTAATAATCATAAGAATCAAGCTTTTTTGTGAGATTTATGTTTCATATATATTTGTGTGCACAAGTTAATAAATGTTATGTAGATATTTGGATAAATATTACATGTATAACATTTGCAAATTATATAACATAAAGTGCTGAATAAATATATGGTTTATACATTTACATTTATCAATTTGGCACAGATTTCTTATCAAGGACCATAGTAAAAAATGATGCCCTTGGTGAATTTCTACTTTCACCTAAAAATAGAATTATAAAGTAACTCATAATATAATTTAAATTTAATTCTGTCAATGAAAACAGTCACTTGCAAAAGGTAGAAATGAAGATATTTGTTCATTTCGTATAATGTTTGTTTATAATGCCATTCATGCTATTTTGAATCCAGTTAAGAGTCTGCTAAGTATAATAGGTGTATTCTTACTGTTTAAGAAGTGAACAGAGCTAGAAACCCTAAGCTCAAAGCAAACAAGTTGTATTGGGAACAGCTCACATAAGCTGCAGGCTGCAATCTCAAGGGCCTTTAAACAAAGCAAAAGAAATGACCATCTTTAGAGAACTTCAGGTGCCTGAATCTAATCATCAATGCAAAGTTCTCCAAGCTTGGCCCTTACATTTCAAAACCTTTATCCAATATACCATTTTGCACAGGATTTTGGTGAATATTCTTTCATATTATTGATTAGTAATTAAACTGTAACAGTTTATGACTGTTTTGCCATTAATATGAGATCTTTTTGTTTCACAGAGATAAAATAAGTCAACATAAATAAAAATAAAAACTGTCCTTTTGCATGACTCTGTAGACATACCAGATATCTTTTTAAATCTTCCTTAATCCATTAAGTCAGTTATGTTAAGACTTGACACATTAGTCCTGTCACTGCACGGTCAAACTCCAAGATTCAGGGTTGAAAAGAAAGTTTTAATGCTTGAAAAAGAACCTGTCAACTACCTTCTAATTTTTTCTAGTTTATGGGAGCTCATTATAGCAGTATTCATCGCTCTTAAAAATCCATCCATGACTTGCTGTCAGATATACTTTCTTCAATTAAAGGTTATTCTCTCTGATAATGTTTCCAAATACATTCCTTTTCTTCCTTCAAAAATGTGGCATTAATAACAAGTATGGAAAAATAGGCTTGATAATCACTTATTTTGACAGCTAGCATCATTCTTTGCACTGGTTTTCTCTTTAAGATACCACAACCTTTTCTGCCCACGCGGTCTGTGCATGTATATGACATTTCTCACCACAAGCCACACTTGTAAAGATAGAGCACAGAGGACAGAGAGATATTGCTGGCCAAATCCCTGCTAGGCCATGTCAGAGTGAGTGATGATGGCTGCTGCCCTGCAGCAGAACAGCAAAACCTATGGGACTCTCAGATGCGTTATCTAGATCAGAATTTGTGCAAACCTCCTGCACTGAGAATTTTATTGAATATTTTTCATTTTCAAGAGAAGCCAAAACTGGATCTTTAAGGTCAGATAATTCTATATCACACATTACTCATCTCATGATATTTTCCCATGTTTTGTTACCTACTTTGATGGGTACACGATGGTTCAGTATTTAATTCTGAGTCCACTCAATATTTTTAATTCTGAGAGAATCCTAGTCCTATAAAAATAGAAAAAAAATGTAATCACTGGTTTATCATTACCAATAGTCTTTTCATAGAAGTTAACTGTTGGCATCTCTATAATCATTTTTTTTCTGAAATTTCTGAGCACAGTTGCAAGATCCTTCATAATTTGGCTAATACTATTTCTTAGATCTTAGTTTTTAAAAATTTATCCCACAAGCTCAGTGCAGTAACCTAGCAGTTAAAGTCCTCTCATTGGCCGCGCTGGGATCCCATATGGGCGCCGGTTCTAGTCCAGCGGCCCCACTTCCCATGCAGCTCCCTGCTTGTGGCCTGGGAAGGCAGTCAAGGACGGCCAAAGCCTTGGGATCCTGCACCCGAGTGGGAGACCTGGAAGAAACTCCTGGCTCCTGGTTCTGGATGGACTCAGCTCCGGCTGTTGCAGTCACTAGGGGAGTGAATCATCGGATGGAAGATTTTCCTATCTATCTCTCATCTTCTCTATATCTGACTTTGTAATAAAAATAAATCTTTTAAAAATTTATCCCACAAACTATCCATCCGCAACCACTTTCAGTTTGTGCTTGTCTTAGTACACTGCGCTCCAGGTGCATATGGACAGGGAGGCATGGAGGAGTACCATGTGGCCATGGTGTAACATTTACAACCACTGAAAAGTTAGGCTTTTGGCATTCTTCTGTAAGTGAGATTACACATAAGGTCGTATAAATGCACTGATGGAATACTCATCACATACAACTTTAAACATGCTCTATTGCCTTCCCATACTGCCTGAATGACTTTTAAAAATAAATTTCATGAAATCCTGTGAGCAGCATTGTGTGTGTGTTTGTGCATGTACACATGTACACACATGTGTGCTAACGAGTTTGAACTTATTAAATCTAAACACTTAAAATCTATCATGATTGTCCTCAATCTTGCAAGTGGTCATAAGTTCTGTAACATTCTTTGTCTCATCCTTCCTTGGGGCACCTGTCATTTCCTACCTATCCTCTGCTATCCTTAAAAAAGTAGCTCCAACTTACCTATCATCATTGGAAAGAATCAAGGGTCAAAGGCAGAGACCGTACCTTTGCTAAACCCACAATTCTAGAACACATGCTCTTCATTCTGACCAGCGTAGTGTAGCACACACTCAATGCTGGCTGGCCCCTCCTAAGCATGTCTGCACACTGCAGTTGTCCCTTCTGAGCTATTTTCTAATCAAGAGGCTATTACATTTATTTCAACAGCGTTATACTATTTTCCTTAATTATTGTAAGCATGTAACTTCATTAACTATTAAACAAACATAAAATTAGGATAGCAGAAATGAAACACTTCATTTTTGTGAAACAGCTTGGAACTTTTGGGAAAATCAGATAAAAGAAAAAAAAACCTATTTAATTAATTATGAGGCCAGTCCACAATTTGGGGGAAAACCTTAAATAGCTAGAAGAATGTTTTCCTCTGATTGAAAGTCTCTTTAATCTTTGCTCCATTTTAAATAAGTCATAATTCAAAAGTATAGTGCCTGATGTGTATAGTTGTTCAGAAGAGAACAAGACAGAGCTCTACAGTGATTTCACACTAAAAATAAAAACTGGTCTTGAGTCACATCAGAAGATTGGCAAATTAAAGCAAAGCAAATGTTTTAAAAATGTTCTTCCAGGGATAAACCTCTGGCTAGCAGTTGTGACACTCTCTCCTAACTGGGGCTTTGTTGGTCTGCCATCTGCCTTTGGCTTCCCGCCAGGGCAGGCCTTGGCTAAGTGGTCTGAATTTGTAGATCCTGGCTTTGCTTCTGGTCTAGCCCCAGCCATTGAGGGCATTTGGTGACTGAACTGGGGCTCTGTTTGTCTTTAAAAATAAATAAATAATATCCTTATTTTTTCTTTAATGCTGCTTTATACACAAACTCTTCTTAGACTTGTATTGTGGCATAATGGTTAAGCAGCTGCCTGAGATGCCTGGTCCCATATCAGACCAGTGGCTCAAATCCAGGTACTTCATTTCCTATTCAGTTCCCTGTTAATGTACCTGGGAAAGCTGTGGCTGATGGCCCAAGCACTGGAGACCTTGTACCAACATAAAAAAACTGAATGGAGTTCCGGGGTCCAGGCTTGTCTGTCTTGGGTCCAACCATCAGATCCATTTGGGGAATGAACCAAAATGTAAAGAAGATTGTGGGGAGCCATGCAGTTGGGTTGGATGGCATGGGTGTGTGTTGAGCACTGCTCCTTGGTTAGCAAGGCTACGAGGAGTTTCTAGCAGTGAGGCAAGGCCCGGCGGAATGTCTCTGGTCACTTCATTGCTGCCTCACCCCGTTGTATGGATACTCAATTACCTCTCCGATGTTTCATAGAATTCTCCTGAGGGTGGTGGTGGTGTTTTTCTGCTAATGTGAAGTGATTCCTGTAACTGGTATGACATTTCAAATTGATCAATCATGTTATGATAAAAACATCTTTAGCGACGTAAGGCTATGACACACAGCTAAAAGTATACAATAGTGCAATTGAGCCCACAATGTCTCCAAACATCCTGTTATGTGCCCACTTTTGTCCTGGAATTTGCCCTAGTATAAGTAATGTTTTCCTTAAGAAATGGCTTGATAATATCTTGCAACTGATGGCAATATGGAGGTACAAAGAGTTTGTTTACCATGCGCCTCGAACTGTACAACACATGATATGACGCATTTTAGTTTCTCACCACAGAAAGCAAAAGTATATGGGGCATCTTCTAAAGGGAAACAAATGTGAACCCCCTCAAAATGGCTTAAAATCTCTATCTTATATTGGCACTTATGTTTAGGGAAAGAAATCAATTTATAAAAACTTTTGTCTTATATTGGCACTTATATTTAGGGAAAGAAAACAGTTTATATAGATAAAAGGAAGTTTTTGTAAAGGCCCTCTGTAGATTGGCTGAGCTGCCTTGATCCCTTTCACTGCCCTTTAACAAAAGAACAAAAAACAATTGAATCAGCACTAGGTGAAGGTGACGGTAATTAATGCATGACTTGATTATAAGATTTAGCAAAGAACCTATGTTATATGCTTGTATAAGATCCTTTCATTTATAAATCTTTTAATTCTGTATTCTTAATATTTTAATCAATATTAGTTTGTGTTTAGTAAAAGTTGATTTTGAGTATAAAATTAATTTTGAGTATAAGTAAACTACTTCTCACTACGTAAGTGCATGTGCTGCCAACCGTGGAATTCCTGGCTTCAGCCAGGTCACTGCAGATTTCAATGAGTAATGGCTTGCCAAAAATGTTTTCTTTAAAGTAAATAATATGTTAGGATTGTTTTTTGCATTTTCTTAACCATGATGTAAAAATGAAACAATTGGATATTGTGCAAAAGTTTGTGATGATTTGTGTATAAATAAAGAAGGCAACTTTCCTGAGTTGTCCATTATGAGCATCAAGCCATAGTGGTCCGTGTCTTATCTCTTCTTCTTATCATCTCACTGATCCAGGCATCCTCTGCAAGCTCTCAGTCAGCCGGAGCAGGTCTCCGGCAGAAGATTTCCTTCTCTCTTATCTGCTTTTCTCTGTCACTCTGCCTTGCAAATAAATAAATAAATCTTAAAAAAAAAAAAAAAAGATCTGAGGCCAGTGTTGCAGTGTAGTTGGCTAAGCCTGTGACAGCATCCCTTTTAGGTGCCAGATCATGTCCCAGCTGCTCCACTTCTGATCCAGCTGCCTGATAAAGGCCTCATCAATGGCCATGAGGGGAAGATGGCCCAAGTGCTTGGACCCCCTGTATCCACAGGGTACCCAGATGAAACTCCTGATGCCTAGTTTAAGCCTGGATTAGCTCTGACCATTGCAGCCATCTGATGTAATCTCTCTCTCTCTTTCTCTTTTTCTCTTTCTCTCCCTCTCTCTAACTCTGCTTTTCAAGTAAATGAATAAATATTAAAAAATAAAACCTACTACTGGGCTGGCTTTATTGAACCTTACCCTCTACTGCTAAGAACAGGTTAAAAAAAAAAGTCAAACCAAACTGAAGACACAGTTAAGAAGATGATGTTTGTATGACTAAAAAACTGGAATTTGGGATAACTGTTGCTGCGGCCCCGGATCACCTTGTGGAAGATAACAGAGCAAACAAGGGCTGTGAAATGGAAGTAGACAGCTTATTACTGATTCTGGCCCCTGGGTGTTGCTGCACATGCTAGGGACACTTTTCTTGCTAGGGTTGAAAACACAAACAGCAGGATTTTGTCTTCATGGAGTTCCTTCAAATTGGATTTCATTCACAGGTTTAAAACAAAGGAATTTGGATAATAAAAAAAACCTCCTTTATATGTTCAGTCATCACTATGGAAGTTGTTAACTGACTCAACAACTACCTGCACATCTGTGTGCCAAAAGGAGACAGATCAATGAACAAACCCAAATATAAGATGGGACTACTAGACTACTTCCTTGAAAACTAGGATGGATTATAAGTTTTGTGCCTATTTTACAACTATATTTGCATCATATTTCCACTTATTATACATGAAGAACAGATCCAATATGGACATTAAAGAATGTGGACATTGGACTTGGAGTGGTAGCCTAGTGGCTAAAGCCCTTGCCTTGCATGCGCCAAAATCCCAGTTCATGTCCCGGCAGCCCAGCTTCCCATCCAGCTCCCTGCTTGTGGCCTGGGAAGGCAGTCAAGGATGGCCCAAGGCCTTGGGACCCTGCACCCGGACGGAGACCCAGAAGAGGATCCTGGCTCCTGCCTTCAGATTGGCTCAACTCTGGCCATTTCAGTCACTTAGGGAGTGAATCATTGGACAGAAAATCTTCCTCTCTGTCTCCTCCTCTCTGTATATCTGACTTTCCAATGAAAATAAATAAAACCTTTAAAAAAAGAATTTAAGAAGAATTGTAAGCCTTAATTAAAAAAAGGCAATTTTTTCTCATGTTAATAAATACGAAGATGCAGAAAATTGTCTTTTGGCATAGTTATTGCAATGCCACAGTTGTGGGGGGATTTTAGACCTGGAGAGTGCCCCGTGCAAGTTAGCAGTGTTAAAGCAGAGAGAAAGTCAGTGAGTCATTCATGGTCAGTCTGTAACAGCAGCAGATTCCAGCTAGCGGTTAGGACCCATGACTATTAGAGTGCCTAACAAGTAGTTTACTAATAAAATAGTGACACTTGAAAGTGATTGCTTTTTCATAAACTACATCAAATTTTCGATTACTCTTGTAACATTATGCTCATTTGCATTCAAAGAGGGGTGTTGGTCTGCTTACTATGCATGAACCAGAAATGGAGTACTCTCTGGGAGAGAGTTATATGTGTCCCAGACAAGTATTTCTTGCAGATGAGGATGCAAATTTTGAAAATCATGTGATATGGGGAAGCTCCAGGACTTAAATATAACATCCTGAGATTTGTAGATGGTTTTGTTTTAAATCAACCCATAACAAAACAGCACAAACTCTCAATATTCAAATACCAGAAAAGAGAGAACCTGATGTGGTTATTAATAGCCCAAGGGAAATGAACCCCTATGGAAGAACCTGAGTCGGTCACACATGGGGCACCCTTTCTTCCTCTACTCGTTAGACAGTCACCACATTTAGGGGAAACCCTCTGCTTGATCCCTTGTAACTTCTCCTTGCTGTAGAGGAGGCTGAAGTCTTGCCTCAACTTGGACTTCATTGCATGGTATTAGCAAGTGCCAAACAATGTTTTACTCATATAGCCTGGATAAAACAAAACATTGATTTGAGTCTGTTTCTATAAACCTTGATTTTCAAAAGCTTTCATTGTCAATTACCTTCCAGACAAAGCAGCGCACAAGCCCCTTGCCAGTGCTCACAGTGTCATATCATCAATCGCAGGCCTGTTTAACACTTCATGGAAATATCTAACTTCTTGTTATTTCTGCTGAGAGGTAAGCTGCCTTAGTCAATTGAATTCCTAAAGAAAATGAGGATCTCAGCAGCAAATTTGAACTTACTGAAACAAGCATGCAATCAAAATTTCTGGCGCAGTGGGGCTTCCTAGCTCAGTTCAGTCAATACATGATACTCAGCAGTTTTAAAGATATGTTCTCCAGAATATAGTGAGATCTCTCCCCCTTGGAGAAAAAATGGAACAGAATGCAATTCATACAATATTAATAATTTGCTCTGCTTTATGACTTAGCAATAAAGTTATTTATACTGTTGGAGGCATTTCATGACATTAGCAGTGGAAAGACAGCGGTCGGTCGACAGGTGGGCCAGGTGTATGCCATTTACAAATGGCATGACTGCAGTAGCTTCCTACAAGGCTACAAAGCAGGGCCATGGCCAAGGGGAATGACACTGGATACAAAATCTGAACAACACCCTGAAGAGGAGATACTCTAAGTTCAGCCCCTGCTTCATGTTTTGGAACAAATGAAATGGAAACACTGTAATTTAGACTTATATTATCTGGACACAGATCAACTAGTTGTCACTCCAAACCAAAAAATCTCTTTTCCAGATCACATATATCCTTCAAGGTTTATATTACATATTTAACATATTTCCTTGTACATTAGCACAAAATAAGTTCTCCATCATATTACCCCACATAGATGAAAGTACTTATATCCTTTGACTGTGCGTGCTTTATCTGTGCCATTTCGTGTTTCTTATATTCAATTCTAAGAAATCAATAATTATATCTTTTACAATGCTCCTCTATCTCCCATACTACCCAAACATAGTAGTAAATAAGACTGACACTGGAGAAATATTTGTAAATAAAGAAGTATGATGCCAAAGTTTTACTGATAAAATGTCATAATTATTTCCCTTCATTAGATGTAGAATGTAAAAACAGAAGAAAGAGGTGGCATAAATAATTCATAATAACATCATTAGAAAGTCATTTATATTTTATTTTGAGCTGCATTAAGGCTGCCCCCATGACTTTATAGAATAGCCCACTTACAGAGGAGACAGCAGACAGTGAGTCATGTGCTGCGGTAAACAGAAAGACGAGCATTCCAAACACTTGTGATATTTTATCTATCCAACACTCATCCATTTCCTCTTTAGAGTACCCTATTATCTTCCCAGGTAATTATCTTTCCGTTTATGTGCATTCCTGTCAAGAAAGTGAATTCAGGCATCACTAGAGACTTTAACCAATTTCCCTTTGATTGCCTGGCACAGCTACAGGCTAGAACTTCATTTACATCTGCCCAAGCTGAACCTTCTTATGAGGAATTTGAATCTCAGGCCATGTTGTGCAAAAGTAGAAAATAAGAAGATTCCAGAGTTGGTAAATCCCTGAGGTTTCCATCAGGACCTGTTCTAAGACCAACTGGGAATGCCTAGATCCCTTAAGCTCTAAACAGGATTCTTGTGAGATACTTACAGTTTCTAGTGAATTCAGCACAAATAGAATTTCATAGAGTTTTAATACATTGGGCCAATGCTTTGCTGAGAAATGTGGAAAGCGAAAAACAGGACACAGTGTGTACCATGAAGATACTTTAAGAAGGTCAACGAGTAGAATTAGGGTGAGAGAAGGCACAGGAAGCGCAGGAACTTTGGTACTGTGAACTAGTGAAAGGTGCGGAGGGGCAAAGAGTAAGGAAAAGACAAGAAATTATAGAAAGAAGCAGATGTTCAGTGAAGGGACACAACTTTTGCAACTTGGGTTGGCCTGGCTTCTAATGGTGGCCTAAATTTTGGCCTTATTTCCCAGTAGAGACCACTCTGCATTTCACTGGGTTTTTATCATTGAAGTAAATAGTTCTGTATGGTTGTGAAGTTTTCAAAAGGAACATACAGAAAGTTAAAGTAGGGACTGGGTCTGATTGCCAATAAGAAAACCACAATCCATGAGATTTTCTTATAGGTAAATTGAGGCTGGCAAGAGCTATTCCTTAGGGTTTTGATGATATTTTAATAAGACAACACAAGCACAGTGCTCAACAATATGCCATTCTGATATGTCAGCCCAAATCTTATACACACCTCTTGACAGTCTCTTGCCTTCCTCTTCTAGACAACCCACATAGTTGGGAAAGCAAGCTTCCTGCTTTGTCCACCCCAAGCAGCTGGATCAAATACCTGGAGAAGCTACTGAAGCTACCACATGATATAAACTGAAAAATGAGAAGGAGTTATACCTTCTATGGAGAAAATTCTGATCAGTGGGAAAGGGAAGGGATAAAGTATAAAATCCTTCCCACTTCCTGCATCCTTGAGCCCTTCCACTGTGCTGTTTGGAGACATCCCTGATGGATCTACAGTATAACCAGCTATGTCTGGTCAGAGTTTACACAAATCAGGAGTCAAGGTGGAAATGTTTCTCAGTTACCATGGTGTGAATGTCATTTAACTGCCAACGTATGCAGCTTGCTCCTAAAAATCTTGTTAACAGTAGCAAGAGGGTGGAAACTTCATCCAATTGTGGTGCTTAGAGGTTGGGCCTTAGGATGATTAGATTGGATTAGGTCATCGGAATGATTGAACCCTAGCTGATTTACAAAGAGAGACAGACACAGACAAATATGAGCCCTGTCTCTCACATGAAAGGTCCTGTTCCATCTCTAGACTCTGCCAGCAAGAATGCTATCACCAAAGACTGAACCAAAGGGTCACACTTGGTCATATTGTGAACCAAATAAAGCTAATGAGTGAAACAAATTTTTGTTTTTAAAATATTTAGCTGCTTTGGGTATGTTGTGTAGTGGTGAAAAGCAGGAAATCACTGTTTTATTGCTAGAGGTTTTCCATAGTGAATCTTCTTCATCATTCTCATTTCCCTGAGTTTGCATCTCACAAACTCAGATTTAAAAATTCCTTGCTTGCTTTCACCTCTGTATTCCATGCAACCCAATCCAAGGCAAATACTGCTATAATTATTACTTTCATGAGTCTGAGTCTCTATTACCTGAAACCAACAGGGAAAGAATAACAATGAGTCAGTATGTATAGAAACCCTAAATATGATACCAAGAGAGAGGTGAAATCATTCATGCTAGTCATTCCATGCTGTTATTTAAAGGTGTTTCTGTAAGGTACTTAACGTTGAGAAGTAATTCCAAAGAACCAAACTAAATATGGTTTACCAAAAAACATAGTATGCGACAAGAGTCTTTATGCTAAATGCTGATTTATGTATTTACAGATTTTTAAGTGAAAAAATCTTAGAAAAGCAAATACTTAGAGGAACACAGATTAATTTTTTCTTTGTTTCCAGCTCACCCCTTGAGGATGTTTGTAGGCTATTTACTTGTTTATTCACTCTACTTAGACAATCTATGTGTTATTCTATTAAAGAGGAGCATTTGAAGGATGACAGCTCTCATGGAAGATGATGTTATGAAAAGTCTTTAATAACATTCTTATAATGGTTAATGAGAAAAGTTTTTATAGAATTACACATCGTAGTTCTGTTTTAAAATATAAAAATGGGGGAGAGAAATGCGGGTGCTACAGCTTCAGTTGCTGCTAGGGACACCAGCATCCCATATTGGAGCACCTGATCCATGGCCTACTTGTAAATCCAGCTGATGGCTAATACACATCCTCCAGAGAGCACACGATGGTCCCAATACTTGGGCCTCAGTTTCCATGTAGGCAACTCAGACTGAATTCCTGGCTCCTAACTTTGACCTGGCCCAACTTTAGCTGCTGTGGGCATTTGGAGGACTGTGTAATCATTTTGGAAGAGAACTAACAAATGTGTTCTCTCTCTAGCAAATAAAACTACAGAAATATATATATATATATATATATATATATATATATATATTTCAAAACATTTATTTACTTCTCATCTATTTGAAGAGTAGAGTGACACTCTTCATCTGCTGGTATATTTCTGTTGATGTTTAAAAAAAAAACTTTATCCTCTAGTTATCTGTGCATTTATTTGAATGACAAAATCACAGAGAGAGATCTGTCCTCTTGTTCACTCCCCCAAAGGCCTGCAGTGTCCAGGGTAGGAGCCAAGGGCCAAGAACTCCATTCTGGTCCCAAGTAGCAGTACAATATGCTCTGCCAAACGTCCACCCTCAGACACATAGCTTTTGGTTGAAAATAAATAAATGAAAACATTCACTATGGTAGCTTTTGCCTTACATGCAAAAGATAATCAAGGACTGTTGATTAAGACATGAACAAGGGATTCAGACAGAATAGATCACATTGTAATTGTGTACTTTTGGCCGTTGGACTTAATTTTTCTATGCTGTAATACAGACAGTAATAATATAGGATAGGTCATATAAGAAAATGTACCTCCGAGGGCCACTCTAGGGGAAAAAATTAAATCTTTGTTATCTTTGTAAATGTTAACATTATTTATCTACTTTCTCATCCATTTGCTGTTTCTGTGCCTTTTCCTCATCTCCTATGTCTAACCCATCACAATTCCTGCTCAGAATCTATCCTGCATGTCCATTCTCTTCTACCTCCACTAACATCATCTCTTGCCTGATGACAGAAATAGCATCTAATTGCTCCACTCAGCTCCCCATTTAATCCATTATCCATACCGCCATCAAGTAATCTTTTATAGCATGCATTGCAACTTGTCATTTCCTGCCTGAACTCTCCAAGGGATTTCCATTGCAGTGAGAATAAGAGTGAAGCTAATTACCATCTCCTGAAAGCTTGTGACCTTGCTCTTGTCCATCCCGTCTCCTCCTCCAATTCTTATCCCTAGCTCAGGTCACTGAACTTTATCTCATTTCTTCTAATAGTTCAAGCCAATTCCCTCCCCAGCATCTCCATGCCTCCTCTTATTTGTGCCTAGTATGTTCTTCCTGATTCATGGCTTCTCACTATTCTGGTTTCTTTTTAAAACACAGCCTTAATCACTCCATGCTATCAATCTGAATTTGCTAATGCTGTATTATCTCGTTGAATGACTTGCTGCTATGTGTAAATTTCCTGTTTATTGTTTGTTTACCAAACAACAATGCAAGCTACATGTTTGCAGAGATATTGTCTATCTTACTTGCTATTCTAGGGCTGGACAGGATGAATAAATGAATGATTATATGCAATGCTTAGCATAGTATTTTTCCACTCAATTTTCACACAGAGACACTGTGTTTTATAATGGGAAAAAGCAAACTAAATCTTTATAAAGAAATTTTATCCCTTAAAAAAAATTCCTCTGGGTGGGTGGGTACTTAGCAGATCTATTAAGTAGATAGTTGGAAATTCTGCATCCTATATTGGGAAACGTGGGTTTCAAAATCACGGCTCAGCTCTCCATTCCAGCTTCCTGCTAAAATGCATGATGGGAGACAATGGATGATGGCTGAGTCCCTGCCAATCATGTGAAAGACCAGATGAGAGAGTGAATTGGTAGAGGACAAATCTCTGTCTTTTTCTTTCAAATAAATAAAAAGTGAAAACTAAAAATGTAAATGAGGCACGATACAATAGAGCTCTGTTTTAAGAAGGAGACTAGGCTTATCTACCTTAGGAATTCACATCTAGATGTTTTGCTTTCTATTCTTTAAATAATATCCAACTTCTAGGTGATTTTCGACATTTACACAGTCATCATTCTGGCCTTTGATATCAGAAGCTGTCTGATTTTCTATTAGCAGTGTCTCCTTGCTGAGAGATTGCACTCCTCTTACCAGCCAAGAACTGGGAAGGAAGTGAAGTGAAAGCTTGTAAGCAGGTTCAACTTCAACAAACAAGAACAAGAAACCAGATTTTCCTGGCCAAGGGCTGAAAGAGAATGAGCTGGTGGAGAACTGCATTTGGTTGTTAAGCTATTGAACTTCCAACCTGAGCTTAGTGGTGTGACAAAGTCCACAGGAGTCCGGGAAGGACAGACAGAGTTATCCATCTGCCAGAAAGTGCTAAGCCTTCCTCCCGGAGGTCTTATCATGTCATCCACCACGGCTGGCTACCTGGTATAGTGAGAGTGGTTCCCAGGCTCCAAACCCAAGAAGATCCTAAGCCTGCCAAAGTGATGAACTTGCATCAATGAAATAGACTAAAAATGAAAGCACAAAGATTTAAAATGTTTAACTCTAAGCCTAAAAAATGCATAGCTACTGACATAAAGTGGGTAAATTGCTTTGAAATTGGTGAATTGGCACTGGGTTCATAATGGATCTTGATTATTTCCAGATGGTACTTAATAAGTGCATAAAATTCCACTAATACAAAAGAAATGTACTTTAAGTGTTAGTTGATGAGAAAAATTTATAAATCACTAAAAAAAGACTAAAAGGAAAGTTATGGAAATATAAGTATGTTATCTCTGTATGATCATGAAAAGCTCTTTAAAGTAGATTAGCTTAAAATTATTATTTAATGTTAATGCTACCAGCTTTATTATGATGTAGCCCTTTTCATTTCCATGAGAAGCTGTTTTAGAGCTTTAAACAAACTTCAGTTATGTCTAAAAGATTTTAGCAAAACCGATGTGTTCTCATGACGCCTTGATCCAGACTTCATTGCAGCCTGCATTGATCTCTAACAACTTGACTCTGTTTTTACACTGTGACTTGTCCATCCTGCTCTGACTTGTTTGGACTTGGTGACATAAAACAAAGAAGCCATTACTTAGAATATTTAATTCTAATGCTTCAACCGCTGGAACCACTGTATCTAGATCCAAATCCTGCTTAGATCTCTATTAGCTGTATAAAATGCAGCACATTACTTAACCTCTCTGTGACTTTGTTTGCTCCTAATTAAAATATGCTATAACTGATTTCAATGTGTGAGGATAATGTTAAGTAATACCAATGTGCCTGAATGTGGTGACTTGTGTTTAAAAATCAGAGTTCAATAAAAATAAATAAATCTAAAAAAGGGGGGGTCCTGGTGCAATAGTGTAGCAGCTAAAGTCCTCACCTTGAATGTGCCAGAATCCCATATGGGCGCTGGTTCTAGTCCCGGCAGTCCCGCTTCCCATCCAGCTCCCTGCTTGTGGCCTGGGAAAGCAGTCAAGGACAGCCCAAAGCCTTGGGACCCTGCACCCACGTGGGAGACCCAGAGGAAGCTCCTGGCTCCTGGCTTTGGATCGGTTCAACTGCAGCCATTGCAGCCATTAGGGAGTGAACCATCGGACTGAAGATCTGCCTCTCTGTCTCTCCTCCTCTCATTCTTTCCAATAAAAATAAATAAATCTAAAAAAAAAAATCAGGGTTCACACTGATATTCAATATTGACAAACTCCACTAGATCATCCATCCAGACTATTAGATCATAGTAATTTGAAACATTGCCTCCTTTCCTTCAAATTTGCTCTCAATGAATGTTCAACAACATTAACTGTTCATCTATGATGCTACAAAGCAAAGTCATTTCAATGAATTACTTTTGGGCCTCACCACAGGCTTTCTGGTATGGGTGTGCAGCAGCGATCGGGATCCACCAGGCATAACCTATTGATATATGTGTTTCCTTTTCCTTGGAACGCGTAGTTACAGCTCTTAGAATCAAAGATAATTTCATTTACTTGTGCCAGGCATTGTACAGGCTATTTATAACAAGATCTCATTTCATCTTTGCTCTTAATCCTTGCATTATGGGAGAAACAAAAATGGTAGATAGTCTCTTACATTGATATATTTAAGAGAGGATATTTCTACTTTCCAAGTTCCTCAACTAACACTTTTTAGTTTTTTGTTATCAGGGTTTGATGAGTATATAATAACTCAATATTCAGTCCTTCTCAGCATTTTTTTAAAGATTTATTTTGCTTTTATTGGAAAGTCAGATATACAGATAGACAGAGAGGCAGATCTTCCATCCAATGATTCACTCCCTAAATGACTGCAACGGCCGGAGCTGTGCCAACCCGAAGCCAGCAGCCAGGAGCTTCTTCTAGGTCTCCCACGTGGGGTGCAGGGTCCCAAGGCTTTGGACTGTCCTCAACTGCTTTGCTAGGATGCAAGCAGGGAGCTGGATGGGAAGTGGGGCCGCGGGGACATGAACCAGCGCCCATATGGGATTCCGGTGAGAGTAAGTCAAAGACTTTAGCCGCTAGGCTACTGTCCCGAGCCCCCAACTCAACATTTTTATGACAGAATGATGGTCTTATAAATAAATTCAGAATATAAATACTGGGAAAATATAAGTTCATATTTTACATTCTAATTTTTACTGAAGTGTGATATATGTACCAAGAAGTGCACACATGATGATCATATAATTAAACTATGTTCACAAACTAAGCATATAGATATAAAACCATCATCCAGCTAAATTAAAAAAAAAAACATCATCAACATTTAAGAAACCCCTTATGCATTTCCTTTCTGTCACTGATCCCACTAGAAGGGTAACCTCAACACCACTGTTATGTTTTGCTTGTGTTTATAGCTGCATTCTATTTGCATAGAATCCTAGCACATAAACTCTTTTTGTGTCTTATTTCTTTAACTTAACAGTCTGTGAAAATCAACTGCACTTGCCGTGTTTAGGTGGTGTAAATGGCTCAAGATCATTATAATACAGAAATTCATTTTGAATATATAATTTAGTTATAATTTTTTTGTGGATTGGATGTTTGAAGCTACTATGAAGTAATTTATCTCTTTTACTATATAAACATAGAAGTTAACTGCTGTGCCACAGGTGTTTATTTCTATGCTCTGCTTTCAGTAGTTACTTTCAGTTAAAAGCAAGAGTGCCGATATCAGCCTACTATCAGTGAGTGAACCTTTCTGTGTCTGAGATGTCTAAGTAACAGTTGGTATTTTCACATGTCCCTGAATATCCAGTGAAGGAGCAGACACTCCATTAAGCCAAAGAAGCATATTTCAAAGACAAAAGCCATCAGAGGATGTTCACTTTCATCATTGCTTTTCAGTACGGTCCTGGCAGGTTTACCCAGTGCCTCTAGGCAGGAAAAAAAATCAAAGGGATACAAATTGGAAAGAAAGAATTTAAATTATTCCTGTTTGTAGAAGACATGATACTATATATAAGGGAACCAAAAGACACCACTAAGAGACTGTTGGAACTCATCAGTTTGGTAAAGTTGCAAGATATTACTTCAACAAAATCAATACACTTTGCATATACAGACAACACCATGGCTGCCATGGCTGAGAAAGACCCTGTAAGATTAGTCCAATTCACAATAGTTACAAAAGTATTTAAACACCTTGGAGTAAATTTAAGCAAGGAGGTGAAAAATTTCTGCAATGAAAATTACAAAATATTAAAGTACACAGTAAAAGACACAAAAATGGAAGAATCATCCATGTTCACAGATTGAAAGAATAAATATCAAAGTGTTCATACTACCCAAAGCAATTTACAAGGTCAATGTAGTTCCAATCAAAATAGCAATGACATTCTTTCCAGGTACAGAATATAGAATACTAAAATTCATAAACACAGGACAAGGCAATCTGAAACAAGACAAATCTGGAGGCATCACAATACCACATTTGAGAACATTCTGCAGAAAAGTAATTATAATAAAATTAGCCTACTATTGGCACAAAAATAGAATATAGACCAATGGGACAAAATAGAATTTCAGAAATCAATCCACACATCTACAATCAAATAATCTTTGACAAATGAGCTAAAACAATCCCTGGGGAAATAAGGGCATCTTTCACTACTTCTCTCAGGCCATTAGCAGGGAGCTGGATCTTAGGTAGAGCATCCAGGACTCGGACTGATACCCATATTAGATGCTAGTGTTATAAGTGGCAGCTTCACGTGCTATGCCTTGATACCAGGCAATGTCTGTGCATCTTATGGATCATAATTAGGTTTTTATCTCTTCTCTATTTCTGCATCAATTCTATTGGTGATAAAAATAATTTATACTTGTAACCTATGCTCTAGGCTTAGGTTCTATGACTTCAAAAACAATTCTTGCTTATAATTGTATGTCATGAAAGTCATCTTAAAGTATATCAAGCATCTAAATCTATGACCTAATACCATCAAATTACTAGAGGAAAACAATGAGGAAACTCTCTAAGGCATTGACATAGGCAGAGACTTATTGGGAAAGACCCTGGAAGCATAGGCAACAAGAGCAAAAATAGCCAAATGTGATTCCTCAAGCTAAAAAGTTTTTGCACCACAAAGGAAATACTCACTAAAGTGAAGAGGCAACCAACAGAATGGGAGAAAATTTTTGTAAACTATGCAGCTGGTACAGGATTAGTATCCAGAATCAATAAAGAACTCAACAAACTCAATAGCAACAAAATGAGCAATCATGAACAGGCAAAGGTTGAAATTCAAATGTCCAACAGACACTTGAAGATGTTGTAGGTCATTCAGAGCAGTTCTATCATTACACTGCCATATGAAGGGACCTGCAGTCTTTTCTGGCCTCCATTCTCTTCTCTTTGCCAGGATGAGAATCTTCTCCTCTTTCTTTCACTCTGGACATCACTTCTCAATTCTGAGATGATGGTCTGGCTTTAGAGGTCCAATGATGAAAAACTACTCAACATTTTAACTGAATACCCCCTCTTAATGCTGGTGTTGTAGAGGGATTTTGAGATAGTGCATATATCACACCCTTAATTTTCCCCCAGTAACCATTTACAAGCTCTAGCCCCAATAATTATTTTCATAGCTATCAGCCAAACAGATAGTAAACTTTAGGGGCAAAGACCTTTACTGTTGCTTGTGAAAAATTAAATCTTCAAAGGAAATTTTTGCTAAGAGTACTGGTAGAAGATGATGAAGTCTTTAAGAAGCTGTGATGCAGAGAAGAGATTTCATGCTCATGAAATGGGAAGAGGACAAGAGTGAGGGCTCTACAAATGGCATCAGCTTCTGCTCTGCTCCATGACAATGCCAGCAGACTGCTGGAGGGATGTGAATATGTCAATACGTGAAGGCTTCATATCAACTGAAAAGGTGTGCCCTCTGAGGTATAGCACACTAGGCATACAATTTGATGAGCAGATGGTCCCCTTGTCCAAAGGAAAATGAATCCGTCTCATGTCAGAGCACAAAACCTGGTGATCAGGGTACAGCTTGAGCAAACCTTCTCACTCCTTATCTAGGCCTTTGTGCAAGGCAGACAATGCACCACTGAGAACAGAATCCCTGCAAAAATGTGAGACTATGGGGAGCTGGCTTTCTAGCAGTGCTCTGAGGGAGGAGAGATCCTAGGTGTTGGCGGCCTCAGCCTTAGCAAAAACCCCTATATATGCCTGTTAGCTACTGAAAAGAGTACAACACTGTAAGAAAACACTGGATGTGAAGTTTAACTATGATATGTGTCAACTGGGATTACAATGACCCAGTAACTACAGGCTCTTTGCTTGACCTTACACTGTGGGACTTCCTGAATACTGATATGACTCTGGGAGATTTGGGAACCCCAATATCAACTGAAAGTAGGTTTCCTGGCAGGCCAGTGAAGTGGAGGTCAGATATGTTCAATTTTTTTAAAGGCATAAAATACAGAATGTTTCCTGTGTAATTCGGGGTATTTATCATACCTGCATTATAGTTCGTTTTAAGTAACAAACGTATTTTTGATTAGTGAAGCTATGAGATTGAACTTACAAAGTGACATTGGAATTACTCTTGTATAGATCTGCATAAGTAGATTTGATCTAGTTCACACAAACATTAAAATAAAATATCAGCTGTAAATGCAATCTGATACAATTTTATTGACATGGTGTCTGACAAAAAGTTATGATGTTCATCACAGAAAATAGATAAAATTCAAGATTACATTAAGCAAAGGCCAGACATTTCCAAGCATTCATGTAGGTTCTTAAGCTTACTTGTCAATATTTTTTCTTTGTTCCATTACTTTCTAGATGACATTTTTACCTGAATAGCATAAATATCTGAAATGTTACTGCTATCATACTAACAGGTATTTTGAACCATTGGCAAATGTTGGCAACTGAAATGTTGATTTCTATTTTTAAGATTTATTTATCTTAATTGGAAAGTCAGATATACAGAGAGGAAGATCTTCTGCCCAATGATTCACTCCCCGAGCGGCCACAACGGCTGGAGCTGAGCCAATCTGAAGCCTGGAGCCTTTTCTGAGTCTCCCATGTGGGAGCAGGGTTTGGGCTGTCTGACTGCTGTCCCAGGCCACAAGCAGTGAGCTGGATGGGAAGCAGGGCCGCTGGGATTAGAACTGGCGGCCATAGAGGATTCTGGTGCATGTAAGGCGAGGACTTTAGCTGCTGTGCTATTGCACCGGGCCCTAAAATGTTTATTGCTTAAACACACAGTAGTGGCTTGTTTTAATAACACTACAGAGTGTTACTTGAATATTGTGTATTTTTATTTTGAAATAGGCAAAATAACAATGATCAAATGGACGTTTATAAGTCAATGAGAGCAAGAGCAGTGAGAAATATCCAAATTTATGTCCTTCTCATTTAAACTAGAATGTATGTACATCTTCATTGCACATGAAAGTCCAGATAATAAAACACATATGTGCTAAAAGCATCTCTTTTTTCTTATAAACCATTTTCAGAAAGAACTACAATTGCTTAATGCTATTTTTGAATAAAATATAACTAAGAATGACAAAAATATTATGCTTTAGTTATTCATAGATGTTTAGCTGTCTTTCCTCTGTAAGATAGGATTAACTTAATGTGTTCCATTTTCTAGAATTTCAAATGACATGTGTAACTATCCCCAATGCATAAACAAAGAAACAGGAGCACAGAATTTTAGATTCTTGAAAACTACATTAAATTATTCATGTACTTGTACACTTAATTGGCTCTATATATTTCACTTATTGTAGGATATTTAATCATTATTTTCTATACTTCAAAATTCTTCCTACATTTTAAGGAAAACTAAAATGTTATCTTTTGATGCAAACTCTCCCTGATCTTTCATCAGAAATAAATGATCAGCCTTGCCACCATTCACCAATTCCTGAATCATATATCTTCGGCTTTGATGCATTTTCTTAAACAATTCCCAAAGGCATACCAAAACTCTATCATGACTGTGTTTGGGAATTTGCCATGTGTAGCCTTTCAGTTTTTCTACATTTTTCCACATTCTTGTAAATAGGTCATATAATTTGTGCTAGGAGGGAAAATGAAAGAAAAGAAGCAAATACTGAGTTTTACGAGTTATCACTTTAATTTATAGGTGGGAGGAAAGTAATGGCCCAAGACTAGGACAAAAAGAGACATGGGAGGAAGGAAAGATGGCTTGGGATAGAATAGAAAAGAGATAAAAACCTTCCAAAGAGACATTCTTTGATATCTAAACATTGCTCTGCTCCCCAGGCAGCTCAAGGGACATAAAGAAGACACTGGAAATTGCTATTTCAATTTCATTAAAGTGTTAAGATAATATTCCAAATAGATGGCTACAGAGAAAACTAATCTATTTTACCTGAATAAAATGGAAGGAAGAACTTAGAGCTGTTGAGAGGGGAAGTAAGACTCGGGCAAGAGTCTGTCCCAAATGACTGGAGCGTGATGAAAACTTCCGGTTCTCAAATATGATGTTAAGTCTGAGGAAGGGCAATGAAGGCTGAGTATTCGTTCTGGTTGGGCCAAAGGCCAACTGCTGGAGCCAAAGTTCCTTGACACAGCAACTAAAAGAAAAGGAAGTTTATGTACCTCAAACACAATCCTAATGAGGGGGTCTGGTCTGTGCATACCTCTGTGCCAGGCAATTATTTAGGGATCCCATCTCTTTCTATAATTCATTCAACATGAAGAAGGTGGTTCATGGACCAAACCAGCTTGCCACCAGGCTTTCTTTTTTGTTTGTTTGTTTATGATTTTTTTTATTGATTGCATTGCATTATGTGACACAGATTTATAGGCACTGGGATTCTCCCCACCCCCCCTACTCCTTCCCCCCATGGTGGATTCCTCACCTTGTTGCATTACCACAGTTCAAATTAAATTGAGATTCTTTCATTGCAAGCATTTACCAAGCATAAAGTCCAGCATTTATTGTCCAGATAAGTTCAGCGGCTTCTTGGGGAGACCATCTCTGGTCTGAAGGTAGAGCCAGCAGAGTATCATCCTGATCAATTAAAAGCCCCAACATTACATCAGTAGCAATTTATAACGTTATGGAATTAGTTGACGTGGTATTGAGTAACCAATATGTTAAAAGAGAAAAAAAAAAAAAAGAATGCAAGTTCTGAACCACATCCTGTGACTTCTACATTGACATTTCAATTATTAGTTTATATACAACAGGGTTCTATACACCTTAAAATGGCTATAGATTACTCTTCAGCTGTCTCACGTCTATTTTAATTTTTGTATTTATCAGTTTATAGCGTTGAAGCATGATTTTGCTGAACCTGGCTGTTTTTCAGGTAGTCTAACTCTATAACTCTAACAAGACAAATGCAAACAGTTTAGGTGAACAGTTTTAGGAGGGGTGTGCAGAGAAATCTTCAATACCCCAGTGAGGAGTAACTAATCTTTGTGTCCCACCTAGTGAGTTATAAGTGCATCCCCGCTGACCATTTCCTGTCTGATTCTGAACTTTCCTTGTTGTTCTCTATTCTAGATTTTTTGTTTGTTTCTTTGTTTGTTTGTTTGTTTTGAGGGGTTTTTGGAGCGATCATGATGGTCATTGCAAGAAGGGATGGGGATCCAAAGTCGGAACCAGGCAAGGACCAGAGAAAGCTCCTCTCCTTGGTCCTGAAGGAAGTTTACTGTTCTTCTGTTTCTGCGGACCGCTCAGTGCTCCTGGTTGTCGTTCCGGTGACCTTGGATCCTGCAAGGCAGGATGCCACCAGGCTTTCTAAATTATATTTTCTTGGAATACAGTCATATTGACTTGCTTATTTGTCATCTTGGCTCCTTTCACAGCTCTGGGTAAAAATGGAACAGCACAAAGTTAACAATATTTACCAACTGACCATTTATGGAAAAAAATTGCCTGCCATTCTTTTAGAGTATTGTCATTGTTGAGCAGTAGGAGCAGATTGTAGGCAAATTAAAATCGCCACCTGTGAAAGGAAAAGAGCACATCACTAATATCACAAAGTCCAAGGTTAGAAGCAGCTAGCTGTAAGTTTTCATGGAATTGTAAGAAGACTTGTAAATAAGCCTCTGGCTGAAAAACAGATATGTCCAGCTACAACTTCATCATATTGCTTTGTGGTGCAAGTGGGTTAAGCTCCTGTTTCCAAGGCTGGCATCTCATAGCACAGTACTGATTCAAATCCTGGAAGATCTCCTTCCTACCCAGCTCCTTGCTAATGCACTTGGGAAGACAGCAGAGGATTACTCAAGTACTTGAACCCCTGCCACCCATGTGGATAGCCAGAATGAAGTTTATGGCTTCTACCTTTGCTGGCTTTTTTTTTGAGCAGTAGACCAGGAAATGGAAGATCTCTCCCATTTTCTCTCTCTCCTTTCTATATCAATTTTATTTTTTTAAAAAGATTTATTTATTTTATTACAAAGTCATATATATATATATATATATATATATATATATATATATATATATATACACATAGAGGAGGAGAGACAGAGAGGAAGATCTTCCATCTGATGATTCACTCCCCAAGTGAGCCGCAACGGGCCGGTGCGCGCCAATCCGAAGCCGGGAACCAGGAACCTCTTCCTGGTCTCCCACGCAGGTGCAGGGTCCCAAGGCTTTGGGCCGTCCTCAACTGCTTTCCCAGGCCACAAGCAGGGAGCTGGATGGGAAGTGGAGCTGCCGGGATAAGAACCGGCGCCCATATGGGATCCCGGTGCGTTCAAGGCAAGGACTTTAGCTGCTAGGCCACGCCGCCGGGCCCCAATTTGGCTTTAAATAAACAAACTTTTCTCTGTTTTTGGAAAGGGAAATGGATTTTAGAGACAGCTCACAGCCTACAGCCTCCACCATGGTCTGCATTTGTTCTCTACATCTGCCTCAGTTTAGATCTACAAAGTGGCATTTATGCATGTGCATGTAATGCTATTGGCAAATGGTCACATTTTTGTCCACATAAGATACGTCTTCCTGTTATAACCAAGACAATATGCTTTCCAGTATTAGCTGTCAGGCAGAACACTGAAGGTGTAATTTGGTGTAGTAAGAGGGAAAATAAAAGTATAAGAGCTATAGTGAATGTCAAGTCAGTCCAAAGAAAAGACTGATTTTACTGGAACATTAACAAGCTGGTCAAGATATTGTAAGGCTCCCCTCAAACACTTTCATGGGTTAAAAGCCTACTGAGTACACTATTACAAAAACAGCTGAAAAGTAATGACTTAAAAATGGCATAAAAAAATCTATTTTGTGAAAGTATGCCTTAAATACGTAACAAGAATGTGGGGCCCACTGATAAAGCACTGGCCACAAACAAATCATATCATAAACCTCCAACATGTTTCCATTATTTTTAAAAAGAGAGTGTATATAAAAACCTAATGGGGCCCGGCGGCGTGGCCTAGTGGCTAAAGTCCTCGCCTTGAAAGCCCCGGAATCCCATATGGGCGCCGGTTCTAATCCCGGCAGCTCCACTTCCCATCCAGCTCGCTGCCTGTGGCCTGGGAAAGCAGTCGAGGACGGCCCAGTGCATTGGGACCCTGCACCCGCGTGGGAGACCCGGAAGAGGTTCCTGCTTCCCGGCTTCCGATTGGCGCGCACCGGCCGTTGCGGCTCACTTGAGGAGTGAAACATCGGACGGAAGATCTTCCTCTCTGTCTCTCCTCCTCTCTGTATATTTGACTGTAATAAAATAAATAAATCTTTAAAAAAAAAAAAAACCTAATGAATTGTCAGTTTCCATAGGGGACTTTACAGTCCATTTGCTCTACAACTTTAAGAGATTTGGAAGTACAAAAGGCATATAAGATGATCTTTCTGCTACAGTGATTCCCTGCAGCAAGTTTTACTACCTTCTTTGATTCAATTTTAAATATCTAGAGCAATGTGCTCCCCTAATGCTTCTCCTGGAGGCAATTCCAAGTCTTGTGGGAAATTCTCTGGACACCTGTGGTATAAAAAGTAATAGAGTAGGCCCAGCATGGTAGCCTAGTGGCTCAATTCTTTGTCTTGCATGTGCTGGGATCCCATATAGGCACCAATTCGTATCCTGGATTCTCCACTCCCCTTCCAGCTCCTTGCTGTGGCCTGGGAAAACAGTCGAGGATGGCTCAAAGCCTTGGGGCCCTGCACATGCATAGGAGACCTGGAAGAAGCTCCTGCCTCCTGGATTTAGATGGGCTTAGCTCTGGGCATTGGGGGCTCCTGGGAAGTGAATCAGCGGATGGAAGATCTTCCCTCTCTGTCTCTCCTCCTCTCTGTAAATCTGACTTTTCAGTAAAAAATTTAAAAAAGTTTTTTTTCTAAAGTAATAGAACATGGACTGAGACAGAGGTTCTGCTTCTTAACTATGTGAACTTACATGATTCATTCCACATATTCATCCAAATTGTTCATTTTCTCTGTTAGATTCAAGGTCACTCTGGGAGAATAACTAACATGTTGGAGACTGAGTCCCAGTCTTTTAAGAGTTTATCATTTAATACAAGAATAACTACAATGGAAAGGAAAAATGCTTAAACAAACAGAATTACATCAACTATAAATGATGCTGGAAGAGGATTATGCAAACCGGTTGGAAGAGGAGTGAGACCTGGAATGCATAAAAGGAAGGAAAGAGATAGAAGTAGGAAAGTAGAAATGCCAAGAATAACTAGTAACTAATTTCAGGTAAAATTTGTATCATTCACAGGACAACACAGCAGGATTAATGAGGAAGCATGGACAGGAATCAGATCTGGAAAAGTAATGGTTCAGTATTTGTTTACTAAGTAAAGTTCATAGATGTTGGGAGTGGGGAGGGAATTCCATCAAGGAACGACTTTGGAAGGATTATTCACATGGTACTATTCTTGAAGATAAGGGAAATTAACCAGAAATCAGTAACAAGACATGGAAGATTATCAATAAGGAAATCCAAGGAATTCTTTTGTGTTGGAATAATCCAATTGTTTATTTCAGATATTTCATAATGAAAAACTGATGACTCTGAAAACACCACATTGAAGATGCCATACAGAAAAAGAAACAGTTGACACTGAAGTGACATAAAAATTACTGACTGGAAATACACTCACTGCTGGAGTTGATACTCATGAAGATTTTAAACTCTTTTGTAAACTAAGACAGTCAGTCAATTGGAAATTCTGGGGAGGAAGTACAACATATTCTCAAGAGCGCAGAGGCATAGAGAGGGGATTTTCAGCTTGTCCAGGTGCTTCACACTTACAGCACGTCAGAGGGATCTAATAGGCTCTGTTTCCTTTGATTCTGCCTGAAAAGAAAGTCTTGTTTTCCCCTCTCTGTTTTCCACTCTCCCTCCCCGTCCTCTCTGTCCTCTACCAAGCTATATTTACACACAATACAATGCACCTAATTCAGTGTACAGTTTTGTGAGCTTTGATGAACACACCCACATCATCCCCATCATAATTAAGCTATAAAATACTCTGTCAGCTCCACTAGCACCAAGTTCACTCATAACCTTGTTATCAGCTCCAACTCCTTCTCAGGCAACAGCTGATCCAACTTTCTTTTTCATTGGTAAATTGTGTGATTATTTCATAAATGGTTTATCCATTCACTTGTAAATATACAACTGGGTTGTTCTCCGTTTTGAATTACTATGAATGTTGCTACAAATGTTAATGCATCATCCTTTTAGTGGACATAGGTTTTCTTATATTTCCTTATGATCCGAGTTTGAATTATATGCAATTATACATCTAATTCCACGAGAAACTGACAATTTTTATTTTGAATCAAGTCCAACTTACTGAGTTTGCCCATCCCCAAATTTTGAAAAAATTGTTTTCTTCTAGAAACTCACCTTGAGTTTATTTTAGTATAAAGTATGAATAAGGATGAAGGCTCATCCCCTTTTACCCCCTGAATATACAGATGTTCTAGCAATTTCCACAAAAAATACCTTGGCATCTTCTTTAAAAATTGTGACCTTTTTTTAGTAAAAGTAACAGATATATTGGTGTGTGTCTGAGCTCTACTTCCTTCCGCTATCACAGCTGTTCAGCATCACCAAGAAGACCGCACTGTCTTGCTTACATAGTGTTGATATAAAGCTTTTAATCAGGAAACGGAATCCCTTAACTTTTATTTTTCTTTATAAGATTTATTTTGGTAATTCCAGGCACACTGCATCCATATTTAAGAATCAGCTTGTTATTTTTTATGAACAAGTCTTCTGGGACTCCAATTAAAAGGTCATTGAACGTATAGCTCAACTGGAGAGCCAATGTCTTAATAGTTAAGTTTTCTACTAGGAATATGGTGTTTTTTTTTTCACTTGTCTTCTCTAATTTTTCTCTACAATCTTTTTGGGCTTGTAAAACTATACAAACATTGCAAAGATATATGTACAGTTCCTGTACATATTTTTAAAGTTTATCTTTGAATCTTTAAAAAGTTTTTATGAATATAAAGACAGATTTTAAGTAGTTCATAGGTAGAATTCTAAAAAGATAATTATATTTCCTTTCCTTCCTGAAGGTATCCTCCCTTCCTTTGATTTAAGTTTTTTTAAATTTTACAAAACACATAATTCCAATCTGCTTCACAATCACAGGCTTATTGCACCACTAACCATAATATTTTAACAAGTAGAAAGCTGACAGGAATATAACAGCAGCTAAATACAACAATCAAATCAGAAAATCTTCTAGACATTCTTAGAAGTTTGCAACTTTGAAGGTAATCTCATCGATTATTTTTGTCAGTTTTACATTTTATTTTTTATTTCTCAAGATATTATTAGTGATAGTGAAGGAAGTACCGAAGGAGTGGTTACAATGTGGGAGGAGTATTTTCCAATTATAAGTATTTCCAATAAGAATATAATTTCCTCCCACATTAAGAAAAAATATCCCCAAGTTGCAAAGCTGTCTATACACACATATCAAGGAGACTGTTATCAGTGGACAAGTCTTCCTGGTATCCATTCTGAAACTACTTATCAAGAAAGCTAGGTCTTTAAAATTGAAAGCAGATCTTTTGTAAATTATCCATTGTACTAGCACAGTTGCCATTGGCAGAGTATCTGATCTCTCATCCTACCAGGCACTATGGCAATATTTTCCTAGCGCCAGATAGTGCTTTCAGCAGAATTTCTTTACTTTAGAGTGAATCAGCAATCACATTTATACAATTACAGGGTGCTCCTAGAAGGCCTAAAGATGCAGAGTACAGAGAAACATTTTATCAGTGGAGTTTTACCTTGATAGACAAAATTCTCTTGAAAACACCTCTGGGAAATCTAACTACTTCACTGATCTTTTTTTGCTTTCCACACAAAAACACTGGAAATAAAGCATATAACTTTCTGAATCATTAAATATCATATTATTTTTCTCAACAAATCCCCTGGTGAGTATTGCATAGGTTTTTCCATAGTTTTATAAGTAAATTGCCCAAGATTCCTGGAATAATTGGATTATAAAATAAAATACTAACTTACCTAACAGTTCTTCTAATTGTGATCTCATTTTTGTCTCCTATCAATCATATCAGATAAAGCAAGAGTAGCTATTATTATATAATCAGCCATTTGGGGTGCGCACCAGTGAACTGACAGTGTGTCTCTCTCTTCTACCATTTCCTTTGCCTTTCAAATAAGTAATTTTAATGATGTTCATGAGTAAATGAAAACCTGTTTAATTTAAACATGGTTAAACAAGTGAGTTTTTAGTTTCAATTTGTGACATGCCAGCATCCATATCAGAGTGATGGTCCAAGTTTTGGGGTCCTCTGCTTCTGAGCATCCTTCTGCTACTGCATGCTGAGATGCAGTGAGATGCTCAAGTTCTTGGATCCCTGACACACTGGACGCCAGGATGCAGCTTCTGGGCTCTGGCTCCATCCTGGTACAGCCCTGGGCTGTTCATCCTGGTACAGCCCTGGGCTGTTGTGGGTGTTTGACGAATAATAAGAAGATGGAAGAAATCTTTTTTTTTCTCACTAACTTTCATGAAAGGCTTCCTCATTACATCAATTTGCTATATGAATCTTTTCACAGCAGAGAAGAAATTATTACCAAAACCTATTAAGGGAGTAGCACAGGGCTATTTTGTTTATTCATTCCGTTCACAGTGAGGGCAATTTTCTGTCTTGTATCAGTGTATCTAATATAAATTCACCAACTCTACAAATGGCAGCTCTTCTGGTAAGAAGTACATTGACATTGTGACTGAAATCACAGTTTTGGTTTGAAGCTGTAAACATACATTAGATTGATTTGCACTGAGACACCTGTCATCTTGTCATGCTAGGTATCTTTCGTTGTTGTTGTTTTGTCTCCTTGTTTGTTTTTAAACCAACAGCTACTATTAAGGAATGTCTGGGATTTGCCTCTGACATTTCATCTATAATCTTTCCAAACGTAAGAAATGCAGAAAATAGCTACTAATACCAATGAGAAACCAGGGACTGAGAATTTACCTGACTTGCCCAAGGCCACATGTCCAATGCTAAGTGAAAATGTCACCAAATGTACCCAAGTCCATCTGGCTTCTTATTTGTTTATTCCTCCTTCTTCTGACTACTTCCCTTCCAAATCCAAGAGTAGGTGAAAGTGACTAGTTCAAACACCTTATATACCATTTTACAAGTAAATATTTTTCTATTCCTGGTTAGCACTTTGTATGCAATAAGGGTATAAAAATAGAATGCTAATGATTGCAGCAAAATTCATCAGCCTAGTCTGTATAGTAACTCATACCCATGCTGTCTCTGTAATCTCTCTTTAGTGTCCAACTCTAAAATGTTTTCAATTAATCCTATATATCATGGGAATAATCTAAACAGCAAGATAGTTGACAACTCACTCAGCCACCCTCCAAAGCTTAAAATCATCCACAGGAAGCCAAACTGCCCATCTCTTTAGTCTAGGCTGGATTTTTTCCTGTCTCTGAGACACAAGCTTGCCTGCTTTGCACCACTGGAGAATTAAGATGAGGACAATGTTATGACTCCTGTCTCCCCAAATCTCTCCTAAATTAAACTCTACATTTGTGAAGTGCAGGCTTACTCCTGCATCTCTCACTATTCTGAGGATCTCTGTTTTCTTATGATTTTGCATTGCCTCAGATATTCAATCTCTGTGGAAAATAAAGCCCTTTTATTTTTTTCTGCTACAAGAACATATCCATTCTTTATGATGGTAACTGCTTGAATGCATTCATTCTCCTAAACAATTCAAACAGGCTTCAGTTAAACTTCAGCTCAGTCACCACCATGACCGTCTCTTCTCCCACCCCCCACCACATCCTGTCACCCCAGTTTTTCAATTGTGCACAGTATGAGTTTATTCTTGCACCACAACTTATCCTTAGATCTTTCATCACGTCTTTTGCTTCCAGGCACATCAACCCAGCAAGTCTCGAATGTTACACTTCTCATTTGTGTTCACATTGTCCTGTGATTACTACAGCAGCTTTACTTGGATGTCACAACTATATTTTTATTAGTCAAGAATTTGACTTATTAAAAACGCAAGCCCACATAAGTGAACAAAACCCATCATTTCCACTAGCTATTCATACTCTTTCTTCTCTCTGGCATATACTTTCACGACTTTCCCATAAAGTAAAAAATTGGGAATAAATATCCCAGTAGTCATACATACAATGTGCCTGTAGAAATCTCAAAGTAAAAATAACTTTATATGCAATAACGTTTCATCCTTAACAAAATATTTCGGGATAAAAGCAAATAATATTAATCATATATGCTAATTATCAAAACATAAATTTAATCAGAGGAAAACAGCAAGTCTTTTTTTAGATCTTAGGAATATTTTAATCATGCAAAAATTATAGTGTAGTGTAGGACAATACCAAAGCATTGCCTAAGATGAAGTAGATTTTATTATTTTACAGAATTACTTGGAAACGATTACTAAAAATAATTACTCTAAAGGAATTCTTACAGGTATTATTTAGAAACAATATTTTAAAATATAGCAGTAAGCAAGAGGAACTATTGCCCTTTATACATTTTTGGCATAACACTGCCATACAGTTACAGAATTATAAAATAAGTATTTTATAGTACCATACAGATCCAGAAACTGGTTACAACTTCTACCACATACACATGGTATTGGTACTAACAAGCATGCACAGCATCCTGTGACTCATACTGCAGCTGAAGACAGAGCACAGAGAAGGCCCAGTGGCCAGAGAATCGAGGCCCATATGGTAAGGAAAACACATGTCGCTATCAGGATCATACCCATTTTCCTAAAATATTCAAATTACACAAAAGTTTCTAAATTTAAATAGAAGTGGGACCCAGTCTTTCATCTATCTTTTTAGATAATACTAAAAAGGAACAAAATTTGAACTTAGGATACAACAGTCAAAGCCCTTTCTTTAAAAGGAAAAACAGATACTCATGGAAGCAAGAATCAAACACCAAGCCTTTATTTGTTCAAAGATGTTGTCCACTCTGGCAGGTTTGGGAGACAGCTGCTTCACTCCCAAATCACCTGTCACTGCATCCTTCTCTAAACTGTAGCCAATCCCTCAACTTAACTTGTTGTTAGTAAAACCACCCACTGTTGGTACACACGGAGGAATTAAACTTGTTATCTACTCACTTAGTTATACATATCAGTCCACTGGAAGGTTTTTAATGGAGTAGACAGAATTCATGGCTCAACTGAAAATACTAATGGTCGTGTTTCCAGAGAGTCCTGATCCTGGCACAGGTTTGTAGTGTAGAGCTAAATCATAATACATCCCCAACAGGCAGCTTTTCTGGATCATTCCTCACTTCCTTCCAGTGATTCTGACACCTGCACAAACTTATCATTAATTACGACTTTATCTCTATAGCTTGTTACTATTCCTAATTTTTGTTTATATTTTCTTCACAGAAAAATAAATATTTTCACTCTGAAGCCATGCTCATTTAACCAATGAGTGCAGAACTTTTTGGAGCAACATATACTACATAACCAATCATAAACTTGTTTATAATTTTAAAAGATAAAAGCAAATATTTTTCATATTTGCTGATTCACAAAAAAATTCTTTAGCATAAACATTAATTTTTTTCTTCACATAATTTTGCAAAAATATTTTATATACATCAATTAAAGAAACCAAAATAATTTTGGTTTAAAGAATTGGGATGTGGGGAGAGTGGTATTTCAATGCTTCTCTAGGCAGTTACAAAAACATACCTATGACTGACATAGCACACTTTTCAGAACTATAAAAATGATATAGCAAATAAGTTACAATAGATATTCTGTAAAAATTGATGTTCATTAAAATTTGATACGGAGTCCAAGGTGGCCCACATTCTCCAGATCCTCAGTATCTGGGCGGGCTCAGAGGACCCAGCCATGCCAGTGGTCAGCCCAGGGCTGGCTCTGCCTCCCCTGGATGCTCAATGGGCTCAAAATGCTTAGTTTCTCCCACTTTCCACAATCTACTTCCATCTGACATTTAGGCCATTATACAAATCACAGTATAATATTCATCACATGAAAACTTTAATTCAAGAAAGCAAACATGTTAATAAATCATTTTCTGCAAATAACCGAAACAAAAGCATGAAAACAAAGCAAATGATAAGTAACACTACTTGATGTAGGAAATACCAAGAACAGTGCTTTTTAAAAGTTTCTGAAGATTATGACATAAAAGTTTTTAACTTCAGATTCCTTCATTCACAGGAATTAAACTTTTAATAATTTCTCTAACATAGTTTCATTTTTTACATCCGCCTAAATCTAAGCACAAGAAACAAACCACCGATAAGTTTTATTTTTAGTAACTAAGGAATAATTAAAATTACAAGATATAGGAAAACAAAGAAAAATCACAAACTTAATAAATAACATAGATTAAACTTTCTTACTCTAATCATTTTTGGTCAACTATAATATATTGTTGAATAATGTGGCTGAGTACATTTTATGAACTGATGCTACCTCAAATGGAAATTTCTTCAAAATGATAAAGCACCAAAGTAAAAGTCATTAAAACAACTGGTTATCTGTGGTTTGGAAAGCTCCCTGTGACAAGATTTCACAATGGAGTAAAAAATGTAACTTCTGAATGAAAACTTTTCCATTCAGTAAGGCACATCTGTATATCCCCAAGCATTCAATCTATACTTATTTTAATTTCACAAATACAGGTTTTCTAAAAATGCAGCTTGTGAACACAGTGTGCTGAGTGGGTTGAACAGGAACAGAGGAGGAGACCAGTCGGTACACATAGTCCCCCTAAATATTACCCACACCGGCCTGTTCCTGAAGTCCACAGTACAGACGCAAAGTTGAAAAGAAGTCAGTGGTAACGCACTCCTCATTTTATAGATCTTCATTGACCCCGGCCACCTTGCTCTACAACTGCACCTACATTTGAAATGACTGTAGCACATCTAATTCCAGTCTACTTTCTATTTGACATTCTCAAATGAGAAAGGGACTTCTATGAGTGGGGTAAAATGAAAATCTTCAAAAAACATTGCAATAAGATACCCTCCCCTTAAACTCAGACATCAAAGATGTGTAGATGCAATTGCAATTACTGTTAATCAAGACCAAGAATATTCTTTTCTTAGCATAGACAATAATAGAGGAGCCTCAATTACAGTTTTAAATTGCTTGATTCAGTGACCCAATGGAGCTCAACCAGAACTCAAAAACAACCTGGTAAATGACATTGAAACAATAACTAAATATTCTATTAGTTAAACAAATTTTGACCATTTGATATGGATATTTACCAGAATAATTTTATAAAGATTAACTCAGATGTAACACTATGCTACTATTTTCCTAAGTCATACTTTCATTTAGATTAAAACATGAAAGTTCTAAAAGCTGAATAGATAATTTCAAATGAAAAAAAGATGAAATATAATGATTACAGAAGGGGTGATAGCATTTTCATATGTTTATATTTTTAATGCTGAGCAAAAACTCACAGAACTTCTCTGCTAACTCCTGAGTTGCAGGTTTCGGTTTCTCATAGGAGATGGGAAAAAAACAGTCTCAAAACCTAAAATCAAAATAAAACTATCTAATGTAATTTTTGAATTGACAACTGGATTTAGTGAGAACAAACATACTTTTACTTCTATCATTACCTTTTTTTTGTTGCTTCTGAGGAGATTGAGCATGGAAATATATACTGGTACAATACTGTTAATACTATAAACTTTTTTCTCTATTTACAGAAATATAGCTTAAAATTAAATATCACTTTACAGTATTTCAAAATATTTTCACATATTTATCTCCCTTGATGTATGAAATCACAAAATATTAGAAACATACTAATCAAGCAATATAGACTCTATCTGCCATGAAATGCAAGTTAGTATTTTATCAACAGTCAATATTTAGTATCATTGCAGTCTGTGGTACAGTAATAAAGACTACATATTTGCAAAGATTTAATAATATTCCTAGCTATTTAGCCATGCTTCACTGAATTTTTTTATAACAGCTTCTCAGTAAATTGCTTCAAGCATATTTTAGTTTTTAAAAATACAAAACACAGGAGTCAGGCCCAGAAGGCTGTTTCATTCTAATACATACGTAAATATCTATTTATAGATCTTATTTAAAAAACTATTAAGTGTAAAAAATATTCATAATAAAAAAACTTTAGACACTCGATTTTTATTTGTAAAAGAAATGCATTCCCTTACTTTTCTCCAGTGAATAACTCTCTCATGAATTATGTACATGTTAAATGCAGGGAACAAAGTAACACATGATTACTCATTAAAAAATTAACTATGGTAGAGAAGACTGCCATGTTAGATGGAAGCCAGGCAGTTCTCCCCTTGAAACTAAATATTCTCATAGTAAATATAACAAGTAATGAAAATCTCTAAGTAAGAGTAATATTGTAAAAGCTAAATTGCTGGTGAAATGGCTTTATTTTTAGTTTTGATATACTGCCATTTTTAAGTAGTTTAGATTATATTAATTTATTTTACTATCTTGTAACAATATTTTAATATCTGTTCACAAATTTTTAATATTATGGATTTAGAAAGCATATATTTTCATGTATGCAGAATTGGTAATAATATACTTTGAATTAAATTAGCTCTATTGCCACCATTCAGTTTAATTTGACAGCCTTTTCTCCTAAGCCTTGTAAAAAATATTTATGGAGCTCTTTGGAGACACTTCTACAACAACCACTCTGAAGAAGAATATTATTTCTACACATAAAAAGAAACCGAATTGCAAAAGCAGATTGAGCCTCAAACCCGGAAGCTTTGGAAAGCAAGAGAAAGCAAAAAGTGTATCCAGTATGAGAACTAAAAATGCAAAAATGTTCTATGTGATACCTGTTACATTGTACAAATATAAGCGCTGCTAAGATTCACAGAAAAAGTATAGATAGGAACTGGAATGACTTATGTCAACTTTAAAGCAATAAAATTATATTTCTAAAGGCATACCATTGGTATGATTATTTTTAAGAAATCCACTGCTTTAAACGTGGATCAATGGAGGTAAAAGAAGGCGACACGATAGAGTATGAAACAGGACACCGGAAGCATTTTCTGTGGAAGAACAATGACGAGAACTTTTCCTGAGAGACTATGAGACACAGAAAGTAAACTTTTCTAACCAAAACAAAGTGAAAATGCTTTACTATTCACTGCTTGAACTATATTTGTATGTATTCTTTACAATTTTCATTATAGTAACTGTTTCCAATGTGCCGTAACACTATAGGAGATAAAATTATTTGTCCTTAATCAATGCTTCACAACATGTTAAGGCCTCGACTGAGCTGATTTTATGGGATTTCAACTCCATTCCCAAATTTCAAAAAGTTGGACAGTTTAGAAATACATCAAATTATATATGTGTGTGTGCGTGTGTACATACATGCATGCTTGCATAAAAGAGAGATAATTGTGGGTTAAATATAATTAATTTTTCACAAAACACCAAGATATTCATGGTTAAAGGAATTACTGTCTCCTTGACAGTGTAAGAAGCATGCCTCTTAAAAGTGAATTTCTTTTCCTGGTTTTTCATTCTTTAGTTATTTGCACTCAAAATCAACCATCAAATTTGTAGTGTTGAGCCACAAAAAGCAAAGCTTCTTCCCTGGATTTTTGCATCAGAATTTGTTTCTAAGCACTAAGAAAAAAACATTACCATTATTTTAAACAAAGCAAGATTTTGAAAGCATACAGTTAACAGACCTCTCTGTTCCATTTAGATTTCACGACAGGAGAGGATCCTAACGGACACTGGAAATGTACGTGATGGCTGGCGGACATGGTGGCTCAGGCATGCGCACGAAGAGAAGGGAAGAGGAAAGGACAATAACACTGTCAGATGAGCCAGGAGGTCAGAGCTGCCCAAGAGCGTCCACCTCATGATCAGAATCCAAAAATAAACATGTTAAAGTGTTATCATAAAGAAGAACCCCAACTACTTTCCAGACGTATCTGTGAAAAACAAACTTTCTTGGAGCTTAAAAGAATTAATGTTAATCAGTTATGACAACACAATGAAACTAGTCTCTCGTTGCTCTTCATAGCATCTGTCATTTCTTGAAAGAACATTTGATCTATCACATATCACATGATTATTTAGATACCGTGAAACTAATTTAAAAGTAATTATATACAGATTTTAAAAACTCACATCCTAATAGCATTACAGAATATATTCATTTATTGGATCTTGTTTTAAAACTTGATATCCAATTCAATATCGTTCAAAATTTTTAAGAAACCAAGCAACACAATGCTTCCAACAAAAATCGCAAACAGATGGTTAAAATCTGAAATGTGACCTCATCTGTATTCTATGGGGAAAATCCCATACTACATATATTTTTTTCCTCCCTTACCTACACTGATTCGTGGGCTTTCTGATAGTTCATTGCGTTGGTGCGTCATCATGACAACTTGTATTGCCAGGATTATCAAGGTCTTCGTTATGATTTTCTCCTTCTTCTTTCTCAGGGGTTGCACTCTCCCTCTTGTCTGTGGGATCAGTGACTGTGTTTTCGGGCTGTGAGTTTGAGTTTTCGCCGTGACTGTCCTTATCTGTGTTTCTCAGCTTGGTACCTTCACTGCTGGTCTCTGAGCTGGGCTGACCCTCTTCTTCCTCAGGCTCCTGTGATGTCACCTTTTTTTCATCCACTGTTTTGTTACTTACACAAGCAGACGAGGAAGAGCTTTTGGAGTCCTTAGATTTTTTGTGCACGGAAGTCTGACTGTTATGACTGGAGGCAGGAGGGGCAGGCATCTTCTGTCCTTTGCTTCCTTCTGATGGTTCCTTCCTAGGTGGTCCCCAGATAAAATTCTCTGAAGGTGTATAATGTTTCTGGGCAAACCTCAGGAGCTTCCTCCTTTCTCTCCTGTCTCTAATTGTGTACACAAAATACTCCAGAGCACTCTGCTTAATATTGGGAATAGTATTTTCCACAAGAGCCTCGTGAAGAATAAATTTTACAAGAGGAGATTTAAAACTTTCATACCCAAGCTCACCAAGGCTTTTAAGAATACGAGTGATTCTTAAATAGTTGTGCTGAGACCTGTAAAAAAAAAAAAGGATTGAATAAAATGAGGGAGAATATCAAGCGGAGGAAAGCAGCAGAATGAAAACTGTTGAAGAAACATTTATTTTATGGAACTGTTAGTCATAAATATACCTTGCAAAAAGTTTTTTTTTTTTTTAAATCTTACTAGGTAACTTTACAATGAATAAATTAGAAGGTAGTAAACCCTTATGCCTCAATGTAATGTCAATCCATGTTAAACCTAAACAGCATGAAATGAATTGCTCTTGTCTTGTTTTTATTTCCTATTAAAAAAACATTTAAACTTATTCACACTAATGTTGAATTTTTTTCATTAAAAAGAGCACTTATGTAGAACACATGAATGTACACAGGTAACCATTACTGAATAAACACAAATTAGCTAATAGTTGAAGGCTGTGATTTACATCACCTGATAAATAAAATCTATTGTATATGTGGAAGAAAAGCAAAGCAAAAGTGTTCTACTTTGATTAATCTATTTCCACAAAGGATGCAAAACTGTCTTAGCAGAACATAAATTCAACCATCAAAACTTGAGCTTCAGATTCAAATTTATATGAGATTCTGTTACTTAGCAGCAATGTAGAACCACAATGCTTTTTAGTAGCCAAAGATGTAAGATAGGAGCCATGTCCTACAACTTGCTGGACTTTCCTTGGAATTGAATGACATGATACATACTTAGGTCATGCGGAATTTAGTAAATAGTAAGGACTTTAAAACTATTATCAATATCCACGGGCCCGGCAGCATGGCCTAGCGGCTAAAGTCCTCGCCTTGAAAGCACTGGGATCCCATATGGGCGCCGGTTCTAATCCCGGCAGCTCCACTTCCCATCCAGCTCCCTGCTTGTGACCTGGGAAAGCAGTCGAGGACGGCCCAAAGCTTTGGGACCCTGCACCCACGTGGGAGACCCGGAAGAGGTTCCTGGTTCCCGGCTTTGGATTGGCGCGCGCACCTGCCTGTTGCGGCTCACTTGGGGAGTGAATCATTGGACGGAAGATCTTCCTCTCTGTCTCTCCTCCTCTCTGTATATCCAGCTTTCCAATAAAAATAAATAAAATCTTAAAAAAAAACTATTATCAATATCCTTATTGTTAAAAGCTTAGTACATATTTTTACCTATCCCTGTTTAATAAGTGACTTCTCTTTAATCCCAAGATATTCTTTCCTCTTTATTCCCCGCTAAATAATTTTAAACCTTATATCTAATGGCCTTGATTCCAAAGATATTTTCTATGAGATCACACTAATATCTTCTCTTTCTACCTCAAAATAGGTATCACAGAATTTGTGCTTTCCAAATGCATTTTTATCATAATTCATAAACTATCTCACCAATCTCACTCATTTAGCTCAACACATGCCTTACTGCACATGTGTGGCCAAATCTTAAAAGAACTTCAACCACATTTATAAATCCTGTATGTCATCCGCAGACCAGGTATTTATTTACCCAATACTGCAATACAACCACAACCATCACTTAACTCTAATGCTTCCTAAAACCTATTTCAAAAATCAGGCATTAAACTTTGTGTAAGCGTTATATTTACCTGCTCTAAGTTTCCAAAAATGTCTTTGCATTTTTATTCAGAAGTAAATAGGAAATTACTTGGGAAGGCTAGAGGATGATGTTAGTAAACATAGACATGGAAGGAAATAGTTTCATGGTCTTATAGCTTAAAATGCAAGGATATTCGGACAAAACAAAAACCGTAAGGATTACAAGTAACAAAATACTGGAAAGACAAACCTGACTGTTGCTATTATCTCTACCCTTCTGGATATTTACCAAAAGAGTGTTATCTTCACATTCAGCCCTGAGAAGCCCAAAGGGCAATCACACAGATAATATTTCTGCTCCGAGTCTGCTTTTTTTTTTTTATAGTTAGGAAATGAAGGGTCTTGTGAGACAATGTAAATGTGGGCCACGTTAAGAAAATCTGCCACTAACAGTAGGAATGATTGGGTTATGTTCATATGGTGTGTATATTTTAAAACCTTATTGACAGGTCCCGGCGTGATGGCGTAGTGGTTAAGGTCCTCGCCTTGCACATGCTGGGATCCCATATGGGAGCCGGTTCTAATCCCGGCAGCTCCACTTCCCATATAGCTCCCTGCTTGTGGCCTGGGAAAGCAGTCGAGGACGGCCCAAAGCCTTGGACCCTGCACCCGCATGGGAGATCCGGAAGAGGCTACTGGCTCGGATTGGCTCAGCTCTAGCCGTTGCGGCCGCTTGGGGAGTGAATCATTGGACGGAAGATCTTCCTCTCTGTCTCTCCTCTCTATATATCCGCCTTTCCAATAAAAATAAATAAATCTTAAAAAAAAAAAAAAAAAAAAAACCTTAGGGCCCAGCGGCGTGGCCTAGCGGCTAAAGTCCTCGCCTTGAAAGTCCCGGGATCCCATATGGGCGCCAGTTCCAATCCCGGCAGCTCCACTTCCCATCCAGCTCCCTGCTTGTGACCTGGGAAAGCAGTTGAGGACGGCCCAATGCATTGGGACACTGCACCCGCATGGGAGACCCGGAAGAGGTTCCTGGTTCCCGGCTTCGGATTGGCGTGCTTCAGCCCGTTGCGGCTCACTTGGGGAGTGAATCATTGGACGGAAGATCTTCCTCTCTGTCTCTCCTCCTCTGTGTATATCTGGCTGTAATAAAATGAATAAATGTTTAAAAAAAAAAAAAAACCTTAATGACGAAACTGCTTCATGAGTCTATGAGAGACATATGGAAAGGTAGATGAGCATTTTTAAATAAAGGACCTATATAACAAAACAGATTCTCTATTTGCAATCAGCGTTGCATAAGCAATACAAGATAAAAAGTCAAGTTAAAATCTCCATACACATGCATCCATTTCTATATACCATTCAATTGCATAAAAGGACAAAAACGTGGAATGGAGAAAATGGTGAACAGAATTCCGGAACCAAACTACAAGAAGCAATTGGGTGTTTCAGTATGTCACAATGAGAAACAAAATGTAAGAGAGAAGAGTGGCTGAAACCCTTCTAGTGTTGTGAATAGCAGATACAATGGGGATGCTGGTATTCCCGAGTCTAGCAGAAGTAAGTATAGTAAATAATTTTCAAACCCAGGAAGAGCAGGTTGGTAAAACGACCACACACAAAACACAAGAGCTGGGAGTCAAAAGGGATTCTGGGATCTAAAACAGAACTCAGTTCTGCTCAGTGATCCAAGCTGATTACAAGTAAAATTGGAAATGCAGCTTGGTGGTTGCTCTACATATTTGAATTCTAGCGTCTGAAAATATTTCAGCACTTCTAGTAACGGTTAATTATCCACTCAACATTATTTCACTTCACTTTGACTCAGTATCTTCCTTCTGTTTACTACAAATATATTGGGTTTCCTGCCTACTCTAAAAACCTTAAGATGCTAGACAGATTAACATAGAGCTAAGTTATGACATCTAAGATTAGATAAGACTAGAACTTAATCAAAGAAGAAGATGGATGTTTTGATTCCACCTTCCACAATCTATTAAAATCTAGTCAATTTTGGGGGAGGGTAATTGCTTCAGAGAGGAAACATATTTTCCAGAAGACTCTGAGACAGTTAATTCACAGCTGGAAAAGCAACAGAGAGACAATGGTGGCAGAAGTAAAAGTAGTTGGATAGGAGAGAGGAGTGAGAATGACAATTATCTCTGGCTCCCACTCCTCTGACTGAAGCCAGGTTATTTAATTAAAACCTGCAGAAACTCTGTTTCCAGGTGTAAATCAGAGGATTTGATTATAAAATCCCAAGGAAGATTAAAACTGAAGGACAAAATTTACTAAGCAAGACTACTATTCCAACGCTAAACAAGTTGGGGAGGAAGGAGCTATCAAATAATAGTAGCGAGCCTGTGAGATAAGGAACTATCAGATTTTCTCCAAAGATTTGCTTTTTCCATCTGCCTTGTCACATGAAGGAAGCAGATAGCCTATGAATCAAAGTTAACTTCATTTATGAGTGAATGAATCTTCTAGTCAGGATTATAAAGTGGTGTGCCCATATCTTCAGTGTTTTAGTACAGTTTCCACCTCAATGATGATTTTATAACTAATAAAGAAAACGGAAGGCTTTTATAACTAATGCGGAAAATGGAAGGTTTAATATTTTCCCAGTTATTTTAACAAAGCAAAATGAATGTTGTAGAGACACAAAAAATTCAGCAAACTGATGTAACGAACAGATTTTTTTTTGGTCTAAGAGCAATTACTTTATTATTTTTTTTCTTAGAACTTGTCCAATCCAACCCATTATAATATGCTAAAAAGTGCTTTAAAGCTCTTGGTATTATAGGCCAGCAGTCCTAAGTCATCATGTAACATTTTTAAGAATTAGGTTACACATGAATAAGAATTTATTAATGAAATTTATAAATTTTCAAGTACAAGAATACAGAAACACAGACAATTTTCCTTCGGATTATTATATTTTCCTTCTTTGGTAAAAAAAAAGCACAGGTGTATCTCATTTTTATTACATGATTTTTAATCTAATTAATAATTTGAATCTAGAAGACACAATGTTTGAAGATGCTAGGAACAGATGTCACCCACCAAAGCATGCTGCATTCTGGGGGGGACACAAGAAGCTAAATCTAAGCAATATACATAAATGCCAAGAAGAAACATGGCATAAAAGGGGTGAGAAGTCACATTTGGCTGTGAGCTATGGGAAGGTTTCAAGGGAACAACAGCTTTCCAATTAAAATAGCTGTGCTTCTACATGGAATTTCATTCTTTCAATTTTTTTTTCCTCAAGAAATAGAATTGAGAATAACATGCAATGGTTTCTGAATCCAAATTCTTGGCTCCATTCAAAGTTTTTCCTGTGTTCTATAAAACACTCCAGCCATGGGAAAATACTGTGCTGGCCCCGAATTTTTCACAGAGGCCTTACTTACTCATTGAGATGCTGAAATCTTTCCTGCCAGTTAACTGCCCGAGCAACATTTCCAGTCTTATCAATCAGTTTTATTCCAAAAAATTCTAGCATCATTTTATAAGCCAGAAGGAATCTTCTAATTGCTTCTTTTGTTTTTTTGAATTCCTAATATGGAAACAGAAAAACATTAGCTGAAATGATTCAGCAGCTACCACAATGGCAACATAAACTCATGTCGTGTTAAATGAAACAAGCATTACCTCAATTTCATATGTAGTTAGTTCTTTTGCATAGAAGTTCAAACCTTGTTCTCTCAGTGGAAAAAGCCTATTTTAAAAAATAAATAATTATTTTTCTATTAACATTGTCTGGAAAATATGCATGATTACAAAAGACATGGTTCAATACAGATAATACGTAACTGACCATTGAATGTAAGTATGGTTGTGCTCCAGTTTTTCATAATCTCCTTTCCATTTATTTAGAACTTCTTCAATGTAAACACCTAAGTATTAAACATTTAGAAAGTGAACCAGACATTTAAAACACTGTGAAGGCATATTACGGTTTGATTTGAGTTTTACATTAAAATTCTTTAACAATTAATAATAGCACTAAAGGATAATGCTTTTAAAAGATTAATTTCCCATATATTCAGTTGCATAGTAAGCCTAATTAAATAAAAAATTCACGGCACCAAACATCACAAATCACAGGAAAGTCTATGGAGCAACGTCCTCTAAAGCAGAGCTTGAGAAATCATGGCCTGCCAGGCATTTTTTCAGGAAAGTTATACTGGAACAGAAGTGTGCAATTCATTTATTCATTATCTATGGATGCTTTTTTACACAACATAAGAGTTGAGTTCTGTATTGACCTGCAATATAGAACTGTCCCACAAATTCTTAAGTATTTACTATTAGCACTTGCACAGAAAATGCTTATTATCAATCTCAGTCTTGGAGGATTATACAGTTCTTTCAGTACCAGAAAGGGTCAAAATGAGATGCATGCCAGAGAAAAAGAAAGGAAGAAAACTCGTGAGGCAAAAAAGGAACAAGAGGTGTAATGCTAAGGGAAAGGAAAAAAGTGAAAGAGAAAGCTCTGGAGTGCATACTAAATGATTTGACAAAACAAATCACATAGAGAGTATACATTATCCAGCTTATTCCTCATAGAACTCTTCCAAAAAATGTTACTATCTTATTTCACTCTTGAGAAACTGGGTGATTTGTTCAAAGTCAAACACCAGTAAAAAGTCAATACAGGAGAACACAAATCTTCCTGGTTCCATAGAACAAGTCCCTTTCAGCAGATGGCTTTGTTCTTCTACAAGGAAACCTATAGCAAAATGCTCAGATTCACCAGTCTGTCAAGGATCTTATAATTAATGAGTGGCCATTTAGTCAACTCTCAGAACAAAACCCACAATATTTCCCTAAAATAATCCATCTCACTCTTGATTTCCCCCAAAAGGCTATTTTAGAATTGTTTCTAAGCGTTAACTCCCACGCGGAGCATGTCTCCGCACACAGGACAGGCCTTCCTCTCCTGCCTTTTACATCTAGCCTTTCCATCACCTTCCTCAAATTCACCAAAGAATGGGAGGTTCTCCCACTGCAAAAGCCATGCAAACCAGGACCCTCATTCAATGACTCATATTACTGTGGGTCTGGCTGTTTCCACTGACAGCAAACAGCAGGAAACAGAGATATCTGATAATTTCACACAAATAAGGATTTAAAGGAAAGAAGTTGGTGTCGCTGGTTTGACTTGAAGAGGCCCACCATGAACCACATACTGGTACTTTAACTGAAATAAACCCTTTGTGGTGAACTGACCACAGCAACTGCATCCTCCCCCTATAGTTTTGGAAAAGAAGGTTGCAAGGGTAAATGCAGAATTTTAAGGAGAAACATTAGGCAGTTAGGAGGAGATCTACTGAATAAATGTACAGTTCTCCTCCTGAGATACTACAACACTGAACTATGATTGTGGTAACTTCTGGACCCTCAAATCTGAAAATTGGCAAGAATTCTAAATACAAATAGTATTTTTCAGTCATATTCCATGTAATTTGGAGGCATGGCACAGGGGGAAAGAACAGTGGACAATCTAAAACCTATATACAACTGTCCCTCAATTGATTGACACGGCAGGTCAGTCATTTAAGGTATAAGTTTCAGTGACCTAATTTTTAAGATGAGAAAACTGAATTTGATCTCCTCTACTTTAACTTAATTATCTAAAATTCCATATCCCTGTAAGCCCCTTCTTTTTTCCTCTCATAAAGATGCCCTTACTACTTTCCAGATAATAGCCACGATAAACTGCTGGCGAGAAGGTACCACCAATCCACAAGAATGCCTCCAAAGTTTACCAAGCAGGTGCTCACAACTTTACTGTTTATGACTAAAAAGCCAACAATGTCCAAATGCACAAGATCTACTAACCATGGGAGAGTATGACAGTCTGATTTTTATCAAGGTAGCAGATTACTCACCATCTGGCTTAAATGGAATTTTATTCTTATAAAAACGAAGATTGCTCAAGTCATTTTGGTATCGAATATCTTTGAAATTCTGCTGGAGGAAACAAGAAATCAATCTCCAGAATATGGAAACACAGAAAAGTAACAGAGGCTTCTCTTGTGTATTTCCTCATTGGCACCATAACATATGAAAAACAGAAGGGAAATATTTTACATTTTAGAAAAAAAATCCATATTCATACCGGGTATTGATGTCGGTATTTGTACAAATCCCTTGCAGCATAGAAACTTCTCTTTGGCTTGGCAGTGGCTTCAGTAGAATCACTACCCTGAAATAAAATATAAAATTCTGTTTACATGTCAAAGCAAGAAAAATTGATTGAGGAATTTCCAGAACAAACGTAAAATAATGATAACCCATAAAGAAAACTGCAAGCACATACATTTTCTCAACTTGTCCAGAGCCAGCAATGGCAAGCAATGGGTTCCTGCCATATGTAATGCTGGCACTCCATACTGGAGCCTTGTTTGGTGTATTGGTTGTTCCAGTTCCAATTTAGCTCCCTGCAAAAGCAGCAGAGAATGGTCCTTGGGCCCCTACCACTCACTCAGGAGACCTGGATGTAGTTCTGGGGCTTCTGGGTTCAGCTGTTTGGGTAAGAACCAGCAGATGGAAGATCTAGCACTCTTCCTGCATTTTAAATAAGTAAATAACTAAAAATAACTAAATAAGTAAATAACTAAAAATTCTCAACCTGCCATATTAATAAAATATTATCTTAAAAGTAATGATCATTAGCAAAATTTGTTGGCACCCTGCTTTAATTTGTACCAAAAATATCCAAAACTATATTACTAAACAAAAACTTTACTGTTCACCAAAGGCCCATGGAATTCAAGTTTTACAGATCAATATTTATCAGAAACAGAAGTTAGAGAAATTCAAAACATATTTTACCAGATTGTGATTCAAGTGAGCCTATAACAAAATTTACTCTAAAATGTATAGTAGCAAAAATCCTACAAAGAAAACTGTCATTTAATTTGCAACATTCAGCTATATTTGAAAGCAAAATATATTTATGAAAGGATCTTAAAACAAATTAAACAACAGCCTTCTAAATGACATCATTCATTAAGCAGAGGGCAGCAAACACGTACACACAAGGCACACAAAAAAGCTGTGAAGTGGAATGAATATCAGATTGAAATAACTCACATGTGGTAACTTATTCATATTATTTAAATTCTAAGTGAAATTCTTACCTATATGTAGTCATTTTTAAAGTGTTAAATGCAGGTCAATTGAATCGACTTGCATTCTCTAACTATATGTACTATTATTAAGTATGAGAAAGAGCTTTTGTGTTCAGTGTCATGTAGAAGGACACTGAGACAGATGAGGATGGTTTAAAAAGCTGCAAAATTTAGAACTGAAGATTCATTAAGAACGTCGTCCCCCAAAACAATATTCACCATCCCGTTCCCCTCACTAGCACTGACAGACTGGCACCCTCTAAGCAATTTTCTCACATCTTTCAAGTGGTGTGATTCTCACTATTACTACAAGCACAGAGCTACTTTAGCACCAGATCCTCCGATGTTTAACATTAGTTACTCTGTCATGTTACATAAGCAAAGTAAAGCATAAATTCTGGCCCTTGCCATCATTATCAAAATAGCTCTGCCTAGCAAGTTTCTGAATCTATTTAGCCTGAGCTCCAACCACAGGAATCCTCAGCTTACATTTGTATAGAAAGCGCTTTACAATTACAAAGCATTTAAATGCAAAGTATTTCATTTGGTTCTCACAACACACCTGGCTTACAAGCATTAGTGTTTCTATCTTCAACACAAGACAATCAGGCTTACAGAACTTGAACCAAACCCAGAGGCCTGCAACATTAGAAGACTTAAAATCCCTGGGTTCAGACCCCAAGTCTAACTAACTAGATTTGAATCAACTTCAACTTTAGTCTTATAAAAGTGAAGGACATACAAATATACAAAGTCTGGTATAATTTCAGTAGCCCAAGACGTGAAGTCAGAAGACTGTGATAAGTTAGAATTCTGCTACTTTAATACTTGTGAGGCCTTAAGTGAATCACTCTACTGGATCTTGGTTTTATCATCTGTGAAATGAAGATAATGATTCATGCCCTACCTATTTCCCAGGATTATTAAGAGGCAGACTGCATCCTCCAAACTCTAAATGTGCCAGCGTCTTCCCATACTCTTTAATCTCTATTCCTTTTCGTTTCTCCACCTTAATTCATTTCACATGCTCAGGGTAAAAACTATATTCTTTAACATATTGTTTTTCTTCCCTGGGTTCTCAAAATTTCCCTCCCTTTTAGATGAGTCTCCTCAGCAAGCAAACACTTATTTATAACCTTAAAATAAGCATGCAAAACCTTTCTTGATTCATAGCTACCTTTAGTGGACACACCTGTATCTTTGCCCCCCTTTCACACTATATCAACACCAACAAAATGCGCATATCCCCTCTGTCCTGATGGCTTCTCCCATTAGGCCATGATTCATTCCACTTAAGCTTTGGTCCTCAGAATTCCATCACAATGGTTCTTTGTGAACACTGAGAAACCTTCCATCCTGATGAACTATCTCTCAATGCTCATATCAGGTGAGCTCCCAGCAGCACGGCCAGCAAATGCTTTTTTCCTTCCTGAAAGGTTGTTAGCACTTGACTTTGAGGAAACCATACTCAACCAGTTTACTTTCCATCATCTGTCTCTGTTATAAGTGTCCTTTTTTGACGTCTCTCCCCCCTCCTCCTTTCCACACCCTGGGCCAGGCTTGGTCATAATTAATGCTCCTTGATGTCCACCTATCTTTCCATGGTAAACCTCTCTGAAGCAGAAGCCGACAAAACCACCAGGTCTGGACCAAACCTCTATTCATAGATATAAACAACTACTCAACAACTCTTCTTGGATGTATAAAGGATTAACTAAATCAACAGAATCTTCCATTTAACCATGAAAGTTGTTTTCTCCTGAGAATTCCCCCTTCACTTGCCCAGGGTTCACTGCAACAAGGATGGTAGCAAGAGAAACAGTGAGTAGTCAATCCGGAACACACTTTAAAAGGAAACCTTGGAGTACTTGCACAGGTCAACTAGAGGAAGACTGGGCAAAATGGAGTTGAGGGTCTAAAAGCAAAATCAAAAGTACATTTCGTCAGGAGAAATGGTGATTGCAGGTAATGATAACTAGAAAAATTAATCATTACATGGGAAAGATTAATCATTACAAGGGAGCAGAGAGGGTTGGTGTGGTCAGTTCATTAAAGATTGCAATCAAATTGACTGAAACATTGATTATTACACTGTAGCATATGAGAGCACTCAAACCCTTCATGGAAAGTGAAACTTAAAGCTAAGCTTATTTTTGTGTAAAAGTCTTCCATCTCATGCATAGTTTTTTCAAATTGTAAGTTTCCCACAACTTTTTTGAAGACTCCCTCACACTAGTCAGGCCTGGTGGGTGGGGCTGAATCTTAACTGGTATATTCTGGTACTGCAAAGTTTTGTAGAAGGCTACCTGAGAGACAAGTGAAAGGGGAAACAAAGGAATACAGCATCTAATACTCTTCTGCAGTTGAAAACAAAACAGCACAGCAGCAGCAAACCGGAGTCCGATGGCGAGAGAAGGGACACTCAGGATTCCAATGGGTCCAAGGCTGATGACACACATATTTGGGTCGGCACCATTCTCTTCCTGTATGATCTTGGACAAGTTTCTATTGTAAGCCTCAGCTGAAGCCCACCCTTGCCCCCCCTCCAACCAAAATGAAAATTTAGAACAGTAGCCCCCTCCCTAAAATTACGGCTCATTTCAATCCCATGTTTAACCTAGAATCTGCACTGACTGTAGAATTCCTCTCTCCTGAAGCAGAAATGATCATCATAATGCATGAGGAAGAGCTGGCTCTAATGTTCAGGTGGTGACGCTGGTCAACCCAAGGCGCCATGGGCTCCACGCTCAAGCCCCACAGCTGGTGAAGGGGAGGACCAAACCAGTGCCACAAACCTTCACTTCTTCCCAGGAAAGCACTACCCGTCCTCCTTTTTGACAGCCTGATTACAGAGGGCATTCCGCTCTTTTCTAACCTCACCTGCAAACCCTATTAAATGATTTAAGCACAACTGGATCAACAAGTCTTCCGATGACAAGATTTTTGAAGTGCCCTCAACTTGAGGAAAGGCCTTTTGGAGGTAAGCACTGGGGCTTTTAAACTTGGCTTCCAATAGCTGTAGACCCCCTTGGAGGAGCCAGAACTGACCGCTTGACAAGTGCAGTCTTAGTATTAACACGCACTAGACGGTTTTTCACAACGCTCTATTTTTAGACAGGTTCCTCCCACCCCAGCTTCGCTTCCCCCAGCCGCGCCGCAGAGAACACGCGTCCAACTTGGGTTCTGCCTCGGGGACTTCCCGTTGTGCCCAGGGCCAGGCCCCAGGCGGCCGGGAAGCTCCGGGCCACCGCAGGCCCTCGTCCGGCCCGGTGGTGGGGCAGCTGAGGGTGCGGAGGGGTCGTGTCTCTGGGGACGAGCATCCGCGTGGCGCGCCTGCCCTCTGCTCGCGGTGGCGTCCCAGGGCTTGCTCCTCGCCGGGAGGGGGAAGGGGGCAGGGGTGCCCCAGGCCGCCCCGAGGCCACCGCGGGGCCGCGTACCTGCTCGGCGCCCGCCGCCTCTGCGTCTTCGTCCGGCGCGGGGCTGGCGCGGGACCGCCCGCCCGCTCGCTCCGGGGACTGCGCGGGCTGCTCGGGCTCCTGCCCCGGGCCCTCGCCGCCGCCCGACCCCGTCTCCTCAGGCTCGGGTTCCGAGTCCGTCTGCCAGGTGGAATCGCAGTCCTCCACGGTGGTGGGCTCGCGGAAGCTGACCCCGCCGAGCAGGTTGCCCATTGAAGAGGCGGCGGCGGGCGAGGGGCTGAGGGCTTGGGGGCGGCGGGCCGCTGGGCTCGGGGCTCGGGCTGCGGCAGGCGCGCTAGGGCCCGGGCATGGCCGGGCGAGGGCGCTGGGCGGCTGCCTCGGCGCGCCCGCCGCCGCACGGCCTCAGCGCGCCGAGCGGTAGACAGGCACACTGGCGGGGAGGAGCTGGCGGCCCCGGCACCGCCACCGCACACGCTCGAGCCCGCCCATCTGGTTCCTTCTCCTCCCCTCCAGCGGGAGCCCGCGCCGCCCGCAGCCCAGGGTTACGAACTGCGTCTCCCGGGCCCCCAGGCTGGACCCCCCCACCCCGCTCCCACCTTGCCCCCTGCAAGGTCTGCCCTAGGTGTCTTCCGGAGTGGTGATGGTGCGTGGGGGAGGATGTTGAGAGGTGGCTTGAGGGACCCGCCTTTCCCTGCCCCAAGCTGGACCAGAGCTGCCACTGGGGGCTCCTCCTGGCAGAGCGGTGAGAGTGATCCCAAACCAATCACGGGGGGCCAGGACAGGCGTGGACTTGAGGTGGAAGGAGGCATTCCTGTCAGCCCCTTCTCTCCCCAGGCTGATTCAGGAAAATACATAAATTCGCTGCAGGAGCAGCAGCAGACAAAAACTACCCAGCAAACAGGAAACCCAAGCTGCCAGGACTGTACTGAGCTGCCACCTAGGGTCCCTGTGGTCCTGAGAAATCAAAGCTATCTGTCACCTCATCTAAAGAGCAAATATCTCTTGAAACAAAATGGACAGTAACTAGACCACCATATTGATTTGTGGAGAATTTTACTAACGCCCACTCCACAACCCTGCTCTGAGAGGAAAAAAAAAGTCTCAGAATCCTTAGAACAGATGGACTGTTTGCAAAGGATGAATCTGTGGTCCCCTGGCCATAGATGAAAGCAGGCAGGGGGCCACGTCGTGTAACTACTTAGAGGTAAAGCAGAAGGATCAGATGAGTGACCCGGAGAACAGTGACTACAGAAAGCTTGCATTCTGATGTTCTAACTTTCGTGTGTAGAAGAACTTCTTGTATGTATGTCTGGGAACTATGCTTCTCATTTGATAGGAACTCTGTAAACAGGTAGAGAAAATCGCTTAGGTATATGGTATAATTTAACCTCATGTAGAACTGGAAACATAATCCAATTATAACGCCTAGAAGGTGGACTGCCTGGGAGAGCCATAGGTGACTGGTGGGGTGTGCCCCAAAGGCAGTTCTGAGAGGGCTAGTTAGGAAGGGAGTCGGGCCTAGCCACTTTCTGCCCCACTGCTTATAATGTGAGTCTTCCTGTTGTGAACACCATGTTTTTTTTCTGAGAAAAGATGCAAAGCACTGAAGGGAAACACCCACTGGGAGTAACCTGTAGAGGCCTATGAATCTTGTTGGCCACTTCAGCTTGTCCTGAGTAATGTGCATGTTATGATCTGTCTCCTTCATACTCATCTGGATCAACCTTTTGCTTTATTTCTTCTGTATGCTTTTTTGCCTCTATTCCCAGTCCTTAAAACTAACCAGGGGCCTTTTAGTTGATGCACCCTGTCTCTAAACATGTTTACCATTCATGCTGTGTGAAAACACTCATCTCCAACCCGTGAAAAATTCACTCCAACTTATCTAAAACCCACTCTATTGGGTCAAATCAATATATAGCCACATATAATGATCAAGGAAAATTAATCATGGAACCTGTGACTTCTGATGAAAATCTGCCACTCTGAAAAACAAATACTCTTTAATTGTCACTTGTCTGGGTCTCCTAGGCCTGTGTCTCATGATCTGCCCCAAGAAAGCCTAATATGAATCTCTAGCCCAGCTTGATTATTGCCATCAATTTTCCTCACTCACTTTGCAATCACCCTCTACTGGCCTCATCAGACAACAGGGACTGCTTGATCTTGGTTTGGAAACTTAAAAAGTCATCACCAAATAAAACTCTTTACGTAACAGATAGCTTGTTGTAGGTAGCTTGTTGCAGTAAGGGAAAGCAGATACAATATGCAGCATTCAACTGTTGTGACTGGAATCACTAAGTTTAGTTTTAACTGCTTCCTTATGAAATATATTGAAGCAGGGTTAATATGCTATTTATACACAGAAGAACTGGTGAACAAGATGCCCATTCTCCAAGTAACTTGGGATGCAACAGGAAAGCAGGCTGCGTTCTGTGACTAGTTTCTCACCTTCAACAGGTCACGTAACTTTTGAGACTAAATTTCCTCATTTGTAAAATAAGATCAGATTTTATTTAGCTTTGACTTTCTGTGGTCTCATGACTGGGAAAAAGCTCTAAAACAAGCAACAAACTCAAGCCACACAAAAAGACATTTTGGTCACAATAGTTCAGTGAAGAAAATGTGGGGCAACAGCAGGACACATAAATCCCACTGCTCAAAGCTGGAGATTTGATTCATCTTGCACTAGCAGAGGACCAAACGTAGTGCAGAAGTTAAATGTTGTCTGTCCATCTGGCCTAAAGCATTACAGGACTCCTAATGCAGAAACTCTTTTGAGACAGTTGCTGTACCCCAGGTGCACCAGCAGTTGCTCTGGGGGTAAGGAGATTCGAACTGACCATGTATCATTTATTTTCCTCCCATGAAGATATGTAATCAAGGGTGGCCTCAGTGACTTGATTAAAATTAGAATGTGAAAGATATTACGTTCTAGGATTAACCCAGAAAGAACCTTGACTTTTCTGTTGGAGTCACTTGGAAGACTTACTCCTGAGCTACCATGTGAGAAATTCAACTAGCTCAAAACTGCCATACTGACGAGGACACTGGGATAGCCTCTAGTCACTCATCCCAGCAGTCTTCTAGCACTTCCTGCTTGATTCTACTGATTTTTATTGATTTCTGCATACCACTCCACCCACTAGCTAAATATCTTTCAGTGACCTCCATTAACCCTACATGAAATAAAGCAACTACCTCCTGGAGCCTGCTCAAATTCTTGACCCACAAAGTAATGAAATATAATAAAATGGCTTTTACTACAGTTCACTAAATTTTGCAGCCGTTTGTCAGACATCAATAGGTAATGTAACAAAAGTAAGTGTCTGTGAAGCCTGTAGGTATTTGAGCTATAATTAAATATTTTTTCTATCCCTTTTGGCAAATATGCAATTTTTTAACAGAAATGTAGACGATGAGCTAATCTGTACAATGCATTTCCTAAAAACAATTTTACATGACATATTACAACAATCTTATATGACACATTTTAAAGGGTAAATTTAGGGCAATATACTTGTGTGCATTGTATTCAATCTGTGTGTTTAGCAAAGTTAATCCTGAAATCCTCTCTTGTCTAGAGTCTGAACACAGAATTATCCTTCTTTGAGAGAATTCCTGCATCAACAGTGAAGAAACATGTTTTTATTTATATTAAGAAATGATCATTTGACCCAACATCAAGCATATATTAACAATACAGGTGAGCTCTAGTCATTGTTCATACAATGAGTCTTTAAAGAACATTGAACTAAATAATAAATACAGATGAGGAGAAACTATCACGATGGAATCAACCTGTATATATGCAGGCTCTATACTAGTGCCCCAATGTAACTGTGTCCAACTTAGTTGTGAAACCCTTTAAGGGTGAGGCTATCTTTAGTAGAGACTGGTATCTGGCATATCTTGATTTTTTTTTTAACAGTGTTTGGGGGACATTAACAAAGAAGACTCATTTTTAGGTAATTTCCTTTGAGAGCCTTTCAAATAAAAATACGGTATAGATCGAGAGCCCTTTTACTCATCCTCAGGAATTAACTCCTCAGTGACTTGCAGGAAACTAAATTATGGAGAAAAAAAAAATACATTGCAAAACATTTAGAAATCAGACAACAGCTAAAAGAAGTATCTGTAATTAGGAACAATTGCTAGCTAAACTGGCCTCTGCTAGCTCCCATGGGAACCTTATGGCTTTGGACAGGATGGACATTCCTGCAGGAGTCTCCTGTCTTGTCACCTTGACACCTTCATACAGCGGGAATGTCACATGACTTCTCTGATCAGTCCAGCCTGCATGGATATTTTCCAATGTGTCCCTTTCCTAAGATACAAGCTTGTAAATGTATTTTAGTGTACAAGAACCAAAGGTTCTGGTTTCTTTTGTTTGTTTGTTTTGTTTTCTGCTCCTTCCTTTCTGCAAATGTTCCATACTTTTCTTGTAGGATTTTATAGTATGAATACCGCTCCCCAAGCCTACTGTTCTTACATCCCTTGTAAACACCAAAAAAATACTTCTTATAAAAGCCTGCTTTCTGCCCTCTGTAATCTGATTTTTTCCTACATTTTCCTTTAACTTCACAAGCTTTTATTTTCGATGTAATTTGGCTATTATTTCTTTTTAAAAATTCTCTGTTTCCAAGAAGTGACCACCAATTACAGTAATTTCTATATCCTGAACCAAACTTCTCAAGATTGCTTTAAATGAGATTTAGAAATAATATACATAAATCTAGTTCCAACTAAAGTAAACTTAAAGAAGCAAAGAAATTTGTATTTTTATTATTGATACAAGATGTCAAATGTTTTGTTTTCAAATTTTGTGCAACAAATTAATTAAATTCTCTCTCTGACATCCAAACTGCTGTTGAGATTCTGTTGTACCCCCCGGGCTATCAAAAAATTCACATCTAATGGAAAGTAACCGGGTGTCAACACTCTATACTTTAGTTTTGTGTTTGTGCGTTTGGTGTGGTTTTTGTCACTCAGTTTGCTTCACCAGCATTCATTCATTGGTAGGAAAACACAGCACTTTAGGTAGAGTTCCCTCACCCAGAAGGCTTAGAGTATTTTAGGGAAAAAAAGGAATTTAAAAGACACAAAAATAAGAGCCATATTTTTAGGTAACATCCTCATGTGGTAGGCTTGGTTTGGTGGTCTGGGCCTCCACCTGTAACATTGGCATCCCCTGAGTGCAGTTTGAATTCTGGCTGCGTCACTTCAGATCCAGCTCCCTGGTTAGGGCCTGGGGAAACAGTGGAGGATGGCTCAAATCCTTGGGCTCCTGTACTCATGTGGAGACCCAGAGAAAGCTCCTAGCTCCAGCCTTTGGATTGGCCCATTTCTGGCCCTTGGGACCACCTGAGGAGAGGACCAGCTGAAGGAAGATCTCTTTCTATCTCTCCTCTCTGTAACTCTGCCTTTCAAATAAAAAATAAATTGAAAAATTAAAATAAAATACAAAAATAACAGTTATACATGATAAAAGCAATGAAGGTACAGTGAGATCATAGAGATGTGGCTTTCTCTGGACAGTCAGAGCAACTTCTCTAGAGAAGAAATGAAGCACAGGAAAGAAGTTGTTAGCACAACAAAGAATAAAGAAAAGAAAATTTCTTGCCACAGACTGGTGTGGACTAAAGTTTAAGGTGATAATAAGATTAGTCCCTGCAGCCAGAGCACTGAGAGAGTGGCCTTCTGAGGCAGGCAGGGATCAAAGTGTTCCAGAATGGCTGATTTAAGGCATCTGAATGTCTGTGCATTTCTTCTTTCAGAAATAATATTTGGACTCTTTTACAAAAAAAAAAAGGCCCTACTTGTTATTTCTGGTAGAGCTTTTTATTGCTTTTATTATTTATAGTAAGAAAAAATGCAACAGCCAGCATTGTGGCATAGTCGATTAAGCCCCACTGCCTTTGATGTTGGCATCCCATGTGGGCATTGATTCAAGTCCCAGCTGCCCCATTTCTAATCCAGCTCCCTACTAATGCACCTGGGAAAGAAACAGAGGATGGCTTACGTTCTTGGGCTTTTGCACCCAAGTGGGAGATCTGGATGAGCTCCTGGCTCCTGGTGTCTGCCTGGCCCAGTTCTGGTCATTGCAGTCATTTAGGGAGTGAATTAGTGGATGGAATGTCTCTCTCCTTCTTTCTGTCTGTCTTTCCTCCTCTTTATGTACGTCTGCCTTTCAAATAAATAACTTTTAGAAAAAAAAAAGTACAAGGAATAGATGATGGGCCAGACTACACAGACTGGTGCCTTCTGTGACCTTCTTCAAACCACTGATATACTGACTAACATACCAGATTAGTAATGTACTGAATTTTCTACAATCTAAAAAGCGTTTGTTTTAAGATGCGTCTTATTTAAGAGATATTTGAATGTGAAAAATTTTACATTCTAGAATCCTGGTTCAATAAGAAGGAAAGTTTAACATTTTAAAGTACTAATTCATTCCTAAGAAATAGTTTACAGTTCACAGTGAAAATCTAGATTTTTTTCCCAATTTAGAAGCATACTTGTTATTAAACCTGTACCCAAGGAACCTTCTGGTGATTCCTCAGAGTTTCTATCCTTCTCTTTCTCTTGTAAAAAAACCCTGAAGGCAAGTTGTGGGGAGTTCCCTCCAAGTTCTTCTGAGTACAGATACCATTACAAGAACACAACAACACCTACAATAGATCTTAGAACACACTATAAGGAATGCAGGAACATCTGCCACTTTATTCTAGAACTTGATTGCAGACTCAGTGTACCACAGAAATCAAGGTATGTCCTTGACCAAAAAAATCCAAGTTACTTTGCCTAAACCAACCCGAGACTTGAGCCTGGTCTTCTGTAAGGTGGGTATCCTGTTTCACTTTATGTGACTAATTATCAACTTGGGACTCAAAAAATCAGTAGGAAAATGGCATTAAAATATGTTTATTTTGTTTTTAGGTAATTCCTTGGTGTAGTGGGCTGGTAGTACCTTAGTGTGGTGAGCTTGGTGTGGTGGGCTGGCCTCTACCCACAACAGCAGCATCCCATAAGAGTGCCCATTTGAAACCTAGGAAAGCAGTGAAATGGGGGGGTGGGGGGAAACAAAAACAACTTAGAAAGCCCTGCATATTTCTTTTATAGTACATATTTCCATGAACTTTTTGAAGATGTTTCATATTTTACCCAGTTTCCAATGTATCCTTAATAATCCTTACTTCCTGATATTAAGATATTCCTTCATTAAATAAAAGCTCTGGGTGACCAGTAAAACACCATGTTAGACTCTAGGCTGGGTCTTAACAGATATTTGTAGCTTCTGCCTTGGTATCTTAACCTGCTTATGCATGGAAGCAAGTTGTCATGTCAATGAGGATATTCAAGCAGCCTTAGGTACAGGCTCACGAGGAGAGGAACAGAGACCCCCAGCTAACAGACAGCACCAGCTGGCTGGCTATGTGAGTAAGTCATTCTGAAATCTCTGCTGAGTCTTTAAATTACTTCAGCTCCAACTGGCATCTGAAATATAGAAGGTCTCTCCTTCAATGGTGAGGACTGTCCAGCTTAATTCTTGTGAAATTCCTCCTTAACCCCTAAAAACTGAAATAAAATAAATGATTATTTGTATAAGCCTTTATATTTTGGAGTAATTATTACAACTCACTTTAATCACTAGACCATTACCCAGTTAATACTAGTCATCTACTTCATTTATTCCATAAGTTTTTGTTGAACATCTATTTTATATGCCAGGTTGTGTGTTAAGCTAGGGTAAATAGATACACAAAGCACAGTTGTTGCATTTAATCTCTTGGGAACACAAAAGAGTAAATATAAATGACAAGATCCTAGGGAAAAAACACTATCAGAGCTCCCAAAAGAGAATGGCTTCATTCCCATGTCAGGAAGAGAAGTTACTCATTTTATCATTTTGTTTTGGGATGAAAGCATAGCTTGTGTTTCCTAACAAAGTGTCACTATGGTCTGATAGATGCTGGTACAAATATGGTAAACAAGGTACATACCTGCTCTCAAAGTCAATGTCAGATGCTTAATAAATAACATGTTGGGGAGTTACAGGAGGCCATTGCTTTCACATATTTTCACTGTATTGAAAGCAGTTTCTGTAGAATGGTAAAAATAGTAAGTTAGAAAAGAAAGAGGAAAGAGAAGCTGCTAGTGCAGAATATGTATTTTTAAGAGAATTTTAGTGGTTGAGAAAAGGAAAGAGAAAATGAAGATCTTGTCTCTTCTTTTTACCTTCCATCAGCTACACTGGCATTAACACCAGGGCTTAATCTAATGGAACTGGAGATCTATGTGGCATAGCAGAGATGACCAGGTCAAGTCCTACATTTGCAGAACCCTGGGGATGAATAGCTCCTGAAATTCTGCACCAATAACACCTGACTCGTTTTACCCTGGTACCAGAGTCTTGAATTTAGGTGGTTGATCATAAATGATTCTTAGCGGAGATTGGAACAATGATTATGAATTTCAGGGCTGCTTAAAGGCAGTGACATAATGTAAACCTACTAAACACTGATGTGTGGTAAACACTGATGGCTATAGAATTTTTCCAAGAATCCAGCTGTGTAAATAGTGAGAGGACACTGGAGAGGCTGGCTGGTTGCTACCATGGAAGTTAGGATTATGAATGCAGTGAGGTAAAGAGCCTGCCCTTGACCCACAGACTCGGAACTTCTAATTTGTCAGTGTCACTGAGTTGGTCTAAGTTGAGAATGATCATGCATACTGCCTAGCTCTTGAGGTAGACTCTCAAGAGAACAGCTCATATCACTAGAAAGCGGATTCTGGATTCATAATGTAACCAAATAGCCTACTACATACCACTGTCTGTCCAGCAGACTTGGTGAATATGAAATCAGAACAAAGGGTACAACAGGATTGAAGTGTTTAAAGATCTCCAGCTCCCTGCTAATGCACCTGGGAAAGCAGCAAGAAGATGGCCCAAAGTACTTGGGTCCCTGTTACCCACAGGCTTCAGTCTCACCCTGCCCCAGCTATTGCAACCCTTTGGGGAAGGAACCATCAAACAGAAGAAAACTGCTGTCTGTCTCTGGCATCCTGCACCACTCCTAAAGATTCCAGCCTTCTTTTGCATATGATAGGAAGCATAGCAGTATACATTCTACCTACATGGTGTCTCTTAAACTCTGCCTTTTTGAGGATCCATCAGTGATTTGAAACGCTTTATGTATTATTCAGGAAGCATATTATAAATCTATGAGAATCCATACACCAGTGCACCAATCAAGCAGAATGCCAGCAGGATTCTAGCCTGATGGAGGCCTCCTGTTATTTCAATTGCTGAATTTGGTAGAGTTGCAGTGTGACTGGAGAGTAGGGCTATACCATAGAGGAAAGGGCTGGGAATCATACCTATATAGCAATTAACTCTAAGTATTTCCATTTTTAACAACTGGCAGATTTATTTTCAATATCCTTCATGTGTGTGAATACTGTGATCACCACACAGGCTACCTTGGAAGCCTTGGAGTTGCTCCTTCTCTTTGTGCTATTGGCTTGTTCTAATCTGAATCCACTTAATGCTGAGTCAAAATTTAGTTCTAAGGGAAAACTTATTTCTCAGTTCTTTAAGATGCTCCAGTTTTACTCCTACCAATTACCTCAGAGCCTTCTATAATAAGTGATTTATTACAGGAACTTCTCAAATATTTTTAATGAGTAATTAGGTGGATGAGCAAATAAGCCTAACCTAGAGATATAATCATGTGAACTGATAGCTGTTACTTCCATCAAATTTTGTTAGTGAACATAAAATACCACAAAGTTTTTAACTCAGCAACTTATGATTGGTGGCCCTCAATAGCCCATGTGGTTTTTAAATACAACACGTCTACTCTCTGATTTTAATGCCAGGATAGCTTTAGCAATGTGTGAAGACATGAAGACATTGAGAAGAGTGATTTTCCTTTGTGGTCTCAAACATGCAGCAAAAGCTAGTACTTCTTCAATGGTTAATAACTCATTTTTTAAAAAGATTTATTTATTTTATTACAGTCAGATATACAGAGAGGAGGAGAGACAGAGAGGAAAATCTTCCGTCCAATGATTCACTCCCCAAGTGAGCCGCAACGGCTGGTGCGCGCCGATCCGAAGCCAGGAACCAGGAACCACTTCCGGGTCTCCCACACAGGTGCAGGGTCCCAAAGCATTGGGCCATCCTCGACTGCTTTCCCAGGCCACAAGCAGGGAGCTGGATGGGAAGTGGAGCTGCGGGGATTAGAACCGGCGCCCCTATGGGATCCCGGGGTGTTCAAGGCGAGGACTTTAGCTGCTAGGCCATGCCGCCGGGCCCAATAACTCATTTTTAAAATTGTGTCTCTGCATTAAGTATGACTATTGAGATGGATGGGAGGTTACAGACATAACAGCCTGAACCCAGGAATGTGAGCTACAGCTGTTTAGTATAAGAACAAAAGCACTTTTAAATTTTAAAAATAGCTGTTAATCCATTCAATTATTTTTGCCCAGACACAACTGCATCAATCATTAATTATGGTCAGCCCTTCTATTTGTATAATCCTGCAATTTGCTGCATCTAATAATCCACTTGAGTGGAAACCTTTACTTTCTTCTTTATGTTTTATAAAATACACAGAACAAGAAATTCAGAGCGTAATAGATTCCTGGACCCCAGTTGGGAGTTGCAGAAATCTATATGGAATGAGTCCCAAATAAGCATTTTCAAGGTTCTATTTTAATATCTGCCACTTAATAAAATGCTATTTCTAGATGTTTGTAATAGAGATCAATTAGTCTGCAATGCATGTGCTGCCAAATACAGAAATAGTTTCTTCATGAATATTAATTGATAGTGATTGAGAATGTTACATGAAATTTTTTAAGCAAAAAAGGATAAATTTAGCAGGAAGAATTGATCCAAAAGTGTTACTATTATTTAAGACATTTCTATCCAAGAGTATTTTAGTTGTCCTACAGAAAAATATAAACCCTCCAGTGATTGCTTTAGTTGGCTTTCAAACTCAGTGAATGGGGATAAATGGCTATATTGAGGTCAGAAATAGAATCACTCCATGCTGCCCAGGATTCTACTGTCTTCTTCCAGCTAAGTCCTCGGGGGACTTGATTCAATATTCATCACTCTTTTTTGAACATTAGTAACCTTGCCTTCTTTACTGTTCCTTCCTTTTCACATATGCATAAAAGTACAAAAACATATGTATACATGCAGGGGTCATCACTGGGCCAAATGCTCCTATAGCAACGGTTCTCTTATCTCCTACCCACTACCAAACTTACACAAATAACAAATGATCTGTACATTTCTCTTTCTATTATTATTTCCCTCTAGGACAGTCTGTGTTCCACTTCCATATCATTCTTACGAAACTGCTGGGAGTCACTGCATAAGTTTCACAGTCACCTGTGACTTGCTGTCATCTCACTGTTTTACCACTTTGGGTGACCTAATCTACTTCTTCATCTCCCCATTTTCCTGATCCCACACTGTCGTGATTCTACTCATTTGACCTACAAATCTTTATTAAGTTCTCCTCTCATTCCCTTGTTCATCTATTCATGTCGCCACATCTGAACCTTTCAGGAAGTGATCAGTTATTAGTATATCAACTCCAAACAGAGAAAACTTCTCTTGAGGTGGTTATTATTCTATATTTTTTGGACTCTACTGGGATGCTACTATACTACTACTGAGCAAAAGTCTAGAAATATTTTATTTGCTTTTTTTCTCCTAAAAGGTGAATTTTTGTTGTTTTTTTTTTAACTTGGCATATTAAAGACAGAAGTTTACTAACTGAAAGAGAAATAAATAAATAGATCTTCTCAGGAAATAAATTTGTACCACATTAACTGCAACTTTGCTTTGAATATACATTGCTCACAGTGACCATTGTGTTAACATATCTTGTAATGTCTTCGTGTGTATTATAACATAATAGTCACAAACTGTTATTAAGTATACAGTTGCTAGTGCTTCCACTGAATGGCCACCCTGTACTTCTGAATCTGACTGATTACTATGTAATACCTCTTGAATACTGCTTGCCATATCAAAATCTCAATGCTGTTTATTTAAAGAACATGGATTGAGTCTCAGGTACTGTGCTAGGTCTAGGAAACAAACATAAATGACCGAAAACCCATTTCAAGATGTCCTAATCTAAACGCATCATTTTTCCCTATTCTAAAACCACGGCTTTTCCAACTTCTCTGCCATTTTCTTAGTCACATGCTTGAGAAACTTTGGCATCACCCTGTATGAATTCTTAATATTTATTTCTCATATAGACATATCCCAATGTTGGAATAATATTTTTCTCTATAGTAGTTATAATTATCGATCTGTTGCTTTGTTTCCATACCATATTGTCATGATGCCCTAAACACTACAAAATTCAGCTTACCTCAATAGACTTAGTTCTATAGCTTCCATGGAGATCATGATGATTCTGCAAGGTCTCCTTCTCCCAATCTACACAGCATATCATGGCAGTATCAGTGGATACTTCAGTGGATTTTAAATATTAACTGCTTTGAACAGTGCTGTTATAAACTTGGTGGTTCAGATACCTCTTTGATACACTGTGTTCAAGTATTTGGGGTATGTACCTGAAAGTGGGATTTCTGGATCATACGGCAAGCTTATTTCTAGTTTTTAAAGAAATCTCCACACTGTCTTACACAGTGGCAGCACCAATTTACATTCCTAATGCAAACGTGTTCATCTTTTTCCACATCCTTGTCAGCATTTGTTGTTGTGTGTTTTGGATTTTAGCCATTGTGACGGCACTGAGGTGATATCTCCTTGTAGTTTTTTTTTTTTTAATTTTTTCATGATGATTACATGGTTGTTCAGGATGGGATGAATTGAGGTTTAAGGAAAATTGGGTTAACTTATTGCTTCGAAATTTACTGTTTCTTTTTTTTTTTTGACTTTTTTTAAATTAATTATTATGCATTATGTGACAGTTTCATAGGCTCTGGGAATCCCCCCACCCCTCCCCACGCCCCTCCCCCCTGGTGGATTCCTCCACCTTGGTGCAGTATTACAGTTCAAATTCAATCAAGATTCTTTCCTTGCAAACATATACCAAACATAGAGTCCAGCTACTTATTGTCCAGATGGGTTGAACAATTTCTTGGGGAGACCATTTCTGGTCCCAAGTTAGAGCTGGTAGAATATCATCCCAGTCAATTAAGAGTCCCAATATAACATTAACAGCAATTTGTAACATTATGGAATTGACATGGTTTTGCGTAACCAGTATGTTAAAAAAAACCAAAAAACAAGTTCTTAACCACAACCTATGATTTGCTCATTGACATTTCAATTTTAGTTTGTATACAGGACCGGATGCTATATACCTTAAAATGGCTATAAGGTACCATTCAGCTGTCTCGTGTCTATTTCATTTTAGTATTTAGCCATTTGTTGTGTTGAAGTATAATTTTACTGATCTTGGCAGATTTTAGGATAATCTAGACTGGCTTGTAACTCTAACAAGACATTTGTCAACAATTAAGGTGCAGAACATTTTTTTTGTAGTTTTGATGTGTATTTCCATGATGGGTAATGATTTTGAGTATTTTAAAAAATACATTTGTTGGTCATTTGTATGTTTTCTTTCAGGAACTGTTTATTAAAGTCCCTAGCCTATTTATTAAGTGGATTGTTCTTTTTTGTAATTATTGAGGCTTTTTTTTTAAGCTGCTGACCTATTTGGGATATTAATGTTTTGTCAGATAGGCAACTTGCAAATATTTTTCCCATTCTGCTGGTTGTATCTTCACTCTATTGTTTTTGTTGTACAAAAACTTCTGAATTTGGTATAGTCCCATTTGTTTAGCTTTGCTTTTGGGGTCTTCTCCAAGGAGTTATCCCCTACACCAATATCCTGAAGTGTTTCCTCAGCAATTTCTTACAGCAATTTAATGGTCTCAGGTCTTAAATTTAGATCTTTGATCTGACATGTGTTGATTTTTGTATATAATGAGAGGCATGGATCTAATTTCATTCTTCTACATGCATATATCCAGTTTTGCCAGTACTGTTCCATTGATCTATGTATTTGTGTATCAGTTTTATGCCAGTACAGGGCTGTTTTAATTACTTCAGTGTGATAGAACATTTTGAAAGCAGGTATTTTAATAACTCCAGCTTTACTTCTTCTTCTTAGAATCACTTCAGCTATTCAGGATCTTTTGTGATTTCATATGAATTTTAGGATTGCTTTTCCTAACTCTAAAGAAGGAATAGTATTTTGATAGGGATTGTATTGAATGTGTAAATTGTTTTAAGTAGCATAGACATTTTAATAACCTTGGTACTTCTAATGTGTAAGGAGGATCTTTCAAATTTTGTGTGTGTCTCTGATGATTTCTTTCATCAATGTTTGATCATTTTCATTGCAGATTTTTGGTTAAATTTATGCCTGAATATTTCATTTCCTGTGTCTACTTTGGATGGAATTTCTTGATTTTTTTTCCTTCTGTGAGTTCATCATTAGCACACACACACAACTGCATTTTGTATTTTTATTTATTCAGCTAGTGATTGAATTGGCTTATCAAGTCTACCAGCTTTTTTAGTGGTTTAGGTTTTTCCATGGATGACATCATGTCATCTGTAAACATGAGTAATTCGTCATCCTGTTTTCCAATTTGATGCCTTTTATTACTTTGTCTCCCCCAACTGCTCTTGCTGAAAAATCCAGGACTATACAAGAGTGCTGAAAATGGATATCCTTGTCCTGTCTTGTCTTGGATCTGAGGGAAAATACTTTTTTTTTCCCATTTGTTATGATATTGGAAATTATAAAGAGAACCCTCATATCTGAGAATATCCCATTTTAAAGAAACGCCAGGTGATTGCACTAGCAAAGGGATGTCTGTGGACCTCTTTATCCAAGTCTGCCAAGCACAGAGACTTGTATAGGGTTAAAATGATGAGATCTACTAGCAAGGCATACTTAAGTCTCATTAAAATACTGGCATTTTTTCCCCATAAAAACTCTATATTTTTTATATGTGTAACAATCGTTACCATTTGTGCATATCAAACATGTATTAATCAAATCAGTCTCCTGTGATAACAACAAAAAAAAACCCTAATTAAACAATACAAGCTCAATCATGAAAAATTTAGAGGGTCTGACATGGCAGTTATATAGAATGTCAATATAGGGCTCGGTGGCGTGGCCTAGGCTAAAGTCCTCGCCTTGAAAGCCCTGGGATCCCATATGGGCGCCGGTTCTAATCCCGGCAGCTCCTCTTCCCATCCAGCTCCCTGCCTGTGGCCTGGGAAAGCAGTAGAGGACGGCCCAATGCATTGGGACCCTGCACCCGCGTGGGAGACCCAAAAGAGGTTCCAGGTTCCCGGCTTCGGACCGGCGCGCATCGGCCTGTTGCGGCTCACTTGGGGAGTGAATCATTGGACGGAAGATCTTCCTCTCTGTCTCTCCTCCTCTCTGTATATCTGGCTGTAATAAAATGAATAAATCTTAAAAAAAAAAAAAGAATGTCAATATAGTGGCTAACATTTCAGATACCAAAGAAAGAACATTCCTGGATCATTTGTAAAAGAGACATGGAAGTAATATTTCTTCAGAATAGTCTACTAAGCTTACAGTCCAACCTGCCATGTAGTACATATAATTCTGAATACACTTCCCAACCAGTGGCATCTGCTAGCTGGATGTATAATGGGGTATGTGTGTCATATGTGTGCAACTGAAATTTTGTAATTAGTACAAGCATTAAAAAGTGAATCTTTGTAGACAATTTGTAAGCATTTCACTTCATTGTAAGTTGATCACTTTTCTGGGACTCTTTAGAGAACTCAGGTCAATCAGCTCAAAAGTTAAGGAGTGAGGAGGCAAAGATAACCCTAAACACTACTTGTTGACCTAGACAGACACTGGGAGAGAGAACACAGCTAGAAGAGTCAATGGATTGATAGAGATTGAATGCAGGCTAAGCAGAAAATGAGGGACTTCAGGGAATTCCAAGAATAGGGGGTTTTTCAGCCTCTTGCAGCCTCTCCTCCATGAACTTCACTAAGAGAACACAGAGGCCATTAAATTTGTTCCTTTGAAAAATGTCTGTTCATTTCCTTCACCCATTTTTTTCATAAGGTTGTTTGTTTGGCTATGTTGAGTTTCTGAAGTTCTTTATAAGTCCTGGATATTAGTTCCCTATTGTTTGTGTAGTGTGTAAAGACTTTCTCCCAGTTTATTGGTTGCTTCTTCACTTTGTCAGCCATTTCCTTTGCTGTACAGAAGCTTCTTATTTTGATGCAGTCCCATTTTTTTTTTTTGACTTTGACTGTCTGTACTTTTGGTGTCTTTTTAAAGAAGTCTCTCCCCATTCCTATATCTTAAACAATGCCTCCTATGTTTTCCTCTAATAGTTTGATGGCTTCTGGGTGCAAATGTAAGTCTTTGATTCATTTAGACCTGAACTTTTTATAAGATAAGATTGAAATATATCCAAAGGAAATGAAACCTGCATATGAGAAAGGGATCTGTAATCTTATTTACAGCATCACAACCTATAATAGTGAAGACATGGAAACAACACAGATGCCAGTCAAAAAAGAATAGATAAATAAACTATGGTAAATCTACTCCTTGGAATAATACTCAGTAATTAAAAAGAGTGAAAGTCTGCCATTTGCAACAAAATGTTCCCAACAAGAGATTATTATGTTCAGTGAAGTAAGTCAATCCCAAAAGGACAAATGCATATGTGCCCCCTGATATAAGGTAACTTTTATGCACAATACAGGTTCAATAGATATGTAGGTAAACATGTATAAACATATTTATCTAAAGGAACTGAGCCATAAAAAAAGAATAAATTACTTGTATTTAGCAACTATGTCGATGAGTTTCAAACCCTATTCCACCAATCTAAAGTTGCCTGATTCAAAAGGCCATATATTATACTATCCCATTTTATGGAAGAGGTCAAAATTGAGAAAGAAAACAGGCAAGTAGTTTCCAGGGGCTGGAAATTGGAGGTGTAACACAGGGGCAGCTTGAGGGAACTTGCAGGTAATACAGCTGGTCCATGTCATGACTGTGGTGATGGATACATGGCTAAGCATTTGTCAAAACAATTTACAAAACCAAAAAAGTAGTCAGCAGAAGAACATTTTACTCTATAATCTAAAAATATTTCAGAATATTGAAATATTGCAAGATGAAGTACAAAGCAAATGCAGAAGGTAGAGAACAGAACTAACCTAAAAATCTGTGGAAATCAACATTTTGATAGGATACTATTAAAATTCATGGCAAAAACTATTGAGCATATAAAGTATATATAAGTTAGTAAAAATATTTCTCATTGGGATATGAGTTATGAGTTTTAAAATTACTTGTGTACTCATGTTATAATTAAAAAGTTATTCAAATATTATAAAGCATGAGAGATGTTTCTAACTGTTAGAAGAATCATTGTGGCATTGGCCAGGAATTAATTTGAACTACTGATTCATGTGTGTGTGTTTGTGTGTTTGTGTGTGTGTGTGTGTGTGTGAGCTAATATCGCTACATAATAGCTTCATCCTGTTTTAACAGTTAGAACCTGAAAGTATCATAAGCCAAAAGTACACTTAATACACAATATGCTTATTTCTAAAAAGATTGATTGGTTGGTTGATAGGAAAGGCAGATATACAGAGAGAAGGAGATACAGAAACATCTTCCATCCACTGGTTCACAAGTGAACACAACAGCTGGAGATAGCTGACCTGAAGCCAGGAACTAAGAGCTTCTCCTTAGTTTCTTATGTGGGTGCAGGGTCCCAAAGCTTTGGTTCATCTTCCACTGCTCTCCCAGGCCACAAGCAGGGAGTTGGATGGGAAGTGGAGCAGCCAGGACACGAACCAGCACCAACGTGAGATGCCAGGCAGGCAAGGCGAGGATTTAGCCTGTAGGCTATTGTGCTGGACCCACTTAATACACTTTACCTACTGAACATCCTTGCTTAGTAGACAGTGCACTGCTGTGAGCTGCAGTTCACTCTAGCCTCACGAGAGAATATGATTCTGTATACTGCTAGTACAGGGAAAAATACAAGTTCAATGCTCAAAAAAGTATGGTTTCTATTGAAAGTGTGTTCCTTTTAAACCGTGATAAAGTAGAAAAATCGTAAGTCAAGTCATGCTAAGTGGGTGCTCTCTATATATGCATATATACACATTCAAAACTTACGCACCTCCTTCATGACCAACTCAATGCCACTTCCTACCTAACATCTTCCCGTTTGGCTTCTGAAGACTTCACTTGTACTTGGTAACTCTTTCAGCCCTTGTGCAGATCTTTGGACAGATCTTAGAGATACCACATGTTTGCCTTAATTTAAGATGACATGATGTCAATATCAAAAACAGTATATGAAAAATGTAATACTATAATGAAAATAGACATGAAACAGCTGAGTGGTAGCCTATGGCCATTTTAAGGTGTATAGAACGCAATCATGTATAAACCAAAGTTGAAGTGTTGGTGAAGGAGTCACAGTATGTGGTAAAGAATTTGCACCTTTTTTTTAACGGGTTGGTTGCTCAATACCATGTCAATTAATTCCATGACGTTGTAAATTGTTGCTGATGTTATGTCGGGACTTTTAATTGATAGGGATGGTGCTCTGCCGGCTCTACCTTCAGACCACAGATGGTCTCCCCAACAAGCCGTTGAATTTGTCTGGGCAATGAGATGCTGGACTCTATCCTTGGTGTATGCTTGCAATGAAAGAATTTCAACTGATTTTGAACTGTGGTAATGCAGCAAGGTGGAGGAATCCACCATGGGGGGGAGGGTTTCTGGAGGGGTGGGGGGAATCCCAGTGCATATGGCTTTCTCTTTCACAACACTCCATGACTTCTTAGGTATATAGTAAACCTTACTGGATGAAACTTCGTATTGAAATTTAGATCTGGATACAACTCAGAATGTATAAGAAGTAGTGTGCTCTTAAGTTATCAGTTCTTTTCAACAAAGACTTCTCAGGGTCATAGAAAGTCTACTGAAACTCTTCACAGTTCAGCAGTGGGTTCTCAACTATTTCTCTTGTACTGTCTTCAAAATTACCCAGTACCTATGACTATAGAAACTAAACACTAGAAATTTTTGCATATGTTTGTCTATGCATGTATATCTATCTATCTAGTGCAATCTAATCTAATCTGTATCTCCAGCCTTAACTTTTCTGGAAAACATAGAACTTCCTTATTTCCTTTTGCGTTTCTCTCTTCCACAACACCTCACTATCTGAGAGGAGTATGCTGACTTTGTTCGAAGTCTTCACAGTTACTCCATTCCTGTCTATTATTGCCATCACCCAAGCCATCAACATCCCACCACCAAAGTTCTGAAAGCTCTGGGGCTCACCAGCCTATTTACAATCTATTTAAATTAATTCTAAATAAAGAAAGCTATAAGATTGCTTTAAAGACCTAAAGTGTTCGTTTCAGTTGTTTTGCAATCTTCAATAGGTTCCCATTTTACAGAGCAGGGTCTAGTAACTTATTATTATTATTTTAAAGATTTTTATTTATTTTTATTGGAAAGTTAGATATACAGAGAGGAGAAGAAACAGAGAGGAAGATCTTCCGACTGATGATTCACTCCCCAAGTGACCGCAACAGTCGGTGCAGCGCTGATCCAAAGCCAGGATCCAGGAACTTCTTCCAGGTCTCCCAAATGGGTGCAGGGTCCCATGGCTTTGGGCTATCCTTTACTGCTTTCCCAGGCCACAAGCAGGGAGCTGGATGGGAAGTGGGGCTGCCGGGATTAGAACCGGCGCCCATATGGGATCCTGGCAGGTTTAAGGCAAGGACTTTTAGCTGCTAGGTCATGGCACCGGGCCATTATTATTATTTTTTAACCACAAAGCTTAGCACACAACTACACTCTCAATAATGAGACTCCAATCAGTTCCTCACACTTCCAGCTGTGTTTTTCCTGCATCAGAACAACTGTAGTTTATTTCTACTAAAGAAAACTTGAATTATCTGTAGTGAAGGACCAAAAATTTTTTGGACCCTGCCAATCTGTCATGAATTATACTTCTGTAAAATGTAATAACCAACTTCTAGAAAAATGTTTTACTCTTTGATTTAGCAGATATAAAATTAGTTTCCTCAACTTGCTAATGTTAAAAATGCTTATGATTTCTGTACAGACCTCAAGAAACAGACGCTAATACGGACTAACTCATCGACCATTTTATTACGTGTCTGATCTGTTCTGATTTTTAATATTTTGGTTTTAATATCACCTCGTCAGGGTCTGTTTTGACTATGCCCTCTAATTAGACTGCTTTCCCATTAGGGTATTTTTCTATCACAGCACTAATTTCTCTCTCATTCACAGATAAATTATACGTATACACATAATTTCTCTGCTTGCTTTTTTTCTTGCCCTCTCAGAAGTTCCAGGTAACATAGACAATCACTAATTTGTTCACTCTGAGGTATATAATTATAAGGTCAGATAATATCAAACAGTATTTGTTATTAATGGAATTCTTGGAGTCTTTACTGTTGTAATATGAAGTATGGAACTCCAGAAGGAGTGGATAAAGTGAAGAATTTCCCAAAGTCATTTGATCCTGGATCCTTCTATCAAAATGTTTACTACAGAACATGTGCTGCATACTTGCTCATCTAAAGAAGCAACTAGAAAACTTGTATGTACTACATCTACTTTTATCAGCTTGTAAGTGTTACAGTACACTGATTAAATCATGATGTTATGTGTGGAAGAGAATGTAGAGAAATGGAATTATGCCAAATATTTGTAAGATTTTAATGGGTGTGGAGAAAAGGGATAGTTATTTGCTTGATTTTGGTCTGCTTCATTTCTGCCCTCCAATACTCTGGGCAGAAATGCTAAATTGTTCACAGTTTTTTTTTTAAATGCACCGGCAGGATACTGCAAAAAGGAAGCAAAGATTCATTGCATTTTTTTAAAAAGATTTTATTATTATTGGAAAGCCGGATATACAGAGAGGAGGAGAGACAGAGAGGAAGATCCTCCATCCGATGTTTCACTCCCCAAGTGAGCCGCAACGGCCGCTGAGCGCCGATCCGAAGCTGGGATCCAGGAACCTCTTCCGGGTCTCCCACACGGGTGCAGGGTCCCAAAGCTTTGGGCCGTCCTTGACTGCTTTCCCAGGCCACAAGCAGGGAGCTGGATGGGAAGTGGAGCTGCTGTGATTAGAACCGGCGCCCATATGGGATCCCGGGGCGTTCAAGGCGAGGACTTTAGCCGCTAGGCCATGCCGCCGGGCCCGATTCATTGCATTTTATAAAAACATTGCTTCTGACAGCAGTGGGTAGTCTTAGGCTTCACCACCTTAGGCAGCTCCAGCTCTGTCCAGTTTCCGCAGAAGAAAAGTCTCAGCAAAGCCAGCTAGTTGAGTCCTCCTAGGCACTCAGTAGCTGCCACAGCCCTGGAAACATGATCAGAAGTTGTGTGGTTTCCTTTCTGCAGCAGTGTCTATCAATAGCGTCTTGCTCCGTCTCCTGTGTGTTCCTCCAGTCTTGAATGAGGGTGAGTTCTGTAGTCCCTTGGCTTGGTGGGAAAAAGTGATTTTCACTTCCAGACTGCATAAGACTTATGAAAATTCCACATGATTTACCTTATATTAGTATAACTCTAAAAGTTAACAGTGAGAGAAACGCCCAGAGCAAGGTGGAATCAGGAATAAAACTGTAAATGGGTATTCTCATTGTAATCTCTCAATGGGATGACCTTATTGCATGATTTCACTATTCTAAACCTGTCTTCACTTCCTTCCCTGAGTACCTCCCTCCAACACCAAAAGGTAACCCTTCTTAATTTCTCTCTCAGTCCATCCAAAGCCACTTAGTAAAGGCAGTGCACTTGCTGTGCTCATATAGCTCAGAACAAGACTCCACGCTTGCCCCTGGCCAATTGGTTAAAATCCTGTCTATGCAAAATCCAGAGTTGCTGTCTTTCAGCAGTTATTTTTTAAGTATTACTCTTCTGAAGAATCAGGGGTAAAGCAGGCCCACATATTGACGTGTGGGAGAAATATGATGCACATACAAATATCAGTGAATCTCCGAGAGAAACAAGCTCTATCTTAAAGGTACAAATTAAGGGTGGGAAGAAGTAGGAGGACGGAGCAATTAATTATACGGGAATCTTTCACAGACCATACAATACAGGACGGTTATTGTCTTGAGGGAAAATAAATGCAAGAAAGATGGCATGGGGTCAGATCAAGGGGCCAGTCCTATGTCATTATCTTTTGTGGTACTAGGAGTCCATAGTTTTGTGACAAAATTTTAAATCCTCCAAAATATAAACACAGGGCATGACTGCTGAATAATGATGTTCCATGAGGGGGAAAATCGAATATTTTGTACTACAAGTATTTTTATACCATAACTCTTACATTTAGTATGCACATATACCTACATATAGTAAAGATATCAGTGGATCCTCAAGGCATACTATGCAACAGGAATTGTCCTAACAAAACATAATGGTAATTATAAATCCTGGTGCATTGAAAGGTTGTTGGAAAGAAATAATTATGTTGGGCAAATAAAAATGAAGTTGCAATAAAGAATTTAATATCTTTGAACAATCTAGAGTGAAAATAATATTCTTTAAATTTCCAGACATTGCTGATTTGGAAGGAAACTGAAATATAATAATGTAAAGAAGCTGAAAATGTAACTCACTGTTGCATAAGAAACAAATCACAGAAGTATATTGTATATTCATTGGCTCCTATATATTCCTGGATCAGTGATGAAACAGTAAGGGTATAAAGATTTTTGAATGTCATTATATGGAAAATTAGTTCTAAATTGTCAAAGCAAAGTAACAAAAATACTGTTGAAGTCAGCACTATTCTGAACTACACATAAATGAGTAATTCCTACCCAGAAGAGGAAATTTTAAATACTCCCAAGCACCACAGGATAAAATGTACCTGAAACATCTCATTTTCTTTGATTAGCACTACATCAAAAGATGGATACAAATTGAATGGAGAACTAAGAAAAGCAGCCTAGTATTCAGGAAATTGATTTGTGGAAAGTATTATAAGAAAAAATACATGCAATGTTGTGAAGAAATGACTAAGAAATTATGCCAGCCTATAAATATTTGAAAGGTATAAACATCCAGTAGTAGGAGGAATTATTTTGCATGTTATAAGGAGCTATAATTATAGATTATGGAATGAAATTAGACAACCACAGTTTAAAGTATTCAAAACCACCAGCTTGAGATACTAAAATCCTACATTTGAAAAGATAAATAGTGTGACCTTTGGGAAACTTAATGCTAGTTTTTATTTTCAATTTCTATTTTTAAATAAAATGTAATCAATCTAATGACAACAAATAGACATAAATCTTTTTTTAAAGAGTAGGCACAACGAATATTTGATAATTTTGGTTTTCTATACATCTGTTCCAAGAGAATCTCTGGTGGCTTACTCAATCTTTTGGCAACAGAATGCAGCAGACAACACAATCCAGAAGACAACACAATCCACAAATTTTTCTTCAATCTAATGCTAACCTTTTTGCATTAGACTGATTTACCAGCAGAGAGTAAAACTCACTAACTGAAATTTTGCCTAAACATTACCAAAGGATTGCAACTCATTGATCTGGAGTAATTAGAGTTATGTAGCCAACTGAAGTGAAGACAACTGCACGCTGCTATACAATGAAAAGAATCAAGGTTTTATTTGTACTTGACACTAATTACAGCCTCTTCCCCTTGAATCACTTTCTTCCCTAGAGAAGTCTTAATTTCTAGCTACAACTATTTTCCTGTTCCTGTGATCTGTATATCATACTGGGTTCCCTGCTGTTTGTTCAAACTCAATGAATCCTAAATCAAATTCATTTGACAAACCCAGCAAAATCTGCTGCACACTTTGGGTATGCCAAACCCTGTGATGTCAAACCGGAGATGAAATCCTGATTAGGAAAGGAATATTACAGGGAGGACCTGCAGATCTCTCCACATAGCTAGCCATTTTTTCAAGTTTCAAATAACCTAACTCTGTTATAAATACCATCTAAAGCCAGTTTTCTAAGAAGTGCATTGATTAATTGAGGCTTTGTTGTGCACAATTTTTAGAATGTTCCCAGGATAAAAAGACTAGGATAAGCAGAAAAGGACAATGGAAGGAGCTAAATAAAGGTGGGGTCCCTTCCAGGAGCCCTGCTTGGGCCAGAACCTGTTGACCAGATTTGGAGAACAAACTGTAATACTGAGTTGATCTCATCCTGAGGCAGAAAGCATATTGTCATCTGTACGTTCATGTCAATTAATCACTGTGGATGACTGCCCTGCATGACTGCCACATGCGCACTTCCTTTCTTTCAGTGGGTGGCGATTTTCTGAAGAAGGGAACAACTGTGAGCTACTATTAGCCAAATTTCAAAGTGGCTAAGGAACACAGGAATACTTGACAAGGGGCATCAGACTGACTCCCTCCTATAGACACCACCACTCTCATGACTGCTTAAGGTCGTAACTTCGAACCTGACAAGCCATGCCAACTTCATCACTCAGTCCTTTATTTTTTTTCCTGGTTGAATTCTTGTTTTGTTCTTCGTAAATTTATATTTTCTACATGGATGATTAATACTGCACATTAGTATTAAAGCCCAAAAACCACTCATGGAAAGACACTGTATTCTAAGTGAAAATTATCTTTAGATGTCTGTAGAGCTTTTTTTCTTCCCTTGCAACATCAAAACTGTCACCTTTCAACCGCTTGAGCCATAGCAATACCCCTGAAATCAATGTGAAGTGTTCCTTCTGTGAAGATGTGCAGTTCAAGATATCTCAGGAAGAGCCCTTTTTCTCTTTTTATTATTGTTATTATGTTTTTTATGATGCGGTTTCATAGGCCTAGGGTTTCCCCACTCCACTGTGTGTTGAAAATGTTTCCTGTTGTTCCCTGGGGCCTTCTTTCATTTATTGCCACCCAGCCTGTAGCTTACCCCAGGTCCTTACTGATTCACATTTAATTCACCATCACCTTCTCCTAAGCAATCTCAGGATTTCTAAGGCATGAAGCCATCACAGTTAGGCAATGCCGTTAGTTGGGAACTGAGGTAGACAAAGAGTTGGTGCTCAGTTTAAACGAGACAGCCTCTATTCAGTTCCAGAGGTAGAAATGCATGCCCAGGGTTATAGACCTTAGGAGATTTTAAAAGAAGCTAGAAATACAATTTTTTTACATGAAGACTTCCAAATATTGTATGTGACAACCGATTTTGAAGTTTTATCTGAGAGGAAATGAAAAACACACCTGCATATCAAATACACTCACCACAGCCATCTCAGAGTCTAGCCAAAGACCTAAGACAAGACATGACATTTTAAAAAATACATAGTTCAAAATGAAAAAAGATAACCTCAAAGACAATGCAAATAAAATGTTGTGGGGATTCAGATAAATGTAAGTAGACCCTGAGCTATCATGAATCAGGACTTTGTCTTCATCACATTTCCTATCTCGAGCACAGTGCATGCGCCCAAGAGGTCTAAATACATGTTCAAGTGAATAAAGGAAGGAGCCAACAAAGAGCTGTGGCTCTCTGTCCCTGGGAGTACAAAGGAGCCAGGGCACGGTTCATAGCCAAGCAATTATCCCAGTAGCTGGCAAGTACAGAGCTGAAGCTGTCACCACTCTCCTCTGGGGGCTCTGTCAGCCAGTCATTCAGACACAACCCTCACTTTCTTTCTCGGTTCTGCCTCTAGCAATGCATGTGCTGTTGTATCATTAATGTTGTTTCTGAACTTGCAGGAAATAGAAGCCAACAGAAAGGAGACCAGAATTAGTTTCTAATACTACATAGACTTTTATTAAGTCTGTGTTTAAGGGTATGTGGCAGTAGGGACCATTACTATATTTTAGCCTTTTTCAAAGGTCTTCTGTATCTTTCCACATACTCAGTATGAATAGCTCATCATTTTCCTGTCACAGAATTCGGACTACCGGAACTTTTTAGGGGATTTAAGTCAGAAGCAGTTCCTAGAGTCCTTGCAAAATGATAGTTCATCATCACCTTTTGAGCCAGCACCACCACCCAAATCCTACCTATGCCTGCAGAAGTAACTTTCACTGGCAAAAGGCCATTCCAGAAAGGCCAAGTAACAGCTAAGACTAGGGATTACCCAGTACCCAGGGGTGCTTCCATGAACCTCAAACCTTTCCCAGAACGTTTCCTCATCTCTTGCATCTTTATCATAATACACATCCTAATCAGCAGCTAGAGAAAGGCTTTTTCACCAACTGGGTTCTTATCTCTGTTTTTAGTGCCTATTTATTTATATGTAAATATATCCAAACTCTCTAGACTGAGTTTGGATAGAAGAGAAATCTAAGTCTCACTTGCATCTGCTTTAGCAGGGGGCATGCGAATTGTCTTATAACCCATGTTAGGGTAATAAATCCTGAACACAAATATTACTTATGCTGTGCTGGGTATTTGAACTGTACCACACACCCTTTCTGTCTGCAGATTTTCATTGAAAAAGGTTTACTCAAGAAGCCGTTGAACTTGACGGGACAATAAGATGCTGGACTCTATGTTTGGTATACGCTTGCAATGGGGAAATCTCAACTGAACTTGAGCTGTGGTTATGCAATAAGGTGGAGGAATCCACCATGGTGGGAGGGTTTGGGGAGGGGTGGGGAGAACCCAAGTATCTATGTAACTGTGTCACATAATACAATGTAATTACTGAAGTTAAATAATAAATAATTAAAAAAAAAAAAAAAAAAAAAAGAAAAAGGTTTACTCTTCCATAAAAGACATTTTCACTATTTGCACAACTAGTAATGAATTTGTCTTTCATTAATTGATTTGCCTCTACGTTCCTTCTCCTAGAAAATACCTACTGACCTGTCATACCCACCTGGCAAAACTCACTGCCTTGCTTCTACCTTGTTAATAATCACATAATAAGCACAGTCCTGGTCCCCTTATTTGTTTCCCTTCACCAGCCTCCTTCCTGTACAGGAGAATTGCAAGCTTCCCAAATTTCCAACTGTAATTTGCTAATCTTCCACTGCTCCTTCTGCCTGCTCCACAGGGGATGGGTGGAAAAGGAAGCATCCTTCCCCGGGAACCCCTCCTTAGAGCCAAGATGCTCATCCCTTCATATTCTCTGCTGTTCAACCTCCCTCCTCCCCACCATAGCGGCATGTCATGCAGTGGAGCACCTGCTCTTTTGAGGGGCCCCGAGTCTTACCTTCTTGCTGTGCCCTTCCTCCCATCCCTCCTTTTGGGTTTTCTCTGTGTTCTTACTATCACATCTTCTTTAAACTTTCGGTGTGCTTTGGGATTCTATCCTAGGTATCCCTCTTAACTTTTCACTGTACTCTGTCTCAAAACAACATAATTAACTTTGTTTTCATTCACCATCTCTACTTTGATAAAATTAAAACAAATTAGTGTTTACATTTGCAAAATTGAGACTTGTTAAGGAACCAAATCATAGTGCAGAAAGTTTTTGTGGAAAATTTTGGACTCTTTTGCATTATACTTCCTTAACCATAGCTTCACACACCAAACACTCTCTTTTGATGATTGTTACCTTCATTTACACTGGTTATTTTAACCAAGAGTAGTATGTTTATATTTTTATTTCATTTTTAGATGTCTGCTGGCTCTCCAGCATGAAAAACAATAGCATATCTTAGTTATTCACCATTTGCCCTCTTTTTTCCTCTTTACCATATAGTATTGGCAATTCATGCATTGTTTTCATATCAGTTATCCTTATGAATTTAAATAATAAGAGTTAAATTTCTTTATTTTTTCCCCACCAACTTTCAACATCATTCTGAAACTCTCCATCCTGTAAGTCAAAAATACCAGCAGTTCTATACTCCTCCCTTTTCTACCTTCTACCCTATGTCAACTCAAGAGAATTTACCACCATTTTATTGTTCTATCCTTCACATTTCTTTTTGCTTCACAGATATTTATGCTAAGAGACAGAAGCCAACAAACAACTCTTGCAATGTTTACTATTAAACATTACTATTACTCTTAAATACAAGCAGCATTTATACTGCCATGTAACTGTTATTGTTAAGCCAGAAAGTGGGTTAGTACTATTCCTCCTCCAGCTTATGGTCTCTGTGCTATTACTGGACAAATTCAAGCATCAAGATAAAATGGGTTATCTTCTTATGTTATATTCCCAGCTATATTAAATCACATATCATATTCATCATCTTGAAATAATGACTTTCTTATTTATTTCTGCCTGAAAGATCTAATTGCCTTCCTTAATTCTTATACCATTTCCCTTGGCTGTTTCCTTCCCAGTTTAGACTACACAGCACAGTATTCTATGAAATTCTCTATCCAACTAACCCCAGTTTACATTCTCCTGACCAATCTGGACAGCTTAGTCTTTAGTCTTCTGCATGCCTGTTGGCCTAGAACTTCTTTTTTCTTGCTTTTTCAAATTGATATTTTTGACTTCTCAATCTGTCTTCTTTTTTTATTGGATATGCCATTTTCTTGGACTACACTCTCAGATAGCTTTTTAAAAAGGTATGTTTTGGGAAAAGCTGATTCTCCGCAGGTCTCAATTTGCTTTGCTTTGCTTTCAACCTTGGTTGTGAATTTGGCTGAGTGTAGGCTTTGAAGGCACCGCTTCCTTGTCTTCTAAACCTTCAGACCAATTCTCCTTCCTTTGTGAATGATGTATTGTTTTTCTCCATTGAGGTTCTTTTTCATATTTATTTGGTGTTTTTAAATTGTATGTTGCATTTTCTACAGAGTTATCTATTTTAATTCATTTTCTGGATATGGGGTGATCCCTTCTAGTCTGAAGACTGTTGTCTTAGATTAAGTTTCCTAGAACATAGTACCTAAAATTAAAAGTGTGTTATTGGAGAGTGGAATGACCTAGAAGCAGAAAGGGAAAGGAGGATTGAAGCAAAGCCAGATATACAGAGAGGAGGAGAGACAGAGAGGAAGATCTTTCGTCCGATTGTTCACTCCTAAGTAGCGACAATGGCTGGAGCTGAGCCAATCCAAAGCCAGGAACCAGGAGCTCTTCTGGGTCTCCCACATGGGTGCAGGATCCCAAGGCTTTGGTCCGTCCTCAACTGCTTTCCCAGGCCACAAGCAGGGAGTTGGATGGGAAGCAGGGCCACAGGGATTAGAACCGGCACTCATATGGGATCATGGCACGTGCAAGGCGAGGACTTTAACCACTACACTATCGTGCTGGGCCAACCAGCTAGGTTTTGAAAACAAGGTTTGGCTTACTAGGACTTCTTCAGCTGTTGTGTAAGTAGGATGCTTTTCCTTCTGTGTCTCTCTACCAAAAAAGTTTCTGACTAAGAGCTTCACAGGCATTGTTGAATGAAGCACATCTACCGGTAGCCTTCATTTCAGAGGACTGACTGTGATACACCATGATGGTAAATTTTGTGAAAAGAATGTACTATATAACATTCAGATAAAATATTCATCAAAGTTCTATATTTGAGCAGAGAAGAACCAATTGCTATATTCAAAGAGAAAAAAAAATTTTATCATTGTGAAATAATGTTCTAATATTTTTGAATGTGATAGTCAACTGTCTAGAATTAAGGATAATTCTAAAATCACTGTGATGTACACTGAATCCTGTGGATACTTTGATTTTGTTTACTAAGACAATAGCTATTTAACTCACTTTTCTTTTAAGGTAATGGTGTGTGTCTGGGCCATCTGCAACTTCTGGGACCCAGGAGAAGGCGATAAGATTCAAAAGAGAAAACATTTTTCAGTAAACAAGCACTTTGGCCACAAGTGGAGCAAGCACTTCCTTTTCCAGTGTCAGGAGGAGGCCAATAACTGCATATTCCCCCATGAACTGAATTTTGTAACTTCCTCTGATGGTGAATGGCTCTTCCCTCCAGCGTGCCTTCCAGAGTCTGGCCAAACCAGTTTCCTTTAAGACCACTTTACAATCAAAAACAGTTACTAAATATATTCATAGACATTTATTGAAAGAGAATTCAGGCTAAACCTACTTCTAAGGCTAACTTTCCTTCTTACTATGTGACTTCAGGAATCAATGAAATCAGAATGGACAGGCAGAAACACACACTTGGAAAGCTTAGAGTGACTTCAAGATCCCAGGGTTGGTGGGGAGTATATCCATGCAAAACTGAATACATATTTCACCAAATTCTTAATTTGTTTTTTAATATATTTAGATTGTAAGACAGTGAGAACAAAGACAGCGAAATGTAGAGAGACAGAGAAATCTCCCATCCTCTGGTTCACTTCTCAAACACCTACAACAACTGGGGATGCGACCAGTCCAAAACCCAGTGCCTGAACTCCCTGCAGGTCTCCCAAATAAATGGCAAGGACCCAAGCACCTGACTCATCATCTGTTACCTCCAAGGGTGTGTATTAACAGCAAGGTAGATCACAAGTTGAGGCTGGACATGAAGCTAGGCATCTGAATAAGGGCAGTTGGTGTTACAAGCAGTGGCTTAATATGATGTGCCACAATGCCCTTTTATTAATCTTTATTTTAAAAACCTATGGCAAGGGTGAGGAGTTGGGGGGCGGGATGGTGGATGTCAGGAAAGATATACCCCCCAACCTGGGAGACCACAAAGTAACTATATTATCACTTTGTTTCCTCTACTCTCTCTGTAACTCTGCCTTCCAAATAAATAAATCTTTATCAAAAATAAAAACCTCTTGGAATTCAAAATTTTGCTTCTGATACATCTATTTTAATATAACTAACGTTTTAAATTCTTTATCATCAGGAAGTGAAGAACTTCCTCCAATGCATCTAAGGCAGCTGTTCCTGTTTCTTCTTATGCACAGAGCCAATGCACTCTAGTTTAAAAAGCCCAAGGCAACACATGGACCAGCTTACATGATGAAGGTTTATTAACCACTGTCATTTTAATAATCCTTGCATCCCATTTCTGCAAGATTCACCTTCTCCAACAAACCAGGTACACATGTCATGTGGAAAGATGACTTCAGCAAGTGGAGAAGCCCAATATGTTATTTCAATAGCCTATACTCAGCTCATTCACACTTCTCATTTCACTTAACTCTAAACTGTTTATAGTTTTGGTAACATGATTTCAGAGAATTGCCTTATCCAATCTGGATATTCCTCATTGAACTAAGAAAATCCCTGTACCTGAAAAACTTGCATTATGTGCTTCAACTTACTCTAATTCATGCTGTGCCTTAGGAGAAGAATTATCCATTTTATATAATTTGTCAAGGACAATTTCAAAGTGCATAACATCATCAATCTTTTTGACAACATCTCTAATGGCTTCCCTCTGTAGTCACAGTTTTGCCAATTGTAAGCTGAGACTCAGACCCTCACACACCTGCTCCCTACCTATTGTTTCAGATATATCATCTGTGAAAAAGACAACAGAGTTTTAAAAAAGAATTCAGCCTTGAAGTGCCTGTGATTAAGTTAACAGCTGTTGTTTGAAGTCTATACCTAGGGAATTTATCACTTAAGTTTTCAAAGGTAAGAATTCACAGATCTACCTTGTTATTAATTGTATGTATATATGTATGTATATTAATGAATCAATGTAACCAGTCTAGAAATGGCTGATAAAAGTAAAAAATATATAATGGGGGGACTCGCAAGATGGCCGACATAGGAGGATGGCTGTGAGGGAGCTCACAGACAGAGAGGGCTAGAACGCGACAAAAGCGTAAGTGGAGCAGCATAGAGCTGCAGGGAGAAGAACGTGAAGTTCCCTGCACAGTGTGGAGCCAAAAAAATCCACACAACTCGGAAGAGCAACCAGGGAAAAACAAAACAAAACAAAACAAAACAAAAGGCAGGGAAGACGGCTTTCCGCTCCTGACCTGCTGAGTCATCTCTGAGTGCAGCCACAGGGAGCCACAGTCGACCCACAGTCATGAGGACCCGCACCCGCAGCAGTCGCCAGGACCCGCCAGGACCCGCACAAGCCTCAGTCACCAGGAGACGCACCTGCGGCGAGGCTCCTCACCAGAGGCAGAGGCAGACTGCAAGAACCTGAGGTTTGAGTGAGTTGGGTGGGGGCAGTGGTGGGTCGGAGGCTCCAGGAGTTGGCCCCCCAGGGGCACGCACAGAGCCTGAACATCCTTGGTGCTCATCTCGACCCTGCCCCCCCCCCCGAGATTCCAGCGTCTGGGGACACAGGGCAAGTGCCTTGAAATTGCCAAAACTGTGTCTTGGAGGTGACGCACAGTGGTCCTGTGCTCTGAGGAGAAAGGCAAAAGGCACACTGAATACTCCCCAGTGCCTTGCGGACTGGCACACAGCTGGGCGGTGCTGACCCACAGTAACCCGAGCACGCCTCTGGGCTGTGCAGGCCCGGGCGCGCCTCCGGGCTGGGCGGCCCTGTGCTAGCGCTGGGGTGGGCGGTCCCCTGCGAGCGCTGGGGTGGGTGGTCCCACACTGCTGGGGTGGGCGGGCCTGCGCAGGAGGCGCTTCCAGAGAGCACCTGGAACACCCCACGCCCTATAGTCCCGTGCTTGGGAGACGCACCAGGAGGGCACTGTGGACCTGCGTGCAGGAGGCGTCCCCAGAGAGCACCTGGAACCTCCACGACCTGCAGTCTCTGGCACTGGGGACACACCGAGAAAGCACCTAGAATCCTCTGAGCCCTGTGATCCCGCGCACAGGGGGCGCGCACAGAGAGTGCCTTCATTCCCCCACGCCCTGTGGTAACATATGTGTAGGGGACGAGCTGAGAGTGTGCTTTGAATCCGCTGGGCCTTGGAAGTGGCGCCAAGAGGTTCAGTGTACTGGAGACGCACCAAAAGTGCCTTGAAAATTCCCGCACCCTGCTATGCCACGCCTGCAGACTCCGATCTCCATGGGATAGTGCTTGGAGACCCCTCAGCACGCTGGTGCCTAGGTCTCTCAAAAAAGAAACATTAACACAATGGGAAGAAATACCAGAAAAGGTAATGATCCAGATGAGAGAGCCAACACCCCACCAATAAAGGATCAAAAGCCAATGTCTATTTTGGAGATGCAAGATGAAGACATGGAAGATCTACCAGACAAAGAATTCAAAAAAATAATGTTAAAATCTGTCAGAGACAATGAGAAGAATTGGGAGGACTTCAAGGAATTCAAGAACCACATAGCCTCAGAAATACAACAAATGAAAAGTAAAATCCTTGACTTAGAGCACAAAATTGAGAGGCTAACCAACAGAACAAGTACAGCAGAAGAGAGGATCTCTGAAACGAAAGACACACAAAACAAACATACCCAGCTCATTAAACAGCTGGAGACAAGTCTGAACAAAGCCAATAAGACCATACAAGAAATGAAAGACAACCTCAGAAAATCGAATATTAGGATTATTGGCCTTCCTGAAGGAGAGGAAAAAGAGTCAGGAATGCAAATGGTGCTCGACGAAATTATACAGGAAAACTTCCAAAACACTTGGAACATGAACCCAGCCCAAATCCAGGACGGTCAGAGGACTCCCAGCAGATATGACCCAAAGCGATCTTCACCCAGACATATGGTGCTCAAGTTCCACTCCAACGAAGACAAAGAAAAAATCCTAAGACAAGTACGAAGCAGAGAAAAGATCACATACCGGGGAAAACCAATCAGGATCACTGCTGACTTCTCTGAAGAGACTTTACAAGCAAGAAGAGAATGGTCAAAGATCTTCCAAATCCTGAATCAGAACAACTGTCAACCAAGAATATTGTACCCAGCAAAGATCTCATTCATATTTGAGAACGAAATCAGATACTTTCATAGCAAAGAGAAATTAGAAGAATATGCCAGCACAAAACCAGCTCTACAAAATCTCCTTAGAAATGCACTAAATCCAGAAAAAAAGGAGGTGAATCATAATCAAAGATGGCAAACAGGAAGGTCTCCCCACTAAAGTCCACACAAGGAAGGGCAATTACACAGATATCAATACCCACAAAAACAAGTATGGCAGGGCAAAATCACAACCTCTCAATTTTAACTCTTAACACAAATGGCCTGAACTCACCAATCAAAAGACACAGATTAACGGAATGGATTATCAAACAGGACCCAACTATCTGTTGCCTACAAGAGACACATCTAACCAGAAAAGACTCTAAGAAACTGAAAGTGAAAGGTTGGAAAAAGATATTTCATGCCAATGGACGAGAAAAAAAGGCTGGGGTAGCTGTCCTAATTTCAGATGAAGTGGACTTCAATCTGACACACATCAAAAAGGACAGGTAAGGACGTTATATATTGGTGAAAGGACTGATGCATCAGGAAGTAATTACCATTGTGAACATATATGCACCAAATTCAAACGCACCTAGCTACGTGAAGCAATTACTCACGGACTTAAGGGGAGACATAGATATGCACACAATAATAGTGGGTGATCTTAACACCCCACTAACAACAATAGACAGATCAACAAAACAAAAACTCAACAAAGAAACAACAGAGCTCATACAAACAATAGAAGAACTGGACTTGATAGATATTTATAGAATTTTTTATCCTAAGGCCACAGATTATACATTTTTTTCAGCAATGCATGGCACCTTCTCCAGGATCGACCACATGATAGGACACAAAGCAAATGTAAATAACTTCAAAAAGATAGGAATCATACCATGTACCCTCTCAGACCACCACGGAATGAAACTGGAAATCAGCAATTCAAAATGCCCCAGGAAATACAGAAACTCTTGGAGGCTGAACAATATGCTATTAAACGAACAATGGATCAGAGAAGAAATTAAAGATGAGATCAAAAAATTTATGGAAACCAATGAAAACTCTGACACAACATTCCAAAATTTGTGGGACACTGCGAAAGCAGTGCTACGGGGTAAATTCATTGCAATTGGAGCTCATGTCAAGGCCCAAGAGGCGCCAAACACAGGAACTAAACACACACCTCCAGGAATTGGAAAAACAACAGCAGAAGAGCCCCACACACAATAGGAAACAAGAAATCATCAAAACAACGGAGGAAATCAACAAGATAGAATTAAAAAAAAACGATACAGAAAATCAATGAATCAAAAAGCTGTTTTTTTGAGAAGATAAACAAGATAGACACCCCACTGGCCCGACTGACAAAGAAAAAACAAGAGAAAGCAAGAATTAACAGCATCAAAGATGAAAAAGGCAACATAACAATAGACACCGCGTCCATTAAGGACATAATTAGAAATTACTACAAAGCACTGCACTCCAACAAATCAGAAGACCACCAAGAAATGGAAAAGTTCTTAGACTTGCCAAAACTTAGCCCAGAGGCAACAAACGACCTGAACAAACACATAACTGAAGCAGAGATTGAATTAGTGATTAAACTTATCCCAACAAAGAAAAGCCCAGGCCCAGACGGCTTCACTACAGAATTCTACAAAACATTCTGAACAGAGCTAACCCCAATCCTCTACAAACTCTTCAAAATAATAGAAAAGGAAGCAACCCTTCCAAACTCATTCTATGAAGACAACATTACCTTAATCCCAAAACCAGACAGAGAACCTACAGAGAAGGAAAACTACAGACATATCTCTTTGATGAACATTGATGCTAAGGTTCTCAACAAAATCCTAGCCAACAGAATTCAAAAACACATCAGACAGATCGTTCATCCAGATCAAGTAGGATTCATCCCTGGAATGCAGGGATGGTTCAACATTCAGAAATCCATAAATGTGATACACCACATCCAAAAACTGAAAAACAAGAATCACATGATAGTATCAATAGATGCAGAAAAAGCTTTCGACAAAATCCAACACCACTTCCTGCTAAAAACCCTAACCAAGGTAGGCATAGATGGAAAAATCCACAACATAATTAAAGCCATATATGAAAAACCCAACACCAGCATCATACTGAATGGAGAAAAGCTGGAACCCTTCCCACTGAGATCTGGAACAAGACAGGGATGTCCACTTTCTCCACTACTATTCAACATAGTCCTAGACGTACTTGCTGAGGCCATAAGACAAGAAAAAGAAATCAGAGGAATCCAAATGGGAAATGAAGAAGTCAAACTCTCACTATACGCAGATGATATGATTCTTTATGTAGAAGAGCCAAGAGACTCAATACAGAGACTGCTAGAACTTATATGAGAGTTTGGTAGAGTGGCAGGGTACAAAACTAATGAACAAAAATCAACAGCCATAGTGTATGCGAACAGCCCCAAGATGGAAAAAGATTTAACCAGCAAGATACCACTCAAAATAACAGAGAAAAGTATGAAATATCTGGAAATAAATCTAACCAAAAATGTAGGAGACCTATTTGAAGAAAACTACAAACTACTTAAAAAAGAAATTGAACAAGACCTCACAAGATGGAGTAACATCCCATGCTCCTGGATAGGTAAAATCAATATCATTAAAATGTCTATACTGCCAAAAGCAATATATACATTCAACGCAATCCCAATCAAATTGCCCAAAACATTCTTCATGGAAGTGGAAACAATGATACAAAGGTTCATCTGGAAATACAAAAAACCACGGATAGTTAGAACCATCCTGAAGAACAGGAAGTTAGCAGGGGGAATCACAGTTCCGGACCTCTGGACATACTATAGGGCAGTGGTTATCAAAACAGTGTGGTACTGGCACAAAGATAGAGAGGAAGATCAATGGAGCAGAATAGAAACACCAGAAGGGAACCCACACAGATACAGCCAAATAATCTTGGAAAAAAAGACAAACGACAATCCAGGCAAATGGGAAGGTCTGTTCAATAAATGCTGTTGGGACAACTGGTTAATAGCCTGCAGAAACAAAAAGATAGACCCACATCTCTCACCATACACTAAGATCAAATCTAAATGGATAACAGATCTAAACCTACATCCAGAAACCTTCAAACTTTTGGAAGAAAATGTTGGAAATACTCTGCAAGATCTAGGGGTAGGTCCTGACTTCCTAAAAAGGACAACAAAGGCAATAGCAATCAAGACCAGAATAAACAAATGGGACCTCATCAAACTAAGAAGCTTCTGCACAGCAAGGGAAACAAGCAACAAAGTAAAAAGGGAACCCACAGAATGGGAGAAGATCTTCGCACACGACATAGGTGATAGAGGGCTAATCTCCAGAATAAACAAAGAACTACGAAACAACCAAAATCGCAAAACAAGCAAGCCACTCAAAAAATGGGCACGGGAAATGAGCAGACACTTCCTAAAGGAACAAACCCAAATGGCAAATAAACATACGAAAAAATGCTCAAGTTCCCTGGCAATAAGGGAAATCCAAATTAAAACATCAATGAGATACCACCTGACGCCAGTAAGAGTGGCCCACATGAAAAACAGCACCAACAACACTTGTTGGTGAGGTTGCGGGGAAAAGAGAACCCTACTCCACTGCTGGTGGGGCTGCAGGCTGGTACAGCCTCTATGGAAATCAGTATGGAGAATATTCAAACAACTCAAAATCAACATACCGTATGATCCAGCAATAGCACTCCTAGGAATATATCCAGAACAATTGTTTTATGAGAAACCAACATGCACTCCTATGTCCATAGCAGCACAATCAGTAATTGCAAAAACATGGAAGCAGCCAAAATGCCCATCAACAGAGGATTGGATAAGAAAGCTATGGTTCATCTACTCCATGGAATACTACTCAGCTATTAAAAAAAACAAAATGCAGTTCTTTGTGGCCAAATGGGCCCAACTGGAAACCATAATGCTAAGGGAAATGAGCCAATCCCAAAAGGTTAGATACCACATGTTTGCCTAAATTTAAGATGATATGATGTTATGTATAACATGTTATGTTATGTATGTTATATGTTGTGTATAAACTAAAATTGAAATGTCAATGAGGTGGTCACAGAATGTGGTTAAGAACTCGCATTTACTTTTAACATGTTGGTTACTCATTACTGTCAATTAATTCCATAATGATGTAAATTTTTGCTGATGATATGTTGGAGCTTTTAATTGATCGAAATGATACTCTGCTGGCTCTGTCTTCAGACCAGAGAGGGTATACCTAAGAAGCCGTTGAACTTGACTGAAGAATAAGATGCTGGACTCTATGTTTGGTATATGCTTGCAATGGGGGAATCTCAACTGAACTTGAGCTGTGGTTATGCAACAAGGTGGAGGAATCCACCATGGTGGGAGGGCTTGGGGAGGGGTGGGGAGAACCCAAGTACCTATGAAACTGTGTCACATAATACAATGTAATTAATGAATTTTAAAAAAAGAAAAAAAAGAAAAAATATATAATGATTATAATTTTCTACAGTTTGAATGACATTTTCTGAAACTGATTTCCCTTGAGTTATCATCTGGCTGTGGTTACTTCCCAGCTGGGTGTCTGATCTCCATATGCTGGAACACTGCACAGAACTAGTCTAGCTCAAATGGGCTGAAGGGAATGAGGAGGTTGCAAGGAATTGATTCTAACGACTTATCTGGTTTCATCGGTATAGAGCTCAAACAGTAAAGTCAACGATCAAAGTTGGATATGTACAAATAAACCAGTGATCAAAGTTTTGAGGGAGACATCAGCTGATGCAGATCAAATCAACAGTTGGGTAAAGTCCCCAAGAAAATGAGAACAAGGACCCTCTAGAAGAATAATTCTAGCAGCATGGTATTCTCACAAGGTAGCCAAGAAGATAGGCTCTTGCTTTCAATGAAGTGGGAGAAGCCAGGAAAAAGTGACAGTGACTTGTCTAAGTTTCATATCTTTAACTGTTTCCTATCTCCTTGCCAAGTAAAAACATGGGAAAGATAAAATTCAGTCCTGCACATGGAATCTGATGAATCATGATTAGTAAAGTTGTTAAAATATGTGATATAATAGAGACATATGAAAAGATACACAGATAACCTTTACAAAAGGAAAAACAAAACTTCATAGTGAGAATACTTTCTTTTTTACAGCAGAAAAAAATAAAGCATTTTGTTAGTTATTTTCTTTAAATGTGGGCCTCTCAGTTTCTAAACAAATTCTCATCACCTGTCTTTATGATAGTTATAATTTGTGAGCAAATTATCTATTGTTATTATGACAAGTTCTGATAAATCCAGATTAAAATTTATATAAAGGTAAAACCTCCAACATGAAGTAAAGATTTAAAAAAAGCCCAGATTTAAATTATCACCTACTTTGACAGTTTTAGTACTTGATTAAATATTTTATGATGATACTACTTAAGATAAAAATGTAAAAGCTAATTTATAGTGACATCCCTTTATGTAAAATTTCCCAAGCTGATTTATTGCCAGGTTGAAGCATGTCAGTGAATGTAATCATTTTTAAAGCAAAGAGACTTCCCAATTTTCTTCCATATTGCTGGTCAAACAGTTTCTGCTAAACAATTCATAAGAAATTCAAAGTCTTCAATTATACAAGACTGCACTTTATTTTTCTACAATATCTCCTTCACTTTCATTCTTAAATTTAATTTAGGACCTGCTATGCTCTATACGAAGAATAAATTTTGAACACTGCTCAATTACATTTTTTAATATCTATACGTCTGAGGACATTTAATGCCAGTCAAACTTACTTCTTAGATTTGATTTTTATCATCTTCTCAATAAAAAGGTTATTCACAAAAGTAGTTTAAAAATTAATTATCATTACTTATAAAATCAATTAATTTCAGTTAGTTACAACTGTCACTCCATTCCATACTTTTGTCTTCTGTTAAATTTTCTGCAATTTATATATTTGGTTGGGAAAGACAGAGGTAAAGAATTATTTCTAACGATTTATTCACCAACACAACTGATAAAATCATTCCCCATAATTATAGTAAACAGATTTCAAAACTCAGGGTACCGAAAAACCCTACTGCTGCTGAGGGTTAAAAGGATTTTCACATATAAATGCATCTAAGGTATTATCAAATAAACAAATGGCATGGATGTCATACTGGTAATAGCTTCACTTTACAGGATCACTAGAAGTATTGCTAAAAAGAAGATGAAGACAGTGGGATGCTATAAGTAGGAAAAAGGAGAGTGCAAAGTTAATCACAGGCTGAATGGTCAAATGCTTATGGCACAGAATGTGATACAAGAGGTGGTCAAACAGTAGCATAATGGAAAAGAGAGATACATTTAATGACAGCATTTGGTGGAAGGGAACAGGAAAAAACAGGAGAAGGATTAAGGGCAGAGAGATACCATATGGTGATTCATTGAGCCAAAAACCAAAGTACGTTACAGACTCAGATCTTAGCTGTGGAGATCTACTGAAATGAAACAAAAAATATAATTTGTTTCATTAACTTAATGTTTTTCATCATATGAAGTATGCCATATGAATTACTCAAAAAGAGAGAGAAGATGCTCTTAGTAAAAATCAATAAAATAGAACCTGAAGTAAAAGGGCTAACTGTATGCCAACCATAATGGATCAGGATGGCTATGTCTGAGCATAAAACCTGATGCTTCCCCCAGTCTGGCAAAGTTTAATGTCATTATTTACCATTAGAGAACCTATTAAATATTTTCTTAGTGAGAAACATACTCCTGTGTGACAATAGAGGGAATGAAGTGTAATCAATGGCAATCTCAGCAAATTGGTTTCACAGCAAATAGATTAATTTACATGTGCACAGCTGGATTTGAGAACAACCTCAGATAAAGACACACAAGGCTAAAATTGAGAGTTCCACAAAGCAAAGGGCAAAAAAATGTGTGTCTAAGTCTGAGGCCTTCTTGTGCTCTGACTGGAACCATTCAATTCTCATTTAATTAGTGCTTGTGCTGGAAACTGGGACACAGTTGTGAACAAAACATACACAGAGCCTGTTCTTTATGGAGACTGCATGTTGTTGAAACATTCAGATAACAAATAAATGGGTTTTAAGATAAATCATTCTGGGAGGGGCATCAGGCTTAGAGGTTAAAATGTCTGTGCCTTGCTTCAGGGTACCTGGGTTTCCTGGCACTGGCTCCTGACTCCAGGTTTTTGCAAATATGGACTCTGACAGACAGTGCTGATGGGTGAAATACTGGGTTCCTGTGACCCACAGAACAACCTGATTGACTTCTACACTTTTGGTTTGGCCCCATCAAGGCGACTGTGGGTGTCTGCTAAATGAACTAGCCGATGGGAGTTGTTTTTCTCCACTGACTCCATCTCTCTGTCTCTCAAATAAATTAACTAATTAAAATAACTACCGCCTATGAAAGATGCTATGGATATCCACATTGATATCAAGAGATAAAGGGATAGAACATCATGCTATGAGAAGAAAATGTAGGATATACTCTACAAGATATATGCACAGGCAATGACATCCTAGAAAAATCATCAAAAGCAAAGGTACTCAAGACCAAAATAAACAAATAGGACTACATCAAACTAAGAAGCTTCTACACAGCAAAGGAAAAAAAATCAACAAAGTAAAAAAGCAACTAAAGGGGCCCAGCACAGTAGCCTAGTGGTTAAAGTCCTGGCCTTGCACACGTTGGGAACCCATATGGGCACTGATTCACGTTCTGATCACCCTGCTTCCCAATCAGCTCTCTGATTGTGGCCTGGGAAAGCAGTCGAGGATAGCCCAAAGCCTTGGGATCCTGCACCCACATGGGAGACCCAGAGGAAGTTCCTGGCTCCTGCCTCCAGATTGGAAAATACTCAGGCAACTGAAAATTTACTTACAATTTGACCCAGCAATTCCACTCCTAGGAATATATCCAAAAGAACTGATACATACACATTAGAATGCAACTTGTACCCCTGTATACATTGCAGCACAATCAACAACTGAGAATCATGGAAACAACCTAGATGCCCACTGAAACAGGACTAGATAAAGAAACTTTGGTACATCTACTCTGTGGAAAATTACTCAGCTATTAAAAAGAGTGCAATTCTATTGTTTATATAAATGGGACCAACTGGAAACCATTATGTAACGTGAAGTGAGCCAATCCCAAAAGGAATGATATCATATGTTCACTCTAATATAAGAAACTTCCATTGAAAAAAATTTTTTTAAAAAGGTGAATAAATATACATGTGTAACCCCACATACAAGGGTATAACGGAGACCAGAGTACTAGGAATCAAAGAAAAATCAACAGAATGCATCTCTTGTAAGGAATGAGGGTAGACTCCCAATGAAATTTCTAAATATACCTAAACAAAAAAATAGAATCTCTAATATTGCCTATGCCAATAGTATCATGACTCATGCAAAGAGCAGGAAGTTGGAGCCATTTCTCTTTCATCTCTAATTTTAAGTGGCTGTTTTCTAATGATGCTCTTTGTTAATATGGTTGAGGGGTTGTTTTACTCATCTTTGGGAATGGCTCTTTTTTGTTCCAATTTGTAGTTTCTGGTTTCAAATCCAATTATTTTTTCTGTGAATTTTGCCTTTTTGCACTTCCTATTCATTTATGTCTTTTTTGATAAGTTCTTGTGATTAACAGATCATTTATATGAGACATTTTGATTGTAAGCACCTGATGTTGTAAGTGCCCATTCTGACACTGTTTTTGCTACATCTTATGCACATTGATATTCTTGTTTTTATTTTCATTTCCATTTCTTTTAAAAAAGTAGTTTTATTTCTCTTATTGATTTTTTCAGTATCACATGGGTCATGCAGTAGCATTATTTTCTACAAGAAGGTCTTTTATTTTTCATCACTTTAGCGATGCATTGCTCATTCTATAGCAAGTTGTTTAACTTCATGTTGATGTAAATTTTTCTGTTTTTCTCCCTGTTGTGGGTGGATTGTGTTTTCTGGCTCTATTTAAGGGGATGTATAACAGAAGTGCAGCAGAGACTGGTATGTCCAGATGTGGAGACATAGTACAGTATGCATCTCTGCATCCAGACCAAAGATGGATTCCCAGTGAAACTGCTGAATACATCCTAACAGCAGGATGCTGGACTCTCTGACACTTTCCATGCCTACAATGTCAGGGAACACTTCAATAGAGGAATGATGGACTTATGACTGCTCATGAAGGACTACCCATTGTAACACTACAGGCGAAATTAGTAGAAGGGGAGGGGATTTGGGGAAGGAAATGGGGAAATCCCAGAGCCTATGGACTATATCACAAAATAATAATTAAAAACTAATTTAAAAAGAGAGCTAAAGGGATAGACAGTGGGTGTATTACTTCATTCTAACCCAGGATAAGAGAAAATCTCTTTCAAATGACATTTTTAAAGTTGGAGTATATAGAACAGGGAATAACTGCATCACTCAAGGTGATATTTCCTAATTACCTCTCCATAGGACTTTCAACATGTTCTATGTAAGCAGTATTTTTAAGACTGTGCACTCTAGGCAAGTAACATGGAATGCAATCATTTTGCCTGGCTAACAAAGCAGATGATTTTTAGAAACTAATCAATGGGGGCCTGGTGCGGTGGCCTAGAGGCTAAAATCCTTGCCTTGAATGTGCCAGGATCCCATATGGGCACAGGTTCTAATCCCGGCAGTCCCGCTTCCCATCCAGCTCCCTGCTTGTGACATGGGAAAGCAGTTGAGGACGGACCAAAGCTTTGGGACCCTGCACCCATGTGGGAGACCTGGAAGAAGCTCCTGGTTCCTGGCTTTGGTTCGGTGCAGTTCCAGCCATTGCAGTCACTTGGGGAGTGAATCATTGGACAGAAGATCTTCCTCTCTGTCTCTCCTCCTCTCTGTATATCTGACTTTGCAATAAAATTAAATAAAACAAGAAACTAATCAATGGTGCTTACCAATATTTTAGCACTGGTGAAAGGCAGAGATTGGGCTGAAGATAGAGTACAATTTAGTAAGAAATCATAAAATACAAAAGAAAATACAAAAATGCGTTCTAAATACTTGATTTCAATCTTAATTGTTCTTTTGGCAGAACTGTGGTGAGCCTAAGTCTTCTGCTTCTCGGAAAGGAATGGACCACAGATCACCCTGACCCTGAAGCTACATCTTCATCAACTCCCAGACTACAGCGCAAGCGCCCTGCTCACCAGGAGTTAGCAATCAGTCTTCTTAGTTCAGTAAACCAATATTGCACGATCGTTAAAATATTGTTTTTTTATTAAAAAATCTGTGTGCATAAGTAATTAACTGGAAACAAATAAGCAATGAGAAGTGATTCATCTGACACTTATCCAAAGTCCCCATTTTCTTTATTCAAAGGCTGTCAATGTCAAGCAGTTACTTGCATAGAAATCATATATATTTAATGTAATCACAAGTACTGAGACATACATTACACACACACACACACACACACACACACACACACACACACCACTTAAACCCAAAAGGCAATGCAGCACATATATTTCTTGTGTTACCATTTCTTTCACCTAACACAATACCTTGAAGGTTATACATTTTGTTAACCTTAATATATTCAGTCTTTCTACAGTTTAGGCTTCTATTGATATTCCAACTCTTTAGTATTAACAGTGCTAAAATGAATATTCCCTGTAAGTGTTTTTGCATACATGAATGAGTTTATCCAGGAGGGGAATTTCTGAATTGGAATTGCTGAGTCAAAGGAGATGCACATTTTAAGCTGCAGCAATGATCAAATTCTGGTCTAAAGTAGTAGGCTGGGGCTGACGCTGTAGCACAGAGTTAAGCTGCCATTTGGAGTGCCAGCATCCTGTGTGGGCCCTGGATCAAGTCCTGGCTGCTCCACTTGTGATTCAGCTCCTTGTTAATTCTCCTAGGTAAGCAGTGGAGGATGACCCACGTCCTTGGGCTTCTTTAACTCATTTTACTAAGTCCTGGCTTTGGCCTGGCCCAGCTCTGGCCATTGTGGCGATTTGGGGAGAGAACCAGTGGATTGACATGCTCTCAATCTCTCCTTCTCTCTGTGTAACTCTGTCTTTCAAATAAACAAATGAATAATTTCAAAACATTAAAAAGAAATGTGCACCAATGTATATTCTCATCAATACCGAAAGAAAACACATGTCAAAAATGTCCTAAATGACTTGCTGAAATAACAGCACACAAGCACACAATCAGCTTAAAGAAAGGAATAATTGTTACTCTGAATTTAAAGCTGAGTTCACTGAGGCAGTGCAAGTTTAAGCAGCCTGACAAAAGTCATCTGAATTAGTCGACTAACTTGGGAACTGGGTTCAACAGAGCCCCCTGTTGACCACATAATTATATGGTATTCCTGCATTTCGATGCCAAAACTATTCCTTAGATCTATTATTGCTTATATGAAAAGAAGATAAAATGCATCTCAAAGTATTGGCATGAGGAAAAAATGAGATGATATGAAGAAACTGCTGTGTGCAAGAGCTAAGCAAGTGTCAGTTGTTCTTCCTTGCTGAAACATTTTTGAATCATGAGGGAAACAAATTATTTTCATAGTAAATGTATTCAATGCTAACACCATAGCAATAAAAAGTTAGCAGAAAGCAGGAATTGCATAAAACTGCCCTCCCCTCTTTCCTGTGGAGTCTTAATTCTGAGTGGTTTACTGTTTGCCCAGCTTCTTTATAGTGTTACAGAAGAGTTCCAGCTCCTGAAAACCTTTCTTAGAACTCGGAGTTACCAAAGCCTTTAGTAACTGGCTTTCCCATGTCATCAGGAGATTTTCCTAAAGTTTTGTTTACTGTCATCAAATTTTTAACTAATGATAAACTGTAAGCAAGTGTACATTTGTGAGGAGGAACTAAAGATAATATTGAGTTAGAGAATATGTCATGGCTTATAACGTACAGTGACCCAGAGCAAACTCCACACTGCTGAGTAAGACTTACTCATCAAAATATGTTCATACTTTCTGTTGTTAAATTTTGTACCATTTAATATACAGTAAAAGAGTTAAGTCAATTAACTATCAAATACCTTTTTCTCTTGGGAGTCTTACAAATAAGTGATTGATTCAAAGAGAGTTTCTTGCTTTTCTCAGAGATCTTTGATGTACCAGGACTGGGAAGGGAATGGAGAGTAGGCACAGTCTACCGGACATGACCATTGCCACTATTTGGCTAATGCCTTAACTTCCAGCTTTGCATTCTTGTTTCTCCTCTAGTACTGGAAATGGGTAAAGCTCTGAGTGCTGGAAAGGCTGATCACTCATTCTAAGACAGCCCGGAATGGATCTTCTCTTTAGGATTCATAATCCAGCACAGCACCAGAGGGATGACTCATGCACTTGTTTCTTCCAAACATATTCGCTGCAGAGCATGCAGGACATCCATATATAACCTCACACAGATGGCCTGTCTCTTCTCATCTCTAAGTGGTGAGCAGAGCTCAGGAATAAGCTCAAAAAATGGGAAGCAGGACATTTAGACATGGCTGAGTTCACATAATGCTTTCAGTATGATTCAGAAAACTCAGAACCACATAAAAACATCAAAAAAGAAGACTGCATTTAACAACCAAGTGATAAAACAACAGACTCCTAGACAATTGCACTACCTTGAACCTTCACTTTACTTCCTGTGCCCATGATTCCTGGGTTTTTCTGATCACAGTCCCATGTGCCATATGTTCCTTACCCTATTCTCTGTATCAACTGGCAATGGGGTGAGGCTCAGATAGCTGTACATTCATTTTCCCCTTAAATATTTACTAAAAGCCAAGCATTATTTAAAGCGCTGAGTGAATACATTTCTCTGTCTCTGTCTATTCCTCCCTCCCTCCCTGTCGCTCTTTCAGATCACATAATTAATTTTGCATGGAAATTCTAATGTTTTCTCATTTTAACTGAGTAAAATGTGTCTGATTTTAAAATAACCCAATCACAATGTCATGCAGCACTAAAAAGTACTTTAGCTTGTAGATGATTTCCATAAAATATAATTTAGGAGACAGAAATAATTGCAGATTGGCACAAAATACATTAAATGAGTCTACAGAGAAGAGGTTCTGTTCTTTCCATTAGTACTGCCACTAGTGCACATTTACAAAAACGTTTCATACACTTGTATAAGGGAAGTCTATCCTTGAATGTCCTTAATATTTTAGTGAGTCTGCATATTTTAAAATCTCCTATTTTAGCTTAAGATAAATTTATTTATTCATTTTATTTCCTCTGGTCAAATTAGAACAGTTAGTTTACCCTTTACTGTACTTTCTATGACCCAAGAGTAAAAAGTACACAAAAATACAAAACGTGTACAAAAATACAAAAAGGGGGCTTGCATTGTGACACAGTGGGTAAAGCCTCTGCCTACAATGCCTGGCATTGCATTTGGGTGTGGATTCTTACACTGGTTATTCCACTTCCAATCTTGCTCCCTATTAATGGACTGGAAATAGCAGCAAGTGACTGGGCCCCTGCTACCCATATGGGAGATCCAGTGAAGTCCCCCATTTCTGGCTTCCGCCTGGATCTGCCCTGGCTGTTGCAGATACTTGAAGAGTGAACCACTGGATAGAACATACCTCCTATTCTGTCTCAGTAACTCTTTCCAATAAATGTATGAATATTTTAAATTTTTTAATTGTTATTATCTTCCATGATATAGTTTTATAGGTATAGCAATTCCTTTCTTCCCTGGCCCTGCTCTTCTCCCTTGCCATTTTCCCCTCCCGATTTCCTTCCATATCATCACAGTAGTTTAATCTGTTTTTAAAACTTTTTAGGATTTATTTATTTTATTACAAAGTCAGACATACAGAGAGGAAGAGAGACAGAGAGGAAGATCCCTCGTCTGATGATTCACCCCCCAAGTGAGCCGCAACGGCCGGTGCTGCACCGATCTGAAGCCGGGTACCTGGAACCTCTTCCAGGTCTCCCATGCGGGTGCAGGGTCCCAAAGCCTTGGGCCGTCCTCGACTGCTTTCCCAGGCCACAAGCAGGGAGCTGGATGGGAAGTGGAGGTGCCGGGATCAGAATCAGCGCCCATATAGGATCCTGGCGCCCAAGGCAAGGTCCCTAGCCGCTAGGCCACTCCGCCGTGCCCAGTAGTATAATCTTTTAGTAACAGTTACAAATTTAACATTCTGCTGTTCAGGTGCATCATGGCATTGGTAGATATAGACAAAGGTATAAAATCTAGTGCCATATTATCAAGGTATATTTAACTGTTTCACTGGGAGTTCTCCTTTTATTAGGGAGTGGAAATGCATACTAAAATGTATCTTCACTTCCTGATAAACAAATCTTTAAGAAATAATAATAAAAAAGACCCTAACTGCATGTCTAGGTTCAAAATCTCTTTACTAATTGGAGGAACAGAAAAGACATGCAGAGTTTTGCCTAACTAGGGCAACAGCTGCTGGAGTGCTGTCCTGAGGCAGACTGTGAAAGCTGGGACTCAGGGAAGAATTGAAAATACTCTCTGGATGTCAACTGAGTACAGTCAAGCTTTCAGATGTGAGCTTGGGGAAAAGGAGTTTAAAAATCTGTAGTTAACTTCTTCCTAGGGGTATGACTTTGTGGAATATTTCATAAACAGTAAGACTAAACAATGCCTTGCATCTGAGGAACTATACCAAATGGCAGTCATCTGATGCCTGATGGCACATGCCAGCTGAGACCAACGGAATGTGTTCTACAAAGACATCTTAATGTCTGCTTGGAGAATAGGCATTTAGTCTAGTGGGTAAGATGTCCATGTTCCATACTGGATTACTTGGATTTGACTCCAGCTTCAATTCCTGATTTCCATTTGCTACCAGTGCAGACTGGCAGGGAGTGGTGATAGCTTAACTAGTCAGGTCCCTGCCACTCACTTGGAGGAGCAGGCTTGAGTTTCTGGCAGACAGCTTTAATCTTGGCCAAGCACCAGTTATTATGGACATCTGGAAGAGTGAACCAGTAGATGGAAGCTTTTTCTGAACCTCAAATAAATAATATGCAAATAAAGCAATATCTGCTTCAGAGTTAGGTTTTAGGAGACTGGGAGAAAGAAAGACATAAGGGTGAATCCTATTCAAAATTAATCAGTGAAGCAAACTTTCAAAACACATAGAGAATTCTAAGGCTATGCAAGCAATTCTGCCAAAAAAGAAACAACTGCAACATAATTTCATTCAAAGTGAAACTCTGAGACTGTCCCAGTCAAACCTTTAGAAGAATTGTGGTTTAATGATTAAGGGGAAATACACCTATGAATTTATTTTTAAAATAAAAATATGAAAAGGAAACAAATCAGGAAGTCAGATCTCTTGGAAGTTAACCTGCTGTTTGAAGAAAAATTCAAATGATGAAGCAAATTTTGGAACAGAGAAGACACAAACTTGGTAAACATTAATGAAACATTCACCTAGACTACAGCATACAAAATAAAATATGAAGGAATACTAAGCAGAGAGATTATATAACCCAGTATGCTTGGGAGAGTTCCAATTTACATCTGTTGTTCTGATGTAATTATTAATGTCACTTTTTTAAAGTCACCTATTCATCTCAGTTGACACAATAAATTATATAGTCACCCAGGTGTTAAGAAATTATAGGATAGACTGAAAGACAAATAGAAGTGTCAGAAGGGGAAAACCACAGAGAATCATTAAGAAGTAACATTTTGAGAGAAAATAATTGTTGAGTTTTCCAAAATGGAATAAAGATGCAGATGGAGGAGTGGAATACCTTGTAATGTCCTCTAGTAGAGTAGGACAGCTACAGTTGGAAACAATTGGTCATACATTTAAAAGCTACATAGGCAAAAGATATTTAGTGTTCTCAATACAAAGAAATATAAGATCCTGAGGCTGGTGTAATATGATTAATCCTAGCAAGGGAAAGGAAGAGGCTGAGTGGGTAAGAGGGCAGCACTGCATACTGCTAATAGTCTACTCCTTGATCTGAGCTATAGTTAGACACAAACTCACGTACTTTGTGAAAATTCATTACCACAAACACTAATGCATACAAATATGTTCATTTATGCAAATCTGCCTTAAATTTAAAAAATTAAGGCAAACCTTAAGGTAACTAAGGCAAAAACAGAAATGGTTGACATTTTGCAAATCACCACACGAATCCAAAGATGAAACACCTAGGTTAATAACATACCTCGGTTGGTATGAAATAGTACTGTAATAAATTTGGGAGGATAGCTGTCTCTTCAACACGCTGATTTCATTTCCTTTGTATATGTACTCAGGAGGTGAGCTACTAGATCACATTGTAGTTCTGTCTTACAGGTGTTTGGTGGAACTTTCATGCTATTTTCTGTAATGGAAAAATCAATTTATGTCATCATTAACACCACTGCGTAAGAGTTTCTCTGTATCTTCAAAAGAATTTATTATTTTTGTCATTGCACATCAAATTTGAAAATCGAAGCAGATTTTACAAAATGGTGCATTTAAAAATTAAAAAAAAACAGCAGTTAAAACAATAATCTTTAACTTGTGTGTACTTGCCATTGCAATAAACAAAGAAAAGCAACAGGATGACAATGTAACAGTGACAAATCTAGAACTACAGATGTTAAACATTTTGATATGAAATAGATGGAACAGAAAAACCTAAAATAAAATTGTGCATTTGTACCATTTTATCCAGTTTCAGGTTACTCTCTTTCAACTCCTACCTTGTGCTAACACACACGCACACACACACACATAAACACACACACACCCCTAATGCCTCAGATGATTTAGAATTGAACAGAAATCAGTTACAACTTCTGAAGCTGCATTTTGTAGGGAAACATCATCAGACTCAACCAATATAAGAAATTTAAGAAATTATATATGGACAGTTAGTCTATATATGCCAGAACAACAGCAACAAAAACCTAGATTCAGAGTTTACTGAAAATATAAACAAAAGGAAAGAAATTACAGGAGAACTATGCAAGTAGAACAAAATAATAAGAATCAAAGATATTCTATAGGAATGAGAGCTTAAAGAACACAGAAAAAAATCCCACCAATACTGCAGAAAAGTTTATTAAGAATAGGAACTGAATAAAATAAGAGTTCGAATGTAAGATGATAACAACACAGAGAAGGTAAAACCGAAAACTGAAAATATAAGGAAACAAATAGAATCTTAAAAAAACACTATTCCAGAACTAATAAATAAATTACATGCAGAAAGGAATTGAATACACAGGGCTGGAAAAATAAATTGCTTATACTGAGGAAAGGCTTGAGATAAGTACAGTTAAATCAAAGGAAAAAGTTTAACAGATTAATGGGACTAAAGAGAAGATAATAGCTATGGAGAAGAGACAAAGATGGCATTACAGAGGAGGATATGTGCCTCTGAATATAAAAACTCATAAATGAATCAAAAAAGCATTGCAATAGAAAAACAACCCTGAAATGCATGAATAACATGCTCTGCAACTCAGAGGTACACATGCTATGCCAAGACAAATATATTCAATACTATCAATTCTAAATCCTACTATGGTTTCTGAATTTTAAGAACAAGAATAAAACAAGACCATGTAGAAATTGAAAGAATATAACACCTTCACAAAAATAAAACTTTCTCATGTACTCACTACTTGACTTACTACTTGACATAGTCAATGACAAAACAAGTAATGCCTATTGAATTTTGAAACTTTAAAATCTAAGCCAACCAACCATCGGAGAAATGTAAATAAAGACCACAATGAGGCATCATCCCACCCTAGTTAGAATGGCCATCATCCAAAAACAAATGAACAAACAAACAAAAAAAAACAGATGCTGCTGAGGCTGTAGAGAAAAAGGCATTCAGAACACTGCTGGGGGAGAATGCAAACTGATAGAATCATTATGGAACACAGTATGTAGATTCCTCAGAAAATTAAAAACAGATCTATCATATGACTCAACTCTGGGAAAACATACCTACACTCCCATGTTTATAGTAGATCAGTTCATAATGACTAAGATATAGAACCAACCAGGATGTCCTTTAAATGATAAGTGGTAAATATGTACCATAAAATAATACTGAGCAATAAAAACAGATGAAATCCTGACATTCACAATGAAATGGTGGTAACTGGTGACCATTGTGTTAAGCGAAATAAGCAAGAACAAAAAATGCCAATCTCCAAAAGTTTGAAGGTTTCTGGATGTAGGTTTAGATCTGTTAACAAATTTAGATTTGATCTTAGTGTATGGTGATAAATGTGGGTCTATCTTTTTGTTTCTGCAGGCTATCAACCAGTTGTCCGAACAGCATTTATTGAATAGACCTTCCCATTTGCCTGGATTATCATTTGTCTTTTTGTCCAAGATTATTTGGCTGTATCTGTGTGGGTTGCCTTCTGGTGTTTCTATTCTGCTCCATTGATCTTCTTCTCTCTTTGTGCCAGTACCAGGCTGTTTTGATAACCACTGCCCTATAGCATGTCCAGAGGTCTGGAACTGTGGAAATACTCTGCCAGATCTAGGGATAGGTCCTGACTTCCTAAAAAGGACACCAAAGGCAATAGCAATCAAGACCAGAATAAACAAAGGGGACCTCATCAAACTAAGAAGCTTCTGCACAGCAAGGGAAACAATCAAAAAAGTAAAAAAGCAACCCACAGAATGGGAGAAGATCTTCGCGCACGACATAGGTGATAGAGGGTTAATCTCCAGAATATACAAAGAGCTACAAAACAACCAAAATGTCAAAACAAAGCCACTCAAAAAATGGGCACGGGAAATGGGCAGACACTTCATAAAGGAACAAACCCAAATGGCAAATAAACATGAAAAAATGTTCAAGTTCCCTGGCAATAAGGGAAATCCAAATTAAAACATCAATGAGATACCACCTGACGCCAGTAAGAGTGACCCACATGAAAAACAGCACCAACAACACTTGTTGGCGAGGTTGCGGGGAAAAGGGAACCCTACTCCACTGCTGGTGGGGCTGCAGGCTGGTACAGCCTCTATGGAAATCAGTATGGAGAATATTCAAACAACTCAAAATCAACATACCGTATGATCCAGCAATAGCACTCCTAGGAATATATCCAGAACAACTGTTTTATGAGAAACCAACATGCACTCCTATGTCCATAGCAGCACAATCAGTAATTGCAAAAACATGGAAGCAGCCAAAATGCCCATCAACAGAGGATTGGATAAGAAAGCTATGGTTCATCTACTCCATGGAATACTACTCAGCTATTAAAAAAAACAAAATGCAGTTCTTTGTGGCCAAATGGGCCCAACTGGAAACCATAATGCTAAGGGAAATGAGCCAATCCCAAAAGGTTAGATACCACATGTTTGCATTAATTTAAGAGGATATGATGTTATGTAAAACACATTATTTTATGAATATTATGTTATATGCTATGCATAAACTAAAACTGAAATGTCAATGAGGTGGTCACAGAATGTGGTTAAGAACCCGCATTTACTTTTAACACATTTGGTTACTCATTGCTATGTCAATTAATTCCATAACAATGTAAATTTTTGCTGATGGTATATTGGAAGGGTCTCCCAATAAGCCGTTGAACTAGGCTGGACAGTAAGATGCTGGACTCTATGTTTGGTATATGCTTGCAGTGAGGGAATCTCAACTGAACTTAACCTTTGGTCATGTAACAGAGTGGAGCAATCCACCATGGGGGGAGGGTTTGGGGAGGGGTGGGGGGAAATCCCAGTACCTATGAAACTAATACAATGTAATTACTGAATCATAAAAAAGCATAAAAAATGCCAATGTCTTGTTTTGGTACTTAAAAATCTTAAGGATGTCATATCATTTGGTTATAGATTTATAAACATTGCCTCTATGAATCACACCAAAATATATTCTTTCCCACTTTAAAAAAATGAGGAAGGTTAATTCGTGGGGTTCTAATAATGTTTTGCTCTTAATTTGGGTGTTTTTACAAGTGATCAGATTAAAAAAAAGCCTCAACTGTACACTTACGATCATTTCTTTGCATGCATACTGTATTTCAACAAAATGTTTAAAATTCTAAACAAAGACAAAACAGGAAAAAAATATCTTACAGGTGGCATGCAGTATAAAATGATTTTTTTCACAGGTACCAACAAAAAAGGGAAAATTAATGAATAAGATAAGAGAACAAGAGCCTTATCTTACAAAGTTTGGAGTCAAGATAGGGAGTCTATAATAAATTAAACAGGAAGTAAATGGAAAGTATATTTTTTGGAAGCAAAAATAACAAAAAGAGGAACTAAAAGTAGTGAAATAGTTACTAAGGAAAGAGGGAGAGAGGAGAGTCAAGGAAAACAGAAGTGTGATAAATCATCTACCACAGCAAGAAATTAACAGGAAATGCTAAAAATAGATTCCACAGACATCTCAGCTAACCAACTTAAATTATTTTTAAAACTTATCAATTTTATTTGGAAAGTGAGAGCTAGAGAGACAGAGATAGATCATCCGTCTGTTGGTTCAGTCCCCAGATGGCCAACAAAGGTCAGAGCAGAGCCAGGCTGAAGCCAGGAGTCTGTAGCATCTTTGGAGTTCGTATTTCTATGCTATCAGCTGTAGTGTATTCTTTGTCACCTCTAATTTATTTGAATTTTTCAGCTTTTTTCTTAGTCTGGCTAAAGAAATAATTTTTAACTTTCTTTTAAGAACTATTTGACTTATTACCGAGCTACAAAGAGGGAGAGAGATAGATCTTCAATCTGCTGGTTCATTCCCCAAATGACACAATAGCCAGGACTGAAGAATTAAACCAGGAGACAAGAGATTCCCCTGGGTCTCCCACATTTATAAATAGAAAAACCTAAACAATTCACCAAAAAGCTGTTAGAACTGATTAACCAGCCCTAGCTCCTGGAATGCAGCAGGAGCGGCTGTCACCAAGCTTGGGCAAAAGATTCCTCCTAACATCCTAAATAGACATAAAGAACAAAACAGAACCAAAAATAGACCCAAATAGAGATCAAAAGAAAAATACATAAGACCAAAAAAATCAGAATTGGTGATTTGAGAAAATCAACAAAATAGATTCCCTACTAGCCCAATTAATAAAAAAAAAAAAGAGGAGGGGGAAAGATACGCATCAATAGTATCAGAGACAAAAAAAAGGAAATAAAAGGAAATATAATGAGAGATAATTCGGATGCATAGAAAATAATCCTAATAAGGAATCATTATACGCAACTATATGTTAATAAATCAGAAAGTTAGAAGAACTAAATAAAAGCCCTCCCAACTAAGCAAAGCCATGTGCCAGATGGCTTCACTGCTGAATCCTATCAAATGTTTCAAGAACTTACCCCAACACTCCACAAGCTTTTCCAAATAATAGAAAGGGAGGCAATCCTTCCAAACTCTTTCTATAAAGCCAATATCACCTTAATACCAAAGCCAGATAGAGACACAACAGAAAAACGGAACTACAGACCAATATTCCGGATGAACATAAACGCAAAGATTCTCAATAAAATACTAAGCAACAAAATCCAACAATACATCAGGCAGATCATTCACCTGGACCAGATGGAATTCATCCCTGGCATGCAGAAATGGTTTAACATTTGCAAATCAACAAATGTGATATACCACATCAAAAAATTGAAAAATAAAAACCCATGATCATCTCAATAGATGTGGAGAAGGCATTTGATAAAATCCAAAATCATTTCATAATGAAAACCCTAACCAAGATAGGCATAGAAGGAACGTTTTATATCACAATCAAAGCAATGCATGAAAAACCCAATGCCAACATCATACTAAATTGGGGAAGATTGAATGCTTTTCCACTAAAATCTGGAACTAAACAAGGATTCCATTCTCACCACTGCTATTCAATATAGTATTGGAAGTCCTTGCCAAAGCTATTAGGCAAGAAAAACAAATTAAAAGAATTTAAATCAGAAATGAGGAATTGAAATTACCCCTATTTGCAGATGACATGCTTCTCTACATAGGAAAACCAAAGGACTCAGTCAAAGAACTTTCGCAGGATAGCAGGATACAAAATTAATGAACACAAATCAGTGGTACTAGTATACATATATAATTCCATGGCTAAGAAAGAAATTGTTAGTACAATCCCCTTTAAAATAACAGAAAGGAATCTTAAATACGTAGGAATTAAGCTAACCAAACATGTGGAACACCTCTACGATGAAAATGATAAAAATTTTTAGAAAAAAATAGAAGACATTAGAAAATGGAGATGCTTACCATGTTCCTGGATTGGCTTGATAAACATCATCAAAATGTCCATATTACCAAAAATAATATACAGATTCAACACAATCCCAATCAAAATCCCAACAGCATTCTTCTCAGAAATAGAAGATACAAAAGTTCATTTGGAAATACATGAGACCACAAATGGTCAAAGGTATTATGAAGAATAGAAATCAAGTTGGAGGAACCACAATTCCAGACCTCAAGACATACTACAGAGCAGTGGTCATCAAAATAGTGGGTACAGGTAAAGAAACAGAGAAAAATATCAGTGGAACGGAACAGAAACACCCGACGGGAGCCCACATATGCATAGCCAACTAATCTTTGACAAGAAAACTGAAAACTATCCAGGGAAAAAGCCTTGTCTCTTTAACAAATACTGGTGGAACAATTGGATAGAAGCTTGCAGAAGGTAATAAAAAAGACCTCCACCTGTCTACTTATGGAAAAGCAGCTTTTAATGGATCAAGGACCTAAATATGCACCCAGAAATCATCAAACTTTTAGAAGAAACATAGGAAGCACTCTTCAAGGTATGGGAATGGGGAAAGACCTCTTGAAAAAGACACCAAAAACACAGGAATTCAAATTCAAAATAAATATGGGACTACATCAAGTTGAGAAACTTCTGCATAGCAAAGAAAATGATCAACAAAGTGAAGCAACCAAAAGAATGGGAGAAACCCATTGCACACTACACAATAAGTAGGTGACTAGTGTTCAGGATTTACAAAGAGCTTCAGAAGCCCAGTGACAGTAAAAATAACAACCCTGTGGGACCTGACATGGTAGTCTAGTGGTTAAAGTCCTTGCCATGAACATGCTGGGATTCCATATGGGTGCAGGTTCTAATCCCGGCAGCTCCACTTCCCATATTGCTCCCTGCTTGCGGCCTGGGAAAGCAGTCGAGGACGGCCCAAAGCCTTGGACCCTGCACCCATGTGAGAGACCCAGAAGAGACTCTGGGCTCCTGGCTTCCGACTGGCTCAGCTCTGGCCTTTGTGGCCACATAGGGAATGAATCATTGGGAGGAGGAGCTTCCTCTTTGTCTTTCCTCCTCTCTGTATATCTGACTTTGCAATAAAAATAAATAAATCTTTAAAACAACAACAACAACAACAACCCTGTGAAGAAATGGGTAAAGGAAATGAATAGACATCTTTCAAAAGAACAAATTCAAATGGCTAATAGACATATGAAAAAATGCTCAGGCTTCCTACCCCTCAGGGAGGCACAAATGAAAACCACATTGTGATTCCACTTAACTCCAGTGAGGTTGTCCTAGATCGAGAACTCTACTAACAACACCTGTTGATGTGGATGTAGGGAGAAAGTTACCCTCCTTCACTGCTGGTGGGAGTGTATGCTAGTACAACCACTATGGAAATCAGTTTGGAGAGAGCTTAAAGAACTACAAATAAACTTGCCATATCATCCAGAATCCCATTCCAAAAATATATCCAAAGGAAATGAAAATTGCATATGAGAAGGGAAACTGTAATCCTACATTTACAGCAGCACAATCTATAATGGCAAAGAAAGGGAAACAACCCAGATGCCCATACAGAGAGGAGTTGTTGGTACAAATACTCCATGGAATACTACTCAGTGATTAAAAAGAATGAAATGATTCAATTTGCAGCCAAATGGTCCCAACTAGAGAGCATTACACTCAGTGAAATAAGTCAATCCCAAAAGGACAAATACCACACATTCTCTTTCATGCAAATTACAAGATCAATGTCTGTTTTAATACTGTTTTTGCTGCAACCCATAGGTTTTGGTATTTTTATTTTTATTTTCATTTCTTCAAAATAGTTTCTTTTATTAAAGTCCTCAATGACTCATAGATTACACAGTAGTATCATTTTACCAAATAAGCCTTTATTTGTATTTTCCTTTTCATTTTTTCATCGACACATCAGTTATTCAGTAGAATGTTACTTAACTCCATGGTGCTGTAAAAGTTTTTTTTTTAAGTTTTTTTCCTGTCGTTCATTTTTTTTTATGGCTTCTCACTTAAGAGAATGTATAGTAATGGTGTAATAGAGAATATCATATCCAGATGTGAAGACACAGTGCAGTATGCATCTCTGCTTCTAAATCAAAGATGGACTCGGAATGAGACTACTGGACGTATCTTGACAAGAAGATGCTGGACTGTCTGCCACTGTCTGTAGCAGCAATATCAGGACATACTTAAATAGTAGAATGATGGGCTTATGACTGCTCATGAAGGACTAGACTACTGTAATAATATGAGGGAAATCATCTGAGGGGAGGGAATTTGAGTAGGGCGTAAAGGAAATCCGGGAGCCTATGGAATTGTACCATAAAATTAAAAATCAAATAGAGGGGGAAAAAAGAACTGACTAACCAATTCATTAAATTTTCATGAAATAAAATTAATAAACAAAAAGGTAGCATTTTTATACACAAATAATGATCTTGCTGAAGGGAAAATCAAAAATGTAATTCATTCAAAATATAATTAACAATAATAGATTAGGGAATAAATTTAACTATATTAATATATCTTTACATCAAAAACACTGATGAAAAAATCATGAAGGACACACATATACATACACAAAGATATTCCACAATGTTCATGGATTATAAGAATTAGTATTATTATACTGTCAATACTATCTAAAGCCATCTACATATTCAGTACAATTCATACCAAAGTAAAAAGATATTGTTTATAGAATTAGAAAAAAAATCTAAAATTTATATAGTAGAAAATAGATCCCAAAATAGGCAAAGAAATCCTAGGGATGTGGGGAAAGCTTGAGACATTACAATGCTTGATTCCAAAGCATCCTACAAAGCCTTAATAAATAAAACAGCATAGAAATGGCATTAAAAACTGAGACATAGATCAATGGAACAGACTGGAGAATCCAGGAATATTAATTTCCATACATATACAGATAATTGTTGAGAAAGTTGTCAATGACATACACTGCAGGGGGCAGCATGGTGGCTCATTTGGCTAATTCTCTGCCTGCAGCACCTGTAACTTGTATGGGCATCAGTCTAGTCCGAACTGCTTCACTTCTGACCCAGCTTCCTGCTTATGATTGGGAAAGCAGTGGAAGATGGTTCAAGTCTTTGGGCCCTTGCACCCTGTGGCAGATCAGGAAGAAGTCCCGGGCTGTGGAATGGCTCCACTCTGGTCATTGCAGCCATTTGGGAGAGTGAACTAGTGAATGGAAGATCTCTCTCTCTTTCTCTCTCTCTCTCTCAGACACTTCTCTTTGTAAATATGCTTTTCAAATAAAAATAAATATTTTTAGAAAGAACACACATTGCAGAAAAGATAGTCTTTTCAATAATTTGATGCTGCCAAAATTGGATGTGTGTATGTGTACAGAAAAATGAAATTATATCACTACATCTCATCACATGCAAAAAAATCTATTGATTCAATGGGACAAAGACCTAAATGTAAGACCTGAAACTGTGAAACTTCCAAAAGAAAATCTGAGAAGCATTTTAGGATATTGGCATAAGCACACTTGTTTTTCTATAAAATCCCTGTAACAGCATGGGCAACAACAACAAAAAACTGGACAAAGAGATCTTATCAAACAGAAAAACTTCTTCACAGCAAATGAAACAATCAACAGAGTAAAGGGACATATGACAGAAAGTGAGAAAATATCTACTTGCCTAACAGAATTAATGCCCAGAATATACAAGGGATTTGAAAAACTGATCATTCAGTAACAAATAAACCATTCCAGTAAAAAAAAAAAAATAGAACCATGGGCAAAGGATCTCAATAGACATGTATTAAAATGAGAAATATAAATGATCAAAAAACATATGAAAACTCTCAATACAAATCAAATCACAATGAGTTATTACAACATCCCTCTTAACATGCCTGTTATCAAGAAGAAAGTAACAAATGCTTGCAAGAATGTAGAGAAAAGGAAATTTATAAATACTGTTAGTGAGACAATACATTAGTACAGCTACTAAGGCAGCCACTAAGTAGACTCCCTTAAAAACTAGAGGACTTCCATATGGGATAGCAATACCTCTACTTGGTATAGATCCAAAAGACATTATGTCATAGATCTCTGCTCCATCATATTCATTTACAACACTGTTCACAACAGCCAACATACATAATAAATTAATATGCTATCAGGGGAATGGAAAAGAAAAAAAGAAACACACAATGGACTATTAATCAATCCTAAAAAGAATGAAATCCTGACATTATCAGCAAAGCAGATACAACTGGAAAATGCAGCTAGTTAAAGAAATAACTTAGATATAGAAAGATAAATAACATGTTTTCCTTCTTAAGTCATAGCTTAAAAAAACAGCCAACAAACAAAAAACTGTCTGAACGTAAAATGATGAGTACTGGGAAGGGTAGAAACTGGAGGCAATGTGTGTAATTGAAACCAAATTGGAGTCAGATTGAAGGAGTAAGTTCTGACTGCTACACAGCAAACTAGAATGACTACTATTCACAACAAATAAAATGTTTTATTGCATGTGCAAATAGAAGAAAGGAGTTCCAAGGTGCTAATTTAAAGTATTATCAAAGACAGGGAAAATGCTGACTACTGTTTCTAGCAGTACACATTTTTCACATATAATGAAGTGGTACATTGTAGTTTATAATTATGTACAATTATTATTAATAATAAAAATTTTAATGGCAAATTCATTCTGGTGCAAAATTTTTAAAATCTATATTTTTCTTGATACACATTTTCCATGAACATTTGGATAATTTTCACAAAATTTACCTTCTTAATTGGATAGAATTTTATCTACACACACATATACATTTTAGAGAAGTAGCTACTAGAAAAATATGATAATATTACATAGTATCTCTTTATAAAATAACTTCTGCTGTTGATCCATCTCTCTAGGAAAAATATAAAGCGATGTTTACAATAACATTCAGCTAACATTTTCAAGCAGCGGGGTTTATGGGTACCATATATATACATATATATGTAATATATGTATGTAATATATATGTAATTCTTTGTGCTTTTTTGCATTCCAAATGATTTTTATCTTTATGTGTTTTTTACAATGATAACATTTTTATATACTCTGAATGTTGCGAAGGAAATCAAATAAAATGGGAAAAAGTAGAAGCAGGGAGATCACTAAACTATTCTAAAAGTTCAGATGTGAAAAGAACAGTGCTGCAGACTGGTGTGCACACACCTGAAGACAGGCAGCCTGATTTACCGCATGCCTGGGATGGAGGAATAGCAGGACCACCTGGCTGGACTGCTTGCAGGACTCAGGAGAGGAACTAGAGAAAGCAGGATGTTGCTATTGCTTCTCATTGGAGCTCCTGGGAACATAAAGGTCACAGATAGAAGTGGAATTAAATGTGTAATTTAAAGGTTGGGAGAAGTTACAGGCAATATCAAGGTTTTGACTTTATATATCCTTAGTCTGGATATGAGAAACATACAAGTCGTTAACATATAGTCAATTACTTATACAAGTTGAATAGGACATATAAATTTGACACTTGGCAACAAACACATGTAATAAAAAGCTATCAGAATTATGAAATTACTTCAGTAAGAAGGGTCACTGGCTTGACATAAAGAGGGAAGAGGTTATAAGCCCAAACAGAAAGATCTATTGGAGAAAGGACATTTTATACAGCATCAAGACAAAAGAAGGATTGTGAGAAGAGTATCTTTCAGTAGAAAGAAAATGGAATTTCATGGCTTTTACTTTCTCACTGTAGTAAGCAATAAAGTCATACGCTGAGATGGAGGAAAGAAAAAAGAAAAAAATTAAAACTGACAGTGGAAAAAAACTGACAGGGAGATACTGACATTCAATTAAAGTCTCAATTAGTCTTAGAGTCATTAACACTCATTACCTAGCTGGTACAGTTATGAAATCAGATCTCAATATGATTTTATTTCATTGCTATTATTTTTCAATAACGTTCATTTAGTTTCTGTTTCATCCATTATTTGGGTTAAGGAATATTAATATTTGTTCATATATACATAGACTAACAGAATGTTGAGACTTACATGAATCTTAGCTATTATTTACCAAGTTATTATTCCAACAAGCTCCTGACTGCTGCCTCCTTCATAAAAGAAACATTCCAGCAGATCTTCTACACTAGACAAATGCACAGAGTGGTATTTACTCTTATTTATTATAGACATCTATTTCAGATTTGTAATATCAAGCTAATTCTTTGTGCAATTTGAGGACATTTTGTTGACTCTTTCCCACTTAACTTTTAATCATAATTAGTTTCTTCTACCAAATACATATTGATTTGACATAAAACTTTCATGACTTTTGAAATCTTACAAATCATATATGAATCAAACTTGGTATACACTGTTCTAGAATTGACAACAGTCCTTAACATTGTAATACAAACTATGAAAAAAAAACAAATATCCTGAGCAATTAAAGTCTATAAATTCCAATCAGTCAGACTTGAGGTAAGGGTCTAATACCTTCCTTTTGTCACTATAGAAACATGCACACAACTGATGTTTCAAGAAAAAGCAACGAAAAGAGTGTTGGTTTTAATCTGGCTGCTCTGCTTTCTATCCAACTCCCTAGTAGCGTGTCTGGCAAAGTGGTGAAAGTGGTAAAAGATGGCTCTGGTGCGCGGTCCCCTGCCACTCATGTGGAGACCCGGAGTTTTAGGTCTTTGGCTTTAGTTGGCCCAGAACTGGCTTTTGTAGCTACCTGGGGAGTGAACCAGTAGATACAAGATTCTCCCTCTCTGTAACATTGCCTATCAAATAAGTAAATATTTATTTTTTAAAAAGGAGCTACATAAAGCATCCCTTTTGAAAGAAGATTTAGTAAAATTTCCTATAGGTCCTTTGTAATACAACAATTATTTAATAAGAGATCAAACATGGAATGATAAAATACAGAAAGAAAAATGAGATTATGGACTAAGCAAACAAAAAGACATATATCCATGCAATTGCAAATGTAATACAAATAGTAAGACTAAAAATATAGTAGTAAAATTAAATAAGTGGGATTGATTTTATTTCAAAGGCAGATTTTATAAAGAAGGAGAGAGACAGAGCTTTCCATCCACTGATTCACTCCCCAAATGGCCATGATGGCCAGAGTTGAGCTGATCTGAAGCCAGAAACCAGGAGATTCTTTTTGGTCTCCCATGTGGGCACAAGGTCCCAAGGCTTTGGGCCATTCTCTGCTGTTTTCCCATACCGCAAGCAGGGAGCTGGATCATAAGTGGAGCATCTGAGACATACACCAGTGCCCATATGGGATGCTGGCATCACAGGCAGAGCAATTGATTAGCTTGCCATGCCACCTCGCTGACCCTGCAAATAGTTCTTATTAACAGGTAGACACACATGAAAGTCTCTCCTTGATAATCTCCCAGCTTTACTCATTTGTGTATTTATTTTCCAAAAGGACAAATAATCATATGTTCTCTCTGATATTAGGCAAACTTCATACAAAATACAAAATCAATAGACATATACATAAACATGCATGTACATATAGCCATCTAGAGGAACTTTACAATAGAGACTATCATATGCAGATGTGAAGATACAATGCAGTATGCATCTCTACTTTCAAATCAAAGATGGATTCCCAATTAAACTGTTAAATACATCTTGACAATAGGATGCTGGGCTCTGGGAATCTTCATACCTACAACATCAGGATACACTTAAATAGCAGAAAGATGGACCATTGGAAGGACTATATTATTGTAATAAGATAGGGAAAGTCAGGGGGAAGAGGGAGAGCAGGTTCCAGAATCTTTGGAACTGCATCATTAAACAAAACAAAAATACAGGTAAGATTTACTTATCCTTCTAAGTAAATATTCAGATTTTTATCTGCTCTTTTATTCATAACATTCTTTCCTTGAACTTAGTTATAAAAATTGTATGCACCTCACATTCTAGAAAACTTGGGTCCTCCTGGTACTCACACAACTATCTCCTGGATGGACAATTTATTTTGGAGCTATGAGTTGTTAGGTTTTTTTTTAAATGTACCAATAAAATACCCAAGGCTGGTACCATTGTTGATTCATCTCCAGTGAACACACCACAGTGGATGCTCCTACCCCATTACAATGGTGAGAATGAAAGATTACCCAGCACTCCACGAAGCTGGAGAGGAACTGGGTTCTCCTGTTTCTTTCTGAGGGAATGGCTCCTACTGACCCAGGAACATCCATTAAGCCTCACTTTGGGACTAAGATGAAACATTAGGGGACACACTTAAATCAAAGCCAAACCATAACTGACATAATCCTGAATAAAATTAAAATGGAAAAAGAAGATACTTCCTCCTAATACACTTCACCACTTTAGGATTCTCTTATTCACTCTGAGCTTTAATAGAATAAAAACAATTGTTTTAAGGTAAGGATGGTTTCCATTTTGACTAATATCACAGGGAGGGTAACATCTCATGATAGGTCATCCTACTGGTGAGCTGGTGCTCATTAATTATGAGTGGACAGTTCTGTAGTCTTCCCCACACATTAATTTCTCCTAATCATAAGTTACATAGGCTAAAGTAGATTTTGATACCTCAAGGCACCGATTTGCCATTTGGAGAATAAATTCTTTTAAAGAAAACATCTAAAGAAATATAGCTAGGACACTAAGCTATCTGGAGACAACAAATTCAACTCACTTAATTAGGTAACAAATAATGTAAGCCAAGGAAACAAGAATATGTAATCAATGGCTGCCTTACAGAAATAAGCATCAAGCAAATATGTCTTCTTTTAATGTATGGTAAAAAGAGCTTGATCCACTCAAAAACATTTTCCAAACCTAAGAGGATTTTTTCCCATCATCTTTTCCACAATATTTTTGACAATGCAGAACTTTTTAAGAAGCCTGACATAAAGCTTCTGTGACTTTAGGGAAATTCTCACACATTTCTCTTTTGTTTTAATAAAAGTAAGTGATTTACAGAATGAGTCACAGAGAAAACCCAACTGTATTTTATGAGTAAGCAGTACAGCCAAACAAAGTGTGAGAATTAAATACACACCAGAGAAATACAAACACACAAAGAAAGCATAGGTGGATATATTAATATCATAGGAAGAGAAAAGAATGTGGCTTATTTTGCTTAGGAAAATGATCTCCATTTCTATCCTTGTTGTTACAAATGCCAGAATTGCATTCCTTTTCATGAATAATAATAATCCATTATATATGTATATATTTTTATCCTTTTCCCTTTATCCATTGGTGAACATCAATAACTCCATAAATTGGCTGTCATGTAAAAGATTCCAAATAACCAAAACAATCTTACACAATACAAACAAAGCTAGAGGCAGCATAATGTCAAGTTTCATGATGGGGCTGTTGTGACCTAAGCAGCATGGTACTCATAAAAATCATACACCTAGACCAAGAGGCTGTAAGAGAAACTGCAGAAATGAAGCCATCCATCTACAACCAACTAATCTCTAACAAAAGTACCCAAAAAAATCTCTCTGGAGAAGAGTTTCCACTATAAATGGCACTGGGAAAACTGTGCTCCCATGTGTTAAAGCATGAAACAAGACTGCCAGCATGCATCCCATTAAACATGAACTCAAAATGGACCAAAGGTATACATTAAGAAATGAAACTAGGAAACTACTGGAGAAATCTGTAGGCATGTAGTTCAAGACCCTAGTATTCAAGTAACGACTTTTTACAAAAGATCCCCAAAGCACAGGTAATAAAACCAAATACACAAATGTAATTATATTAGAATCAAATGTTTCTGTGCTACAAAGAAGACAACCAACAGAATATAGACCCAACCAACAGAATGTGAGAAAAATATGTTCATACCATATACCTGATGAAGGATTCATATCCAGAATATATAAGGGGCTCAAGAAGTGCAACATATCAAACAATCTAGTCAATAAATGGGCAAGGAATATGAACATTTTCAAAAGAAATACAAATGGTCAGAAAAAACGTTAAAATATTCAGAATCACTAGGTGTCAGTGAAAAATCACAGTGGAGGTGCGAGTTGCAGTGCAACTGAGGCAATCACATACCATATCAGAATGCCTGAGATCACTGTCCCACCCCCACTTCATATCAAGAGTCCTGCAAATGTACACCATGGGACATAGCATGTGATGGCTCAGGTGCTTGAGTTTATGCCACCCACATGAGAGACCCAGAGTTCCTAGCTGCTGGCTTCAGCCTGGCCCAACCTCACCTATTGTGAGCATTTGGGGTATGAACAAACAGATGAAATCTCTCTCTCTCTTTCTCTATCAGGTTTCAAATTAACACACACACACAAAAATAAACATTAAAAAATCCGTAACAAGGTAAGGTTGTTGGGTAAGGGAGACCCTTACACACTGTTGTTAGGAATGTGAATTATGAGGAACAGTGTGGAGGGTTCCCCCAAAAGCTAAAACCTCTACCCTACTACCCAGCTATTTGACTTCAGGGATCATATTAAAGTAGATGAAGTCAGCATATGAAAGGACATGTACAACTGCCACAGTTTTATCCATGTTAGAACCTGGCATTAAAGGTCAAAGAGGGCACTGCTGCGGATGGAGTAGAATGAAATTTCCTACGTTTCTAATGTGGACAATAAGACTGCAGTCTCTAATGGAAAGTTGTTATGCATTACTTGAAAGTAAATAATATGAAATTGTCTTGAGATGCTTAACAGAGCAGAAATACCCTTAGGGGAAAAACATAATCTTCAGATGGTTTGTTTTTCCTCAGTCTTTTGCTTAAAAACAAAACAAATGTCTAACCAACAAAAAGCTAAAAGTATGAAACATACATACATATTATTTTATCTAGATTCACCAGTTGTTACATTTGCCATTTTTACATTTACTTTCTTAAAAAAGATTTATTTATTTATTATTGGAAAGGTGGATATACAGAGAGGAGGAGAGACCTAGAGAAAGATCTTCTGTCCGATGATTCACTTCCCAAGCGGCTGCAATGGCTAGAACTGAGCCAATCCGAACCCAGGAGCCAGGAGCTCTTCTGGGTCTCCCACATGGGTGCAGGGTCCCAAAGCTTTGGGCCATCCTCAACTGCTTTCCCTGGCTACAAGCAGGGAGCTTGATGGGAAGCGGGGCCGCTGGGATTAGAACCGGCACCCACATGGGATCCCTGCACGTGCAAGGCGAGGACTTTAACCACTACACTATTGTGCTGGGCCCTACATTTACTTTTTAAAATTCTCCTATAGAATCATTTGAAAACAAGTTAGACATTATTAAACCTTCTGTCCTGATGCTGTATTTAATTAGCATGTGTCACTTCAACATATTTTTCTTCACAAACACAGTATCTTCAAATCCACAATATTAGATTAGTCTTAATAATAAATCACACATTGCTATATTAATACCATAAAATGTAGAATTAATATTCAAATAGCTTTTAAATTTTTCATTTATTTTGAGTTTATTGGAAGGTCATGAGAGGGAGAGAGAGGTCTTCCTTATGTAGGCTTACATCTCAAATGTCCCAAATTGAAGCCAGGATCCTGGAATTCCATCCAGATCTCTCACATGAGTGGCAGGGAGTCAAGCATATAGGTCGCCACCTGCTATGTTCCCAGATGTAATATTAGCAGGAAGCTGGATCAGATGTGTTACAGCCAGGAATCAAATCAGGCACTCTAATATAGAATACGGCCTTTCCAAACAACTTAACCGTTGAAACACAAAGCCCCTCAGATTTCTCTAATTGATCTGTTTCATATCTGTTTCATTTTTCTAGTACCTAACCAAGATTCATTCATTAAAATAATATCAATTTTTCTTTAGTCTCTAACTCCTCATTTTTTGCCTTTCTTGACACTGTTTTTAAAATTTAAGATATATTTATTTTTATTAGAAAAGCAGACTTACAGAGAGGAGATTCACAGAGAAAGACCTTCCATCAACTGGTCCACTCCCCAAATGACTGCAATGGCCAAGGGTGAGCCATTGGGAACCAGAGTCAGGAGCTCCCTCTAGGTCTCCCACGTGGGTGCAGGGTCCCAAGGCTTTAACATCATCCACTGGTTTCCCAGGCCGCAAGCAGGGAGCTGGATGGGAAGTGGAACATTTGGGACATGAGCTGGTGCCCTTAATGGGATCCAGACACATGCAGGATGAGGAGTTAGCCACTGAACCATTAAGTCAGGCCTGATAGATATGTATGTGTGTATATGTATGTATGTGTGTGTGTATATATATATATATGCCATATATATATATGCCATATATATATATACATAGGCTAATATAGTTAATTATTAGCCTTTCAAATCAGTGGTTTTATATAACCTCCCAAATTTCAACTTGACTGTTTCATAATTAAATTTTCGGAATATTTATTTATTTTTACTGGAAAGGCAGATTTCCAGAGAGGACAGACAAAGATCTTCTGTTTGCTATTTCACTCCCCAAGTGGCCGCAATGGCCAGATCCGAGTCATTCTGTAGCCAGGAGTCAGCTTCTTCTAGGTTTCTGGTGTGGGCTAAGGGTTGCAAGGCTTTGAGTCATCCTCTGCTGCTTTCAATGGACATACACAGGGAGCTGGGTGGAAAGTGGAGCATCTGGAACATAAATCGACACCCACATGAGATCCCAGCAAGTGCAAGGCAAAGACCTAGCCACTGAGTCATTGTGCCAAGCCCAACTGTTTCATAATTAAATTCGTGTTAAGCATTTTCAGGCAAGAATTCTACACAGGCCTACATCCCCTACATCTCATTAGGAAGTAGAATATACATCTGGTCACAGTGGTGTCTCCCAGGTCTTAGCATTGTAAACAAATCATGTACATATTAAAATAATTATCTGTGGCATAATACTTGGGCTAGAAGAGATGGTGTCTATGTGAATATCCTATACAGCAACAACTGTCATGTTGGTGGTTTTATCATGTATTGAAGATTTTTGCCTGAATAACTCATCATGTTGGTGTTTGAAAAGGAAATTTCCTTCCTCTTTATTTCATTAAGCAGCATTCCTTTGCAGAGAAGTACCTTTCATATCCTTCTGCCTTTTTTATAAGTATAGATGAACAGGTTCTTTCATTCTCTGCTATAATTCATTACCTACATTATTGTTTCTGAGGCTCAATTTGTCCCCAACAATATAAATAGAATTCCAGTTAGGATGATTTTTCAGGGGCCAGCACAGTAGCTCAACAGGCTAACAGGCACCTGTGGGTTCCACATGAGGGTTCCAGTTTGTGCTTGTGGGTTCCAGCTTGTGCCGCAGCTACTCTACTTCCAATGCAGCTCCCTGCATGTAGCCTGGGAAAGCAGCAGAGGACGGCCCAAGTCCTTGGGTCTCTGCACTCACATAAGAGACCTGGTAAAAGCTTCTGGCTCCTGGCTTCAGATTGGCTAAGCTCTGGCTGTTGTGGCCATTATGGGAATGAACTATCAGATAGAGAATATTTTTCTCTCTGTAACTCTGCCTTTCAAACAAAATAAGTGAATAATAAATCATTAAAAATGTTTTCAAAACATATGGTTCTTCAGTCCGTTTGACATGTCTCCATGCTTTTAGCAAAAATGCTCCCAAACATACTTGCACTTTCCTCACCCTTTCCTAAAATTTTTAAGTCAATCTTTATTTCTTTTAGTAGAGAATATAGTTGGAATTACGCTCAAGGTGCATTAAAAGAGTTCATGAGAATATGAAAAACTGCATGAATTTCAAAATGTTTTCACCAAAATAAATACTTAATCCCACTTTATGAACTTTTTGAAGTCCTTTTTATTTATATTTACATCAGGAGTTCAAACTGATAGCTACAACTGAAATCCAACACCTTCACTCCTTATAAATTAGTAACTCCCTCAAAGTGAAAAAAAATTGTTTCCAACATCAACTTATTCACCAATTTTCTCTTTTCTACAACAAATACAAAACGGGTCCAGAATGATTACATCAATACTGTTATTAACAAAACTAGCACTAAGTTCAAGATTTTTTCAATTATTTTTTGTACTTAAAAAATTAGTAATATACAGTTAGAGTAATTGCTTCAAAATTTACTTAAGCGATTTCTCAGTTTATCAATTTCATGCACAATTAGGTTCTTTTTTCATTTGTATCCAATTATGGGGCTAATTTTTTCATTATTTTTAGCTTTAGTCTAAATGTGCAATGCATTTATATTATTCAAAAGTCAAATGTATAAAAAGTATGTTCTGAAGTGTCTCACTGTAAGTACTATCCTTTCCATCCTGCTCCTGTCCATTTTTTTTTTTTTTTGGTAGATGAAATATCCACATAGGAAATGGAGCAGCGGGGGCACAAACCGGCACCCATATAGGATACTGGTGTCACAGTCTATGGCTTAACCCACTACACCATCATGCTGGCCCTGTGGCTGTCTTCTGCTTACTTAGTATTGTTGCTTAAGTCTGTAAAAATCTATTTTAAGTAATGTTTGTATATTGGAAATGCCATCCATCCCTCTACTTATCTTAACTGAAATGGCAGCAGAGACAGTGAGCATACTTCTCAGGGTGATGATTTTCAGACAGATAACAACGTAGCAAATATTTTCTCTTCAATTTGTCATTGACTTTTATTTGCAATATTTTGGTTATTCAAGTTTTTCTAAAATGTGTTTGAATGTTCCAATCTTTTATTGTTTCTAGAACTGGTGTCATAATTCACTCACAGGTTATTACAGGACTTTACTAATTCTCCACCAGTCCTTCCATGATTTCAGCTTGAATATTAGACATCTACCATGTTTTAGAGTTTGTTGGCATATAATATGAAGTACAGTGTCATTCTAGCAGTGATAATTTTCCAAAACAGAAACACAATGTTTCTGTCAGTGACTTGAGATGTCACCTTCATCCTTACATTATTTGGCTGTAGCTGGCTCAGTTTTTGAAATTGCCATGCTATTCGTTTTACTGATCTGTCCGTTCATGAACTGACAGCTTGTGTTTCAATTATAGAAGTTGACATATGTTTAATAATTGGCAAATTAATTACTCCTTTGTTTCAGAAGGAATTCTGCTAGGAACTCTTCCATGTTTTTTAAGATGAACTTCAGAATCAACGTGGGTATATCTGGAAATAAAAACTTACATTTTTTTGGTAGGATCACATTTAATTTATTTTTTTATATTTTTATTTTGAATTTTGAATTATGTGGTACGATTTCATATAGGCTGTGGATCACATTTAATTTAAATACTAACTTGTGGAAAATTTTTTGAGTTGAGTCATTGCATCCAAGAAAGGAAAATATTTATATTAATTAAAATCTAAGGTTTTATGCCTTTCATTAGTATTTTATTTTTCCTCACATGTATTCTGCATATTTTCTTTGAGTTGTGTGCCTTAGTATATAATATTTTCTTATGACAATTAGGCTTTTTCTTTCAGTCTATGTTCTAACTGGTTATTGTTCATACATCTGACATAGTTGATTATATGTGTTTGGGCTGTATCTTGTTACCACAGAGAGTTTATGTAAATGCTCATCTTATTATTAATTTGGCCATGTTTTCCTTACCGACAGCAAATAGTTTTCTTTATTCTTCTCTATTCTTATGCTCTCACTTCTTTTTCATGTCTGAATTTATTGTCCAATGCTCCTAATTCAACAGTGAATAATAGTGGTGATAGCTGGCATCCTCTCAGGGCAGTTTTCTGAGAAAATAAATGTAATCATCTTTCCTCTTCTATAGTATAGAAAGTTCAGTCTGCTAGAGCAATAGACAAGTGTCCCCAGGCAGGAAGCCTGTTTTATTTGTGATACTCCAAAAGATGTGTTTTTGTGGAATCAAATTTAAGATCCAATTTTCTTTTAGGGCATAAAGCAGAGGAACTATCTGATATTACCTCAAACAAATCTTAAAGAAATTCTTTTGAATTACAGATGCCAAATTGCTGTCTTGCTCTCTGTATTGATGAGTTGGTCTAGTAAGAGTCATAGAAGTCCTGGTTATAGTACTAGGATGTGCCTTTGTGCACGGGAGTCAGTGCAAAGGCAGATTCCAGGCACTGGTGGGATAATGGAAAACTAAATTTATCTGCCTCTATATGATCTTAAGGCCTTTGATTCAATCCCTTTTTAAATGTGTGTGTGTGTTGGAAGCTTGTGTGAAATAGGAAAGTTCAAAAAATTTAGTAATAAGGAAACAAAGAAGGCATCTTTTACAATATATTCTGACTAGATACCAAGGCTGTCATTCCAATTTCAGCTTACTTTTGCATAAAAAAGTAAATGTAATACCATACTAGAGTCTTTCTAATAGCAGGTGCACCAGATTAAACATTTAATCGATTTTCTGAAAATTTTATTAAGTAAAGCTCATCCCTGGGAGTAGTTTGGAAAAGATGATGCTACATTAAAACAGAACAAAATTAAAAATCAATGCTATAAGGAGATATAAATATTTCTACTAGGGCAACTCAGAATTTTTTATGACATATCATCTCAAGAGAGAAATACTAACTTAAAGAAACTACCATTTCTTACTAACACAACAAAAAAGCATTTTTCCATGCAGTTTGGTCAATATCGAAAAAGATTCTGCAACAATAAAATATAGAAAGAACTCTTTCATTAGAATTTCCTGCCGTGTCCATTAACTTTACTTATTTTGGTAGCACTTAAAAGAAATTTCAGGGGAGAGTCAATATTTGGACAAACAAAACAAAGATAACATAAGTTAAAATAAGATTAGTACTAGGAAAAAAAGTCTTTGGTGGTGACTATAATTATGCTTATGTTAGTTATTTTAAAATAAACTTTATTCCAACAACAGCCACAGAGACCTACATGGTAAGATAGTTAAGAGAATAACAGGCAGGTTCAAGAGAAAGCAGAAATGCTGGGAAATGCATCTGATCATTTTGTTTTGAATTTCCCTGATTATCCAGGTTTTGTCTTCATTTTTACATCATTTTGTTTTGTCTCCTATGAGCCGCTGCTTCATCTCTTTTGTCAAGTTATATGTAATCGGTCTTTTCTGATCATCAATTATATCGATTCTGTTATCACCAATGCATTTGAAAATGGAACCTCTACATTTCTTTTACAGTAAAATCTAATTAATGTTTCATCTTTTATGTATTTGTACAAGAAATCTTTCCTGTACAGAATTAATTATATATGCACATGTCTAAAATAATAATTATGTCACATAGTATTATATTAGATCAGATTACAGATCTTCAAGATTTTAATCCATTTGCAGTTTTTTTTTTTATTGGAAAAGCAGATTTACAGGGAAAAGGAAATATACAGAAAGATCTTCCATCCACTGGTTCACTCCGCAAGTAGCCTCAATGGCCAGAGCTGAGACTATCCAAAGCCAGGAACTTCTTCCAGCTCTCCCACATGCCTACAGGACGAAGGCTTTGGGCCATCCTCTACTGCCTTTCCAGCCCACAAACAGGGAGCTGGATGGAGGTGGAGAATTCAGAACATGAACTGGCTCCCACATGGGATCTTGGTGTGTGCAAATTAAAGATTTAGGCATTGAGCCATTGCGCTGGGTCCCGAGGTTTATTTTTTATGTGACATAAAAAAGATTTAGAATCATATGTGTTTCTAAATTGACAATTTCCTAGATGACCTGTGACTCCTTGATGACCTGTGATACCGTCTTTATTATATATTAACATACAAGGATCCGGTTCTGCAGTTTATTTTGTTCCACTGTTTATTCCTGCGCATGCATCAGTTTCATACACCTGAATAGATTTTGATTTCATAAAAAGTTTCCATACTGGTAAAGCACTAATTGATTTCTCCTCTTCCTTCATTTTTAATTTGTCTTTTGTAATCTTGAGCTCTTTTTTCTTCAAAACAAATTTTAAACTAATTTTTATTCAGTACATTTGAGATGTTGAAATATTATCTTTATTTTTTTATGTCCATAAAGTTCTATCTTTTCTGTCTTATTTATGATTGAGGTTTTTAAAAACTGGATCAATTAGGTATGAGTTACATGGAGCTCCTTCTGGTAGTAAGCACAGTATCTGATTTTTTGTGTTCCTCCTGTCACCTTGTGCAGTGGAGATTATTATCTTACCTTTAACTTTTCTGTTACTAGACATTTTTAATATGTGCATATGTAATTAGAGAGACAATATAATTAAGTCAGAGGCTTATGGCACAGCAGGCTGATGCTCTACTTCTGGTTCTGGCATCCCATATTAGAGTGTCAGATTCAGTTCTGCTGCTGCATGTGTGACACAGCTTCCTGCTAATATGTGTGGGAAGTCAGCAGAACATGGCTTAATCCTTGGACCTCCAGCAGATGGAAGATCTCTCCCTCTGTGTCTGTGTTGTTATTGTTGCTGTTGTTGTTCTGCCTCTTAGATATATGTATATCAAAGTAGTTATTACCCAACTTCAATAATTACTGGCACATATCCAATTATCCTCAACTGGAACTTCACTTGCTTCTCAAAAATAACCCCACTTCATCAAAACTTTATCACAGACTATTTTGCCATGCTGTTCTTTCAGTACATCTGCAACAGCATTATTATGTTCTAAAAAAATCCAAAAATGGATGTTTTAAAAGCATATTAGAGACAAAGAAAGAATTGGACCAACAGAAAAGATCTCTCCCATTTGTTGTTGACTTTCCAAGTGCCTGCAGTGGGTGAGACTGGGCTGCACCACAGCGAGGAGCTGGGATATTTAATCCAGGCTTCTAATTTGGGAGGAAGGAACCCAAATTTGAACTACCATTGTTGCCTCCAGGATCCATATTGACAGGTCCATATAAGCTGGAATCAGGAGATAGGACTGAAAATCAGATACCCTAATCTAGAATGGAGCACTAAGCTTTGTCACCAAAATCTTTTTCTCGATTTTTCTTAGCACATAGTACTTGAGAATTTTTACGTGCGATGGTGAAATATTCTAACTCATTTATACAATGAGAACTGATAAAATCAGGTAAGCAATTGAATTAGCATTTCTATTTCCTTATCTTTTTTATGTTTGGAGTCAACTAACTGTTCACTTCTAATTCTTTACGCAATATATACATTATATAGTAAAATATGAACACTTGAACATAAAATATTCAATGTTGCTATGTCCTTGAAGATTTTAACTGTCTTTTATTTTGAAAAAAATAAATATTTAGGGCCCAGTGCAGTAGCCTCATGAGTAAAGTCTTTGCCTTGTATATGTCAGGATCCCATATGGGTCCTGGTTTTTATCCCTGCTGCTTCACTTCCCATCCAGCTCCCTGCTTGTGGCCTGGGAAAGCAACCAAGGATGGCCCAAAGCCATGGGAGATCCAGCGGAGGCTCCTGGCTCCTGGCTCCTGGCTTTGGATCGGCTCAGCTCTGGCTGTTGTATCCTTTGGGAGAGTGAATCAGCAGATGGAAGATCTTTCTCTTTGTATCTCCTTCTCTCTGTAAATATGTCTTTAAAATAAAATTAAAATAAATCTTTTTATGAAAATATAAGAAATTTGAATAAAGACTATACTTCATGACATAAGGAGAAATATTCAATATTCAGTACTATTCAATAATGGCCAATGCTATCCAAAATGTTACCAATGTCTAAAAGGAAACATATGCAAAGAAGTTCAGGATGTAGCATGACTTATTATGAATACTTAAGTTTCATACTTGAGAATAACAAAATATGCATTTGCTAAAATCCGGATGCAACGTTCTTTTCAAGTGTAGCATACTGAAAACATTCTAGAGATGAGAAAGTTCTAGAGGTCACGATAGTTGTCAGAATCAAAGTGGAGTCACTGTGCCAACCCAAACCAGAATAACAAATAAATAAAGGTAGGAGTTCATGTAGGAAAGATTCTCACGTGCAATTACCTATTAGCAGTTACCCAGCCTCCAATCCCCAGAAGATGCTTCCAGCATGACAAGCTGGCACAGAGGCACTACATCCTTACACAGAGAGTGATTCTGTGAGGATTTGTGCCCAGGGAATGCCTGTTCAACCTGGTGAAAATTCACAATAGCCGAGTGCACAACAATGGATAGATGGATTTTTCAACTGTCCAACCGTGGGGAAAAGGCAAAATTCTGCGAGTTTCAACAATGTGGATGAACAGGCAGGACACTGTGTTAAGTGAAATAAGCCCGCCACAGAGATAAAATGGCTGGCTGGTCTGTTATGTGTATAATCCCATAAAAACCCAAAAAACAAAACAAAACAAAAAACAATCTGATAGAAGCATGAAGCAAAAATGGTGGTTATATGTTTCTTTAAAAAATTAATTCTAGAGTTTCAATGATCAGCTAATTTCATGTACTTCAAATTAAGCTGTTAATAATCACCAAGGAAATACAAACACTTAATAGCTATAAAATCTTCTTAGGCTTTTCTCTCATGGACACTAGAGTAGTGTTTACACTGGCAATAATAACAAATGAACAATTCCTTTTTTAAGATCTAAACTAGGGTTGGGGACTGGGAATTCAGGCCCTGTGGCACAATAGGTTAAGAAACTGCCTGCAAGGCAGACATCTCCTATGACAACAGTTTGAATCCTGGCAGTTTTATATCTAATCCATTTCCCTGATAAGGGTTGGGAAAGCAGCAGAAGATGGTTCGAGTACTTGGGCCCCTACCACCCATGTGGGAGAACAAAATGAAGATTTGGGGTCCTAGTTTTGGCGTGGTGCAGCCTTGGATCAAGAAAGGCATACAAAGAACACAAGGTAATGCATAAAACAGGAGAAAACTTTAGAAATTATGATTAATACATAATAAAAGACAAAGATATTGCATGCAGCCAATGTATAAATATTCAGTGCATAAATACTTAAGAACAAGTTAGACAACCATTTGGCAGGAACAATTTCATTAATTCATTCAGCAAAAATGTTTTGCAGACTCTTAGAATAGTTTCAGGATGTGATGGGCTTTACTTTGTTAAATTAGATGGAATTAAATTAACCCCAGTGGCTCGATTTAGTTAATTGATTTCACTGCTGCTCAAATGCTGATATAGGCTTCACAAGACCATGTTTCACATTCTCACTAGGAATATGGTATCAGAAAAATACTTTATCCAGTGTGGGCCTCAGTTTCCTCATTTCTTAACTAGGCAGAAAATTCTGGGACACTGGGGATAGAGTGGGTGGTGACCTGAAGAGGGCACAAAATTCTAGAATTTTGATAATGTTATGTTTGTTGATCTGTAGCTGTATTTGAGAGAAACCATCAGGCAGTGTATTGATGTATAATTTTCAGTGTGTCTGTTATATGTCAATGAAAAGGTTACCAAAAAATGTAGATACATTTTAAGACCTCCTTCTCATCTGTATGGACTGATTATCATTTTAGTAATGTATCTTTCTAGAGATAGAAAATCTAACCATAAATTTTAAAACATAATACTAGACCTAGCTTTTTTACAACTAGCTGTGTACATTTTAGTCAAACACCCGGGCTCTAAAAGTCTTGATTTTTCTCTTAGATCCATTTATATTCCTTTACTTCAACACATACTCTTTATGTCTATAATTATTGCTTTAGACTTTTAACTAACAATGCTGGCTTACAAAACACTGTCAATTAGAATTGTTTGAAGCATCAACTGAGACATCTTTGGTTTGCAAACTGTATTGTTAATGACAAGCATGGCTTATTCCCATAATTGAGTTCTTAGTCCTACCTGAAATCTTTATACTATTAATCTGCTTAGGGAACCATTCTATTCCTATAATAGTTGGGATTAAACATTTTTACTGTGCTCTGTAAATATTTTTTAGTGGGTACTGTGAAAAGATTCTTCTCCTTTGCTTTGTTTTTATAGTCCTCTTCCTATGCCAGGCTTTCTTTTTCCCTCAGAGAAAGAAGTTGACCCTCAAGCTTTATTCCTCTATTTGAAAAGCTCATAAAACTTTTTAATTTAAAAATCATTATTCTTTGGACATGCCTATGAATCTTTATTTGAAACAAAGAAATAATGGTAGTTATTTTGAGTTTTACAAAGATTATAAATTCTTTAATTCTTTTCTCCATTAATGCTTTCATTTGTAGGCCTAGTTCGGGGATTAATGGATTGGCTAGCATGGACTACTTCTTGCTTTGGATAAATGTTTTTCCCCCAAAGTTTAATAGATGGAAATAAGTGCTTCTTCAAGTCATAACGTCATTCATATTGTCCAGAAAGGTGAGTTTTTCTGGGGCAGGTGTTGGGTGCTACAGTCGAGTCCCTATTTGGGAATCCTGCATCCCACATCACAGTGCTCATCCAAACGCTGGCACCTCTGCATCTGAGCCAGATTCCTGCCAAATCATCCTGAGAAGCAGCACATGAGAGCTCAAGTGCTTGGGCCCTTCCACGCATGTGGGACCCCTGGATTGAGTTCTGGTCTCCTAGCTTTGGAATGGTCCAGTCCTTGTTATTACAAGCATTTAGGGAATAAATTAACAAACAGAAGGTTTCTCTCTCCCTCCCTACCGTGTGTCTGTGTCTGTGTCTGTGTGTGTGTATTTAAATTTCTCTCTGACATAAAAGACAGAAAGAAAGAAGGCAGGAAAATACAACTATTTTTTTTTAAAGATTTATTCATTTTATTACAGCCAGATATACACAGAGGAGGAGAGACAGAGAGGAAGATCTTCCGTCCGATGACTCACTCCCCAAGTGAGCTGCAACGGGCCAGTACGCGCTGATCCGAAGCCAGGAACCTGGAACCTCTTCCAGGTCTCCCACGCGGGCGCAATGTCCCAATGCTTTGGGTCGTCCTCCACTGCTTTCCCAGGCCACAAGCAGGGAGCTGGATGGGAAGTGGAGCTGCCGGGATTAGAACCGGCGCCCATATGGGATCCCGGGGCTTTCAAGGCGAGGACTTTAGCCGCTAGGCCACGCCGCCGGGCCCAAATACAACTATTTTTAAAAAGATTTTTTTCTGAAATGAGTTCTGATATCCCTGAAGTTACTTTCAATATTGCCATTGCTAATTTTTAAGTGAGATTTTATTGTGTATATTTTAAAAAATAAAATATTGTGTTGTGAGACACATACAGGTTATGAAATGATTGCTATACTGAAACAAATCATAATTTCCATCCCCTCTTAGTTACCATGTCCCTGCTCCTCTTCAGCTTTTGTGGCAAGAGTGAGAGAGGAGACAGGTTACAGTTAGACAGACAAGCGGTAGTGTAGTGCAGTTAACATCTACTCATTTAGCAGAAATCCCAAATACTGACTACTTGTATTACGTCTAGCCCCCTAAGTCTAGCACCTAGCTAGAGATCTTACTTGTTTGGGTCAGTTATTTTTATACATCATTTCTGCTCTGCTACTACCTTACTATTTTCTTGAAGAAAGATGGGCAATCTGGTGATGGCAATTTCTTTCTGAGCCTCTGGGAATGTGGACAATGGATCACTTCCATTTCAAAACGATCTATATTTCACTTATGGTTTCTGATTCTTCCCATCTTTAGAGATAGTTCTGGGGGCTATTGTCTGGGAGTTAATCCTAAGAGAACAGTCTAACAGGAAGCTTTATGACATTTAAACAAATTAGTGACTAGTGTGTTTTCATCATATCTTCTTTCAATGTTCATTATTTGTTCTCAATTCTTAGGTGTTACAAAAAAACATAAAATTCTCAAAAAGCAAGAATTCAGTTTAAAAATGTAGGTTGTCATATTATTCTTGAAGTAGTTATACGTTTCTATTTCCCCTCATAAAGTTTATAGACTCAACTAAGAAACTGAAAAGTCCTTGGAAAGAAATGCCCTTAAGTCACCTCAGAAAGGTAATTTACTCTTCTTAAAGACATCAGATGTCTATGCAGCCTTCACCGGTGATGGGCTGTGTGGCCCACAACCCTCAAGCAGACATAAAGCCCTACTCACCTGCTCTCACATCTTTCTTTCCTTGGAAATAATCACTCTGCTTCCCAAATAATATCCCTTTTGTAACTGTAACTCGGTTTTCTTAGTCTTCTCACTCTAAAAAAAAAGACTGATTGACAGAAAAGCAAGCAAGCATCTATTTCTTGGTGTGTCAGATCTATTCTCTGGGAGAGATACTCAGTTACAAGATCATGTTTCCACTGCTGAAGATCAGAACCAGAAGTTGCTACGTCTTTATGTTGGAATTTGTAAATCCAAATTGAAGGGGGAAAGTAAAGCTTGTCCCGTTAGAATGTCTCACTGTGCTTCAAACCAGCCAGTCCATGTTAAATGCTGGCAGTCATTCCATAGCACATCCCCTACCCTCTGCTTGCTCTGTCCAGATCTCTATGCAGCTACTGGGAACAAAAGTGGATTCCAGAGCGGGGGTAGAGTCAACATTATCATTTACTCATACTCCAGAGAAATAGTAGCATTTTCATGGTCTTTATTTTCTCTTTTCCCCTCCTCTACCTGTTACACTGATGCCTTTATGTATTGCAGCTTGTCACTTTGAACTGAACTGAAAACATGCCATTGTAAAATTAGGAGAGAAAGCAAGAAGGTGAGATAGGGAAGGAAGAGAGAGTAGGAAGGGACCCTGTGCTTCTAAATCTGTATCATGAATATATGAGATATATTCATCTTGTATAAATAAATAAAGTTAATTAAAAATCACTAAAGAAAGTATTTTAAAACTAAAAAAAAAGTCTAAGACCAATTCATTTGCTTTGCGCTGATTCAAATGCTTTGAAGCTTATAAAGATCTTTTACAAATGTTCTCACACATGAGCTTTACAAATCTCTAAGGAAGGAAGAACAATACAATAGGTTTTTCCCCACCTTATTGAACAAGGAGACAGAGACAATACTTCTTTACAGTTAGGAAGGTAAAGATTTGGAACTCAACACCCCTTCTTCCACTTTTAGCTCCTCACTCATAATCTCTACCTGTAGCCTTCAGTCTGAATCCTGAAACATCTTGTAAGAAGTTACCCTCTTTGATTTTTTTCTTTCCTGTAATTCTTTGATTACATATGTTACAGTGTTAAAGCACACATTCCATTTGCTTTTCAACTCAAAATCCAAATGCGTTTTAAAAACAAGTTTTCTCATAATTAAGTTAATTGGGCCAAACTCATTTCTCCAAGAATGTTGATGTGTCATTTGCTGTACTTAGTTATGATTTTGTGGCAGTTTTAATTCTATTACTGCCAGAGACCAGCTCTGGCTGACTGAGAGCTTGCAAAGGATGTGTGGATTGGCGAGACGATAAGAATAAGAGATAAGATGTGGACCACTATGACATGATGCTCATAATGGACAACTCAGAAAAGCTGCCTTCTTTATTTATACACAAATCACCACAAGCTTTTGCACAATATCATTTTTACTTCATGGTTAAAAAATGCAAAAAACAATCCTAAAAATATTATTTACTTTAAAGAAAACATTTTCGACAAACCATTACTCATTGAAACCTGCAGTCACCCGGCTGAAGCCAGGAACTCCACGGTTGGCAGCGCATGCAGTTACATAGTGATAAGTAGTTTACTTATATTCAAAATCAATTTTTACTAAACACTAACTAATATTGCTTAAAATATTAAGAGTACAGAATTAAAAGATCATAAATGAGAGGATTTTATAAAAGCATATAACATATATTCTTTGCTAAATCTTATAATCAAATCATGCATTAACTACCGTCACCTTCACCTAGTGCTGATTCAATTGTTTTTTGTTCTTTTGCTAAAGGACAGTGAAAGGGATCAAGGCAACAGCCAAACTAAACAGAGGGCTTTTACAAGAAACTTCCTTGTATCTTTATAAACTGTTTTCTTTCCCTAAATGTAAGTGCCGATATAAGATAGAGATTTTAAGCCATTTTGAGGGGGTTCACATTTGTTTCCCTTTAGAAGATGCCCCATATACTTTTGCTTTCTGTGGTGAGAAACTAAAATGCATCATATCGAATGTTGTAACAGTTCGAGGCGCATGGTAAACAAACTCTTTGTACCTCCATGATTGCCATCTGTTCCAAGACATTATCAAGCCATTTCTTAACGAAAACATTACTTATACTAGTGCAAGCTTCAGGACAAAAGTGGGCACATAACAGGATGTTTGGAGACATTGTGGGCTCAATTGTATTAGTGTATACTTTTAGCTGTGTGTCATAGCCTTACGTCGCTAAAGATGTTTTTATCATAACATGATTGATCAATTTGAGGTGTCATACCAGTTACAGGAATCACTTCACATTAGCAGAAAAACACCACCACCACCCTTAGGAGAATTCTATGAAACATCAGAGAGGTATTTGAGTGTCCACACAATGGGGTGAGGCAGCAATGAGGTGACCAGAGAAATTTTGCCAGGCCTTGCCTCGCTGCCAGAAACTCCTCGTGGCAATGCAGTGTTCATCACACACCCATGCCATCCGACCCAACTGCACGGCTCCCCACATATTACTGTTCAATAATAGGTAAAAAGCGTATTATTTCAAGAAAACTGTCAATTGAATGAGCAGATACAGAGCTTTATGTCAAGGAAAAGGGTCTACTATTAGAAGGAAAGCCATATTCTGAGGTGCTTTGGAGTGGGGCCTTAGTGTGAGCTCAGTCCCACAATGCCACCTTTTTTGCAGAAGTATTCAGCATGTAACATCTCAGCACTTTATTCTAGAACTATTCAGCAAAAAACTGTCTTACTATTTTTGCCTGTCTGAGAACATCATTAACAAAGAATATCATCTCAGGACAATTGACACCTACATCATCAGTTAGAGCGGTTAATAAGTATTTTCCTCTGCCTTGACAGATGTCCATGTCAATGCACTATTGACAACAGGAATTCAGTCCAGAATAAAAAGCTCATAAGAGTTTGTAAGATGATAGTGTTTGATTTTTATCACGATTATTATCCATGCCAGAGGCAAGCATAAGGGTTCATTGTGTATCTAGTGTATGCAGGGTACTGGGCTATACTTCGGAAACACAAGGTACCAGCCAATGATTTTTAATTGAAGTAACTGATGTTATAGTTGGAGACACAAAGCAAGGATCTAAAAATGAAATGTATCATTGCAATATAATCATTTTTAAATCTGAAATGAATAGACTGGAGAGTAAGAGTTGTGTATCAGGCATCATCAAAATGCCACAGTTTTGATCCAGAATATTCCTAGACCATCTGTTGAGATTGTATAGAACCCTAGGCCCACAGAGGTGGAGTGAAAATAGGCACACAAGCCTTGTGGAGGATGGGCTCAACTGCTGACTCTTTGACAGGAACTCTCAATAGCGAGTTCTATGATTGTCCACAGTTTAAAGAAATGCAAATGGCCTAGGATTCCACTCTTAGGAACTGAATCCAGGTTCTCCCCTCTCACCTTTATCCAAGACCTTGAACAAATCCCAGAGCTTTGCAAAGACCATTTTAACTCTGAAGAGCCTTTAATGCTTTAAGTGATTCAGATCCAGTTACCAGCAATAAAACAGAGGCCAAAATTAATAATAGTAATAATACATGAAAAACAGGATCCAGATTCTGCTCCATTATTCGGGCCCTGCAAGTTGCATGACCCACCTAAATAGGGTTGCACTGTGCCAGACCATAATCTAGGTGCCTCTCAATTAATATTCTTTGAGCCCAGGATCACAATTTGACTTGATAGTGAAAAAAAGACAATCATGATGTACTGTCTTTGAAAGTATAGCAGTTCTCAATGAAAACATCTTAAAACAAAAAACATCAATTGCCTGTTCTTTTATACTTTATCCTCCTCTGCATATTTTTGTAATTTTTTTTTTTAAGATTTATTCATTTTATTACAGCCAGATATACACACAGGAGGAGAGACAGAGAGGAAGATCTTCCGTCCAATGATTCACTCCCCAAGTGAGCTGCAACGGGCCGGTGCGCGCCGATCCGAAGCAGGGAGCCTGGAACCTCTTCCGGGTCTCCCATGCGGGTGCAGTGTCCCAATGCATTGGGCCGTCCTCCACTGCTTTCCCAGGCCACAAGCAGGGAGCTGGATGGGAAGTGGAGCTGCTGGGATTAGAACCAGCGCTCATATGGGATCCCGGGGCTTTCAAGGCGAGGACTTTAGCCGCTAGGCTACGCCGCCAGGCCCTATTCTGTGGTGTGAAACTTTAGTTACAATGCCTGCTTTTAAGGTTCATGCATTGCAGTAAACACTTTTTTCTTTTTTTAAGTAAAATGCAAAAGAGAGCAGAAAGTCTAGGAGAGAAAAGACAAGAGTCAACAAATTATTAAATCTATTTTTCACAAGTAAAATGCACTGCTTTCTGTACACAAGATTTTAATGCAACCAAATGTCCCCAGGTGATTCACCCACATGGCACTATAAATGCTATTAGCACCCTCAGCAAGCTCATAGCCCATTATGAATGTGCTTGTTATAACAATATCATCAGCTGTTTTTATACCAAGGCTGTCAAGATTTTCATTTTCTTTTATTCTAAGTAGGAAAAAAAAGTGATCCTAAGTGAAACTTGTAACCAAAGGACAAGGTGATAGAATACTGGATAATTTGCTTCCCAGAGGCCTTTTGGAAGCCTTCACCTACGATCTGGTTCATTTTCCCAGTTTTTCTAATCACAGTTAAAATCATGGTGACAATCCAAGTTTAATCCTGTAGCTATAAAAACATAATTTTTATCTGGAGGAAAAAGGACGCAGTGTGCAAACAAAAGTTAGAAGTTAGAAAATGCACATTTCTGTGCTCATCATGGCTAACATTTTTTAGAAGTACACTTAAATTAGTGCACTAACCTTATGGGGTATATGGATAATAGTAATGAGCATATACTGGGCATTGACCCTGTGCCACACGTTGTGCTAAGTGACTTGTAGCCACACAAAACCCTAATATGGAAAGCAGTTACAAGTGTTTTTCTCCCAAAATCAACTTCTAGGGCAGGCATTTAGTACATAGTTAAGATACTGCTTGGGAATCCGGCAGATCATATTGGCGTGCCTGAGTTTCAGGTCCAGCTCTGCTCAAAATTCCAGCTTCCTGCTGATGTGCACCCAAGGAGACAGCACGGATGGCTCAACTATCTGGAGACAACCACACACAAGAGCTAGGCTGAGTTCCTGACTCTAGGCTTCAACCTGGCCCTGACTTAGCTATTGTGGGTAACTGGGGAGTGAAGTGGTTGGTGGAAGAGTCTCAGTCTTATTTTCTCTCTCTATTTCTCCCTTTAAAGTAAATAAATAATAATGAAAAACAAAACAGCCTCTACCTCCTTGTTAAGAGCTATCTGTTCTGCAAAAAACAGCACAGAGGTCCAGAGAAGAAAATTCAGGAATAGCCAAAAAACTTGCTGTATGTGGGATCTAATAAACTCAGTGTTACTAATAATATAAACACATAGTGTTTCCTCTGTGCTACATACCATTCTAAAACATCTTATATATATTAATGAAAGCCATTAAAACTTTACACTTTACATGACCTGTCAATGTGTAAGACTGACACTTACACATTAAAACTTGTGAGTATTGCATCTCTACATTGTGGTGGTGAGGGAAACAGAGGTACAGAGAGCTTAGATGACTTTTTTTAAGATGACAAAGCTACAGGGAGGTCAAGAAATGAACAAATCTGTGTGAGTCCAGCATCTGTTATCTAAAATAACCAATGTAAAAATAGTTTGGATTATGTCCCTCAACTATGCTGACTCATTTTCTCCTGTGTTTCACTGCAATTTCAACATCTGACAAAATAAATGAGAATCCCACAGGAAAACAATATAGAATATGACATTGTATGGGTCAAAATAGGTCAGTGTGGCCCTCAGACCTAACAGCCAACAGTTTTGGCAAAATCAGTACCACCAACTACCTAGCTATAAAGGACACCTGGTGTCTCCCTAATCCTGGGACCTACTCCAACCAGAAGTGGGAGAAAGGCTGTACAGACAACAGTGCAACCTCAGCATGGTATCACCGGAAGTGGAGACTGGTGAACCAGCAGTTGAGGCTACACAAACCATGGTGGAAATCGAACATAAGAACCCAGACTTGGAACTTGAAGGCAGTGACACAAGTGACTACAAACAAAGAGCCATGTACCAACTGCAATAAGCAAAATCAAACTGTAGACCTGTTGGGTGACACAGCTTAAAAACCTGCCCCAAGGAGAAGAATCTGATAACCAGAAGCACAATGACAAAGAGCAAAAGAGGACACAAAGGCACAATGAATATTACTAAAGACTCCCCTGCAAATGAGCAAAATCCTTTGCCAACTTCAGAGTTAAATAAGGAAGAGGTCAAGAAAGTGGGGAATACAGAATTCAAAACACTTGTGATAAAACTTCTTATCAGCAATATGAAGCACATCAAGCAGGCATTCAAGGAATTCAAGGAATATGTCATGTCACATTGGAAATGAAGCAAATGAAAGCTGATATATCAGAAATGAAGAATACAGTGGAGCAAATTCAAAGTACAGTGGAGAGTCTCCAAAATGGAATGAAGGAGGCAAAAGAAAGATTCTCAAAATTAGAAGATATTTCCTGTCACAAGCAGTAAACACACAAAAATCTGGAAGCAGGCTAAAAAAGTATTTAAGAATTGAAAGGCACTATTAAAGGCCAAATATAAGAAAAATGGGAATTGCAGAAGGTGCAGAAAGAGAAGCTGGGTCTAAAAATGCATTTAATGAAACAATAAGGGAAAATTTCCCTTATCTAAAGATTTGGGAATCAACATCCAGGAGGGGCACAGAACTCCCGACAGGGCTGATCAAAAGCGATCTTCACCAAGACACATGATCATCAAGCTCTCTTCAATCAAACATATGGAAAAGATCCTTCAATGTGCACGTGAAAAAAATCAATTGACATATAAAGGAATGCCAATTAAACTCATAGAAGACCTCTAACAGGAAACTTTATAGGCAAGAAGAGAATGGAGAGACATATTCCAGATTCTGAAAGCAAAAAAATTGCCAGAAATAAAATTCTTCCACAGTAAAGAAAAGTTAAAAGAATACGCCTCGTCCAGTCCTGTCCTACAAGGGATACTTAAAGATGTTCTCTTGACAGAGAAAAGGAATAGCATCCACCAAAACCAATGGCAAATGCAAAGAACATCCCAGTAAAATAACAACAGAAGTCTAAATCAATGAACAACCCATTGCTGAAATGACAGAACCAAATTACCACCTATTCGTATTAACCCTGAATGTAAATGGCTTAAACACATCAATCAAGCATCATAGATTAGTATACTGGATTAAAAAACAAAACTCATTTATTTGTTGCCTACAGGAGATACACTTCACCAACAAATATCAGTGGAAAGGAAACTGTATCTCATCGATTTTGACTTTTTTGTTGTTAGTTTCATCTCTTCAAAACACTTTCTTCTGATGAAATTCTTCAATGATTCATAGATCATACAGAAGCATCATTTTCTTCAAGAAAGCTCTTGATTTTCTTTTTCATTTCTTCAGCAACACATTACTCATTCAGTAACATATTATTTAACTTCATGGTGCTGTTAATTTTTTTTTCTTCCTGTTGGTGATTTCGTTTTGTGGATTTTCATTTAAGGGAATGTATAGTAACTGTGTAATACAGACTATCATATCTAGCAGCATGTTATTTAACTTCATGGCATTGTAAATTTCTATTTTTCCTTCTGTTGTTGATTTTGTGTTGTGTTACATAGTAACTGTGTAATGGAGACTATCATATCCAGATATGAGGATACAATTCAGTATGCATCTCTACTTCCAGACATAGATGGACTCCCAATGAAACTGTTTACTATATTTTGACAATAGGATGCTAGACTCTCTGTCATTGTCCATACCCACAAAGATGGACATATGACTGGTTATGAAGAACTATAGTTTATTAATGATATAGGGGAATTCAGTGAGGGGGAGGAAATTGGGGAGGGGATAACTGTATCACAAAATGATAATAACAAAACGAAGTAAAAAAAGGAGAGAAAATTTTAGTTTATCAAATGACTGCAAACTCAGGAAATGTCTTCCACTTCTTTATCAGTAAAATCTTAATTATTTTTTGTGAGGAAAAGGAAATTTAAACTTGAAATTTTATATTGTGACACAGGCACTTCTCCATTTGAATGCCTGACTTTTATTTGGCTTGAATCTAAGAGAATGCCCAACAAACAGGTGGAGGAGAAGGAACAACCTTTGGAGAACACAGAAGGAATAACCCTTAGATAACACAGCACCATTCAAACATTTCAGGAAGGAGAATGTACTGACACCCCACTTATACTTTGGTTGGCCTGTGTCTGAAATTCTACCACCATTGCATCATCCCTTAGAAGAGGGTGCTGGTATCTGTTAAAAGTAAAGTCCCCATAGATGCAGAAGCACTTATCTGGTGCAGGAGTCATTTCAATAAATAACTTGGATGATATTTTAATTAGTGAGAGTAAGATGAAGGGCATTTAGTGCCTAATGTGTCCACAGAAGCAGCCAACCTTGTAGGGTGAAAGAAAGCATTAGAATGTGTTTCCAACTGCCTGGATTTAATTTATAACCTTGTCACTGAATTCAAGAAGTGCTGGACAGCCAATCAGACCCTCAGGATCTCAGTATCAGATATCCAAGGAGGATATTAGAGGGACTGACTGATACACATCAAGATGTGTTTGCCTATGGTCCCCCAACTGGAGGGTGTGTTCCTCAAGGTAGGGATCATGGGGTGCATAGAGTCAACTCCATATCTCAACATGCAGAACACAGTAGACACTGAATGTGCCTCCAAGGAGTAAATAAAACATCAAGTTTTGACCAAGACAGTGACCTCTATCAGAGCTCTAATTGCCTCAGAAATTTTCTTCCAGATATATCTCCTCTTAAAACCCAAAATTATTTAGACTCAAAACTACCACCTTCCTTCCTGCAGAAGGAAGCCCATATTTCCTTCTCCCTTTGTCATTATCAGTATTTTTGGCTCAAATTAAGCAACACTTTTGAAATGAAGTTATCATCATCTCCCCTGCATGTATCTCTAAGAACCCCAAGTCTACTGTTCTTTCCTTTAGTTTTCTCATATCTGCCTCTCTTCTTTCTGTCTTCTGCCAACGCTGGGTCAGTTTGTTATGGTCAGCAGCATGTCTTGTTTCTGGCTTTCCTGCTTCTGAGCAGGTCAGTCACTTATAACTTTTTATACCAGTGTTTTAAGACCATCATTTAAAAAATATATACAATTGTAACTGAAAAAATTTTTTATTTAAAAATAACATCATTTTCTTCCTCAAGAACTTTCAACTATTCATCCCTATGCAGATATTTGATTGTCTTACATAGTTTCATTCATTCAGTCCAAGCCAGCAGAAAAATGAAACACCAGTAATTTGAGCTGATAAATTTTTATGTCAAGCACAGAAAGATAAATACCACACATTTTCTCTCTTGTGTAGAAAAGTTAAAAAGAAAAAAAATGATCTTAGTGAATGCTAAAGGTTAGGAGGAATCTGGTTAATAAGCATCAAAACAGATCCAAGAAAATATTCTAGAGTTTCAAAGAAGAGGGAATCGACTATAGCTCACAATAGTATGCTAAAAGCTGTAGGAAGAATTAGGAGAAATGAGCTTAACAGTTCCATTGATAAAGAAAACGAAATGTTAATTTTGCTAGCAACCTGATTTGATCAGCTGATATCATACACATATGTTGAAATATTGTCTTGCTCCCCACAAAAAGTATAAATATTGCCCTGTAGTCAAAATTTTAGAAAATCATTAATTTTTTTAATATAAGAAATGAAGTTCAGTTGAGATTCCCTCATTGCAAGCATATACCAAACGTAGAGTCCAGCATCTAATTGTCCAGTCAAGTTCAATGGCTTCTTAGGTATACCCTCTCTGGTTTGAAGACAGAGCCAGCAGAGTATCATCCCGATCAATTAAAAGCTTGAACTGTGGTTATGCAACAAGGTGGAGGAATCCACCATGGTGGGAGGGTTTAGGGAGGGGTGGGGAGAATCCCAGTACCTATGAAACTGTGACACATAATACAATGTAATTAATGAATAAAAAAAATGGAATTGTTATTTAAAAAAAAAGTGAGTGCAAACAAATGTGGTCCCTTCCCAATACAGCTTTAAGTAAAATACAGACAGCAGAGATTAAACACACAGAGAGAACAAAAATGGAAAATTCTAATCCCAAAATGGTTGCCTAGAACTCATGTTATGGGAAACAAACAGAAGAATGTGATTTAGAGAGACATAGCAACTGAGCAGAACTCAAATGATTACAGGTTAAATAGGCTAATAGTACAGGAAATATTTCAAGTTAAGAAAGTATGAAATACTTGTCTATGTATGAAAATAATCTGATATTAAGATATCTATTTTGAAAATCAAATCCCATTATTAGAATCCCAGGGTGTTGTGGTATTTAGTTGGGTATTTTTTTCCTTTGGGTAGCATAACATAACCTCTGTATGACTCTTGAAAAGTTAATACCTCATAAGATCATATCATCTTAAATTAAGGCAAACATGTGGTATTTAACCTTTTGGGATTGGCTCATTTCCCTTAGCATTATGGTTTCCAGTTGGGCCCATTTGGCCACAAAGAACTGCATTGTGGCTGAGCATTGCAGCTCAACCCATTCCTTACTGGCATCTGCCATCTATGTGTTAAATTTTTTAACTGTCACTAATGATGTAGCTCCTGCAGAGCGCCATTGGCTTCGCCCTGCTAATGAGAATAAAGGCCAAGTAAAATGGAAAGATCTGGCCACAAATAAATGGCGGGGACCAGATCCAGTACTAACGTGGGGGCGAGGCTCCATTTGTGTTTTTCCCCAGAATGAAGAAACACCTAGATGGGTTCCCGAGAGACTTACACGACAAATCTCCTTGGCTCCAACTCAGCATGATCCCACTCCTAATGATGTTCTTGCAGGATAGGAGACCCTGACAGCAGTGGTGCAACTTCCTGGTATCCTGCCCATGGGAAACGAAGATCTCCAGCTGCTCCCCGATTTACCATCATATATGTGTTACCCCTGTGAAATGGCATTTAACTGGCAGCATGGATGTTTTAGGAACAAAGCAGAATCTTGGCCATGGGGCTGATGGTCGTAGCCATGATTGCAGTACTGTTCACTCTTCTTTGCCACCTATGCAGGCAACAAGCCTGGGAGCAGGTCATTATTTGACAAACCATGATGGTTTTAGCTGTGGAAAACCCTAGCGCTCAAGTTTGGTTGAACATGGTGTGATAGGCAGCCAGAGACGGGTAAGATCTGGCAGCACTGATGAGCAACCTAAGACAGGGATTCCCCAGGTGGGGCTCCCCATGACAGGTAAGGCGTCAACTGACTGCTGGACAACCTAAGACAGGCGTCCATTAAAAAAACAAAAAAAGAGGGATATGCAGGCCCCGGTCTCCCAAGGATTAACTCCACAGCTTAGCTTGTTTCTCAGAGCATAACAGGATTGGCAATTTTGGCCTGATACATCTAGCCACTGGCTTAACCGCAAGTTCCTGCTTCCTATTTGTCAAGTTATCTGCCAAGGGATTGGATAAAACTCAAGGGATTTAGGGTGGCCACTACTGGGAGGAACTCGAGGATTTAGGGTGGCCACTTGAGGACTGGATAAACACTGGGAAGAGCTAGGGAGAGTATAAAAGAAAGCCTGGAGATGCAATAAAGAACAATCTGTCATCGATCAGCATTCTGTGTACTGCGTGTTATCTTGTGTTGGCTCTCTGTCTATTGTCTTTTGTGTAACCCTAGTCCCTCCGCTCGGCTCGGGGTACGTGGCGACACAGGCGTTGCCAACACTGCATTTTGTTTTTTTTAATAGCTGAGTAGTATTCCATGGAGTAGATGAACCATAACTTTCTTATCCAATCCTCTGCTGATGGGCATTTTGGCTGCTTCCATGTTTTTGCAATTACTGATTGTGCTGCTATGAACATAGGAGTGCATGTTGGTTTCTCATAAAACAAGTGTTCTGGATATATTCCTAGGAGTGCTATTGCTGGATCATACGGTATGTTGATTTTGAGTTGTTTGAATGTTCTCCATACTGATTTCCATAGAGGCTGTACCAGCCTGCAGCCCCACCAGCAGTGGAGTAGGGTTCCCTTTTCCCCGCAACCTCTCCAACAAGTGTTGTTGGTGCTTTTATTCATGTGGGCCACTCTTACTGGCGTTAGGTGGTACCTCATTGATGTTTTAATTTGGATTTCCCTTATTGCCAGGGAACTTGAGCATTTTTTCATATGTTTATTTGCCATTTGGGTTTGTTCCTTTGTGAAGTGTTTGCCCATTTCCCGTGCCCACTTCTTGAGTGGCTTGTTTGTTTTGGTGTTTTGGCTGTTTTGTAGTTCTTTGTTTATTCTGGAGATTAGCCCACTATCACCTATGTAGTGCGCAAAGATCTTCTCCCATTCTGTGGGCTGCTTTTTTAGTTTGTTGATTGCTTCTCTAGCTGTACAGAAGCTTCTTAGTTTGATGAGGTCCCATTTGTTTATTCTGGTCTTGATTTGTATTGCTTTTGGTGTCCTTCTTAGGAAGTAGGGACCTACCCCTAGATCTTGCAGAGTATTTCCAACATTTTCTTCCAAAAATTTAAAGGTTTCTGGACGTAGATTTAGATCTGTTATCCATTTAGATTTGATCTTAGTGCATGGTGAGAGATGTGGGTCTATCTTTTTGTTTAATGAGGTGGTCACAGAAGGTGGTTAAGAACTTGCATTTACTCTTAACATACATATTGGTTACTCATTACTATGTCAATTAATTCCATAATGATGTAAATTTTTGCTGATGGTATGTTGGAGCTTTTAATTGATCGGGATGATACTCTGCTGACTCTGTCTTCAGACCAGAGAGGGTATACCTAAGAAGCTGTTGAACTTGACTGGACAATAAGATGCTGGACTCTATGTTTGGTATATGCTTGCAATGGGGGAATCTCAACTGAATTTGAACTGTGGTTATGCAACAAGGTGAAGGAATCCACCATGGTGGGAGGGTTTGGGGAGGGGTGGGGAGAATCCAAGTACCTGTGAAACTGTGTCACATAATACAATGTAATTAATGAATTAATAATTAAAAAAATAAAATTAAAAAAAAAGTTAATACCTCTTCTGTGAGTGCATGGTGTACTCCTTGTGTGGAGAGGTTATTGAGTCACAGTTGACAGGTCATGTAGTCTGAAGTATTTGTTTCCTAACACTAACAGATTTGCATTGATCAACCTGCACTTTTCATTCCAATGCCAATGTGAAATACTTTTTCAAGTTAACTGGTTGAAGATAGAAATCTAGTTAGCAACAGAAGATTAAGCACCATTCTTCTAATAGCTCAGACTTTGTGAGCAATAATTCACAAACTGAGAGGCAGGGGACAAAGCATCAAAAGGAAAGGCAAAAAAAAAATCAAAGAAATGAAGAAAGTCAATATGGATTGCTACTAAATGTTAAAAAAAAAAACTCAAAAGTATTTTGAGATATCATCTTCAGAAAACAGCTATCAGCTTAATGAAAGGGTATAAGGACAGAACCTGAGACTTAGGGAACTAGGGTCTGCAAAAGGGATGGTCAGTCAACCTCTGAGGAAGGGGTGTGATAACCAGCTACCTAAATGTGGCTGCCATGGGGATGAAGAAACACAAAGGGGAGTGTATGTGGTGGGAACTCAGCCAGCATTGCCCTGTAGGCTCCTTAGCTCTGGTCAACACTATGGGGTTTGGCCTACTGCAACACACCAATATACTTGCTAGTGCTAAGGAGAAGGCATCTCAGATGACTCAAGCAGGTCCCTTCTCCTGTCAGTACCATTTTGCAGCTTCTCTTTAGCGTCTTTTGTTTAAAAATGTAAAATCAATCAGGTGACATGACTGTGGGTTTTAGCTCAACATCACAAGTCAGGGCATAGAAAAGGGGTTTGTTGCTGAGAAACTATAAGATCATGCATAGCATACTGTCAACTTTCTTTACTTTGCTTTAAAACATTTTTTTAAACAGCAAAGTTTCTAACACCCCTTATGGTGATATTTTCCTCTTTCAAGCTCCTCTTTCAATTATTATTTTATACCATTAATGCTAATGGTATAAAATTCTAAATATTCTCACATACATGTTTTCCTAGGACAGTAAATACCTGCTTTTTGTCTTAACATTTTTGTTTGGTTAAATAAATTGTATTGAAAATGTCCAAATTAACTAATTTTTACAAAGTGAATATCCTTGTAGCCACCATTCGTATCAGGCCACAGAAATGTGGCCAGAATTCCAGAAGTCCTTTGTGTATCCAATCACAGCTACAATACACCTGATAAAGGACTCATGTCCAGGATTTACAAAGAACTTTAAAAACACAAATACAGCAAAACAAACAACCCAATTAAGAAATCTGACAGGGACAGCGTGACGGCTCAATGGCTAAATTTTCACCTTACAAGAGACAGTATCCCATAAGCATGCCAGTTCGTGTCCCAGCTGCTCTACTTCCCATCCATCTCACTGATTATGGCCTGGAAAAGCAGAGAAATTAAAGGTTGGCCCAAAGCCTTGGGACCTTGCTCCAGCATTGGAGACCTAGAAGAAGGCCCCGGCTTCTGGCTTCAGATTGGCTCAGCCCCAGCCACTGTGGAGTAAACCAGTGGATGGAAGATCTGTCTCCCCTTCCCTTCATAAATCTGGTATACTTTTCCAATAAAAATAAATAAATCCTAAAAAGAAAAAAGAAAAGAAACAGGTGAAGGAAATGAGCAGGTATTTTTTGAAACAAAAATGCTGGAGAAAATCAACACAGCACAATAGGGTAAGGACACAGTTTAAACAGATGGAGAATCATTAGCCAGAGTGAAGCAGAGAGGGAACATTCCAGGAAATAGGAGAGAACAGGCTGATGGCAGAAGGGCACCTGGAGACTGATAGACATGGGAAAGCAGTGGAAACAAATGGTGTGGTGTTGCAATGACCAGATACCCTGTGATCTGAGCAGTGTTGTAAGCTCCATCAGTGGCCAGAGTTCCACCAGCAGCCAGGTGGGAAGAGGAGTTCACCAGGAGGTCAGGAGGTGAACCCAGGCAAAGAACTGCCCATCCTGCTGATTTGTTTCATTCAACCAGAAGTAGAGACAGAGCAGCAGACTCCAAACAGGTGGTGAAGGACAGGGTGGATTTCACAGCCCAGACTCCCCTCCAAAGTCAATTGGGTGCTGTTTTGTGTAGGAAGGCAAAGGCCATGGGTTAAGATTGAGCATGCACTGAGCTGGGAGCATACTCTTTTCCAGCTCAGTGCATTGCACCGATGGGACATCCTACAGGTTCTACCCAAAATAGGTCCTAGTAGTCCCCAGATGTAATGGCCAGCAGAATCAGAACTCTACCAGTGGCACGGCAGCTGACATTTTGTACAGTGTGGCAAAGGCTGAGACTGCAGGGACAACAGTGAGCTGTGCATGCACTGAAATGGGAGTAAACTCACAGGAAAGAGAATACCGACTTTAGCACGTTACAATTCAAAATAGGTCTGGGTGGCCCTCAAAACTGATGGCCAGCAGGTTCCAGCAAGATCAGCACCAACAACAACCTAGCTATTTAGCATACCTGGTGTTTCCCTAAGCCTGGGAACTGCTCAAACCAGAAGTGGAAGAAAGGTTGTGCAGACAACGGTGCAGTCACAGCACAGGATCATAGGAGGTAGAGAATGGTGAGCCAGGATCTGGGGCAATGGACTGTGGTGGAAGTCTAACATAAGAGCCCAGACCTGAAACTCACTAAAGAGAGTGGCACAAGTGACTACAAAGAACCAAGTACAAAACATAATCAATAAAATCAAATTGTGGACCTGTGAATGACACAGGTCTACACCACCTGGAATTCTCTTCCAGCAGATATGCTATAGCCCACTCCTGTACTGCTCAAACAGCTATTGAACTAAACTGATGGTTGCACAGACTGCATTAACCCTTGAGAATTAGTGAAACAGGACATGGTGTACCCCCTATTCTTCTGCAAGAATAAATCTTGACAATAAAAGACTTAATGGTGTTTTCACATTTGAGTTCATCTCTTTTAGGATTACACTTTAGAGCTTATTTCCTTAGAATCAAAATAAGCACTAAGAGGGGAATTAGATCAGTATGAGAAGTAGCTAGAGCGTGGATGTCTTTAGAAATAATGGACAACTTTGATTATAGAGCCTGTTTCCAATGATGACATTGGTGTATACCATCCTGGCATAGTCATCTATTTGTGTGAAAGAACACATTAATGTCAGCCTTTCCCCCTTGGCATAAAGTAGTTTGTCCTTCAAGGAATGATATCCTGAATTTATTAAGGAAAATGAAATTTTTCACAAAGGCCCTAACAGTTCCTTTAAAATCAATAGAAAGTACCTCTGATGACAAATGAGATAAATTGTATCCAAATTATACTGTAGCTATTTCCCATATATTTTGGAAGATAGGAAAGAAATACATGGCTTATTCTGTTTTCTAAAAAGATAATAAAGGCACATATTTCTTTACTGTAACCTCCCTGTACCTGTTTCATTCTTCAGCTACATAATTTAAAATTATTGTTCTGAGAAGTGGTTTCACATTTTCAAAAAGAGAAATAAAAATGAAGCCTCAAACTAGAATTAAACCTTCCTAAAGTCTTTTTCAATTTTTATATCATCCCTGTCAGCAAACTGCAATCAGTGAATCACATATTTAACATTAATATACATATTTAGGAGGTCTCTAATTATGTAACACAATTTCCTCACTGGTCTTAGAAATTCAGGTTAAATCTTTTAATAGAGATTTATTTATTTGTTGGTTTATTTATTTGAAGTGTTGAGTGACAGAGAGAGAGACCAAACATCCATTGATTCATTCCCCAAATGCCTCCAAGCCAGAGTCCAGAATTCAACTCAGATCTCACATATGATTTCAAGTACACAAATATTGGAGTCATCATGAGCTGTCTTCCTAAGTGCCTCAACAGGGATCTGGGTCAGAAACAGAGCAGTTGAGGCACACATTGGCATCCCTACATGGTTTGCCAGTGACCCAAACAGAGGCTTAGCCTACAATGCCCATCCTTTGGTTCAATTCTTAAAATACCAATATAATTTCCAATATATGAAATCTTCTTTTGATTTTTTTCTCTAGTACAACTTCATAAAACTGAAAACATGAAATAGTTAATGTGCCCTCCCATTTTACTTCTTGAAATTAGACTATCTCCAAGGAAGCACAGCCCACTGCGATATAATCACTTTGATAACAACTAATATCATTATCTAACTTAAAAGGGTATTGATTCAGACCAATGTATTATAAAGTTTCCTTATTTCGAATTAAGTAAAAAGCATTACAGCCTAGCTTCATAGATTCTCATCATGGCCACATCAAAAGTGAAATTAACAAGCATTATACATCTATAGTTATTGGTTTCATTAACAGACTATCTATAATCTATTCAGAATTTGTTTTCATTCTGTGAGAATGTGCCCTATTCCAACAGAAATTTTAGAACATTAGTTACTATGCGGGACATAATTTTGAGGAACTTATTTTTCCTTGAAAATGAAACTCGGGTCTGTCTACACTGTTTTAAAATAGGGGCCCATCGGAGACTCACAAGATGGCCGACATAGGAGGAAGACTGTGAGGGAGCTCACAGACAGAGAGGGCTAGAACGCGACAAAAGCATAAGTGGAGCAGCATAGAGCTACAGGGAGAAGAACGTGAAGTTCCATGGACAGTGTGGAGCCAAAAAAATCCACACAACTCGGAAGAGCAACCAGGAAAAACAAAACAAAGGGCAGGGAAGACGGCTTTCCGCTCCTGACCTGCTGAGTCACCATTGAGTGCAGCCACTGAGAGCCGCAGTCAACCCGCAGACCTCAGGACCCGCAGACGCTGTGGCTGTGAGGACCAGCAGTAATCAGGACCTACTGGCAACTGCCCACCCTAGTCGCCAAGCCCCGCCAGGACCTGCACGCACCGCAGTCTCCAGGTCCCATTGGGACCCGCCAGGACCTGCACCGGACGCAGTCGCCAGGAGACGTACCACGGTGAGGGTTCCCACCAGAGGAAGAGACAGACTGCAAGAACCTGAGGTTTGAGTGAGTTGGGTGGGGACAGTGGTGGGTCGGAGGCTCCAGGAGTTGGCCCCCCAGGGGCATGCACAGAGCCTGAACACCCTTGGTGCTCATCTCCCCCCTATCCTCCCCCCGAAACTCCAGCATCTAGGGACACAGGGCAAGTGCCTTGAAACTGCCAAAACTGTGTCTTGGAGGTGACGCACAGTGGTCCTGTGCTCTGAGGAGAAAGGCAAAAGGCACATTGAATATTCCCCTGTGCCTTTGCGGACTGGCACACAGCTGGGCGGTGCTATCCCACAGGAAACCCAAGCACGCCTCTGGACTGGGCAGTCCTGTGCTAGCGCTGGGGCGGTCGGTCCCCTGCAAGCACTGGGGTGGGCGGGCCTGCGCAGGAGGCGCTTCCAGAGAGCACCTGGAACACCCCACGCCCTATAGTCCCGTGCTTGGGAGACGCACCAGGAGGGCACTGTGGACCTGCGTGCAGGAGGCGTTCCCAGAGAGCACCTGGAACCTCCATGCCCTGCAGTCTCTGGCACTGGGGACACACCGAGAAAGCACCTAGAATCCTCCGAGCCCTGTGATCCCGCGCACAGGGGGCGCGCACAGAGAGTGCCTTCATTCCCCCATGCCCTGTGGTCGCATACGTGTAGGGGACCAGCTGAGAGTGCGCTTTGAATCCGCTGGGCCCTGGAAGTGGCGCCCTGAGGTCCAGTGTTCTGGAGACGCACCAAAAGTGCCTTGAAAATTCCCGCACCCTGCTACTCCACACCTGCAGATTCCGATCTCCATGGGATAGTGCTTGGAGACCCCTCAGCACGCTGGTGCCTAGGTCTCTCAAAAAAGAAACACTAACACAATGGGAAGAAATACCAGAAAAGGTAATGATCCAGATGAGAGAGCCAACACCCCACCAATAAAGGATCAAAAGCCAATGTCTATTTCGGAGATGCGAGATGAAGACATGGAAGATCTACCAGACAAGGAATTCAAAAAAATAATGTTAAAATATGTCAGAGACAATGAGAAGAACTGGGAGGACTTCAAGGAATTCAAGAACCACATAGTCAAAGAAATACAACAAATGAAAAGTAAAATCCTTGACTTGGAGCACAAAATTGAGAGGCTAACCAACAGAACAAGTACAGCAGAAGAGAGGATCTCTGAAACGAAAGACACACAAAACGAACATACCCAGCTCATTAAACAGCTGGAGACAAGTCTGAACAAAGCCAATAAGACCATACAAGAAATGAAAGACAACCTCAGAAAATCGAACATCAGGATTATTGGCCTTCCTGAAGGAGAGGAAAGAGAGTCAGGAATGCAAATGGTGCTCGACGAAATTATACAGGAAAACTTCCAAAACACTTGGAACATGAACCCAGCCCAAATCCAGGACGGTCAGAGGACTCCCAGCAGATATGACCCAAAGCGATCTTCACCCAGACATATGGTGCTCAAGTTCCACTCCAACGAAGACAAAGAAAGAATCCTGAGACAAGTACGAAGCAGAGAAAAGATCACATACTGGGAAAAATCAATCAGGATCACTGCTGACTTCTCTGAAGAGACCTTACAAGCAAGAAGAGAATGGACAAAGATCTTCCAAATCCTGAATCAGAACAACTGTCAACCAAGAATATTGTACCCAGCAAAGATCTCATTCGTATTTGAGAACGAAATCAGATACTTTCATAGCAAAGAGAAATTAGAAGAATATGCCAGCACAAAACCAGCTCTACAAAATCTCCTTAGAAATGCACTAAATCCAGAAAAAAAGGAGGTGAATCATAAGCAAAGATGGCAAACAGGAAGGTCTCCCCACTAAAGTCCACACAAGGAAGGGCAATTACACAGATATCAATACCCACAAAAACAAGTATGGCAGGGCAAAATCACAACCTCTCAATTTTAACTCTTAACACAAATGGCCTGAACTCACCAATCAAAAGGCATAGATTAACAGAATGGATTATCAAACAGGACCCAACTATCTGTTGCCTACAAGAGACACATCTAACCAGAAGAGATTCTAAGAAACTGAAAGTTAAAGGTTGGAAACAGATATTTCATGCCAATGGACGAGAAAAAAAGGCTGGGGTAGCTGTCTTAATTTCAGATGATGTGGACTTCAATCTGACACACATCAAAAAGGACAGGGAAGGACATTATATATTGGTGAAGGGACTGATCCATCAGGAAGTAATTACCATTGTGAACATATATGCACCAAATTCAAACGCACCTAGCTACGTGAAGCAATTACTTACGGACTTAAGGGGAGACATAGATATGCACACAATAATAGTGGGTGATCTTAACACCCCACTAACAACAATAGACAGATCAACAAAACAAAAACTCAACAAAGAAACAACAGAGCTCATACAAACAATAGAAGAACTGGACTTGATAGATATTTATAGAATTTTTTATCCTAAGGCCACAGATTACACATTTTTTTCAGCGGTGCATGGCACCTTCTCAAGGATCGACCACATGATAGGACACAAAGCAAACCTAAATAACTTCAAAAAGATAGGAATCATACCATGTACCCTCTCAGACCACCACGGAATGAAACTGGAAATCAGCAATTCAAAATGCCCCAGGAAATACAGAAACTCTTGGAGGCTGAACAATATGCTATTAAACGAACAATGGATCAGAGAAGAAATTAAAGATGAGATCAAAAAATTTATGGAAACCAATGAAAACTCTGACACAACATTCCAAAGTTTGTGGGACACTGCCAAAGCAGTGCTACGGGGTAAATTCATTGCAATTGGAGCTCATGTCAGGGCCCAAGAGAGGCACCAAATACAGGAACTAAACACACACCTCCAGGAATTGGAAAAACAACAGCAGAAGAGCCCCACACACAATAGGAAGCAAGAAATCATCAAAACAAGGGAGGAAATTAATCAGATAGAAATAAAAAAACGATACACAAAATCAATGAATCAAAAAGCTGGTTTTTTGAGAAGATAAACAAGATAGACACCCCACTGGCCCGACTGACAAAGAAAAAACAAGAGAAGGCAAGAATTAACAGCATCAAAGATGAAAAAGGCAACATAACAACAGACACCGCATCCATTAAAGACATAATTAGAAATTACTACAAAGCACTGTACTCCAACAAATCAGAAGACCACCAAGAAATGGAAAAGTTCTTAGACTTCTACCACCTGCCAAAACTTAGCCCAGAGGCAACAAACGACCTGAACAAACCCATAACTGAAGTAGAGATTGAATCAGTGATTAAAGACGTCCCAACAAAAAAAAGCCCAGGCCCAGACGGCTTCACTACAGAATTCTACAAAACATTCTGAACAGAACTGACCCCAATCCTCTACAAACTCTTCAAAACAATAGAAAAGGAAGCAACCCTTCCAAACTCATTCTATGAAGACAACATTACCTTAATCCCAAAACCAGACAGAGAACTAACAGAGAAGGAAAACTACAGACATATCTCTTTGATGAGCATTGATGCTAAGATTCTCAACAAAATCCTAGCCAACAGAATTCAAAAACACATCAGACAGATCATTCATCCAGATCAAGTAGGATTCATCCCTGAAATGCAGGGATGGTTCAACATTCGGAAATCCATAAATGTGATACACCACATCCAAAAACTGAAAAACAAGAATCACATGATAGTATCAATAGATGCAGAAAAAGCTTTCGACAAAATCCAACACCACTTCCTACTAAAAACCCTAACCAAGGTAGGCATAGATAGAAAAATCCACAACATAATTAAAGCCATATATGAAAAACCCAACGCCAGCATCATACTGAATGGAGAAAAGCTGGAACCCTTCCCACTGAGATCTGGGACAAGACAGGGATGTCCACTTTCTCCACTACTATTCAACATAGTCCTAGAGGTACTCGCTGAGGCCATAAGACAAGAAAAAGAAATCAGAGGAATCCAATTGGGAAACGAAGAAGTCAAGCTCTCACTATACGCAGATGATATGATTCTTTATGTAGAAGAGCCAAGAGACTCAATACAGAGACTGCTAGAACTTGTATGAGAGTTTGGTACAGTGGCAGGGTACAAATTTAATGAACAAAAATCAACAGCCATAGTGTATGCGAACAGCCCCAAGATGGAAAAAGACATAACCAGCAAGATACCATTCAAAATAACAGAGAAAAGTATGAAATCTCTGGGAATAAATCTAACCAAAAATGTAGGACACCTATTTGAAGAAAACTACAAACTACTTAAAAAAGAAATTGAACAAGACCTCAAAAGATGGAGTAACATCCCATGCTCCTGGATAGGTAAAATCAATATCATTAAAAAGTCTATACTGCCAAAAGCAATATATACATTCAACGCAATCCCAATCAAATTGCCCAAAACATTCTTCATGGAACTGGAAACAATGATCCAAAAGTTCATCTGGAAACACAAGAAACCACGAATAGCTAGAACCATCCTGAAGAACAGGAAGTTAGCAGGGGGAATCACAGTTCCGGACCTCTGGACATACTATAGGGCAGTGGTTATCAAAACAGCCTGCTACTGGCACAAAGATAGAGAGGAAGATCAATGGAGCAGAATAGAAACACCAGAAGGAAACCCACACAGATACAGCCAAATAATCTTGGAAAAAAAGACAAACGACAATCCAGGCAAATGGGAAGGTCTGTTCAATAAATGCTGTTGGGACAACTGGTTAATAGCCAGCAGAAACAAAAAGATAGATCCACATCTCTCACCATACACTAGGATCAGATCTAAATGGATAAAAGATCTAAACCTACATCCAGAAACTTTCAAACTTTTGGAAGAAAATGTTGGAAACACACTGCAACACTTAGGGGTAGGCCCTCACTTCCTAAAAAAGACTCCAAAAGCAGTAGAAATCAAGACCAAAATAAACAATTGGGACCTCATCAAACTAAGAAGCTTCTGTACAGCTAGAGAAGCAATCAACAAAGTAAAAAGGCAACCCACAGAATGGGAGAAGATCTTCGCACACGACATAGGTGATAGAGGGCTAATCTCCAGAATAAACAAAGAACTACAAAACAACCAAAATGTCAAAACAAACAAGCCACTCAAGAAATGGGCACGGGAAATGGGCAAACACTTCACAAAGGAACAAACCCAAATGGCAAATAAACATATGAAAAAATGCTCAAGTTCCCTGGCAATAAGGGAAATCCAAATTAAAACATCAATGAGGTACCACCTAACGCCAGTAAGACTGGCCCACATGAGTAAAAGCACCAACAACACTTGTTGGAGAGGTTGCGGGGAAAAGGGAACCCTACTCCACTGCTGGTGGGGCTGCAGGCTGGTACAGCCTCTATGGAAATCAGTATGGAGAATATTCAAACAACTCAAAATCAACATACCGTATGATCCAGCAATAGCACTCCTAGGAATATATCCAGAACACTTGTTTTATGAGAAACCAACATGCACTCCTATGTTCATAGCAGCACAATCAGTAATTGCAAAAACATGGAAGCAGCCAAAATGCCCATCAACAGAGGATTGGATAAGAAAGCTATGGTTCATCTACTCCATGGAATACTACTCAGCTATTAAAAAAAACAAAATGCAGTTCTTTGTGGCCAAATGGGCCAAACTGGAAACCATAATGCTAAGGGAAATGAGCCAATCCCAAAAGGTTAAATACCACATGTTTGCCTTAATTTAAGATGATATGATCTTAAGTATAACATGTTATGTTTTGAATGTTATATGTTGTGTATAAACTAAAATTGAAATGTAAGTGAGGTGGTCACAGAAGGTGGCTAGGAACTCGCATTTGCTTTTAACATATTGGTTACTCATTACTATGTGAATTAATTCCATAATGATGTAAATTTTTGCTGATGGTATGTTGGAGCTTTCAATTGATCGGGATGATACTCTGCTGGCTCTGTCTTCAGACCAGAAAGGGTATACCTAAGAAGCCGTTGAACTTGACTGAACAATAAGATGCTGGACTCTATGTTTGGTATACGCTTGCAATGGGGGAATCTCAACTGAACTTGAGCTGTGGTTATGCAACAAGGTGGAGGAAGCCACCATGGTGGGAGGGTTACGGGAGGGGTGGGGAGAACCCAAGTACCTATGAAATTGTGTCACATAATACAATGTAATTAATGAATTAAAAATAATAAATAAAATAATAAAATAAAATAGGGGCCCATCAGTAAATTGCAGAGTAGTATTCCCCAAAATTGTCATGAGCAAATAAGTCTTGTGAGTATTCATTCAGAAGAGAAAATCTGTTGTTTGCATCACATTATCACTGTAATTAATAAAAGGCTGAATTCCTTACAAGTATCACTTTTTTTTATCCCTATTTCACTTTTACTGTCTCCTAAATTTAAAACTCACTGGAAATTACATTGAACTAGAAGTCACAAAATCCAGGCTCTCCCTTCTGTTATTTGCTAACTAAGTAGCTTTGGATAGCAGTTCTATGAGCACTAGTTTTCCATCATGAAAGATAAACAGTAATGCCCTAAGGTTCCTCCAAAATGGGGAGTTGGTGGCCTGAGTTTTCAAAACCAAGGAGCCATCGTCTTACTCCCTACCCCTGATAGAGACAAACATATCAACAAATCAAAATAATAGCTGAATGTGAAAGGAGAATATAAAAGTTAGGACATTTTAAAATTTCGCTCATCAACTGTGTATTGAAAATATGTCAAACCAGAAAAAAATATGATTTATTTTCTCATTGCAGAGAACAGAACCAGCCTGGCTGCCAACTGTGCCAGTCCACGGTGCTAGCAGTAGAAAATTGCTCTTGGAGTAAGTCATGCCTGTCAGCATCTTATGACATTCTAAGACACATTTTGCTGCAATTGCATCAAACAATCTATATTGCAAATGATGGGAAGAAAGCTGCTTTAAAAAGAGTCACTCCGTCTGTATCCTAAAATTATTCCATTGTATTGACATTGTTTATTGTGCTATCTCAATCATGCACTATAGATCACCCCATATGGGACACACCAGAGAAGCAATCCCTTGGATGGTTAAGCGCCTCAAATAAAACGATGCATGCATAGTGATCCCTGAAGTGTGTAGGTTAAACAATCTTGCAAATTTGATGTCTTGTACCAGGAGTATTGATCCCATCTACCTCAACCATTTTTCTCTCAATCTCTCAATAAAAGACATGCCAAAAAATTAACATGATGGCCAGTATACAGATAGGACTTAACTGTCAATCATAGCTTTTAGCACTAAAAATATTTACTTAATGGTTGTTACAGCCCTATGATGTAGTACAATTGAATGACAACTTGAAAGAAGCCAAGGAAACCAAGGCATAGAGAATATAAGCTACTGATAACATAAATATGAAGTTAGGGAGCCAGAATTCAAGCTCTGGATATAAGGTTTCTAAACCTAACTTATCAAATTTAATGTAATTACATTCATTCAATTTTCAATAAGGATAAGTTAAATAAGATTTAAAACTCAGTTGCTCAGGTGTTCTAGGCACATTATCAGTGTTTAATAACCACATGGAAGTACTGGCTCCTGTGATAACACAGGTTAGAACATTTCTGCCATTGCAACAACTTCTGTAACCGTGATGTTGAATCTGTGTGGGAATCAGGCAAAAAGAGTAAAACCAGTCTTCCCTTTAGGCCTCATCAGTGTTCTGCAAGGCTCCAGAGTACATTAAATGCACAGAAGAAGGGACCTGACTAGGGCCAAAGGATCTAAAAATGCTCTTCAGCCCAGGTGACAGATGGGTAAGTGAGAATTGAGCAAAGAGAGGGAACGGGTACTTTTGCAGACAGAAGATACTTCTTAGCTATGTTTCTAACATGACTCTTCTATATCAAACCTGAAAGATTAATCAGAAGTTCTGGGCATCCCAGGATGGAAATGGGGCATGGGATGGGGAGAGGAAATGGCTCCCTCTCTCCTGATGGTTTATTTCTGGCACTGCAACAATACTGAGCTGCTACCACACAGTGCAAGGCCTATTCATGCTTTCATAATGAAGCCCCATTAATCAGAACTTTTCAGCAAGACTTTCAAACACATCAGTATGAAATATTCCAGGCTATGACCCAGTCCTTTCAAGGTAGAGCTCCCTGATTTTCCCTTAATTTAATTTCTTAAAATGAAGAGAAATGTCAGAAAGCAGTGACAATTACAAGGATTTCAAAGGCTTCTTTGCCCACAAGCCAAATCCCCAACATCCTGATGATGTGCACTTGTATCACTCATTATCTTTATAAGAAAGGCTTCGTAGCCAACATTTTTACAAGAAAGATTATTAAACATTGAAAATATCATTATGTAACTTTCCCTCTACACATTGATATGGTAAAATCATAGATATTAACAAAGATTTAATAAACTATATACACAATAGGTCCATTCTCAAAGAAACAACCTGAGAAGAATATTGTTCATTAATTCATTGGCAAAAGATTATAATTCAGAAAGGATTAAAATTGAATGACTTATAATAAGTAGGAGGTTATAAAATTTTCACTTCAAGAATATATGCTTCCCTTATTTAAAGGGAATTACATTTTTTTTGATTTTCAGTTTATCTTTTTATTTTCTTTTTAATTTTTTTTTATTTTTAATTCATTAATTACATTGTATTATGTGACACAGTTTCATAGGTACTTGGATTCTCCCCACCCCTCCCGTAACCCTCCCACCATGGTGGATTCCTCCACCTTGTTGCATAACCACAGTTCAAATTCAGTTGAGATTCCCCCATTGCAAGCATATACCAAACATAGAGTCCAGCAGCTTATTGTCCAGTCAAGTTCAACGGCTTCTTAGGTGTACCCTCTCTGGTCTGAAGACAGAGCCAGCAGAGTATCATCCCGATCAATTGAAAGCTCCAACATACCATCAGCAAAAATTTACATCATTATGGAATTAATTGACATAGTAATGAGTAAACAATATGTTAAAAGTAAATGTTCTTAACCACCTATGGAAATCAGTATGGAGAATATTCAAACAACTCAAAATCAACATACCGTATGATCCAGCAATAGCACTCCTGGGAATATATCCAGAACACCTGTTTTATGAGAAACCAACATGCACTCCTATGTTCATAGCAGCACAATCAGTAATTGCAAAAACATGGAAGCAGCCAAAATGCCCATCAGCAGAGGATTGGATAAGAAAGCTATGGTTCATCTACTCCATGGAATACTACTCAGCTATTAAAAAAAACAAAATACAGGGAATTACATTTTTAAAAATATTGTTTACATAGTTGAGAGGGACACCTGCCCCTGTGGGCCCCTGATTAGTGTAGGGAGGTTCAGGTATGGAGGGAGGTGGGTGAAAACCTTGTCTCAGTGGTTTTTTTTTATTCCTGTGCCCTCGGAGGAGGAAGAGGAGAGGGTTGCTTCTTGCTATCAAACTACATCAGCATCTGGGAATGGGGGATGATCATTTGATGACACCACAGGGACTCAGATGTGGACAGGTGTGTTTCAAAGATGTTACTTAAGTGATCTTGTTAGTTCTAAAACATTGTTGGTTCATTGCTCCAGGGATGAGAAAAGTCTTAAATTCCACCTCAGAGCATCCACAAAACTAAGAACCTGCTGCAAAGCTTGGCCAGAAAAATTGTAAAATCTGTTCTGCTCTCCATGCTGAGAAGGTTGTTGATGTCCCCTATTGGCCTAAATGAGCTGTCTATCGTGTCCTCTATGTGCAATTCGACATGTCCTTTGCACAGGAATCATCAACTGAAGAGGTCAAGTCCCTAAACATGTACTCCAATGTCTACACATCCTGTCATTTTTTCCCGTTGCTGCAGTCTGAGTGCAGTGGTCCAATTGGGGAGTCCTCTAAGAACCTTTACCTGGGTGACCTCAGACTTGACTCATGTATGCCAGTCTGTGCAGGGTCAGATGTGGTCTGTCACCTGCACCAGGGAAAGCACATATCGGTGGATGCAATCTGGTCAGCTCTGCCTCAGTCCCATCACTCACACAAACCAATGGGAACATCAGTCCAGCCCAGCCAGCTCCCGACAGACTGGGTTCTCATGCATACCAGTAAGTGCCACAACCATGCCATCCTCTGCTGTGATCTAGTCTGGACTGCCCACATCCCATCTGACTCTCAGACAGTCTGTCCCCAGACCCAACCCTCACATGTGACAACAGGTGCCACAGCCTTGTCCAGCCTGGCTGCCTCGAGCCCTAGCTCTTATGCTCACCAGTGGTCAGTACAGCCTAGCAGAAGAGTGCACACAGTTCTCGTGCCACACATGCTCTCAGCCCCAGATCTTGTGAATGCCAGGGGTTGCTTAGGTCTAAAATGACTTGTTCCTAGTCCTGGCGCTTACCAACTGGTGCTACAACCTAGCCTGGTTGGCGCACAATGATTTTGGCTCTCCTGTACTTCAGTAGGTGTGGCAGCCTGGCTGAGTCAGGCCAACTCCCAGCATCAGCCCTCATGTGAACTGGCAGGTGTTGCTATCCAACTAGACCCAGCCTGCACCCTATCCTGGCTCTCACTAATGCCAGTATGTGCTATTGACTGGCACAGTCCAACCCTCCCCCAGTCTAAGCTCACACAAATGCCTACAAGTGCTACAGCCCATCCTGGACAGGTCTGCCCCAGCCCAGAATCTCACACTCACCAGCAGGATCTTTAGCCTTGCAGGCGAGTTTCCCAATTTTCTCTACCAGGCCGGTTCCCAACCCTAGATCTCAACTGTTCTGGTGGATTCTGCTCCCTAGACTGGCATGGCCACACCCCCGTCCTGGTACTTATCAGTGGGCACTGTGGCCTAACCAACTAGCCCATACCCATTCTGGCTTTCATAGATGGGTGCTACAGTCTAGCCAGCCTGGCCCACCTCCAGACTCAGCTCTCATGTGTCCCAGGGAGTGTGCTGCAGCATAGCCTGGCCTGTCCCACACCCATTCTCATTCTGGCAGGCACCAGCAGGCTCTGTAGCCCAGTTTGGCCCATTTCCAGACCCAAATCACACATATGCAGATGGGTGCTGCAGCTTTGCCCAGCCTGATCTGCCCAGAGCCTAGGCTTCTGCACTCACCAGTGAGAGCTGCATTCTGGCAGAAACCTACATTGGTCTCATACTTTCCTAAATATTCTTTTTCTTCTTCATATTTGAGAGGCAGAGATAGATAGTCAGGGATTGCCTATCTTTTCATTCATTTTGAAACTATCCACAAGTGCTAAGACTAGGACCAGGCTGAAGTCAGGAGCCAGGAATTCAATGCAAGTGTCACATGAGTGGCAGGAACTTAATTGCTTTTGGTCTATAGTGCTCTCTCCAGGCCCTGCAATAACAGGAAGCTGAAGTAGGAAGCTTCAGCCAAAAATTGTACCTAGATATTTAGATGTGAGATGAAGGTATCTTAATCAGATTCTTAATTGCCAGGTTAAATATCCACCTTTTAAAAAAGTTTGTTTGCGAGGAATGCCACATGACTTTTTCAAAGTAAGTTCCTATGTTTTTCCTTTTTATATATAAAAAGCACAGGAGAGAGAAGGCAAGGACAAAGTCCAGGATTGGATATTTCCAGTTTATTTCATAAATAGCCTCAGCATGTGCACCTCTAGTTAGTGTTTCAACCTCCTATTCTACAGACTGTAAATAACCTCTATCGTAAAATTCATTATATGTCTTTCATCATGCCTCCATGGTTAAACATTTGCAATACACAGTGCAACAGCCTATTTATTGTCATCTGGAATCAACACAAGAGACATAAAACAATCAACAACACCATGTTTTAGACGGGAAAGCAAGCTTCAGAATGTAAGAATGACTCAGTGTCAGTTAATCAGCCATCAAATTCAATTTTGTGTCATCAAATTCAGTGTTATTTACACTTTGGGGAAAAAATTCAAAGGAAAATTATGAAATTAAACTAACTCCTGTTAGTTTAGTCATCTGTCCTTGTGAATGTAAGCAAAACACACAATCATTGGTAGGTGGGTTTTCCCAATGGCAGATATATTTCTGATCTAACATGTTGTGAAAGTTGTTGGAAGAACAAAAATAGCTCTGAAGTCATATATTTACCCTGGATGGCTTTGGTGGCTCTGGAATTCCAGGAAATGAAGAACCTGCATGGGGGCACATAGGAGAAGATATCTGGGGTGAAGATGCACTTAAAACTACAAAGGCAGCAACCCTAACTTCCAAAAATATTCTAAGGTATGAATCACTGTACAGTGAGAAGAAATTGGCTGCTTTATTGGCTGAGAGTAAGAAAAATGGTATTGGAAAATATCCTATAACTCATCTCCTTTAGCCCCCTTATAAAGGAAGAAACGGGCTCAAATGCATTATGCCCTTGACAATGCTAATAATACAGTCCATGTCCTCTAACTCCAAATGTACTATTTTTTTAAATATTTATTTTTATTTGAAAGGCAGTTACAAAGAGGATCAAATACAGAGAGAAAGATCTTCCATCTGCTGGTTCACTCCCCCAAAAGGCCAAAGTGGCTGGAGCTGAGCTAATTTGAAGCCAGGAGCCAGGTGCATCTTCCAGGTCTCCCACATGGGTGCAGGGGACCAAGGACTTAGGATATCCTCTTTGGCCTTCCAAGGCAAGTAGGGCACTGGATCAGAAGTGTAGCATCAGACAGGAACCAGTACCCACATGGGATGTCAGCAGAGGCAGGGAGAGGATTGGCCTATTATGCAACCACGGTGGTCCCGCTCAACATGAAGTTTTTATTTTTTTATGGAGCCTCTGATTTAACATTAACTCAAGGTATTCCATTGAATTTCAGTATTCTTTCATATATTAATAAACACTCTGTTTAAAAGAGAGAGAGAAGGAGGAGGAAAAGGAAGAAGAGAGACCGATACAAAGACAGAAAGAGAGATTAGAGTTCTACATGTGGGTTTGCAAATACAGGGTAAACACAATTTTAAAGAATTTGCTGCTCAGATTTTCAGAAACTTTAATGTGATAATGTGTGTTTTTTTTAACCATAAAATAATTTTTGGTTTTTGTTTGTTTCTTTTGGGAATGCTTATTAACATCTATGTCACTTGCACTGTTTCTACAGGATATTGTTTCAAAAAGCAACTCTAATATTGTGAAGTGCTTTCAATGCACTTTTAAGAATTCATGCAAGTGAGATTTCTCTCTCAATGTTTGAAAAAAGGAAGTGGAAATAAGTAGGCTCTGCTTATGGCATTAAAATTCATTCAATAAAAAAGCTAGAACAAAATCTTACTGAATTTTGAGACTCACATAAGGTAAGGAAACCCTTCAAAGGATCCACAGCTTCTGTCGTGTACACACACACACACCACCACCACCATGCTGGAAGAAGGAAGGCAAGATACCTAAGAAAAGATACCCACAAGTGTAATCAGTAGACCAAGCCATAAGCTGTAGTTAAGAACAAGAGCTGAACTTGAGACTGAATTAAAATGAAACAAATTGCAAACCCACTGAAGATGCTAACATGGTCCATATAGCATATGCTGGCATTTGGAAGAAACAAAAGAAAGTTCTCTATGCAGAAAATGTTTTCAAGAAAGCCCTAGTTTGGTTACAGGTTTGGATAGATCACCTATAGGCAAAATTCAAGATTATTAAGCGTAAGGAAACAACCCTAAAGAGAAAAAAAAAAAAAGATTCAGGCCTCTGCAATTTACATACAATAATTATATTATTATGCTTATTAAAGGATTGTATAAGTACTAGTTTTCAAAAAAGATAAAATATCAATTCAACTTCCAAGATGGAGCAAATTTTTTCCAATTATTTTTCACTAGGTACAATTAAAACCAATCATATAGAAAACAAATATAAGAATGAAAGGGGGAGAAAAGATAGAAGACTGAGGAGCTACTTCAGGACCCAAGAAACAATACAGTGGTAAGCCCCTTGTGTTGTCCCAACCTCATATAATCCAGACTTGCAGCTAAAGCATCTAGCTATGCAGAAGCAGCAACGGATGTGCTAGGAGGAAATGCCTGATCCTTGTAGCTCAAAGTTCAAAAAAGGGGAGCTTATCAAGACAGAAAATTCTGAGTGGTGGAGCAAGACAGTGACTGAGTAAGTCACTGTTGTCACCACCTTCCCACAGAGACAATAATGTGAACTTCTATTCATGTCTCAAGTCATCTTCAGAACTAGGGAAGTCAGGTGAGAGACCACATGCCTCATTTTAATAACAATAGTAGAAGACCCACAGGGGCCAGCACAATGGCTCAACCAGCTAATCCTCCACGAAAAAGTGCCAGCATTCCACAGAGGTGCCAGTTCATGTCCCAGCTGCTCCAGATCCCACCCAACTCTCGACACATGACCTAGGAAAGCAGCACAGGATGACTCAAGTCCTAGGACCCTTGAAACTACATGGGAGACCAGGAAGAGGCTCCTGGCTCCAGGCTTAGGATTGGCTCAGCTCCAGCCATTGCAACATTTGTGGAGTGATCCAGTGAATGGAAAATCTTTCTCTCTGTCTCTCCTTTTCTCTGTAAACCTGCCTGTCAAGTAAAAATAAAACAAATCCTAAGAAAAGTCCCACAGACAGAAAAGAGTTGTCCACATCACTACTCTTCCAGTTCCAAGAAATACAGAATGGGGAGAGATATTTTCTACTTGGAGGGAATGACAAGAGAATTGAACCAACTTCTTCGGGCTGAGTTGGATATGATACCATGGCTCCCGCATGTAGATCAGGTATTGGAGCTTCATAACCTCTGCTAGCCCTCCCCCGATGGCCTGCACTCAGCCACTACAGAGAAAGCAAGAGAGGGGTAATAGGACCTCACCTTGGAACTCAGAACCCAATCTAGCACCCCAAGATCCAGTACCATACAATATCCACTAAAGGCCAAAGGCCTCTGCTCTCAGGTCAGATTGCACAAAAAGAACCTGCAGACTTTCCTAGCATTAGACAGAGGCCGACATTCTAGTGGAATAGACTTGTTTCATCACCAGCTTTCTCAGGATGTGAGTCCTGGGCAAGGCCCACTTGGTGTACCCCTTGAATGCTCTCCAAGACTAAAAATAAAGAAAAGTTAGCCAATACTGCAAGAAAAAACAAACAAGTAAGTCATTGATACCAATTCACTGAATGAAGATTTCTAAGCAGAAGTCTTTGTCGTAAGGATGTTAAATGAGATTTTTGCAGTTGAGAATGGAACAATTGCCGCCCAAGCAAAGCCATCTTCCAGATATGAGGTAGAACTAGACATTTTCAGGATAATAAAAGCAGGAGAATTTATCACCACCAAGCCTATTTTAGAAGAAATGCGAAAGAAATACAAAAGAAAACTGAAAGACACTAAATAGAAAATGTGATGATGTTCACTGGTAAGAGTAAACATATGAACAAATCCAAAATATTCCCAGCATTGTAAATACACTATCTAAGCCATCCATATCTTTAGTATACAGACTAAAAACTGAAAAATCTTGAGTATATTAGTGATGTTAAATTGTTGACAGACATGCAATACAAGAGTGTAAAATGAAAAGAATTCTACATGTAGGAACAGAATGCAAGTGTAGAGGTTTATGTATTTATTTTTATATTTCCTATCTCTTTGTTCCTATTTGCTTGTTTCCCTATATTTATAAGCAATGCTAAGATGTTCCTAATTTCAAAATAGCTTTGTATAATCATAAGCAGTTTTTTATAACATACACACTAACTGCAAAGTAAAATATATATAATGAACTTACCAAAAGTAATAAAAATGATACCGAAGTACCTTACTGGAGAAATTCCCTTAATCATAAATAAAGATTGTAAAATAGGGGAGAAAGAAATCACAATAAAATTATAAAACATCCTGATTTAACCTAACAATAATTGCTTTAAATATAAATGGAGTAAAATTTCCAATTCAAAGATACAGAATGATGAAAGGCCTTGAAAAAACAAGACACAGCTATGTGTTACTTATGGGAAATCTACTTCATCTCTGAAGACTGCAAATAGACTGAAAGTGAAAGTACGGAATAAGATCCATGCAAATGGATCCAAAGGAAACAGGAACAGCCATATTTCTCTCAGATAACAGCGTTTAAACCAAAAGTAATAAAAAGAGATGAGAGAAAAAACTATTAAATGGTGAGTCCAGCAAGAAAAATAATTGTGGATGTGTATCCATTATCAGAACACCCAGGTATTAGAGCAAATATTAATAGATCTAAAGATAGATGTAAAGTAAAAAATAATAGTAGAGCAGTTCACTTCCATTAATGGATAGACCATCTAGTTACACATTAAGTCAACAAAGAACTAGCAGAATTAAATTGCAACCAAAACTAAAAGGACACATCTGCAGATGTTATCCAACAATTGAATACGTATTTTTCTCTATATAATACATGAAACATTCTGCAGGATAGATTATACACAAAGTCACAAAACAAGACCCAACAGGGTTTTTAAAATTATTTATTCACTTGTATTTGAAAGACAGATTTACAGAGAGAAGGAGAGACAGAGAGATATTTTCCATTTGCTAGTTTCACTCCCCAAATGGCCAAAGCTGAGCTGATCTGAAGGCAGGAACCAGGAGCCTCTCTCAGGTCTGCCACAGGTGCAGGGACCCAAGGACTTGGACCACCATGTGCTGCTTTTCCAGGCCACAAGCCAAGAACCAGATGGGAAATGGAGCAACCAGGACATTAACCAGTACCCATGTGAGATGTCAGTACTGGAAAGCTAAGGATTAGCCTGATGCACCAACTCCTCAAGAGTCTTTTTTTTTTTAATATAAATCATTTTGAGTACCTTTCATGACCACAATCTCATAATATTGATTTATCTACTATGGACAGTGATGGGGGTAGGAATGGGAGGGAAGGAGGAGAAAATGAAAGAGGAGTGGAGGGAAGGAGAAAAACATCCCATCCTCACATCCACTTGTGCATTTCTCTAACACCTGTTACAGCTAGGCTAGGCCAAAGCTGAAATCAAGCGCTGGAAACTCAACATTTGCTCCCACATGAGTGGTAGGAATCCAGTTACTTTAAACCAATGCTGCTGCCTCTCAGGACCCAGCAGAAAGCTCAGCGCAGTTAGAAACCAGAGATAGGTCTCACACTGCAACTTCTGACATAGGAGATAGACTTACCTGATGACTTACTGCTAGGTCAAATTTTCCTACCCCTTTCTTCATTTTAGTTATATTTCAATTCAATGTAACTTATTCAATAAGTAAAAATTTAAATTAAGTAAACTAAGAAGATTTGACACCAGCAGATCTCTCTTATGAGAAGACTAGAGGGTATACTGTAAAGGTCAATGCTCTAAAATCTTTTTGGATAATTTTAATATCTGTTATCTCAGTATCACCTGTACCAATTAGGTATTTTTTCACTGTGTGAAATCTTCTTGATTCTTGGTATTAATAATTTTCAACTGAAGCCTAGATATTTTTTAAATCTTAAAGTTAAACTGGATTTTTCTACTACCACTACAATTTATTTTAACATAGCAATGCTTTATGAACACATCTGAACAAATGAACAAAAATGAGAAAGCTAAATGAGCCTCATTATAAAGGCTTATAACACTCACGCTATCAGAGTTCCAAGGTTGGAAGAGATCTGGGATAAAGCTGGAAATACTACAAAGAAAAAAGTGACTAAAACCTCACAAATTTGGCAAGAGCCAAAAATCTTCAGAGAATAGAATGAATGCAAAGAAATCTAGACTGAGATACATCATAATTAAGCTTTTTAAAAATTTAAAATTAAATTAATTTAGTTTAATTTTAACTTAAAATTAAATTAAATTTTTAGAACACAAAGAAAAACCCTTGGAAGTAGTTATTTTAAAATTTCCCCTATAAGAGATAAGCAGTTACAGCAATCATAGATTTGGCCTCCATGAATCACTGAGGTCTAAATAAAACGACACAATATTTTTCATGTGCTAAAAACTATTAACCCAGAATCCTATACCCAGAAAAGTTATAACTCAGTAATAAAGAAGAAATAACTACATTTTAAAACAGTTGTAATGAAAGAATACTAAGAAAATGTATAAACAGCAGACTTACCCTATAAGAAAGGCTAATTGAAATCCTATATATAGAACAGATATGTCAAAAGAGGCAGAAAGGACACAATAAGTAGATGCATGGATAAATACAATATGGTTCCCGTCTCTATAAGTTTTCAAAAACTAGACTGATGGGGCTGGCATTGTGACATAATGGGGCCACTGGCTGCAATTCTTCTATCATATGTGGGTATCAATTTGAGTCCTAGTTGCTCCACTTCTAATGCAATTTCCTGTTAATGTTCTGGAAAAATAGCCAAAAATGGCCCAAGTGCTTGGGTCCTGCCAACCATGTGGGAGACCTGGATGAAGCTCCACGCCTTGTCCTGGTTCAGCCTGGCCCTAGTGGCCACCTGGGGAGTGAGTGAGGATGCAAATCCCAGTCTCAGTCTCTGTCTCTCTATATCACTCTCTCTTTCAAATAAACAAATCCATCTTAAAAAAAAAAAAAAAAACTACACGACAGTTGTAACAAAAAGCATAACACTGGTGAGGTTATAAACATGAAAGAAAATATGTAAGACAGTTACATTGGAAATAGAGGAAGATAGACACAAAAGAAAGTAATATTTCTATATCTCACTTTGAAATGGTAAAATAATTACCCAATTAGGTTGACAATTCTGTACATAAAAACCTGATACTTAGAGAAACTCCTAAAATAAGGCACAAAAGATATGCACCCAAAAGCAATGTAAATATATCCTACTATAATTCTAAATAATGCTAAAATTACCCACAGGAAGATAGACAAACAAAAATAGAGAAAATAAAAGCAGAGAATGCAAATGAAAAATCAAATGAGCAGTTTAAGTCCAAAGGTATCAATAATTACATTAAATGTGGGTGATGTAAACTTATCAGTTGAAATGCAGAGATTGTTGAGTGGATTTTTAAAAACGGGCTAGTTATACGCTGTATGCAAGATACTTCAAATATAATAGTATAAGCAACTAATATGTTAAAAAAGAAAGATATATCATTAAACTGTTAATTAAATAAAGCTGAAGTGGCTGTATAGTTAAAATAAAATTCAGACAAAATTACCAGAAACAGAGACATTATATAATATTGAAAGAATACAATGTGCCAGACATATTTTACAAGGAGTACACAATAAACAAAAGAGCTCTGAAATATGAAAAACCTATAGTGCTAAAGAAAATAGACAATCAAAAATTACAGTAGGATTCTTTAATAAACCTCTTAACAATAAATGGATGAACTAGGCATAAAATCAACACGGGTGCAGAAGAATTCAACAACACATCATTCAATTTATGGAACATTCCATCTACCAGCAGCAGAAAACAAATGATATTCAAGTGTTCATAGAACATGCACTAAAATAGACCAAACCTGGGCCACAAAAATACCTCAAAAACTTAAAATAGTTTAAATGTTACAAAATGGCCTCTCCAAACACAACACAATAAAACCATAAATCAATAACAAAGATTAGAAAGTCTCCAAACACTTGGAAACCAAGCAACACATTTCTAAATCATCTCTGGATCAACAAAGTCTCATGGGAAGTGTTTGAAAATGCATACACCAAATCCGATAAAAATTTTAAAAAAATAAAATATCAAAACTGGTGTGACAAGGGCAAGCAAAGAAAAAGTTACAGCACTAAATAAGTAGATTTGGGAAGTTCACACAATATTCATACAAACTAATAGTCCTGCAAAAGCCTAAACATACACATTATCAAAAAATTGTTCTTGATAGGCAACATCAGATTCTATTCAGATGTGCTACAGTGGGGGGATGGTTAAATAACCTGATATATCCATACCATGGAATGGTACTCAACAATGAAAAATATAAACTGCTGACAGATATGATAATTTAGATGAATCTGCTAAAGATTATGGAGTGAGAGAGCTGATCTCAAGGACTATATAACCTATTTTTTTTTTTTAAAGATTCATTCATTTTATTACAGCCAGATATACACAGAAGAGGAGAGACAGAGAGGAAGATCCTCCGTCCGAATGACTCACTCCCCAAGTGAGCCGCAACCTGGAACCTCTTGACTGCTTTCCCAGCAGTCCTTGACTGCTTTCCCAGGACACAAGCAGGGAGCTGGACGGGAAGTGGAGCTGCCGGGACCAGAACCGGCGCCCACATGGGATCCCGGGGCATTCAAGGCGAGGACTTCAGCCGCTAGGCCACGCCGCCGGGCCCTATATAACCTATTTTTAATTAACATCCTAGAAAACAATTACAGCTGTCCAGGATTCGAGGAGGGACTGAGATGGGGGGAATGCAACTAGAACTATAAGAAGGGATCTGTGTGGTCATGGAAATGTTCGGTACGTGTTCTATGCTATAGATTGCATTAACAGTAATATCCTAGATATATGAAAGTTCGACGAGTTGTTAGCATTGTTTAACATCTTATACTATTTCTTATAACTGTGTGTGCAATATCTAAAAGTCACAATTTAAAAATAATTAAATAAATAGTGTAATGAAGAGAGTATGAAAATTGTCCAAATTTTTAAAAAGTTAAATGGAACTATCAGCATACACCTTTGCTACCTCTGCAATCATCTAATTTCTTTAAGGAGCAAGACAAATTTCTGTTTTAGCACAGCCTGGAGGAGTGAGCAGAATCAAGGAATCAAGCAACCCCTCTACCCACACAAAAATAACTAATATCCCATATGCTTCTATTTTAAACACTTGCTGTAAACCTAAGAGCAAAAGGCTGTGCCAGGGACCAGCACACTGGTATAACACGCCAAACCTCCACCTGTGGGGCCAGCATCCTATAAGGGCGTGCGTTTATGCCTGACTGCTCTCCTTCTAATTCAGTTTCTGCTATGGCCTGGGAAAGTAGCAGAAAATGGCACAAGTCCTTGGGCCCTTTAAGCTGTGTGGGAGACATCAAAGAAGACCCTTGTTCCTGACTTTGGATCAACTCTGGTCTGACCTATGCAGCCATTTGGGGAATGTACCAGAGGATGGAAGATCTATGTCTATCCTTCTCTCTCTCTCTTTCCTTCTCTGTAATTCTACCTTTCGAGTAAAAATCAATCCAAACAAAAATAAATAAAATGCTGTATCTCTAAGCACTGATCCTTAATTCAGATTTTGATAAATTATGCCCAAATAGCATCATGCAGTTGTTGGCAGCATGTGGGATTAGTTTATATTTCTCACTATCAGAGGACCCATAGCAAAGTTTCTACAGCAGGCTTTGCAAGCTCACAAGTAATTAGCAAAGTAATTAGCAAAATCAAATGCCATTAAAGCAGAGTTAGTGTACTAGAAGGACAAGCTTCAACCAGCAGCAGAATCTTGATTCTTAGGTTGTCCCTTCCCCATGCCATCTTCCTCCTCAAATGTCCTAGAGACCATTCAGCAGAGAGCAGAGACAAGCAGCCCTGAGAACGCAGTTCTTATCATCCAGTAATCACTCTCACCATCAGATTGTCAATTTCCTCATCTCCCAAGCCTTTCCAAAGCTGGTCATTAGCCTTCTTGGGATGCCTAAAATCCATACTGAAGTGCCTGAGGTGGGGTCCTTGCTCAGCTCCCAATTTTACCTTCCTGCTATTGCACATATTTAGAGGCAATAGATAATAGCTCAAGTACATGGGTCCTTGCCACTCTCTTGAGTTGTGGGCTCCTGCTTATGTGGCATTAGGAAAGCGAAATGGCAGATGGGCTCTCAATCTGTGTGTGTCTTTGCATAGATAGATAGATAGATACATACATACATACATACATACATAAACAGATAAATACTCAAAAAAACAAATAAAGCAAATATCCTAAATCCGAACTTAGCCAAACCTATTATTAGAGATACGTTATAAATGACATTTGTCATATGTTACAGTCAACAATGTTCGTTCAACAGAAAGAAATCTGATCTCATATACAAAAGGAAAAAGTGAAAGTCCTTGTGAGAGCACAAGAAATATAAATGGTGTCACATAGTTGACACTACAACATGAAAAGACAGAAAAAGAATTGCATGAGTGTCTTAGCCATACTCACATTTTTCTTAATACTTGACATGCACTTGATTCTTAAACAGCAGAGTTTACAGTGTGAGGTAAAATCTTATGGTTTAAAGTTGCTCTTGCTTTCAGCATAGAAGTGCCTATCTACATAGAAACCTACTTTTCGTTTGTAATAAAAAGAAACACTGTGCAAAAACAGAATCTTCTTATATTGTTGCTGTTGTTTTTAACATCTTAACAAATTTTAAAAGTAAACTTTTAAAAAAAAGATTTATTTTTATTGTAAAGTCAGATATACAGAGAGCAGGAGAAACAGAGGGGAAGATCTTCCATCTGCTGATTCATTCCCCAAGTGGCTGTGACGGCCGGAGCCAATCTGATCTGAATCCAGGAGCCAGGAGCCTGGCTCTGGGTCTCCCATGTGGATGCAGTGTCACAAAGGTCCTGGGCCATCCTCAACTGCTTTCTGATGTCACAAATAGGGAGCTGGATGGACAGGAGGTAGTGCTGCTGGGATTAGAACCAGTGCCCATGTGCGATCCTGGCATGTGCAAAGCGAAGACTCTAGCCACTAGGCTACCACACTGGGCCCAAGTTATCTTTTATCACATAAATAATTAACTCACATTTTGGCCCAGAACCCATTGAAAAGCTTGCATTGGAAGTCAGTATTTCTTTGGCATGGATTCTCTCCAGTGAAAAACAGTAATATCTATTTAATAAGTCACCAAAGAGCACTGGTAGGATCAAAACCCATTGGCTGTGTAACTCTGTATTAGCTAAGAGATTATTTACTATAACTATGATTATGAGAAAATCATGTTTTTTCTCTGTTGTATTTTCCAACTAGACTAATAAGTATTTACCTATCTATTTGAAGATTATTATTGAGTAGGTATCTGTTCTGCCTTGCTAACATTGGACCCCCATTCCAATCAACAATACAATTAATTGGTTTATGACATGATTAAAAAACTATGAGGAAAAAATACAGATTCTTTATTTAGGCTTAGTGTTTGACAAACTTTGTCTACTTTAAATAAATTATGTAGTAAAGGTTTTGATTAGAAATAATGTTTTAATCCAAACAGATGGCAAGAAAATATGGTATGTGGGCAGAATGTGCAGGGATAAATGACTAATGGGGGAAAAGTCACTTAGTACTAGAGTCTTAGGAACTTGGAAAAAGCCTTTAGGAACATTTGTACCAATGGAAGAATCTGTCTCCAATAGTCAGAATATATGGGCTTCTGATGAGTTAATGAAGATGTCATGTGATAAGGTCAATACTGAGTTAAGCAGGAGGTAAGCAGCTCTTTCATTCCTGGGCAGCTTACCTAACTATGTCGTCTTTGGAATAAACCAAATTCCCTTTATAACTATCAGACTTTGATTCTAATTTGCCTTGTGGTATAAGACAGAAACAATCTGACCTAACAGTCCTTCTAGTCTTTGCAAGTCTTCTCAGTGTCTGGTTACATAAATGCTATATGAAGACCTTGGCACATACACGTACAGTCTATTTATAACAAAATAAGCTAACCACCTATCCTGCTTTGAAAACATCCTGCAGAGAGTTATGGTGTGATTTCAGAGAAACTATGTTATAGAATGCCAGAAAATTTAGAGTTGGATCAGTGGATCTTGGCTCCAGCAGATTCTAAAAGTATAACCTTAGAGAAAGTTCTCTGGGTCCAAACTGTAATGTCCTAGTGTTGTGTTATGTCAACATCATTTTTATCACTTTAGCAAGTGAGTTAGTAGTTTTTCTTTGATATTCTGAAAGACATCTGTATAAAGTCTATCTCAATTGGCAAAGAGTCATAAAGTGACAGAAGTAGGTACAAAAGAATTAAAAAGGGTTTTAAAGAGTTCTCTAGTACTTTTAACAATTACCCACTTTTATACAAAAATATGAATGTGTATGTGTGTATGTATACAAACACATACAAATGCAGTAAGAATCACACTATTCTACCTTTTACTATACATAAACTGTGTTATTATATTTACATTTTAGTAGTCTATTTCTCTCTGCAAAGGCATTGTGTATGACTGACCCAATGGATTTCATGACCCAGTGATGTGTCACCACACATGGTTTTAAAAATTCTACTTTAGAGGTCTTGGGATCTGCTTCAGACCATGCCATCAGTTCTCTGCATGATCCAAGTTACTTAATTTCTCTGTGTCTCAACTCCCTGTAAAATGCAACTGAGTTCGTACAGTTACTGCAACTATAAATCGAAATGCATTTATTTGCAAGAGGCAAAAAGAACTAAGAAAGGTAGAGAGGTCTTATTCAGGAATTAATATCAGAGCCATATCATATAGCAACTAAAATACACCACAGTACAGAACTGCAGAGTAGGAAAATATTTTTAATGAGTTTAAAAGATTAAATGAAACATGCAACTACAATGTGATCCAACAGTTGCCCTCTTTGGCATTCATCCCAAGAAATAAAAACTCATGTTCTCACACAAACCTATACACAAATGTTCATGATCACTTTATTTATAGTAAGTAGCCTAGAACTGGAATCAACCCAGATGTTCTTCAGTAAGTGAACAGTGAAAGAAACTAATACATCCAAATCATTTGATACTATATAGCAGCAGGAAAAGAATGAATGAGCTACTGACACATTCAACAAGCAGCATGAAACCTCCAGAAAGTGATGCTCAACAACATCCAAAAGTCAATCGAAAGGTTCCATGTTATTAGCATATACACTCATGTTATGTAACATTTTTGAAATCAAAACTTAGAGATAGAGGACACATTAGTTGCTTCCAGGCATTAGAAGTAGGATCACATGGAAAGAATGGAGTATGGTAATTCAGGGCAGATGCTGCTGGTGATGGAGATGTGCTGTCTCTTGATTGTGATGGTGGGTACAAACATCTACACGCCTAATAAATTTGAATGGAATTAGATACACTTATGTATCAAAGTGAACACACTTAAAGTGGGAAAATCTAATTAATATTGCTGAATTGACATGGCATTGTAAATTTCTGTTTTTCTTCCTCTTGTTGATTTTGTTTTGGCTTTTCATTTCGGGGCATTTATAGTGACTATGTGGTGAAGGCTGACATGACCACATGTGAGGATATGGTGCAGTGTGTATCTCTATTTCCAGATCGAGGATGGACTCCAGTGAAACTGCTTGATGTGTCTTGACAATGGGATCCTGGGCCCTCTGCCTTTGTCCATGTCCACAATGATGGACTTACGACTGTTTATCAGAAACCATGCTGTTCTAATGATACGGGAGAACTCAGTTGGGGCAGAGGGACAGTGAATTTGGTGAGGGGGTGAGGGAAATCCCAGGGCCTATGGAACTGTATCATAAAATGATAATGATTTTTTAAAAATGGAAAAGATACTCCTCAATTGAATCAATGTCAATATACTGATTGTGATGCTGGACTACAGCTTTGGAGGAAGGGGGGAACTGCTCGTAGTATTGCACACAATTGGGAGTGAATTTGTGATTATCTCAATAAAAAGCAATTTTAAAAGAGTATACACAAATTGTAATCTTCCACTCTGTCACTGCCTACTTCTGCATGTGTCCACATAAACACACACCTGTTCACATCAGGTTAAACTATCCCCAGACTGTCACTCAAGCAACCCTAAATGAGGCTGAGCATTCTCATCTGTTCTCCCGCCGCCAACCCGTTCCTGTAGACAATGATGATCTGGCCCTTCTCTCCCTCCTCACCTAATAAGGGCACATTTTGTTCTTCTTTCCCATCAATCTCATTTACATTCATTAATTTTAGAAAGTGATCTGTTTGAAAAATGATGGAATTTTCAGGATGTTTTAGATAATCAAGAAATCTGGAAATCAATGCAACTAACCAGTGAGTAAAGGCTTCTCTCTGGCTAGAACTGAGGATTCTTTTTCTAGGAGCAAAAGAGAACCTCAGAGAAGACAAAAGTGTGTGCATTAGACACAGGTAGAGTGTTGTCAGTTTCTTCAGGGTCTCAAGCCTGGCAGGATGAATGTGAATTGTATTTGAGACAGCAGTCATTAGGCAGATTTCCAGGGTGGCATGAAAAAGGAACAGGATGCCGGCACACCTCAACTGTGGGTACACAACAAGCACCAGTCTTGTTCGCTGCTTGTTTCCAGTCTGTGAGGAGATTCAGAAACTCAGTCCCTTGTCATAGATGTTTAAGAAGCACAATTCTACCACGGACATTCAGAAGTGAGGTGGTAAGGGCCTGAGAGTTAGCAAATCTAAGAAAGAAACGTGAAATCTGATGCCACGTTTGGACAATACTGGAAGGAGTGCTGAAAGCTGGAAGTAGGATGGAACAACATAAGCTATTATCAGAATACTAGAAGACTCACTGGGAGATTTCCCCAAAAATGGGATATAAATCTTTGAGAGGAAAACCACTAAGAATTCAATTCTTTCCATTTCCAGACATGGCTGTAATCATTTTTCAAGAGAACATTAACTGAACAAGGCATTTTTCAAATAAACATTCAAAAGAGGGCATAACTGATTTTCTTTAGTCTTTTATATTTCAAAAAGCCATTAAAACATTTGGATGTTTAAAGTGTTACATAAATTATGCCATCATTGTAGCAATGAAAGGATTTCACACCTATCTTTCTATCTATGATTTGATTTCCCTTCATGAAAATTCTTTGTTTTTGAAAAGTATTTATCATGCTGTAGCTATAATTCACATTAACCAAGGAATAAATTCAAAAGGTAACATTTGAAGTACCCTATTAGTATAAAAAACTTGACCTCACTTAACAACCCCCTTCTTTTTTTTTACAGTGTGTTTGCCAGCCACCTAAATTTTCCCTAGAAACGTATAATAGCATGGTAATTTCACTGCACAGTTTACAATTTGCCTCTCGTCAGTGAAAAGCCTGTCTGATGATAAGGGACAGAGAGTGGATGGACACTTGTGGATTTCATGTGGCTTGCACTTTATAACTTGAAGGCAAGGCTGTCATCAGCACACTATTCTGGAATAGTTCTTACACAATGAAATACACACAATAAATCCCCATACCTAACTTCAAAAAATTTTACACCAACATAAGTTTAGCTTTGAATTCTATTCTATCCAAATTTTTGAAGTACCCTGGTACATATGGATACTGATGTTTTGAAGTGTTATCACCTATTTAGGCAGGCTTGTGTATCTGCTTGTCTTCTAACAGCCTCTCTCTACTCAAGTACCTGCTGAATGCATCAGAGAAAAGCAGAAATGGGCTTCTGGGTAGACATGCCAGCTTTGGTTCCCAAAAGCACAAAGAACAGTCATACAAATTATTCCTAAATTATTTATTTATGCATTTATTTGAAAAGCAGAGTTAGAGAGAGGAAGAGAGAGACAATGGAAGAGGAAGAGATCTTCCATCCTCTGTTCATTTTCCATGTGACTACAATAAAGCCAGGAGCTTCATCTGTGTTTCCCATGTTGGTGGCAAGGCCCCAACTCCTTGGGCCATCATCTGACACTTTCCTAAGCACACTAGCAAGGAGCTGGATTGGAAATAGAATAGATGTAACTTCACAGGTGCCATTATGGAGTGCCAGCGTCACAGGAATCCCCTTGACCTGTTGTGCCACAGCACCAGCCCCAGGTAGGCATACTTAGAAAGAGGGATTCCTTTAAAACTATGAAAATAATCCTCAGGGTTGGGAGGAGGTAGAAAAGACATCAGGTCCCAAGAAGAAAAAGGAGTGGATCAAATGGGCAGACCTCAGATCAGCTCTCTCTTACATAGCAAGACTGGCCATGTTCTAAAATGAGCACCAAGAAACACAAAGTGAGACCCTAAGAACAAATGGCACCAGGATTCTGAGCACTTTCCTGGTAACATAGGACCCAGTACTCATTTCCCCTCCTGCACCTCAACATCTTGCAACTCTGAAGTGTTATTGAAATGTGGAGCAACACAGAGGTGGCTATGTAAGATTTTATGGAAATATGAACAGGCTAAAGCAGAAACAAGAAATAAACCCATAGCCAGAGCAGGCTAAAGAAAAACTACAGGGCTAGCACTATGGTATAGTAAGCCATACCTGCTTACGGCCTGGGAAAGCAATGAAGGATGGCCCAAGTTCTTGGGCCCCTGCACCCATGAGGAAGACCTGGAAGAAGCTCCTGACTCCTGGCTTTGACAAACTCAGCTCTGGTTGTTGCGACAGCTTTGGGAGTGAACCAGCAATAAGATCTCTGTGTGTGTCTCCTTCTCTGTAACTTTACCTTTCAAATAAAATGCATCCTTTAAAAAAAAAAAAACAGGAAAAATAACCCTGAAAGGGGCTAACTTCTGGCATTTACACCAGTGAATACATGGCAAGACAGAAAGAATTCAGTTACTTCTGCATATCTATGGAATAAGCCAGCTGAGGATCTTGACTGGGACATAGGTAGCTTACAAAGACTTTTACAACTGGGAGGCTGCTCTCAGTCACACGGAAAGGGTGTACCTAAGGTGGTTGCAGGAGATAACAATGGAGGCAACACAGGAACGCAGGGCATGGGGCTGAGTTCTTTGAGGAGGCTGACAGGAAAAGGTGTCCCCATGGAGCAGGATCTGAGGCAGAGAACTAAAATAAATCTACAATTTTTGTCCTTGTTCCATCATGGAGGGAACCCCTTTCCCAGTAAACGAAAAGTAAAAAGTGAATTTGAGTTACAGAAGTCACAAAGAGAAAAATTCCTTCCTTCCTTCCCGTTTGCTAGCAGTTATCAGCTAAGCCAGGATGAGTGCATGCAATATATCCAGGAGCTATGGAGAAAGAGGCAGTCAGATGAGATGTGCTTTCTCCTAAGGACCTACTGCCAGCTCTCCACCCTCCAGAGGGCACCTCATCCACCCAGTACACAAGATACACAGACAATGTCCTACATAGCACTCACATGTGCTCTGGTGGCCAGTTTTGGCTGACTCCTATGGGTACAACCTACAGCGAGCCTATCCATCACAGTGTTAACCAGCTAAAGTTTATCTTCATTGGTCCATTCCATCAAACTGTGAGAAGTCATCCTAACATTCAGTGGGTCACTAAGACAATTCTCAAACACAGGGCAATGTATGGGCTGACTTCTGCAGGTCATAGCTCTTAGTAGACTTGGGAAGGGTCACAAGTTCTACCAAATTATTGGTATGGTTCTCAATAAGTACCCTAGAGAAGGCATACTATCCTCCAGCTGCACCGACCTCACTAATACAAGCAATGTCTATACAATTCACACCTAATAAGTAATTAAGGAAACTCCTGTCTCCTTAAAGGTATTATTTGACTATTAAAACCAGTCTGCAGATACTTTCCTGAATACTTTGTCAAATTACAAAAGTTAAAAAGGTACGAAAAATGTGGGCCCAGAGTGATAGCCTGGTGAAATCCTCGCCTTATATCCACTGAGATCCTATGTGGGAGGCTGATCCTGTCCCAGCTGCTCTGCTTCCCATCCAGCTCCCTGCTTGTGGCCTGGGAAAGCAGTAGAGGGTGACCCAAAGCCTTGGAACCCTGCACTCATGTGTGATACCTGGAGGAGGCTCCGGGCTCCTGGCTCCTGGCTCCTGGCTTCCTATCTGCTCAGCTCTGGCTGTCACAGTCACTTGTGGAGTGAATCAGCAACAGAAGATCTTTGTCTATCCTTCTCTCTGTGTATCTGCCTTTCAAATAAAAAATAAATAAATAGAACCCTCAGAAAATGCTCCATAATTGATAACCTGGGATGTCATGGGGGGGGGGGGCAGTTCCCCATCCCCTAGGCAATGATGCAGCGGTTCGGAGCCTGGGCATGCTTTTCCTCTTACATCTCCCTCTCTCCCTGGTATGGGAAGAAGAAGGAAATGTGTGAGCAATGGTCTCACCCACTAACCCCTTATCCTCGGCCCTTCCTGCTCTGATCAACTGTGTAATCATCAATAATTAATTTTTTAAAAGGCATGAAAATGTTTGAAGATTAAGTAGTGATGGATTGTGTTTCCAATGAAAAAAGTTTTGTCATGTCAGTGTTTAAAATGTCAGTGTTTAAAAAATGCTGGGTGATATGTCAGGTATAAACAATTCCTCAAAAGTGAGAAAAAGTATTTGGTCACATTTTTGCCCATCAGTATTTAAGCAAAAAACTTCATTGTGCCACATATAAATCCACACTGGGTATATGTGTCTATATATAATATATAAAATGGTGCCATGTAATTACTACTTTTCACCTATTGTTATTGTGATAGCTGCAATGTGCTATGCCATTAAAATAAGTGCCAGATTTCCAAATTCACAGTGCCTTAAAATGCTTTGTATTAAAGCAGAACTGTGTGTGCATGTGCATCTAAACAGAAGAATAAGTGCATTTTGTCAAAAGCTTTTTCTGCATCTATCGATACTATTACATGATTCTTGTTTTTCAGTTTTTGGATGTGGTGTATCACATTTATGGATTTCTGAATGTTGAACCATCCCTGCATTTCAGGGATGAACAAAAATCCAACACCACTTCCTGCTAAAAACCCTAACCAAAGTAGGAATAGAAGGACCAATCCACAACATAATCAAAGCAATATATGAAAAACCCAACTCCAGCATTATACTGAATGGAGAAAACTGGAACCCTTCCCACGGAGATCTAGAACAAGACAAGGATGTCCGCTATCTCCACTGCTATTCAACATAGTCCTAGAGGTACTCGCAGAATCCATAAGACAAGACAAAGAAATCAAAGGAATTCAAATCGGAAATGAAGAAGTCAAGCTTTCACTATATGCAGATGACATGATCCTCTACATAGAAGAACCAAGAGACTCAATACCAAGACTGCTAGAACTTATACAAGAGTTTGGTAGAGTGGCAGGGTACAAAATAAATGAACAAAAATCAACAGCCATAGTGTATGCAAACAACCCAAGATGGAAAAAGATTTAACCAGCAAGATACTGTTCAAAATAACAGAGAAAAGTATGATGTATCTGGGAATAAATCTAACCAAAAATGTAGGAGACCTATTTGAAGAAAACTACAAACTACTTAAAAAAGAAATTGAACAAGACCTCAAAAGATGGAGCAACATCCCATGCTCCTGGATAGGCAAAATCAATAACATTAAAATGTCCAGGGAGGGGTGGGGAGAATCCCAGTACCTATGAAACTGTGTCACATAATACAATGTAATTAATGAATTTAAAATAAAATTAAAAAAAAATGTCCATACTGCCAAAAGCAATATATACATTCAATGCAATCCCAACCAAATTGCCCAAAACATTCTTCATGGAAGTGGAAACAATGATCCAAAGGTTCATCTGGAAACACAAAAAACTACGAACCATCCTGAAGAACAGGAAGTTAGCAGGGGGAATCACAGTTCCGAACCTCTGGACATACTATAGGGCAGTGGTTATCAAAACAGTGTGGTACTGGCACAAAGATAGAGAGGAAGATCAATGGAGCAGAATAGAAACACCAGAAGGGAACCCACACAGATACAGCCAAATAATCTTGGACAAAAAGACAAACGACAACCCAGGCAAATGGGAAGGTCTTTTCAACAAATGCTGTTGGGACAACTGGTTAATAGCCTGTAGAAACCAGAAGACAGACCCGCATCTCTCACCATACACTAAGATCAAATCTAAATGGATAACAGATCTAAACCTACATCCAGAAACCTTGAAACTTCTGGAAGAAAATGTTGGAAATACCCTGCAAGATTTAGGTGTAAGCCCTCACTTCCTAAAAAGGACTCCAAAAGCGCTAGTAGTCAAGACCAAAATAAACAAATGGGACTTCATCAAACTAAGAAGCTTCTGTACAGCAAGGGAAACAATCAAAAAAGTAAAAAAGCAACTCACAGAATGGGAGAAGATCTTCGCACACTACGTAGGTGATCGACGGTTAATCTCCAGAATATACAAAAAACTCCAAAACAACCAAAATACCAAAATGAACAGACCACTCAAGAAATGGGCATGGGAAATGGGCAGACACTTCACAAAGGAACAAACCCAAATGGCAAACAAACACATGAAAAAGTGCTCAAGTTCCATGGCAATAAGGGAAATCCAAATTAGACATCAATGAGATACCACCTAACACCAGTAAGAGTGGCCCACATGAAAAACAGCACCAACAACACTTGTTGGCGAGGTTGCGGGGAAAAGGGAACCCTACTCCACTGCTGGTGGGGCTGCATGTTGGTACAGCCTCTTTGGAAAACAGTATGGAGAACACTCAAACAACTCAAAATCTGCATACCATATGATCCAGCATAGCACACCTAGGAATATATCCAAAACACCTGTTTCACGAGAAACCAACATGCACCCCTATGTTCATAGCAGCATAATCAATAATTGCAAAAACTTGGAAGCAACCGAAATGCCCATCAGCGAAAGACTGGATAAGAAAGCTATGGTTCATCTACTCCATGGAATACTACTCAGCTATTAAAAAAAAAAAAAAAAAGAACGAAATGCAGTTCTTTGTGGCCAAATGGGTTCAACTCATACCATTATGCTAAAGGAAAGAAGCCAATCCCAAAAGGTTAGATACCACATGTTTGCCTTAATTTAAGATGACATGATGTCAATATGAAAAACAGTATATGTAAAATGTAATACTATAATGAAAATAGACATGAAACAGTTGAGTGGTAGCCTATGGCCATTTTAAGGTGTATAGAACGCAATCATGTATAAACCAAAGTTGAAGTGTCAGCGAAGGAGTCACAGTATGTGGTAAAGAACTTGCATTTTTTTTAAACATGTTGGTTGCTCAATACTATGTCAATTAATTCCATGACATTGTAAATTGTTGCTGATGTTATGTCGGGGCTTTTAATTGATAGGGATGGTGCTCTGCCGGTTCTACCTTCAGACCAGAGATGGTCACCCCAACAAGCCATTGAATTTGTCTGGGCAATGAGATGCTGGACTCTATGCTTGGTATATGCTTGCAATGAAAGAATCTCAATTGATTTTGAACTGTGGTAATGCAGCAAGGTGCAGGAATCCACTTTAATCCCAGTGCATATGCGACTCTGTCACATAATGCAATGTAATTAATAAAAAAAAAGAATAAGTGTAGATGGGCACTGAGCAAAGAGAAAAATGTCAATAGACTGACTTATTTACCAAATTCAGCTGAATCGCTCACATCTACTAATGGCAGGCTTTCTCCACAGTTAGTTTACTCCTAACGAATCTTCACAAGTTGACCTTGAATGGGGCTAGAAGTTACTCAGTGACTTCATATTTGTCCAATATACTTGAAAATGTATTCTCTTCCTCCTCAATAAGACACATTTAGAAATGCCAAATAGATTAATCAAAATTGAAATAACAACTACAGAAAGAATACAAAGTATTCAGAGTGCTACTTTGTTTTCCTCCAGGCTTACGAGTTCTGTATTTGGGGAGTGGTCTTTCACTAAAACACAAAAAACACAAGAGAAACAGAACTTTTACATTAAAATTTTTACATAAAACCTCCAATTGTGAACTACACACTCTAAAGTTAAAACAGACTTCTCTGCAAGCCCACTCAATTCCTATTAGCGAAAATGCAAGAGGAACCTAAATCAATCAGTGCCAATGAGGTGAGAAATGGGCAAACTGAAAAATCACCTCAGGTTTAGATAAAAAGCAATTAAGATCAGGAGACAGGACTAAATCTATTGCAATAAGTCTAACACCTATTAACTCATTTCTAAAAACTTGAAAGCCAAATGGAGAACAAAAATCCAGTTGAAATTCAAAAGTAGCATAATCAGAGTTTGGGAGAAGATCTTCAAAATACTACTTTGTTCCCATGCCTCCGGCCTCCAAATCATGTTTCCTTTCCTGCTCTGCACCTTGACATCAGACTCCATAGCCATGGTCCAGACTTTTTAACTCCTCTTCTCCTTCCCTTCCAGCTTTACTTGGTTTTGAGTTTTCCTGATAGAAACATCATCCCAAAGCCAATATTATCTATGAATGGAGAGGTGTGCTCCAAGAACTGGGATTCACAGATTTCAGGAGAGATCTTCACAGTCATACATAGACTTCACTGCATCCTACCTGGTCCCGAAACATATTCCTACCAATCCTTCAAAGCCTACCATTTTCCTAGATGCATGTTTTTTTTTTTTTTTGAGTAAGAGCGCATACAGAAAACTATGGGAGACAAATATCTTTGAAATAGTGGGTGGATGGGTAGACTGATGTTCATTTCTGCTAGAGCACAACAGGAATATTAAAATGGAGAACAAGTACAGGTGGTGCTATGATTGGTGAAAAGGAGATAGGGCTGAGCAAGACAATCCTGTTTGGATCACCTTAGCGAGTACTGCTGTACGTTGAATTTAAGTTGCCTGAGTACCTAAGAGGTGAAGGACAGTTATTCAAGAAACTCCTGTCTTTGAAGAACAGCAGTACCACGTTAAGAGCACAGGGTTTGTAACCAAATTAGCTGAGTTAAAACTCTGGTTCTGTTACTTACAAACTGTGTTACAACCATCTAAAATAAAATAGCTCAGATAGTTTAGCGATTAAGGTGATAATGGCTACTATGTATTGAGCACTTCCTAAGCCCGTTACTCCATCTGGTCTAAATCCTGTTAGAGCTTTTCAAACTTTTCCTGTGCACTCAACACACTAACGTATCTTACTTAACTACAGATGACTCAGTAGATTTGGGGTAGGGTTTAAGATTCTGCATTTTTAACAAGCTCGCAGGAGACTCTGCTGCTGTGACTTTACAGATCATATACTGAGCAAAAAGAGCATATATTACTTAATCCTCACACTAATCTTTAAAAGGCAGACTCATTATCTACACAAGGGCCATAATAGCCCCTCGGCTCTAGCAGACACACACACACGTCTCAGGTCTACATCCAGAGGCCAGAAACATCAGTTATCACCTGGGACTTTGTTAGGCATGTAGACTCCTGGGCTTCAGACTGAACCCAGGTATTCCCATTCTGCATTTTAACAAGATTGCCAGTGATTCCCATGCACAGTATCGTTTGACAAGCACTGGAGTAAAGGATCAGTCTCCAGTTTCAAATGTGTACACATTATTACTACTGAGAAATGTCCTTTGTACAAGATTAATTCAGTTGTAAGAAAAAAGTAAGATTTTAAACACATATACAGTGAAATAAATCACCCTTCCTCCCTAACATCTAGTAACAGGCAAAAAAAGGTCTTCTTACTTGAACTATTTCGATGTTGTTGTCAGAATGGTTGATTAGCCCCCTAATGGTTTAACAATCTTGAGTCTCCAAAACAAACCCTAATCAAAATTCAAAAATAACTTTCAAGATACCTAAATGTCCTACAAGTTATAAAATATACGGAAAATTAGTAAATAAATTCTGTTACTCTTGTTACTGAGCACTAAATTTACACAAAGCATTAGTGGCATTCCAGGTGATAAGATGCCCAAAGAGGGGCCCAAGCCATGGTCTCTGTCCTCAGTGGTCCTGCTCCAGAGGGCTACACCCTTCATCTTCAACTCTGCTGATAACAATATGTGCCTATCTCCAAGATGAAACAATCCTGTCATATCACCAATGGGGATGTGTTTAGACTAAAGAGAAGCAGGCATATACTGTAGACATACGTAGCTCCTTTCAATGAAGATAGTAGAAGACAGGTGTCAAACAAACTCTCCCATCTCTAACTGCCTGGAGAACGAAAGAGAGAGAGATTGGAGCTAGGTGTAGTCACTGGACACTGTTTAGAGGGAAGTAAAGCATTGATTCAGTCTTGAAAAACAATAGCATTTAGAGAAGTGGGGAAAAAAACAGGAACACATTCTACATGAACGAAAGCAAAGCTGGAATAAAGAAATCTGAAGGCAAACCTGGGACACAGTGAGGCAGCCAGAGACTGGATGCTGACGCCAAGACTCAGGAGTCAGATTAGGGCTCAAATTTTGGCTCCACCACTTACTAATTGATGATCCAGGGCAAGATACTACACCTGTATGTACTGAGATAAGTTACTTAACCTGCATAATTCACCTCCAACCCGTTTCCTTAGTTGTAAAATAAGTGGGGAAATTGGACCTACCCCTAGACAATTTATCCAGACTGTGTGAGCTAGTACTTCAAAAGCACAAAAATCAAGTGGGTTGGAGAAACAAACTTCTGCAAACAAGTCCTGAGAAACAGATTTGAAAAGATAAACTGGGCACTGCTTGTGGAGGCTTTTACATGACCTATTTTGAACTGGATCTTAAAAATGACAAGAACTGTTGAAGGCTTTGAATGTCATAAACGTCAAAGGAAGACAGAATGTCTTTCCTGATGAGTCAATGCAAGAGTTTCCTTCTTTAAGGCTGTCCATAAATCCATTCTCCTATAGATCTTAAAAGATGCTTGTTATCCTCACCATATCTTTTCATTCCAGCTTTCGTTCATCTTTTCATTTTGACAATTTTTTGTTTAACTTTTTGGAAGTTTCATATTTATACTTTTAATGACCCTTTCATTTCTAAACTGAACTATAAGTAAATCTGAAAATAAATACCAAATACAACAAAGGATATTTTTCCAACCCTAATAGCTATCAGGAATAATCTCTGCTTAAAGGAAACAAGACATAATGTATTATATACCCATTAGCAGCAAATATTAGATTCATTGACTGCATAATTCATTAATGTAAGAATAAAAAGCCCCAGGAGAATATTCCAAATGAAGCTAGATATTGGAATACAGAATTAATCACCTAGTGTTAAAACATGAGAATTATTATCTTTAATTAAGTAACCCAATGATCTCTCCAACTTTTGTAAGCTCTCTTTTTACCAACTTTAGAAAGGCAGATACTAGCAGGCAAAGCAGGCATATAATCTTCAGAGTCACTTTCCTTATTAATAGTTTTTGTCCAGCATAATCTCAATTCTTTGTTTCAACTAAATATTGGTAGCTCATGTTGACCACTCCAGTCTTGGCCCCACATCCTCATGTCAGAGTCCAGCTGCAGACCAGGTGAGAAGGATGTGGGCAGTTCTTCAGAGGCCTGACCCTCTCTGGCCACCTTGCACCCCTTCTCCTCTGGCATTTGCATTGTGCCTGCCTTGGGTTCCCACTCGACCTCTGTGCGTACTCAAAGGAGACCTACAGAGTATGTCGCAGCATAGTTACCACACAACCAGTAGGGACAGCTATGAAGGAATACTCATTCCACCCTTCTCTAAGAGAGAAGGTGCTGATAGATACCCCATGTGCTGACAAAGTCATCAAAAATCAAGCCTTAGACATCCCTAGCAGTAGAATTAAGTACTGCCTTGGTACCTAAAGTCCCATCCACTTCATTTCATATCCAAGCTCACTTCTCACATAAACTACCTGACCAAAGGTTTTAGTTTTCTAGTTTTCATTTTCTTAGACTCTACTTTCAAGGCACACTGGTTACAGCAACTTAAAAGTAGAAATTGAAATACTGATAGACATTTCAGCAAACTAAAATGATGTCCAATGCTTATAAAATTTCAATGCAATAACCTAAATTATAGAAATACCTTTATTTTAAAATGTCTAATATTATATAAATATTACCAAGAGTCCTTTGATTTCATTTCAGTATTATTTTAAAGACTATTGTGGAAAGTTTTGAATCAACAGTCATTTTGTTTTTGCAATTGATGTTTACTCAGATACTACCTGGAAATTCCATATTAAGTCTAAGAAATATGCTAAATTGGAGCCTATCATGAAGGCTCAGTAGCTAAAATTCTCGCATTGCATGCACTTGGATCCTACATGGTCACTGGTTCATGTTCCAACTGCTTCACTTTCAATCCAGCTCCCTGCTGGTGCCCTAGGAAAGCAGTTGAGGATGGCCCAAAGCCTTGGGACCCTGCACCCGCGTGGGAGACCTGGAAGAAGCTCCTGTCTCCTGGCTTCAGATCAGCTCAGCTCTGGCTGTTGTGGCCACTTGGAGAGTGAATTAGCAGATGGAAGATCTTTCTCTCTGCCTCTCCTTCTCTCTGTAAGTACATCTTTCCAATAAAAATAAATCTTAAAAAAGAAAGGTGCTAAGTTGGGTGATAAGGCAAAAGGGTAAGTTTATTCCAGACACACTTGGAGTTAAGTTTTGAATATATTTACATATTATTTTGAAAGAATTCATTCCACTGTTCACTTTCCATATAGTTGCAAAGATCCAGGGAAGGCCTGGTTGAAGCCAGGAGCCAGGAATTCCATCTGGGTCTTCCACATGGGTAACAGGCGATTAGATTGTCTGTGGATGAATTGAAACTTAAATCAGCACTCTGACACAGGATGCCAGTGCTATAAGCCATGGCTTAAGCAACTGCACCACAACACTGTCCCCACCTAGAGCTTTTACTTTAAATTGCGACATGCCAAAGATGATTATTCTGTGAAGTTTCCTGGATTACCAAGTATTACCCTGTTATCTTGGCAGACTAGTTTTTATGCATAGATTTCTTTATTAATACAGAGAATATGTTCCACACAAATTAGACATTAAAGTTCTAAAAAGAAAAGGTGGAGATAGTCATACACTGAAAGTCACTGCTTTATTTGTCATGTATTGAGAATAAATGATTGACACAACATTTTCTGCTATTTTGTTGGGATGCAAATGGTCAGTCAATTAAGAGTCTTCCACTGAATAGCCTCTGCCACTGAACAGCAGAGCAATATTAGCTGAAAAATCAGAGTTCGGTAGAAGGATCATGAGTTGGAAACTTAATCACCCGGTCAAATTAAAGATTCAAACATGAAGAAATTTTAAAAAAGAAAAAAAGAAAAATCTGCCCACGGTCTGAGTTGGCCATTTGGCAAGTCTGAGTTTGGTTATAAGCTTTACGATTTTTTTAAAAATTTATGTCTACTTACCACTCACAGGGAAAATCAAGTGCCTCGATGAAACTGAGGAACACCCGTTGATAGCTAACACACCTTAACACCGACTAAGAGGTGCATTTCATTCCTAGCAGGGATGTCAGCCACATGCAGGAAGAGGCAAAAATGGAGTCTTTAATTTTTCTTCCTACAATGGTCCTAGGATGTAAACCTCCCTCTTTCAGGAGGTACAGTGGAGGTTGTAATGCCCATGGCTAAGGTTACCTTGGTCACAGATGAGAGCTCTTGGAAGGGCCTGTGCTGGGAAACAGCAGCAGGGTGTCTTCACAGTGCGCATCCTAGCTGACTCAGACCTCTGCAGGGTTCAAATTCACAGCAGTTAGAAAGTGGGAGGAAAAAAAACAGACAAAAAAACCCTGCCAAACTCTGCCTCTGGGGAAAAATTTTACCTTAAACTGGGCCAAAGTAAAGAGAATCTGCTCCCAGGGGAAATCATGATATGCGGCTTTAAAGACCCGGGCCTCGGCTGGTCAGACTTAACTACAATTCTTCTCTTTTCCTAACTCAACTCACTCAACCTTGCTACAACTGAGTCTCTTACTTAGACATCTTATTATGGAATGAATTCATTTCCAGCTAGGAAAACAGAATGTGTTGTGGTTATTGCAAACAACATGAATGGTTAAAGGAAAAAAATAGCTGAAATATGGTTTTAAAAGAAAACTGGCTGCAAATGCATTGGAAGGGCTAAAGGGTAAATGCGTCGAAAGGACTAACATTAGCTGGAGGTGGTACTACCTAAGGCTCAGCAATCCTTAGTCTTTCACAGTCAAAGCCCAGGCCCCATTTCATTTGGCTATAGACCTCAGCAAGGTACTCAAACAAGGTTCCAATGATTTGCCACACCCTCAGGAACTGTTCAAGCTACAAGTTCATGGTCCCAGTGAATCTGCTGAAACTTGTACTACTGCTTTGCCCGTCCTTGGTGCAGACGGTAGAGGGCTGTGCATGCACCAGAGCCCCTGTAAAAGCCATGTGCTTGCTGCCTTCCTTAACTTACTGCCCGCAGGATTGTCTCCTACCAGCAGATCATAAACAAAAACGCAGTGGGCAGATTAATCTTGGAAGTAAAATGCTTAGACTTGCTGCAGTCCTGGGAGAGAGGGAAAAAAATTCCAAAGAAGGCTTGAGACTACATGGCAGAAAATAGCCAGTATGACAACATAGCAAAGTAGCATGTTCTATGCTTTTTACAATTAAATGATGGAGAAACAGTTACAGTTTTTCTTTAGAGACACATTCTTAATCATCTGTTATTTTGCTGGTATGTGCAGAAGATATTAGATAGCAGGGTTTTTTGGCAATCAACTATTCTAACTTACAAATCAGGTTACTAATCATGTAATTTTTAATTATTTTTGAAAATCACTACACAACAAGTTACATTTTTACTTCCCAAGCCTATACATTGTCATCTTAAAAAATACTTGGCTTCTAAAAATGTATTTAAAATGTTCAGTATTACAATTTTCCTTACCACTTCCTTGATATATGTCTTGAAAATCTGATGAGTTTTAAAACAAATTTTCCCTCTTTTTTAAAGATTTATTTATTTTTATTGCAAAGTCAGATATACAGAGAGGAGGAGAGACAAAGAGGAAGATCTTCCATCCAATGATTCTCTCCCCAAGTGACCACAACGGCCAGGGCTGTGCCAATCCGAAGCCAGCAGACAGGAGCCAGGAACTTGCTCCAGGTGTCACACATGGGTGCAGGGTTCCAAGGCTGTGGGCCGTTCTTGACTGCTTTCCCAGGCCACAAGCAGGGAGCTGGATTGAAAGTGAAGCAGAGCTCCTGGGATTAGAACGAGCACCCATATGGGATCCCCATGCGTTCAAGGCGAGGACTTTAACTGCTACATCACCATGTCAGGCCCCAATTTTTGCCTTTTAATAGAAGATTTGTATCTCTAAAATAAACACAAAAAGATACTGTTTCCCATAATGGAGGTTCTATAATTATTCTTTTATTTATAGGAGCTTCTCCAAAGTAGTACACATTAAAGGATAAGAATTTCAATTAGGAAATGACAGAGTTGTCTTCTCACGCCTTTAAGATTTCTCTTCTCTGGGATCCCATATGGACATGTTGGAAAGCAGTGAAAGATGATCCAAATGCTTGGGCCTCTGTCATCTGTGTGGAAAACTTAGATGGAGCTCCAGGCTCCTGGCTTCACCCTGGCCTGACCTTGAGGAATGAAGCAGTGGTTTTAAGATACCTCTCTTTCTCTCTCTGCATGCCTGTTTCTCACTGCCTTTCAAATAAAAGACATTTTTTATAAGAAAAGAATATAGACTGTCTTCAGCTCCATCACTATTTCATCTCAGCAAATAGGAGCACTCGGTAATTAATACAGAAAAAAGACACTGCTTGGTTGGTTGGTCATTTCTATTATTGGAAACAGTATTTATTAAGCATTTATGCTGTCCCTTGAAACAGGTACTGGAGGTATGAAGAAACTAAAAATTTCTTGAAGGGAAACCATTATTCAGTAAGGGACACCAAATATGATTTTCTTAAAAGGAAATTTTTAATTTGCAGTTTAAGAAGATGATACTCTGTAGGGCAAGTGTATGTAGGTTAGAACATGGTGTTGGGCTGATGAATTTTAGCTCTTACTTATGCTATGTGTCAAGTGAGTGCTATGCACAGTAAGCACTACAGAAGCTCAAAGGTGACATCCTGAACGTGCCTCTCCTTTTTTGTACTTTTTATTGTCATTATTTTTCATGACCTAATTTTGCAGGTATAGGGATTCCCCGTCCCCATATCCTCCTTTCCCATCTTCCCCACCATTTCCTGCCATATTATTACAACAGTAATAATATGGGGCAACAGTCACCAATCCAACAATACAGGCATCTCAATTTCAGTATCTAACGTCACCAAGAGTAGAAAGGACTTCCTAACACTTCATGCACAGATAAAGCCCCAAGAACAAATGGAATTTAGACATTTCCAAACAGAAAAAAATTAATCTTTCCACTTTGCTACAAACTTCATGCTTTTCTTACAAACATTAAGTAGCTTGCCCTTATTCAAGATTGACACAGAAAGAATGAGTTATGGGGCCCAGCGTGGTAGCCTAGCAGCTAACGTCCTTGCCTTGCTCATGCCAGGATCCCACATGGGAGTTGGTTCTAATCCCAGCAGCCCCGTTTCCCATCCAGCTCCCTGCTTGTGGCCTGGGAAAGCAGTGGGGCACGGCCCAAAGCCTTGGGACCCTGCACCCGCGTAGGAGACCTGGAAGAGGTTCCTGGTTCCCGGCAACGGATCGGCGCGTACCGGCCCGTTGTGGCTCACTTGGGGAGTGAATCATCAGATGGAAGATCTTCCTCTATGTCTTTTCTTCTCTCTGTATATTTGACTTTCCAATAAAAAATAAAAATAAATAATAAAGTATGAAGATTGGCATACACCTTTAACAGAAATCAGAACACAAAGCATAGTTTCTGGGAAGATGCAGTTTTAAACTTCTGTTACTTCTGAATTTTAACCTCAAACTCTCATCCCAGCCTGGCAGCTGATAAACCCTGAAAGTGAGTGAGGCTAAGGGCATGAACTGGCCCTAGTTACTCAGAGCAATAGAAACTGAAGAGAGCTTGAGCCACACACATTCCTGTGTCCTGTGCTCCAAGGGCTGCACAGTCATGTGTGTGCGTGTGTGTGTGTGTGTGTGCGTGTATGTGTTCCTGTCCCTCAGAAGCTACAGTAAATGACACCAGTGCTCTGCATCATTTCTGGTCCTGAGGCTGGAAGGTGGTATTTGTAGATGTTATCTCCCAGAGTGACAAACAGAGCCCTTCCTGCTGCTCCTTTGCTGGCCAACATGTGAAAGGCCATCGGTCTTTGTGGCTCACGGGCACTCCCCAGGTAAGGTGCACCAGGCACTGCATCCCAGCCCAGGGGGCAAGGAGCACTGGCAGGGAGAACCAACACTACAGAAAAGATGTTAGGAAAGCATCTCAGAACAAAGAAGCGACGGGGAATGAACTCACAGCCAAACTGAATTTATTGGAAAAAATAAATTCAAAGAGGCGACCAGTGTGTGGACAGAAGAAGCACAAACACGTGGCAGAGGCCCAGTATTTAAGCAGGCTGGATCTTTCATAATTTTTAAATATTGGGATGTCCTGACAGGTGGGGGAGAAATAGGGAAGTAGCTTGTGATTAGAATAGTTCTTCCTGGACAGCATGAAACTTGATAGATTTTGCCCTCTGGACAGGTGGAAGGAAATGCAACCATGTTAGCTGGAGCTAACTGAAATGCACTGTAAAAGTTCCTGAGGAAGCTGCATTTGTTCACTGCTAAGTGGAAATCAAACTGGCTGACAAACAAAAGATCTATTGAAATACAGTGCAAAGATCATGAAGAGATTTTACTGGGGAATTCTGATGGCTGTGGGGAAACAGACGTGTGTCCTTGCTCCCACAAAGAGAACTCAGAAATCAGAGAGGAAAGAATAAACCCAGAATTTTTCCTAAGAGTATAATTCCTAAAGATAATTAAGCAAAAAATTATGTAACAAGAACCACAACAACCATTATGAACTAAAATGTTCAGATGATAAGTTGGAAAAGAAGGTCCCTGAGAATAATCAAATTAGTGAACTGCAAAATCAAGTGGAAGAAATATCTTGAAGATCACAGTGAACACTATTAGATATGAAAAAAAGAAGTAGCTGTTTGCCATGTTATTTACATCACTGCTTCGCAATCCTGTATTCCATGTTGGTGAGCCAAGCCTGACCAAGTCACAGCTCCATTGGTTTTCATCCACCTTCTAGATAATGTACAACCTGGGAGGGAGTATAGGAATGGCTCAAGTACCTGTGCCCCTAGGATGAACACTGAAGACCCAAACTGAATTTCAGTCTCCCAGCTTTGCCAAGCTTTGCTCTGGCTATTGCAGACAACTGGGGATGAACTAGCCTGATTAAGCTGTTGCTCCATTTCTCTCTCTCTCTCAACAATAAAAAGCCTGAAGTGAAGAAAACCACAAACTTCTAATGGATATAAATAAGATATAAATAAGATCTGAATGAATTTTAAAACTATATTCTTTATTCTCTGATAACATTAATGTTCAGTCTCAAAAAACCCATTTCTTAATGGGACGGATTTAAGTCTTCTGAGGACCTCAGTAAATTGGCAGCTCTAGGGAGTAACATCAAAGTCCATATGGGAAGAATAAATTCTGGAAAAAATACAGAAGTACAAATGAAGATAACAGTGGAGCTCACGATACAAAGCATTTTAAATTCAAAATATACTGTAATAAACTAATACTGAAAGAGGATCAGATGAATAGATCAGTGGCTTAGAAGCTCTAGAAACAAACTTCAAAACACCTAAGAATTTCATGTGTGACAAAGATGGTATTTCAAATAAGTGAAAAAATGGATATTTAATAGATGATGGCGCAACAATCACTAATTAAAAAAAAATATGCTCAGACTTGTTTTAATGGCCTGAACCATTAAACTAATGTCATTTGTATATTGATTGTTTTTTTAAATTATAAATTTTATTTAAAATATGAATGCCACAATGATAAGAAACTCATAAATAACAGCATGCAACACATTTCAGAATAAAGATTGCAAGTCTTTAACAATGTATTCAGTAATAGCATCTCTTTACACAGTCAGTTATATATGGGAGGATTATCTTGATAATGAGAACTACCACTGCATTTAAAAATTAATTTATCTTGTGGCTGTAAAATAAATGTTAAATAGCCCATATACTACTCTATCACAAAATCCTGTTGTAACTTTATTTAGTTGACATTTTAATAGTCTTTTAAAAAAGATGCATTATAGAACATCAAATGTCTTTGACATTTGGAAAAATAAAAATACTATATAGATTAAATGTTCATATCTGATGTTGCATACATTTCTTTTTTGTTATTTTTTAATACATTTTATTATTCTTATTATTTTATAGTACAGTTTCATATTCCCTTATCCCCTCGCCATTTCCCTCCCCCCCAGTTCCTCTATATCATTACTAACATATAGTTCTTCATACTCAGTCATATGTCCATCATTGCAGGCCTGGACAATGGCAGAGAGTCAGGAATCCTATTGTCAAGATACAGTAAACAGTTCCATTGTAAGTCCATTTTTGTCTGGAAGCAGAAATGCATACCACACTACATCCTCACATATGAATGTTAGTCTCCATTTCACAGCTACTGTACATCCCCTTAAATGAAAAGTCATGTTTCAAAATCAACAATAGAAAGAAAAGAGGAAATTTACAATGCCATGAAGTTAAATGACATGTTACTAGATATGAGTCTCCATTACTCAACTACTGTACATCCCCTTAAATGAAAAGTCATGATACAAAATCAACAAATAGAAATTTACAATGCCTGAAGTTAAATGACATGTTACTAGATATGGCAGTCTCCATTACACAGCTACCATCCATCCCCTTAAATGAAGAGCCACAAAACAAAATCAACAACAGGAAGAAAAAAGAAATTAACAACACCAAGAAGTTAAATAACATGCTATTAAATGACTAATGTGTAGCTGAAGAAATGAAAATCAAGAACCTTCTCGAAGAAAATGATGCCACTTCATGATCTACGAGTCATTGAATGATTTAATCAGAAGAAAGTGTTTTGAAGAGATGAAACTAACAGAGAATAACAAAACCCATGTGATATAGTTTCTGCTAATCTTTGTTGAAGTGTGTCTCCTCCAGACAATAAGCAGATGGGTTTTGTTTTTTAATCCAGTGTACTACTCTATGATGTTTGATTAAGCTTAAGCTATTTACATTCACAGTTTAATACACATGGGTGTTACTTTGGTCCTGTCATTTTAGGAATGGGTTGTTCATTGGTTTAGTCTTCTTTTGTCATTTTACTGGGATGTTCTTCCCTTTTGCCTTTGGTTTTGGTCGGTGCTACTCCTCTTCTCTGCCAAGAGAACTTCTTGAAGTGTCATTTGTAGGGCAGGTTTGAAAGAGGCAAATTCTTTTAGCTTTTCTTTACTGGGGAAGAATTTTGTTTCATTTTCAAAGACAAAAGAAAGCTTTGCTGGATATGTTATCCTAGGCCGAAAATTTTTTTCTTTTAGAATCTGGAATATGTCACTCCATTCTCTTCTGGCCTGTAGAGTTTCCCGTGAGAGATCTCCTGTGAGCTTAATTGGCTTTCCTTTATATGTCAATTGGTTTTTTTCACGTGCACACTTAAGGCTCTTTTCCTTATGTTCAATTGAAGAGAGCTTGATTATCATATGTCATGATGAAGATCGTTTTGTTCAAGCCTGTTGGGAGTTCTGTGCCCCTCCTGGATCTTGTTTCCCAATTCTTCCTCTAGATCAGGGAAATTTTCCTTTATTATTTCATTAAATACATTTGCAAACTCAGCTTCTCTTTCTGCACCTTCTGGGACTCCCATAACTCTTAGATTTGGCCTCTTAATAGTGTCTTTCAATTCTTGAATACTTTTTTTGGCCCGATCCAGCTCTGCTTCCAGCTTTTTGTTTGCTTCCCCCTGGTGACAAGAAATACCTTCCAATTCTGAGATTCTTTCTTCTGCTTGCTTCATTCTATTTTGGAGACTCTTCTTTTTACTTTTAATTTTCTCTACTGTGTTCTTAATTTCTGATATATCAGCCTTGATTTGCTTTATTGCTTCCTTAAATTCTTTGAACTCTTGCATGAGCTTCTCATTGTTGATCAGAATCTTTAAAATGAGTCTTATGGATTCTGTGTGCCCCATTTTCTCAATGTCTTCCTCAGTTAACTCTGAGATTGGCATAGGGTTTTGCTCCATTGCAGGAGAGTTTTCGGCAATATTCATTGTGCCTTTGTCTCTTCTTTTGCTCTTGATCATTGTACTTCTGGCTAGCAGAGTCTTCTCCTTGGGGCAGGTTTCTAAGCTGTGTCACCCACAGGTCTGCAATGCGATTTTACTTATTGCAGTTGGTACACAACTTTTCTTGCAGCCACTTGTGCCACAACCTCCAGCAAGTTCCAGGTCTGGGTTCTTATGTTAGATTTCCACTATGGTCTCCACAGCCCCAGGTCTTGGCTCACCACTCACCACCTCCTGTGATACCGTGGTGAGGCTGCACTGTTGTCTCTGCAACCTTTCTCCCACTTCCAGTTGGAGCATGTCCCAGGATTAGAGAGACACCAGATGTCCTATATAATTAGGTTTTTGGTGGTGCTGATCTTGTTGGAACCTGTTGGACATTAGGTCTGGGTGCCACACGAACCTATTTTGACCCGTACAATGACACAGTCAGTATTATTTTCCACGGGACCAGTGCAATCTCAGACCTCAGTAAGTTCTCACGAGATCAGCACATGCACAGTTTACTGTTGTCCCCTGCAGTCCCAAAGCTATTGCCACAGTGCCCAAAATGGCGCCCGCCATACAACCACTATGGTTCTTTATCTGCTGGCCGTGAGATCCGAGGGCTATCCCAGACCTGCCCTGAGTGGAACCCATAGAATGCCACGTCGTTGCAGTTCACCCAGACAGAAATGAGCTCACTCCCAGCTCAGCGCATGCTCAGTCCTCTCCCTTGCCCTTTCCTCCTTACACAAAATGGTGCCCAATTCAGCTCTAGGGAGCTGACTGGGCTGTGAAATCCACTCTGTTCTCACACTGCCCGTCTGAGATCTGCTGCTCTGTCTCTGCTCTTGGTCAAATCAAACGGACCAGCAGGATGGACAGTTCTTTGTCTGGGTTCACCACCCGAGCTCCCAGTCAAAGTCCCTTACCACCTGGTTGCTGGTGGAGTTCTGGCTGCTGTGGAGTTCAGATTGCCGTGCTGGAATATCAGTCTCTGCAACACCACACCATTGTGTCCGCTGCTTTCCTGTGTCTGTCAGTCTCCAGGTACCCCTCTGCTGTTGTTCTGTCTTTTCCTATTTCCTGAAATATGTCCTCTCTGCTTCATCCTAGTTAAATGTTTTTCCGTCTGTATAAATGTGTCCTTACCCTATTCCGCCATCTTGATTCTCTCTTGTATATTGATTTTGTTATGGACCTATTTATTTGGAGGTAATTATAGATTTACAAGGAGTTGAAAGAAATAATATACAGAAATCTATACAGTTTACCCACTTTGTTCCAATGCTAACACCTTGTAAAACTATAGTACAGTAATAAAAGTGAGAATACTGTTAATGACACCATCAAGATATAAAGTATTTCCTGCATAGCAGGAACCCTCATGTACACCTTTTAAAGTTCATCTGCCTGCCCACCCTCTTTCCATGACTGTTGCAAACCATTGATCGTTATCTATTTCTATCATTCTGTCACTACCAAAATGTTACATAAATGGAATACTAAAAAGAATAATTTCTCAATTACTGTGTACAGTGTCCTATTAAAACCTATTCAGTTGTGATAAATAATATTGTTCACATTTCCTACACCCTTTCTTATTTTTTGTCTAATGACTCTATTAATTGTGGAGAGAGACGTTAATTGTGGATGTGTCTATTTCTCCTTTTAGCTCTGTCCACTTCAGCTTTATGTATTTTGAGGCTGTTAGCAGAGTCATATACATTTATGGCTGTTATGTCTTCAGGATTTATTATCCCTTTAATTATATGGAAATGTTTCATTTTATAAAAAATAAAATCTTGTCTTGAAATACATTTTAGCTGATACTAATATAACCATTCCATTCTTTAATGCTTTTTTCATTCCTTTATTTTCAGCTTATCTGTGTCTTTACATTTTAATTCACCCATTAGGGGCTGGTGCTATGGCTCAACAGGCTAATCCTCTCTGCCCTGTGGCATGAGCACATATGGATGCCTGTTTGGGTGATGCCTGCTCTGCTTCCAAGTCAACTTTCTGTTTATGGTCTTAGGTAACAGTGGAGGATGGCCCAAGTTCATGGTACTCTGCACCTACTTCGGAGATCTGGAAGAGGCTCCTGTCTCTTGCCTTCAGATCACTTCAGCTCTGGCCTTTCTGACCATTTGAGGAGTGAACAAGAGGGTGGAAGACCTTTTCTATCTAACTCTCCTTTGTAAATATATCTTCTCTCTGTAAATATATCTTCTAAATAAAAATAAATAAATCTTTAAAAGGAACAAATGCAACATTTATAAATATTACAAAATTTGATCTTCTTTATTCATTTTGATAATCTCTGTCTTTTCATGTGACAAGTCAATTAACATTTAAATAATTATTAGTACATTTAAGTTTGACCCAATACTTTATTATAATTCCTTTAAAGTACTTATAGTTAACATTTTATCACTTTATGTGAGATAAAGAAATCTTGCAACTACAAATACCAAGTTATTAAAATCTCAGCTATTATTTTAAGTTGATAAATGAGCTATATCTACATATATTATAAATCCAATTAGTCTTTGTTCTATTTTTCTCTAAGTTTTATTACTTATATTCAAAGAGATTTGTTAAATAAATGATATTTAAGTAAATTTTTGTTACTTATAAAGATGAATAAAGCAGAAAGAAAAAAATTTTTTTACATTTACTCAGTAGACTTAAAGAGGAAATTTCTCAACTTGATAAGTGGCAATAGTTAACATCCTAAATGATGACAGACTGGCTCTTTTCCCCAAAGAACTATGATCAGAACAAGGATTCTACTCTCAAAACTGTTTTTTACTACAGTGTTGAGAGTTTTAGCAAATGCAATAAATTAAGAAAATGAAATACACCTAGGATTACACAATGCTAGGTGATGATTACAGTTTATAATGCATAAATAATTACATATTTTATGAGCAAATAGAAAAGTGGAGCTTTTCTATTTGGTTCAAATATAAAGTAATGTCACAGAGAGGGGAAATGTTGATTTTTCCTGCTTTCATCAGTATACCTAGAATACATGTACTGAAATGGCCTAATGTAACTCACAAATATGTAATTAACATAATTTTAAAAGAAATACAAAGACCCAACAAAAATCAACAATAAAATGTATGCAATGAAAATTACAAGTTGCAATGAATAAAACTATACAGTTTTGTTTGCGAAGAAAACTGAAAAAATTAAGAACGTCTAAAAAAATCGAGCTATGAATCAGAAAGAAAGAACACAGTTGCTATTTCGAAATAACATGATTGTTTACACAGGAAAAGACTTAGCATAAATGAGTTCAGCAAAGATAAATGATGCAAAATAAACTAAGAAATAAATTGTTTCCATATACTAGCAATGAACACATACACACCAAAATTTAAAACAAAATGCTATATATACCCAATCAAAACACTGATATACTCTAGTGTAAATCTAACACAACATGTCCACAACTCTTACAATGAAATGCTGATGTGTGAAATGCTCCTGAAAGAAAACAAAGATCTAAATAGAGATACTGTGTTTGCAAATTGACTCAACATAATACATACATCAATTTCCCTTAAACAGGTGCAAATATAGTAACTCCAATAAAAATTCCCAACAAGAACTTTCACAGATACACAAAATGCAATTGTTTCTAAAATGTACATAAAAAGGCAAGAGAACTGTGACGACTTAAATTTTAAAAAGGAAGAATAAAGTGTTTACTTTGTTTTCTATATACCTGCAACTAACACGACTAATCATATCTGAAAACGGATAGGCAGATAGATCACTGAAACATAATTTAAAAACCCAGAAATACACTACACAAATAGGTCCGACTGGTTTTGATAGTGCCAAATGGATTTGATGAAGAAAATGATAGCCTTTTTCAACACTTGGATACTTACAAGAAGCAAGGGAAAAAAGAAGCAAAACAAAGTCTCAACATATTTTTAAAAACCTTATGTGAAATTAATTCAAAATAAAGTTAAAGTTTTACAAGCCTTATATAGCAATCCATTTGGGACACCATGTATTTCCCATATCAAAGCACCTGGATCCAATCTCTGGCTCTAGCTCCTGAGCTCACATTCCTGGGAGGCTACAGAGACAGCTTAAGAACTTGGGATGCTGCTGCCCATGTGGCAGACATGAACTGAGTTTCTGGCCCCCAGCTTCCGTCCTGGCATAGCTTTGGCAATTATGAACATCTGAGGAATGAGCCAGTAGATGGGACCTCCTTCTGTTAGTTCTCTCTTTATCTGTTTTAGAAAGTTATACATTTTTTTAGGGCCCGGCGACGTGGCCTAGCGGCTAAAGTCCTCGCCTTGAACGCCCGGGATCCCATATGGGCACCGGTTCTAATCCCGGCAGCTCCACTTCCCATCCAGCTCCCTGCTTGTGGTCTGGGAAAGCAGTTGAGGACGACCCAAAGCTTTGGGACCCTGCACCTGTGTGGGAGACCCGGAAGAGGTTCCAGGTTCCCGGCTTCGGATCGGCGCATACCGGCCCGTTGCGGCTCACTTGGGGAGTGAATCATCGGATGGAAGATCTTCCTCTCTGTCTCTCCTCCTCTCTGTATATCCGGCTTTCCAAAAAAAAAAAAAAAAAGAGTGTTATACATTTTTCTTAAGAATCTGGATTTAGGCCTGGGAAAGAGTTGTTAGATTTCACACCAAACGCATGATCCATAAAAGGACAAGTTGAGAACTTGGACTTTAATAAAACTGAAACTTTTGATCAAGTTAAAAAAGGGGACCTTTTTTGTTCCATTAAATCTTTTAAGAAAATAATAGAACAACAGATTTTCTTTACAACACTAACTATTGACAAACCTTGTATAGGTAAGGGACCACCCACCTCATACTGAAACTCAACTGGGAGAAAAGCAACAACAAGCAAAAGCAGGAGGTGGTGCTATGGTTTAACAGGTTGAGCTTCTTGCCTGTAATGCTGGCCTCTTACATGGGCACAAGTATCTGGCCCCACTGCTCCATTTATCATCCAGCTCCCTGCTAATGTATCTGGAAAAGCAGCAGAGGTCAGCCCAAGTACCTGAGCTTCAGCTTGAGCCACTGTAGCCATGTGGAGAATGAGCTGGCAGATATCTCTCTCTCTTTGTTTCTCTCTAATTCAGCCTTTCAAATAAATGAATAAATCCTTCCAGGGTATGGGACAAGATATAAATAGATATTTCACTTAGGAAGAGATGCAGATGGAAAGCAAGCATATGAAAAGTTGGTCATGTTACTGGCTAGTTGGGAAAAATCTTATTAAGTTATTATTATTAAACGACAGTGAGAGTGTAACCACTCATCTATCAGAATGACTAAAATAAAAGATGGTAACAACACAAATGGTGTTAGCAAACATATGAAAGAATCCGTTCACAGGTATATGACTGGTAGGAACATATAAAACTGCAATACTGGAAAATAGGCAGAATGGAGCATGCAACTTGATAGCCATTTGACTCAGTAATGGCATTCCTGTGCATTCACCCCAGAGCACCGCAAACATAAACACGCTCACATAAAAGCCTACACATAAATTTTAATAGCGGCCTTATTACCAGCAAGTACACACTAGAATGATCCAGATATTCCTCAACAAGCATATAGCTAAGCAAGCTGTGGACCATCCACATAAAACACTATTTAGTGATTTTAAAATAAACTATGGATATAGGCAATTGTTGAAACATATTTCCAGAGAATCACTCCAAAAGTGGGGGGTGAAGGGTGGGGAAGAATTGCAGGTTAACCCTGAGATGATTATTATGACATCAAAATGAAAACCAGATTGATGATTACTAGGAGTTAAAGAGTCGGGGAATGGACAAGAGGGAAGAGGTGCGGGTATCCAAGACAACATAGGGATCCTTGCCCTGAAGCAAACAGTCTGTGGCATGATTCCAGCTATATCAGTTTTTGGTCATAATAACGTACCACAGTGTTGCAAAATGTGAGCATTAGAGGAAACTAAGTGATGGATGTGTATAAGTGATCTCTATTACTTTTTGCAATTACAAATGAATCTAAAATAAAATAACCTCAAAATCACATTTTAATTAAAAAGCCCACTTTAGAAAGATACAGTTTAAAAAATCGATGTTTTCAAGAGTTCTTCAGAGGCCCTCAGAAGAAATGTTTACCACCCATTCCTGAACACTGGGAAGAAGACGCTTTGCTCATCTCCATGCTCCAGCTGCCTCCTCAGATTTAGTTTTCTTGTGTTCCAATCAGCTCAGGCATTCTTCGGTCTTAAATAACACCTCTAACATTACCAGCAAAGCAATCCAAAAAAATTGGGTGAGATCTATCCCATTTTGGAACCCGTGTCAGGTCCATCATGAACACACACATCTCCTGCTCTGACAACTCTACCAGCTACCTAAGGCAAGCATATCCTTCTCTCTCTCTCTCTCTCTCTCTCTCTCTCTCTCTCTCTCTCTCTCTCTCTCTCTCAAACCACCCACTCTCTACCCTGGTTTGTACACACTAGGAATCAGATACAAGGATAAAAGTACCTGTCCTTAAGCATAAATGATACATAACACAGGCTTCACGTACACTTCAGTCTTTGTTGGAAGACTCAGGTGAAATAAGAAACATGGCACTTCTCCAAAAAAATTATCTTGTTAAAATTTTTTTCCTCCAAAAGCCTGATTATTCATAACCTCAGTGTGACTGAAGGAACTATGAGTTGTGAAACCAACTTTTTAAAGTACTTTGTACTTTAGTGTGCCCGATCTTTAGGATCTTGGAGTCTTGGTCAAAACTTCCAATTTAACAGTCCTTTCATATATAATAACACAAAATATGATTAAGCACTAATTCTAAAATGAGATAACAATTTTAAAAACAATTATGAGCAAAGGATATGAACAGGTAGTTCACAGTAGAGAACATCGTAAGGGGAAAAACAAAAAAGGGAAAACACTGAAATAGACTAATAGGAAGATTCACTTCATGTGAAAGTTCAAAGATACAATCACAGCAATCACAAGCACAGAATGAAACAAAGAATCCTCATATACACTGCTGATGGAAATGCAAATTTGCTCTGCCTTTTTGGAAAGCAATCTGCCAACAACTTAACAGATGTTAAGATGTTAACACATTAAAAATATACATGGGAATAAAATCCCAGTGTGCCAGTTCATGTCCTCAGAGAAGCCTTTGCCAAACCAAGATAATGTCTAGTAAAGGAGAACATGGCCAGGAAGAATGAAGGCTCAGAAAGGGCAGAGGGAGGAGATGGGAGGGAACTGACACCTGTGAACGGGCAGGTTAGAAGGACTTGGGCAGGAAAGAGCTCCGGACTGTGGTGCAACTCCGAAAACAACTCAGTTGTGCTGAGCGGCAGTCTCCAATAAGGTTGCCTGGAGAAGGAGGTCTTACATGGGAAGGAACTGAGCATGCTCAGGCATTAACAACAGACAGTGTGGCCTCAGTGTGAGCCCTATATTAGAGCCCCAAAGCCAGTGCTAATAGTCATCTATGTTCTCCACTTTACTGAGCAGCATACATGCAGAGGTTAGCAAATGGATGCAAGGTTGTTGTAAGGACAGGAAACTGTATTAAAACATCAGGCAGCAATATGTAACCTCTACAAAGGGGGCAATGTACCTTACGTTTGATTGGGAGAAATTCCTACACGTCAATGCTGAGTAAGCTAGTGCATGGCAGGATTTCATATTAAAAAAAAAAAGACTCACACAATTATATGAGTATAATAGGAAGTTCCGAAGCTACACACATGAGGACTCACTCCTTTCTCACAGCTCTTACCCCAGCCTGTCCTCCTGACAGTAGCCCCCTGCCAGACCAGAAGCCTCTTAAGGATTACAATCTATTTTGGAGCCTGATGCTTTGTGTTCAATAAATATCTGTTGCATGGATAAATCAATAAGCTGCAGGGTAAATTATAATGAACTAAAAGGAGAAGAGATAAGAATAGATTGTATTCTAGAAGACTGTTTTAAGACTACTATGAATGTAAAACAGTTTATAGGTCTTTTATAAATGAAAACCATGTCTTCCGTCCTCACTGTAATGCAAGTGTTTCATCCACCCAGTTATTAGTAAACTTTTTTAAAAGGTTGTATTTTTTTTTGAAAAGCAAATTTTACAGTGAGAGAAGGAGAGACACACAGAGAGATCCTCTATCTGTTTGCCCATTACTCAAATGGCTACAACAGCCAGAGCTGAGCTGACCCAAGGACAGAAGCTAGGAGTTTCTTCCAAGTCTCCCAAGCAGGTTCAGGGTCCCAAGGCTTTGAGTCATCCTTGACTGCTTTCCCAGGCCACAAGCAGGGAGCTGGATGGGAAGTAAAGCAGCCAGAACACTACCCAGCACCCACATAGGATGCCTGTGTCACAGACTGGGGGTTAATGTGCAACACAACCACACAAATCCTTATTAATATACTCTTAAAGCCTAAAAAAGAACAAACTATGAAGTTGTGAGTTTATTAAGGTTGCAAATGGGGAGTACTTGTAACGGATTTTTGGTTATGGAACTTGATTCTTTCACCATGGGTATTGCCAGTCATTTATTGTTCTCTGTAAGGACTGACTAGTGATCATAGAGCTTGAAGAGTCTATACCTTCATTTCAAATACAGGATGTCATCATTTAACTGACCAATATTTCAATCACTTGAGCCACCTCTGACTCATTCCTTTATTGCAGAGCTCTCACCAAATGATTTAGAAATAGCAATTTACAGACATGTTTAGACAATAATAGGAGGGGAAGTTATATCCACTTCCACAACCAATGTCACAGGTCACATGCCAACATAGGTAAAAAAAAGAAAAAACAGATACTAAAACCTTGATATCAGGAGTCTAGCAGGCAGCAAGACAAAATGGAAGAACAGAATGGGAGGTGGCAAAACAATGCAATGTCAAGCCCTTGGTGATTAAAGATCTTGACCAAAAATTAGTGTGAACAGATGAATAGCATTCAGAAGCTCTAAGAAAAGACTGAATTAAAAAGCCAAAGAGAAGACCAAATTCAGGAACTTCTGTCAAAGAGATGATTCAAATGTTGAGAGAGAACCAGTAAAGAGTGTGTTAAAGGCAGTTAGGAAGCCCAGTTAGGAAGTGTGTGTGTGTGCGTGTGTATGTGTGTGTGTGTATCTGAGGTGGCTACTTCTCAACACCTTTTATTCATAAGTGGGTACCAGGCCTGGCCCAATAGCCCAGTGGCTAAATCCTTGGCTTGCAAGCACCAGGATTCCATATGGAATCTCATCAATTTCACTTCCCATCCAGCTCCCTACCTGTGGCCTGGGAACGTAGTCAAGGATGGCCAAGGCCCTGGAACCCTGCAGCCACATGGGAGATCAGGAAGAAGCTCCTAGTTCCCTGTTTCAGATCAGATGAGCTCTGACCACTGCAGCCATTTGGAGAGTGAACCAGTGGTCACATGACCTTTCTTTCTCTCCTTCTCTCTGTAAATGTCTTCCAAGAAAAATAAATAAATCTTAAAAATAAGTGGGTATAAATTACATGCTTCCTAACGATGTTGGTAGCAGTGATAATGTGAAAACTGAAATCAAGAACATAACAGGTTGTTATCCTAGCACTTACTAACTGGCCCTGGGGAAAGTCACTTAATTAAATTAAATTTGAATTTATTCCTGATACACAATCCCTGACATCTCTAGGCTTCTGAAAAGTAAAGCTGTACACTGAGATCTGTGTACATCAAACCAGAATCACCACATGCAAACCTCATGACTTCACTTCATTAGGTCCAAAGTGAGTTGATTAATATTGCTTTTTGAAAAAGCTCCTCCAAGACCTTGGGAAACTCTTCTGTCAGTGTCAGGACATGGTCCCTACATGTAAGCAAAAGAACCACAATTGGAAGCAGCCCAGACAAGGCCAGGGAAAGGTACCCACCAGCATACAATTGGCACAGGTTGGGGCAGACCAGGCTGAACCAGTTCCCATCACCCACTGGCAAATCCGAGTACCAGAACAGAGTGTGGGTTGGGCCAGGTTCATTCACAACACATACCAGTACACATTACAGCTGGGATTGAGTGCCTGCTGGACTGGGCTAGGCTGTAACCCTCACCAACATCAGCTGGAATTAGGGTGGGCCGAGGCAGGCCAGGCTACAGCACCCACTAGCAAATGCTGAGGCGAGAGGAGCCATGCCAGAATGGGTCCCAGTGCCCAAACAGCACCCATGAGAACCAGGGAGGGAGGGGGCAAAGCAAGTAGGGGGAATATGGAGGGCTCCCCTGCTGGACCACCACTCCCACTGAAAAGCATGAGTTGGGATGGGGACAGACCGACCAGGCAGGGCGACAACACCCTAGATAAGGGAAAAGCCAGGTTGGGCTGACTGTTCCTGCTGGTGCAAGCATAAATCAAAGTGGATGAGGGTTGGTTGGGCTTTGCGGCAGCATCAGCTGGCAGATGCTGGCACTAGGGGCTAATTCTGTCAAGTTAAACTGCAGAGCCACCTGGAGACTGCATGATCCGGAGTGGGAGTGGCCCAATAGGAAAAGAGTGGGCATCCCCCTCTTGGGTTATCACTCTCACTGAAGAGCATGAAAACCAGGACTGGGGCAGTGGTGGTTAGACAGAATAGCACCTGCCAGCATGTGTGTGAGCTGGATATGGAGGCTGGTTGGGTCAAACTAGGCTTCAATGCCCATTGACATATATGAGAGCTGAATAGGATGTGGGATAGACTGGACCAGTCTGCTATACATACTGGTATGCATAGGAACCAGGGCAAGGCCGGGCCTGCTGGGGGTCATTGTGAGTCTCTCCGACTAGGCTACAGCTCCCACTGGTTTGTGTAAGGGCCAAGTGTGTGCTTGGCAGAATCAGGCTAGACTGCAACATCCACTGGTTCGTGTGGAAGACACGGCTAGAAACAGAACTGACCCAGCAATTGTAACCACCAGCATATGCATAAACTGATTGCAGCGACAGACTGTGCTGGACCCTGCATTGGCAAGCACACACAAGAATCAGGTCTGGGGTCACCTCAGACAAAGTTTCTTTAAGGATCCCTTCAACTGAAGTATTGATCTCAGAACCCCAAACATGAGATGAAGTGCAGGTTCCATGGTCTGATCATGGAGTGTATGTATCAAAGCTGAGCCTCCTCAGAGGCTCAGATGGAGCAGTGGACAGCATATGAAGGTGCACATGGAGGATACGGCAGTCCATCGGAACCTGTAGAGGACACCTGGTACCACAACAGTGGATGGAGGACAGAACAAATCAATCAACTACCCCAGTCATGTGTTGGCAGTGAAAATCTAGGCAAATGGAGACTCTAAGGTGGATTATGTCAACCAATGGATTCTGCAGAGATTTCATTGAACTTGGAATGGCAATATTGGCAGCAATTCAGAACTGCTGAACTATCAAAACCACTTGAGCAGGACCCTTGGAGCATGCCCCCCATTGGGGACCTGGGATGGATGGGAGGCTGGGTCAGGCTTCTCCCTTTATCTCCCACCTTACTCCAGAAACAAATAAAAATAATAATAATAATAATGTAAACAGTGGTCTTACCCACTTTCTTGTAGTCCTTGACCCTTTGTGCCCTAATCAACTATGGAAAAATTATAAAAATAAAATAATTACACACACATGCAAAAACAAAGCTCCTCCAAATTCTGAAACAGCCAGTTTGGGGAACCACTGCTCTGGATTCTCTGTAATTTCCTTCAGCTCTAAAATGCCATGAGACCCTCGAATCCTTGAGAAAAGACCAAGATGTTTTTCCCAGCAAACTGGATAGTTTATTGAAACAAGCCACATTTGTTATCAGGGGTGTTTACACACATCCATGAACTATCCTCTGCAAATGTTGTTTATTTGATAATAGGGTCTTACATGAAGACACACTTGGCATAAGTCTGCCTTCATGTGAACGCACTTCCAAACCAAATTATTATAATACTTGGAGTGGGCTGAGCCTACCATGAAATCTAAAATGAATGTGTGCTTTCCCAGAACACTGAATGAAAGCCTCAAGTATAGAAAACAGTACATCTTTTCATTTAATATTAACTTTGCCATCCTGGAAACTCACTTTGGTCTATGCCATCTGGGGAACCACCTAGAGTGGGAGTTTGAATCTAATGTGACAAGGTGGGGTGGAAACACCTCTTTAGGATGCCTTTATTCTTCAACTCTTAGGGGAAACTATTGCTGACCTCAAATCTCTATCACAGGCATCTTAACATCACAATCATAAATGCGACAACTTGATTTTTAACAAAATATACAGAGGGTCTTCAAAAATCTATGAGAAGTCTATCATGATAAAAAAAAGAATAGTTTTCAATCCTTTGAATTCTATTACTTCACAGATTTCTTGAAGTGTCTTTGTATATATTCTTTTTACTGAATTCAAAAATTCACTTTGTAAGAGTGAAAAAAAACAGTATACAATTTGTAGTTCTTTAGAAATGTTTTGAAATCTGTAATTGATTAAAAAGCCTTGACATTGTGTTTCCTTGTGGTGATGGCTATTAGGCATCAATAATTCATCTCATCGCACAGCTTTCAGAGACCTCCTAAGAGGTTTGTGAACTCACTACCAAAACGATTTGATTTCCATTTATAAGAGGCTTTGTCACTATTCAGTCAACCCCATTTCTAGGAAAACTTTTTCTTCATGCTTAAATTAGAATCGAGGTGTGAATTCTAACCTTTTTGGTCTGTGATAAAAGTTTTTTAATAGCTTCTTCCAATAAACCATATTATTATATCAAGGCTTTGATCTACCTAATTTTGTGAGGTGTTTGGGGAAATGGGCTGTCTGCAAACTGTAAATTAACTATACTTATTGAGATCTGACCACTAATTAACTTCTCCCCGACTCTGGAGGCGCTCAGTTGTATTTCAGGACACATAATACCCCTTCTAATCTGAAGACCTGGAAGGATAAACAATTAGAGGACCTTAGAGATTATCAAGTACAATTTATCCCAAAATTGGAAATCTGCCTGTATTTCTACCCTGAAATGTGGATACCCAGTTCCCACACAAACTCCTGGGACAGGACAGAACCTGGCGCATTATGAGGCACTAAGTATCTTCATCTTTATTTCAGGGCTTTGTCCCTGCAGAGATAAGCATTCAAAGCAGACACACACATACACACGCACAAACAGGGCAAGATTTATTTAGAAGAAAAAGAGAAAATATACATTCGTGAATGAGGACAGACAACTCTAGACTGAGGGACCTGTCATAAGAGGGCCAGAGAATTGTCTGTGGTGTTGGGCTAGGGTGTGAGGAGAAGGCGGGAGAATGATTCTCAAGCATGATCAAGAGCCAAAGAGGGTCACCTCCTACACTATCAGCTTCTTTAATTGCATAGATGACCTCCTAATTAAACATACAAATGGAGTGGAGTTAGGATACAATCTGGTGTGCATAAGGCTTTCCAGGATTTCCACGGAGTCTCCACATGGAGCTTAACTTGTATGTGGCCATAATGGAATCTCCTCTCTGATCCTGGATGAGACACAGATGCATCACAGAAAAGTAGACATAGTAGACTGATAGTTAAGAGGACAAAGATACACTGTAGATCTGGAAGAATTGCCAGCTCACCTATTAGTATCTGACACCCTGCCTGGTTCCACCGCTGGAATACCACCGCTAGAATACCACCGCTGGAATCTGGAAACAGTTACTCATAAAAATACATTGTGTCAAGGGTTTAGTCCTAACCTCACAACTCAAACTTCTGAACAACAAACAGAAGACAAATATCCTTCCTCTTACAGTCTTAAAATGTTTGTAGACCATTGTGCCTACCAAAACACACAAAGCTGCACATCCCTACCACTTTCTGTGTCCTTCCCATGACAGGTATGTTCAAGGACCCTTATCCAAGTATTCTTCTTTTACACCTATTGTAGTTCCAGAAATGTTTTGTCCTTAGAGAAAAAATATTGTCTTTATCTTATAATTTAGAAATAAATGTTTATTGTAGAAAAACTAAGGCTTTTGTTTCATACTGTATAAGGATTTACCAGGTACTACCTAATCTGTTTGTGACCTTTTAGTTAGTGGATTATGGCTCCCAGGCAAAGACAATGTCGTATTGATCTTTGAATCCTCAACAGCTAACAAAATGCCAGGAAATGATGAACATTCAATAGATGTTTGCCTTAGTTGATGAAATCTAATATACCTCAATTCAATTTTATAAACAATATCATCCTTAATTGTAACATAAACGTATCTCTAACCCAAAAACTACAACTCAATCAATATCCAGATGTGTGACTAAAATATGAAAATTGTGTCTATTATCTCCTTGTAATTTTTCAGCTGTGTAAAATATCACTTTGTATGATATTATCATTGTCACTATTTTAAGATCATTTGCAAAGACAAAGAGCCTAATCAAGAGTTATGCTTTTAAATAACAGAATGATGGACTTATGACTGCTTATGAAGGACTATAACATTGTAATAATATGGGGAAAATCAGTTGGGGGGAAGGAATTTGGGGAGTGGATAGGGAAATCCCAAACTCTATGAAATTGTACCATAAATTTTAAAATAAAAATTTTAAAAGCTATACATTCTTCCCTATTTTATAAAACATACTAAAGGTATATTTTCCTTGTAAATTATCTTTTTTAAAATTTCCATCGTTCTTAAAAATTCCACAATTCATTGGAATTTAGCTATTAATAATAATGATGTTTATGTTGATGGTGAAAAATATTTCAACAGTTATCTTGCATCATGGACCGTTTTCACACCTTCCACCCGGCATTATCATCAGCCCAGACTATGATGGGTAGTTCTTTACGCTTCCTTCCTTTTATACAAAGGAATAATAGAATAATCTTTAAGAAAAATTATTTTGCTGTTGGTAGCCCCTAGCTAGACTTGGTCCAGTTTCTTGTCTTCATGCAAGAAGGAATTCAAGGAGACATAAAGGTGGACAAAGAAGCAGAAATTATTTAAAACAGAAGTAAACACACAGGAATGAGGACAGGCAAGTTTCAAATAGAATGAGTGGCCATCAACAAGTTTCTGGACTGCCCTTTCACACTATCTGGAAGCATACGGAATGATATGCTGTCTGGTGTAGGGATTAACTGAATATTCAAACAGGGTGAAATTTGGAGCGGGACTGGAGTACCATAGATTTCCTCAGAAATCCTGGAAGTGTCATGGTTTCAGGCACATGGGAGTGTCAGTCACAGCAACTTAATTATAATTGGATTACGTAAGCTGAAGGTAGTCACGGGGATGCAGCCTGCAACCATATTGAATAATTTTAGTTGGCATTATATCCATGTGGCAAACTCACAGTAGTTGCAGTTTCAGGTTGGGTGGTATGCAGAAGGGAGTGGTTAGGGCAGCACAGTGTATGCTGCCACACTGCTCAGGCTGTTGCAAGCAGGCCAGGGCTGCAGTGGGCAGGGCAACCACACAATGCTGGCAAACTCAGCTCCTGGTTGCTAACACTGCTCCCTTGAGTACATCATGTTGAACCCAGCAGAGTCACATTTCAAACTCCTTTGTCTTTGCCTAACTTGAGAGCCACACAGAAATCTAAACATCAATCCCTTATATTTGTAACTAGTTTATCCCAGGCCTGAAGACCATTCGCAACCTGTATAAGCTGAACAACAAATGCTGAATTTGGAGTTTATATAAATCTGGGACCTCTTCAAAATACATCAGGCAAAATATCAAGGTGATGAGCTTCATGACAAAGCAACCAGGTAGTGCAGCCTGCTGACTGCTTCTGATATGTTCCTGCTTTTGAAATGTCAAACTACTACAAAGGTCTTTGAAGTTCACCTCTAACCCTGCAAAAGTGATTGGCTGGTGATGGTGGAAACATAGGGGAAAATGACACCAGCCTTACTTACATTTCCTTAACAACATCAAGAAATACATATTATAATCCATGTGATAGGTATAAACAATTTTTAAGTAATTAAGTTTGAATTAAACTTCTTTGTAGCATTGCTCATAATTTGATGTGCTTCTGAGAATCGTAACTGAACCAAGTTTACTTATCTGGTATGCTTTCTGTATCTATATTACTGTCTATATTCAAAATATTGTTATTGTTACATCCAGGCTTTTTTATTCCTTCTTCCTTAACTAAGTCATCATCATGGTTAATCTTGGAACCTAAAATCTCTCATATTATGTTTTTATCATTGCAGTGGCTGCTAGCATTAGTCAGTGTTCTCCAGAGACATAGCATCAATAGGAGATTAGATAGAGAGATAGACAGATAGATAGACACACACACCAGACTGACAAATGAACTTATGCATGTGGATGTATGGGCAGGGAAACAGGCAGGCAGACAGATGAAAAAGCATGTACCAGGGGAACTAGATAATGCATGCAGTCATGGGGAGACTGAGAAGTCCAACAGGGTGACTGCAGACTGGATACCCTACGATGCTGGGGGAATGGTTCAGTTCAAGCACAAAAGTCTCAAAACCAATGAAGATAACAGAATTCTCAGTCTGAGGCCCAAGGCCTGTGATCCCCTCAGGAACCAGTGATACAAATTCTAGAGCCCAAAGGCTATAGAACACGGAGCTCTGAAGTGCAAAGGTACTGGGACAGGGATGCTCCAGCTGCAGGAGGAGAGAGAAGCAGCTTCTTGGCTTTTGTCCTCTCTCTGTTCCCCTCACCCAGCTGACTGGATGGCACCTTCTAACACTGAGAGAAGGTCTTCAGTATTCAGTCCACTGACACATTAACCAGTCTCCTCTGAAAATACTCTTTTTTGGTTTTTTTAAGATTTATTTATTTTTATTGGAAACTCAGATATACAGAGAAACATCTTCCATCCACTGATTGAATCCCCAAGTGGTCGCAATGACAGAAGGAGCTAAGCTGATCTGAAGCAAGGAATCAAGCACCTCCGCCAGGCCTCCCACATTGGCGCAGGTTCCCAAGGCCTTGAACCATCGTTTATTGCCTCCCCAGGCCATTAGCAGGGAGCTGGTTGGGAAGTAGAGCAAACCAACATCCATTTGGGATACTGGTGGATACAAGGTGAGGACTTTAGCCACTAAGCTATCACACCGGAGCTAGAAATACTTTTCTAAACACCCAGAAGCAATGCTCAACCTAGCTCTCTAAGTATTCTTTAACCCAGTCAAGCTGATCTAAATTTAATCATCACACTTGTTTTCCTCTTTTCAGGCTGCTATACATGACACTTAATTTAGCATATTTCACTAAAGCTCTAATATCTCTTTTTCTCTTTCCTATCTTTCTTTTTCTCTCTTCTTCTCTTATCTGAAAGACAGATAAAGAGAAATCTTTTACCCACTGGTTCACTTTCTGTATGCCTACCACAGCTGGGGCTGGGCCAGGCCAAAGTCAACAGCCAGGAACACAGTCCAAGTCCTCCCCATGGATGGCAGACATTCAAATTCCTGAGCCATCACCTACTATCTCCCAGGGAGTACATTAGCAGGAAGCTGCAATCAAAGCAGAGTAAGCTCAACATCAGGCACTCTGATGTGGGATGTGGGGTACAAGGCTGTATCTTACACACATTCCTCTTTAGGCAACCAGATTTTTTAAACTGCTTGAATTTTGACAAAATTCTTTTTAAAAAATTATTTTTATCGCAAAGTCAGATATACAGAGAGGAGGAAAGACATCTTCTGTCTGATGATTCACTCCCCAAGTGACCACAATGGCCAGTGCTGCGCTGATCTGAAGCCAGGAGCCCAGATCCTCTTCCAGGTCTCCCACACGGGTGCAGGGTCCCAAGGCTTTGGGCCGTCCTTGACTGCTTTCCCAGGCCACAAGCAGGGAGCTGAATGGGAAGCGGGGCTGCAGGGATTAAAACCAATATCCATGTGGGATCCCAGCGCATTCAAGGCAAGGACTTTAGTTGCTAGGCCATGGCGCCAGGCCCAATAGAATTAAAATAAAATTCTGTAGGTGTTTTTCTTATATACCAATAAGATCACACAGTCCACAATAAATCCAAGTTTCAAAACTATAATGCAGTTCAACATATTTCTAAGGGTATGGAATGAAATCAGCCATACTTCCATGGTCAGACCTCTGCCAATTAAATGTCATTGTTTTGTTAATATGAAGAAATTATGAATGTTTCTTAAGGAAAATAACTTGCCAAGGTGGAACTCTAAAATCCAGAAATTGCATATACATGTGACATTTCAGGTCTTCAAAGGAGAAATTAGTCTGTTCATAAAACAGAATATATGCTTTCTTGTATTTGCTTCTGTATTTAACAAAAAAGTGGAAATATTTAAATGGTATTTGTATGAATTAACTGTATTTTTACTTTAGACACTAGCATTAAGTTTTAGGAGCAGAGGAAGAAAAAATATATAATAAAAAGTATCAAATTAATACATTAGAAGAAGGAAGCTGTTGACAATCATTCCTCTTGCCCAAAATGTCCCCAGACAGGTTCTCACATAAACTTTAAAAGGTGACAGGATAGTCAACAGTTTTCTCTCCTGCAGTCTGCTGAATTTTTCTTATATTTGTGCCAGTCTAATGATCATCAAATGTTTTCTCTTAATACTGGTCTTGTAGTAAGGAATATCACAGCCAGTCTACAGTTATGTGATATTCATATGTGCACATACTCATTTTCAAAACCTTTCCTGTGTAGCAGAGCCTGACTCTGGGCTACGTACTGGAAATACAACCAAGGACAAAACAGACCACTGTCTGCCCTCATGAATGTTTTAGGCCAGAAGTGCTGTTATACATTAATCTTATAATGAAATCATTGTGAAGAGGAGAGATGCATAGTGTTAGAAAATTGTATACCCAAAAAGACCTAAAGTAAGAAGATGAACAGGTGGCTGTCTTCTGAGTATCTGAAGAGATCAAACAGAAGATGTAAATAAAGTCCTAGTGTTTCAGTTTTTATCTATTTGAAAGGAAGAGAGATAGAGAAATAGAAACAGAAATGTCATGTTTACTGCTTTATTCCATAAATGCATACAACAAAAAGAATTTGGTTAGGCCAAACCCAGGAGCCCAGAACTCAGTCCAGGTCTCCCAAGCAGCAGGCAGGGACCTGACCTAGGACAGGAGCTATCACTGCCACCTTTCCGTGTGTGCAGCAGGAAACTGAAATCTGAAACAGAGGTGAGCCTCAAATACAGGCATTCTGATGGGGAATGCAAGTGTCTCAAAGCATTGTTAACAGCTGCATCAGACGTTTGTTTCTGCTTTCTTTCTCTTTTAGAGGTCTTTCTGCTAGACTGAACTTGACTGATTTAATGTTATGTTGTGCTGTCCCTACAGAAAGAAAATGATTTTTAACAAGATGCTCTTGACCTTTGCGCAAAATTAGACCTTTAAAGCAAAGAGCTGTTGATATAAATCTTCTCTTTTGGACTCTCCTCCCTAAAACCATTCCAAGTTTCTATTTTCCAAAATGGCCCTTCTGTATCATAAAACAGAGTTAGAAAGGATGGTAAAAGTAAGTGTTAGAAAATCACCTTTTTAGCATAATAAACTATTTATTATGATAAATAAGCTTATTTTGTGAAGGTACATCAAGAAAAGACATAATTTGTGAAATATATTTACATATGGCAGAAACAGCGTTCTTAATGTTACCCATCAAAAAGCTGACATCTTTTTGTCATAGATCTATCTATCAAAGTATCTAATTATTCTAAAACTTCCCAATTTTGCTCAATACTATTTGGAAGTTTAAAGATAAACTTACTTTTATGAAAATACATACTGCTAATTCACCCTGAAACTGTCTGCATTGTAAACTGAATTGTGTGAATATTTTTTAAAGTTTAAATAGTTTAGAAGTCAAAGATGGATAAGGTTTTCAACTTCTTTCACTGGTCACACACTTTACCTTGTATTGGTTACTGAACAACCTGAATGGCTCAGGTATAGTCAAACTTAGATTCAAAGAAACATTGTTTTGCCTGAGTGAGTCCATAGGCTCTGAGATTTTCCTTCCTTCCCAAATCCCTTCCCCTTGCTGATCTACCTGATAATATTATAATAGTGTAGTCCTTCACAATCAGTCATAAAAGTCCATCACTCTACTATTTAAGTGCATCCTGACATTGTAGACATGTTCAACGGCAGACAGCCCAGCATCCTATCGTCAAGATACATTGAACAGTTTCATTGGGAGTCTATCTTTGATTTGGAAGTATAGATGCACAATGTATTGTGTCTTCATATCTGTATGTGATAGTCTCTATTACACAGTTACTACACATCCCCTTAAATGAAAAGCCATAAAATAAAATCAACAACAGAGAGAAAAAACCAGAACATTTACAACTTGAAGCTAAATAACATGCTGCTGAATGACCAATGTATCGCTGAATAAGTGAAAAAGAAAATCAAAGATCTGAAGCAAATGATGCACTCTGTGACCAGAAAGACCAACTTTTTTTTGGAGGATACACTTTCTTTCTGCCTATTTCTTTCATCTTTGCCGCCTGCCATGTCTTTCTCTCCTTCCTACTAAAAGATCTCCAGAGTGTGGACTTGCATTCTGGCTAAAAAGGCATTATCAACCTCCATCTCTGAATATCAATGGGGGGCTAGAGCTTATTCTCCCTTCCCAAGGTCACAAAGCAAGAAATATTGAAAAAACGGGATACTCCAGGTGAAATGATGGATTGTCCTCAGGCAAATTCCAAAATTCTGAAAAACTATTATCATATAGGCTAGGAAGAAAGACAGTGAGATAACCAAACCATAGATTAACTAAAAAATGGAATAAAAATCATGATCTGCTGATATTTAGTGAATGGAAAAAGTGAAAGGAAGAGTCATGGTTTTCCCTACTGTTCATCTAAAATTTCACCTATGTTCATCCCAATCAATATTTTCTAGTTTTACCAGTATTTTACTTGATGTTCAAAATATTTATTATTACTTTGCATGAAAAATACATTAACTTTTCTTCTTTTTAACACTTTGTAAGAGTTAATGAGAGCATGTATGAGTCTCAAAAGAATGAAGCATTCTATATGCTTAGAGGACACATTTTAGTAATCATTAGAACCAAACAAAACTAAATTAGAATTCACTGGTTCCAATTTCTACTGACTTGACTATAACCCTGAGAAATTCCCTTTATAATTTCTCTGTCTCAATTTTGTCAGTTGTAAAATCAAAATAATAATGTTCTTAATTTACTTCTAATGTCAGTAGGATTAATTAATGCTGGCAAACTAATTTCCCTTAGTTAAAACACTAGATAATTATGCATTACTCAGTGTTAATTTTTAAGGGACTGTATGATGTTTAATGATCCAACCTGCAAACAATTCGATGACTTTTTAATAGTTTATTCTTAACTGACACATGAAAATCAAATACATTTATAGGATACCTTCTATAATGATTTTATACATATATATGCTGCACAATGTACAAATCTGGGTAAGCATATCTAGCCTCTCCAACATTTAACATTTGTTTATGGCGAAAAAACTCAAAATCCTGGCTCTTAGCTCTTTGTTCCTTCTGGAGAAACATACCAATACACATTGTCATCATCTACAGCTACCTTACTTTGCTACAGAACACCACCAGCTCTTCTTATCCTAATGTAATTACAGCTTGGTACCTTTCCACTCTCACAATCTCTACTATTGTAGTACTCGTAACTTATATAAAAGAAACCTTCTCATATCCCATATATAAGTGAGATCATGATACCTGCTTTTCTGTAACTGGCTTTTTGTACTTAACTGAACAATTTCTGATTCCATTTATGCTGTTGCAAGTGACAGGATTTCGATAGTATTCTGTCTGTAAACTTATTTAGCAGCTGACAAATACTTAGGTTGTTTTTTTTTCTTGAGTATTGTAAATAGTACCACAATAAACATGGATGTACGTATTTATTTTCAACAACTGATTTAATTTACTTTGGATAGGTACTCAGTAATGGCTTTACAGGCTCACGTGGCATCTCTATTTTTACTTTTTGGAGGAAATTCCATTCCATCTTCCATAATGACTGTATTAATTTACATTCTCCAAAACAACGGGAAAGGATACCCCACACCCCCCCATTCTTTCTCACAAATCACATCCTTACTAGCACTTGCTATCTTTTTTTTTTTTTTTTGGTAATAGCCATATTATCTGATGTGAGGTGATATTTCATTGTTGTTTTGACTTGAAGTTCCCCAATAATGAGTCATGTTGAGCTTTCCTTTCAGTCCCCATGTGCCTACTGGCCACTTGTAGCTCTTCTTTTCAGCAATGTTTATTTAGACAATGCTTTTTGTTTTAATAAAAATGCCAATTTCTTTACATTTTGATTATACTGAGTTAATCGGTTCTGATAGCCTTTTGGCAAAGTATTAAATTTTTGAAGTTGATTTAAATTTTTAAAGGTTTTTTTCAAAGGTGAGGGGATTGCATACCTGTAGGCACTTATTAAAATGGAGAGGGATGGGAGAGCAGGGAAGGTGAGTGAGAGAAAAGTTTCCACTTTCTCTCTAGTGTCTTCAATGGAAGGAGGCAGCAGAGGCATGCCACATTTTGCTATGAGACTAAATCACTCAAGAGAGGGTGATAGTCTTTAGATCCTGCCTTAGAGACCCCAATGCTGGGGAAGAATACCCTCAAGTGTTTAGTGGTCTTGATTTTTTTGAGGTGTTGTTGGCTTCCTTGTACCAGAGGTGAGAAATTACTTTTCAGACCTGTTGGCTGTCAGTGTGTCACAATCAGTGTGTCCATGGACTTACGTGCTTGCTGTAAAACTTGAGTGCTATTCAACCTAATTTTCTTTCCACGCCTTGATGAGGTGCTTGAAATCTTCTGCTGTAGTGCAGCCAGCTGTCTTGTCTTTCACGTGCCTCTGGGTATGTTCTTTATCCTTGCATGGGAATAAGCAACTGAGGTGGTTCAGTCTAGCAACATGTGCTCTGAAGCCAGACCACATGTCGAGGCAGTTTTCCCTGAGGTTAGGGATCAGGTTCAGTGGTCTAGTTGGGAAGACTCCTAGAAACCCATACTAGGAGATACAACTCATTATTAAATCAGATTACTAATGATACTGAGTAATTTCAGTCTTTATATATTACAGTTGTTAATGCCTTCTCAGATGTATAACTTGAAAATATTTTCACTGATTCTTTTGGTTTTATCTTTTTACTGCTTACTTTTCTGTGCAAAGACTTTTGAATTTGATGAAATCTCATTTATCTGTTTGCATTTGTTTCTTGTCCTTTTGAAGTCTGAGCCAAAGAATCCTTGCTCATCCCAATGTGATAAACATCTACCTTATTCTTTCCTATACTAGTTTTGAAGTTTCAGGTTGGTTTAGAATTTTAATGTTTCAAGTTAATTTTTGTATATAGTGAGAGAGAAAGGAAATAGTCTAATTTTATTTTCTACATGTGAATACCCAGTTTTCCCTTACTCATTTATTGAAAATACTCTTATATTACCAAAGATCCTGTCAAAGATCAACCGACATGGATGTGTGGAGTTACTTCTACATCCCTATTCTGCTCCATTTGCTTGAGGTTTTGTTTTAATGACAATACCATGCTGTTTTGGTTACTGCAGCTTTGTAATGTATTACAGCTCAGTAATGTAATGTCTGCTGGTTTATAAATTTGACCTTGGATATTTACTTTTTTAATGGTTTGACACAAACTCTAGCAGTATTTTCTTCAAATTACTGAGGAAAATATCTTTGGTAGTTTTAAATGTGATTGCATAAAATCTACAAATCACTTTAGACATTACGCACATTTTAACAATACTGGTTCTTTTAAACCATCTACATGCAATGTATTTTTATGTATGTCTCTTTGATCTCTTTCATGAGTGCTTTATAATCTTCATGGCAGATATTTACCTATGAGTTTAAATTTGTTACTACATGTTTCTGTAGTTACTGGAAGTATGACTGCTTCTTAGACTCCTTCGTCAGATAATTCATTATTGTTGTCTAACAACATTTTTGATTTTCACATGTTAATTATATGCTCTGCAATTCTGCTAAATGCATTTTAATGATTTTTTTTATTTTAAAGAATTACTTATTTTTGTTTAAAAGGACGATTTGCAGAGAAAAAGAGAGAGAGAAAGAGAGAGAGAGAGACCTACCATCCACTGATTCAATCCCCAATCATAATAGCTGCAGAAATTTTTCTATTTCTTCCAGGTTACCAAATTTGTTGCCATGCAATTGTTTTAATAATCCTTTGTGTTTCTGTGGTACCAACTATAATATTGTTTTTCATCTTGGATGTTATTTGCTTGAAGGTTCTCACATTTCTTTGTTAATCAGGTCTGAGTCAGTCAGCCTTGTTTATAAAGAACCAGCTCTTCTTTTCATTTATATTTTGTGTAGTTTCTTTGGTATATTATTCATTTATTGCTGTCAGTTTTTCTTTCTTTTTTAATTTTCTTGTTATAAAGCAAGAAAAAACACATAGGTTGTTTATTTGAGACTTTTCTGGTGTTTTGGCAAATATCCCGAGTGCCATAATCTTCCCCCTTAGAGTTTCCTCTTTGTCTCATGGATCTCGGTATGTTGCGTTTCCATTTTCATTCAAGAAATGTTTAAATTTACTTCTTTTATTTTTTCCTTGATCATTGGCTGTTGAGGTGTAAGTTGCTTAATTTCCAAGTTTCATGTGTTGTCTCCAAAGTTTTTTTCTAGCTATTGTTATCCAAGTTTTATTGCATTGTGGTGAGTAAAAGCACAATCTCTGTGTTTTGTTTTGTTTTGTTTTGTTTTACTTCATGTTGGTGACCTACTAAGTAATCTCTTCTGGAGAATGATCCAGGTACTCCTGAAATGAATGTATATTTTACAGTTTTTGTGTGTGGTATTCTATAGGTGTTTATTAAGTACTCCGGATTTAGAATGCAATTTAACCCTGCTATTTTGCTGTTGAATTTTATGTCTGGATGATCTTTCAGCTTCTGGATATACGGCATTAATTCCCCTACTATTGTGGTTTTTTTTTTCTTGAATTCTCCTACTTTTGCACTGGGATCTATTTCTCCCTTTAGATTCACTAACATTCTATGTATGTAGGTGCTCTTACTCTACAAGTGCCATTTCCTCATGTTGGATTGAACCCTTCATCATTATGAAATGACCTTCCTTAACTCTTTTAATGCTTTTGATGAAAAAAAAATCTGTCTTACCCAATAGAAGTGCAGTTCCTCCTGCTGTGCTTGGGGTTCAATTTTGCATGGAATATCTTATTACATCTTTTCACTGAGAGATAAAGAAAATTGCTCGTAAGCAGCATATAACTGAATTATGTTTTTTAAATCCATTCAGTCACCCTGTGCCTTTTAAGTAAAGGACTAGTCCATCTACATTTAAGGTAATTATTAATAGGCCTTCCTGCAGATATTTTGATGCTTGTTTTGTAGCTTTATTGCAGTTCCTATCTTTATCTCTTTCTCTTATAACTCTCCTTTGCAGTTAAGTGATTTCAATGACATTTATTTTAATTTTATTAATCACATATGAATTTTAAAAACTTATGTATGGTTTTTCAACATGTCAATATGAAAAATAGTACCTGTAAATTATAATATTATTACAACCTCAAACAGCCTGTATCACATGCAATAAGATATTGTGATGTAACCAATGAACCAAAAATCAATGAGTCAGACTGCTTTTGATCTATATCAAAGAACTGAAAAATCTGATATACTTTTAATACCGTATGTTATTCTGTAATGGGTCGGGAGGGCAGAGAAATCTTCCATCTTCTCAGAGTGTGTGAGGAACATGCTAAGTATAACCTATCAAGATTATAACAGGCAACTTACAGCACACTTAAATCTGCATTAGACATTAGCAAAAACTATAAAGACATACAGTGGGTTCCAAGAGCGACCCTGACAGCCTCTTAACAGGAGGTCATATGCACAGAGCAGGGCAGGACCCCAGAGTGGAGCAGGAAGACAGGAGGAGGCTTGTATCCTAACCCAGGAGACTCCCGGATCCTCACTAAGGACTAACAGTATGGGCACCAAGGACTGTATCCCAACAGCCAAGGAGACCATTGGGAATTTGAGTGCCCTCATAGGCCGAGGCTGAGAATTCTGAGGTAATCCATTCCCTATCAGATCTCCCACACAGGATGGAAGAAGCCCAGATCCTTCCTCGCAGGATCTAATGTCATTAGAACAACAACCAAGAGCCCTGGGCGGTCCTCAGAAACAGAAGAACAGTAAATTTCCTTCGGAACTCGGAAGGGAGCTTTCTCTAGTCCTTACTTAGCTCCAACTTTGGATCCCCACCCCCTCTTGCAATGATCATCAGGGTTGCTCCAGAGCGCCCCCAGAATTAGATCAGATATACAGAGACCAATAAGGAAAGCTTAAAACAGACAGGAAACAGTCAGCTTGGACTCCCATATACCTTACTAGGTAGGACACAAAGATCAGTTACTTCTCACTGAGGTATTGAGGATTTCTCTGTACACCCCTCCTAAAACTGTTCAGCTCCTCAATTGTTAACATATGGCATGATAGAGTGAGTTATAATCCTGTTTGGACTATCCTAAAATTCACCAAGTTTAGTAAAAAATCACGCTTTAGTACTATAAGCTCCTAAATATAAAAATGAAAATAGATACAATACAGCTGAATAGTACCCTATAACCATTTTAAGGTGTATAGCAGCCAGTTGTGTATAAACTAAAATTGAAATGTCAATGAAGTAGTCACAGGATGTGGTTAAGAACTTGCATTTTCTAGCATATTGTTCACTCAATACCATGTCAATTAAATTCATGACATTGTAAATTGTTGTTGAGGTTGTGTTATGGTCTTTCATTGGAGGGGATGATATTCTGCCAGCTCTACTTTCAGACCAGGGATGGTCTCCCAAGGAAACTGTTGAATTTATCTGGACAACAAGATGCTGGACTCTCTGCATGGTCCATGCCCGCAATGAAGGAATGACTGTACTACTATAACAATACGGAGGAATCCAAGGGGGGGAGGCTTTTAGGAGGGGTTGGGGGGAGGGATCCCAGAGCCTTTGAAACTGTGTCATAAAATGAAAAAAAAAGCAGGGTAATAAAAATATTGACAAAGGTTCTAAAAAAAAGAAAAAAATTAATTGAAGAGCTTAAGAGCTTTCCTTATGTGCATTATAGCTATTCATACTCATACTAGAAATTAAAATGGAGATATTTTTGAATGCTTAAAAAAAAAGCAGTGGAGGATGGCCCAAATCCTTGGAACCCTGTACCCACAGGGAAGACCAAGAGGAAGCTCCTGGCTTCTAGCATTGGATTGGCTCAGCTCCAGCCATTGTGGCCATTTATGAAGTGAACCAGCAGATGGAAGATCTCTCTCTCCCTTCTCTGTAAACCTGTCAAATAAAAATATATAAATACTTCTTTAAAAAGTACTCATTATCAATTAAATATGTACACAAATATATTTCAGGTTAGTTTAAGTGCTAGTCTCATTTATCTTATTTCTTAAGATATGATGTGACTATGTGTGGATGTGTGCATATGAGGAAATTTCAAGTTTATGGAAACAATAATTTTAAATATAATTTTATTTTCTTGAAAAAAAGGAAGTAGGTTAGTAGGCTTTTCATAATATGTGGGAGAGGAGATCTAATTCAGCATATGTGTGTCAGAGGTAAACTTCATAACCAATCATAACTGAAATAAGTAGATCAAGACAATACAAACTAGAGCCTGGCTATTTGAAAATCAGAATTCATGTTGTCTGGTCATATTCCTTCTTTCAACGATTTAGCAGAAAAATGAATAGTTATTTTGTTTGCTTTATCACAGTGCCACTTTTTCCTGTTATCTCAGCCTTCATTTTGCCTAATGCATTTTCCTCACTTTTTTTCATGTCCCCAATGATCAGATCCCCTTCTGAGAAGAGATAATGTGGTAAAACTCTTAAAATTAGCTTTCCAAAACAGATGACATAAAATGTCGATGCAAAGAAAAGTATAACAAAAAACTTAACAGGAGTGGCATTGTGGGTACCATCCTGTCTTTCCATAAAGGTAGAAGTCGTCAGGCCTCTAGTAACAATTCTTGTAAGATTTCAGCATTCCAGGAATTGTGCTGAGGGACATTTATTAAGTCTGCCTTCTCTAACAGAAGAATGAAGGGCATTACTCATCTTGGAGATGAGGACAGCCTGCATTCCCAGCTCAATCCATTTAAGAGCATCTGTGCTCATTATTGGCCCAGTCCCTTTGTTCATTTTAGTCGCCATTAACCTAGCTACACGTCCTTTCTCATTAAATCTCTCATCAAAACATTTTGTTGGTGCTCAGGGGGAAATACGTGGTTCCATCAGGTCTCAATTATCCACATGATGGCCCTGTGTCATATGTTGTCCTTTCACTTCTCCTCCACTAAATCAAAGGATAAATGAGGAAGAGTTCCATGCTGATTTTCCTAAATTTAACAATTATCCTAGGATCTCACAAGGCATGAGCAATCATGAATTGCAATGTTGAAAGAAATTTTTCTACGGTACCAGTTATTTTTTTTAAAGAACAAATTTCAGTCAAACATTCCATAGAAAAGGCCGAATGATTTTTCCTGTTGTTATTGAAAAATGTATTACAAAATGATCACGACGTAAAGTGACAATCAAAATTGACGTGCCCAAAACATGTGGGAAAAAATGTCATAAAAGGGAATCCATCACTTAATCAAACCATGTTATAGATTGTTATCTTCTTGTATTCTGTGGTGCTTATGGGCCAGCTTCATGAGTGTGCAACCCTTACAAGCAGCCCAATACTCAGAAGGGTTGTGTACTTCATTTAAAGATGTTTTCATCATCTTGAAATGTTTAAAACTTTGTAAATTAGATGCCACCATCTTATCTTGCACATGATCCTACAAATTATGTGGCTATTCTTGACTACAGTTTCTCCAGTAGTAGTAATAAAAGAGAACCAGGAAAATTGAGTGTACTAAGATGAGAAATGACAAGTTTCAAATAGGGAAGTGTTTCTCGTGCTTTTAAAAGTATATTTTTAATTTTGTTATTCTTAATCACTGTGCACTTTCAAATCTAATATTAATTTCACAAGCTTTTTCTTCTTTTTATGAAGTCCTCTGTGACTACATATTATGTAACCTTTAGGCTCCACAAAACCCCAACCATGCAAGTGCCCTTCAGGCTTCAGTTATCTAGAACTGAGTAACAGCTGGCAAACGATTCAGACTCTAATCCTTCCCTTCTGTCCAGCTTAAGATCATTTCCTAGACTTCAGCATTTATAGTAGAGAATAAGAGGAAATTGAAGGGAAGAAAAACACAACTTGGCCAGTGTCTTCATTTGTAAGAGCTGCAGAATCAATCAGGAGGGGAGAAGACAAAAAGGGCTTTGTGTCATCTGCAGCTTTGAGAAGGCTGTCCCTGTACCTTCACTTCCAACCTCCACTTAGTGCAGAGTAATGTTTTGCCTAACACTATCCTTATCATATCTTGGCCACAGCTCACTTTTCAAATGAAGGAAAGACATTGCTGAGTTATGAATTGCCTTGCTCTTTTCCTTCACTCCACTGTGAGCTTGTTATGGTCAAGAAGCTGGAGACCCGCAGACTGCTCATTAATTCAGTTGGAGAAAGGGTGGGTGCCACTGAGCAGTGCCAGGGCTTAGATCTGTCTGACCTTTTTTGTTCTTTCTGCTCTTTCCATCCATAGGACTGACAGCCCCTAAATTCAATCACACTTTGATAGAATGTTCTCCTGCTAGCCTATTTTAAGGCTGAATTCACAAAATTTTCACTTTTTTTTTAAAGCCAAAACTGTTTTCTTAAGCTTGTATTAATGAAAAAGTACTCACTCTTTTGAGTGGTGTGATGAACTGTTTCCTATTAGGTAAAGTCGGTCTTCACCTATATTTCCCATAGTTATTACCATGTATGCCAAGACAAAATATATGACGCAAGGATTAAACTCTAGTTTTCTTCCAGAAATTTATTATTGATAAATTCTAAGGAATTTGAGAGGAAGCTACCTGCTAGTGCAAGGAGTTTCTCCAACATATTAATTTTCATTTTTTAAAAAAATTGAGGTTTGAAATTGGATTCAGATTGTAAATTACAGCTTTGTATGGGCTCCCCTCTGCCAGCTAGTGAAATCCTCTGGCTTCTAGGGATGAAGCAATTTGGCTTCCTGTAATAGGACTGCGAGAACCTTATTTCCCACTGGTAGAATAATGTGTGTGCAGCCTGAAATTCAGGCATCCAACATTTGTTCTTTCGCTGGGTCACCAATAGGGATACATTAAATTAAGAAAAACAAAAGCCCACCAAAAACAGGATTGGGAAAACAGTAATCTACTTGTGGTGTTCAAATGTATTCTAAATCCCACCCTCTGATTCATCTTACTTGAGCCTTCAGATACGGCTCACAAAACTGTGTTTTCCTTTCTATAAAAAGAATTAACCTTCTGGTGGCTCTTGGTATGTGGCATGTATACATTTGGCCCATCTCATTCTCCAACCACACAATGGCAGATGCTTTACCAGTTGTTTTTTTGTTTTGTTTTGTTTTTCTGAGGTATCTACAATCTATTGCAGAGTTCTTGATGACAAAATATGTGGTGATTAGTTGCTATGCACGCTCCTTAAGCCTTCAGGTGTAGAACAGAAACTTGGCTAACAGCACACAGCTTCCAACTTCACAAGTTAAATACATACTAATTCACTGCCTGACTTCACATTCAATCATGAATTTCTCCCTCTCTCTGGGGGATATTTCACAAAGGAAACTTTTGATTCAATCATAACATGTAGCTTTCCAAAATACCTTCCTCCTCGTGCATTCCTTGAAATCTGTAGTTTCAATTAATTTAACTGCTTATTTTGGTGACTCGGGGCTAGGAGGGGTATGCAGAACAAAAGAGAACAGATTTCATAACCGTTTATCAAAATTGTTTTTGCCTCATGTGGTTTTCTGTTGCCCTTTCTGCTGTGTCTTTGAGTAGCTGGAAGCAATTTATGTTGTACCGAGACTGTTTTCCTTTCAGAAGTTACTGCATTTGAAATTCAAATCTCAACTGTCAGCAGGCTGTTTGCTCCAACTGTGCCTTTTCATAAGGCCCTTAGCAGGGTCCCTTATGGCATATTCCTCAAACCAGAAGCTTTCTAACTCCAAAACCCAGAAGCCTCCTATTCCAGCTGGTGGGAAGGGAGAGGTTTAAAAGACTAGGCTAATCCTTCTTGCCTTCATTTGGCAGTTACCACTGAGAGTACTGTGCCTTAAAATCAGGTCATATCCTCTCTGGTTCCACACACTTATTAAAGTTCCACTCCCAGGTTTTTCTCCCTCATTGCTGTGTTTGTGTTGATGGCCTCCAGCTAGAATGAGGATTCAGGATTAGCAGTTACCAGGAAAACTTTCTCAGTCTCTTTCTCCTTCTTGGCATCAATTTTCCTATGACATAAGGTTGGCAGTACTTTCTAAGAATAAAAAATATGAGATTTCTCAATCTTCAGCATGACTTCAATTATGCTTACCAACATGTTCTTATATTTTTAATTATCTCTTAAACTATCCAACTTTGTATGGGACTAGAATTTTGTTCTTTACATTTGTTCATCCCAAAGGACTTTATTTACTATCTTCTTTCAAGATAGCACATGGACAGTCACTTAATAATGAACACAAAGAGTGATTTTTGTGTCATATGTTAACGCCCATCAGAGAATATCCACAACAGAAGAAGCAGTGAACAACCAAGACCAAAGATCCAGCCATTTGCTCTTATGGGAATTCATCTTTTGGCCTCCGCAGCATGGGCATGATGGACAGAAGTATGAAGCAGTGATAGTGGCTGAGCTAGAAGATGTTGGTGGGCTCAACAGCATACACTACCATTTGCCAAAGCCAATGAGTTATTGCTGCCTCTGAACGTCAACCAGATAGCAGCAGAGGCTGGTACTGAGAGTGCAAGATGGTTGATTCCTCAAGGCAAACAACTGACCAAGTGGTACCAAGTTGACTGGCTTGGGTATCTTTGATCATTCTCCCTCATAGGGAGATAGACCTATCCCATGTGAGTTATAAGCTCTGCTGTCCTAAGAGCCTCAGCCAACTACAATTGTGACTTTACATAATGCTTTACCCACAACAAGTTCTCTTACAACATAGTACCTGACTAATTGTAAACTAAGTGAAGTTCCTGAGAAAACAGTGAATCTGGGGTCTGATGAGAATAGTAGGTGCAAAACTACACAGAAGAACACAGTCATGCAAAGCTATTGGATCAAAGAAAGGAAGTCTGACTAAAAAAAAAATGAAAGAAAATCCCAAACTTTTCTCCATTTTTCCTCCAATTTCATGGTTGTTCCTCCCAACCACTCTTGTCAGCTCTCATTATCCACATCTAAACTAGTGATGTCATCCCAAAGAGTTAGCTTCCTACAATATAAAGCAAGGCACAGAGGAAAGAAAATGGATCCAGAAAGGGGAATGAATATAGATGACTGTACACTTCATCACTTCCTTCACTCCTTCACAGTGTGCCTAGGGTGCAGGAAGGGCTCCTTACCCTATTTCTACAGATCCTGCCACATACTAGATCATCCAGAAGCAACCAAGCCTTAACAAGCATAAGGAATGGTTTCCTAAAGGCAGAACAGAAGTGCTGGCTCACAGACAGCACTCTGAAAGGATAGGTCATCCTTCATGATGCAGTACATAATGTAAGTAAGAGACCTCAATATGGCCCTCTGTCCCTACAGAAAGAATAGATGGCTCTGAGAACAAAACCATAATTCTCCTTTGTCCCACTGTACTGTAACACATTGTACAGTGGATGTGGCAACCTCAGTCTGAGGCTCATTTAGATACTTAAATACTTTCCAAAGGTTAGGCACCAAGATCTGCTAAGCTGACAACTCAGGGTGATAAAAATCTAGACAATGGAGGAAGGAGAGGATGAGACTCAGATATGGACCTGAGGTCAACTGCAGTGAACAGGACATAGTTTGTCCTTAAGAGAGCAACGTGCATCACACAGTTCGCTCAGATTGTTATAATAAAACCTCATAAACTTAGGGGCATAAGAAAACCCACTAATTTATTTCTTACAATTCTGAAGGCTGGAAAACCTAAGATCAAGGCAGCAGCAGATCCAGCCTGGTGAAGGACTGCTTCCTTTTTCATAAACTGCCTTCTAGTTATGTCCTCACACAGTGGGATGGACAAAGCAGCTCTCTTGAGTCTTTTTTTTTTTAAGATTTATTTATTTTATTACAAAGTCAGATATACAGAGAGGAGGAGAGACAGAGAGGAAGATCTTCCGTGCGTTCAAAGCGAGGACTTTAGCCGCCAGGCCATGCCCTCTTGAGTCTTTTATAAGGACACTATTTCCATTCATGATTCTAAAACCTGATTGCCTCCCAAAAGCAATGCCTCATAATATTACATTGGCACTTGGATTTCCACAGATCAATTTGAGAGGACAGATGAATGCAAATGACAGCACTGCTTCTATTAAGTTTCTCCACAAATAGATAGGTCCCCTGGAATCACAGAGGTTTCTGGGTAGAAAATACAGATAGAGGGTCTAAAGTCCTCGCCTTGTATGTGCCAGGATTCCACAAGGGGGCTGGTTCATGTCCCGGCTGCTTCAGTTCTCTTCCAGCTCCCTGCTTGTGGCCTGGAAAAGCAGTTGAGGATGACCCAAAGCCTTTCCTAAGGCTGCATCCACATGGGAGACCCGGAAGACTGAAGGCCCCTGGCTCCTGGCTTTGGATCTGATCAGCCCTGGCTGTTGTGGCCACTTGGGGAGTGAACCAGTGGACAGAAGACTTTTTGCTCTAATTCTTCGCTGTATGAAATCTGTTTTTCCAATAAAAATATATTTTTAAAAAACTGAAGATAATACAGATATAATTTGCGGAAGGAAAAGAGTGTGCTTGCTGGCCATGCAAAGGAGTTTCTTAGACATAAAAGATGTCATATTATACTTCTAGGTAACAGTATTATTTGACCATCACAAATTACAACATACAAATATACAGACCTACTTATTCACAAGAAAAGAGGAGCACAGTAAATTAAAAGAAAAAAGACCAAGTTTGAAACTAACATGTAAAAAGGGTGATGTCTATGTAAAATAACATGTGTGTAATCACAGATGCTCACAAGTAACATTCAAAAAGTCTAAAAGAACCTAAGCTAATGATGATGATCTCACTGTGAGATGAGGATGGTCTTTTTGGATACATTTCTACATAACTTTGTTAAATCCACTAGATATCATGATTGTAATCAGGAACAAAGTGATTATAATAGTGCAAGAATTCTGACTCATCCAGAATGGGTGACATGATATGTCCCTCAGCTGAACTTTAAAGATTCCAATTATTGGAGAAATACTGGCAGTGTTACTGTGTAAATATTTTTAGATGAATAATATTAACCTTTTTCTGAAAGTTCTCAATGTACTTGCCCACCACTTAAGAACACTGGAAGAGCTTTGTAATTTTGCTCTTTATGTATTATCATGACAAAGAAAAGTAGGTTCTAGAAATTAAAATTTCCTTCAGGAAAAAAGCTGTATCAATATTTATTTATTTATTCAGCAATTCAACATTCTCATTCCAGTAGAACAGAGACAACTAAATACAACATTAGAGTATACAATCATGTTAAAATGGAGCTTACACGAGGGCTATTTGGAAGTTGCCTGACATAGCCTTGTGGATTTGCCCCTCTTTCTTCTTCCCAAGGGACTCCTAACAGAAATTCAAATAGTTGGGGTTCCTAAAAATTCAAGAAGCAACTGTCTAGAAAAAAAATCTCTTGTGTGCCTTCAAACAACCCTGAGGTAATATGAGGCTGGGGCTATGAGAAAAATAAAAGGAACATCAAGCAGATTCTTTCCTACACATCAACAGTGAATGCACTTAGAGTCTGAATGAATTATCATGGGGAAAGGTTTAAGAGCATATCTTGGATTTAATGCAGAGAATGAAAGGATTCACCAGATGTGGGCACTGGAGAATAGCAGCTGGATGGGTTGGGATATAGATGGATGCATTTTCTACCTGTTGACCAAGGAGTAAGTTCAGGTGAAGTGACAGCAAATCATTTTTAACAATTTGTCTATCTTTTTTCTTGTAGCATACCTAGGACACTGCATTCTGTAGATGCATATATTTTAACACATGCTTAATTATGATTGTTTCTTTCATTATTGCAAAATCCCAACTGTAAATCTTACTACTGCCTGGCTGTTTATAATAGAAGGTTTCCATGCTCTCTGTGCAGTCTCTCACAATGACATTAGGGCTCATAATATCAAAGTGACCTGCAATATAATATTAGCTAATCTATCAAAGACTGCCTTTGGAATTTGTCAAGTTTACATCTGCTTCTACTTTTATACTTTGTTAACCACAGGCTGATCAAACTATTTTTAAAATTCTCTGTCAACTCCACTCTGACTAGAAGAAAATTATCTGCTTTAAGACACATGTTTTATCCAAGATAAATATCACCTGAGATTAACATAAATTTGAATTGATGTTTCTGAGAAATAAAAACAGCAAATACGTATCCTTCTCTGTTCTCCAGGCAATACAGCTGACTTTTTAAAACTAGGGAGAAGGTCTTCCAGATGGTTTTATGTAGTGTAACGGACAAAAAACATATGTGCCATCCTTCATACAATTCATGTGACTTTTCGGCTCTGTTTCCATTGGAAGACAGTCATGTACATTTGCAAATACACCCGAATATTCTTCTAGAGGTGGACTTATATGTTATTCTTCCCCATTTGGTGGTGTCCAAGAGACATTCGGAACTGAATGGAATATTGTCAAAGTTAGGACACAATTGATATTTTTGTAGTCCTGGCCTGGGGCATTTAGGAGAATGAACCAACAGACAGAAGAGTTCTTTCAGTTTCTCTCTCTTCCCAGAAACTATCCTTCAAATAAAATGAAAATGTAAAAATAAAAATTTATTTTTTAAAGGTTTGTCAGATTCAGTATTTATTATGTAAATGACCATGGTCAGTCATTTCAAACAAGACATCAACCATTATTAAATATCTATTGTATGAAAGGCATTCTGCTAACCCCTTAGGAGAAAAACAAGCAAGAATCTGCTCAACAAGCCATTAGAACCTTTGGGAGAGGAATTCACATTTGAGCGGATAAGCAAAATGAGCCAGTAATGAGGCACATGTAGCTGACAACTGTAGAAAGTGGAGCAAGCCATGTAAGGATAATCTTATAAACGCTATCTGTTTATTTGATGAAAGGCAAAAAGCCCAAATTTCAGTGGATCTTACACTCTTCTTGAGTGTAGTTTTTTTACCTTTCAGACAGCAACTGTTTCATTATATACAAACCAGAACTCAAATCCTTACCTCAAACTCAAGATACTTTCATTGGAAAAGGGAATTTTAAAACAAGTAAGCTTCCTGATAAGTGGGTTCATCTTATTACCATCTATTTTTAGTAATAGGAATTAAAGGATTCCCCACTCATAAGAGTCAAGGTTAAAGAGTGGTCATTAACAGATGAAGTTTGGCACAAGAACATTGAAAGAACAAAAGATCAGGTTTATGTTTTTCCTTTAAAAATTCTCTCATTCTATGTCTCTGTTTATCTTTTATAGCCTACTTTCAATACCAATTCTCATGATTATTTTAAGCCTTTAATTTAAAAGAAAAAGCATTAGAGAGCTTGGACATATTTGTCTCCTTCATTTCCTGATACTAGGAGAGGCCTAACTAGATGATGCCTTAGCCTTTGTCATCAACAGAATAGAGCCTGAGGCCCGGATTAAGTTGGTAACAATTTATTTGTGAAGTGCAAGGTCAGAGCAGGGAGGGCAATGGGTAAAGGATAAAGGAAAAGAAAGTGCAGAAGAGTTTCATGCAAAATATTTCTGAGCTGGCTAGTGCTTTGCATCTTGCTGTTAAAAAAAAAAACCTTGAAATTTTAGCAGGTGTGTTCACTCCTGGGGAGACTGTCAGCCAAGCCCAGCTCTCTTTTTTAGGCAACCGCCCCTAAACTTTTCAAGTTGATTCAATCAACCCATCACTAAATGTTAATTTAACCCCTCGCTGAGAACAAGATCTCATCTCAGGCAGAGCGGTATTTAATCCTATTGCCAAAGTGAAGGGCTACTTAGTACAGAAGAGAAAAACAAGACTTTGTGGTTAAGGCATTATTAAGGACACTAAAGAGGATGTGTAAGATGTGTAAGATATGTACCCAATAAAGATGACTTATTTAACTTAATTTCAGTTTCTGACATCATTGTTCAAAATGTGTATCTAATGTGTATCTAATGTGATTATTTTTAAAAGAATATGTACTCAATAGTATTTTAATGAATTCGTAACTGACATGAGTCACTTCTGCCTATTGATGGCAACCCCCGAAAATTCAGATGTGGTATCTATAAAAAGCCAAATAATGGTCTCCAAAGATCCCTACATCTTAACTCCTAGACTCCCTAATTGTTTTATCTTGCAGGGCAAATGGACTTTGAAGATACAACTAAAGTTGTATAGATTATGTGCTGGTTGGAGGAGTTGGTTTAAGCACACAAGTCTTTAAAAACATAGAAGGGAAGGCAACAGATGGCATATCAAAAAGATTTAGTGCCAGAAGGGACTTGACTGTCATTGTTATTTTGATATTAGAGAAAGGGGGTCACTGTTCAAGCACGGAGGCAGCCTCTGGAAGCTAAATCAGACCAGGCAAGCTCATGGCCAGGGTTTTCACTGAGGGGCACAAACCTGCCATCACCTTCTTCTGACTCTGTTGTCACCTGTGACAGACTGCAACACAAAACAAACTTGGTAATTTTCTAAAGTAGCAATTAAAAACAAATACAGTGTCAACAAAAACATCAAGGCAGTTGACAACAGGTGCTCTGTTCTTATAATACAAACCTAGTTTATCTCATTTCTTTCAAGAAATAGCACTTTGAGTATGGTTTTGTATGATTCAGATGATATACATTTCCAATTAGCAAAACATTAAGTTATAGTGTTCAGTGACGTGAAGTCATGTTCACTAAAATTGGTGGATTAACGAAGTGATAAATGAGATATTCATGAATAAATACTCTAATGATATACACAAAGCTCCACTCACAGAAGATAACCCTAGAGAGTAGAATTAGAGGGAGAAGAGACATTTGTAAATAGTAGAAATACTAAATTCTACGTAATTTAAAATTCTCTGGGTGGGTCAGCCATGGTGGCTCAATGGCTAAGTCCTCACCTTGCAAGTGCCGGTATCCCATATAGGCATTGGTTCATATCTCAACTGATCCACTTCCAATTCAGCTCCCTGCTTATCGTATGGGAAAGCAGTAAAGAATGGCCCAATTCCTTGCAACTCTGCACCCATATGGGAGACCTGAAAGAAGCTCCTGATTCGTGGCTTTGCATTGGCTCAGCTCCAGTCATTGCAGACACTGAGACATTTGGGGAGTAAATAAGCAAATGGAAGATCTTTCTCTGTCTCTCCTTCTCTCTGTAAATCTGACCTGTCACTCCAATAAAATAAATAAATGTTGTTTCCAAACAAAATGGCTATCATTGTTTTGGTGAAACTGCATTGCGGGTGCAATGCAGTAACCTAGTGGCTAAAGCCCTTGCCTTGCATGCACCGGGATCCCATATGGGTACCAGTTCTAATCCCAGCAGCTCTGTTTCTCATCTAGCTCCCTGTTTTGGGTTTGAGAAAGCAGTGGACAATGGCGCAAAACCTTGGGACCCTGTACCACGAAAGAGATTCAGAAGAGGCTCCTGGCTTCAAATCAGCTCAGCTCTGGCCATTGTGACCACTTGGGGAGTGACTCAACGGATGGAGAATCTTCCTCTCTGTCTCTCCTCCTCTCTGTATATATGACTATCCAATAAAAATAAATAAATATATTTTTAAAAATGGCCATGGGGTAAGTGATAAATCCATGTACTTCATGCTTATGAACACACTCAGATGAAGCATTTATAATCCTACCATTTATCCAGAACTTCTTTGTGCATTGGTATCTCTAACATTACAAGTTCCTGAACATAAGCCAGCAACAACACACACACACACACACACACACACACACACAAAACCATCATGTATAGTGGGTATTCTCTTCAATGAAACCTGTTAGGTCACCTCCATAAACAGGATTTCTCGGTTCAGCTTTTCTGATCTGTAAGGAATGTTCACTGCAACACATGCTAAGGGGGAGCTCCATGCATTAGGAAGACCATGTACTGTTTTGGTGAAACTGTTCTCAGAATCAATGGCACAGGTTCCTTTTAGTTGTCACCAACAAACTGATAGAATTAGCTGTGGGATTAACTGTATGTTAGCTGCAGATATTCAATGTGGAGGACATTCTGAATTTCTATAAGTTGTAATTCCCAGGGCTATTTATGTGTATAACTACATTTTGAGTAATTTCCCTCTAATCACAGATAGTTCTCCTGAGTTTGAATGATAGTTTCTCATTTTCTAAAATTTCATGATCAATGGATATCATTGTGTGTTTTCCATTGTTAATGCACTGAACAAAAATTGCCTTTGTCTTCTGTAAATATTAAGATCATCTCGACATATGTGGGGCTCACGGGCAAAGAGGTCACTAACTCAATAAGATGGCAACCAACAGTCAAGGTCACTGGTGGGCAAGATGGCAGCCAAGGACAGAGCCCTGGGCATGAACTAGGGCAGAAGTCACGTTGTTTCAAAGAAAAACTGATTGGCCAGGGCCATTTCACTCACCCACCCCAGCCTATGGGAGGTGGCTTCTACAGTCACGCTCTTAGTAATTGGCTCCTAGTTTCTGACTTCCTGGAATTCCTGAAATTCCTGGCCTGAGGCTATCCCTTACCCTATATAAGAATCTGGATTTCCCCAATAAATAGGAACTGCTTAGACAGAATCCCTGTCCATCCCTAGCTGAGAGGAGCAGGGTAATAGGTTGAGCAAAAGAAATTTAGGCCCTAAGGGTGGCTGGGTGTGGTCAAGTCTAGATAAACTGGGAGAGCGGGTTAAGCCAGGCTTAAAGCAGTTAAAATCGCTGTCTGCTACCCAGTGAGGAGAGCAAATGGATAACTTCAAACAGAGGGGGATGGGCCTGCCATCGCAGCAACGTTCGTGCCTGGATCATAAGAGGGGTGACAGGATTATCATCCAACCTTATATATGCCTGAGCCAAATCTGGGAGCAAATTTACAACATAAAGGCTATCAGAGAACAGATTAAAGGATTCTTCAACTTTTGAGAGGGCTAAAACTACAGCAAATAGTTCCTTTACTGTACTGATCCTTGACATGGCTCAAAATAGTTCTTATAGACACAATCGGGCAGAAAAACTTCTGCTGCAGCCCCTTCTCTTCCTCCATCCTCATGGTTTGTTGGTAAAAGGGCAGGGCTAGCTCTCTCACCTTCTGAATTAGATCTGCCAGCTGATCCGGGCAAGTATAAACTCTGGGTGCCCCTCCAACGGGCAAATGGACCCACTGGAGGGGACTACCCTCCTGGACAAAGGGCAGCCATAAACACGAAAGAATTTGAAAATGTCCACAGTTGTAACTCTTTCTATGGCAATAAGGAGCAAGTTGAGCCTTGATCAGGGCCTCTTGAATCTCCAGTTAGGCTTGTAGATGAGGGGTGTTTGGGTGAACTCAGTCTCCTAGCATTTTGTCTTTTCAAATAATGGAAGTAATTGCCTCGTAGAAACAGGTAGCCAAGGGCGTAGCCAATTGATCTGTCCAAGAAGCCTTTGAAATTCTACTAGTGAGTATTATTCTTTAATGCTTAGCTGGGGTTTCAAGGGAGAGCTTTTCAAAACATAATTCTGCCCCCTAAAATCTTCAAAAAGGAGGGGATCATTTGCACCTTTTCTGAGGAGACGTTCATATTAGCTTTCTCTAAAAGCTCTTTTACCTAATCCCCAGACTACTTGCGATTCCTGGGTTGTACGGGTTCCCAAAGTAATATTATCTAATCTGTCACGGTACAGGGTTAGTGGGCAAGACCCTGAAGAATAGTCTCAGCCAGGGAGCGTTAGGTTCATTTCTACCACGGCTTTCTTAAATCTCCTGCCTCCTAGGGATATCACATACAGCATTATTAGAAAATTGTTCTATTTCATGTTCTTTCCAATTGTCCTTTTCCCACTTCACTTGTAATACAAGTCGCCTTGTTATGATTCCTAAGCTTACTTATGACTGAGTATGTTGACATTATACCACGCATTGCAAATATAATGCCATGGTTTTTTTCTTTTATTTTTACCACTCTGTTTTATTTAGTATTTTTACAGAAGTTATATACTGAAATATAAACATGTTCTCTTTTTTTTAAGGCACCCTTTATAAGCCCTCTTCCAAAGGAACAAGAAGCATACAAAGAGATACCGCAGCATGGACTCTTCTTGCAGAAGGAAGCAAGGAGTTAATCCAGTACTCAGTGTGATCCAATCTAGGGAACATTTTTTTTTTTAATTGAGCTGCATGTAAGGAAACAAAAGACACAGTGAGTTAAGTTACTAGCTGGGACACCTGCATCCCACATCAGAAAGCCTGGCTTATATCCCAGTACCGATTTCCTGTTAAAAAGATGGAAACAAAGTCAGGAGATAATGACTATCCACGGTTGGCATAAGCCTTTGACAGATAGCACCAAGGAAATTCCAACTTTGCTTTTCATGATTAGTAATTTTATTGACCTACTATATTAACAATATAACTAGGAAAAAATGAAAAAATAAAATTTAAATACCAGGAATATGGGATATTTAAATAACTTCACACAAAATTAGAATTAAAACATAAGTTTGTTTAAAGAGTTATTTGTTTGTTTGTTTGTTTTAAAGGCAGAATGATAGAGTGGGGAGAAAGATAAAGACTGGTCAATCTTCCCCCTCCTGGTTCACTCCCCACATTACCACAATGGCTGGGGCTGATTCAGACTGTATTTAGGACTCAGGAACTCCATTTGTGCGTCCCCTGTGGGTGGCAAGTGCCCAAGTATTTTACCCACTACCCATTGATCTCCAAGGCTGCCTCAGAAACCAAGCATCTGGGTTTAAAACTGACACTCAAATATGGAATGTTGGTGTTACATCTGTCAACATAATCCACTGTGCCATAATGCTGGCCCCAAAGTAAGTTTATTTTTATACCAAAGAATTATACTGATACATAGTTGTTTCATAGTTCCCATTTTTATGAAATTTTTAAAGGCCTCTTGTACATTTACAGGCAAATTCAAAAGTGAAGAACAGAAGGAAAAGTCAAACAGAGACAAAAGTGGGTGGGGGGCAGGGAGTTCCAAAATGAAATGTCTATTATTATAGCCACTAAGATGGATTCATGTGAGAAAAATCAAAGAATGTGTCATGTCCTTGGTATTACAGGGACATAGTAAAAATAATGAAGTGATGACAGGGAGAACTCACTATTTCAAGGAGCTATGTATACAAGAGAAGCATAAACACGATAAAGAAGAGATGAGTGACACTAATGCTGATGGATGACACAGCATTCTATAAGAGCAGTGATAATGTTAAGCCCTCTGCCTAGCAAAAGGAAATAGCTTTGGGAAAATTTGCAATGTGGACAAAAATAACAGAAAGATAATTCTTAGACACTATGACATGGGGAAAAGTACATTTTTGGATAGGCTTTCTGAAAATTATAAAAGATGAAAGTGACAAGACCATTGTTCACAAGGGATTTTAATTGACCAAAAATTATTTAGAGACTATGCTACATACAGAAAAACAATTAAAGAGAATCCGTTTCCTGAATGTGCTGAAATGTGTTGATAGCCCCACATAAATTATTGAATAGTTCAACATCCCAAAACATTTATACTTTTGTCCTTGGGAATGAATCAAATGTGTAACAAGGAAGACTGGAGCAGAGATGCTGTAAAATGATTGCAGGCTGTCTGTATCCACAGTCTAATAGGCTTGGTGGGATTAGGATGTGTTTGAAAGCTTAACATCACTAACCTCTTTATGTCTTCTCATGTGTTCATGCAATAAAGGGTCTGACTAAGTGAGTCTCATGTTTCCTACAGCTAAAGTTGAAGATGAACCTGGTCAGTAATGGCCATGTCATGTTCTGCTGATATCAACCTAATTTTTTTTAACCCAGAGCCTCTATCTATTACCTTAGCAAGTTTGTGTCTTTGTCTCCATTTATAATCATTTAAAACTTCCTCTTTACAACAATGAGAAACTTTCTCTTCACAACCTTTCAGATTTACATGTTTCTTGGCCTAGAGTTGCAAACCTCATATATCCCAGATTATTGTTGAGGTCCTTCTTGTCACAACACTCTAAACTAACCTGAAGTTGTTTTTTTTTTTTCCCCACTTCAGTTATCCACTTAATCCATCACAATTGCTTCCATTAGCTTTCAGACCACCTATGAACTTTAGAATATGAACCAGCTCTCTGTTGTTGCATTATAGAAGTAAAACACGCAGCTAAGATGCAGAGTGGGAATGAGTTCATTGGAAGACTGTGTAGGACTGGCTACATCTTGCCCTTGCTTGTTATATGATCAGCACCCCAGCACTAAAGGAATGGTAAAAGCATTTTTCCACCAAGGAAAAATGGAATGATGCTTCTAAAGAAATTGATTAAAACAGTGGGAAAGCTTAGGGCTTCAGCTGCGGATGCTGGTGCTCCCAAGAAAAGCCAAGCTCACTCTGGTATGTGGACAACCTAATGTCTCCAGCTAGATTCCTGTCCACTAAGATTTTTCAGTAGGTATACTCCACCTCAGCTCATGATCCATGTACACACGGTGTACCCAGATCCAGGTCCTGCTCACAGGAAAATGTATTTACTGTCATGAAGAAGGTATGAAATGCAAGCAGTGACTATCATCTAGCATCATAAAAATTGACACCACATCAATACTAAATATAAAGTCTAAGGTAAACTATTAGAAAATCTGATGCTGAGTGTAGAAATGCAGTGCTGTGATTAAGACACATCTTGGTATGCCCACATCCCATACCAGATTTCTTGGGTTTAAGCCCCAATTCAACTTCTGAGTTCAATTTATAATGCACATATGGAGATGTAGCAAGTGATGGTTCAAGTACATGGGTCACTGCCAACCTTATAGGAGACCTGGACTGAGTTCCTGGTTCCTGGCTTTAGTCTGGCCAAGCCTAGCTGTTACAAGTATTTGGGGAGTGAACCAATACATAGTAGATATATCTCTCTCTTAAATACTCTTTCTCGTGTTCTCACTCTGCCATTCAAATGAGAAAAAATAAATAAATTGCATCTTACAAAGAAAACACAGGCTCTTAGAGGAAAAATTTTTTAGAAGGCAAAAAAGCACCTATAAAATAAAACTACTATGGGGCTGGTGCCATGGTGTAGTAGGCTAAGCCTCTGCTAGTGCCACCAGTAATCCAGGTTCTGGATGTTCCATTTCTGATCCAGATCACTGCTTATGGCCTAGAAAAGCAGCGGAGGACTGCTTAAGCCATTGGGTCCCTGGAAGCTCCTGGCATCTGACTTTGAATTGGTGCAGCTCTGGTCTTTCCAACCATATGGGGAGTAAGCCAGCAGATGGAAGATATCTCTGACTTTCTTTCAGTAACTGCCTTAAAAATAGGAATAATAATTTAAAAAAAAACACAAAACCACAAGAGCAAAAAGTAAAAACCAACCCCTACCAAACAAGAGTGGAGGACATAGGAAGCAGAGAGCAGCACTTGAGCTTTATACTAGGGAGACACCATGTATCGTTTAAAATCAAAAACAAAAACAAAAGAAAATATTAATACAGGTGCATAAAATTATTATAGGGACAGTCATAAAAATCACAGCAAAAATGCTAAAACCAAGGTTACTTTATGTAGGAGATAGAGTAGTTAAAGTGGGGCATGGAACTTACCAACTAGGGAATGGAGTACAGAAATTGGGGCAGAGAACTTCTTTGCATCCTTATTTTTTCTACTTAATTGAACTTCTTACTATGCCACAATTAGTTTTTTTCTTCAATTAACCAAGGTACTCCATACAGAAACATACTCATGTGGTAGAAACACCAAGTGTAGCACAGAATATAAAAGGATCCTCTGTGCATGGGCTCGAAATATGAGGATCATCTGACAAGCAGAGACTCCTAACACAAGATATCTGGTGGTATTTCACCTACTTCAAAGTTCTTCAATTAGACAAAAAAGGTGTGATGGAAGTGAGCTCAGCTGATCCATTCTGAATCCTATGGAGGTGATCATGAGGCGGGATGGTGTTTTACAGGGTTGCTGGGCCCAACATCAGTTTGCAAATAGATTAAAGCTTTCCAATGAGGCAGGCATGGGGCTGAAACACCAGAAATAAAGTAAGAAACAAGACAGAAGCAGGCCTCATCCTAGGCAACACTGAATCAAGCAACATTACAACATCTGTTTAACCTTTTCTGAGCATTAGAAGTACTTTTATAGAAGTGCTTTTACAAAAGAAGTACTTTTATAGCTCCATTTTACAGAGAAAAGTGAGAAGCCAAATCAATGTCAAGTTACTTGCCCACAAATCACATAGGGGTGGGCCAGGACTTGAACACATTTAGGGAAAGACAGACATGAAATAATCATTTAACATGCGAAGGGATTTTAAGACAAAGTACAGATGATAAGGAAACACTTAACTCAAGGACTCCACTGTCTGCAAACAAAAAGGGCTACTTTGCTACCCTTTTCTTTCCTTTTCAGTTGCCCTCTTCAATTGCCCAGTCGCTCCCACTCTCTGCTCTGACATCTGTTCAGCTGTAAACAAAGTTTCCCTGTGGACTCCTGGGAAGTTCCTCATCTCCTGTGTTTCATGTTGGAAGGCGAACCTTTTCTCATGGGTCAATATGGGGCTTTGTGTGATTTTACCAGCTTTTAATCACCAAATGTCTGTCTTCTTCATTTCTCCATTTGGAAGCTAGGAAAACTTGTTGACCCCTCCTATCACCAAAAGGAGCTCCTGTTTGACGGATGTGATTCCCAAGCATATTCAACTCAGTTTAATTGGGTGAAATCACTGTCCATGTGTAGGGCAGAGGGAGAAGAGCAATCACATCCTCAGAATGTGAGGATTTTCCTCCCTTCTTAAATCATATTTTCTTTCCTCAAACTAATCCTTGGTACTGTTAAGAGATTCTGACTAAAGAAATTTAAATATTAAAATGCCTATGATCAGCACAACAGATTTTATGACAAATGTAATTTATTACTTCTTTTGATAATCAGGAAATAGCACATGAAGTAAGAGATGGCACACAAACAAATTCTTCAAAAGAACTAGTTCAACAGAAAGTGACACTTCACATGCATGCAAATAAATAATTAAAACTGTCTTAGAGTAGATCCTGCTGTTAAATTATAACAGACTAAGAAAAATAAAAGATGTTAGTAATATCTGTTGAAGAAAAGCAAAACACTAAAGAAACAAGCTTGCACAGAAAAGTGGAAGGACTGCAAGTAAAAGCAACAAGTATATCCTATGTAAATGTACTGATTTTAAATTCAGAAACAAGCACTGACTCATAAAAAATATATATTGTGAAGACAACTCTGCCATAACAAATATCACTTTCCATTAAGGGCTGAAGAAATGAATCTGTTTTCCTTCTCACTACTGCACAGGAAGAGAAATGCATTCTATTGTGCGAGCGGATATGGCCTGGATAGAGATGCCCAGACTTTCTGCTTGGGCTGCCCACAGCATGGACGAACCAGAAAATGAGGTTCACAGTTTGGAAAAGCTTGCATTTCAACTCTGTTTCACCTGGTAAACTCCTAAACAAATTAACATTTCTGGGCCCGCATCTATAAAATGAGATCATTTCAATTCATTATCTATGGGGTCCATTCCAGTGACAAATCTATAAGTATTTCTTCCCCCATGGGAATTCTTGAGAACTATACCAAATAGTAAGCATAAACTAATACGTCCCTTTTTTTAGCTCTATTTTCATTCAAGAGAAAACAACAGTATTTAAGCCATAACCACTGGGAAAAGTTTCACCATGTACCTAAAGAAGATTTACAGCACACTTTCGAAAATAGTTCGAAATATAATAAAACATACAGAGGACAGAAATAGGATAGTAAAGGATGTGTCAATATAAAGTGTTGCGTTTTTTTTTAAACTATGGGGAAATGGCAATGAATGACGTTTACCAATATTTGATGTATGGAGCTGCTTAGAGTCCTGAGTGATGAGTAGGAATCACTTTCCTAGTCTGGATTTTGCCACATCAACCATAGGAAAAAAACAGACAAGTTATAAATCATGAGTCACCTCTAGCCTAATGCACCTGCTTCTCTGACCAAAAGCAGAAATGTGCAGCAAGAGTTTCCCTAGGCAATTTCCACCCAACCCCACACAGGGGAAAAACACTCCTCCACTTTGTCACTGGAGAGTAGCTTCAGTGACTTACCTCCCTAATATTATTTATTCTCACCCATCAAACATTTTTCTTCTTTTTTTACAGGCGCTGCAACTCAAAATCATCAGTTCAATTATGCTTCATTTGTGCAACACTATATAGAACACAAAATCCATTTACATAACCTATTTCAATGTCAATGTCAAAGGTCACTGGTGATTAACAGGGCAGGATGGATACACTGAGACTCAGAGATGTCCCATAGCTTGTGTTTCACAGTCTACTAAGTTGAGTCAGTACCACCCTTCACCGAAAAATGCAAATAAAATGGAAAGAGCAAGGTGCCTGGGGACAAGAACTCATAGAAATACTACAGGGAAAGGAGTTTAACTTTTCCCTTTGGTTAAAAATGTGAAATGTAATTCACACAGGCTGGGACCCTCTGTTCCCAACAGTCTTAAGTCCTTGTACTGGAACGAGACACTTGGTTTTCCACTTTGTCAAGTGCAGTTCAGAGACCATCAGAAATTAAGTACCTTTGGAAAATTAATGAGTAGACTTCTCCTTTATCCTTTCAATCTAAATAAAATTACAGCATAATTCTTCAACAACTAGCAATCAGTTTTTTAAAATCCCCAAGGCACCTGCATAACTTGTTCTTTGCTACTGACAGGTAAAACTACTTTTCAAACAGGAGCCTGGTTTCCATAATCTTTATACAGAATCAATATTTATGTTCATTTCCCCTGTCTGCTTCTTGCAAAAAGAAAACATCACATGCCTGTGTCATTGCATATCTGTAGTCTCTGGTTTTTTGGAGGGATGAGTCCCAGAATACCAGGATAGATTTCCTTAAAGTAAAACAATCATTACTGCTTAATGATGCCGTAAATCTATGCAACTCTATGTGCTCTCAGCTGATAATGCTGACCCCAGAGACCCAGCTGGTTACGTGGGAATCCCTATCATCATCCTTCCCACTCCAGCCACTCATTGAGTCGTCTATTCTGAAGCATCTCAGGCTTACCTCATCCTTTGGCTCTTCTCCTCTCACTGTCAACACTGTGTAGTAGGTCTTTGTCATTATTTACCTCAATTACCACAAAAACTCTTTCATGAGTCTCACTGTTTTCTGTGTTGTAAATTTCTCACCACCCTTAAAAAAAGACATCAATACTGGCTATATAATTTTACAGGACCAGTGTGAATGCATGAGTGTGATGTACATGAAACTGATCCTGGATATTAGAAATGAAAAGGTAACTATGTTGTTCTCCTAAAACATATACAGTCTCCCCAGTACATGGAGAAGAGAAACTGAAACTCAAGTCACTTGCAGTTTCTTAGCAAGTGCTTCCTATCTCTCCGGCCTCATCACCTACTTAACATTCCACCATATTTTCACAAATATCCTTGTAGACAGGAAGGTTGGATAGATAGATAGATAGATAGATGACAGATAATTACATTTTTTTAAAGATTTATTTTATTTTTATTACAAAGTCAGATATACTGAGAGGAGGAGACATAGAAAGGAAGTGGAGCTGCCGGGATTAGAACCAGCGGCCATATGGGATCAAGGCGAGGACCTTAGCCACTAGGCCACGCTGGCAAGCCCAATAATTACATTTTAACTTCATCACCTGGCTAACTGATCTCCCTTTCAGCCTTAGCTTATTCTTCACTCATTGACCAACATCCCAGCTGATGCTTTCTTGTGAACCTGTACATGCCTCTAGCGAGGACTAATCATACTCTGTATTCAGTATACACATAAAAATCTGTTGTTGGATCTGCCTCCTCTTCTAGTCAACACATTTTTGGAAAAAAAATTAAAAACACTTTTTATTACTTAACTCCAGCTGGTATAGATCAGGTACTTGCTGATTATTTAACCATCAGATGAATGAAAAGATATGAGTCTTAAAATTAGATAAGCTTGCATGGCATTTCTTAGTTAAGTGGTCTTGGATTCATTCTTTTTTTTTTAAATAATCTTAATCCCAGACTCTTTTCTATAAAATGAATAAAAATTATATTTCAGAAATTCCAGGGATTTAAATACCAGATACACTTTAGTAGTTTAATAAATGCTACTTTCCCTTCCCCATAAAGCTGAAATTGCATTAATCACTTAATATGTGTAGAATCCAAAGCACATGTACAAAGACTAGTTCTCATTCTAATATAACAAAATAAATATGATGTAACCTAACTAACTATGGCTAACCTAGAAAGTAACATAATTTCAAATTTGATATTTCCAAGAACTGTGCTAGTTTATTGCCTAAAGAAATAAAAGCTTAATACCCAACAAGGATGAACTTCTGGCAGTTAAAAGCACCCTACAGAGCCACTATTTGTAGCTACCACTTAACCCAGCCAAATGAGGGACATCCCAAAGGAGTTTTTTAATGAAGTGCCTAAAGATTCAAAAGCTACATTTTTAAATGCTTATAAAAATGAACACCCCAAAGGGACAGATTTTTAAATGCTTAAGGATGTATGAATGGGCACAGCACAAAATGTAGTCGTGATCTGGCATTTATTCAACATGAGCAATTCTCTGCTGCTGAGGCAAATCCTGAAATAGTCACAAATCCTTCCTTGAAGGAGAATTCTGACGGTGTATCATCACATCCACTACAACTACCTGTACCTACAAAGCCTCCTTCCTCCAGCTAACAAAACAGAAAGTGGACATTCAGCTAGAATGTGCAGAGAGCTCAGAGCACCAGCATCAAGTAAAGCAGAGTACAGCAAGTCATAGCCAGAGCCCTTTCACCATAGAGAGCCACCAGGAGATCCTGCACACTGATGAATCCAAGCTTCAGACTAAGGCACTTTCAAAAACAACTAACTGCTTCCACAACCTCTCTCCCTCTCTCTCTCTCTCAAGACTTGGCTATGCTTTCCAGAAGCAACTAGAAATTGTTTTTCAATAAAATCTATTGCCTGGGGGCACTCTCTCCCTCAAAATGGAAAAAGGAAATATTTTCTCTATTTACATTTTTCTCTCTCTTTTCTTTTTTTGGACGCAAGGGGAAGAGACCATGTCTCCCATCAGTGTCAGGAATTCCTCATAATCCAAATGACAGCTGGCTGCAATGGAGACCAATCCAAATGCCTATGATGGTAGCTACTGTTTACCCTATTGTGTACTTGAGGAAAGTTGCCAAGAGAACACAGCAAGTGTAGAAGGTCATCTTGTTCCTTAGCTGTACCCTTTCACTCTAATCACCAGCTAATCAAGATTTACATTTTAAAGTAGATTAAATATATCATCTTCCTAAAAAAAATTGCTTTCCACTGCTCTAAGAAGACATTGTCTGGGATTTATAATTGTTAGAGTTCTTCCAGCAATATAACTGCTATTCTTTCCCTTTTAAAGACATTTCCAAGCATTTCCAGATACTATAAAATCTAGAAGTCTGCATCTTCTTTTCCATCCAGCAATAAATCACAGGGACAATACACTAAACTTACATGAAACGCACAAGCTGAGCTCCAGCCAAAGAGCTCCACTCACTAAGAAGCAATTGTTTGTGAGCCAGGATGCTTTATTATTCGCGAACTGAAGCCAATTGACTTGCCCTCTCAAGTACAAGGATCATTTAAATGAATGCCTCTATGTGTGACTCTAATCACTGAAATCTGGGATCAATTATGGAAGTTACTCAATCCTGAAATTTTATTTACTACCTGATACAGATGTTTACCTTCACTTTCGGGTTTTGTTGTCAGCTGGAAAATTGATTTAGCTGTCACCCAAGATAACTATTTCCAGGTGTAATTTCTCATACTGAGAGTTCCTTAACAGCAGTTTGGTATCTGCTGTAGATCTTGTCACTGCTAGGGAGAACTAAAGTTCTGAAAGAACCTTGTGAAAAGACGACAGAAGTTGGCTCCTTCAAACCCATTTCACCCTTATTATTCTTTTCTTGCCTTGACCCTTTGTGCTAAAATAACTCCCTTTCTCAGATTGTTTTGCCCCTAAAAAGTGTCTCTACCAGAGCCACATGTACAGGCAGAAGCCACTTATGGATGCACAGGATAATCTCTGAGTGATGCAGTTAATGTCATTTTCTGCTGCCTTCTCTTCTTTTTGCCTGAATTAAGGATATGGTGACAGGTGCTATAGCAACCATCCAGGGGCTGAGGAATGGTTCAAAGTACAAGGAAGTGAACTCTAACATAACTCAAGTCTCTAACCATTTGACAACTCTGGACTTGTTGCATAAGGGAAAAAAAACTTAATACATTAACCATATGTTTTCTGTTATAGACGACCAAATGTAGTTTTTCCCTTTCAAATCTGATAGGGAAGACAACTTAGGAGGGAGAAACTGGAGATTGATGGTGGTTAAATTAAGCACTATCCTATCAGTCATAAACTGTGCCTAAACCAAGAGTATTCATTGATGGGTACCAATCCCCTAAGTAGAGACATCTTCACCTACCATATCTGCCGTGAATATTATTATTGGTTCACATCCTGAACTTCATCAGTTTAATCTGAAAACATATCTGAAGCCATCAAAACTACCAACAGTGCACAATCACATACTGCAAAACCATTGCTCACCATTTAAACTCACTTAAAAGTTCTTAAAAGATCTTTGGTACATAAAACTGAACAGTTTTAAAGATTTGTTTATTTTTATTGCAAAGTCAGATATACAGAAAGGAAGAGAGACAGAGAGAAAGACCCTCAATCCGATGATTCACTCCCCACATGACTGCAATGGCTGGAGCTATTCTAATCCAGAGCCAGGAGCCAAGAGCTTCTTCCGGGTCTCCCATGTGGGTACAGGATCCCAAGGCTTTGGGCCATCCTTGACTGCTTTCTCCAGCCACAAGCAGAGAGCTGGATGGGAAGCAGGGCTGCCAGCATTAGAACCAGCATCTATATGGGATCCCGGCACATGCAAGGCAAGGACTTTAGCCACTAGGCCACCACACCGGGCCCAAAATTAAATATTTTATAATGCCTTCTTACAGCCCTATCCCAAACAAAATACTCCAACAACTTCAAGATAAATCAAAATCCAAATTCCTTGCCATATCCTAAAGACTTCATGTGAACTAACTTCTCTCTCCAACCATATCACACGCTTTCTCCATCCATGCTGTATTCCCAAGTCTGTAAGCCTTGATCCTCCCTACAGGTTTGCTCAGTGTCCACTTTCATGGTGGCAGATTTTTTTCCTCTTTCTTCGCATTTGGCATGAACATGTCATACCTACCCTGACTGCACTATTATAATAGCTTCCATATTTTGTTCATTACTTTCATATTGCCTTCCAAATCAACCATTCTAGTCATTTCCTAATGTGTGTATCCATGTGTTCATTCTTTCTCTCTCCACGCTCTACTAAAATAGAAGTACATGAGGATAAGGACTTTGCCTGTGTTCCAGAAAATGCAGCCTATAGATCAAAACATGGACAGCTTCATTCCTTAGCCAGGTGATTTTCAGCATACCAAAAACATCTCAGATTATCTGTTCTTTGGGTAATGCAAGGAATTAGCAAGAATGACAGTAGCTAGACTGTGTCACTCTTACTTTTGTGGCTTTGTATGTAGTAACCTGTTTAATCATCACAATTCTGTGAAATAGGCGTCAGCATCATTACCTATTTTGCAAATGGAACAGAGAACACAGCCAAAGTTCACGCAGCTACAAAGTGGTGGAACAGCGGTTGGTATTCACGCCACTTGGCTACAGTTTGCTCCTCACCATCATAACCTGCTGCTGACTGGCCATCTCCCAGCAGTAATCCTCTTACATAGCTACAGCATTCAACTTTCTTTGTGTTACATCAGACAAAATGAAGTGTCACATTGCTAATATTAATAATCCCGTTCTACAGATGAAAAAATAAGTTGGACCCACAGGAAATGATTCACTCAAAATATCCACAACAACAGAAGTGAAATGTGATCCAGGATCTTTGATGTTTGGTCCAATGATCTTTCCTTACTGCCATTGGATCCACAAGTATAACACAAATCTACATGATGTGTTATTCCTGAAAGATGCACCTTTCAAAAATTTCCATTATTTTATAAATTTAAAATAATTCTGAAATTAAATTTTGAGAAACTTTTAAAATTTTATTTCCAATATATTTTTATTTCTTTCCTATACTATAATAATTAAAAGTATTAATTAGACTGTATTTGGATGCAAACATGGATCTGTTAGAAGCACATGCTTGTATGATTGTACATGCTTATGTGATTATGTCACTCTGGACATAACTATTATCATAATGAATCTGAAGGTCATTGGAAACTGTGAGACATTTTAGAAGTATATTTAAGCTGATTTTTATGTCAGTAATTTTTTAATGTATGTCTATTCTCAATTGCTATTTATAAGTTCTCAAGGAGAAAGCATTCTCATATTTGTTTTTTTGCAAGAAGGTTAAGATACATTCTTTGTACTTATTTAGAAAAGTAGAAAATGTAATTTCTACTTGAGTGAAAATTATTTCTTCTTTTATGAGTTAGAGTGAACAACGCTAAAGATTTTGAATGATTCTAATTTCCCTTATATCAGTTGACTTTGTCAAAACATAAGTAATGTCTAGATACTTGCTGTAACTCAGTCTCATTCTAGACACCAAGGAACAGAAAGAAGTGGAAAACACGGGTAATATCATCAAGAAAAGAATTCTCCAATTGCTTGTACAAAGTTAAAGCACTTGAAATATCTGAAGAGAAAAAAAAACACATATAATTTATTCTGAATTCTGCTATAATATGCAAGAATTTAGGAAAGGAAAAGGAGAAATACACCAAATTTCACCAACACAAGGCTACATTCTGCACATCAATCTACAAGACATGTATAAGTTGGCATTTTTCATATGTTTAATTTAAATATCACTGCACTCCCCTTCTAGGCTACAGCTCCCGTGGGTGAGTATGAGAGCCAGGGCTGGGGACAACCAGGCTGAACAGGGCAGCAGCACACACTGGCACACAGGTGGGCCTGGTCTGGATGCAGGGAGGGCTGAACTAAATCGTATCATGAGAGCCAGATGGAATGCTGGCCAGGCTAGGCTGTAGCACATTCTAGCTCACACAAAAACAGCGGCTCGGGGTAAGCCCACTGTCCTCCATACCTCAACCTTCCCCACCCTAATTGGAGGCCCACATGGGTGTACATCCCTCTCAACCATGTAGATAATCTTTTTTTAAAAAAAATAATTTTTAAAAAAGCTAAATAGCATTGAACCGTGAATGAAATGGAGTGGACAGTAACAGTAATATTGAGTCTATGAACATTATTCAAATTGAATATGTAGGCAGATGGATATGAGAAGTATACTATACCTTGATCAGAAGCTAAAAGCAGCATCCTGAGACTGTCAGTAAATGTGTAAGCAATCCCACAGGTACAGACTTCTCTCAACAGCCTCATTCTTAAAGACTGAATAATTTCCCCCCAAATCTTTTCATTTGATTTATTGTTCTGTGAATCCCATGGTCAAATGATAAAATATAAATTTGTGTGTATATTAAAAACTAAAACCTATATAAGTAGAGTATAATTGAATGAGGAAAAGAAAAAGAATACCAGGTTTAGACATCTAAGGACAACAACAGACTATTTTCTGAAATGGAGGATATGATTATAAGAATTGGATAAATTGGTGAGATCAGTTCTGAATATGTTCAGCCTGGAATGCCTTGGATATACAGTGAATATACATATAAGGAATAGGAAGAAATACTGTTCTGGAACTCAGGAGACAGGATCTAAAAGATATTATTCTAGAAGTAGTAGACAAAATCATCAATATGGTTTACTCACAGCATGTGTAAAAATTGAGATTTTTTTAAAAATAAATTTATCTTACTTTGATATTGTTGAAAAGGATGCATGCCCATGCCGGCCGCTGATTAGGGCGGAAAGGGTTAAGGAAAAGGGGAAAGTGGATGAAACAACTACTTCCAATTTTTTTTCTTCGTGTATCTGGAGTAAGCGAGAAGGGGAAAGGGCTCTCACGAATGCCACCAGGTGCTGGAACTTAGCCCAGTCTGGCACACCCCAGACCCAGTCTATACACATGCTGAGGGATACTGCAGCCATGTCCAGACCAGTTCTTTGCCCCTATTCTGGCTCTCGCATCCACCAACGGGAACTACAGCCCAGCCCAGAGCTGCCAACAGACACAAATCCTGCTCATGCTGGCTTTTGCTCCAACCCAGCCTGGCATAACCAATACCCCAGACTGGCAACTGCCATCAGATGCTGCTGGGAATTATGGCTGGGAGAACTCCTCAGGCTCAACTCTCACCGGGTGCTGCAGTCTATCCCTGCCCAGCCTGCCCCCATTCCTGACTTTCATGCAAACTGGTAGACATGACAGCCTAGCCCAGCTTGTCCCACACCCTATTCTGGCTCCTACACGTGCCAGAGTGCTATGGTTTGGCCCATTCCTGTCCATTCAGCCCCATGAGCCAACACACACACTTGCTAACAAGTGGAGCAGCCTTGCCCAGTCTGACTATAACCCAGCCCTGACTCACATGCTCACCAATGGGAGCTACATCCCACCAGAGGAGTTCCCCAAGTTCCCAACCAGGTCCACTCCCACACTCATATTGCATGTGTGCCAGTGGGTGCTACGTTCTTACCCGGCATCTGGCACAGTCTATCTCCAGTCGTGACCTTTGTGTGTGCTCATGCATGTTGTGGCCTGGCCCACCCCACAACCAACACTTGGATCCACCTGCAGAAGCTGCAGCCTGTACCAACTCAGTCTGTTCCCAGCCCCAGTTCCCATGAGCGTCTTGGGTTTACACTACTATGTCTAATTTGGTGCATCACACCCCCAACTCTTGAGCAAATCTGCAGGTATTGCAGACCTACAGGGGTGAGCCCACATATCCCCCATTGGATCTGCCCCCTGTTCCAATTCTCTCATATGCTGGTTACTGTCATGGCCTGTCCCCTGTTCCAACATTCACTGACAGGTACTATTATCTAGCCCACCCAGGAAGGCATCCCAGCCCTAGCTTTCACGTGTGCTGGTGGGTGGTAGGTGGTGGTTGATGCTAACAAGCCCAGCTCATGTCTTCCACATGGAAGGGTGCTTTGGTCTGACCCAGAAAGGTCCTCCTGTTTGCCTCCTCAAAATAACTCGGGTCTCAGGCCCCTTGCTAACCTTTAGGTACAGTGGCTTGGTCGGTGAAAGTTCCTCAGAAGTCATTCCTCACTTGTTTTTTACTTCCTCAGTAGCCCCCACTCCCACAAATCCCCATACATTCTTCCCTGAGCAAATCACAGCCCCCATGTCCTCGAGCACATGGGTTCCCCAGATTCATCTTCCAATGGTGTGGCATGCCAGTCTGTAACCCTGCCAATTCGCCTGCCTGCCCAGGACCCAAGCACATGCTCAAGTCCATAGTCCTACTAGGCAGTCCCTGGCAAAAGTCAGGTGCCAAGATTGAGATTTTAAGGAGAAACTTAAGAGTAGGCACTGAAAGAGACAGCTGAGATAAGAAAACAAAAACAAAAACAAAACCTAGGCAATTAGAAATAACCTAATTGAGGAATGAAAGACAAGAAAGTTTCAGAGTGGGGGAGAATCAAGATGGTGGAATAGGGTAAGGACATGTTTAAACAGAGAAATATTAACCCGTGTGAAGCAGAGAGGGCACATTCCAGGAAATAGGAGAGGACAGAACAGCAGAGGGTACCCGCAGACTGACAGACACAGGAAAGCAGTGAAAACAACAGTGTGGTGTTGCAGTGACTGATATCTGACATTGCAATAGAACTACATAAAATCTTTAAAAATAAATAAATAAAAAGAGGATAGGGTGTCATTGATCACTGGCTCAATGGAGCAAAAGAAGATAGAGAATTAAGGTCTTTATATGGGGCCACTCTTCCGGTAAAGACACTTTCTGTTTCTGGAAAGGGAGACTGAGGGCCTGTACAGAGCTTTTACAGCTACACGAAGGTAGGAGGACTAGGTCGGGAGCAGGGAGTGAAGACAATTCTAGTTTCAAACTAAGATCCTCCAACAACTACCACCCTCAAAACAAGAGGGAACCAAGCAGAGATCCTCACAGGAACTGCAACTCACTTTACAATAATCACATTTCTTCTTGTTCTAAGGCAGAAATGGATATTCATTATCTCCAGGAAAAGATTATTCTACATGCCAAACTTTCAGTACAGTTTTATTAACACAGTGGTTATCATTATATATATATAAAAAAAACTAGGTATGGTCACCAAAAATTACGTACAAGAATGTTGGCTCCCCTGCCTATTAACACTCCAAAGTTTAAACTACAGACAAAAAACATTAAATAAACTGTGAAACAACCAAATACTGGTAGCAAGAAGAATGAATAATTCACATTAATAATGACAACTCATATGAAGTAATATGAGTAAAGCTCACAGAAATAATGTTAAGCCAAAAAGCAAAACACACAAAAATGCATCTTTTATTGATTCACATGAATCCCAAAAATAAGAGTGAAAACAAACTTCTATCAGGAGATGATAGAACAGTGGCTTTGTTGAATGACTTGATGAGAAGAGAAAGAGAGAAGTAGTTTCCAGAAAAGTTCAAAGTGGGTGACTCGGATGCTTCTTGATTTAGGTCAAGTTTTACACAGATGTGTTTGCCTGTGCAGATTCATCATGTTATATACTGATACGTGTACTTTTCTATTGGAATATTACACTTCAATAAACTCATTAAATTTATTTTTAAAGTACACAAGGTAAAGTAATCATAAATCTTGTCAAAAATAAGTAAATAAAGACAGCAGTAAGTAAGACAGTGTCAGAAGTCACTCCCTATGAAAATGTCTGGGTTTGAGACCCAGGTCTACTTCTGATCTGGCTTCCTGCTAATGTGTACTCAGGGAAGGAGCAGATTCTGGTCTGACTTCTTGGATCCCTGCTGTCCATATGGGGAACTGTGATGGAGCTCTGGGCTCTTCTCTTCAGCCTGGCCCAGTCCTGGCTATTGTGGTCATGTGTTAGGTCAAGCAGTGAATGGAAGAATGGAAGCACTCTTTCTTCTCTGTTTCTCTTCCCTCCTCTTATATCCCCCCTTCCTCCTTCCATCTCTCCCTCTCTCTCTCACTTCCTCATTGTCACCTTATATTTCAAATATTAAAATTAGTAAACTTTAAAAATAATTTATCTAAGGTCTTACCTTTAAAGAGATCAAAAAAAGAAAAGTAAGAATTTTGCATTCTGAAACTGCTTTTAAAAGAACAAAATGGAATTCAAACTTGCAAAACATCAAACTCACAGAATTTAATGAATGGATTTAACAAACAGTTGAGTAAAGCATGAGCAAACAGAGGAATACGAAGTTGTTTGCTAAGCATCATAGAAACTTATAAAAATGAAAAATTCATGAAAAAAAAGTCTAAAGCACACAACAAGATGTTCTAATAAACAGAAGCCCATCAGAATGAACACAGTGTTAAGAGAATGTTTGAAGAGTTAATGACTGAGAGAATGTTCTAAAACTATTTAAAACATCAAGATTGAAACAGTACTACAAACCCTAAACAGAATTAAAAAAAAAAGAACTCGCACCGAATCATAATAAAAGTGACAGATAAAAAGAAAAATCCTAAAGTCAGTCAGAGGAAAAAAATTATCCTCCAAAAAGTCATAGTTAAGCTGACAGTTTAGTTCTTAAATCTAAGAACTGGCAATAAAATTCAGAAGAAAATGAAATGATTTATCTAAATGCTAAAACAATCAAAAACCTATAATTCTACATACTATAAAAATACTTTTCATAAATGAATATAAAAGCAAGATATTTTCAAACAAAATTAGAAAATCTGTCACCAGCAGACTTGTACTAAGTGAAATATTAAATGCTCTTCAGGCAAAATGGGGCACTAAGGGATACAGTAATAAGCCTCAGATATTCTTTGATTATCAACTGTGTTTCTGTTCTCATCACTTGTACAAAGCAGACCAAGCATACCTTTCTCAAAATGTGGTTTGAGCTGGGAACAACATTGTGACCAGGGAAATCTGCCTGTTCTGCTTCCAATCCAGCTCCCTGCTAATTTGCCTGGGGAAGCAGCAGAAGATGGCCCATGTACTTGGGCCCTACACACCCATGTAGGAGATGTGGAAAAAGCTTGTGGCCTCAGATCAGGCCAGCTACAATCATTGCACTTATCTGGGGAGTGAACTAACAGATGGGAGATCTCTCTGTATCTCTTTGTCTCTTTCACTATAACTCTGCATTTCAAAGAAATAATGTGAATCTTAAGAAAAAAAAAAAGCAAACCTCTGATTTGAGCTGCTATGCACTGTCCACTTCAGCAAATAATCAAAAAATTTGTGCCCAAGAAAAATCTGAATTGAAAGTTCCATTTCTAAGTGGAAATAAATGATTTCCATAAAGAACAAGTCCATATCTCTGAAATTCATCTCTTTCTCCTGGACAAGATAAGAGCAACAAATTTGCTGCCCACTGGCATTAGCCTCATTCCAACCCACTGGTCACTGGGCTGAAGCAACCAATAAAACCTGATGCCAAAATTTCCCCATGCATGTTGATTTTCTGGAGCCTATTTAGCTGGATCTGCTACCCAACGCAGCTTATTTTTGCCAATCCACAGTCCAGGACCCAATTCCAGCTGCTGTGGTTAAATTCCCCATGTTTCCTCTAGTATTTCTTTTCAGTTTCTACCTGAACTCCTCACAATCACCTATTTTTATTTTTTGTATATTGTTTCTATTTCCTCCAACTCCTTAATCAGCCTTACTCTCTCAACTGAAGCCAAATTCCACTTTTCCTACTCATTCATTTATCTCTGATTTCCAACAGAACTTTAGTTTTTTTTTAATAGCAAGAAGTTGCATGAGTGTCTAGTTATTCTAAAAGGCTTCTAGAGGACCCTTTACATAGGAGATTATTCATGTCTCTGACTTTAGAGGAAGTAAAAGTAAAAAAAGTCTTCTATAACCTTCAGAGTGCCACTGATAGGCATCTCTCTACTATAATGAAGCTGAGAATTCCTCACATATTGTCCCTCTTTTTCATCCCAGAAGCCTTATTACATGACCTATCGTTCAGGCATCCACATTCTCTTGGGGTCTACAATTTTCCTAAAGTGAAGCCCTTTCTCCAGAATCTTCTCAAATTTCTTGACTGTGCTACTCAGCAACATTTTAGAACTCCTCAGATGCTCAACTCAGGACCTGTGCTGTGCTCTGAGCATATGCTGTACTGCTGGAAATCTGTAATCTCTCCTTGATCACAAGCTTCCTGTGGCTCTTCAATTCCTGACATTGTTGTTCTTACAGGAAACTGAATTTCTACAACTTCAATTCTATGAAGTATGGGAAGGGCAGCAGGTGCAGAATTCAGGCATCAAGATAGGTCTTTGATAATTACAACCACTAACATTTCTTGAGCACTTATTCCATACTGGATACGATTTTAAGTTCTTTATACATGCATGAATTAAAGTACAAGGTTATCCAGATGGAATACACTGTTCATGCATGAAAAATGGGGAACCAATTTAGGCAGCCTGGCTCCAGACAGTTTTTTCACTCACCCTTCTAAACTGGTTTTAAAAGAGGATGTCCCCACCCCCCCCCCATTTAAAGCTGAGGGAGAATGTTTATCTAGATGATTCTCTAATTTTGCCAAGATAGTGTGAGTCTGGAGAGATTGAAGAGGATGTAGGTCTCTAATTCCTACTTTTTCAGGGAGACATGAAATTCATCTGAGCATTGGGTGGGAGTGTGGGAGTGGGAACAGGTGGAAAGGAATTGAGGTGAAAGGACATTTTATTCTCAAATGTGTCTCCCAGACTTGTGCAGTCCTGTATTGTCCACTGACGAGGGCTGATTTTCAAGCGACTTGCGACCCTCCCCAAACTATGAAGCACAAAAACTCAGAAAAAAGACATGGGTTTTATAGAAAATTGACAAAGCCACAATATTCAGGTGCTTGGTGAGTGGCCCCATCTCCTTACACAGATACAGATGAGCTTAAGTTGTAAAACTCACATATGACAAATAACAGTGAAATTTTACAAAATTACCCTAACAATGATGACAGCAACTGGTCCATTCCTACAGACAGTGTGAGGAGTGCCAGTTAAGGACAGAAGAAAGGAGTAAAACTCTGGAGAACAGGCTTTCAGGATTGACCTCATGCAACTTCTAACATCTGAGCCAGCATAGTTTTTCTAGAAATGGCTTTGTACACTCTGGGGGAAGGATATAAATGAATGTTTGTGATTCATGCAGAAATCTTGCTGAGAGTACTTCCTTGTATGCTGTGACCTACATTACTGAGGCAGAGAGTTATAATGGAAAAGGCCATGGTCCGCACATGGGAAGACCGTGGTTCTAGTATCAGCTCTGCTCTAGTTAACACCTACAATCTTGAGAAATCACTTAATCTCTTTTATCCCCTTGAGCCTCAATGTGCTTATTTTAAAAATAAAAGTAGCTGAGGAACAGGAATAGAAGGAAAGAGTGCTACCCTATACAATTCCCAAGATTTCCTCAACCAACTTTGGTAGAAACACAAATCAAATATAGCCATCGTATCAGGATGGATCCCTTTTAAACAGGATGTATGTGTTCCTCACAAGCGAGCTGAGGGAACACCAAAACAACTTTCTAATGTTTCCAGAGTTTATAGCAAAGTGTGAAGCTGGTATTTTGCTCATGAGTAGCCTTGCTTATATTTGTACATTTTTAAATACCAATAAAAAAATCCTGAGAAAAAAGTAACTGTACCTAAAAGACCTAAATTCCAAATCTAAGTCGTGCTATATTAAGTTGCATTTGTGTCAGCTGTTTGAGAACTAGAAAGTAAACATAACATTTACCTAATACATATGGGATGTACTCACTTTTTGACTGAATGATGTTGCTCAGTTTCACCTACACCCTTTTTCACCTGCTACTCCATGATCTGTTGGGCAGTTTGAGTTTTCTTACATAGGAACTGAAAGACTCTTCGGGAGGTACATTACCCTGACACACAGATAACAAAGAATCAGAGCCCAAACCTTCATTCTTATTTTGGTGAGAACATCTTATTACCTTGCCATAGGATCTAATAAAATGCTCCTGTTGGACTCCTATTAAGTGGTTCTTGTTCACTTGATTTAGATGACAAAATGTCTCCAATTGAATTGCAAAAGGTTGCAACCTGAGATTGGTTTCCACAGAACAAAACAGTAAACCTTAAGTGGCCATTACTTTTCTAATCCTATATCTTGGCAGATGTTACTAAAGCACTTTGATTTGCATTTAAATATGAGGCTCATTAATTCCTTTACATTATGTTTATGAGAAAATGATTTTCCAGATAATTTTCTAATCTGTGGCTTATATATGTGCAGAACTGTGGAAAAGCTATTATCCTACTAGCACCTGGTCAATGACATACTGTTTATTTCCAGATATACTATTAAATAATAAAAAGTAGTTTATGTCCATTCTTTACAAATAAAATCAAATTTTGCTCCTTGTTCAGTAATCAACTTAAACATCTAAAACATAGTCAACACAGATAAATCAATCTTTTTTCAAATTACTTTCCCACAGGGTAATATTTATTACACTTAAATGGAAGCTTTTCTGAGCATTTCTCCACTGAAAATATGCTCAGATTTTTTTTCATATTTCTGGATTTATTTGAACAGAGTTTAAAAAAAAACATAAGACCTAACAATACTATTGTAATAGTTGTTTCATACATTTGAGATTTTGGTTTTCCAGGAATCAAGATGGCGGAATAGGGTAAGGACACGTTTAAACGGACAGAGAAACATTTAATCAGGATGAAGCAGAGAGGACACATTCCAGGAAACAGGAAAGTACAGAACAACAGCAGAGGAGCACCTGGAGACTGACAGACACAGGAAAGCAGCGGACACAACGGTGTGGTGTTGCAGTGACTGATATTCCAGTGGCATTCAGCTAAGGGCAATCTGAACTCGACCAGTAGCCAGAACTCCACCAGCAACCAGGTGGGAAGGGACTTTCACTGGGAGCCTGGGAGGTAAACCCAGACAAAGAACTGTCCATCCTGCTGGTCCGTTTGATTTGCCCAGGAGCACAGACAGAGCAGAAGATCCTAGACAGGTAGTGTGAGAACAGGGTGGATTTCCTAGCCTAGTCAAATCCTTAGAGCTGAATTGGACGCCATTTTGGGTAAGGAAGCAAAGGAAAGAACTGAGCATACGCTGAGCTGGGAGTGAACTCATTTCTGACTCAGTGAACTGCAGCAACGTGGCATTCTACAGGTTCCACCAAAGACAGGTCTGGGTAGCCCTCAGACCTGATGGCCAGCAGATTAAGAATTCTAGTAGTGGTATATCAGGTGCCATTTTGTACACTGTGGCAAACACTTTAGGACTGTAGGAGATAACACTGAACTGTGCTGTGCATGTGCTGATCTTGCGAGAACTCACTGAGTTCAGCGGATTGCACTAGTCCTGTAGGAAAATATTACCAATTGTGGCATCGTACCAGTCAAAATAGGTCTGTGTGGCACCCAGAACTACCATCCAACAGGTTCCAGCAAGATCAGCACCACCAAAAACCTAACTATATAGGACACCTGGTGTCTCTCTAATTCTGGGACCTGCTCCAACCAGAAGCGGGAGAAACGTTGCAGAGACAATGGTGCAGCCTCACCACGGTATCACAGGAGGAGGAGAGTGGTGAGCCAGGAGCAGGGCCTATAGTGTTCTTTGTGGAAATCTAACATAAGAACCCAGACCTGGAACTCACTGGAGGTTGTGGCACAAGTGGCTGCAAAAAAAGTTGTGCACTGCAATAAGTAAAATCACATTGTAGACCTGTGGGTGACATAGCTTAGAAACCTGCCCCAAGGAGAAGACTGCTAACCAGAAGTGCAATGACCTAGAGCAAAAGAAGAGACAAAGGCACAATGAATATCACCAAAAACTCTCCTGCAATGGAGCAAAACCTTATGCCAATCTCAGAGTTAACTGAGGAAGACATCGAGAAAATAGGGCATACGGAATTCATAAAACTCATTTTAAAGCTTCTGATCAAAAATAAGAAACACATACAAGAGTTCAAAGAATATAAGGAAGCAACAAAGCAAATCAAGGCTGATATATCAGAAATTAAGAACACAGTAGAACAAATTAAAAGTAAAAAGAAGAGTCTCCAAAATAGAATGAAGCAAGCAGAAGAAAGAATCTCAGAATTGGAAGGTATTTCCTGTCACAGGGGAGAAAAAAACAAAAAGCTGGAAGCAGAGCTGGATCGGGCCAAAAAAGTATTCAAGAATTCAAAGACACTATTAAGAGACCAAATATAAGAGTTATGGGAGTCCCAGAAGGTACACAAAGAGAAGCTGAGTTTGCAAATGTATTTAATGAAATAATAAAGGAAAATTTCCCTAATCTGGAGGAAGAATTGGGAAACAAGTTCCAGGAGGGGCACAGAACTCCCAACAGGCTTGATCAAAAGTGATCTTCATCATGACATATGATAATCAAGCTCTCTTCAATTGAACATAAGGAAAAGATCCTTATATGTGCACATGGAAAAAATCAATTGACATATAAAGGAAAGCCAATTAAATTCACAGGAGACCTCTCACAGGAAACTCTACAGGCCAGAAAAGAATGGAGTGACATATTCCAGATTCTAAAAGAAAAAATTGTCGGCCTAGGATAACATATCCAGCAAAGCTTTCTTTTGTCTTTGAAAATGAAACAAAATTCTTCCCCAGTAAAGAAAAGCTAAAAGAATTTGCCTCTTCCAAACCTGCCCTACAAATGATACTTCAAGATGTTCTCTTGACAGAGGAATAGCACCGACCAAAACCAAAGGCAAATGGGAAGAACATCCCAGTAAAATGACAAAAGAAGACTAAACCAATAAACAACCCATTCCTAAAATGACAGGACCAAAGTACCACCCATTCATATTAAACTGTGAATGTAAATAGCTTAAGCTCAATCAAACATTATAGATTAGTACACTGGATTAAAAACAAAACCCATCTGCTTATTGTCTAGAAGAGACACACTTCAAAAAAATCAGCAGAAACTATATCACATGGGTTTTGTTGTTTTCTGTTAGTTTCTTCTCTTCAAAACACTTTCTTCTGATTAAATCATTCAATGACTCATAGATCATGCAGTGGCATCATTTTCTTCATGAGGGTTCTTGATTTTCATTTCTTCAGCTACACTTTAGTCATTTAGTAGCATGTTATTCAACTTCATGGTGTTGTTAATTTCTTTTTTATCCCTGATGTTAATTTTATTTTGTGGCTTTTCATTTAAGGGGATGTATAGCAGCTGTGTAATGGAGACTGTCATATCTAGTAACATGTCATTTAACTTCATGGCATTGTAAATTTCTATTTTTCTTTCTATTGTTGATTTTGTACTATGACTTTTCATTTAAGAGGATGTACAGTAGCTCTGAAATGGAGACTATCATATCCAGCTGTGAGGATGCAGTGTAGTATGCATTTCTGCTTCCAGACAAAGATGGACTTACAATGAAACTTCACTATTTCTTGACAATAGGATGCTGGACTCTCTGCCATTGTCCATGCCCGCAATGATGGACATACGACTGTGTATGAAGAACTATATTTTAGTAATGATATAGAGTAATTAAGTGGGGGGGAATTGGGGAGGGGATAAGGGAAATGCCAGGAGCCTATGCAACTGTATCATAAAATTAAAATAATAATAATAAAATCTGAAAAAAGATTTTGGTTTTCCATTACAAGAACAAACCTAGGTCATGTCCAACCACTAATTGTGATAGTCACTCACTGCCACTTTTAAAAGGAAATCTTCAGATCTTGTAACCTAGCAAATCTAAATACTGAACAGGAAAAGCTAAGTGAGGAAATAACAAATAAAAGAAGAAAAATTTAAATATTCACCAATAGTCTGACAGCCTCGTTCATTTTATTTCGAAGACTATTTCATTGCACACCAAGAAGTTTGTAAAACTTACCTCAAATATTTGTAATAATCACCCTGCTGATATGGTAACAAATGTTTTCATTTTCTTCTTTTCCTTTACATTTTCTAGAAATTATGACAAAATCTATTGCTTTGTAAATAAGACCACAAACTATTAAAGGCTTACCCTAGAACAATAAAAATATATGAAATTAAATTTTTCTATTTAATCTCATATGTGGTCATCAAAATATTTTGAACAATTATGACTGAAACCAAAACTCTGTATCTTTTTAAAATTTTTTTTAACTGTATCTTTTTATATTAGCTTGCAGCAGCAGAGTTGAGTCTTATTTGTACAACTGAATTTGCCATGAATCACAGCTTTCGAGCTTTGTGATTTCTCATAATGATCGTTTTTAAAGGAAAGGTTTTATAAACTAAAAAGCTTATAGTTTTTGACCATTCCACAATTGCCCCTTGAGATAAGCAGGAAGGAGTTTTACCAACTCACAGAAGCAAAACCCAGAGCACCCAGAGGAGTATATTGTTCCATCAAAGGCCATGCCATCTGTGGCAGAGCTGGGGCCAGAAAGACAAACCTGTTCCCCATTCTTGCATACTTTCTACACACTCCCAGGTTTTTGGCTTATAATCTGCTTTTACAAGTCAACAGTTTAGTGAGCACTTAATGATGAGAAAAACATATGCCATCTTGATAAACAAAAATGCACCATAGCTGTGCTCAGATAATCAAGTCATTTCAATGTTTGTGAATCTCCTTTCTCCTCTGCTGCCTGCAAAAGAGGGAAAGCATTTAATATCAATTAAAGATGCATTTAATACCTTTTACTGATGCTGAGCCATCTGTTACTGGTTCTATTCAATCCACACTTCCAGAAGAAATCTTTAATATCCAAATTGTTCATGATTTCAAAGTTCATACCCATTCACTATCATACAAGAATGTAAAATGTTCACCTGTATTACATTATAATAAATTGTGACTTTGTTAAATTCAGATTGCTATCAAGGCAAAAGGGGAAAAAGTCCCCCAATTTTAAACCAAAGAGAGAGAGAGAGAAGGAGAGGGAGGGAGGGAGAGAGACAGAGGTTTAGAAAGAATTGGAAGGATGAAAGGAAGCAAAGTTAGAATATGGAATTGAGAGAATGACAAAATGAAAAATGACTTTTTTTCCTCCCAAATTCTTCACAAATACCTCCCAAATACTCCCAAATAGCTATCACTTTTCAGAACTAAATATTTCAGTTGGTAGTTGGAGTCATCAGTGCCTGTCTTATTTCCTTATTTTACTCTGTTTTGCTTATTTTACTTGATATCCTTTTACATTTTGTCATCTTTGTTTCTTCCTCTTCCTTATTAACATTTATTCACACCGTCATTTAATACTATTAAATTATGTAGTGAGAGAATGCCTTCAGCATATCTAGAATATCATCTCTTATTGAAGCTGTCCGTAGCTCAGAAGACACACTGATAAACATCTTAAACAAGTCTATATATGGTTCCCTATCAAATGTGTGTTGAAATTTGTCCTTGTAATTACATTAACAGTTGGGACCATCAATAGGAGACTGAACCATAAGGGCTCTGCCTTCATGAATGCATCAGGCATCACCAACACTACGGTCTCCTTATAAAAGGATGGCAGCACTTACCCTTTCATGTTCTGCCTTTCGCTTCGGAGTGATGAAGCAAGAACCATAACAAATGCCAGACCTTGATCTGGGACTCCCCAGCTTTCACACACTAAAAAAGCTAATTTCTATTCATTATAAATGACTTAGTGTTAGGTAGTATGTTATAACAGCACAAAACAGACCAAAACATCTGAAGAGAAGTTGTTAGACTAGTAAGGGAAGGTCCCAGCTCGACCAAAGAAAGGAAGAAAGAGGAGAATAGGAGGAATGGCAGATGACAGAGCAGTCCCTGACTCAACTCCTACACAGGACCCATAATGTCAGAAAAGTTATTAAAATGTACGCAATTTCTTAAAGAAAAGCAATTGAGTTAAAAACAACAACAAAAAGCACAGAACTTTGTATACAAACTAACATGGCCAAGATTGAGGCAGCATTTGTAGACACTAGAGAGAGTATGTCAAAGCCCTTAGGAATCTCTTGGGTGGGCCTCCCAGGTCCATAGACCAATCAGAGTTTGAGGAAACAGAGGCCAGAATGGCATGTCAACTCAACCGTGGCTCCTAACTCTGTTCTGAATGTGAAACACTTTACTCAGTTGTATTAACACCCCTTAAGTCTTCTGCCCTGAGTGTGCTTGCATACAACCATGTAAGAGGGTCATGCCAATTATGGAATATGGCAGGAAGAAATAAGAAAAAGAAACACACGAAATCCAGAATCCTTCTTGAATATCAGCCGTGCTTGTCTTTATGTGCTCTTATGCCTGGTAATATTGGTTACTTAACACTATTTTTCATTTAGCAATTTCAAGTACTTCAAGTATTGCATCAAGTATTACAAAGATAGTGATTTTTAAGTTATCACTTATAAGAATGAACAAAACATAGTAAAGAGCCCAAAGCAGTCAAGTAAGTGTTTTATCACCATGCCCTTCTAATGAGTCCTAACCACTGCAGTGTTGTTGAACAGAGGACCCAATGGCTACCTCACCTTATAGAAAAGGCTGTTCTGAAGTCATATGAGCTGGTATATAGGTCAAGATGTTTGGGCCTCAAAGACATACAATAAAAGACAATCACCAAAATCTCCCTGCACTCTAAAATCAGTACGAAAGTTTTCCTAAACAAACAGAAAACAGATAGTAAATGTCCCTATTTTAGTGTCTTACAATCATGTGAATTAAATTACAAAGTGAATACTGAACAGTTATTAAGGGACAAGTGGCAGTCAAAAATCACAGGAACTGAAGGCAAACTTCAGTTTATCTGAAGAAAGGAAATGATCAGACAGTACACATAAAGAATAATGAAAACTCAACAGAAATATGTTCACTAGATATTCTTTCTAAATTTGTCTTCAATTCTTTCCTATATATCTCTGTGAGATGATATTCTAGGTGGTTAATTGCTGCTTCTTTTTAAGGTGTGTATACCTTAGATATACTCTGAGCTAATGATTAGGGTTCAAAAAAATCCCTTAGAAAATGAACAATTTAATTATTCACATTACTGCTGTTAATCATACACAGGGAGAGAATTTTCTTTGAACATTTCTGAATTGTTAACATAAAATACATTACACTCTCTCACTTTCCTATCGCTGTACCCATCTGCTGAACAGTAAAAAGGAGATGCTTGTCCAACATTGCGTTAATGTTCCCAATACAAAATATCATCTTGGTTGGGGGCTTCGTGAATCTACTTGTACAATACTGTTGAGACTTCCAAGCCAAACATAAATCTTTGTTTTCAAATACAGATGGGGCCATTGGCTCTTCCACACAACTTCTAGTTTTTATATAGGAAATGCATTTAATTAATAGGTATTGTTTTGAACACTTAAGGTACTCTTCTCAAAGCTACAGGATTTTTTTTCTAAACTGATATGATGTTAAGAATCTTTCAAAGCACTTGTCTAACAAATTCTTGAGACCAAACTCAACCTTACTAAATCAGAATTTCCAAGTAACAATTTTCAGTGAAATTGGATAACAATGTTGTACAGTACAGAAAAAGGAACAAATCTCTATCTCTACAGCCTGGTAATTCAAAAGTGCAAGAGAAATGTGAACATAGAAAGATCTGCAATATTTGGCAAAGGAAGAAGACATCACATATGGTGGGAGAGGGGTAGTTAAGACAAAAGACATCACAAAATGGCTAATATAGTTCACATAGCAGAGAGTATGGAATTTCACAAGGCATGTCTGGGCAGCAGCAGGAAAGAATGATATTTTCTTGGGAAACAGGAAGATTCCCAGCCTAATTCGACTGCAGGGTTTGGCATATAGTTGAAAAATAGAAACAGTGGGGATAGTTTTGAGTGTCAATAGAAAAGTTTCTTTAAAAAAATTTTTTGAGTGATTAAAGGTGTTTCTTAGAAGCATTAACCTTCCAGAGGCAATGAGAACAGTCTGAAGTAATTCGAGACAGTGAGTCCCAAGCCCAAGAAGATTTCATTTCAAAGTATCAGAGGACAGGGAAATAAAGGGTGGTGACAATGGGCTAGAAGGACAATCATTTATGTGAAGTCTCCAAAGAGATGTTGCATTTCAACCTCCTATTTCTTTAAAACATGCAAACATTTAATAATTGTGCAGCAAATATTTAGTGAGCATTTACCATGTATCAGACACTTGGGTCTAGAGTTAAAGCCTTTAGTAATTGCTACATTATAGCAGAGAAAGGAATACATTTAACAACCACAAGAACTTGCGGGGGGGGGGGGGGGGAGTGGGGAACGAGGCCACTGGTTAGAAGATTGAAAGCAATGACGCAATAACATTCTTCTGGTAAATTTACTGCATGGGGACCTTCCATGCTTTGACTTCCAGTACTGAGGACATCTTGATTCTTTTGGTTGAACAGATTAGTTTCAATTCATCAAAGCTAAGAGAGAGATAATACTTAACCAAACAGAACCTTGGAGAATACCTGTGTGGAATCTAGGATTCTCAAACAGTACTCCGCTGTCATTAGATACCAACTTAAAAGCTTGGCTGTTTACCTGGTTTGTGCATATTTAGCCTGCTTTAGAACTGTCATTTAAATTCCCAGATACTCTCTGAACAAAGCAAAAACAAAAACTAATGGGTTTTGATGGACCCTTAGTTGTAAAGAAAAAATTTAGATGTCCTAAGACATATTTATAAATGAGTGTAGATATGCAGACATACACATTCACAAAGTAACCACACACACACATACACATACAGCAACTGCATCAAATATTTCAACATATGAAACAGGGGTGTAAATTAACAGTCTCTAATTAGAGTACAAGTAAATCTTACCATTTGAAGTAGCCCTTAGCTTGAAACATCAATCTAACTTTTTCCATTACTGTCACTGTACAAAGTTCACTGCTTATTTCACTCTTCATTCAAAAACATCATATCCTCACTGACACATTCTCCTCCACACACACATTATCCTTTGGTCAGACCTAACACTATATTGTCAATCTCTACTTACAACTGCTCAAATCTTATTCTTCAAGACTCAAAACTGTACAAATGAGAACAGATTATGCAAAAAGATACACTCGTGATCCCTGCTGTAAATATTTTATAGCATCGTTTGAATCTTACCTTGCCATGATTTTTGTCTGAAAGCAAGAACCTTCACATGCAAGAAAACTTGATTTTACAGTTACCCCTGTGCCTTGCCATACTGCAGTACCAAAGTTACAAGCTATTTAGTTGAAACCTTGACAGGGTGTACTGTCTGGCCTTCCCTGGACATCTAGATTTGACTTAGACAAAAACAGAATGAAAAAGACTATCTCAGAAATCAATCAGAATGGAAAAAATATTTCAAAATGTTTCTAATAAATTACTTTATCATTAGGGCTTTCTACTTTTTTAAAAAACTATTTATTTTATTTTGATTGGAAAGTCAGATATATAGAGAGGAGGAGAGAAAGGAAGATCCGTCCACTGATTCACTCCCCAATCAGCCGCAACAGCCAGAGCTGAGCCTCTTCCCACGCGGGTGCAGGGTCCCAAGGCTTTGGGCTGTCTTCGACTGCTTTTCCAGGCCACAAGCAGGAAGCTGGATGGGAAGTGGGGCTGCCAGGATTAGAACTGGTGCCCATATGGGATCCCAGTGCCTGCAAGTCAAGGATTTTAGCCGCTAGGCCACCACGCCAGGCCTTCTCTCTACTTTTTAAGGTTTATTTTTATTTTGAAGGCAGAGTTACAGAGAGACAGGTTTTCCATCCACTGGTTCGCTCCCCATATGGCCACAATGGCCGGATACAATTTGATCTGAAGCCAAGTTGATCAGGAACTTCGTTGGATCTCACATGTGGGTACAGGGGCCCAAGGACATAGGTTACCCTCTGCTGCTTTCTCAAGCCATATGCAAAGAGTAGGATTGTAAGTAGAGCATTTAGGACTATAATCAGCACCCTATGGGATATAGGCACCACAGGTGGAGCATCAGCTACCATGCCAGCCCCCTCCCCCCGGTGGATTCCTCCACCTTGATGCAGTATTACAGTTCAAATTCAATCAAGATTCTTTCCTTGCAAACATATACCAAACATAGAGTTCAGCTACTTATTGTCCAGATGGGTTGAACAGTTTCTTGGGGAGACCATTTCTGGTCTGAAGTTTGAGCTGGCAGAATATCATCACAGTCAATTAAGAGTCCCAATATAACATCAACAGCAATTTGCAATGTTATGGAATTGACATGGTTTTGAGTAACCAGTGTATTAAAAAGAAAAAAAAAAAAAAAAAAAAAGGAAAACAAGTCCTAGCCACCACCTATGATTAGCTCATTGACGTTTCAATTTTAGTTCATATACAGGACCGGCTGCTCTATACCTTAAAATGGCCATAAGGCACCATTCAGCTGTCACGTGTCCATTTCATCTTAGTATTTAGCCAGTTGTTGTGTTGAAGTAAAATTTTGCTGATCTTGGCAGATTTTAGGATAATCCAGACTGGCTTGTAACTCTAACAAGATATATGTCAACATTTTAGGTGCAGAACATTTTTTTGGGGGGGGGCGGGGGTGTGCAGGAAAATCCTCAACACCATGGTGAGGAGTAACCAATCTTTGTGACCCACCCAGCGAGGCATGAGCCAATCCATGCCAGCTCTTTCCTGTCAGATTTCAAGTTCTACTTTCTGTTGTTTATTTATTTTAGGTTTTTTTTTTTGTTTTGTTTTGTTTTTTTTAGTTTGTAGGATTGTTTGCTGTGAGGGGTTTTCGAAGCGATCCCAATGGTCATTGCGAGGGAGGGGGGGTCCAGAGGTGGAGCCAGGCTCGGACCAGAGAAAGCTCTCCTCTCTGGTCCTGAAGGACGTTTATTGTTCTTCTGTTTCTGCAGACCACTCAGGGCTTCTGGTTGTCTTTCCAATGACGTTGGTTTCTGCACGGTAGTGTTTGGACTTCTTCCATCCCCTTTGGAAGCTCCGGTTGGGGGTGGGTGACCTCAGAGTACTCGGCCTCCGAGGGCATCCAATTCCCTGTGGCCTCCTTGGCAGTTGGGATATAGTCCTTGTTGCTCGTATTAGTAGTTTGTGGTGAAGGTCTGGGAGTCTTCATGGTTGGGATCCAAGCTTCCTCCTTACCACCTGTTCCACTCTGGAGTGCTCCCCTGCTCCACGCACATGACCTCCTGTTAAGAGGTTGTCAGGATCGCACCCGATTCCCCCCTCATGCATTGGTATACTAGTTTTATTGTTGTTTAGTGCCGCTTTGAGTCTGTTGTCTATGAATTACCAGATTTGACCTTGATAGGCTATATTGTACTTTTTTCTCACTCTTTTTATGGTCCTGAAAGATTTCCCTGCACTCCCCCCCATTACAGGTTAACATAGCGTATTGAGGGTATAGTAGGTTTTACAGTTTTATGATGTAGATCTTAAATATTCTGACATTAATTGTTGGTTTATAGATTATATCGTGTTATCTTATTGCATTGGATACAGGTTATAAGAGATTGCACTAATATTACATTATACAGGTACTATTTTCCAAGTTGTTCTCTTTTCATCTCAGATTAAGGCAAACATGTGGTATTTAACCTTTTGGGATTGGTTCATTTCTCTTAGCATGATGGATTCCAGTCGGGCCCATTTGTCCACAAAGAACTTGGGACCTCATCAAACTAAAAAGCTTCTGTACAGCTAGAGAAACAATCAATAAAGTAAAAAGGCAACCCACAGAATGGGAGAAGATCTTCGCACACGACATAGGTGATAGAGGGCTAATCTCCAGAATATACAAAGAGCTACAGAGAAACCAAAACACCAGAACAAACAAACTGCTCAAGAAATGGGCACGGGAAATGGGCAAACACTTCACAAAAGAACAAACCCAAATGGCAAACAAGCATATGAAAGAATGCTCAAGTTCCCTGGCAATAAGGGAAATCCAAATGAAGACAACAATGAGGTACCACCTAACTCCAGTAAGGATGGCACACATACATAATACCACCAAGACTTGCTGGCGAGGATGTGGGGAAAAGGGAACCCTTCTCCACTGCTGGTGGGAGTGCAGATTTGTACAGCCTCTACGGGAATCAGTTTGGCGAATACTCAAACAACTGAAAATCAACATACCATATGATCCAGCAATAGCACTCCTTGGGATATATCCAAAACATCTCCTACTCAAGAAACCAACATGCACGCCTATGTTCATAGCAGCACAATCTACAATCGCAAAAACCTGGAAGCAGCCAAAATGCCCATCAGCGGAAGACTGGCTAAGAAAGCTATGGTTCATCTACTCCATGGAATACTACTCAGCTATTATAAATATATTTTTACACTTTTAAAGTAAGTATATGTATGTTTTTTAAGATCTAGATTGTGTTCAAAGAGATGTGTATTGATTTTTGCTTAAACATGCTCGAAATTTATGCAGGAATACCCAGTAAACCATCACATGATTACCTTCACAGAGGGGTGTTGGTTAGCTGCAAGCTAAAAGAGGGAAAGATACTTTTTACTACATGCCCTCACGTCTTGAATTTTGAACTGTATAACTGTGTTATCTAATCAAAATGTTAAATTAAAAACAAAATCAGAAGCAAAGGCTTGGCAAAGCAGTTAAGACAGTTCAGATGGCTGCAACCTACACCAGAGTCCCTGAGCTTGATATCTATCTCTGGCTCTTGACTTTTACTCCCTGCTAATGAAGACCCAGGGAGGTCTCAGAGATGACTAAAGTAATTGCTTCCTGTCACCCACATGGCAATAGTGGAATGGGTCCCCAGCCCAGAGCTTTGCCATTGGCCCTAATTGGCTATTGTGGGCATTTGGGAGCATCCTTATTCTCATTCTCTGGATCTCTCTCTGTCTCTGCCTTTCAAATAAATATTTCTTTAAAAATAAAAAATAAATCAGCTAAACATATAAGAATATAGTGCAGACAGAATTAAATCATTCCTATGCTGATTCAGCAGACATCACTGACTACCAGGCTTTGGATCAGGCATTAGGGACACAAAAATTAATAAAGATGTGGCTGTTCTGGGGCACTCACAATGACTCGGGTTTGGATATGATGCTACCATAGTAGCATCTTACTATTTGAATAGCAGTGAAAGGGAAAAAACTTCATGGAACTTTTAATTACAGGTGGATACAGAAATATTCCTGTTCCTTTCCCCGCCCCCATACACACACACACACACACACACACACACACACACACTCCTCCCCAAAGCCAGATTTTCTAGTTGAAAGCAACTCGATCTTGCAAAATTAGTCTCTCTCTCCTTCAAGACTGGAAAGGCAGCTATGATGATGCTTAGGAACCTGTTCGTAGGCTCAGGTAAGATTTGAGTTTGATTTTCTACTCAGTCCGTCACTAGCTGTGTGTGACCTGGGGTAAATGGCTAAACATTTCTAAGTCTCACATTGAAAAACTTCTAATGATACCTATCTTAAAAAGTTATTGTGAGGATTAAAACTGTAGGTATGTAAAGCATTTTATAGCTATTATTATTTGAAGTAGAATCCTGGATTTGCAACAATAAAACCACTCTACTAGAAATCTCTCATAATGGTTTTAGTTAAACAAAATAGGATTCAATATCTGCTGGCAGATTCCTAAGCTGCCTTTTTTTTTTTCCCTCCTACCTCTCTTGCTCCCCAAAATGAACATTTGGCTGAAAGCTCAGCCAGAATGCAGAATGGCTCTCAGGGAGAGGGGGCACCTTCCAAAAATCCATGATAAATATCCTTCAGCTTTATAACTCCACAGGCTTAAATCCTACTTTGTAGCCAGGGCCTACGCCATTAACCTTCTTTGCAGTTTCAAGTAGCACACTGTGCAGAAATCAATTTCTTTGGGGGAAAATATATCACATACAGGAGCAGGTTAAACTTTATCTTTTCAACAGAATCATTTTTTAGTTTTCAATGAACTTGTAAACAAAAAGGCACCCACTTCAATATAAAAACAAATCTCAAATCATATAAATTTTTGTAGTGATTATCTAAACATGTTCAGTGTTAAGACATGAACTAAATTTCTGTGACAAATATGGTTTTAGAAAATATTAAGAACATTACAGAGTTAACAAAGTCCTAACAATAACCTAGTAATCACTACATATTACTTGTGCCTTCACTTTAAGATTCTAATATTTCCAACACAGGTTAGCAGTAAGTCTTTCATACGCTCAAACACTGTAAGCTTTCTTTGTTACCACATCAGCTGGCGTAAAAATAAGAAACCAGCCATTTTAAGAATGCTTTAGGTACAAACATTAGGAATGGAAAGACCCTAAAAATGCATAATTAAGAGCACTTAAAAATGATCACAACTGTGGCTGAACACCATCAATAACACACTTTTTAAAAATGAGAGCTCAAAGCATTACAGTTTAAAATAAAAGGCTTTAACAAAAGATGGTACAGGCACAATTTCTCACCAATTCGTCAACCACTTTGGGAACTTTTCCACTTGAAAATAAAAGCGACAATCTGAGATACAACCAATGCTACCCAAAGTCAGTTTATACAAAGCAAGCGCTCTACACCAAACCAATGGATATCCCCAACCACTGTAATATGAACTCATAAACTGAAACAATAAGAAATGGGGAGGAACACTTGCTGTTCCAACAATCTGCTCTATTTCTACTATTCCTCAATTCATGCTTACAAACCATTCCTGCACTCCTGGTTCTGTCAGTAGGCATGCAGTGGGGATTTGGGCCTGTTGATCTCACCTACTGGACGAGGCTGCTTGCCACATCACTTTCTGCTTCAGTTTCAATTGTGTAGACATGTTGGTGGTTTTGAGTCCTGAGAAGGACAGGGGTAGCTGCCTCGGATACATGTAATCCAAGGCTGCCTCACAGTGCGGCCCACGGTAACAGTTTAAGTACAAGGCAAATTCTGCAGGAACATGAAACTTCAACTGGCGTGTGCATCCTTTCACTAATCTTTTTCTATTTTGGTTCTCTGTTCAGCCTTTAATCTTGCAACGGTTGGCTGGCTCTATTAAAGCACATGAAAACACATCATGATTCATGTCGTCTCGGCAACTCTGCTCAGTGCCAAGCTGTGCACTGAGGCTAGCATTTTGGGCTGTGCCAGGGAGGTGTTTGTCTTCTCTGATGGTATGTGTCACCTTGCCTATTGTCTCTGTACTTCACGTGTTAAAAAGGTGGTGCAGAAAATGGGGCACCAAATGTTGAGAAAGAGGCACAGAATAGAGAGAAGAAAAGGGGAGCAAACTCACAGCCAAATGGAATTTCTGTGATAATTTCCAAGAGGGTGGCCATCTGCCGTGCTCCGTTTCTGCTGCCCTCTGCAGCCTCGTGTCGTAGCTGAGCCTCAGGGCCCTCTGTCGTTTCCTCAGCAGGGCAAGGCCACAAACACCATCTTAGTCTCTCAGCATGGTTAAAGATGGAGTGACAGAATGGCCAATGCAGTGGCTCAATTAACTAATCCTTCTTCTTCAAGTGCCAGCAGCCCTTACGGGTGTCAGTTCATGTCCCAACAACTTTATTTTCAGTCCAGCTCCCTGCTTGTGGCCTGGGAAAGCAGTGGGGCACGGCCCAAAGCCTTGGGGCCCTGCACTTCCACGAGGGACTGGGAAGCTCCTGGCACCTGGCTTCGGATCGCTCAGCTTCAGCCGTTTTTGACATTGGGGAGTGAATCAGCAGATGAAAGATATTCCTCTCTGCTTCTCCTTCTCTCTTCAAATTTGCCGTTTCAATAAAAACAGAGTTACAACAACAACAAAAAAAGTGAGTGACCAAGCAGCAGGTTCCCAGTGCTGCAGCAAGCTCGGCTTTTTGTAGTTAGGGGCCTTAGGGGTGTTCCTGGGGCTGGGGGAATTCTCGGATAACCGACCTGAACTAGCTTTCCCTCTGGCCATTTCAACCTTGGTGGTCTTGCTCCCTGAGACTAAGCAAATGCAGAGATGGGGTGGGAGCACTTTACATGGGCCTTTGGAAATGCCACTTAAGCGTCCCTGGTGGCAGATGTTATGTGATTATGTTAGGCTATTTATTACCCTGAGGGCAAACGGCTCAAACTCCTGTTCTTGCTCCCTTCCTCACGGTCAATCTAAAATCAATAATGAAGAACTGATTACAGCAATACCTAGCGCCCGCTAGCAGGGAAAATACTTTAACATCTCTGCATTAATAATGGTCTAACAGAAGCAGCCAATTCAACTCTACTCACCAACTGGTCCACTAACATAAGCATCATTTTCACTGTGAAACTTGTACAGACGCTTCAGGCTCGAAGCTGAATGCCAGAAGATCCACACGAACACACCTCAGTCTTTTTTTTTTTTTTCCTTCCAGACTGAACCAGCAAATCTGGGCGTATAACAACTCCGTGTTTAAGAATCTCAAAGCAGGGCTCAGCATGATAGCATAGTGGTTGAAGTCCTAGCCTTGCACGTGCCAGGATCCCATATGGTCGCTGGTTCTAATCCCGGCAGCCCCGCTTCCCTTCCAGCTCCCTGCTTGTGGTCTGGGAAAGCAGTCGAAGACGGCCCACCGGACCCTGCACCAGCTTGGGAGACCCGGAAGAAGCTCCAGGCTCCTGGCTTCGGATTGGCTCAGTTCCAGCCGCTGCAGCCGCTTGGGGGCGTGAATCATCAGGCGGAGGATCTTTCTCTCTGTCTCTTCTCCTCTGTATATCAAGCTTTCCAATAACAGATAATTAAATAAAATTTAAAAAAAAAAGTATCTCAAGGCGTCTGCTAGCATACAGTCATTAGGAATGCCAGGGCTGCTGAGGTTCTAGCTTCAGTGCCACTTCCTCTCCAATGGTGATGTAATCACTAGATAAATGTCCCAGAAGAAGCCAGGATCCACTCTCCCATCACAGCTTACACCGTCTGTGCTGCTCAGCAAACCTTCCCGGAGCAGCCGCGCCTCACAAGAGACAAGATGGTGGCTGCGGCCTAGCGCCTGAGGAAACGACGGCAGCCTCTGAGGGTCATCTGCCGCGATGCTGCAGGAAGTGCGGAAGCGGTGGTGAGAGGCCTCTCCAGAAGCAGCAGAGCCCGAGCTTGACCCTAGAGAGAACAAGCACTGTAGGTCGGCTTTGGTTTGGCCACGGTACAGTTTCTTAAGGGGCTTCATCCTTACCAGGACGGACAACTTTTTTTTTCTAAACAGCTGCTACCATTGCTGCTGCCTCATTTTTCCTGGAAACTGGACTGGCTGCTGAGGGTTCAAGTGAGTTACAGCATGGTTACCGCTGCAGCTGTGGGCTGGGGAGGAGCGGGAGGTGAGAATGTTTGGAAAGATACTGTCACTGGGCCAGACACGGTAGCCTAGCAGCTGAAGTCCTTGCCTTGCACATACTGAGAGCCCATAAAGGCGCGTGTTCTAATCTCAGCAGCCCTGCTTCCCATCCAGCTCCCAGCTTGCGGCCTGGGAAAGCAGTCGAGGATGGCCCAGGGTCTTGGGACCCTGCACCCTCGTGGGAGACCCGTAAGAAGCTCCAGGCTGCTGGCTTCAGATTGGCTCAGCTCCAGCCGTTGCGGCCACTTGGGAAATGAGCCATAGGATGGAAGATCTTCCTCTCTGTCTCTCCTCCTCTCTATATAGCTGCCTTTCCAATAAAATAAATAGATTTTAAAAAATAGTGTCACTGAAAATAAGCGATAAAACCTTCCATAGAACATTTTAAATATTTCTTACAATCTTAGCTGTTTTTGTGTCAGGGTGGATTTGACTTTAATTCTCTCGTGTTTGAATTGTCCTTTGTTGTGTGTAGTCTTACAGGCTTAACTGGTGTATAAAAGACGGCCCAGTATGGTAAGAAATTACGAATCTGAACTCTGGGTCTCATAGCCGGGTTCACTCTGACTGGCCAGGTAGCTTTTGGAAAGTGACATGTCTACTGTGTGCCTCAGTTTTCCCGTGTGTCTGTTGGGGATTGTAGTGATGCTTCCTCCTGAGGATTACCTTGGTGGTACCTGTAGAGCTCTCATAAGAGAGCCTACACACTGGAAGCAACAGGAACACTTCCTGTGCACAGCCAGATCCAAGGCTTACCCAGAGCTCAGAGCTGGATTCAATTCTGAAGGCAGGCTTGGCATCGTACACTCTCCCTATTTCACAATGAAGAAAGCAGGTTGCTCATTTAATAATACAATTCGGAATGTGGTCTTTGCCAACTTAAAGTAAAACCATTTAGTTTTCCCAGCAATACTGCTCTCTCTACCTTAGTGATGTCCTTATTGGAAATGGAGATTGCAGGTACAAGAATAATAAGGGGATGGGAGGAGATATTTGGCTTAAACCAAACACATGTGGTTAAAGAGGCCTGTATCTTTTATTAGAATACCTGAGTTCTAGTCCTGGCTTTGCTTCCTATTCCAGGTTCCTGCTGATGTACATGTTGGGAGGCCACAAGTGATGGCTCACATCCTTGGGTCCCTGCCACCCACCCATGCTGGAGAACTGGTGGTATTCTATGCTCCTGGCTTTCACTGGCCCAGCCTTGATCGTTGTCTTTATTTGAGGAGTGAACTAGTAGATGCAAGATACCTATGTCTTTTTGTCTTGGTTGGCCTCTCCCTGTATCTTTCAAATAAACAAATAATGAATGAATGAATGAAATGTTAGTAAAAGGATAATAATGATCCCAAACAATGACTAATCCATTATCTTTGCACCCACTCACCTCAGCATACCATGACCGAATGGGAGCACGTAAAAGAAGACCGAGGATGGCTTTAAGCTTGGGATCCAGAGGAACTAAAAGGATCTAATTGCTGCTAGAGAAGAAGACACTTGGCCTTTCAACCCAATTGTGAGTTCATGACCATGGTCTTTGTTTTCAGAGCTATCAGCACTCTAGAGTAGTTTGCACTGCAGGTTCTGACATTCAACCTAGGAATTCATCTGGCTTTATGACTATGAAAATGGAATGCCATTTTAGGACCTTCCAAAATATACTAAATCTGGATTCAGACTTCCCATTACTGTAAATTATTCTCAAATGCAATATCTATAATTAAAAAATTATTTAGGAAAACAAGCACCCATCTACTGTTGTATTTCTCAAATTCCCACACTGGCTGGGACTGGACCCTGGCCAATGCCAGGTACTGAGAATGCCATATTACTCTCCCACACTGCTGGCAGGAACCCATTTTCTTGAGCAGCTCTCTGCTGTTTCTCACGATCTGTATTGGCAGCATGCTAGAACCAGAACTGGGAATGGAATCCAGGGATTCCAGCATGGAATGCGGGCAACTTAACTGCAAGGTCAAATACCAACACTTACTATTTTGCTCTGATAATACCATGAGTATTGATGCATTTATGTGACTGGATAGATCACTACAAGCAAAAGTCTCTAAACATTTTTGAAAAAAAAGATCTATCATTTGGAAGTATGTGTAGCAGCAAGATACTCAGGTTACTGTATGGACTCTACCACCCTATACAATGCCAATGGTAGTAAATGGAAAATCATGTAAGTAATTCTATATCCTATTACATCTGGAAGTTAATAAATGTGACTTAGTATGAAAAACAAGGGAGTGGCTTTTAAATTATATGTAGGGAGATATTAGTTAGGCTCTCTCAGGTTTTTGATCAATTTACAGATCATAATCAAGCAGAGCTAACAATGTTCTAAGTGCTTTAGTGAATCATTGTTCTCAATCATAAAGTATCATAGTCCTGAGTTTGTGAAGACAGCTGTTAGTTATTCTTCTATCTACAATTGACTATAATGATGTTATAATGTTGTTATTATCACTTTTTGGACATGATCCAGGATTTGTTCCCTTAGAAATCAGTGGGTCTTTGCATTTCAAATGTAAATGGTATAAAATATTTGGTGTGCTTCAACTGAGGGATGGAAATACAATTCACCAATTATTTGGAGATAATAACTATACAATAAGCCAAACACAAACGCTCAACCTTCTCAAATCCATTTATCACCACATGGTGCCATATGAAAGATTAAGTTCCAAAGCTAAGAAAAACTGACTAGCTAATGTATTTTCTAATAACTTGTGGTTAGTTTTTTTCAAGCAATTTGATAAATATATACCTCATGAATGAATTCAGTTTCTCTTATAATTCTTGAACAAAATGTGTTTTTATCTCTTACCTTCACTTCTTTTTCACTCAGTAATAACCTTTGTTTCCCTCTTGCGGACTCCATCTGAGTCAGATGAAATTGTAAGCATCTTGGGAATGCCTATCAGTCAGTTTAACCAGAAAGCTTGAAATATATATAAAACATTTTACATAGTACTACAATTTCACCCCTATATTGACATCAGTATAGCATAAAACATCTCCTCTTTAAGACAGAATTACAGGCATTGCGCTGGTGGTTAAGCTGTCTAGACTCAAGCTTCCTGTCAGTACAAATTCTGGGAGGCAGGAGGTGATAGCTTAAGTAGGCTCCTGCCCACGTGGGAGGACTGGATTGAGTTTCCAACTCCTGGAGCAGCCCCCAGCTGTGACCAGCAATTGAGGAATGAACACACATACTGTTTCATCACTCCCATTCAACTCTTTAAATTAATCATTTGTTGTTTAAAGATACTATATATGAGGCCAAGTATTTTGGCCATTTTCTGCTGAATTCGCAGGCAAGGAGCAGAATCAAAGTAGGGAAGTCAGGACGCAAACGATTTCTCATACGGGATCCTGATGTTGCAGGCAACAGTTACTTGGTCCCTGCACCCACATGGGAGAGCCAGATGAAAAACCTAACTCCTGGCTTCAGCCTGGTGCAGCTCTGACTCTTGCAGCTACTTTTGGGGTGAACCAGAGAATGAAAGATCTCTCTCTGCGTCTCAGTCTCTCTCCTTCTCTCTCTGTCACTCTGCCTTTCAAATAATTTATTTATGAATTTATTTAAATGGTTTTATCTAAATTAATTGTTTATAAATTATCTATAAATAAATTATTTGTTTGAAAGACAGAGTGACAGAGAGAGAAGTGAAAGAAAGAGGGAAATTAATAGAGAGTATGTCCCTCTACTAGTTCACTCCCCAAATGGCTGCAAATATAGAGGCTGGGACAAGCTGAAGCCAGGAGTTGGGAATTCTTCATTAAAATAGGTGGCAGGATTCTGGTGTTTGGGCCATCATCTGCTGGTTTTGTTTGTTTGTTTGTTTTTAATTAATTAATTTATTTTTTATAATCTTTACATAATTAGGGTAAAAAGCTTCAAACCCTACAGGAAGATGGGTAAAACAATTAGTTCCGTATTGTTTCCTTCATATATGTAATGTAAAAGGGGATTTTAAGGGAGAGGACCCACCCAGTCTCCCACCTGCCCCAGGTCCCTGATGTGGAGCATGCTCCAAGGATCTTTCTCAAGTGGTTTTGATAGTTCAACAGTTGTGAATTGCTGCCAATCTCACCACTCCAAGCACAATGAAGTCATTGAACAATCCACTGATTGACATAGTCCATCTTGGAGTCTCCATTTGCCCAGTTTTCGCTGCCAACATATAGCTGAGGTGGTTTACTTGTTCTGTCCTCTGTCTTTTCATGGTTAGGGTTCTGAGTCCAGCAGTTCGATTGGAGGGATCCCCAAGAGAAACTTTGTCTGAGGTGTTCCCAGACCAGATTCCTGTATGTACTAGCAAGTACAGGGCCTGGCACAGTCCATTGCCGCGATCAGCTGGTGGCTGCAACTGCTGGGTTGGTTCCATTTTCAGCCCCGTCTTCCACTGGAACCAGTGGGTACTGCAGTCCACCCTGGTTCTGCCCAGCACATACTCGGCCCTCTCACAGACCAGTGTGGGCTGAAGCCTAGTTGGAGCGACCCACAATAACCCTCACCAGGCCCGCCTCCTGCCCTGGTTTGCCAGTATGTGTAGCAGACCAGTCCAATCTGTCCCGCATCCCATTCAGCAATTGTACATGTCAGTGGGTTTTAAAGCTTAGTTCCATCTAACCAGCTCCACTATCCAGCCCAAACGAATGTTGTTGACTGCCCCTGTCTAGCCACCCCAGTCCCTGTCCTAGTTTTCCTGCCCTTCTGTGGGAGTGGTAACCCAAGAGGAAGGAACCCACTATTTCCCTCCCAGGCCACTCCCACTCCAGGATTATGCACTCTCCAGGTAGTTCTGTGGTTTAACTTGACAGAATTAGCCCCTAGTGTCAGCTTCTGCTGTGGCTAAGCCCAAACAACCCTCACCCACTCTAACTGTAGATTACACCAGTAGGATCAATCAGGCCAACCTGGCTTTTCCCTGATCCAGGCCACATGAGGCCCACAGGTGTTGTAGCCCTGCCTAGTCTGGCCTGCCTCATCCCAGCTCACACTCTCCAGTGGGAGTAGCTGTCCAGCAAGGACACCACCCCTTAATCCCCTGCCAGCTTTGCGCCCTCCCTTCCTGGTTCTCACATGTGCTGTTGGGCGCTGTGGTCACATCTGGCACAGGCAACCTCACCTTGGCATTCCATATTGTGTACTGCTTTTGTTGCGACCAAACCTGGCTTGACCCACACTGTTCTGGTATCCGGATTTGCCAGTGGATGACATGAATTGATTCAGCCTGGTCTGCCATCAACCCTTGCCAAATGTATGCCAGTGGGACTCCCTCCATGACCTGTTCTGGGCTGTTTCCTTTCATGCTTCTTGTGCTTACCAGCAGAGTCTGTGTCCCGCCAGAGGAGTTGCCCAGGCTCCTTCATCAGAACCCCTCTGAATGCCAGATTTTGTGCACACCAGTGGGTCCATGAGCCAGCACCACTCAGTTCACCTCCTGTTCTAGTAGGAACAATGGCTTTTCCTGACTGGCCCTCAACCCAATCTGGCTCTTGCTGTTGGATGTTTCAGCCCAGCCACGCATCATCTGCTGTTTTTGTGACACATCAGCAGCAAGTTTGATCAGCAGTATAACAGCCAACACTTGAATTGGCACTCTAATGTGGGATGCCAGTGTTGTATATGATGATTTAACTCACTTCACCACATTGCTAACCCCTAATTCATTTTTAAAAATTGCTGAAGGACTGTCACTTTGGTTTAGCAGGTAAAGTCAGCAGCTTGCAATGCTGGCATCCTATATAGGCACCGGTTCATGTCCCAGCTGCTGTTCTTCCGATAAAGCTCCCTGCTGATAGCCTGGGAAAGCAATAGTAGATGGCCAAGTCCTCAGGCCCCTACACCCAAGGACTTCCTCTGCTGGGCAGACCCAGTTGAGGCTTCTGCCTCCTGGCCTTAGGTGTTGCAGAAATGTGGGAAGTGAACAAGCAGATGAAAGATCTTTCTGTTTCCGCTTCTCTTTCTGTAACTCTGCCTTTCAAATAAATAAATATTTTAAAACACTTTTTTAAACTTTTTAAAGATAAACTGGGAGAAAAAAAAAAAACGATACAAATAATGAATCAACTAGTATCAATGCCTTCTTTCCAAACCTTAAAAAATTATGTCTTATGTACCTTTAAATTTTATTGTCCTGTGCTTTTGTGTTGACAGTTGGGAAAATAGCTTTATCATCATAAATATTCTAATCAAAGAAGAAAGTAAAGCAGTTAAAAAGATTGGTTTCCTTGAGGAAATAAGGAGTGAAGAGGAAAGAATCACAGAATTCCTATTAGAATTAACAAGATATAAATTTCTTTCAGGATGAGACCACCTCTCCTCCTTTCAACCCCGCCACCAACAGAGTTCTCTCAGACTCTCCCATCTGTTCAGACAGCTGTTCAAGCAGACTATTTTGGGTTTATTGATTTCTTCATAAACCGATCACTTTCAACAAGAATATATCACATTAAATTAATGCATTCATATAGGTTCCTATAGGAAAAAGAAAAGATGTTATAGATTTGTGTATTGAGAGAGAGAGGAATGTTGAGAGAAGCACCTTTCTTCTACCTAGGATTTCCTTCCCCTGGTATATGAATTATTTATGTGTACGTATCAGTCAAGATACTTAGATAATGAAAATGCCTAAGCAATGATATTCACAAAGGTGTTTATGGTAGCAGTTTTTACTAGAATGATTTTGCATATATAGTGTGTTATTAAAAGATCTGTTTCAGAAGTGTCTAGCTTAGGACAAAAAATATGTGTGTAACTTAACTCACCAAGGAAAATTCTTAGCATAGTGTCTAAGTGTTACAGCTTTTGTAAAACCAGTTTATTTAAGCTGTTTTTTTTAACTCAGGATACATATGAAATCTTTTTATTCATAATTTGCTTTTAATAGGGACTTGATTTTTAAAAATCTATTTAAAAATCAAAGATACAGGGAGAGGGATGGGGAGAGGTAGAGAGGACAATGAGCTCTTCTGTCTAGAGCTCTTCTGGCTACATTTGCTAGGGCCGGGGCCAGACCAGAGCCAGGAGCTAAATCCACTTCTCCCATGTGGGTGCCATGGTCTCAACCCCTTTAGCCAAATTCTGCTGCTTTTCCCAGTCTACTAAGAGGGAACTGGGTCAGAGGTAGAGCAGCCAGAATAGGAAACAGCACCTAAATGGGATGCCAGTGTCACAGGTGATGACTTAACATGCTATGCCACAGTGCTGGCCTTGGACTTGATTCTTAAGACTAGTCATTAAGTGGTTGTGTTTGCTTCAGTCAAAATATGTTTCTATTCAAATGTATTATTAGTCTTAGAATTTGGGAAATAAAGGCTAAAAATGGGTAAGCTGATACCAGCTCGAATAGGACCAGAAGCACTAGTGAAGTTAACACCAGTGTTCAAATCAACTCATGTCTTTCACAATTTGTATGAGGAGAGGTATCAAACAAGTGTAGGTGGTTGTTGTAACCGGAGTACTTCTATGTAAAGTACCATAACTTAGAAAACTACTGCCTAAGAATAATCTATCAGTCTTTTAGAACATTTGAAGTAAAAGCAGGGATAAAACAACATCCCCTCCCCCCCAAAAAATGCTGGTCTGTTTCAGGGCACAGCCCAAGATGTGCAAAAATGAAAACTAATGACATTAAAATAATAGTGTTCTAGGTGATCTGAATATCAGTTCTTACTTTGATCTTTCAAAATATGCATGTACAACCTTCCTCCTGGGTTGGCTATTATTATTGTTACTGTAAGTGCTAATTTATTGCCAATTGCGTGTTCCTGTTTACAATGAACACATTAGAACACATGACTTAATCTAGTTGTGGAAGTATAAAATTTTACAGCAATGTGAGAGATGAGGAGACCTATACATGAGTGAAAACTATCATAGCAGTTCAAAACAGAATCTTAAATTATTTGGAAACTTGACCTGCTAGCTATTGGGGAATAATATATTCTGTTGATGGGAAATTCAGTGTACTCTTTGATGCTAATAACAGACACACAAGTTTTAGGTATAAACACTTCTTCTCTGTACTCCCACACCAAGGGACCAGAGAGAGAGAAAGAGAGAGAGAGAGAGAAGGTAGATATACACACATGCATGTATATATGCACATGTAGATATGCATGCAATTATATACACATATATGTAAAGTGTGTGCATACATATATATATTCTGTGTTCACACATACACATAAACATGGAACTTCACACTAGATGGATAAAAGCTGAAGGCTTGTACTAAGATTGGTAACAAGTCAAGAATGCCAGCTTTTATCACTTTTGTTAACACAGTACTGGAAGACCCAGCTAAAAAAATTAGGTAAGAAAAAGAAATAAAGGATATCCATGTCAGAAAGGAGCAAGTCAAATTTTTACTCTTTACAAATGATAGGATCTTGTTTACAGAAAATTCTAAATATTTCTCCTAAAACTATGAGAGTTAGTAAATAAACCAACGAGGTAGCTGAATACAGAATAAGCAGGGAAGATCAGTAGAATTATTATATTAATAGCAAACTGTATGAAAAAGTCAATAGGATATTCCAGTTACAGTTACAAAAGAAATTTTTTAAAAAATCCTAGGAGGTAGTCTGGCCCAGTTCCTTGGGACTACCTGTACAATGCATGCTAAGTCCATGAGGCCCCGGCTGCCTTGTCTGGGTCCATGGGCCCACCTATGAAAACTGGTCCTCCTCAGTGTAAAGGACAGAGTGGTGGATGGCAGGCCTTGGTGCACATAGGGGTAATAGTAGCCCATTGGGACTTGCAGAGGACATCTGGTACTAGAGCAGAGAGTGGAGAACAGAGCATATTGGACAACTACCCCAGCCAAACGATGACAGCAAATATCTGGGTGACTGGAGACACCAAGGTAGACTGTGTCAGTCAGTGGGCATTGGAAGGGATTACCCATCCATAGATCAACGAAATTGATGATACAACATTTCAGAACTATGCATCTACCTGGGCAGAACCATTGGAGTGTGCACCACATCAGAACCCTGGTTTGAGATCTGGTGGCCATTTCCTGTCCCCAGGTATTGGGGTGGTTGGGAGGCTGGGTATCGATCCTCCCTATGTATCTCCAGAAATGGGGAGAAGAAATAGAAAGTTTGGAAACAATGATCACACCCACTTTTCTTTAACCCTGGATCCTTTCCACCCAGATCAACTATGTAAACATCATCTAAAATAATAATTTTAAAATATCTGGGAATAAAGTGTCTATGATATGAAGACAATAAGATATTGATGCAAGAGATTAAAGAAAATAAAAGAAAATAGAAGGACCTTCCTTATTTATGGACTGGAAGAATCAATATTGTTAAAAAGTTTATACAATTCCCATTAATCTATAGATCAAATTCAGTTTCTGTCCATATACCAGTGACATTTTTCATAAAATGAGAAAAACAGTTCTAAAATTTGTATGGAACCACTAAAAATTTCAAATAGCCAAAGCAATCTTGAGAGAAAAGAACAAGCAAGCAGCATTGCACTCCCTGATTTTAAGGTATACTGCAAAGTTATGGTAGTAAGAATAGCATGGCACTGTCATGAAAATGGACAAACAGAACTGAACAGAATGTGGATCTTGGTAGTAAAACCACATGTTTATAGCCAAGTGATCTATGGTGGAAGTGTCAAGAACATAATCAAGAGAAAGGACAATTACAATAATTGAGTCTGGGGAAGTTGATATTTACATTCAAAAGAATCAAAGGAAACAGCTATTTCTCACCATGTATAGAATTTAACTTAAAATGGATGAATGAATTAAATGGAACTGCTGGAAAATAACATGGGACATTGGAATGGACAAGGTTTTTTTGTTTTGTTTTGTTTTGGTATCAGACTCCAAAAGTGTGGGAAACCAAACTAAAAAGATTATGCACAACAAAGGAAATAATTAGCAGAGTGAAGAGCAAATTGACATAATGAGAAAAAGTATTTGAAATAGTATAAACCTGACAAGAGAATAAAAGGAATCCTAAATGAAAGAACTCAATGGCAAAAACAAACACCTGTACCCATGGGAGACCCAATGAAGCTCCAACCTTTGGCTTGGCCCAGGGCCAGAGATTGTGGCAATTGGGGGGTGAACCAGCTGATGGAAGATCTCTCCCTTTCTCTGCTTCTCTGTCTCTCCTTCCCTTTCTCCATAACTCTGATGTTTGAATAAATAAATATCTCTTTTAAAAACTACAATAGTAAATAATCCAAAAAAGCTCTAAATAGACATTCTCAATTACTGATTGTGCTGCTATGAGCATAGGAGTGCATGTTGGTTTCTCATAAAACAAGTGTTCTGGATATATTCCTAGGAGTGCTATTGCTGGATCATACGGTATGTTGAATTTGAGTTGTTTGAATATTCTCCATACTGATTTCCATAGAGGCTGTACCAGCCTGCAGCCCCACCAGCAGTGGAGTAGGGTTCCCTTTTCCCCGCAACCTCGCCAACAAGTGTTGTTGGTGCTTTTATTCATGTGGGCCAGTCTTACTGGCGTTAGGTGGTACCTCATTGATGTTTTAATTTGGATTTCCCTTATTGCCAGGGAACTTCAGCATTTTTTCATATGTTTATTTGCCATTTGGGTTTGTTCCTTTGTGAAGTGTTTGCCCATTTCCCGTGCCCATTTCTTGAGTGGCTTGTTTGTTTTGACATTTTGGTTGTTTTGTAGTTCTTTGTATATTCTGGAGATCAGCCCTCTATCACCTATGTCGTGTGCGAAGATCTTCTCCCATTCTGTGGGTTGCTTTTTTACTTTGTTGATTGTTTCTTTAGCTGTACAGAAGCTTCTTAGTTTGATGAGGTCCCAATTGTTTATTTTGGTCTCGATTTCTACTGCTTTTGGAGTCTTTTTTAGGAAGTGAGGGCCTACCCCTAAGTGTTGCAGTGTGTTTCCAACATTTTCTTCCAAAAGTTTGAAGGTTTCTGGATGTAGGTTTAGATCTGTTATCCATTTAGATCTGATCTTAGTGTATGGTGAGAGATGTGGATCTATTTTTTTGTTTCTGCAGGCTATTAACCAGTTGTCCCAACAGCATTTATTGAACAGACCTTCCCATTTGCCTGGATTGTCGTTTGTCTTTTTGTCAAAGATTATTTGGCTGTATCTGTGTGGGTTTCCTTCTGGTGTTTCTATTCTGCTCCATTGATCTTCCTCTCTATCTTTGTGCCAGTACCACGCTGTTTTGATAACCACTGCTCTATAGTATGTCCAGAGGTCCGGAACTGTGAACCAAAATGCCCATGCCCATCAACAGAGGATTGGATAAGAAAGCTATGGTACATCTACTCCATGGAACACTACTCAGCTATTAAAAAAAACAAAATGCAGTTCTTTGTTGCCAAATGGGCCAAACTGGAAACCATAATGCTAAGGGAAATGAGCCAATCCCAAAAGGTTAAATACCACATGTTTGCCTTAATTTAAGATGATATGATCTTATGTATAACATGTTATGTTTTGAATGTTATATGTTGTGTATAAACTAAATTGAAGTATAGGTGAGGTGGTCACAGAAGGTGGCTAGGAATTCGCATTTACTTTTAACATATTGGTTACTCATTACTATGTCAATTAATTCCATAATGATGTAAATTTTTGCTGATGGTATGTTGGAGCTTTCAATTGACTGGAATGATACTCTGCTGGCTCTGTTTTCAGACCAGAGAGGGTATACCTAAGAAGCCGTTGAACTTGACTGGACAATAAGATGCTGGACTCTATGTTTGGTATACGCTTGCAATGGGGGAATCTCAACTGAACTTGAGCTGTGGTTATGCAACAAGGTGGAGGAGTCCACCATGGTGGGAGGGTTTGGGGAAGGGTGGGAGAACCCAAGTATCTATGTAGCTGTGTCACATAATACAATGTAATTAATGAAGTTAAATAATAAATAATTAAAAAAAAAACAAAAAACAAAAAACACTATATACTCTTTAAAAAAAAAAAATAGACATTCTCAAAGGAGGGTATACAAATGGCCCATAGGTGCTTTCAGAAATGTTCAACAGCATTAATCCTCAGGGAAATGCAATCAAACACACAATGATATGTTACCAACTCCAATTAGTTGTTATCAAAAAGACAAAACATAAAGTGTTGGCAAGGATGTAGAGGAAAAGTTAACTCTTGTTATCTACTGTTCGGGGTGTAAATTAGCACAGCCATTTTAGAAACCAATATAGTGGGGCCCTTTGGCGTAGCCTAGCGGCTAAGTCCTCGCCTTGAAAGCCCCGGGATCCCATATGGGCGCCGGTTCTAATCCCGGCAGCTCCACTTCCCATCCAGCTCCCTGCTTGTGGCCTGGGAAAGCAGTTGAGGACGGCCCAAAGCTCTGGGACCCTGCACCTAAGTGGGAGACCCGGAAGAGATTCCAGGTTCCCGACTTCAGATCAGCGCGCATCGGCCCGTTGCAGCTCACTTGGGGAGTGAATCATCGGACAGAAGATCTTCCTCTCTGTCTCTCCTCCTCTCTCTCTGTGTTTATCCGGCTTTCCAATAAAAATGAATAAATCTTTAAAAAAAAAAATAAAATAAAAAAATAAAAAAAAAAAGAAACCAATATAGTGTTCCTCCAAAAATTGAGCATAGAAGTTTGATTTTATAATCTCAAAGTTTCCCTCCAGCTTTGTAGTTCTAAATCTAGATCACTTTTATTAAATATGTGCATGCCCTAATTATTAGCAGAAGACCTAAAGCTGACTTCTTACTTTTTACATCTCTGGGCTACTTTTTCCTGCCTTTAATATTGATAGAAGTTAGATAGTATGTGCTTGGGGGTGTTTTAAGGAGCCACTTGGGTTCTGGAAATTATGAAGCTATGCTTTTTTTAGATCAGGAAGGGGGCTGAGAGAGGACTCCCTATAACTGTCTGAGTCTATGATAATTTCCAAGAACCTGCATTCATTAGTGCACATATTGGAAAGCAGAGCTTCCTACTTTCCAGATGGCACGGAGAGTGATTTGGGGATGATACTAGACAATAATGAAAGCTGCACTCAAATGGGGCCTTTCCAAGGGAGGGGGGGGCGAACTGATATTTTCCCTCAATTGTAGCTCTATAGACCAATTCCTATTTTTTACACATCAAGAGTGTTCAAATGTTCCTTTTGGGAGAATATGTTATTAAGTGCATTGGCAAGACAGGATGACAACACTGAGATGTAAATTAGCTGTTTTAATAATACAAAAGGCCAATTGCTTATTCTGTGGAGAGTGACTATTGCAAGCAATTAAACTCCTAAGGTGTCAGTAAAACAAATGTTGATTACATCCAATCTAAGAACCTGTAATAAAACAGAAACACCTTTTTTTCCTAGCATTTATTTTTCAACCTGTGGTTTTAGGGTTTAACATATGCTTATGTTTTTTTTTTTCATAAAGTAAGTTTTCAAGAATTAATGAGAAAAACTTAAATTCTGGTTTCAAGATTATTTTTAAAGATAGTGAGTTTTCACTGAAACAAGTTGCGGTTTTGGTGTCCTTTCACCCAAGTCATTACTGTTCTGAAACCGTGCCCAATGTGAAACTTCATTTAGCTCACAGGGGTGTAAGAATTTTGCAGACATTTCACTGTTCAAATGTGTGTTAAGATATATTGTTACTATTTCATACTACTCCCTCCAAAAATGTCTGTTTAAAATGCATATAGTGGCAGTCCAAGTTAGCCTAGGATATCAAGTAGATACTTTTGAAAAAGAAAATATGAAACTGGAGATTATAAGTAAAGAACATGTATTATAGTTCCAGGAAATCCTGAAAACTTGAAAAAAATTTTTTTTGTTAAAAACAACGTGGGCTGAAGGAGGATTAACTTTCCCAAAGTTAATGTCCAAAATGAGGATATGTGGTGGAAAAGTTTTGACTGTCCCTAAGTGGATCTGAATACAGATAGTACTTGCAAATAGATGCTCATGAAAATGAAGCTCAGCTACCTGCCAGTTTGGAGTCAGACAGCAAGGACATGTGTTAGGTTTGTATGAGTGCATTAAGGTCAGCAGTATCTCTGAGACTGTGGATGTTCTTTCCAAGAAGTCTCTTAGAACAAAACAAAACAGTGATAATCCACAAATGACTTTAGTAGTATTCATATGGAGTGATTTTCTTTTATTTGACAGTGTGTAAAAGTGTTCAGAAACATTTATATGTATTACCTCTTCAATTTTCAAAACTCTTTGAGATGGATGAGAAGTGAACTATCTTCTTTTGCTTCACTGATTCTCATGCATGAAATCAAGAAACTGACAGGACTAGGGAAGTATGCAATAGAAGACTCACCCTAGTCTCATTTACTCTTGGAATCATACTGTGAAATTCATGACATCAGTTCTCTATATGTTAGTGAATAAAAAAGCAACAATCAAAAAAAATGCTTCTCAGTAACCTTCCCCAATTCAGAATCAATCATTCTCATCTTTCTTAGCAAGCAGAAAGCTCTGAAAGAATGAATTTGCTGGTGTAGCCCTGTGGAGAAATGGGTAATTACTGTGGAGTAGTGCCATTACCAGCTTCCCACATGGGCACTAGTTTCACTTCTGGCTACTAGGAAAGCAACAAAAGATAACCCAAGTACGTACCCCCTGAACTCAAGTGGAAGACCCAGAAGAAGCTCCTGGCTCTTGACTCCTGGCTACTAGCTTCGCACTGGCCCAGCTCCAGCTGTTGCCACTTGGAAAGTGAACCAGCAGATGGAAGAGCTCTCTCTGTGTGTGTGTAAATCTGCCTTTCAAATAAACAATCTTTTAAAAAAAGAGAGAGAATTCATTGTCAATTGGGAAAAAGATGTGAGTCGTTAAGTATTAAAGATTCTGACTTCCTTTTGCATTCAAGCCATTTGACTAATAAATAAGCAAATTTGGCTCCCTTTCCAGTGACCTCATTCCAAATAACATGAGAATTGCAGTTATGTTGCACCACAAAAATTGTATAATTTCCCTTTTGATGGCTTGTTCCATGATCAGATACAAGCCACAGTGGTAAATAAATGATACATTTTTTCTGTGTTTTCTTTAAAAGTGGACCCATTCAATGCATTTCCTGGCAGCTCATTACCCAAGGGGCACTGAAGGGCTGGCAGTTTGTATGACCTAATTTGCAGGATGCACTGTAGTCTCTCTAGCCTATTAGTTATCTAAGCCATCTCATTGAAAGACAAGCTCAGGGCACAGGGTGTGAACAAGTGGGCAGTATCAAGCAGCTGCATTCTACCAATACTTATGCAGGTCAGAAGACCAATAGGTCAGTGCTACATGGGTCTGAACAGATGGCATCTTTGGCTGAATCTGTGGCAGATGTTTGCAAAATGCCTGGCAATTGGTTCCAGCAAGATTTCCCAGGGTTGGTATCTAAGGGCTGAAATAGCCAAGGTTCTCATTTCTCTGTGCTTATTTCAGCAACAGCCAGCACTGTTAGCATCAAAGCTTACTGTGTTTCAAAAGGTGATCTTTTAGTAACTGATTTTTATCATTTGCCATTAGTTTTGAAAGACTTATTCCTTTTGCTCTTACCATTGACATTCCTTCTTTGCTCTGGAATATATGCTTTACACCTGAGGACAAAAGTAGTTGGAAATAGGAGACATTTCTACTCTCAAACATCTCTCATTTTCAAACATAAAACACACAAAAAGGTAAGACTAATTGAATTGTTGCCACAGGAATTTGATGGTAATTATTACCCCAGTCGTAATTTTAACAACATTAACAGGTTTGATATCACACATCACACACATGCAAGCATGCATGCTTATATAGGAACTGTTCCCTCTAAATCATAGCCTCTGAAATGATCAGTGCTGGGCAGTGGAGCACATGTTCAAGAAGAAAACAGCCATTTTAAGTGTAGAATTTTTTATTACTCTTTGACATCTCTAAAAAAGAATCTGTCAAAATATATTGGGAGTTACCTGGAATTATCCCCATCAAAACACACATACATACGCATACCCCTTTAAAAAGTACTAAGTTGTATAACTGTTTAAGAAGCACTGTTGTGAATTTTCCTTCTTTATAATAATGGATGTCAGAGTTGAAAGGTAACTGATCAGCCAACTTGATTTATTTTTTGAAAATTTACTTATTTTTATTAGAAAGGCAGATATACAGAGAGAAGGCGATACAGAGAAAAAGATCTTCTGTCCACTGGAGCTAAGCCAATCTGAAGCCAGAAGCCAGAAGCTTCCCCTGAGTCTCCCACATGAGTACAAGGTCCCAAGACTTTGGGCCGTCCTCGACTGCTTTTCCAGGCCATAAGCAGAAAGCTGGATGGGAAGCGGAGCAGCCGGGACACAAACTGGTACCCACATTGGATCCTTGCACATGCAAGGCTAGAATTTAGCTACTAGGCTATTGTGCTAGGCCCACAATCTTGATTTTATACCAAAAATAACAGCCAGGAAGAGAAGCAGCCTCACCAAGGCTGTGTGAGGGTGCAGCAGACTTCAGATTTCAGCCTGGTTCTTCCCCCTTAGGACTGCCTGCTTCTCAAAAAAACAGAAAGTGAAACATTTCACGTCTGCCACAAGCAGTCATGCGCCATTAGTACTATGTCTGCACCTAAATGAAGTTCATTTTTTAAAGGTTTCCTGTATTTATTTGGGGGACAGATTTAGAGAGAGAAATCTTCCATCCACTGGTTCACTTCCCAAATGGTGTAACAGCCAGGGATAGGCCAGAACAAAGCCTGGGACTTCTTCTGACCATTTCATGTGCGTGCAGGACTCTAAACACTTGGCCCTTCCTCTGCAGCTTTCCCAAGGTGCATTATCAAGGAGCTGGATCAGAAGCAGAGCAGCCAGGACTTGAATCAGTGCCTATGCAGAATGCTGGCATCTCACATCGTGGTGTTACACACTGCCACAAGGCTGGTCCCAAGAGCTACTCAAATATTAATGCGTTTTTGTATTTAACTCACTGTGTGACAGTACTAGCTCCATAAGATGGAAATTTTAAAGTTATAGCTTTCTTTTTTATTCTTGTTAATGTTGTAGAAAAATTACATTTAATTGGTAGATACTACCAATAACCTAAATATGCCTGAAGCAAAGTGAATGTCTTCTTGGGGGCCAGGAAAAGGTGATTTAATGTCTTAAGAGAGCTTTCTGAGAAAATATGCACACAGACTACACACTTTGGGCATCTAGCACTGAGTTCATTAAAGCTTACTCAGGTATCTTCCTGTTGATAGCCAAATGAAATCGACATATAAAGAGAAAGTATGAATGAATTTAACTTCCCATGCTATTCCCTGTCCTAGTATATTTCATAAGTTAGGGTGTTATGAGCCCATTATATTTAGAGCAAAAGAAAAATCTCTGCAGGTGAGAAGCTTTGGTTTCTTCTCTCTCCTTTTACACTTCTTGAAGTTTCATTATAAATAGGCACACTTTCAACATTAGTTAGGTCACTCAAAGCCTTGCAAAATAGAGCTGTGCATTCTTCACAGCCCTGAAGGACAGCCAGGGAAGTCAGGTTTGAAAGATGTACTGTGCACCTCACTTCCTTTTTCTTCTGTGAATTCCACTTTTTGATCATACACAGCTCCAGCTTCACTTTTGAGTGGCCTCAGGTTCAGTGAGATAGGCAAAGCATTAAATTCAAAATAGGAGCAGAGTCTGAACAGGCCTTGGGTGACTGACACATACCTGAGGATGCAATCTGTTTTATTTTTTTAAAAAGCCCCTTTCTCTATCTCCAGGCTCTTTGAAACCTTCCCCATGAATAAAATTGGGCTGCTGAGTATCTGTCATAGCTATGTGGCCCACAGCAAAAGCTTACATTTAGATGTATTTTCCTCTCTATATGCTTTGCTCTTTTTTCCTGCTTTGTGCTGTCAGGGTCCTTTAACATCCCCATAGCATTTCTTTTATAAACTAGAATGATAATAGTTGTGACCATTTATTAAATATTTACTGTGTCCTAGGTGGTATGCTAAAGCCCCTGCATTTTGAGGGCTGCCACAATGACTTAACTGGCTTCCTTCACCAAGCATATATCCCACATGGGAGCTGGTTCATGTCCCATCTGCTCCACTTCCCGTTCTGCTCCCTGCTTGTGGTCTGGGAAAGCGGTGAAAGATGCCCCAAGTCCTTGAGACACTGAACCCATGTGGGAAACCCAGAAGAAACTCTTGGCTCCTGGCTTCAGATTGGTTCAGCTTTGGCCATTGCAGTCGTTTGGGAAGTGAACCAGCAGATTAAAAATCTTTCTCTCTGTTTCTCCTCTCTCTGTAAATTCTGCCTTTCCAATAAAAATAAATAAATCTTAAAAAAGAGAACTCTGCATTTCACTAAAAGTGCATACCAAATACATGGGCTAAATATTTGTGTAAATGTTTGAAGAGTCTTAATCAACTTAACCAACATCCTACAACTAGCAAAGTGTACAGCACAGACTCTAGTGATCATGTACATAATCCCTATGCTCCTCCACTACCGATCATTAAAACCTGTAGGCTTTTAACATCAACTTTTAAGTTCCAAACTGGCTTTCCATCATCACCGAGTCATACTTTAAGGTGCCTTGATAATCTAATAGTGATCCCAATTAATTTAAGGAAAAACCCTAGAATATAATTAGTAACTCAGTAACTAATTAAGAAAATAGTTCACTTTTACAGAGGTTAACTGAAACATCTCAACTAGGTCTTCTGCTCAATGTTTCAAAAAGCTGAAATCAAGATTGTCAGTTGGCTCTATCCTCATCTAGGGCTTCCTAGGGAAAAATCACCTCTGAACTTCCTCAAGTTACTGGCAGAATTCATATCATTTGAGTTGTAGGGCAGAGAGAAGGGTCCCTATTATGTTTCTGGCTGTCATCCCCATGAAACTGTGTCAGGTCCTGAACATATGGCCTCCACCATCTTAACAATACAAAACATTCTCACAACCGAATTCTTTCATGTTGCAGTTCCCTCTGACTTCCTGTCTGCAATCAGCTAGGGGAGACTCTCTTTTAAGATGTTCATGTGATTACTTCAGACCCACTCTGGAGAACCTCCTATGTTCAGATCAACTGATTGACAACCTGAATTGCATCTGGAAAATCCCTTTGGCAAGGAATAGAAATCACAGTGACCATCTGAAAATTTCACCTGCCACAGCAATTCAAAAGACCATTTTCCTTTCCATTATTTGAAGATCAATAAATGTCATAGAGTAAAATGTAGCCAGTGTGACTTTTACCCATAGATTGCAATGAAAAGGGTAGAGTTGACAGTGCTCTATTTGAACTGTGCAGTAGGGAGTGCCCCTTCTCTTATGGCTCAGCAGTCATTGTCTGTGAACATTGTGTACCAAGACTTCTTGTATCTATGTCTAAGCTGTGTCTAGGTGGGTTCTCTGATCCTCTTCGGCAATAGCAAGCCTCAGACAAAGCTGAATGTTGCCCCTGTGAAAAATGACAAGAAAACGTGTTTGATGGGAACTCTCATCTGTCCCCCTCCTTTGTCACTTGCCCATGTTTCTGGAAAATCTAACGCATGCTCTCTGAGAGATTCCTTACCACTCTCGATTTCCTAATGTAGTGTTTTGTTGAAAACTCTAATTTTCATAAGGTGTGTGATTTTACAAGGGGGTAATAAGTTTCTGTATCTGATTTAACTGTGTTTTCAATTCTAAGCAGAATTTTTGTGGAAGATGGCAGTTATAGGACCCTCTTCTTCTCTTTGGGGCTGATAAAACAAAATGCCATGGCCTACGTAGTTTATGAACAACAGTAATTTGTTTCTCATAGCTTTGGAGCCGAAAAGTCCAGGATAAAGTCGCTGGCAGATTCAATATCTGGTGAAGGCCTCTTTTGTCAGAGATGCTACCTTCTTTAAGATTGATTGATTTGCAAGGTAAAGTAGAGATTGTGGCGGGAAAAGGAAGGAAACAAAGGTACATGAGAGAGAGAGATTCCATCCACTGCTTATTTCCCAAATGCTAATAGCAGCTAGCATTTGGGTCAGATCAAAATCAGAAGTCAGCAAAGAGGCACTAAACAACAATAAAACTACTATACCAATGCATGAGGGGGGAATCGGGTGCGATCCTGACAACCTCTTAACAGGAGGTCATGTGCGAGGAGCAGGGGGGGGCACTCCAGAGTGGAGCAGGTGGTAAGGAGGAAGCTTGGATCCCAACCATGAAGACTCCCAGACCTTCACCACAGACTATTAATACGAGCAACAAGGACTATATCCCAACTGCCAAGGAGGCCACAGGGAATTGGATGCCCTGGGAGGCCAAGTACTCTGAGGTCACCCACCCCCAACCGGAGCTTCCAAAGGGGATGGAAGAAGTCCAAACACTACCGTGCAGAAACCAACGTCATCGGAAAGACAACCAGAAGCCCTGAGCGGTCCGCAGAAACAGAAGAACAATAAATGTCCTTCGGGACCAGGGAGGAGAGCTTTCTCTGGTCTGAGCCTGGCTCCACCTCTGGACCCCCGCCCTCCCTCTCAATGACCATTGGGATCGCTTCGAAAACCCCTCACAGCAAACAAACAATCATACAAACTAAAAAAACCTAAAATAAATAGACAAACAACAAAAAGTAGAGCTTGAAATCTGACAGGAAAGAGCTGGCGTGGATTGGCTCATGCCTTGCTGGGTGGGACACAAAGACTAGTTACTCCTCACCATGGTGTTGAGGATGTTCCTGCACACACCCCCCCCACAAAAAAAAAAATGTGTTCTGCACCTTAAATGTCGACAAATATCTTGTTAGAGTTACAAGCCAGTCTAGATTATCCTAAAATCTGCCAAGATCAGCAAAATTATACTTCAACACAACAAATGGCTAAATACTAAAATGAAATAGACACGAGACAGCTGAATGGTACCTTATAGCCATTTTAAGGTATATAGCAGCCGGTCCTGTATATAAACTAAAATTGAAATGTCAATGAGCTAATCATAGGCTGTGGTTAGGACTTGCTTCTTTTTTTTTTTTTTTAACATACTGGTTACTCAAAACCATGTCAATTCCATAATATTGCAAATTGCTGTTGATGTTATATTGGGACTATTAATTGACTGTGATGATATTCTACCAGCTCTAACTTCGGATCAGAAATGGTCTCCCCAAGAAACTGTTCAACCCATCTGGACAATAAGTAGCTGGACTCTATGTTTGGTATATGTTTGCAAGGAAAGAATCTTGATTGAATTTGAACTGTAATACTGCACCAAGGTGGAGGAATCCACCAGGGGGGAGGGGCGTGGGGAGGGGTGGGGGGATTCCCAGAGCCTATGAAACTGTCACATAATGCAAAATAATTAATAGTAATAATAACAAATAAATATATAATCCCCCCCCAAAAAAAATCAGAAGTCAGGACCTCTATCCTGGTTTCCCACATGGCTGGCAGGCAAGGCAACTAAGTACTGAGACATCTGCTGCTGCCTTCTCAGGCACATTAGCGGGAAGTCACGTTGGAAGTGGAGGAGCTTGGACTCAGACTGGAACTCCTATATCAGATGTGGAGTATCTCAAGGTAGGACTTAATTAACTGCAGTGCCCATTGTGGGAGATCACCCCTGGATCTCCACTTGCTTGGCCTATGTGGGAGGTCATGAGGACATGGCACACCATGTCCCTGGGGAAATCCCCTAGGTATGGTCTTGGTTCACTGGCACCTCATCCTGACCTGATCACTGGCCATACAGATGACATCAGTGGGCTGCACCCTAATTTCTCTTCTCTGTCCTTGGACAAGCTGTGCTGGAACTTCCTTGATAAGCAACTCTAAAAGTCAGGTATGCTGCTCATTACCTGCCAGCTTACATGTTGTACATGACTCATGGCCTACCTGCCTATGACCTGCAGCATACCTGCCAGACATGCATGTTGTACATGACCTACTACATGACTGAAAGTTCCAGAGAGACATGCTTTCTAGCCAGTTATAATGCTGTTGGCAGGTAGGAGGGTTGTTGGGAGGTGCCCTACTGCCTTCCGTTTTTCTTATTCTATATTAGATTGTGCTTGCTTTACAATAAATACACATGCTAAATCAGACTGTCTCCGATGGTTCTTGCTGCTGCCTCATGCCTTCAGTGGTCACAGGGGCTTACTGGTCAGAAAACCCCTGAGAGCCCACCACAGATGGTGCCTTTCTGCCAGGTCCTCATGTGGTAGAAGAATGAAGCTCTCTGGGCCTCTTATTCATGAGAGTTCTACCTTCTTGACATAATTACCTCCCAAGAGAACTTCCCTTTTTATACCATAACCATGAAGGCTAAGATTTCAATATGAGTTTGGGAGAGAAAATATTCAGATCATAGTAAGAACTGTCCCATCGTTCTACTTTATAAACCCAAGGAAGTAGCATTATCCTCTGATATAGCTGATGCAGTATTCTTAAATACAGTTGTTTAAATCAGTAAAAAGGAAAACATATCTAAAATCTCAAGTCTTGAATAAATACACTGTGTTTGGTATGAAATTACTTGGAAATGTGTTAGTGGAATAGTTGAGAAATGGAAGACATACAGATTGAAAGTCAGGAAGCTTGGATGTTAGTCCTGGTTCTTATACATTTCCTTTGCTGAAAATTAAGTGGCAAATTTACACCACTTCCAGGAGTTAAGTGTAGATTACCTGTCACAAATGCAAACTGTAACTGGGCTAAATTGGGGCTAGCATTTTGAGTTAGGGCACTACCTGTGATACTAGTACATTTTGTGTCCCAGCTAGTCTACTTCCAATGCCAATCCCATAAAATGTGCCTAGGAAAGATGGCCCAAATGCTTGGGCTCCACACCCACATATGAGACCTGGAGGAAGCTCCTGGCTTCATCCTGAACTGGCTTTGGCCATTGTGATCATTTGGAGGTGAACCCATGAATGAAAGACCTCTCTCTCTCTTATGATGTGTGTGTGTGTGTGTGTGTGTGTGTCTGTGTTGGCTGCTACCTGCAAATTTCTTTGGGTTCTTTTATCAGCTTGGTATAGAAATAAAAAGCCAGGAATCAGTTGCAGACAGAGAAGGATTTTTTTTTTTTTGCAAGTTACCAGGTGATTGAGGAAAAAAAAAGGATAAGCACCTCCCAGAAGGGAAGTGGGGTGCCTCTTGAAATAAGAGAGACACTGAGGTTTTAGGAGAAGTCCTAAGTTTTTAAGCATTCCTTGACTCCTCTTCACATGGGCAGGACCTGTGGTGAAGACATTCCCCATTGGTAGTCTCTGAACTAATTAGAAAATGGGTGGGCCATTCCTGTGCTGCCCACTTGAAGCTGTGGCCAACATTTTAATGGACTTGGATGGTCTCTCTACTTCTCTCTCTCTCTGAAACTCTACCTTTCAAATAAATATTATTTTTTAAAACTGATTGATTATAATATACCTTACCCACGGCTATTTTATTGTAGTCTTTTCATTATTGAAAACTATTTTCAGGCTCAGCAAAGATATAATAATTGTTATGCAGAGTTGAGAGTTTTTGGTAAATGAAAAGATTACTAGTTCATTTTACTTGCTCTAGATGGGTAAAGTTTAAGTCCTTAGCGAACTACACTCCAAAATGTGAGAAGAACCTGCAGATGAAGTCTCTAAACCACTGCATGTGTTGGAAGCCTAAAGATGAGAAAATTTTACATCATTATAATTTCAGTCAAAACTGAAAGTTGCACAAACTGTGGAAGGACCCTAAAATTAAGTCTCAAATGGACAATTTCATAAAGCTTGAGAAAGTAATCCAGAATCACTAGGACCTGGGGAAATTCTAATAAATATTAACTGGTGGTGGCATTTCCTATAAAGACTAGATCATATGATTGATACACAGTAAAAATACAGCAAAAGAATCTGTGTAAAAACTGGGGTCTCTGAAGAGAGCAGACTGCATCTAAATAGGAATAGGGATGTAGAGAGTCAAAGACACAAGAGGCTGGAAAATACAGAGATGGGAAGGTAAGACTGAAGAAGCCAAGATAAGAGGAATCTCAGCCCTGTACGGAAAAGTATCATGGGAATAAGTCCTCCTAGGAGGAAAAAAAAGCCTGATCTCAAGAGAGCAAAAAGACTTGGCAGTATTCTCCAGCTAAGAAGAAGACTCAGTTTTCCAGCAAGTTTTCCAGCAAGATGCACCAACCCTGGCACACAGGGATTAGGATGCCAAACACACCACATGAATGGATACAATACTGAGAGGATACAGAAGCCATCACAACTACTGGAGCAGTGTACCTACCTGGTTAAGTTGCAGACAAACAGTGCTGTTGGCTCATGGAGTTCAAATGGAGTACTGTTGGACTTACAAGAACAAAGCAGGGGGAGAATCAACGTGGCAGAATAGGGTCAAGACAGGTTTAAACAAAGAATCATTAGCCAGGGTGAAACAGAGAGGGCACATTCCAGGAAATAGGAGAAGACAGACTGATGGAAGAGGGGCACCTGGAGAATGACAGACACAGGAAAGCCCCGGAGACAATGGTGTGGTGTGGCAATAACCAGATACCCAAGTGGCAGTCAAAGAACGGCGATCTGAGCTAAATAAGCATCCAGGGGGGAAAGGGGAGTTCACCAGGAGCTCAAGAGATGAACCTACACAAAGAACTGCCTGTCCTGCTGATTTGCTTGATTCGGCAAGGAACAGAGCAGAGCAGCAGACCCCAAACAGGCATAGCAGGAATAGGGTGAATTTCACAGCCCAGATGGCCACCAGAATCACATCAGGTGCTATTTTGTAGGGAGACAAAGGCTGTAGGTTACGACTGTATACACTAAGCTAGGAGCAAACTCATTTCTTGTTCAGTGCTTTGCACCAATGTGGCATCCTACAGGTTCCACCCAAAATAGATCAAGGTAGTCCCCAGACTTAATGGCCAGCAGATCCAGAACTCCACCAGTGACACTTTAGGCACCATTTTGTACAGTGTGACAAACGCCGTGAGACTGGTGGGACAGCAGTATACACCACATGCACTGAGCTGAAAGCAGCTCACTTCCAGCTCAGTGCATTGTACTGGTTCCACAGGGAAAATAATACTGACTTTGGCATCCTAAAGGTCAAAATAGGTCTGGGTGACCCTCAGACATAATGGCCAGCAGGTTTAAGCAAGATCAGCACCAACAAAAACCTAGTCGTTTAGGACACCTGCTGTCTCCCTAATCCTGGAAACTGCTCCAACCGTTAGTGGGAGAAAGGTTGTACAGACAATGGTGCAGCCACAGCATAGGACCGCAGGAGGTAGAGAGTGGTAAGCCAGGAGCTGGGGCTACGGAGACTGTGCTGGAAGCCTAACACAGGAATCCAGACCTGAAACTCACTGGAGGGAGTAGCACATGTGATTGCAAACAAATAACTGAGTACCAAATGCCATCGGTAAAATTGAACTGTAGACTTGTAGGTGACACAGCAGAGAAACCTTTCCTAAAGAGAAGAATCTGATAACCAGAACTACAGTGACCAAAAGCAAAAGAAGAGACAAGAGCACAATGAATATTACTGAAGACTCCTCTGCAAAGGAGCAAAACCCTTTGCCAACCTTAGAGTTAACTGAGGAAGGCATCAAGGCAATGGGGGATAAAGAACTTAAAAAACTTGTTATAAAGCTTTTTATCAACAACAAGAAGTACATGCAGGAATTTAAGGAATATGTCACACAGGAAATGGCAACACTGAAGCAAAATCAAGCTGAATTATTAGAAATGAAGGACACATTGGAGCAAATGAAAAATTCAGTGGAAATTCTCAATAATAGGATGAATGAGGCAGAAGAAAGAATCTCAGAATTGGAAAATATTTCTTGTCACAATGGGGAAACAAACAAAAAGCTGGAAGAGGAAATGAGTCAAACCAAGAACAGTATTCAAGGATTAAAAGACACTGTTAAAAGGCCAAAGAAAAGAGTTATGGGAGTTCCAGAAGGTAAAGAAAGAGAAGCTGTGTTTAAAAATACATTCAATGAAATAATAAAGGAAAACTTCCCTAAGCTGGAGAGAGGATTAAGAAACAACATCCAAGAGGGCCACAGAACTCCCAACAAGGCTGACTAAAAAGAATCCTCACCACAACACATGATAATCAAGCTCTCTTCAACTGAAAATGAGGAAAAGATCCTTAAATGTGCACTTGAAAAAAATATCCATTGACATATAGAGAAATGGCAATCAGACTCACAGCTGACCTCTCACAGGAAACTATGGGCCAGAAGAGAATGGAGAGACATATTCCAGATTCTAAAAGAAAAAAAAAATGTCAGCCCGGAGCAATGTACCCAGCAAAGCTTTCCTTTGTCTTTGAAAATGAAATAAAATTCTTCCACAGCAAAGAAAAACTCAAGGAATAAGCCCCTTGCAGACCTAACCTACAAATTACGCTCAAAGATATTCTCTTGACAGAGAAAAATAATAGCACCGACCAAAACCAAAGGCCAATGTGAAGAACATCCCAGTAAAAGGACAACAGAAGACTAAATCAAAGAACAACCCATTGCTAAAAGGACAGGACCAAATTACCACCCGTTTATATTAACTGAATGTAAATGGCTTCAACCCATCAATCAAATGTCATAGATTAGTAGACTGGATTAGAAAAACAAAACCTGTTTATCTGTTACCTACAGGAGACACATCTTACCAACAAAGATCAGTATAAACTGTATCTCATGGATTTTGATGTTTTTGTTTTTATTTTCATCTCTTCAAAATACTTTTTTTCTCATATTAAATTTTTCACTGACTCATAGATCATACAGAAGCATCATTTTCTTCAAGAAGGTTCTTGATTTTTTTTTCAGTTCTTCAGAGGCACATTAGTCATTCAGTAACATGTTATTTAACTTCATGCTATTGTAAATTCCTATTTTTCTTCCTGTTGATTTTGTTTTGTGGCTTTTCATTTAAGGGGATATATAGTAACCGTGTAATGGAAACTGTCATATCCAGATGTGAGGATACAATGCAGTATGCATCTCTACTTGCAGATCAATGATGGACTCTCAATGAAACTGTTTACTCTATCCTGACAATAGAATGCTGGACTCCCTGCCGTTGTCCATGCCAACCATGATGGAAGTATGACTGTTTATGAAAAGCTATGCTATTTTAATAATTAAGGAAAATCAGTGTGTGGGGAGAGGAGATTCAGGCAGGGAGTAAGGTAAATTCCAGGGCCTATAGAACTGTATCATCAAATAATAATTAAAAAATTAAAAAAAACAACAAGAAGCCTATTTTACCAAACAGCTGCTTACAAGCCACATATTCCATTGACTTCCTTCTGAAATCTTCTTTCCCTGATGTGTGTCATTATCATTTCTTTTTTGTTTGAATGACGGATTAATTTACACAAATATTTTAAGTTTTACATTTACCCCCTTTCAAATCATGTTATTCCAAGTGTTTTAATATATGATCAGATTTCATTTAGCTTCATATGCCCAACTTAGTTTGTCAAATGTATGGACAGTAAAAGGTACTGAGATAGTAATATGTACATTAGTGAAATACCTAGCAAATTTTCTATTAACTTCATTAGCTAGTACTTCTTTGATAGCTGAAATTTTGGCCAGACCTTTTAAAGACAGAGAAAATTTGTTTTCCAAATGTTATATTTTTTCATTTATACAACTTTTTGCCATAATTCTAAGAGCAGCTAAGTAATGAAGTTATAATCAGATTCCACTCTAAACCAATCCCAACGTATATTTTAGAGTGAACATTCTGAAGTTTTCCCCTATAATCTGTGCTATTTGGAAACCAAGAACATCATAAGAGAAGTAGTAAAAATAATGATGTAGTCTTGTGTTTTGAGGAGATTTTACATTGAAGTTCTTAATAAAATATTAAAATATTTTATTCACAATTTACACTTTCGTGATCATAGTCAGCCTTCATGGTAGCTTAACTAATTATAGCAAATGTTTTCAAGTTTATGTCAAAATTGGAAAAGAAATAAAAATTTGACTCAAAAGAACATTCAAGATAATAGAAATTAGGATACGGACATAAGATTTCTTTCTGTAATTTCTAACAATATTAACTTGACATACTTTGATTATAATAGTTTATTATATCCTTTAATGTACATGATAATCTGAATGTTAAAATAGTACTGATTAAAATTATGTGTTTGCTTTGTCTATTACAGTAAGATACTTATAGATGTTTTTAAAGGCTACTTAGTTGGAAAGACCTCTAGCCATAGTTAGTAGGATATTAAGACTCATTCTGTTTTCTAATAAGTTACATTTTAGCAGGCATTAAGTATTTATGCTAACAAATTAGTAGTGAATATAGTTAATAGTAGTCAAAGGATTGTTCCTACCTCTATCTAGCTCCATGTTTTTATAATAATGTTTGAAATACAAAATAGCAAACTAACCATTAATTGATGTTACTTATATTAGACAGTGAAATATGTCTAAAATATTAAAATATATTTATTGTGTTCATTTTTATCTTGCATAAGATTGTGCTAAATTTGATAAAGCTGGGAGGCTGGGTGGGACTTCTCCTTTTATCTCCTCCCTGACCCCAGATACAGAGAAAAAAAGGAAAATGTGAAAAAAAATTTAAATGATTCTTTTAGATGCAAAAAAAAAAAAAAAAAACCACAGTGGGGCTGATATAACAGCTCAACTGGCTAATCCTCGCCTCCAAGCACAGCATCCTATATGGGCACTGGTTCATGTACCAATTGTTCTACTTCCAATCCAGCTCCCTGCTTGTGGCCTGGGAAAGCCTCAGAAAGGATGGCCCAAGTCCTTGGGATCCTGTACCCACGTGGGAGACCCAGAAGAAGCTCCTGGCTCCTGGTTCCATATAGACTCAGTTCTAGCTGTTACGGCCATTTGAGGAGTGAATCAGCAGATGAAAGATTTTTCTCTGCCTCTCCTTTCTATAAATATGCCTTTATTTTCCAATGAAAATAAATAACTTTTTTGAAAGAAGAATACAGAACCTTTTTGTCTGTATTGTAAAGACACCCACTTTCTCATTTTCACTCCTTTCAAGGACTATAAAGCCATTTAGCAGAGTAAGCAACAAGGTTTCTGAAGTCCTTCTGCTTGAGACTAAATCCCTGCTTTTCCACTTGCTATCTATAACCTTATGCAGGTTGCTTATCTCTCTAAGCTGAACTTTATTCATCCATAAGATGAAGATAGCTAGAATTATTATCCTTAATAGGGATGTTGAGAGGATTAAATGAAATTGTCTTTAAAAAAATGAAAGTTATCCATTTAAAGTGCTTGTTAAACATTATGTATCAATATTAATGCAAGTTGGTGGTGCCTGAGGTTTTCAGACTTGTGAATATGAACGGAGAAATGAGAAATACACATAAATATGGTTTTGTGCCTTATAGCTGGTTAATGACAAAGCAAAATAATGCAAATTCTCGGTGATAATAGTGATAAATATAGAAAAAGTGATAAATAGATAAGTAGTGATAAAAACCAGTGATAAATCATATATGATTTATATTGCATTATCAAAATAATGCAAAAAATATCAGTACAGAGAATGATTGTGAAGTAAAAAAGTTCTCCTGAGAATGTTTCCATGTTGTAGTTCTTTACTTTAATACTAAGAAACAAGTAAACGATAAGCAATACCATGGACTTTTCTTTATATATTCCTGAAAGTTTCTTTTAGTAACTAAATTAGTAAGTGGAGAGTGCTAAATTTTATCTGTTCATCACTTAAATTACCAAGTAAGCTAATGCATCATTCAGCAGGCCTAGGAGCTTCATAATACTGAACTGTATTGCATTACTTCTGTCACCTGAGCATATGTGCAAATTCCAAAAATGTTGCGCTTTGATTACTATATTATCATGTTTATCATGACTCAGCTTTGGGTTTCAAGTGCTTCTGCATGTTGCATTAACGAATACATTGCATTGTTTGTTGGCAAATACCCCTTCATTCTCAGCTGCCTTAAGAATGTATTCTTTATGTCTTGACCTTCAAGAGTACCTGGAGTTTTCCCAAAGGACATAGTTGCAAACGCCTAGAAGATCCTTGGAGTCCAGGCTGCTCAGTTTCAGATGACAGGGTGAGCATTTTCTTTGTTCCAGTGTTTCCCCTAGGTCATTATTCATCTTGGTTGAGTGAACTCCCACAAAGGTTATTACTTCGAGGCTGTTAGGCTGTCATATCCCTTTGCACTCAAGAAGCCTGCATTTCCTTCTGTTATAGCAATGCTTCCTTATCAATGCCATCTTTCCATATTTAACCAGTGCCTCCACAAGCTCGCGCTTTCTTGACTCTATCTGTATTACTTTTCCATGCTTCTGTGACAACCTACCACAAACTTGCTGGCTGAAAACAACTGAAATGCATTTTCTCATGATTCTGGAGGGGGGAAGTAAAAAATCAAGATGTCACCAGGGCCATAGGCTCTCAGAGCCTCTTGGAGAGATTGTTCCAATTTTAGTATATGTGCTGCCAAAGCGAGCACTCTTGAAGAGATCTGTTACACTTTTTTCTCCTAGTTTCTGATGGCCCAAGTCCTTCTTTGACCCAGATATATTCTAATTTCTGTCCCCATCTTCATATCACCTTCTCTTCTGCATGAGTATGTTAGTGTTCTGAACATCGCTATCTTAGAGATATTAGTGTGATGACATTAAGAAGTCATTTGTTGGGCCCGGCGGCATGGCCTAGCGGCCAAAGTCCTCGCCTTGAACGCCCTGAGATCCCATATGGGTGCCTGTTCTAATCCCGGCAGCTCCACTTCCCATCCAGCTCCCTGCTTGTGGCCTGGGAAAGCAGTCGAGAACGGCCCAAGGCTTTGGGACCCTGCACCCGCGTGGGAGACCCGGCAAAGGTTCCTGGTTCCCGGCATCGGGTTGGCGCGTACCGGCCCTTTGCAGCTCACTTGGGGAGTGAAACATTGGATGGAAGGTCTTCCTCTCTGTCTCTCCTCCTCTCTGTATATCTGGCTTTCCAATAATAATAAAATCTTTAAAAAAAAAAAGAAGTCATTTGTTTAATTTAGGGTAAGAAGCCCATATTAAGACCCTGTACTCACTCAGTCACACTTTTTGTCATAAGCAGTAGTATTTATTCTTTTGCCATATAAGTTAATAATCATAGGGTTTTGGGATTAATATGTTAATAGGGTTTTTTAAAAGTTTAGAAAATTTAGAAGGCAGAACAACAAACAGACTGGTTCACTGCCTGAATATCCAAAGTAGTCAAGAGTAGACCAAGCCAAAGCTAACAGCAAAGAACTCAGTCCAGGTCTCCCCTGTGAGTAATGGAGACCCAAGTATCTGAAACATCACTTGCTGCCTCCCACAATGGGCATTATCAGGAAGCTGAAGTCTGAAACAGAGCCAGGACTTGCACACAGGTCCTCCAGTCTGGAATGCAAACATCCACACTGGCATCTTTAGCTGACAAATGTCAAATCAAGCCATTCATTGTTTTTTCAGCCAACTGAACTCACCAGTATCCCCAGCTTTGTTGCCTCCTGGATCTTTTTCTGTCAATCCAGAAAAGTGCCAGCCTCTTCCACATTTGAGCCGCTGATTGCTGCTGAACAGTAACACACACTGTCTTGTATGAAAGCCACTATAAATTCAAGGTCTCCAATCCAAAGAAATCAAATTTGTCACTTTTCTTGTGGATTAGGCTACACTGTGGAGTCAAGTCCAGGGTTATAGATTGACAAGAATGAGGACTTAGATTTAGTTTGTAGTTATTTCTACTTTGCTGTGCCCAAACAAGAAATGAAAAATATACAGAAAATGCATATTGGATATGGTGGGTACAGTTCTGCTTCCTTTCTTTAGTTAGTCAGGGAGCTATATCAGAAGTCTTCTGGTCCCAGTCACTTGTGTGGAAGGTAAAGGCATGGGACAAGAAGACCAAAGAACTTTGTATTTGCTACCTTTCATATGTGCAATTAAGTCAACACCTAAAACAGTTTTTTGATGTTTGCTGATTTATTCTTATGTATTTGAAAGACAGAGTGTCATGGGGATAGAGAGAGCATGAATGAGAGAACATAACATGGGATATCTTTCATCCTCTGGTTTGCTCCACAAATGCCTGCAACAACCAAGGCTAGGCCAAGCTGAAGCCAAGAGTTGGGAACTTCATCTGGATTTGCAGCATAGGTGTTAGGAACTCATTGTTTCAGCTGTCATCTGCTGCCTTATAGCACATTAGCAGGGAACTGGATAAAAAGCAGAGGAAGAAGTAGGAATTAGTCCCAGGTACTCTGATAATGGTATGCAAGCATCACAAGCTGCAAATTGACACATTGTGTCACCTGCAGAAAGTTTTATATTACCACATAAGGTCATGTAAGGAAGTTCCCTGGAAAGCCACAACAGCCGAGATTCAAGGCTGGATTGTGGAACTCAAAAAACCTACTGTACCATCACTGGGATCTGAAACTTTCTATTTCTGCCTCTGCAGGCTTTCCATACCTACCGAGAAGAGAAAACCTCCAATGGTTTCCTGTTGTACTCAGGATAAAATCCAGATTGCTTACACATGTCTTGATTGCATTCCTTTCTCCTCTCTTCATATCTCAGCAAACTGAAGTAATTGAAATCCAATAATCTCTCTAGCAGGAATTGCATTATTGTTCCTCTTTCCTCTGTTACTCCTGTCGTCCGTCAAACCAGCCCAACTACCCATTTTGTATATGCCTTCATCCAGGCTCTTGGTTCTCTACCACCACTACCATCACCATCACTGCCACTTATCCAGCTTGTTTGGCTTCTTCTCTTCTGTCTAACAATATAATCCTACATTTTTTTTCCGCCATGGCATTTTTCATGCTACTTCTAATTAACTTCATTGACTGTAGTCTTTCCTACTACACTGTAGAATTCTTGTAGGCAGAAGTCTGCATTCCAAAACCCAGCATAACACTTGACATATAAGTGCCCTGTACATGCTAACATGAATAAATTTGCAGAATCCCTCAAATATAGATTTCCTTTAAGATTTAGGCACTGGAAGTGCTAATGAAGAAGGTAATTGTTTTCCTGTGTTTTGCACTGATCAGGCCAGCCATGAAATTTTGTGTGTAGGCACCATGCTTGAAAGATGGAAGAGATACCAGGACATGTCTGCTGAACATAAAGTTGTCTGCCCGAGCTTACTTAAAGTAAAAGGCTAGAAACAAAGAAGAGAAAAAAACCTGAAAAGGCAACTTATTTTGCAATGGAGAAGAGAAGATTCAGGTTCTACCTGTACAAAGCAGTTCTCAAATACTTGAAGATTCATATAGCTAAATGGAACTCATCTACCAATCAAAGCTGGTTTTGCCACTTCCTGCCGGTCAAAACAGACCTCAAATGAAATGGTCTGCTTGGAAGAGCGGGACTCCTGGACCTGAATAAGCAGGAATCAGTTGAATTTATAAAGGAGCTATGGGCATCAAATGCAGAGTCAGGCAACATCTTCTGTAGACCTTCCAACACTAGCATTTTAAGATTCAAATTAATAAGAATGTCAAGCACTTTGGTACTTAGCAGTTCTGGAACATCCTCAGCTCTGTCATACTGTGTGGGAGTACACAGAATTGACAAATGCTCTCCTGGCCAAGCCAATCTCTTGCTAGTTGAGTGGAGACAAATACAGCCAAATCTTTCAGCATGATTGGACTTCTTCTCTCTTCCAACTGTTTCTCAGTGATTGCAGAATTGTGTGTTTTGCTTTATTAAGATTTGTGACAATCTGGCCTAAGAATGATGCTAAAGACAAAGAGCGACCAGTTGTCTTCAATTCTTTGGAAGCTTTGAATAGGATTCTGGCCACTTCCTTGGCTGATAATCATGCTTTCTTGTTTGTACGTAGCATCATCATTATTCTTTAGCTGCTGTGTTTGATTTATGGCTCTTAATATCTTTGTGGTAATGTACTTGGTAATTGTAATCACTCTATTGATTTTCATACAGCTACTTTATTCACTGTGAAGGCTCCGCCAAAGCCAGTGAGTCATGTACTTTCAATCTCCAGCTGCTTGGTTGGTTATGTGAATAATCAAACAGCACTGTTGTCACTGTTTGGATGACCTTACTCTAAGACTTTCATCTTTAAATATTGCATTTTTTAATTTTTATTTTGAATTTTTGAGTTTTATGGTTTTAGAGACTGGGATTACCCCGCCAAATAAATCCTACACCCTGACTGATTTTCCCCACATTGCTACAAAAGTATAACAAATCATAATTCCATCAGTCTGTTATTTAAGTGTGCCTTGACATTATCAGACAGACCAGCATCCCATTGTCTACACAGTTCCAGCAGTTTCATTGAGAGTCCATCTTTGATTTGGAAGGGGGGGTGGGGGGGCATATTGCATTGTATCTTCACATCTGGCTATGATAGCCACTATTACTCTATCATTATACATTCCCTTAAATGAGAAGCAATGAAATAAGGTCAATATCAGTATGAATTAGAACAACAACAACAAAAAGAACAAAATTACAGCACCAGAGAGTAGAAAAAACATACAACTGAAAAATAAATGCATGGATGAAAACAAAACAAAACAAAACAAAAAGTCTGTTGGGTAAAATGATGCCACCGTGCAATCCATGAACAAGCAATGAATTCCACAAGAGAAAAGAAAGTATTTGAAAGAAATAAAAATGAAATAAAAATATCAAAACACATGGAATACAGAGAAAAAACTATGGAACAAGTTATTGAACTTCAATTTCCATAATGATTTTCTAATGTAAGAGAGAACATGTGGTATTTGACCTTTTGAGATTGACATATTTCACTGAGCAAAATGATCTCTAGTTGGGACCATTTGATTAGTAATGGTAGCATTTCATTCTTTTTGATAGCTGAGTAGTATTCCATGGAATAGACTTACCAGTTTATTAATCCACTACTATTTTGATGGGCATCTGAGGTGTTTCCATGCCTTTTCTATTGTAGATTGTGCTGCTGTAAATACACGATTACAGATCCCTTTCTCATATGCAGATCTCATTTCCCTGATATATTCCCAGCAGTGGGATAGCTGAGACATATGGTAGGTTTATTTGCAATTCTCTTAGCACTCTCCATACTGACTTCTACAGTGGTTGTATTAGCCTACACTCCCACCAGCAGTGAAGGAGAGTACCTTTCTCCCCACATCCATGCTAGCAGTTATTGTTAGTAGAGTTCTGAATGTAGGCCAGCCTCACTAGAATTAAGTAGAATGTTAATGTTGTTTTCATTTGTATTTCCCTGATGGCTAGGGAGCCTTGACATCTTTTCATACGTCTATTATCCATTTGAATCTGTTCTTTTGCAAAATGTCTGTTCATTTCCTTTGCCCAATTCCTCACAGGATTATTTGTTCTCCCTGGGTTTCTGAAGCTCTTTGTAAATTTTTGTATACTGGTGCCATTGATTTGTGTTCATTAATTTTGTATCCTGTTACCCTGCCAAAGTCTCTTATGAGCTCCATTAGTCTCTTGACTGAGTCTTTTGATTTTCCAATGTAGAGAATTGTGTCATCTGCAAATAGAGATAATTTAAGTTCCTCATTTCCAATTTTAATTCCTGTAATTTCTTTTACCTGCCTAATAGTTCTGGCAAGGAATTCTAATACTATATTGAAGAGCAGTCGTGATAGTGTGAATCCATTCCTGGTTTCAGATTTGAGTGGAAAGGCTTCCAGTCTTGCCCCCTTTAGTATGATGCTGGCATTGGTTTTTTCATAAATTACTTTGTTTTGTAAAATGTTCCGTCTATGCCTATCTTGCATAGGTTTTCAGCATGAAGTGGTGTTGGATTTTATCAAACACCTTCTTTGCAACAATCGAGATGATCATGGGTTTTTATTTTTCAATTTGTTGATGTGATGTATCACATTTATTGATTTGCAAATGTCAAGACATCCCTGCATGCAAGGGATGAATCGACCTGGTCCAGGTAAATGATCTGCCTGATCTGTTGTTGGATCCTGTTGACTAATATTTTGTTGAGGATGTTTGCATCAGTGTTCATCAAGGATGTTGGTCTGTAGTTCTCTTTTTCTGCTGTGTCTCTATCTGGCTTTGGTAGTAAGGTGATATTGGCTTCATAGAAAGAGTTTGGAAGTATTGTCTCCTTTTCTATAATTTGGAAAAGCTTGTGGAGAATTGGGGTAAGTTCCTTTGAAACATGGTAGAATTCAGCAGTGAAGCCATCTGTTCCAGGACTTTTATTGGTTGGGAGGACTATAATGACTGGTTCAATCTCAGTCCATGTTATAAGTCTATTTGGATTGTTAATTATTCTTTTTTTTTTCAATTTTGGTGTATTGTATAGGTCCCAGAATCTATCCATCCCTTCTAGGTCTTCTGGTTTGTTGACATATAGTTGCTCGTAATAGTTCCTAATAATTCTCTGTATGTCTGACGTATCTACTGATATACTTCCTTTCTTGTCTGTCATGCTACTAATGTGTATTTTCTCCCTTTCTTTTTTTTTTCTTTTTGATTAGTTGGGCTATTGGGGAATCTATTTTGTTGATTTTCACAAAGAATCAGCTCTTTGATTCATTGATATCATGTATAGTTTTTTTAGTCTCTGTTCGGTTTATTCCTCCATTATTTTGATTATTTCTTTTCCTACTAACTTGGGATTGCTTTGCTACTGTTTTTCTAGTTCCTTCAACTATAAGGTTATCTCATTTACTTTCTTAACATAAGCAATATATCTTTACATAAGCATTGATTGAAATGAACTTTGCTCTTAACACTGCCTTGATTCTGTCCCATAAATTCTGATATTGTGTTGATGCTTTTGTTTCAAGCAATTTTTAAATTTCTCCTTTGATTTCCTCACTAACCCATTGCTCATTAAGTAACATATTATTCAGTGTCCAGTATTTGCAGATCTTCCTGGGTGTTTGACTTCTTGGTCTCTTGCTTTACTCCATGATGGTCTGAGAATATGCATGGTATAATTTCAGTTTTGTTAAATTCACTGAGGCTTGTTTTGTGGCCTATAGCATGGTCAGTTCTGCACAAAGTTCCGTATGCTGATGAAAAGTAAGCTTATTATCTGTAGGATGAAAGAATCGGTAGATATCAACTAAGTAATTTGCTCTAGGTTTGGGAGAGTTATGTTGTTTCTTTGCTGAATTTCTGTCTTGTTTATCTGTCTGTTGCTGTTAATGAGGTTTTTAAGGTCCCCCAAGATGATTGCATTGTAGTCTATTTCTCCATTTAGGTCCATTTTGTATCATTTATAGGGCAGGTTTTGAAGAGGTAAATTCTGGGAGTTTTTTTTTTTTTTATTGTGGAAGAATCTTATTTCATTTTCAATGACAAAGGAGAGTTTTGCAGGAATCGTTATTCTGGGCTGAAAATTCTTCCCTTTTAGAATCTGGATTATGTCACTGCATTCTCTTCTGGCCTTTAATGTTTCCTCTGAAAGGTCAGCTGTGAGTTTGATTAGTGTTCCTCTATATGTCACTTGATTTTTTTCACATGCACATTTTAATTATTTATTATTTTTAATTCATTAATTACATTGTATTATGTGACACAGTTTCATAGGTACTTGGGTTCTCCCCACCCCTCCCCAAACCCTCCCACCATGGTGGATTCCTCCACCTTGTTGCATAACCACAGCTCAAGTTCAGTTGAGATTCCCCCATTGCAAGCGTATACCAAACATAGAGTCCAGCATCTTATTGTCCAGTCAAGTTCAACGGCTTCTTAGGTATACCCTTTCTGGTCTGAAGACAGAACCAGCAGAGTATCATCCCAGTCAATTGAAAGCTCCAACATACCATCAGCAAAAATTTACATCATTATGGAATTAATTGACATAGTAATGAGTAACCAATATGTTAAAAGTAAATGCGAGTTCCTAGCCACCTTCTGTGACCACCTCACTTACATTTCAATTTTAGTTTATACACAACATATAACATTCATAACATAACATGTTATACATAACATCATATCATCTTAAATTAAGGCAAACATGTGGTATTTAACCTTTTGGGATTGGCTCATTTCCCTTAGCATTATGGTTTCCAGTTTGGCCCATTTGGCCACAAAGAACTGCATTTTGTTTTTTTTAATAGCTGAGTAGTATTCCATGGAGTAGATGAACCATAGCTTTCTTATCCAATCCTCTGTTGATGGGCATTTTGGTTGCTTCCATGTTTTTGCAATTACTGATTGTGCTGCTATGGACATAGGAGTGCATGTTGGTTTCTCATAAAACAAGTGTTCTGGATATATTCCCAGGAGTGCTATTGCTGGATCATACGGTATGTTGAATTTGAGTTGTTTGAATATTCTCCATACTGATTTCCATAGAGGCTGTACCAGCCTGCAGCCCCACCAGCAGTGGAGTAGGGTTCCCTTTTCCCCGCAACCTCGCCAACAAGTGTTGTTGGTGCTTTTATTCATGTGGGCCAGTCTTACTGGCGTTAGGTGGTACCTCATTGATGTTTTAATTTGGATTTCCCTTATTGCCAGGGAACTTCAGCATTTTTTCATATGTTTATTTGCCATTTGGGTTTGTTCCTTTGTGAAGTGTTTGCCCATTTCCCGTACCCATTTCTTGAGTGGCTTGTTTGTTTTGACATTTTGGTTGTTTTGTAGTTCTTTGTATATTCTGGAGATTAGCCCTCTATCACCTATGTCGTGTGCGAAGATCTTCTCCCATTCTGTGGGTTGCCTTTTTACTTTGTTGATTGTTTCTTTAGCTGTACAGAAGCTTCTTAGTTTGATGAGGTCCCAATTGTTTATTTTGGTCTTGATTTCTACTGCATTTGGAGTCTTTTTTAGGAAGTGAGGGCCTACCCCTAAGTGTTGCAGTGTGTTTCCAACATTTTCTTCCAAAAGTTTCAAGGTTTCTGGATGTAGGTTTAGATCTGTTATCCATTTAGATCTGATCTTAGTTTCACATGCACATTTAATGATCTTTTCTTTTGTTCAACTGAAAAGAGTTTGATTATCATGTGTTGTGGGTATGTTCATTTTTGATCAACTCTGTTGGGAGTCCTGTGGCCCTCCCGTATATTGTTTTCCAATTCTTTCTCCAGATTAGGAAAGTTTTTATTTATCATCTCGTTGAATACACCTTTAAGCCCAACTTCTCTTTCTGCACCTTCTGAAACTCCCATAACTCTTAGGTTGGGCCATTGAATCGTATTTTTTAATTCTTGGGTACTTTTTTTGCTTGACCCAGCTCTGCTTGCAGCTTTTTGATTGTTTCCCTGTGGTGACAGGAAATATCTTCCAATTCTAAAATTCTTTCTTCTCCTTCATTCATTCTATTTTTGAGAATCTCCACTGTGCTTTTAATTTGTTCCATTGTATTTTTAACTTCTGAAATATCAGCTTTCATTTGATTCATTTTCGGTGTGACATACTTTTAAAATTCTTTGAACTCCTGTAATATGTGTTTCCCATTGTTGGTTAGAAGCTTTATAATGAGTTTTTTATAATTCTGTGTCTCCCGTTTTCTCAATGTCTTTCTCAGTTAATTCTGAGGGTGGTAGAGTCTTTTGCTCCTTTGTCAGAGAGTCTTCAGTAACATTCACAGTATCTCTTTCTCTTCTTTTACCTTTTGTCCTTGCAATCCTGTTTTGCAGATTCTTCTCTTTAGTCCAGATTTCTGAGCTGTATTACCTACAGGTCTACAAGTTGATTTATATTCAATCAGTGCTCTCAATTAGGAAAATAACTGCTTTGTCAGTAGTACTGATCTTGTCAATGCCTGCTGGCCAGTAAGTCTGAGTACCTTCTGGAGTTATTTTGGGTAGAGTCTGTAGGGTGCCATAATGGGACTGTTTTTCTAGGAAGCCTGTGCAATGCTCTAAGATAGAGATGATTTTGTTTTCAGCTTAGCTCTTGGGCAGCTCAGCTATCCTCCCTTCAGCCTAACAATGCCTGATCCCATGAAACTAACATCTGAGCATTACTGATACAATGCATGTGCAGGTTTCCACTGCTCCTCTTGCAGTTTATCAATGCTTTGAGCCCTTGACTTGCTCTGCAAGATGATGCCTGTAGGGGCACCAACAGAGATCCAGGGCTATTGGCCATCAGCTACAGGGACCTCACAGACACTGCACAATGCGAGGCTGGTGCTGCTTTGCCTTGGGCTCAGCTCAGTGTGATTAGCTAGAAATGAACCCACTCTGTGCTGTCACTTGAAATCCACACTTGCTGCCCAGCTACACGAGATGGTACCTGGTGGGGCACTGCTGGAGAATTGGGGCGGCTGGCTTTCAGATCCGGGAACCATACAGACCCTACAAGGCACAAAGCTGACGCTACCGTCCCTGCAGGATCAGTTCCGTGCGTTCAACCAGAAATTAGCCCCTTCTAGGCCGTTCCGTCAACTCTGTACTCTGCTTCAACACACAAGGTGGTGCCTGGAGTCCACTACTTTTTCTACGTTTGTTGTTGGTCCAAACTATTTGGTGAGATTGGCAGATCTCAGACTGCATTTGCCTCCCAAGCTTTCCGCTCAAACCCAGGCTCCCACCTGGCTGCCACAAGGACCGAGCGGAAGCTGCTGCAAGATCTCTGGCTGCTGCTGGATCCTGGATTGCTAGAGTGTAGATTGCTGCCTACTGGCCAATGATGGGTTTTCCTATTCACTGCTCTGCCATTGCCTCCACTTCCCTGTGTCTAGGGGGTCTCCAGGTACCCCTCTGCCTACTGCCTGGCCCCTTTTCCCCTGTAATCTGCTTCTTGTGCATCATCCTGTCTAAAGATTCTCCATCATTCCAAATGTGTCTATACCCTATGCTGCCATCTTGCCTCTCCGTATCTTTAAATATTTTAATGCATCTAAGTAACAGTGTAGTCTAATCAGTTCTCCTAACCTTGCTTTAATCATCTTTCATATTCTCTATGTGCTCCAGGTGTGCAACTACAAATGAACACAGGGAGCCAGGAATTTGTTCACATTCTGAGAAGTACACACACAAATTAACTATTACTTTATGAAAAGATAGCTCAGAACTTCTAAGAAAAAAATTATGGAAAAAGATACATTTTAGTTTCTCTGTGACAGAAGCCATTAGTCACTACTTGAGAAAAGTTTTCTTGATGCATTTTTAAGGTGTTATACTGCTGATTTGTGTCGTCTTTTATCTGTGTGTGGGTTTCCTGTGAGATCCATAAAAAGTTTTTAAAACTAGTCATTCTACTCCTCCTAAATGAGCCTAGTATATTTGCTGCTCTGTGCCCTGTAATTTACTTAGCTGGCCACCATCAATATTAGCAACAGATGTAAGGACTAGGCAGAGCAAGTCATTGATCAGCACTGCAAAAGAAGGTGCCTGGATTTCTGTATTTATGTTGTGGAAGTCCTGTTCAGGCTAGTCCATTTCTAATCTCTACAGTGTTACTGTTTTGTTCTATTGTGTAGTGTCCTGGAAATAATTCTGATCCATTGTGTGAGAAAAAGGGTTGTTTCCCATCCTGCCACTGACCGGGTGGGTCATAATAGTAAGGCTGAAACTTCCCTGAAATTCTTCCTCTTCTGGATAAAATATGGAATAACTCTTCTGCCCTTCTTATAGATCATTAAGAGAACCAACTGCTAGGTAAGAATGCTTCGCAATTAGTGTCACTCAAGCATATGGTCGAAGTATTTATTATGTAAGATGACTATGAGGAAATACTCTTATGCTATCAGGGTAATTTAAGTAAAAGAAGACATGAGTAGAAATTTTACACATAAACACATATCAGTTTGTGGTAAATCTGTGGGGATTGATGTAATTTAAATATGGGTCAGTCATTATGGGACTTTCCTAAGGACTTATATATAGACAAACCTCTAGATTGTGTTAATGAAAAGTAAGTGAATTTCTACCAGATGGAGGGAGTAGGACTAAGACAGATGAGTTCTTCAATTAATATAACAGTCTCTAAATTGGGTGTGATTGAATTATTTACTTGTCCATTTCTCACACCAGACTGTGAATTTCATGGGGGATGCAGGACAATGATGTTTTGCTTATCCCTTGGCCTTAGCAAGTATAGTTTGATGGGCTACCTGTGAACAAAATCATCTAGTAACAACTGCCCAGTGAAACTAAGTGTTGTAAACAACCCCAAACTATACTCAAAAGGATCAGCAGCCAACTTCAGTGATGACAAAAATGGAATCCAAGGTGTTGAGGTAGAAAATCGATGATTCTTAATCACCCTGTCAAGCCTCTAACTATCTGAGTCTAAAAACCTACATTTCAAAAGTTCCCTGATCATTCTTATAAATCCTAAAGTTTGAGATGCACTCCCTAGAGAATGGCTCTGAAAGGTAGGTAGTCAATCTCAAAATCACTCAAAAACTCAAAAACCAATTTAGTGAAATGGGTACAAAATAAAGGAAAAACTGGGACTTAGAAAAAGTTTCTACTTCTTTTACCAATAGCACTTGGGGATTAGGGAGAGTTGCTGAGCCTGCCCTAAGTCTCATAAACTGTGAATAATACAGAGCTTCTCCAATGAGTATTAAAAGGAACAAAGAGAAACGTGCATGGCAGTTCTGCATCTTTGACAAGAGTTACACTCTTCGTGGGAGCAGCCTGCCTTATTTAATATTGTTGAGCTGGTGGCTGCCTAAGTCTTCAGAGGCTGGCTGCCAGGGAAGGGTTGCCATGAATGACGGCCTCTGTGCAGAGCTAGTGAACTAAATGAGATGGCTTGTCACCCTGAGCTGTGTGACAGCATGTATAAACTTCATTTGCATAAATATCCTTTCCTTGCATCGCAATATTAAGACCTGGATCCTCTTGATTAACTAAAAAGCTAAAAATTGGTCTATCAATTAATAATAGTATCTACTAAGTACAACTTGCCAAACATTTTATATATGTTACCCACTTTACTCATCAAAAAAAAAAAAAAAAGAAAGAAAAGATAATGTGTGGAAGTGTTACTGGCATCTTCATCATTATTTTGCAGAGAGAACCAAGTAACAGAGAAATTAAGAATTTGTTCAAATCACTTTTAGCAGGACTTGAATTCAGACTGTCTGGTCTCAGAGCCTGTTACTCATCACCATGATATTATGCTACTTATCAGCATCAGAAACATATCCTGCATTCCTTCCCTCCCTATTCTCCTCTAAGACACATAGACAGCCAAAACACAGAAAAGAAAGGTCAGTCTTTGATGTCCACACATATATAAACGCAGCCTAGTCTGTTATCTGCCTAGCAAGAATTCTTCTGCAAGTACTGAGCTGTCAGCTACAACCACACAGTCCTTCAATTTTTCTTAAGCCAAGACTGTGCTTATATGCAAAAGAAATATAAATATGCTTTCAGTATTATTAGTCCTAGTTTCAGAAACATTCATAGATAATCACATAAGAAAATTGCTAGGCAGTCATTATGAGTTTTGAAACTAGAATGTGACACTTCAAGTAAAGGAAAATATTGGAGAATAAGTCTCTTAAGAAAGCAAGCTAGGAGTTGACACCAAATTGTACATTTCTTCAGGAAAATATATTCTAGAACCAGATACAAAAGCACAGTTTTCAAATTCTATGAGACTACTATAGTATATCTAATTATGTTTCTCAAAAGTGACTGAAAGTGGTGACATATTTTCTTCTAAAGAGCAAGGTTTCATCGCATCATCATGATTGATACCTGGTCACGTTCTTCTGAGCCTTATCCAGTTGTCAGTGTTGGTGACCCAGATGGGAAATGGCTTGAAACACAGTATTTCCTGTCCTGAAACAACAGGGAAGTCTAGGAGATAGTGTGCTATATGAGGTAGGCCATGGATTAGACCATCCCAATGACAGAATAAGAAACCCATAGGAAGGTTTTTAAATAACCAAATACAGAAAGCAGGTTTTTCTTCTTCTCTAAAATGCCATATAAACAAAGGGAGAATTGTAAACTCTGTCATCAATAAAGATAAAAGATGTAAACAACCCAGATTATTAAGTATTAAAGAAAAAACAATTAGTTGAGTGAAGGTCAAGACAAGAGAATAAAAAGGTGCCAAGGAGAGCCTGTTGACAGAGCTCAAACCCAAAGTCAGAGCATAGTTGTCCAAGCGGGATGAAGTCAGCCACCTTTGTATGGAGAAGCAGGAAGAGTATATATGAGAGGGTAGCAGGAACTTGCTTAGACCTGAATTGGCACAAAGGAAAATTAGGATGGGGATTAGTAAAGGAGTAAAGAATCATGAGCTGTCAGTGTAGATAGTAGTTTGTCCATAAGAATAGAGAAGAGATACCAGGTCAGGAAAAGCCTGCAGCTGCTGATATCAACCAAATATAAACAAAGACTGAACTAATGCACATTTGTAATTCTATAAGAATTTCTAGAGCATGTAACCATGAAAATGTCACCATCAGCCTGATGAAAAATTATGAGCAAATACATCAACATGAATAAAAAATTTATGAAGACTCAACTGTCGCTTTAAAGTGAGATCTCAGAACCAAAATGCAAAAATTCTGATGAAACTTAAAGAGACAATAGAAGGAATAGCAGCATTCATGGAGAACGAGAAAAACACAATCATTACAAAAAGGAAGATCACATTGAAAGCTACCTAAGAGGTAATAGACTGAAACCACCAAAATGGGCACAGGGGACAAAACTGGAAAACATAAAGAAATGGGAATGAAGAGAATTTTTTTAAATTATAATTAAAAGTATGAAAGATAGAAAAGAGACCAAAGCTTTCTTCTCCCCCCTGCTCAAAATCAATTTTTTAAAAAATAGAAAAATACCTAAAGGTGTAATTCAGAAATACTTTTTAAAACAAAATAGACATGGCCCTGCATAAATGCATATCATGTTCCATGAAAAAAAAACAGTGACATACAATCATGATCACTGTAGCACATCCTAGTAATGTCATTGAACTTCAAATATAATGAAATATTTTTTAGACCTAAAGGCAAAATATTCAATTCATCTATTAAAGGAAAAAAAATCTTTGTTACTTCTTGACTCTCTGAGAAATAACACAATAATCTGAAAGCCCAAAAGTCACCAAGAAAATACCATATGTCATTAAGAATTCAAACCCAGCAAATTATTATTCAAGTAAAAACATAAAAGAAGTTTCAGAGAATGTAGCTACTATGAGTACCTCTTGAAGACATTACTACAGGACACATTCAGCCACTTCAGTTTTGTTCATTCCAAATAATTTCTTTTCTCTTGTTGAATTCATCACTGGCTCATGGATTACACGGTGGCATCATTTTTCCCAAGAGACTTTTGTGTTTCCTTTTTGTCACTCATGTGTTGGTTACTCAGTAGCACATTTTTTCATGGTGCTGTAATTTGTTGTTAATGCTGTTGTTGTTGATGTTGTGGCTGTTCTAACTCATACCAGTTGTTGACCTTGTTTCATGGCTTCTCAATTATGGAAATGTATGGTGACAGAGTACTGGAGTCTATATACAGATGTGGAGGTATAATGGAACTTGCATCGCTGCTTCCAGACGAAAGATGGATTCCCAATGAAACTGTTGGACATGTGTATACAATGGGATGCTGGACTGTCTGACATTGTACCAACAATGTCGGAGTACACTTAAATAACAGACTGATAGAATTATAATTCCTTATGAAGGAATCATGCTACACCATTGTAGTAAAATGGGGAAAATCTGTCGGGGGTGGGAGTTTGGAAGGGTAATCCCAGCCTATATGAAATTGTACCACATAATTCAAATCCAAAATAAAAATATATTTTAAAAAATGATGGCAAAACTCCAAAGGATGCCTTGGTAGCAAATCCTGAGTCTACATGCCAGAGTGGACCAAAGCAAATTATGGATGATGATTGAACAACAAAATTTAAATGCTAGAAATATACACAAAGTCATCATAGGACAACTAATGAAATTTAGGAAGAGAGGAGAAATGGGTAGTGAAAAATTCAACAGTACATTGAATTTCTTACCATTTATAGCTAGAGAAATAGCTATGAAAGATATTAATCAATGAAAGTGTATTATATGTAAACAAAGATTTGTCAACCAAAATGCAATGAGGGCAAGGGAGAAAGAACAGAAAGCTGTAAATGAAGTAATTCATCATGTCTCACAAAGGTAAGAAATTAAAGATTAAATCAATACCACTCTTAGTGAACTACATATAGAACTTGCATAATATCATTAAGAGTATATGGCACCCCCTGGAAATAGCAAATATTCTTTAATCCTGAAATGTGGAAACATTACCTTTAAGATCAAGAACAAGACAGGGATGTCCACTGTCATTACTTTTACTTGACATGTACTAGAGATAATGAGATTCTAAAGGAGAAAATAAATCTGCCATTGTTTGAACATGATACACTTCTTTGTATAGAATACACAGAATATCATGTTATTTCTGTGTACTAAGCGAGTATTAAGTCAATAATTGTTCTTTTATTCACCATTCAAATTTAATTGAATAGTGGCTAAAGACACCATTTTCACTATTAACAAAAATTAAATAATTTAATCATGAAAGTCTAAACATGTGAAAGTCCATCATGAAAAAAATTATAGACTATATTTTAAAGTAGGAAAGAGTGTGTGTGTGTGTGTGAGAGAGAGAGAGAGAGAGATAGAGAGAGAGAGATCGGATAGGAACCCTGTTTTAAATATGCCAGTCCATCCCCAATGGACCTTAATTCCAATCAGAATAATCTGGGAAAGCAGTGGAGGATGGCCCAGGTATTTGGATGCCTGCACTCACTTGGAAGATTTGAAGGAAGCTCCAGGCTCCTGGCTTTGGACCAGCCCAGCTAATATGGCCATTTGGGAAGTGAACCAATAGATGAATGATTCTCTCTCTCAATCTCTCTCTCTAATTTTACCTTTCAAATAAAAAGTAAATAAATGTTTTCTTAGAAAGGGGGAACAACCGAGAACAGATCAACCCATACATGAAAACTTGCTTTACCATAGAAAGGGAACTGCAGTTCAGTAGAGAAAGGAGGGACTGTTCACTAACTAGCATAATAAAAATGATGGTCCAATTAGTTATTCATAAAGTCAATATGAAATAGGATTCCTACTTGCCACCATACAGAAATTCAATTCCAAGGATACTAAAGATATAAAAAAGACAAAGCTATTGAGCTTTTATAAGGCAATGCAAGAAACCCCCTTCTTAAGCAGGATTTCATAAATAAGCACAGGAGGTATACTCAGGACTGACATATTAAGTAAATTTGAAATTAAGAACTTCTGTTCATGGGAAAGATACTGTTAAGGGGAAGATAACCCATGAAGTTACAGGGGATCCTTATAGCATGTGACTGTCACAAGACTAGTGTCAGAATATTTTAAACTTTATAAAATAGAATCAGCACAAAAAGAAAAGACACATTAGCAGAAAACTGCATTGGAGGTAGAACAGCTGAATCATAAACTGGCACCCAAATGAGATTCTGACATCGCAGGCAGGAGCTTTACCTTACATGCCACAATGCTGGCTACACTAAACTGTATTCCTAAGTTTAAAAAAAAAAAAAAAAAACTTCACTTAGATGTTTTTAATTTGTATTTATTTTTATTTTAGTGACAGAAATGGAGACATACAGAGTTCCAGTTGCCTGGTTCACTCCCCAAATGCCTACAGGGATCAGGGGTAGGTCAGGCTGTAGCTAGAAATTTGGACATTTAATCTAGCTCTCTCGTGTTGGGACCCAACTACTTGACTATCTGCACCATTACTTATTGCCTGTCAGGATGTGCAGGAGCTAAAATGAACCTAACCACTGCAACATGGACAGGGATGTCCCAGATGGGATGTTAGTTGCTAGCCCAAATGTTCTCCATAACTTGTGTTTTTAGAAACATTTATATACTCATGTCACATGTATGTGTCTGTGTGTTTGTATGCATATGTGTGTAAACTGAATCTAAACAATGGCTTCAGGGATGGATGTTGTGATAGGAGAAAAGCTTAGTATATTCTTTTTTATGCTTAAAATTTTGCACATGTGTATTATCTAAATCACTTCTTAACTCTGCAGGCTGCTAACCAGTTGTAGCTAGCAACAGCATTTGATGAAGAGACAAGGCTTTTTCTCTGGATTGTTTTCAGTTTTCTTGTCAAAGATTAGTTGACCATACGTATGTGGGCTCCCTTCTGGGGTTTCTATTCTGTTCCATTGATCTTCTCTGTTTCTGTACCAGTACCAGACTGTTTTGATAACCACTGCTCTGTAATATGTATTGAGGTCTGGAATTGTGATTTCTCCAGTTTGGTTTTTATTCTTCACGATAGCTTTGGCTATTTGTGGTCTCTGGTGTTTCCAGATGAACTTTTATAACATCATTTCTATTTCTGAGAAGAATGTTGTTGGGATTTTAATTAGGATCATGTTGAATCTGCATACTACTTGAGTACTATGGATATTTTGATGATGTTGATCCTGCTGATCCAGGAACATGGTAAGTGTCTCCATTTTTTAATGTCTTGTTCTATTTATTTTTTTAATGTTTTACGGTTTTCATCATAGAGATCTTCCACATATTTAGTTTAATTCCTAGGTATTTAAGATTCCTCTCTGCTATTTTAAAGTGGACTGTACTTACAATTTTTTCTCAGCCATGGAATTATTTGTGTATATTAGTACCATCGATTTGTGTTCATTAATTTTGTATCTTGCTACCCTACCGAAGTCTCTTATGAGCTCCAATCTGTGTCCCCTATTTTCTCAATGTCTTCCTCAGTTACTTCTGAGGGTTGTAGAGGCTTTTGTTCTTTTACCGGAGTATCTTCAATAATGTTCATAGTGCCTCTGTCTCTTCTTTTGCCTTTTGTCATTGCAATTCTGGGTCATAAATTCTTCTCCTTAAGGCAGGTTTCTAAAATATGTTACTCACAGGTCTGCAAGTCAATTTCATGTTCAAGCAGTGTCCCTTGTTAGGAAAACATCAGCTTTCCTAAATAACTCAGTTGTTGGTAGTACTGATCTTGCCAACACCTGCTGGCTGTTAAGTCTGAGGGCCACCTGGAGTTATTTTGGGTGGAGTTTTTAGAATGCCACAATGGAACTGTTTTCTCTCACAGTGCACTGTGCAATAAACTGAGCTGGACGTGATTTTGCTCCCCATTTAGCTTTTGCATAGCTCAGCTTTGTCCCTTCAGGCTAACAGTGTGTGGTCCCACGAATGGCACCTGCACCCTACTCATTTAGCACATGTACAGTTTACTACTGCTTCTTTCGTCCTCTCACATTTTACCCTTCAGTGTTAGATAGTACCTGGTGGAGCAGTGATGGAGATCCAAGGCTGCTAGCTGGCAGACCCAAGGACCCCACAGACCCTGCAGGATGAGGAGCTGGCATTTCTTTCCCTGTGGGATCATATCAGTGCAATTAACTAGAAATGGTGCTCTTCAGGCCTTCCCTTCAAATCTGCAATCTTTGCTTCACTACACAAGATGGTGCCCTATCTGGCACTACTTGAAGTCCGTGCTGTGAGGTCCTCCCTTCCCCTAATCCTCCCCTTGGAGTCCGCTGCTCCTTCTCTGTTCCTTGTTGGGTCAAACAAATAAGCAAGATGGGCAGTTCTTAGCCTGTGTTCTCCTCCGAGCTCCTGCTGATATCCTGTTCCCACCTGGCTGCCACAGGAGCTGTGGCCACTACTGGATCTCTGGCTGCTGTTGGAGCCTGGATCGCTGGAGTTCAAATCGCTGTTGATTATCTGCTGGTGTATCTTCTGTTCACTGCAACACCACTCTGCTGTTGCCACTTCTTCTCTGTGTCCAGGGGTCTCCAGGTGCTCCCCTGACAACTGCCTGACCTCTGTCTTTTTCTGGAATCTGCTCCTTCTGCTTCACCCTGTCTAAAGATTTTCCGTCATCCCAAACCTGTCTGCATCCTATACCGCCATCTTGCCTTCTTGAAAAATCAGACTATTGTAAAAGGGAGAGTTTTTCTTAGAAGGTTTGGGGTAGGCTTCGGACATGACCCTAAATTCACCCTGTATGTGCGGGCAGGCCTCTTCTCCTTCAGGCACCTGGCCAGTGCCGGGAGGAGAACGAAGTCTGTATGTTTTGAGAAAAAGATAAGACACTGTCGCACATCCCCGCCTGGCTCCTTGGCCCGGACCCAGGCGAGGTCATGCCGCCAGCTGAGGTATGTAAACTTTGGGCGTTAAGCCACCTTTGTCCGAATTAGCCTAAAAACCCCTCAGCCACTCAGTGAGAGATCGCTCTCCTCTCTCGCGGGAGGCTCTTGCGGTTGCAGAGAACGACTGAAACGACCCCGTGATGTCGAAGGGGATGATGTGCTGAGTTCTCCCCTTCATTCCGGTGATGTATGGTATGCTTGAGAATCTTTGCTCTTGCTTCTCTACATTTACTTTTCGCCATTCTTTTGTGCTTGATGTTTAATAAACATTTAAGTTTATATGTACTGGAACCACTCATGCACGTTTCTTCTCTAATGAATCCGACCCTCAAAACATTAAAGACTGTGCACGGATCCAGCCAAAATTATATTGCTGGAACAACTATATATTACATCTTAAGATCATTTTCAGGTAGTGTGGGCAACAGTACTATGAATTTGGGTAAGCTGCAAATATTAATAATTTATACTTTATTGGGGATGAAAAACAAAAACCAGATTGTCTAATCAAAGGTTCTTGATACTAAGCCAACATCATGTTTTCAGCAGAAAGCTTTTGTATGCTTCCAGGACAAAGTAGGGGTAAGTTTCTACCTACGCATAGTCAGGGACAAGCAATTGGAGAAGATACAAATGGCCAGGTACAAATGAAAGGGAAGGAACAGGAATTGGCCATTGCTAGCAGGTTACTGAGATATGACTCATTCAGGCTATGCCAGTTGCATCATTTATGAGACGCAGTGAAAAATGGAAATGTTGGACCTTTTGTTCAAAAGAGTAGGAAATTGTTCCCATTAAAGGCATTATAAACCACAAAGCTTTTTCCTTCTTAAGTCTCTCAGCTTGTCAAGCTGTCTTCTTATATTTGCAATGTAATGCCATTCTAAGATAAAATTGTTAATTATTAGCATATTTTTGCTATTCATCATTATATTGTGTGATTCTAGGTTTAAATGCAAATACTAAATACTGCAGAATCACTGAAATTACAGCTCATATTGTAGCTCAAACATAAGTATGTATTTTGATCTCACCAGAATAGTGAAAAGACTGCACATAAATAAGTCAACTGTTTTATTTCACTTCTTGATATGTATACGTTCTACCAAATTCTCCACCTTCAGCTTATTGATGAGTAAGAATGGACGGAAAGGAAAAGGAACTGTGTTACCCTAACTTCCCATTTGTCATTTCTCTATAAGTGATTGATGAATACAGGGAAGTGAGTGAATGAAAAAGGGTATGATTGTATTCACTGGTCATTGTTATATCTTAGAATATTATTGTCTTCTTTTTACATTTAAAGAAAATTTTGGTCAAATGGAAAATGTAGCCACTTGGCGATATCAGCATTGCCATTTTCTATATCTCACTCATTCTTTTGCTGTTGCTTAAATTCTTATTTATTCTCTTCCACATGCTTCATTATTCCCACAATATTAATTTATAAAAATAAGTACAGAAATAAAATTAAGAATTTCATGATGTGATGACAGCTGAACATCAAGTACAGAGCCCTTCTAAAAAGGGGTTTGTGTGACTGTATACAGGTCACATATCCAGGAAGCCAGTTCTGCATCCAGAAATTTACACTTAAAGCAGAAAAGCTGGATAGGCATAACTGGTTCTCTCTCATCAGTATTTTGCTTCTATTTTTAATATCATAATAAATGCTTAGAGGGTACATTGTTAGAGCCATCATATTGAAAATGTCTAAGTGACAAGTATTATGTTTTAAATTTTGGCTTTTCATCATTTCACATCAGCCTGTCTGTATGTGAGAGAACAGAGCAATCTTCTGAGTGCCGTTAATGACATTGCTACTGAATTCTCATCATTACTAATGCAAATATGGAAATCGCCTCTAAAGAATTAAGAATGAATTCTTAAGTCTGGAGTTATTCTTCAGGGAAAAATTTCAAACTGATAAACTCTGGGATTAGTATGCAGTGGAGAAACAAATGGGATTTGGAAGCGCTGTTTGCTCCCATTATCAGAGTGAAGCTTGTTGAAGATGTCGTGGGTTTCTCCGCATCATTTACTTTGCCCTGTAATAGAGACCACAAATTGAAAAACAAAACAAAAAAACATGTTTCATCTGTGTGATGCCTATTCCACTGAGAGCTTTCCAAATATATTTGACTTCCAATCTCCGTGTAACAAAGTTGGCTTTGTTGTAAGAAATGATGAGATGCCCACATTGGGGAAAAAGATGGCTCCATTTCTGAAAAGATCTGTTGAGTGCAGCATATCTGAAAACAAGAGTCCTTGTAAGTGACCTGAGGCAAGTCATTCAGTTACTCAAGTGTAAAGGGGCTAATGACATTAATATCTGGTTTAACAGTTTTGTGTGATTTGAGTGAAATAAGAATTGGAAGATTTAGGGAAGTATCTAATTGTAGAAGATACTAATTTAATATTAGCTATTGTTATTAGCTATTTTTCCAGGTGTGTAGTAAACTACATGATGGCTGCATTAAAGGTAGACAATAGCAACAACCCAGATAATTCAATTTCGCCACCTTCTGCTTTAATCTTGTTGAACTTCTAGGGATATTTATAGGGAGATGCTCCAGGCAAGTCCCTCAGACTTTCTACATCACCTGCTCTTCACTCTTAGATAGTTGCTTTTTAGACATTACCCAAGGGCCCAGATAAGAGACAATTTGCGTAAGTTCTATGACCTCATTTCCCAAGCTTACAACTTGGCCCTACATACAGCTTACTCTATCGTAAGACCACTCAGAGTTGGTCATTGAGCAATCCATTTTGTCTTAAATTTTATCAGGATTTCTGCTCATTCAGGGCGGGAAGGCAAAATGTCACAATATTACTATAAATAAGTAGCATGTCAACAATTTGTACTATAAAAACCCTTACCTAGAGTGTTGTGCAGGTGCCCTAATCCCTGCAGTCTTAGATGTGTTTTACAATAAAGTAGAAATTTTCTTTCTACTTTTAGCTGTCAGCTACTTCCAGAAGCTATTAATTATGTAGATCACAATGTGGGGAACATAAACTTCTCAATGAATAAAACTTCATCTAAATTGAACATGAAGTTTTATAACTATTCAAGAACATCTGCCTAGTTCTTCTTAAATAGATGCCAAAGAATTGGCAAATACAGTAGGCAGAGGGGTATAGGAAAGTTGCTGAGAGGAAAAGTTAAAAGCTCACAAGGAAAAAAAAAAAGAAAAATAACTGGAAACTAAATGATACATTTTTTTAACCCATTTGGTATGTTAAATCATAAGATAAACTAGAAAGTGACTTGAAATGAAAACACCATCCAGAAATAAGTGAGATGCATCTAAAATAGTCCTTGTGATAAATTTATATCTTCATTTGCTTATATTTGAAATGCCTAGAAGTCAGAATACGATCTGAGAGCATTGATTTAAGGTCCAGCTGCTCTGTTTCCAGCACATCTGCCGATGTCCATGGAAGAGCTGTGAGTGATATGTTGCCATCTGCATGAGAGTTGCAGCTGTATTTCCCAGCTCCTGCCTTCAGCCTGGCCCAAACATAGCTGATGCGACCATTTGGGCAGTGAACCGGCTGATGGAAGATCTTTCTCCCCCTCTGTCTCTCGCTCTTTTCTGGTCATTCTTCCTTTAAATAAATAGATAAATCAATAAATAAATTTTAAGAAAAAGAGAAAAGTAACAATGTAAAATGTTGACTATTTTACAAGATCAATGGGGAATCAGGAGCACAGCTAAGACTCCTGTCCCAACCCCTTATGAGTGAACTGATTATTTGGACTTCCACGGCCAGTCTCAGTAACCCGTCCACCAACCACCTGCAGAAAGAATAGCTCTAGCCTTGGAAGGAGTCAGGAGAAGGAGATTTGAGCCACACCTTGGAGCCCAAAGCTAGGTCTAACTGCACTGAGACCCAACTCCTGAAGTACAAAGGTCCGTACTACCCAGCCAGTGCTCATAGATGGGGCTGTTAGACTTCTCCAGCAACAGGCAGAGACCTGTGCTCTGGTGGGTTGGACTCATTTTGGTATGATCATTGCCAGCCTCAGGTGGATCTGGGGGGCAATCTTGGGACTCTGTGGATCACAGACTGTGAAACTCAGGCCTGGCCAGCCTGGGACCGATTTGCATGACCAGAGATCTGCCCTAACGCCTTGCTCCAACCTTAAGTGAGCTGCAATGATCCAAGGGACTGTGTTTTTAAAGCAGTGCTGGTCTAGCAAAACCCAACAATACATGGACCCTAACAGTTTCTTTCCCTTGGCCAGTACCTGGGGTGGAGTCTCTGGGCTTGCTTGAGGATCAGACTGAGACCTGTACCCTGTAAGATGCATTTGCTTTGGTATGTCTGTCTTATTTTATTCTGTTTTGTTTTTGATGCAAGTATTGATTGCTGTAAAATTCTTCTTGATAGTGCTTTTATTTTATTGGCCTATTGTATGTCAATTTTAATTAATTTCAACATACATTAAAATTTCTTCCTTGACTTATTCCCTGATTTATTGGTTGTTCAGGAATGTGTTTAATTTCTGAGTATTTATTTAGCTTTCTAAGGTGTTCCTGCCATTGATTCTAATGTTATTGATGCATGGTTAGAGGAGATACTGTAAGTGGCTTATGCCATTTTAAATTTGTTTAGACTTGTTTGAATATCTGTGCTGGGTACTATTCCATGTACCATTGTCACATTTTGCAAATGACATGATTTCATACATAGAAAATGGCAAAGATTGTTAGAATTAATAAACAAATTCTGTAAGCTTTCATGATATAAACTCATTATACCAGAACCAGTAACTTTGCTAGACACCAATAATGACGATCTGAAAAGAAATCAAGAATACAGTTCCTAATAGCTACAAAAAAAGGAAAATATCTGGGGAGAAGTTTAACCAAAGGGTGAAGGATCTCTATAATGGAAACTATAAGTCACTAGTGGAAACAACTGAAGAGGACACAAAGAAATGAAAAGACATCCCACATTCATGGACTAAAACAATCGGTGTCACTAAAATCTGCATATTACCCAAAGAGATTTATGGATTTAGTGAAAATCCTACCAAAGTCCTAATGATATTTTTCACAGAATTCAAGAGCACACTGCTAAATTTTGCATAAACCACAAAAGGCCCCAAATGACTTAAAAAAAAAAAGTCTGGAGCAAAAAGAACAAAGCAGGTGGCATTACATTGCCTGTCTTTAAATACATTACAAATTACAAACCTACTCTAACTGAAACACCATAGCATTGACATAAGCACAGATGAAGTGACTACAGGAACAGAATAGAAGCCCTAGAAGTAAACCCATGCATCATTTATGGACAACTGATCTTCGATGAATGTGCTCAGGACATATATGGAAAAAGAACAGTCTTTTTAATAAACAGTACTGGGAAATTTTGATATGCATATGCAGAAGAATGAAACTCAACTCTATCTAATTGACCAAAGTCACCTCAAAGTGGATCAAAGACCTAAATATGAGACCTGAAACTTTGAGACTATTAGAGGAAAATGTATGGAAAACACTTTGGGACATTGGATGAATGAGGATTTTCTCTATCTGGCCATAAAACCAGATGGTAAAAGAAGACTTAAACAGGATCTGATAAAGCTGAGGAGCTTTTTTACAGCAAAGAACACAATCAACATGGTGGAGAGACAGTCTACAGAATGGGAGAAAATATTTACAAGTTACACATCTGACAAAAGTTAATATTCAGAATATATAAAGAGCTGAATAACTCAGCACCACTAATCGCCAGATGAATACAATATCACCTAGCTCTAGCAAGATTGGCTATTATCCAGAAGAAGACAATGACAGGTGTTAGTAAGGATGTAGAGAAAAGGGACCACTTGCACACAGTTGGTGGCAATGTAAATTTGTATAGCCACTGGGAAAACACTGTGGAGGATCCACAAAATAAAACTTAAAATAGAACTACAATAGGGCCCGACGTGGTGGCCTAGTGGCTAAATCCTCACCTTGAACGTGCCAGTATCCCATATGGATGCCGGTTCTAATCCTGGTAGCTCCACTTCCCATCTAGCTCCCTGCTTGTGGCCTGGAAAAGCAGTCGAGGACAGCCCAAAGCCTTGGGACCCTGCAGCCACATGGGAGACCTGGAGGAAGTTCCTGAGTTCCTGGCTCTTGGCTTCAGATTGACGCAGCCCTAGCCATTGCGGTCACTTGGGGAGTGAATCATTGGACGGAAGATCTTCCTCTCTGTCTCTCCTCCTCTCTGTATATCTGACTTTGCAATAAAAAAAATAAATAAATCTTAAAGAAGGAAGACCTGCAATATAATCTGGCAATCTCACTTCTTGGTATATATCTAGAGGAAATGAAGTCTTCTTTCAGAAACATCTGCACTCCCATGTTTACTGCAGCACTGTTCAAAATAGCCAGGAGATGGAATAACCTAATTGCCCATCATTTGATGGCTGAATCAAGAAAGTGTATGTTTATATAGCAAATATTCAGTCATAGAAAGGGAGAAATCTCTTTGTTTATAACAACATGGACGGGACTTGAGTTCATTCTGTTAACTGAAATAAGCCAAACACAGAAAGGCAAATATCACATGATCTCACTCGTGTGGGAGGTATTCTAATCCCATAAAGCATAAACATGTAATGGTGGTTACCAGACACTGAGGAAAGGAGTGCAGATGAAGGGATGGAAGAGGTTTATTGACAGGCACTAAGTCGGAGCTAGCCAGGAGTAAGAAGTTGTGGAATTTTATTGGTTCTGTGAAACTGGATAGTGTTAATTTACCATACAATTCTCTTAAGAACCCTAGAAGATAGGATTTGGGGAGTATTTTTACTATAAAGTAAAGCTGAATTCCTGGGCCCGGCATGATAGCATAGTGATTGAAGTCTTCACCTTGCACACACCGGGATCCCATATGGTTGCCAGTTCTAATCCCAGCAGCCCTGCTTCCCATCCAGTTCCCTGCTAGTAGCCTGGGAAAGCAGTTGAGGATGGCCCAAAACCTTGGGACCCTGCACCCATGTGGGAGACCCAGAACAGCTCCTGGCTCCTGGCTTCAGATTGGCTCAACTCCAGCCATTGCAGTCACTTGGGAAGTGAACCATTGGATGGAAGATCTTCCCCTCTCTGTCCTCCTTGAGTGCTTGATGAGTTTAGAGTGCCTGATGAATTTGAGTCCCAGCCCCACTAATTTTTTCTGCTAATGTTCGCCCTGTGAGGCAGCAGTTAATAATCCAAGTAGCTGCACCATTGCAGGAACTTTCAGAATCAACTAGTGGATTCCAACCCTGTGAGTCAGTGAAATGAAACACTGACCCACTAATAGATCCCTGCTTACATAAAAACCATTTTAGACATACTTTATTTAAAAATTTTGTGTGATTTGGTTTTTGCTGCAGAATTTGAGATGAGGAAACCGAGACACAGAGAGTCTATATAATCAGTCCAAGATTTCACAGCTGCCGCATGCCAGGGCCAGGCTGAAAACCAACCAGTCTGCTCTGAGGAATCGTACTTAGTTCACCAAGAAGCTCACTAAGTTCTGCTTCTTTAACAAGAATTTCATAATTGAGTCAACATTGGAAAATGTGTAATTAAATGGTGATATAAATCAAATTTATTAAATTTTTGAACTGCTCTAATGGAAATTATAGAATATGATATATTTTAAATACTTGTTATATTTAATGATAAGCTATCTATGATAAGCTATCTAAGTCTAGGGACAACTTATGATGGTTATTTTTAATTTAAAAAGTAAAAGAAAATTTGGCTTTGATTTTAAGCAGTATTGGAATGGTATTAATTTAAGACCATTATTCCTATTGAAAGTCATGGATACTATTGGCGGAGCACATGCCAGTTTTGAGGAATATTTTTGTTCCTGTTAGTATCATATAAGTTACATGATGGTAATAAAAACCAGACAAACAAATATTTAGCTGGTTTAATTAGTGTTTTTATATTCTCCACATTTCATGTACTTCTTCATTGTTTGGACCAAGAACTACATCTGTTATTACCATCATCATGTCACTAATTAGAACTCCCCATGAAAAAGCATTAAAAAAAATGAACTTGCACATTATGGAAACATAATCTGTTAACTTCAATTTTTTCGCACCAAAACACAATTAATTCCGTTGTCCTGAAAAGTTTTTAGAACCACCCTCATGTTTATAAACTTAAAATTCTATATTTATGAGAATTTTTAGGTAACTTAATGTTTTATTTCTTAGATGACTGATTTTCTAAGAGAAAAAAACATTGTGTTTATAAATGCCATTTTTAGTGTATCAGTTAAGTTGTAAAGATCATTTTGTAAATGATTGTGAAAACTTGCTGGGCTTATAAAAAGAAAATTAGAATTTTTAAGTGGAGCCTCGCTGCTTAAGGAATCATAACAAATGTTTTTTGGTGTGCCAATTCTTTCCTGACTATATCTCACATTAACCATTTGTTTGTCACAAGTACTACCCTGTTAATATTGCCAGTGCTTATTGAAACCTTAATTAATGGGTTAACATGTATATAGATGTTGCTAACCCAAGAATACTGATAGTTGAGCCTGGCTTGATACTGTCTTCATTCTAAGTTCTTAAAAGTTTGAATCTGTGACTTTAATTAAATTGAATATTAAGAATAATTTTAAGATAAAAAAGTACAACAAAGGAAATACTCCACAAAGTGAACAGGAAACCAGGAGAAAATGTTCACAAACTATGCATCCAGTGAAAAATCAATGGCCAGAATATATAAGAGCTGAAGAAACACCACAACAAAATGCAAAATCCAGTTAAGAAATGGGCGAAGGATTTCCAAGGAAGAAATACAAATGGCCTACAAACTCATGAAAAATGCTCAAAATCAATAACCATCAAGGAATTCTAGAAAAACCCACAATGAGGTATCATTTTACCACATCTGGGATGGTTATTATCAAAAAAATAAGAAGAAGAAATGCTGGTGAAGATGTGAAGAAAAAAAGTACTCTAAAACACTGTTGGTGGGGATGCAAATTTCCACAACCATTTTGGAAAACAATTTAGAGATTATTCCGAAAAATTAAAGTAGACCTACCATGTGATCCAGCTATTCCATTTCTGGGAATATATCCAAAAGAAATGAAATCAGCCTATGAAAAAGTTATCTGCACACTCATAGCAGCTCAATTCACAATAGCAAAGAGATCTGGAATCAACCTAAATGTCTCCTGACTAATGATTAGATAATAAAATGTTATATATAGGAATTTTAATTGTCCATAAAAAAGGATGAAGTGTTGACTTTTACAAAACATGCAAAGCTAGGGGCCCTGCGCGATGGTCTAGGGCTAAAGTCCTCACCTTGAACGCACCAGAATCCCATATGGACACTGGTTCTCATTCTGGCAGCCCCACTTTCTATCCAGCTCCCTGATTGTGGCCTGGCTAAGTAACTGAGGACAGCCCAAAACCTTGGGATCCTGCACCCGCATGGGAGACCTGGAGGAAGCCCCTGGCTCCTGGCTTCAGATCGGCGCAGCACCAGCCGTTGCAATCACTTGGGGAGTGAATCATTGGACAGAAGATCTTCCTCTCTGTCTCTCCTCCTCTTTGCATATCTGACTTTGCAATAAAAATAAATAAAATCTAAAAAGAAAAATGCAAAACTGGAAATCATTATTCTAAGTGAAATAAGCCAAACCCAGAAAGATAAAACCTCACATGTTTTTTCTTTTCTTGTTTTGGAAGCTAATGTATAAAGTGTAAAAATTGAATGTCATACCAATTTCCATTTAGTTATACATATTGCTTCACTTAATCATACCATGTAAATGATAATATACATTTCTTTCCCGACATCATGACCCTTGTCATAAATTTCTCTGTGATTTAATATGTTTTCAAGGAAAATAGTATGTATATATAAAATATCTGCATCTCAAGTGAATGTGACAAAACTTTTTAAAAACTGTAAAATACCAATTTTAATAAAAATGTAGAAAAGTATCAAATGAAATCTATGCATACAAAGGTCTCCAAATGTCATGGATGAATTGTTCATGAAAATTATGCTTGTGCTTTTAAACTTTTTGCACCAAAATAAATGTATCTTAACTTCTGTTCCCCTCCCATGCAGTTGTGTGTGTGTTTGATGTGTCTTGTAAATTTGTTTAATTTGTAAAATTCTGTCTTTATAAAGCTAAAAAGCTTTTAAATAAACAAGTTTTCACATTTCTAGTTTTTCACAAGACCTATCCATGGCATCATAAAAAATTTTTTTTCATTTGTCACTTTTCAGCCTCGCCTGTGTTTGCAGATTCTCCCAAGTTGCCAACCTTCTGTAAAATTGGGGGGTTAGGTGGTGGATATTGTGCATAAAGAACAGAGTAGAAGGCCAGCAAAGCAGCCCCCAATACCCGTTCTCTTCCTTGGACAAAGCAAGCTTTGAGGAACCTGGGCTTAATTCAAGTGCCTGAAGATCTTTTGAGTAATGCATTTGAAATTGCTTCCACACTGGCTTAAGGAGCAATTTCTGCGAGAAATCTTACTGAAGCCCCAAATCTTGTTATCGTTAAGGATAATCCTATTAAAATGAAGCAAGAGAAAAAGTTAATAAGCTGAATAGGTTGAATATTGTTACCATAACGGTATTTTAATATAACCCTAAAGAGCATTTAAATGAAAGTAGAGGAACTTTGGTTTCAACCTGTAGTTTTGTGTTGATATCTTTGTTGTATGTCACAGATTATGAAATAATCCAGTTGTCACAGATTTAATCTCTATTCCTCCTAAAGGAATGAAGGGCACATGTTAGGCACTTAAATATTTGTTAGTAATTCTTTCCCAAAGTTCTAACAACTCAATTTTTAGTTAAGTAAAAGAACCTATATGGTATCACTATGCAGTTTTCACATTATTTTCATACATGGAGAATTAATGAGTAGCCCTATTTTAAAATAGGAAATGCAAATTAGTTTCATGTTTGTTTAAAATTCCTCCGTCTTCTCTAGGCATCCCTCCTGAGAGTTCAAGATCACCCATCATTTAATGATCTGCTTATTGAAGCCAAGGACACAGTGGCTGGTGGTTAACTGCCCAGCACACTGATTATTAATAGTAACATCTGATACACTGTTTTTTGGCCACAACTGAGCTGGGAAATCAATAGTTCTTTGTTGATTAATAACTGATTTCTCTGCCGATTAAAATGCACACAGATCGATCCATTACTCCATATGTTTGCAGCCTTCCCTGTCTTCCTACCCCAACAATAAAATCCTCGAGTAAAAAGCAGTGACAGTTCCTGCCTTCCAGCTCATGTCCCATTCTTTGCAGAATATGGCAAGAATACCCCACAAGGAGTTAGCCCCTACTGAAATTAGACTTAAATTTTATAGCTAGTTGTCTATTCACTACCCCTCTCTCCTGTCCACTAGGTGGTGCTGCAGACCTGTATTTATAGCAGTTCACTGGGTTTGGGAGTTAGAAATGTAGACAGGTGGGAGGCTTAAACTATGTGAAAGTTAAACCTTCCAACATACTGTGTGGTGGCTGGCACTTAAAAGGTCCATCTAGGTGAATGAAATGTACAACTTACCCATTTATCTATTACATCTGGCACTTCCTGGTACCAACCTTTGTATAAAACAGCTGTTTACTACATGCATAACAATTAACAGTTCTCCCTAAGGAATAAAATGTATGAGACTGAACATGTAAGAGAATGTTTTGTGATCTCCCAAGATACTGCTGAGTAAAATCAACGGGTTGTCATATCTCAGGTTCAGTAATTGCTCTATGTATCCTAATGCCCAGTAGGAAAATCAGAGTATAAATTTAGCACATGAGCTTTTGTGTTTCAGCAATCATCTTTTCCTCAGCACTGCAGGTCACACTGGTGGAAGAACCCCAATTATTGTTATTCAACGGAATCTTGGCATTTCTTTTGACTGTGCAAGAGCTTCCCGTCTTCTTATTTCTACATAGATTCTGCTGCTCGGGGTGGCAAGTGTGGCTCTTTTGGAGGGTGATCTGAATCCTCTTTGTGTGAAAGGCTAATTTTCTTGTTCTGTGGTGTCCTTTCCCTTTGTGGCATTGAGGACCTCTCAGCAATCACGTAAATCAAGCAGACTTGGCTTTGAGCGGCCATCAGCTTCCTGTTCTTGTGACAAAATGAACTTAGCTTCATTTACAACTGGCCACCCCCTTTTCACTGAATTGTGGTTAACTCACTTTGGGAAGGAGTATCAATAATTCAGCCTTAGCCAGTTGGCATTGTCACCCTGACAGATGGAAACAATGGTAATGCCATCAATTCAGTCACTCCCTTATAAAGGTCAATAGTGGGTTTCCACCTCCTCCCTGCCCCCATCTTCTGGCTGTGGGATTTAATGAGAATAAAAGAAAATGATTCCAACTCAGTAAAGCCTGTCCAAGACCTTCCAAGTATAGCCAAATATGCAAATTTTCTGGGATGCTGTCACATTAAGGATAAAAGAGAAATAAGAAGCAAAGGCAAAAGAGGATTCACAGTGCACCTGAGTGGAGAACTGAGCACCTGCAGGGCTGGCAAGATGTGGCCCAGAAAGAGCAGAGCCAGGCGCCAGCCTCTCTGCTTCTCACACAGTCATGAGAGACATGAGAGGCAAAGACAAGGGGCAGACAGGGGAGACAGAAAGACACAGAGGAAAGTGATGGTCAGATTGTGCTGGGTTAAATCATATCAACTTTGTTGGAAACTGGACTTTCTGGCTTGCCTGTTCAGGTTTGTCAGCTGCTGCCACAGACAGTGCAGGATATTTGATGTACATAGGCTTTGGTTTAAAGACCTTAGTCCAGGGATACACAACCTAATGTTTGGTTCATCTCTGTATTTGAAACATAGTAATAGTGTTTTACTGTGTATTTCAGCTCTCTTGGAATTCATATAAACTAACAGTTGCACAGACTCAGACTAGTTGGGAGCTCAGCAAGATGGCAAACCACCAGCTCCTGGTGCTCTTTGCACACACACACACACACACACACACACACATACACATTTCAAAAACAAACAAAAAACACAACTAAATGTTGACAAGATTAACAAATGAGATTGGAGAGCATCAGGGGAGCAGCAGAAATCCTCCTGAACACAAAATCCTGATTCCGTCTCCAGAGAAGGGAGGGAAACTCTTTGCCTCCACAATCCCTACTCCCTGTGCAGAGTCCACCTGAAATGAAATAATAAAAAAAGGGTCCTCCCCCTGCAAAAAAAAGGCAAGCAAATAGACTCCAGCACACTCCGTCAGCACCCTACCTGCAGTCTTACTGCACATTCATGCTTCTGCTCCCCGATGAGGGCATTCCATAGAACCAAGCACACTGAGCTAATCCAGCCCCTAGAAGGAGTTTACCCTGTGCTCCTCCTCATGGCTTCCTGCTGATACTGCTACTACCATCCTATAACTAGAACCACTGTTGTGTCTGCATTCCTCCACATCTGAGGCTCAGATGCCACTCCATTATGCCTGCCTGTAGCATGCTATCCCTGAGTTCCTACAGTAGGAGTAGGGATCCCTCAGGACCAGGCTGCCACAGAGCCACTCTACCCCCTCCCCCACCATCCCCGTAAAGGCCGGTCTGAAGTAGAATCATACCCTCAGGGCCCAAGAGTTTTAAACTATCAAAGTGGTCAGACCTTCTCTCCACCTGCGCCCCTCTGCCCCAGAGTACTCAGAACTCCCCACGCACTAAAGCAGTTGCACCTGCTTCACCTTCAGCATATCAGCTGATGAAGTGCTCCACTCTCAAGGAGTCAGAGGTTCCAAACCCATGTAGCTGCAGTTTGGAAAGCTGAGCAGATGTGGTGCCTCATGTCACAGGCAATCAGTGTTTTAATAAACAGTACACCTACCCTCCAAGACAGCTGTCACACTCCACCAACTTAAAACCAAACTAGCCCTCACAGTCCAATCTGATGAGGCACCCTTCAACAGCTGTGGAGTCACTGCTGTGCTGCTTAATGTGACCGAGCACCGCAGCATCAGGCTAATTCCTAGGTCCTTGCTGCTGCTGTGTGTACCTGGCGTCATGGGGTACTGCTGTGTCTCACCACTCCAGGGGCCAGAATCACCACTATGTGATACCTCATCCCTCAATGACCTGGTGATTGCAGGTCCCAAAATGTTACTGTGCCCCACTGCTTAAGGAACCTCATTAAGCAGATAAATATTTGCATTTTGGGGAGTTACAGGAAAGGGAAATGGAAGCACAAGGAATATTTAATGAAATAATTGCTGAATACTTCCCAACTCTTTGATGGATTTACTGACACATGAAGCTTGAAAGTCCTCAAACAGATTTAATAGGAAAAATTCTTCCCCAAGCCATTCCTCAATTGTCAAAAGCCAAATGACATAATTTTTAAAGCAAAAAAAGAAAAAATATCAAGCCACACATAGGAAATCCCCATTAGAATGATAGGAGGTTTCTCTAAATTGCAGGCTAAAGCCTTCAGACTTTGAAAGAAATAATAATAATAATAAATATGCCAATCAAGAATAATGTATCCAGCAAAATTGTCCTTCAGAAATGAAGTACTTGGGCCCAGCACCATGGCTCAATGACTAAATCCTCACCTTGCAAGCATGGGAAATCCCATATGGGTACAGTTTCTGTGCTGACTGCTCCACTTCTCTTCCAGCTCCCTGCTTGTAGACTGGGAGGGCAGTAAAGGATTGTGCAAAGTCTTGGGACCCTACACCCATGTGGGAGACTGGAAAGAAACTCCTAGCTCCTGGCTTTGGATTGACTCAGCTCTGGCCATTGAGGCTACTTGGGGAGTGAACCAGTGGATGGAAAATCTTTCTTTTTTGTCTCACCTTCTCGCTGTAAATCTTCCTTTCCGATAAGAATAAATAAATCAAAAGAAGGAAGGGAAAAGAAAAAAGAAGAAAGAACAAGAAGAAAAGAGAAAGAAAGAAAGAGAAAGAAAGAAAGAAAGCAAGAAAGCAAGAAAGCAAGAAAGAAAGAAAGAAAGAAAGAAAAAATAGATGAGGGGAGGGGAGGGGAGGGGAGGGAAGGGACGCGAAGGGAAGGGAAGGGAATTCTGAGAGAATTCATTAATCCTGGGCATGCTATTAAGGAAGTTTCTCAAGGGGCTGACGCAGTACTCAACTGTCTAATCTTTTTCCCACAAGTGGGGCCCAGTTCATGTCCCAGATGCTCCACTTCCCATTCAGCTTCCTGTGTGTGGTATGGGAAAGGAGCAGAGAGGATGGCCCCACATGGGATATCTGAAAGAAGCTCCTGGCCCCTGGCTTTGGATTGGCTCAGCTCCAGCTGTTGTGGCCACTTGGGGAGTCTCTCTTGTCTCGTCTTCTCTGTAGATCTGCCTTTCCAATAAAAATAAATAAATATTTAAAAAGAAAGATAGTTCTTCAAATAGAAACAAAATGACAAATTATTATCACAAATATATATGTGAAAGCTTATAATTCATTGGTAGGTGTAAATATGTAGTCAAATCCAGAATATGTTAGTACCTAAATTGTATATATCTCTGCTAAATCACGCATGTCTATGTAACAAAAATTAAAAGGTAAAATGGTTAAGCTAAATATGTGTATAATATGTAAGAAAAGTATAATATGAAAATATGTAACTTGACAGAAAATAAAATTTGAAGGGAAGGGTAAAAGTCCAGAGTTGTTTGTAAAAAAGAATTTGTAGGTTCTATGAAATAGCAACAAAACAAAACAAAAATTTACTGCAGATGCACAAGTGAGAGAAATCAAAGCTTAGCACTACAGAAAGTGATCAAATCACAAAGAGAGATGGAAAAGGAAGCAAAGGAACTACAAAAGCAGGTAACAACTAAATGGCATCAGTCAGCCACTGCATAAGAGTGCATCTGTGTAGAGTGGAGCAGGTGGTAAGGAGGAAGCTGGATCCCAACCACGAAGACTCCCAGACCTTCACCACAAACTATTAATACGAGCAACAAGGACTATACCCCAACTGCCAAGGAGGCCACAGGGAATTGGATGCCCTGGGAGGCCAAGTACTCTGAGGTCACCCACCCCCAACCGGAGCTTCCGCAGGGGATGGAAGAAGTCCAAACACTACCGTGCAGAAACCAACGTCATCGGAAAGACAACCAGAAGCCCTGAGCGGTCCGCAGACACAGAAGAACAATAAATGTCCTTCGGGATCAGGGAGGAGAGCTTTCTCTGGTCCGAGCCTGGCACCACCTCTGGACCCCCACTCTCGTTCGCAGTGACCATCGGGATCGCTTCGAAAACCCCTCACAGCAAACAAACAATCATACAAACTAAAAAAAAAAACCTAAAATAAATAGACAAACAACAGAAAGTAGAGCTTGAAATCTGACAGGAAAGAGCTGGCGTGGATTGGCTCATGCCTTGCTGGGTGGGACACAAAGATTAGTCACTCCTTACCATGGTGTTGAGGATTTCCCTGCACACACCCCCCCCCCAAAAAAAAAATGTTCTGCACCTTAATTGTTGACAAATATCTTGTTAGAGTTACAAGCCAGTCTAGATTATCCCAAAATGTGCCAAGATCAACAAAATTATACTTCAACACAACAAATGGCTAAATACTAAAATGAAATAGACACGAGACAGCTGAATGGTACCCTATAGCCTTTTCAAGGTATATAGCAGCCGGTCCGGTCCTGTATATAAACTAAAATTGAGATGTCAATGAGCTAATCATAGGTTGTGGTTAGGACTTGTTTTTTGTTTTTTGTTTTTTGTTTTTTAACATACTGGTTACTCAAAACCATGTCAATTCCATAATATTGCAAATTGCTGTTGATGTTATATTGGGACTCTTAATTGACTGGGATGATATTATACCAGCTCTGACTTCAGACCAGAAATGGTCTCCCCAAGAAACTGTTCAACCCATCTGGACAATAAGTAGCTGGACTCCATGCTTAGTATATGTTTGCAAGGAAAGAATCTTGATTGAATTTGAACTGTAATGCTGCATCAAGGTGGAGGAATACACCAGGGGGGAGGGGAGGGGGAGGGGTGGGGGGATTCCCAGAGCCTATGAAACTGTCACATAATGCTAAATATTAATAAAAATATATATATATAAAAAAGAGTGCATCTGTGTAAAACTGCTCTGGTGGTGATAAATTCTTTCAACTTTTTTTCTTGTGTTGGAAAATCTTTATATTTCTATGTTTTCTAAAAGTTTTGCTACATAAACTATTTGTGGCTGGAAGTTCTTTTCTTTCAGAATTTGGCAAATATTATTTTAGTCTTCGGTTTAAAATAATCTAGTGGATATTCTCTTTAAAATAATCCGGAGCTGGTGTCTAACAAATTTTACAATTCTTCCCTTGTTTTTGTTTTGTTTTTAACGTTTAGTTACATAGTTATGTGAGAGACAGGGTGATGAGAATAGGGAAGAGGGGAAAAAAAAGGGAAGTGAGATCTTATGTTTACTGTTTCATTTCCCAGATGTTTGTAAGAGTCAGGGCTGGGCCAGATCAAAGGCAGGAATCAGTAACTCCATCTGGTCCCCCATACGGGTGGCATAAGCCAAGAATTGAGGCCATCATCTATTGCCTCCCAGCAATATTAGCAGGAAGCCAGGTTAGAAGCAAAGAGTGATATTCCAGCATCCCAAGTGGCAGCTTAACCACACTACACACCCCAGAAGTCTCTGTGTTCTACTTTGAGAATTAGACTGTACTATGTGTGATAAGGACTTTTCTGATCATTGTTATCTGGGATCACATGAACATCCTGTACTTCAACATCCATATCTTTTTCCAATTTAGGGAAGTTTTTGATTGTTAATGAATTGAAGTTGTATTCTATGCCTCTTCTCTCCTTCTTCAGGAATTCCTAATATGCAAATATAACTTTGACTAATGCTGTCCCTGACATCATGGAGGCTGACTTCATTCCTTTTTTATTGTTGTTGTTCATTTTTTTCCTTTCTGTATTTGTTTTTGTCTGGCTGTGATATTTTCAAAAGACCTATCTTCATGTTCAGATATTCTCTTTTCCACTTGATGTACCTATTTTTGAAGACTTTCAAGTATATTTATTATTTGGCTTATTAAATTTTTCATTGCTGAGATTTCTACTTGGTTTCTTTTCGAGATCTCTCTTTAATTTCTCATTCACATCATGCATCTATTTTCTAATTTTGTTTCACTTTTAAATATCCTTACAATCATTGTTTGGAATTCTCCAGCAGGCATTTGATCAACCTCCCTTCTTTTTAGTCTGGTACTAAAAGTCCTCTTTGGGGCCTGATATTGACTTTTTGTTGCATATTTCTCATGTTGCCATGTAGATTTTTTTGAAGTTTTTTTATTTATTTTTATTGCAAAGTCAGACATACGGAGAGGAGGAGAGACAGAGAGGAAGATCTTCGTCTGATGATTCACTCCCCAAAAAGCTGCAACGGCCAGAGCTGAAACGGATCCAAAGCCAGGAGCCAGGAGCTTCCTCTGAGTCTGCCACATGGGTGCAGGAGCCCAAGGCTTTGGGCCATCCTTAACTGCTTTCCTAGGCTGCAAGCAGGAAGCTGGATGGGAAGCAAGACTGCCGGGATTAAAACCAACAACCATATGGGATCCTGGCACATTCCAGGCAAGGACTTCAGCTGCTAGGCCACTGCACTGGGCCTTGCCACACAGATTTTTTTAATATTTATTTATCTGAGAGACATAGTATCAAAGAGAGAGGAACAGAGATCTATCCACTGATTCACTCCCCAAGTGGCCGCAAAAGCCAAAACTGGCCCAGTCAGAAGCTAAGAACTAAAAAGTCTATTCAGGCCTCCCACATGGATTTCATAGGCCCAAGCACCTGGGCTATCACCTGTTACCTTCCCAAGCACATTAGCAAGAAGCTGGATTGGAAGTAGAGCAGCTGGGAATAGATACTAGCAGCTTATGCTGCACCACAGCATGAGCCTCCCCTTCCCCCGCCCCCGGCCATGCATGTTCTTTGTGCATCTGGCAGAGCCATTGTTTCTGTCTCCTTTTAAATGAGGGCTTTTGCGGATTGCAGTTTTTTGCTGAAAATGTAGCTTCTGGCGTTGCTTGGTGAGCTACTTTGGCATCAGTTCCAATTAGATGCCATAATGCAGTCTCCTTGATACTTTCTTTTGCTGTAATGAACAGCAATGGTTGGGACAGGTGGTCAGGGTACCCAATGGGATTGCTCAGATCCCTGGCATGTAGGTTGCTACTTATTGTCAACTGAGGGGTACAAGTTGTGGGACAGCCATTGGTACGAGAATGAACACACACTTACACACACACATTCTATTAAAGGGCCTGAAGCCACAAGACCAGCTGCTTCTGGGAGGCTTGTGGTACACACTCTCCAAACTATTGCCTGACTGAGGACTCCAAGCCACAGAAGGAGTGCTGGTGCAGTGACCTGGCTGGACACACACAAATAGTGCTGAGCATAGAACTGAGTGCATGCACAATCCTGAATAGCAAAGATTTGCTGTATGGGAGACCTGTTATTGATGGGTGACAGAAGCAGCAAGTTATGCCCAGGGTGGCTGTGAAAGGTTATCAGGGAGAATGAAGGGGGAAGCATAGGATCAAGGCTGAGGGGAAGGCACTCCTAGTTTTACAAGCTTAAGAGCAAGATGTCCTGTTGCTCTTCACCATTGTCCCTGTAGCACAGAGTATTCCATGGGCTAGATTCATCACTGATCTGCTTGGTCTGCTTGAATTTGAGGTGCTGAACTATTTTGCTAATGTGGTGGGATGTCTGTATGACTCCAGGGATTGTGACCAAACTGGGCCCTCTGACCTTCAGGACATTGGGGCCCTGCTTTCTCAAGAGGGTGGCACATTACTGCAGCATGGGCTCTGAGGTTGTTAGAAATGTTAACATTCTATTCCTTCTGTGAAAAACAGCTAATTGTGGGATCCCAGCTCCTCGCCTTCTTACGGGTCCCTCCTAAAGCTGGGATTACCTGCTAAGGCAGTTGTGCAGTAGCTTCTGGTCAGGTTGTCCTCTTTGTCTTTCCCCCTGCAGTGAGGACTCCTTCTGGTGAGGTTGTTGTCCTCTTTGTCTTTCCCCCTGCAGTGAGGACTCCTTCTGGTGAGGTTGTCCTCTTTGTCTTTCCCCCTGCAGTGAGGACTCCTTCTGGTCAGGTTGTCCTCTTTGTCTTTCCCCCTGCAGTGAGGACTCCTTCTGGTCAGGTTGTCCTCTTTGTCTTTCCCCCTGCAGTGAGGACTCCTTCTGGTCAGGTTGTCCTCTTTGTCTTTCCCCCTGCAGTGAGGACTCCTTCTGGTCAGGTTGTCCTCTTTGTCTTTCCCCCTGCAGTGAGGACTCCTTCTGGTGAGGTTGTCCTCTTTGTCTTTCCCCCTGCAGTGAGGACTCCTTCTGGTCAGGTTGTCCTCTTTGTCTTTCCCCCTGCAGTGAGGACTCCTTCTGGTGAGGTTGTCCTCTTTGTCTTTCCCCCTGCAGTGAGGACTCCTTCTGGTCAGGTTGTCCTCTTTGTCTTTCCCCCTGCAGTGAGGACTCCTTCTGGTGAGGTTGTCCTCTTTGTCTTTCCCCCTGCAGTGAGGACTCCTTCTGGTCAGGTTGTCCTCTTTGTCTTTCCCCCTGCAGTGAGGACTCCTGCCAGCCATTGGGTCTGGGTCTCAGGTGCCGATTTGCTTGGTTCCTCTCCATGCACTCACATTGATTCCCACTACTCGCCTCCTGAGCTCTAGTGTTATTCCCCAGGTGTCTCAAATGCAGCTATTTATTTGATGTTTTTGTTCTCTGTAGAGGGGGAGAAAAATGGTGGGCACCTCTGTTCATCCTATTGCCAACATTTTGTTTAAGAAGGTTATAGAAACTGAGATCTGGTCTGATTACATTTGATTAGATTTTCATGGTTGATAAATGTTAAGACCAGGACATTTGAGTCCAATTCCTGAATTCTTTATACCGCCTCTTCCTTAATAATGAAATTTGCTAGCTTTATATTGTACAATGCTTGTCTATATTGGGTCAGTATTGTAAAAAAAAAAAAAAAGATCCCGATAAATGTTTTCTGCTGTACTCTCTGTCCACAATATATGGAGGTTGAAATGAATAAAAAGGGGGTCATAGAGTGGGGATGGCATTGGATATGGAGTCTGACCAGCCACAACTCCTTCCTGTACCAGCTGGGACTTTAGACAAAGTATGCAGCATCCTTGCATCTCAGTCTTCTCATTCTAAAGGAATATAATAATTCCTGCCAAATTTATTTCCTGTGAATATAAAAATATAACAAAAATCATAATCAGCCTTTTAATCTTAATATATTTCATCTTGTGTTATTGACTTCAACCTTGTTAGTAGTAAACAAGTAGGACAGAGTTCAATCAATTCCAGAATAATCTGATGCTAACTATAGAAGTGTAGGCGTTTATAATAACAGATAATAATTTGGGACTCTGACTTTACGAAGTATAGATGTCTATAATATCAGAAAGCTGGCCTTGCATCTTTATGGGTGGCACAAACTAGGTAGCTTCTGATTGGCTCTTACTAACAACTTAGCTAATGTTTTCCCGTTTTCTGGATGATGAAAACTCTTTTATTGTCTGTGAAAATAAGTTCAATCTTGGAAAGAATTACTTTTTCTAGAAATGTGCAAACTCTAAAAGACACAAGGAATTTATTTTGTTAACCATCTAACAATGATATACCTGATCTCGCATCTGATTTTCCCCCATTCCTGCCATTGTCAATTACTTTGTCTTTTATCAGGATTTAGAAAACAGTCAATTGAGTTGGATTGCTGGGCCGTCTTGACTCCGAACACATGCGCTGCATTCATCAAATTTCTTTTTATGTCAGCTTCGTCCTTATTGTGATGTTTTGTTCTGTAGCATGCATGTTTGCTGATTTCCACATCAGAGAAAACTCTGCTACAACCAGAGGTTCTCATAGAAATGAAAAAAACAAAGAAGTGGAGTCAATTTAAAGATGTAACTCACTAGAAAATCCAACTAGGCCAAATCCATGCAGGCTTTACAAGAAATTGTCATGTGGCAAAAGATGCTAACAACAATACCTGCCTTCCGCTGGAAAAGAAACATGACTAAAACAGTAGAACAAAAACTTAATGAGAAATTTCAAAAATGAGTTGAACAAATGTACCCAAAACCTCAAGTACTACCTGGAGACTAAGAAAACCATGGCAATAATTTATTATCATGGCCTTATATTTTAAAATTAAGGCTATTCTATTTTTATAAGTGAATTTAATGGCACAACTTTGTAAACATCTTTGTACTCTGTGTCTTCTTAGCTCATGTATTTCTCACTGACTCTTTATGTCCCACAGCTACTTCTCCCTGGAAAAGTGAAAATGTGAAAGTTGTGTTTGTATTCATCAATGATACCAGTTCAGAAAATCCCTACCACTTATCCCTGATGTTCTGGACAGTTTGTGTTTTCAGCCTTCTTTTCAGTCCATTATTTGCAAATTTTGCAGCACTTTATATGTAACTCATTTATTTTCTATTATGAGCCCTGTATTAAACTTCTTAAGTAGACCAGGAAGTTATTTTTATCTCCATTCAATCCATGAAGGAATTGCCCTCCAGCAACCATTGCCAAATGAGTTCTGTATTTTATTTCTAAAAACTAGACCAGTTGGGGCTGGTGCTGTGGCATAGTGAGTTAAGTTGCTATCTGTGGTGCAGGAACTTTATGGCTAAGCCACGGTATTGGCTCTGAACCCTGAAAATATTTGTATTTCTTTGTGAGAGAATGTTTAGGAACAAAAATGAACTAATAGATTTAATTTCTAGAAATCAACTTAAAATTTGTCCTGACCCAATACAAATTTTAGCCTCATCTCTCTGTTTAAAAAAATAATAATAATGCTTATTTTTATTTGAAAAGCAGATTTGTAGAGAGAAGGAGAGAAGACAGATCTTCCATCTGCTGGTTCCCTCCCCAAATGACCTCAGTACCTGGAGCTGAGCAATCTGAAGCTGGAAGCTGCTTCTTAATCTCCCATGCAGGTGCAGGGTCCCAATACCTGGGACATCCTCCACTGCTTTCTCATGGAAGAAGCTGACTGCTGGATGGGAAATAGAGCATCCAGGCCAGGTTCATTTGGGATTATCAGCACTTGAGGCAGAGGATTGGCCAATTGAGCCATCACGCCAACCCCAGAAGGTTGTTGTTCTTAAGATATAATTTATTATACCATGATGGAGTACATCCAGGTCAATATGATGAAAAAGAAATTCACAAATGGCTTAGCAACAAGCTCATTCACAAACACAGATCAGGACAAAATGGGCTCACTGAAACCTATAGGTATAGTTACACAAAGGCTTGAGAGTGTGTATTTTTTTTTAAGATTTATTCATTTTATTACAGCCAGATATACACAGAGGAGGAGAGACAGAGAGGAAGATCTTCTGTCCGATGATTCACTCCCCAAGAGAGCCGCAACGGGCCGATGCGCGCCAATCCAATGCCAGGAACCTGGAACCTCTTCCGGGTCTCCCACGCGGGTGCAGTGTCCCAATACATTGGGCTGTCCTCAACTGCTTCCCCAGGCCACAAGCAGGGAGCTGGATGGGAAGTGGAGCTGCCGGGATTAGAACCGGCGCCCATATGGGATCCCGGGGCTTTCAAGGCGAGGACTTTAGCCGCTAGGCCACGCCGCCGGGCCCGAGAGTGTTTATTTTGAAATCAGCTTCATGGACACTGAAACTTAGTTCATATTTCAGTAAGTCACTTTTTTGAGTACCTTTTATATGGGTAGTCCTGGCCTAGGTGCTATGAGAGAGACAAAATGTGTGAAACAAACATTCTATGTTTCATCAACTATTAGGCTTCTGAAACTTCTTCCAGGTCCACCTGTGTTCTTTGTAAAAACCCAACTTTAGCAAAGAGCCTGTTAACTCAGTTTTTCAAAAATCTTTTCCCCTTGGTGTCTATTCATCCTGGATATCTGATTGGATGGGTAGTCTTACACCATTCCCTAGGTGATAACTGATCATGCTGGCCTGTCCTGAACAAGAATCCTGTTAGATACTTAGGCAAAATTTCCCTTATTCCCCATGTTTTCTCCTACTAATTTTTTATCTGCTGACTCCAACCTGCTCTTTGGCTATAAATTCTCTTTCCCCATGCTATTCAGAGTCCATTTTCTCTCTCTGAAAGAACTCATTACAGTATTGCCTGCCTATTGTTATAGCTCCCTCAAAAAGTCTTCCTCGTCATATTTAACAAGTGGTATGAGTATTTTTTTCTTTAGTGCATCTCACCAGGAATAGGGGTGAGTTAGTTAAAGGCTATAGGAAAATGACAAGTACATATACAGTGTTGAGACGAGGATAGGCTAATTAACAATAAAACTGCAAAGTCAGGAAGAGATTTCACCTTGGAAGAAGTAGTATGTAACTTGCAATTGTTGATATTGGATCTAGACTATAAATTTTGGATAGCAAGGTCCAGGATAAAGACAGAGCCAGGCATTTCAAGGAAGCAGAAAAACAGAGAGAAAAATGAAAGAGATGTAGCTAGTCCATTTGTTCTGTTACAACAAAATGCCTAGGACTGAGTAATTTACAAAGAACAGAAATGCACTTCTCACAGTCCTGCAGGCCAATAAGTCAAAATGAAGACACTAGCAGATCTGGTGTGTGGGGAAGGTGGCTTTCTCCTTCGAATGACACCTCCTTGCTGCTCCGTTTATCTGGCAGAAGAGGACAAAGGAGGACAAATGCTGTGTCCTCACCAGGCAGTGGAGAGGAAGGAGCCCACTGGGAGGAAGTTGCTCTTGTTGAAGAAGGCAGAGCCTTTATGGCTCAGCCACTTCCCAAGAGGCTGTACCTTTTACCACCACCACCACCACAGGGATAATTCTCTCCAGGGGCTTCAGAGGGACACAAACATGCAGAACATGCAAAAAAAAAATAGCAGCCTATCGAGAGAAAATGTTTCTTGGATGTTACAGTCATTGTTAGTCATGTGATTTTTATTCTAACCACATTGTTTTCAATTTGTTGATCAACTGTCTTAAAATTTATACAAAGAATCAGTAAAACCTTAGCTAATTAATTCTAATTACACTACAGACGCAATAGACTCACATGCTTTTCATGATTTTTGAGAACATTAACTCACTTTAGAACATTAACAATGTCCTGAATGCTATTTGTAGTGCTGAATGTCCACAGGAAACATTCAAAAGCTGTTACATTAATCGCTTTTCTAAAAACAGTCATGTTTTGGGCCCGGCGGCGTGGCCTAGCAGCTAAAGTCCTCGCCTTGAAAGCCCCGGGATCCCATATGGGCGCCGGTTCTGATCCCAGCAGCTCCACTTCCCATCCAGCTCCCTGCTTGTGGCCTGGGGAAGCAGTTGAGGACGGCCCAATGCACTGGGACACTGCACCCGCGTGGGAGACCCGGAAGAGGTTCCAGGTTCCCAGCTTCGGACTGGCGCGCATCGGCCCGTTGCGGCTCACTTGGGGAGTGCATCATCGGACGGAAGATCTTCCTCTCTGTCTCTCCTCCTCTGTGTATATCTGGCTGTAATAAAATGAATAAATCTTTAAAAAAAAAACAGTCATGTTTTAGCTTCTTGATTTAGGTATAGATAAATTGCCAATTTTAGTCCATACAAATATTGCAGTAAAATTTGCATTTAATAGTTATAGCAGCTATCTTTTCATGAAATAATCAATTTCTGTATAGCAAAGAATTGATTTTGCAGCCCAGAAGTGGAATAGAAAACAAATGAGGCAAAATGAAATTTGGTTGTAATAAATCTGATGTGGTAGGTGGCATATTTAATAAAGCTCATTGCTCTTCATAGATAAGGAATCCCTAATATAGATGCATCAAATAAAATTACAATTATGCTATGGGAGTATTATACAATTTCTCATCTTTAGTGGGAAAGATAGGAAGACTTACATAATCAAATCATTAAAAATGAAATTGTATGTTATGCCAAGTATCCCAATAAATCCTAAGTCTACATTTTCAGAAAAAAAATGTTATTTTGGCCAGTACAATATAAAACAAAATTTTTTTAATTCAGCAGAATTATATGAGATGCATGTTTCCAAACTGCAGAATGATAAAGTGAACTCAGTTATTTAATGCATTTTCTAATGTGATAACTCAAAATTGTGCCATTGTAGAGATCAGGAAATTGACATGCAAAGATGAATTACTCTTCTAGGTTTCTGTTCCCTATCAACCGCAGTTAAAACTGAGATCTAGATACCAGAAAATATTTGTTGAGCTTTGGGTACAACGTGTCACATTCTTATTCTTCTTGTTAATTAGCCTGATACTTAAATGTGATTTTTCCCCTGGAGTTCCATCTTAGTTCGTTTATATCTTAGTTTCCTTCAAAATTATTTGTGGTGATTTAGAAATATACATAAAATATAGCAAGACAAAGTAAAAATTGATACGAAAAATAAAGCAAAAGCAATCCAAAAGGGAAAGAACAGTAAAAACCAGAGTGATGTTTGTGTGTACAATGTAAGGTATATAATTCTGTACATTTGCTTGGGTGGGCCACAGAGTTCCCGCCAGGATTTCTAAGTAGTTAGTATATTCAGCAGACCATATGTGAGAGGTTCCTTGGCCAATCATGTTTTCCAATCAGTATTTCCAGCCCCACAATTCTTCCAGTATCTTGCTAGGCCCAACCAAGAGCAAACCATACTTCCCTTCCCCTTGGTTCTGAAAACAACCTCGTGACTTCCCTATCCAGGGGAAAGCAGTGTGAAGTGATGCTACGTGACATCTAGATCTAGGTTATGAAAGCTCATACTTACTTACTCAGGGGAAGTGTCTCTTCTTCCCTCTCTTTGTAAGTGCTCTTGTTTGGAACCTAGCCTTCATATGAGAATTCCTAGATAATAGAGAGAAGCCACAAGTAAACGTTGCAGATAACAGCCCCACTAAATATTTTGCAAAGCTAACCTCACACACATGAAGGAAAGAGCATCTGAAGATTCCAACCCTACAGCTGTAGTTTCCACTTCACACCCCTGACATCGAGTCCTGTAATTCCTGGCCCACAAAACTCATGAACACAGTAACTGATCATTTTACACAATAAGTTTTAGGATAATTCATCATGCAGCGGTAGCAACTGCAATACGTCCACACACGCGCACACGAAGCTTAACAATCCCTGGTTCTGAGTGACTAAAGACAAATTCCCCTTACAGGTCTTCATAAAGAGAACACTGTGTGAAGCAATGAACAGGTTCCTGATGCTGTTTGTATAAAATGGTCCCCGTTTTCAGGGTCTCACCTCATAACTCTGTGGGTAGGAGAGCTGCGTCATGGCAAAGGACAATTTAGGAAAGGAAGAGAACTGCAGACCACATTTATGGCTGTCCGGTGGGATGAGGAGAGGACATACTTGCGACCAAACTCAAAGGCATTGCTGACAGTTCAGAAGGTGGTGCAGGGAGTGAGGGAAGCAGGATAAGAATAAATCCACAAGGAACTTCAACTTCCTATTCTAGCTGCTCTTATTTCTGCTTAAAGATTTTGCCTTAATGAAGTCCTTATATTGTTTAAAAAAAGGAAAATGGTTTAGTGAGATTTTGATCCTTAGAGGAGAAATTTATAGTATCCCAAGTTAGACATGCATTTCCTTTTGCAAAACCTTACTACTATGTTTTGCTCTCATCACATTCTCTTCCAGACATGGGTATTATAGAGATGGCTGTAATCTTACTTTTTTCTTATTTGTGATACTTCAGTCAATTTATCTTTTCAGTTGACCCATATTTCTCATGTAAGTGCCAAAAGTAATTACTGCTATCCTTTAGTTGCTGTAATTCTGAAAGCTAGCATATGTGTAATGACCAAGGAGTGAACAAGGGCAGGTGGAGTTCTGATTGGATGAATTCCCTGGTGTTCCAATTAGTCAGCATCACAGTCTGTGATGCATCTTCCCCAGTGAGCAGGTTGTGGGAGCAGCACTTCCAGGGCCGTGATGATGTTGTGTTCATTTTCTATTTTCCACAGCACGTGAGAGCATTTGTTCCAAGTATCTGGCAGTTCTACTTGCACCAATCCTGAAGATTAATAACCAAATAGTAAGCACTGTGTGCTCACATGTATTTTATAATGTCTACACTTGATGTAACTGAAAAAGAAGTCAGCATGTAGAGAGTCTGTCCTGACAGTGTCTCCAGAGGTGGTTGAGCATGACTTATGGTACATACGAACTCATCTATCTGATTCTTCCCCATAGATTTTCTCCTTGCTCCCAGTGAAACCTTTTTTTTAAAAATTGATTTGTTTTATTTATTTGAAAGACAGAGTGACAGACAGAGGCAGAGGGAGAAAAAGAGATCTTCTACCACCAGTTTGCTCCCCTAAAATGGCCATGACAAGCAGGGACTGGGTTCAGTTGAAGCCAAGAGCCTCAAATTCCATGAAGGTGTCCAACATGGGTAACGAGGTCAAGCACTAAGGTCACCCTCCATTGCTTTCCCACATACGTAAGCAGAGAGGTGGGTCAGAAGTGGAGTAAGTGGGACTTGAAACCAGTGTCCCAGTAAAGGCCGTAGCATCGCAGTCAGTGGGTTAACTGGCCATGCCACAGCACCTGTCCCTTAGCAGAACTTTGATTGATAGGAAATATTGTCATTTGCCTTGAAAACTTACAAGAAATGCAGTTATTCTATATTGCCAGTTAAGCTCATAACCCAGACTGAGGTAGATGTAGCATCTTCTTAGGTAAAATCAGGATGGCCCAGGGTGGGATGAGATACCAACTATGTGACTAAAGATCCCATATGCTGCTGCTCCTGCTGGATATCATGACTCAGGGTAGGTCTTGGTAACTGAAGATTTTATCCTTCTCCAAGGAGAAGTCTGACCTTTGTCCTCAGCCCCTAGAAGTAATCTCTAAATCTTTGTTATATCTTTTCCTGATTGAAAAAAAAGTATCGGGCCCGGCGGCGTGGCCTAGCAGCTAAAGTCCTCGCCTTGAAAGCCCCGGGATCCCATATGGGCGCCGGTTCTAATCCTGGCAGCTCCACTTCCCATCCAGCTCCCTGCTTGTGGCCTGGGAAAGCAGTTGAGGACAGCCCAATGCATTGGGACCCTGCACCCACGTGGGAGACCCGGAAGAGGTTCCAGGTTCCCAGCTTCGGATTGGCGCGCATCAGCCAGTTGCGGCTCACTTGGGGAGTGCATCATCGGACGGAAGATCTTCCTCTCTGTCTCTCCTCCTCTGTGTATATCTGGCTGTAATAAAATGAATAAATCTTTAAAAAAAAGTATCTTTGGTTTACCTGGGCACTGCAAGTCATTTCAACAATGCCAGTCACATGGTATCAGCTTGAGCTCTCCAGGGACCAAACTTGGAAGTGGCTGGCCAAGCCTCCCCTCCAGGTGACACCCATCGACCTTCTTCCTCTTCCCTCCTCAGAGCTTAAACTTCTGCAGCCCCAGAGCTGACCTGGACCAGATAAGACTGTCGCCTCCACCCCTGGCCAGCTCTCCATAGACCCTCTCCCCAGAGGATCAGACACACTGGGGACTCCTCCAAATGAAGATAGACCTTGACTTATGCCAGAGTGACATCATCCTTCCTGCTGACCTTGGAGCCTGGCTGTCGAGCCATAGAGCCCCCTAGCAAGGAACTCAGAGCCAGTAACATTTGGGGATAGAGAGGAGGTCTGTGCATCCAGCTGGAGCTAGAGGTGAGAAACCAGCCTCCTTGATCTCTCAATTGGTTCTGGGTATCTGCCACTTACTTGCCAGACCTGTAATTAAAACCTTACCTAGTGGAAAGAAAAAAACAAAATATCATTTTTGTTCTTAATTTTATTGATGATCATATCATCAATATGAAGTTTATTGATGTGCAACTGTTAAACTACCCTTGTATTTCTGGGATAAATCATGATGTATGGTCTTTTTGAAGTGGTTTTCAATTCATTTTGCTGGTATCTTGTTGAGAATTTTTTTCATCTTTGTTCATTATTATTATAAGTCTGAGTTTGCTTTTCATGTTGCAACTGACTTTGATATTAAAAAATGCTGTCTTTGTAACTAGAACTTAGCAGTTTCATCTTGTCTAATATTTTGGAATGGTGTGAAGAGTATTGGAGTTACTTTCTCTCTGGACATTTTATCGAGTTCAGTAGTAAAGCCATCAGGTCCTGAACTTTTCCTTTATGAAAACTTTTAATTACTGCTTAATCTTATCACTTGTTTTGGGTCTGCTTAGATTGCCTGTATCTTCTTGATGTAATCTTAGCAGATTATATTCATCCAACAATTTATCCATTTCTTCAAGGTTTTCTAGTTTATTAGCATATAATTCTTTGGAGTAGTTTCTGAGGCAAGAACCTAGCATGTAAAGCTGCTGCCTGCAGTGGCAACATCCCATATGGACACCAGTTTGAGCTTCAAATATTCTACTTCCCAGCTAGTTCCCTGCTAATCCACCTGGAAAGCAGTGTAGGATAGCCTAAGTGCTTGGGCTTCTGCATGCATATCAGAGACCTAGACGAAGGTCCTGGGTCCTAGCTTCAGATGAGTCCAGTGCTGAACTGTCATGGCTACCTAGGGAGTATCTTTTGATCCTTTGTATTTTAGTGGTGTCAGTTGTATTGTTTCCTTTTACATGTCCAGTTTAATTTATTTGGGTTTTTTCCTTTTTTAAATTATTAGTCTTGATAGAGGTTTATTTTATTTCTCTTCTTAAAAATAACAACTTTTAATTTTATTTTTTCTATTTTTTTTAGTTTCAAGCTCGTTTCTGCTCTAAACCTTATCATCTCTTGCTTCCTATCAGGTATTTGGTTTCTTGTTTTTCTAAAACTTGTTTTCTTGTCTGACATTGTACCAACAATGTTGGGGTACACTTAAATAAGAGATTAATAGAATTATGATTCCTTATGAAGGACTACAGTATTGTAACAAAATGGGAAAACTGACAGGGGATTGGAGTTTGGGGGTGGCGGGAATCCCAGTCAATATAAAATTGTAAAAAAAAATTAATAATAATAAAAAAACTTGTTTTCTAAGTTACACCGTTAGATCTTTGAGACCTCTTTTTTTTTTTTTTTTTTTTTTTTTTTTGTCAAGACAGAGTTACTGAGAGGAAAGGACAGAAAAGAGCTCTTCCATCCACTGGTTCACACCCCAATGGCTACAACAGTCAGTGCTGTGCCAGTAGGAAACTGGAAGCCAGGAGATTCCTTCTAGCTTTTGTACCCTCCCATGAGCGTACAGGAGCCTAAGGACTTGGCCCATCCTCTGCTGCTTTCCTAGACCAGCAACAAGGAGCTGGATCAGGAAGTGGAGCAGATGTGACCTGAACCAGCGCCTACATGGGGTACTGGCATTGGGTGGCTGAGAGCTAACCTGAAAGCAACCATGCTGACCCAGGAGTCATTAGTCTTTTCAACATGAACACTTAATGCCATAAACTCTTCTCTTGATCATACTTTTTCTGTATGCCATGGGCTTTCATATGTTCTGTTTTCATTTTCACTTAAATTTTTTTTTCATTTCCTTTTCCATTTCTTCAATGACCCATTGATCGGTTGGTGGCATGTTTGATTGCTAACTATTTGGGAGTGTTCTATTGTTCTTATTGTTGTTGATTTCTAGTTTTATTCCTTTATTGTCTGAGAACATAACATTGTATGGTTTCAGTATTTTTAGATTTGCTGAGATTTTATTTGTGACCTGATACGTGGTCTATCCTAGAAAATGTTAAAGGTGCTGATGAAAAGAATGTATGCTTTGTGGCCTGTGGGGCAAAATGTCCTACAAATGTGTGTTAGGTCCATTTGCTCTATAGTATGCTCCAACTGCAATACACCTTTATTGGTTTTCTGTCTGCATTATCTGTCCCTTGATGAGAATTTGGTATTGAAGTCATGCACTACTATTGTATTGGAGTCTGTCTCTCCCATTAAGTATTCACTGTATATATCTATGTGGTCTTGTGTTCAGTGCATATTTATTTATAATTGTTATGTCTTCTTCCTATATTGAACCTTTATCAAAATACAGTGTCCTTCTTCATCTCTTTTTACAGTTTTTGATTTAGAGTCTGTTTTATCTGCTGTCAGGACAGCTATGATATGATTGCTTGATTTTGGTTTCCATTCACCTGGTATTTCATTTTCCAACCCTTCACTTTCAACCTGTATGTATCTTTGTAAAGTTAGTTTTAGGTAGACAGCACATAGTGGGATCATACTTTTCATCCATTCAGCCAACCTAAGTCTTCTGGGTGATTTAATTGAACGCATTACATTCATGATTAGTATTTTGAAATGAGAACTAAGATCTGTCATTTTGTTGATCAGATAATGATACTACTTTGGCAGTGAATGTTTCATGTTTACTTCTAATTTGGATCCGCCTTCAGAAATCCTTGTAAGGCAGGTCTGCTGGTTGTGAAATTTTCTCAGTTATTGCTTATCTGGAAAATATTTTATTTCTCCTCCACTTTTAAAGGATAGCTTTGCTGGATATAATATTCTTGGTTGAAAGCTTGCTCTCTCTCTCTCTCTCTCTCTCTCTCTCTTTCTTTCTCTCAGATCTTTAATACATCTTCCCACTATGTTGGCCTGTAGGGTTTCCAGTGAGAAGTCATTTTCCTTTAGATATAACTTGACACATCTACCTTACTGTCTTTAGGTTTCTCTCCTCTGTTAAACTTTTGACAATTTGATGACAGGACGATTTGGAAAATATCTTTTTTGGTTGAGTTTGCTTGAAGTTCTTTTAGTTTCTCATATCTGGATGCCAGTTCTCACAACATCTGGGAAATTTTTAACTGCTGTGTCAGTTAACAGATTCTCAACTTATTTTCTTTTCCTTCAGGAATATCAAGAATATGAATATTTGGCTGTGTAATGATATTCCATATTTCAGGTAGGCTTTCATCACTCTTTTTAAATTTGTATATATTTTTGTCTGATTGGGTTATTTCAAGATTCTTGTCCTCAAGATCAGATATTCTTGCTTCTACTTGGTCTATCCGCTGTTAAAGCTCTCAGTCATATTTTCTATTTTACTGATTGAACATTTTTCTCCCCCCCAAATTTTATTTGGTTCTTCTTTTTAGTAGTATTTTCATTCATGTCATTTATTTCCTCATTTCCTTTCCCTGTCTATCTGTATTCTCGTGCATCTTATTGAGTGTTCTTATAATCATTGTTTTGAATTCTGCATCTGTCATTTCATGGATTTCCTTCAGTTCCAGATCTAATTCTGGAGGATTATTGTCTTCTTTTGGAAGTGTTACACTCCTTTGTATTTTTATGTCCTCTGTGTCCCTATGTTGATGTCTACCCATCTGGTTACTCGCCCCTTCTTTTCTATGGGATAGGTTTTATTGGAAAAAAAAATGTATGGTTTGGCTGGAATACAGGACATTGCTTGGCTTTTTCCTTGGGCTTTGTTCTAGTGGGTTTGGGAGTGTAGTCTCTGAGAGATTTCTTTTGTCTTAATGTCAGCTGTGTTTGTGACACACTTGTCTGGTCTACTGCAGTTCATAGGGATGGACGTGTGGCTTTGAGATGAATAACAGTTTCCTTGGGTATGTATCTTTGGCACTTGGAGAGCTCAGGCTCATTCTCCCTGGTGAATGTGATAACCAGAACTTTGTTCTTGGTGCTGAGGATGACAAGGATGGCTGCCTCCTTGTCCTGCTGGAAAAGTTGTGTGATGCTAGAATTAAGTATTATGACTCTAGGATTGTGAGATTTGGATGGACCCTTTCTCAAATCCTACTGGGAGAGTCCAATTGGTATTTTGGTGTATAATACCAACAGCCCTAGTCCTAGTACTAGGGGATGTGACCTGAACCTACAGGGTTCAGTCCTACAGGGTGACTACAAGGTACAGAGGAGATTTTACTCTGAAATGTTTAGGTCCAAAGAGGTGGAATACATGGAGGTCCTTCCTTCTGTCTTCCAGTGGTACTAAAAAGTTTAGGATCAGTTGTTGCAGTCCTGGTGTTGCAGAGCCTACTTGGGTCCTTATCCAGATCTCAAGTTGGTGCAGATTTTTTATGAGTTGGCTTTTGATGGTAGCCTCCAGAAAACTAAGGCTGATCCCCCAGCTCATATAGAATGTATGAATGTAGCTCTGGAACTAATTCCCAAAGCACACCCACAGTTGCTGGAGGCAGGAGATCTGTCCTTTGCCCTACATATGGCCCTGACTTTGACAATGATGCTGTTAGGAGCAAAAGGTTCACTGTGTGGCTTTTCACTGGCAGGTATGGTTCTGTGTGTGAGTTTGGGGAGGAATGGAAAGCATTGCTGCTTCCTTGCTCCACACCCAGCAGTGCTAAGACCCCAGACAGTTCTCCAGACTGAAGTAAAAGTCAATGTGTGACTGTGGAAATGCCTCTCAGCTGAAACTGCAAGCAAGAGGGGCACATAGCAGTTTTTTCCTACCTTGAGGCACTAAGGTAGCAGCCCACTGTGTCATGTTGCTGACTACAATAGTATCTCCTCTTTCCTCTTGTCCTCATCAAAAATCTCCACCCGTCAAACCTCTGAAATCATAGTGCTTTCTTTGTTCTTTTCATAACCCAGAGTAGCTATAGTGTGACTCTAAGCAGCCTCCTCCGATCTGAGTTTTTCTCATTTAGCTGCTTTTAATCAACATCTTTTAGCTCTAGTACCTGAAATCATGGTTATAAAAGCATTCAGTGAATGCTGTGAGTTCTTTGACAGAGTGACTAAATCCCATGATGGTCACAGATGCCTAAGTTTGTGATTAGTGTAAGAATGAGGACACCACTTGTGTGCCAATTCTAAGGTTGCAGCAATGGAGAAATATGTGAGTTTTTGAATAACATTGTGGGCACTTGAGTGAGCCAGGCAAAGAATAAGAATTCTCGAAGGTTACAGAGAAAATTAAGTAGTAGATCAGTAGGCACATGAATGAACTCCTCAATGAGAATTCATGGAACTTTTTTAAGAATTAGTGGGAGATTTAACCAACTGGCTGAAGTAGAAGGCAGCTAGATAAAGCCCATCACAAGGAAACAGAATCCTATGAAAGAACCCGTGTAACCACTGGGAGAAAAATGCCTAAATTAGAGACATGGCTCCAAATCTTCAGAAATTTTTAGAGGCTCTACACTTTGAAAGGATTAAAGAAACCCAGTTGTAGATGCCTCCAAGAGTCTTAATGTCTTTCCTGAAAGGGTCCAGGCCCACTGTTAGCCTTCCCTTTATACCCTACTGTTCAAGGGAGGTCTAGAAACAGATCCTAATTAGTTTAGAAAAACCATTCAATCTCGGTAGACTTGAACTAGTTACTGTCATTTAGCACTCAATCTAGTATCTCTTTAACTTTCATGAGAAGATACTGAGGGATCCACAAACTGAGATTGCCTATGGAAGAAAGGAAGCAATCTGAATTAGGCCACTTCGAAAATGATGCCAGGAGTCAGGAAGACTCCATGGTATCCCAGCAGCCTCCAGCAAATGTATCCAGACTCAAAGTCATGCGGTTGGTCACCAAGAATGGACTGGAGGCCATGTGTGGAAGAGTCACCGTGCATTTTGGCTCTGAATTATTGAAATAATTTCCCTAAGCTTGAATGCCTACATGTGTCAGAGAACAGAGGTTTTAAATTGTGTGATTGAGATTACTTTCAGAACTCCCATGGTTCCCGAAGAACAAAAACCCATCCACATAAGAATTTATACCTGTTGGTCCTCCAAGAGTCAATGGAGGTATTTTGGAAAAACTGCTTTGAGCGTGATGGATGCTCTTGAGAGTGATGCTTTTCAATGGTGGTCCCAGGCTGAGCAGCAACAGCATCAGGAGAAACCAGGTAGAAATGCCAATTCCAAGGCCTTGCCACATCTGCTTAATCAGAAACTTGGAGGGTGGAGCCAAGTCACAAGTATCTTTTGGGTCCTCCAACCAGGTGCTTCTGATGCATGCTAAGTTTGAGAGCCATTGCTATTTGAACAATGAGAAATCCGCTGCCAGAATAGAAGAAGGTGATAGAGCTTTACCACTGTCATCACAACTGTATATATGTTTTTTTAGTATTTATTTGTTTTTACTAGAAAGGCAGATTTTACAGAGAGAGAAGAAGTGATAAACAGGGAAGGTCTCCCATCCACTGATTCACTCCCCCAAATGGCCACAATGGCCTGAGATGAGCTGATCTGAAGCCAGGAGCCAGGAGCTGTCTTCTACATGGGTGCAGGGACCCAAAGACTTGTGCCATTGTCTACTGCTTTCCTACACCATAAGCAGAGAGTTGGGTTGGAAATGAAGCAGCCAGGACAGAAACAGCACCCTCAAGGGATGCTGGTGCCAAGGGTGAAAGATTAGCTTGCTGTGCCATTGCACCAGGCCCATCACAGCTGTATCTAAGGCACTGCCCACTAGAGGCTACTGAAAAACTGTGGTGTAAAGGAATAGAAAAAGAATGTTTAAATAAGAGGAAAGAGATCATTTTACTAGAATGAGTGAAGCAAGAGTTTGAAGACAAATTAACATACAAAAGAGCAATAAACTATTTAAAAAGTAAAAGGATGGAATTGCAACCTAGTGGGGTAAGCCTCCTCCTGGGTTACTGGAATCCCAGTCCCAGCTGCTCTGCTTCAGATCCAACACCCTGTTGGTGTGCCTGTGAAGGTAGCAGAAGATGGCGCAAGTACTTGGATCACTGTCACCAACATCGGAGAACTAGACGGAGTCCCTGGCTCCTGACTTCAGTCTCTGCTAGCCCTAGCAGTTGCAACCATGTGGGGAGTGAAGCAATAAATGGGAGAGATCTCTTTTTTCTCTCAGTTTGTCCTTCTTTCTGTCACTCTACTTTCCAACAAATAAAATAAATCTTTTTTTTTAACTTAAAAAAAAGTAAAAGGGGACATATGTTTAGGCTGTTAACTTGAAACGTTTATATTCCAAGTTGTAGTACCTGGAAGGTAGCAAGTGATGATTCAAGTCATTCAGTTCCTGCCACTCATGTGAGACCTGGATTGAGTCCCTGGCTCTGGTTTCCACTCAGCCCAGGGAAATTGCAGGAAGGTAGTGAATAGAATAGCCAACCAGAGTGACTTTCTCTTTCTCTCTCTCTCTCTCCCACTTTATCTATCTCTCATTAAAAAGAAATGACAGATTGGAAGCACGAAGCCTAGAGAGATACAAGCAAATGAAATAAGGCTATAGAGCCACAAATCAAAACCACATCTACTGGATTTAGACACAACTTGCTTATTTGGTGCTCCATCACTACTAGTTCAATGGCATCTCCATTGTAAAATGTTCTTATCTGTAAAATGAAGATAATTCCTAATAGTATAATTATTGTGAAGATTTAATGATACAACACATTTAAAGTGCATAGCACATTAAAAGACAGGTACATGATAACTAGTGAATCAGTTTTAGTGTTTTTTTTTTAAAGAAAAGGTTAATTCATTCATTCATTCATTTTAAATGAAGATAAATAGAGAAAGGGAAGAGAAGGAAAAATATTATCTATTGTTTCATTCCCCATATAATAACAACAGCAAGATCTGGCGTAGACTGTAGCCAGGAACCAGGGACTCCAACTTACCTACCACATAGGTAGCAAGGGCCCAAGTACTTTGATGATCTTTTACTGCCCTCCCAGGCACAATAACAGAGAGTTAGATAGGAATCAGAGCAGCTGGTCCTAGAACCACAGCTCTGATATGCGATGCCAGTGTCCCTGCCACAATGCCAGTTCCTAAATAATACCTTTTTGAAATTACAAATAGAGAAAAACTTTAGCCTTTACCAACAAAAACCATGGTATATTCTGATATTTGTAAAAGTATATTGGTAATAAAACAAGTTAAAAATGGAGATGAGGGAGAGTAAAAGAAGAAAACAAATGGGGGGGAAAAGTTAAATGAAATGGTTGAGATAAATGATGAAGTGGAGATGGCTTTCAGGTTCCTGTCTCCCACTGGCCAGCCCTTGATTCAGACCTTTCTTCTGAGTGCCCCAGGAAAGATTTAAAGCATTTCTTTCACCTGTGGTTTGCCTTCAGCTGCATTTGGAAGCAATAGAATTTTTTTCCACATTGTTTTTTATTTTTTGATGATTTTTATATAGTTGATCAGAGTGATCAGAGTCAAGGGCTACAAGAAGGTAGAAGAGATCACTATTTCCACATTCTCTTTTTTTACTACCTGTATGTAGGGGAAGAGGAAGACAAAGACAGAAACCACACTCATCCTCCTAAACGCAGCGCCTCTGCACTCTGGGATGGAGGACAGCCACCCAGCACCACCCCAGGGTCCTCGATGTGGGACATGCTCTGAGGGTCCTGCTCATGAGGTTTTGATAGTTCAACAGTTCTGAATTACTGCCAATCTTGCCACTCCAAGCACACAAAAATCTCTCCAGAATCCACTGGTTGACATAGTCCAACTTAGAGACTCCATTTGCCCCTAAATTCATTGCCATAACGTGGCTGGTGTCGTTGATCAAGCTGTTCTGTCCTCCGTCTTGTGTTGTGGTGCCAGATGTCCTCTGCAGACTCCAATGTACTGCTCTATCCTCCATGTGCACCTAGATATGCTGTCCACTGCTCCATCTAAGCCACTGTGGAGGCCCAGCTCTGACACATCCACTCTACAGTCAGACCATGGAGCCTGCATTCTCTCCATGGTTGAGGTTCTGAGTCTAACAATTCAGTTGGGGGGAATCCCTAAAATAACTTCATCTGAGGTGATCCCAAACCTGATTCTTGTGTGTGCTTGTCAGTTCAGGGTCTGGCATAGTCCATCACCCTAATCAGCTTATGCACACGCTGGTGGTTGCAATTGCTGGGTCATTTCTGTATCCAGCCCTGTCTTACACAAACAAATGGGTGTTGCAGTCCAGTCCAGTCATGCCCACTAAACACTTGGTCCTCACATACACCAGAGGAAGGGGCTGCCTAGTCTGATTGACCCCCAGTAACTCCAACCAGGCCCGCCACCTGCCCTGGTTCCTGTGCTTGCCAGTATGTACAGCAGACTGGTCTAGTCTGTCACATGTCCCATTCAGCTCTCATACACATCAATGGGCATTGAAGCCTAGTTCAACACAACCAGCCCTACTATCCAGCTGACACACATTTTGGCGGGTGTCACTCTCTGTCTAGCCATGCCTGTCCCACTCATGGTTCTCATGCTCACCAGTGGGAGTGGCAACCCAAGAGGGAGGTGCCCACTGTTAACCTACTGGGCCCACTCCCACTCCTGAATCTTGCACTCTCCAGGTACTTCTGCAATTTAACTTGACAGAATTTGTTCCCCGCCAACTCCACCATGCCAGCATCTGCCAGCTGATGCCTCAGCAAAGCCCAGCAAACCCACACCACTCTGACTTAAGCATGCACCAGAAGGAACAATCAACCCAGCCTGACATTTCCCTAAACCAGCTCACATGAGGCCAACAGGTGTTGTAGCCATGCCTAACCTGGTCTGCTTCCATCCCAACTCATGCTCTCCAGTGGGAATAGAGGTCGAGCAGGAGAGCCCCTCACAGCCCCCCTAAAGGCTTCATCTCCTCCCCCCTTTGTCTCACATGTGCTGGTTGAGTGCTGCGACTCAGTCTGGCATGGCCCACCTCACCTCAGCGTTTGTCATTGGGTGCTATAGCCTGGCTGGGCCCAGCCCACCCCCAATTCCAGCTCATGCTGATAGGGGCTACAGCCTAGTCCAGTCCTGTAGGCCCCCAGTACCCCAAGCATTGAGTTAGACCTAGCTCAGGTGCCCTCAGCAGCCAAAACGCTACCTGGAGGTCTGTCTGTCCAAGCCCTGAGGTTGAACTCACTTGCCCCAACCACAAGATGGCAGTGGTAGGCAGAGCCAGGGATCCGGGCTGCCAAGATCTCACAGTGTATTTACCATAAAGGGAGAAATCTCTCAGGCACAGGCAAGCCCAGGATTTGCCCAACACTTGGCAGTGGTGGCTGGGGCTAGGGCCCCAAGCATTATCTGACCTGCTCAGGTGTCTCCAGCAGCTGCCATGATGCTGGGAGGTGTCCATCCAGGTCCTGAGGTTGAACTCACCTGGCCCTGCAATAGAATTTCTTAACCAACTTGTCTACACCTGTGGCCCTCTGGGCTTCACCTTCCTAGCTTCTGCCAATACACATCAGGGATATACTTACTATTCCCGCCAAGGCTACCACTTTCTTTCTCCTCCTCCTCCTACTTTGTATCTTTAGAGAAGTATGCAACCGGCAGGAACAGGCTTCCAGTTGGGCAAGCCATCTCTTCATGAGGGTAGGACATAGGTCTTTCTTGGAAAGAAGGCATCTTATCTCCTTTACCCACTGCCTCACCCTTTAGCCATAGCTCTACATCCCTAGACTTAACATGGGTTTGTAGGTTACTCTTCAAAGATTTCAGCACAACTGTTACTAGAACTTACCTCTGGAATATCAACAGCTGCCCTAGGCATTACAACAAATGCATTTTTAATCCTTCTGTTGTTTTATGGGTTTCATTCCTTTGGAAATCTCTAAGGCAGGTTAGAGTTAGCTTTCCTTGGTTCCTGGCCTAAGTTTTGAGAGAGCTTCATCTCTGAAGCATGAGTACCGGGAGCTGCTTCTTTTCCACTGTCCCTTCCTCCGTGGCCTAGTGGTTTTCAATAGCAATGCAATGTAAGCCAAATATGAGTTTTACATTTTACATATTGGATTTTTTAAACAATCAGATCAAAGTAATGTAATAATGCATTCCACTTACTGTAATATACTCCATATTTTTCATTGATATAAAAATTAATAGTGAGTTATAGTATAGGCCCAACTTATGATAGTTTGGGTTATGATTTTTCAATCTTACAGTGGTGCAATAGTGCTATATGAGTAGAAATTCACACTTCAAATCTTGAATTTGGATCTTTTCCCAGATTAACAATATGTGCTGTGATATTATTGTGATACTGGGCAGTGGCAACATGCATAACTCCCAGTCAACCTCACCATCATTGGGGACATAACTGATGTTTTTCAATACACTGTGTTTTGTAGATGAAAGCATCCAGCAAATTATATGAACTATTTTATTTTATTGTAGAATGGACTTGGTGTTCAGATGCTTATGTCTAACTGTAGGCTAATGTTAAATGTTCTCAGCATTTCTGAAGTATGCTATGTTTAAAGCTATAATGTTTAGTAGGTAAAGTGTATTAAATATATTTTTGCCTTAATGATATTTTCCGTTTACTCTGGAGTTATCAGGACATGACCCCATCACAAGTTGAGAAGTATTCCTGTTTTGTATGCTTCTTCTTCCTTTTTGGTGTCGCTGATGTGTGGGGGTATACTTTTTATCTTATGTACACTTTAGAAGATATCACAGTTCAGACTAACCACATGTCAAGTACACAATAGCCACATATGGTGAGTCAGTAGTTACTATATTGGACAGCATAGCTTTACCTCCTCCTGTCAGTCAGGGTTCTTTATAGAAAAGGAGCCAATGGGGCATGCTTATAAGGGCATTTCTAAAAGTTTTGGAAAGTTAAGAGATATCTCTGTTCTGGTGCAAAAAAAAAATTGAAATGTATTCATGTAAGGAGTCCTCAGTAACTTCATTGGAAATGTGTGTTATGGAAGAAGATACTTGGCATGAACTTCAAATTTTTCATTCCAAAATAAACTCACTTTTAATTATACTTTTGCAAAAACTTTATTCTAGATATATAAAGAGGTTACTGGAATTGAACACAAGATTATGGAAGCTGAGACATCCTATCTGCCAGTAGGGGAACCAGAAAAGCCGATGGTCTAATTCTGAATCTCAATAACTGAGAACAGAGGAGTTGGCTGGGTGGCTCTTAGTCTGAGGCCTGAAACCCAGGAGGACAATTGTAGTTGTGGGGAGGGAAGCATTGTTCTAAGTTCGAGGATCTAAAGGTCTCAGAACCAGGATATCCAAAATGTCCCAGCTTGAGATGAGTGGGAGAGAATTCACCTCTCCTTCTTTTTTGTCCTATTGGGACCCTAAATGATTGGATAACGCCTGCTCAAATTGCTGAGGGCAGATCTTTATCCTGTGTACTGATGCAATGCTAATATTTTTCCAGGAATACTCCTACAGAAACACCCTAAAATGATGCCTTACCAACTACCTGGGCATCTTTTTGCCCAAATTTAACCAACATGTTGTCTCTTCTCTGATTTTTCCCCCTACATTTACTCTGAAATCTCTCTATTGCTTTCATTCTCATACTCTCACTCTCTTGCTCTCTGGCCATTTCTCCTCTTCTCATATAACATATATAAGGGTTCTTCACAAGTTTGATAGACTGTATGATTAAAAAGTACATTAAACTTACCAAAAAGTGCGTGAAACTCAAAATATTTTTGCACAATAAATTTCTTTTAATTTCATGTCCCATGAATTTTTTGAATTGCCCTCATATATCTCTGTCCATAATTGTTCAAGATCTTAGAAAAAGAAAAAAAGCTTTATGTAAAAAAAATGTAACATTATATACTGTGAGAAGAATAATAGTTATGCAGAACTGGATAATAGTTAAAATAGCACAGGGGGAAAAAAGAAATGAAATAAGCTTTTGGCATAGAACTAGGTTTACTTCCAAATACAGCATGAAGGAATGGGGGATTTATAGCAAAGACAAAGGGTAAGAGGTCAGTGGAGGCAAAGCTACTAAGTGTAAACAACAAGCACCAGGGGATTCTTGCTAAATCGACTTAAGAGCGTTCTTGGCCAGGACAAGGCCAGGTCATCATGTGTAAAGGTTGAGGAATGAGGAATTTGATATCAAGGTGATTATATTTCAAAAAGAAAGGATTCTCACCAAGTGATTTAGCAGGATATTTGCTACAGGAAGTCTAAGCAGGCTTGAAGACAAGCCCGAGACTGAACTACTAGTGAATGTTATGCTCAGGGTATTCATTCAGCAGAGGGGTTAAGTTGCCCCCTTAGGACTCCCACATCTTATATCTGAATGCTTGCTTCAAGTTCTGTCATCTGTGCTTCCAATCCAGCTTCCTACTGATGTGTACACTAGGAGGCAGCAGATATTAGCTCAAGTAGTTGTGTCCCTGCCATCATTGTGGGAGACCCAGTTGGAGTTCCAAGATCTTGGCTTTGTCTTTTGATAGCATTTGCAGAATGGACCATCAAATGAAATATCTGTGCCTTCATTTCTCTCTCCCTGCATCTCTTTCAGATTAAAAAAAAGAAACTGATAATAAATTACTTTTAAAAATAGAAAAGGAGGATCAAAAGGGAAGCCTCTCTAAAGTTTGGCAAATGAGTGAGCCCTTGTCAGTTTACTATTACAAGGATGATTCTTATGTCATCAGTGAAGAGCGTTAGTATAATAAAGTTGGTATTGTTTACCCTTCCTAGTCAATTTCTGTAAACGTAGCAATAATACTTCCAAGTGACTCATGTAGCACATATCAGGTGCAAGCACTGCCTGAAGAACTCCACAAATTTTAACCAATAACACAGTAAAATTCTTATGTTTTTGTTACTAGAGTTTTTTTACTTCTTAGCTTTGCCTCTTAAAAGAAAAGAGAGTAATACAGACTCTCGCTTTGAATCCACAGTTTATTTCCACATTACATTCAGTTGTGGATGGTCCAGTAGAGACCTCTTTCCTTCTCACAATTTACCACAAGAGTGATGCTAGCAACAACAAGGAGGAAGCATGGAGACTCAGTGAATCCTCAGGCTGACAAGATATCACTTTCCCTGAATGTTGACTAGCATTTCTGGAGTGCTGTGCTTTACAAATAGAATTCAGTTCACTCACTGTGAAAATGAATCCTCATGAACCATTCAACTTCCTCAGGCTCATCCTAAATAGCTCTTATTGTTATGAGGAATAGATCATGGGGGACCAAAACTGACCCTTAATCTTTCAACCCCATATCCAGGCTTCTTCAATTTCCACTTTTGCATTGCAATAACCACTTGATTACTCATTTTTTAGAATGCAAGCCATTCGTCCCATTGTAATCCTTACAAATTCATTACAAATTGAGAGGCCAAAAGTGTACCCTACACAATAAAAATAATAGCAGGGGCCAATGATTACTGATTACTACATCATTGTTCAACTTGTTTAAACTCAAGGACTCTAAATGCTAAAGCAACTTCCATTTGCAGATCTTTTATTCACTCAAATCTTTTACATTTGTAGAACATAGTCATACTGGAAAGACTGTTGGCTTTGGAATTAAAAATAATAATCATGCAAATGGATTCAAAGCCTTTTTTGCTTGAGGACTTCAAAAATGTTGTGGAAATTGAATTTAAAAATACTTATTTTGGTGTTAAAAAAAAATCCAGGTATGTGAGGAGTCTTCAAAAAGCTCATTGAAAAAGAATATGTGTATTATGGTGAGAGGCAAGAACGGTATCGGGTGAAATAGGTTTAAATTGATAGAAAATCATTAGACAGGGTTAAGCACAGAAGGCAGATTCCAGGAAATAATAGAAGACAGGCTGACAGCAGAGGGGTACGTGGAGACCTTTGGACAGCGGGAAGCAGTAGAGACAGTGGAGTGGTGTTGCAGTGACCAGATGACCCAGCAGCAGTTCACAAGTGGCAATCCAGGCTCCAACCAGTGGCCAGAGGTCCAGGGGCAGTCGAGTAGAAAAGCGAGTTTACCAGGAGATCAGAAGGTGAACACAGGCAAAGAACTGCCCGTCATGATTTGTTTGATCCAACCACAAGCAGAAACACAGCAGCAGACACCAAGGGGCAGTGCAGGAATAGGGTAGATCTCACTGCCCAGATCTCCACCATTGCCGCATTGGGTAGCATTTTGTGCTGGGGCAAAGGTTGTGGGACTGGAGGGATGGCAGGGAGCAGGCCTGTTTCTGGCCCAGCATATTGCACTGCTCCCACAGGGACAGTAGTGCCAACATTGCATCCTGCAGGTTCCACTCATGGTGGGTCCATGTGGCCCCCAGACATGATGGCCAGCAGAAACAGAATTCCACCAGTGCCATGTCAGGTGCCATTTTGTGTAATGGAACTAAGGCTGTGGGACTGGATGTATGCAATCACCCCTGGGTCTCTGCCTGCTACCTGGTGGGCATGGTTTAGAGCTTACCTGCCCCGGCCTAAAGCACAGCTTCCTGCCCTGCATATGGAATGTGACCTCTGACATGACTAGTAGGTTAACAGGATTAAGGGTGCCTTTTACCCAATCACAGTGTCATAATTGGGCAGGGAGATTGCCTGAAAATGCCTTCCTACCCTTTCTTTTCTTAACCTTTAAAATCCTGGAACTTGTACTGAATAAATGGACAGTCTTCACCAGCTTGTGTCTGGTGGTTCCTTGACCAAAGAACACTGTTGCCTCACCCTCGGTAACCTTGGGGCCTGCTGGCAAGACGCAGGTTTACCCTGAGAAATGGAGGCACAACAGTAAGCTGCACATGCACTAAACCAAGAGCAATCAGATACCATTTTGTGTATTGTGGCAAAGGCTGTAGGACTGGAGGGACAACAACGAGCTGTGCATGCACTAGGCTAGCAGTAAAATCACTTCTAGCTCAGCACATTGCACTGGTCCTCCAGAGAAGACAGTTACGAAGTGGCATCCTACAGGGTCCACCCAACATACTTCGAGGTGGCCTCAGACCTGTTGGCCAACAAAAAGAGAACTTCACCAGGGCCACATTAGGCACCATTTTGTGTAGTGTGGCAAAGATTGTGACTCTAGAAAAACAGCAGTGAGCTGCACATGAGCTAAACTGGGAACAAAATACTTCAGGTTTGGTGTATTACATTGGTCCCCCAGGGAAGACAGTACCTTGCATGCTCCACCCAAAATACGTCCAGGTAGCCCTTGGACCTAACAGCCAGCAGGTTCTGGCAAGATCAGCACCAACAACCTAGTTATTTAGAACATCTAGTATATCCCTAATCCTGGAAACTGCTCAAACCAGAAATTGGAAAGGGGCTGTATGCACAATGGTGTGACCACAGCATGGGGTAATGGGAGGTGAAGAGTGGGGCTGTGGCTACAGAGGGAGTCTGTGGTAGAAGCCAACACAAGAGCCCAGACCTGAAACTCACTGGAGGGAGTGGCAAAAGTGACTACAAATGAAGAATCAGGTACAAGCTGAATCAGTAGAATTGAACTGAAGACCTGTGAGTGACACAGCTTACAAACCTGCCTTAAGGAGAAGAATCTGCTAACCAGGATACAATGACCAAGACCAAAAGAAAAGACAGAGGCACAATGAATATTACTGAAAACTTGCCTGAAAAGGAGTAAAAGCCTTTGCAAATCTCAGAGTTAACTGAGGAAAATATCAAGGAAATGGGAAATAACTAATTCAAAACACTAGTTATAAAGCTTCTTAGCAACAAGAAGTACATACAGGAGTCCAAGGAATTTAAGGAATATGAAACACTGGAAATAGAAACAATGAACTAAAAGAAAGATGAATTATTAGAAATGAAGGACACAATGGAGCAAATTTAAAATTCAGTGGAAACTCTCACCAATAGAATGAATGAAGCAGAAGAAAGAATCTCAGAATTGTAAGATATTTCTTGTCATAATGGAGAAACAACCAAAAAGCGGAAAGCAGAGCTGGATCAAGCTAAAACAAAACTAAACTAAACAAAACTCAAGAATTAAGAAAAGTTATTGGAGTTCCAAAAAGCATAGAGCTGTATTCAATGAAATAATAAATGAAAACCTTCCTTAATATGGAAAAACAAGTGGGAAACATCCAAGAGGGGCACGAAACTTCCATTAGGATTGACCAAAAACAATCTTCACCGTGACACGTAATAATCAAGCTCTCTTCATTCAAACATAAGGTAAAGATCCTTAAATGTACACGTGAAAAAAATCAGTTGACCTATAGAGGAACCCCTGTCAAACTCACAGCTGATCACTCACAGGAAACTCTACGAGCCAGAAGAGAATGGAGTGACACATTCCAGATTCTAAAAGGAAAAATTGTCAGCTCAGAATAACATACCCAGCAAAGCTTTCCTTTTTTTTTGAAAATGAAAAAAAAATCTTCCCTAGCAAGGAAAAATTCAAAGAATTTGCGTCTTCCAGATCTGCCCTATAAATGATACTTAAATGTTCTCTAACAGAGAAAAGGAAAATCAACAACCAAAGCCAAGGTGGAGGGCATCCCAGTAAAAGGACAACAGAAGACTAAATCAAAGAACAAAGAACCCATTGCTAAAATGACAGGACCAAACTACCACATATCCATATTAACTCTGAATGTAAATGGCTTAAACTCATCAATCCATCTATCCATTGCCTGCAGAAGACACATCTCACCAACAAATATCAGAAGAAACTCAAAGTGAAAGGATAAAAAAACGTATTCCAAGCTAATGACAAGGAAAAACATGCAGGTATAGCCATTCTTATATCAGATAATACAGGCTTTGACATGAGAAACATTTAAAAGAGATGAAGAAAGACACCACATAATGATCAAAAAGAATCCATCCAGCAAGAAGAGATCACCATAATTAATCTATACATGCCAAATGCCAGGGAACCTTGCTACGTGAAACAAATATCAGTGAATTTAAAGGGAGAAATAGACTCCAGTACAATAATAATGGGGGACCTTAATACCCCTTTAACAACCCTGGACAGATTGACAAGACAGAAACTCAGCACAAAAACAACAGAACTCATCCAGACTCTAGAGAAAATGGACTTAACTTATATCTACTGAACCTTTCATTCTACAGACAGATAATACACTTTTTTCATCAGTACATGGAACCTTTTCCAGAATAGATCATGTTATAGGCCACAAAATAAACATCAGAATTTTTTTTAAAAAATCAAATTTATGGGCCTGGCGCCATGGCCTAGCGGCTAAAGTCCTCGCCTTGAACGCCCTCAGGATCCCATATGGACACCGATTCTGGTCCCGGCAGCTCCACTTCCCTTCCAGCTCCCTGCTGTAGCCTGGGAAAGCAGTTGAGGACGGCCCAAAGCCTTGGGACCCTGCACCCAAGTGGGAGACCTGGAAGAGGTTCCTGGTTCCTGGCTTCGGATCGGCGCGCAGCACCAGCCATTGCGACTCACTTGGAGAGTGAATCATCGGATGGAAGATCTTCCTCTCTCTCTCTCCTCTTCTCTGTATATCTGACTTCTCAGACCATCATGGAGTAAAACTAGAAACCAATAAGTCAAAATACCCAGGATAACATGCAAATATCTGTACACTGAATAATATGGTACTAAATGAGCAGTGGGTTAAAGACGAAGTCAAAGGGGAAATTAAAAAATTCCTAGAAACAAATCAAGGCAGTAACATAACATATAAAAACTTATGGGACAAAATCAAGGCAGTATTAAGAATAATGGAGGCAATAACCAAATAGAAACAAAAAGAACGATACATAAGATCAATGAATCAAAGAGCTGTTTCTTTGAGAAAATCAACAAAATAGATTCCCCACTAGCCCAACCAATCAAAAAAAAAAAAAAAAAACAGGAGGGAGAAGGTATGCATTAATACTGTCAGACTGTCAGAGACAAGAAAGGAAATATAACAACAGATACCCCAGACATTCAGAGAATTATTAGGAACAATTACAGGCAACTATATCCCAACAAATCAGAAAACCTAGAAGAAATGGATACCAAAATTAAACCATGAGGTAAATAGACATATAACATGGATTGAAATTGAATTGGTAATTAAAGCCCTCCAAACCAAAAAAATGCTGGACCAGATGGCTTCACTGCAGAATTCTACCAAACATTTCAAGACCTTACCCCAATCCTCCACAAGCTTTCCCAAACAATAGAAAGGGAGATAATCCTTCCAAACACATTCTATGAAGCCAATATCACCTTAATACCAAAGCAAGCCAGATAGAAACATAACAGAAAAAGAGAACTACAGGTTGATATCCCTGCTAAACATGGATGCAAAAATCTTCAACAAAATACTAGCAAAAGAATCCAACAGTACATCAGATAGATCATTCACCCGGACCAGGTGGGATTAATCCCAGGCATTCAGGGATGGTTTAACATTCACAAATCAATAAATGTGATACACCTCATGAACAAATTGAAAAACAAAAACCACATCATCATCTCAATAGATGCAGAGAAGGCAGTTGATAAAATCCAACACCACTTCATGCTAAAAACCCTAAGCAAGATAGGTGTAGAAGGAAATTTTACAAAACAATCAAAGCAATTTACAAAAAAAAAACAATGCCAGCATCATGCTAAATGGGAAAAGATTGGAAACCTTTCCACTAATATCTGGAACGAGACATGGATGTGCACTGTTACCACTATTCTTCAATATAGTATTGGAATTCCTTGCCAGAGCTATGAGGCAAGAAAAAGAAATTAAAGGCAATACAGTTGGAAATGAGGAATTGAAATTGTCCTTGTTTGCAGATGACATGATTCTCTACACAGGAGAACCAAAAGATTCAGTCCAGAGACTGTTGAAACTCATGAGACTCTGGCAGGGTAACAGGATACAAAATTTATGAACACAAATCAATGGTACTAGTATACACAAAGAACTCCACGGCTGAGAAAGAAATTGTAAGTACAGTCTCCTTTAATATAGCAGAGAGGAATCTTAAATACCTAGGAGTAAACTAACCAAATATGTGGAAGACCTCTATGATGAAAACTACAAAACATTTAAAAAGAAGTAGAAGAAGACATTAAAAATAGGGAAACTTACCATGTTCCTGGATTGGCAGAATCAACATCAAAATGTCCATATTACTCAAAGTAATATACAGACTCAATGCAATCCCAATCAAAATCCCAACAACATTCTTCTCAGTAATAGAAGATACAAAAGTTCAACTGTAAACACAAGAGACCTTGAATAGCCAAAGCTATCGTGAAGCATAAAAATCAAGCTGGAGGAATCACAATTCCAGACCTCAAGACATACTACTGAGCATTGTCCATCAAAACAGTCTGATACTGGTACAGAAACAGAAAAAAGATCAATGGAGCAATATAAAAAACTCCAGAAGGGAACACACACATGTATAGTCAACTAATCTTTGACAAGAAAACTGAAAACAATCCAAGGAAAAAGCCTTGTCTCTTCAACAAATGCTGATGGGACAATTGGATAGCAGCCTGCAGAGATAAGAAACAAGACCCCCCACTTGTCACTTCATAGAAAAATCAGCTCTAAATGGCCTAAATCTGCGCCCAGAAACCATCAAAATATTAGAAGAAAACATAGGAAGGAATCTGCAAGATATAGGCACTGTGAAAGACTTTTTGGAAAACATGCCATAAACATAGGAAATCAAAGCCAAACTAAACAAATGGGAATACATCAGATTAAAAAGCTTCTGTACAGCAAAGGAAACAATCAGCAAAGTGAAGAAGCAACCAACGTAATGGAGGAAAAACTTTGCACACTACAAAACTGATAGGGGACCAATATCCAGGATTTACAAAGAGCTTCAGAAACTCAGTGATAGCAAAACCAACAATCCTGTGAAGAAATGGACAAAGGAAATGGCTAATAGACATATGAAGAAATGCTGAAGCTCCCTAGCTATCAGGGATATATAGATGAAAATCATATTAAGATTCCACCTAATTCCAGTGAGATTGACCTATATTCAGAACTCTATTAAGAACACCTTATAGCATGGACATGAGGAGACAGGTAACCTCCTTTACTGCTGGTGGGAGTGTAGGTTAATACAACCACTGTGGAAGTCAGTATGGAGAGTACTAAGAGAATTACAAATAAGCCTACCATATGACCCAGCTTTCCCACTGCTGGGAGAATATCCACAGGAAATGAGATCTGCATATGAGAAAGGGATCTGTAATCCCATATTCACAGCAGCACAATCTACAATAGAAAAGACATGGAAGGGCCCAGCGGCATGGCCTAGCGGCTAAAGTCCTCGCCTTGAAAACCCTGGGATCCCATATGGGCACCAGTTCCAATCCCAGCAGCTCCACTTCCCATCCAGCTCCCTGCTTGTGGCCTGGGAAAGCAGTTGAGGACGGCCCAATGCTTTGGGACCCTGCACCCAAGTGGGAGACCCGGAAGAGGTTCCAGGTTCCCGGCATCGGTGAATCATCGGACGGAAGATCTTCCTCTCTGTCTCTCCTCCTCTGTGTATATCTGGCTGTAATAAAATGAATAAATCTTTAAAAAAAAAAAAAGGAAAGACATGGAAACACCTCAGATGCCCATCAGAAGAGGAGTGGATAAAGAAACTGTGGTATATCTACTCCATGGACTACTACTCAGCCATTAAAAAAAATGAAATTCTGCCATTTCTAATCAAATGGTCCCAACTAGAAACCATTATGCTCAGTGAAATAAGTCAGTCCCAAAAGAACAAACATCATATGTTCTCTCTGATATAAGGCAACCTTCATGCAAACTATAGGAAAATACATTTAATAATGTTTTTGTTGCAACTTTGGTTTTTGATGTTTTTGTTTTTATTTTCATTTCTTCAAAATGGTTTCTTTTCCCTTATTAAATTCTTCTACAACTCATAGGTCATACAGTAGCATCATTTTCTCCAGGAAGGATTTTTGTTTTCATTTCTTTGATGCTTTGGTCATCCAGTAGAATGTTATTTAACTTCATGGTGTGTAAATTTTTTATCTTTATTCCTGTTTTTGATTTTCTATTATGGCTATTCATTTAACGGAATATATAGTAACTATATGATAGAAACTATCATATCCAAATGGGAAGACACAGTGCAGTATGCATCTCTACTTGCAAACCAAAGAAACTGTTAACGAAACTGTTAAACATATCTTGACAATAGGATGCTGCACTGTCTTCCATTGTCCATACCTGCAATGTCAGGATACACCTAGGTAGCAGAATGATGGACTTATGGCTGCTTATGAAGGACTATATTACTGTAAATATATGGGGGAAATCAGTTGGGGCATGGAGCTTTTGAAAGGGGCTAGGGAAATCTCAGAGCCAACGGAATTGTATCATAGAATAAAAAAATAAAATTTAAAAGTGCATTATGAAAAAACTTCATGAATTTTAATTATTTTGCACTAAAATAAAGTTATCTTTTAATTCGCTTTCTAAAGTGCCCTCATTACTGGCTGTGACCTTCAAAAAGTTTCTTGTTTTACCTATTTCATTGAGTTGTGTTAAAGTACAGAACCTGGTCTTCCCACAAGACAGGAAGGTAGAAGGGGCAGCTGAGCTCTCTAGGGTTCCTTCCTGTTATCTCCGGGTCTATAGAACATGGGTTTGGTTCCCTTTGCTCTCAACATAATTAGACTCTTTGCCTAATCCTGGCTTGTAACAGTTCAGGGGACCAAGGCTAACCAATTACACGCAATGAATACAATACTTTCACATGCTAATAACATACACACCAGCTGCCATGATAAGGAATATCAAACCATTTAAGGAATGAAAGGCATGGTAGCTCTTCTCCACCTACTTCCCAGGAAAACGATCAATATTACTTTATTACTTTTCTTCATTGTATCACCCTTACATTAAAAAGCCCATATAATATTTTTTAAAGATTTAATGTATTTTTTTGAAAGGCAGAATTAAAGTGGAAGAAACAGAGATGAACGAATGAATGTAGGTTTCCACCCATTAGTTCACTCCTCAAATGGCTGGGACAGGATCAAGCCAGGAGCCAGGAGGTTGTTTTGGGGTCTCCCATGTGGATATTGGGACTCAATAATTGGCACCATCCTCTACTGCTTTCATAGGCTTATTAGGAGGGAGCTGGATTAGAAGTGCAGCAGCTAGGACTGAAATCAGCACTCATATGGGAAGCTGGCATTGCAGGCAGTGGCTAAACTTACTATGCCACAGTGCCAGCTCTGATAGCCCACATTATATTAAACTCCTTTCAAAGACCAAGTCACTCCCCTCTGAGGAGGCCCGCATTCTGACTGTGGAGTATAAACTTCAGCTTTTTCAGTAAACTAATCGCTGCTGGTTATTTACCATTTGCAACTCACAGATTGTTTCTTGGCAAGAACCAAGGAGTACAGCAGTGCTTGATGTTTGGTGCAGGGATAGTTATTACATAGCACCTTAGTGTTAGGAGCAGCAGAGTGCAAGTATCATTATAATATACATTGCTATATGTTCCACTTAGTCCTCATTTGACAATAAGGAGACTAGTTTGGACAGGTAAGCAATGAGTGAATATGCCCGCAGATCTGACTCTAGGGAAGCTCCTTTCCCAGGTGGCATGTCATCACCTTGTAACAAAGCTCACCAGGTCAGGAAACCTCTAAACACTGTCACAGCTATGCTGGGCAGCATTCGCACCCTTAGGTTCCAGTGTTTTATCACAACCACCTTCCAACTGTTCTAGAGCCTCCAGACCCTGCTGAGGGACACCACCTCAGCTGTGACAGCCTGGAGACCCAGCTGCTGGAGATGATGTTAGAACATAAGCTTCATTTGGAATTTGAGGGCTCTTATTTTTGATTAGTTGAAGTGTGACTCTTAGCAATTATACTAGAGTTGAGAAGGATGATTTTGCTGGCTTAATTGCGTTCTATTTGAATAGAATTCCAAGCACTTTGCTTGAAAAATAATAGACTTAATTCTGCAGCTTTTATGCTATTTCTACTTCAGAACCAAGCTGTCTTAACGAGCATCTCCTCTGACTAAATCTGTGTGGAAAAATTCTTAGGGTAGGACTACAAACGACGTGCAGAATAAGAGATCAACCTTCCTCTCTAGTTTGTGTGTCTCACATTTCACTTAGACTCCAAAACCCACGTCTAAGCCAAGTCACACTAAATTTGACATTCAAGAAACAGAACCTAATAAATGTAGGCATTTCAATTGTCCAACTGCTGGTTCATAAATGAATCTGTTATGAAAATAGAAGCAAAGTAATCTAAAACCAGTGGACTACCATACTGACAATTTTCTACTAGTTTAATTCTTATATTTTGGAGTTGGGTTGCTTGTATAGCATGCTTCCCTAAAGGAAGCAGATATGCTTTTAAGGTGGTGGACAAGAGATACTATCTTGCTTGAGAAAATACCACAAACCTTGTTTAACCTGGTCTGCATCTCCTATGTGTATACAATTGGCCATAAGAATTGATAAGCAAATCATTTCTGTTTAAAATGCCCCCTTCACTGGGTTTTCCCTGATGTCCAAAATGTGTGTATCCTCATTATTTTTCTGAAAGTTCCATCATCTTGTTTTAACAGAGTCTAATCATATTTCTTATTTTTTTTTAAGTTCCTGCTTTCTTAGGAAAGCTCGTTGGAACACCATTACAGTATGTTGCCCTCCACCCAGAATTCCAAGCCCCTCCTCCCAGAATTCCAAGCCCCTCCACCCAGAATCTACCTCATCACGCCAGCATTTTCACGTATCTGCTCTCTTCTACCTCATCTGCAAAGTTACCTTAAGCTTCAGATCTGGGAATAGCATGCAAGCATTGTTCATAACTCTTCATTTGGCCACATCATAATAAGGTTTCTGCAAAACACTGTAACTTCAAGTGTTTGGTCTTCTGTTATGCCCGAGCAAACAGGCTCAACCTAATTCAGTAATGAGAACATGGTATTAACAATTTAATGTAAACCCAGCAACAGCACTGCAAAAAAAAATCAGCATTCAATTTTCCATGGACTTTAGGTAAATATCATCTAAGCCAGTTCATTGTATGTCTCAGGAAACTGGGGTCCTGGGACATGAACTCGCTGTTCATCCTCTGGAAATCTTATCTGGCATCTGTCTGGTACTCTTCCACAAATTCATAGTATTTACTCCCAATGTTTGTGCTTAACATTGAAATGTCTAATAAAGGATATCCTACTTAAGTGACAACCATTTGAAAAGAAATATCTAATTTAAATAAATGGTTTCAAAATAGACCCTGTTTTCCTAAACTTTATTTTTTAAATTTGTCTCCTCCTGTATGGAAACACTATTAAGTAATGGGTTGTATTCTTGGTAAGATGTATCCTTAGGTGAATCACACATATATTTAATAAAAAATCACAATGAGGCACAATTTGTTCTGTTACTCTGTGTTCAACATCATCCCATAAGACATGGTAATAGGAGCTATTGATCTTGCTGCTGGATGCCTGGGCCCTGTGTCCGCACAGTGTCTGTTGGGACTTTGCCCTGATGTGCCAACCCCCACTACAAGTATGCTGACTTTCAAGACATATGGTGGAGTTAGATGATTCCACTAAGAATTTACTGTGGCATAGAAAGTCATCTCAGATATGGGAGACAGTGTTCACTTATTAAACCTCTTCAGGCCCCTTCTGTATAGGCCCTTTAAGTACTAATCTCTCTCTATTTTTTAAAGGATTTATTCATTTGAAAAGCAGAGAGAGAGAGAGAGGGAAAGAAAGGGAAAGGAAGAGGGAGAGAGAGAGAGAATTTTCCATCCACTGGTTCACTCCCAAAATGATCACATTGACCAGCCTGAGGCTAAGAGCCAGAAGCTTCTTCTTGGCTTCCACATACAGGGGCCCAAGGACTTGGACCATCCTTTGTTGTTTTCCCAGGCACAATAGCAGGGAGCTGAGTTAGACCTGGAGTTGCCAACTCAAACTGGTGCCCACATGGGTTGTCAGCACAGCATTCCATGGCTTAATGCATTGTGCCTCAGTGCAGCTCCCCTGCAAGTACTATGTACTATAAATCTCACAAAGCTGTGTTTCACTTGGAGCTTTGAGGAAGCTGATTTCTTTACTCAGGGCTCTTCACCACACACACACACACACACTTTTTTCCTCATATCATCATGCATCAGATCATAGTTGATTATAATTTCACCACCAGCGTCACTCTCTACCTGTATTAGTATTATTGTAACAAATACCACAAACTACATCGCTTAAATGACAGAAATATCTTTTATATTTCTGGGGGCTGGAAATTCAGGATGCAGGCAGGGGCCAGGAGGACCATGCTCATGCTAAAGGCACTAAGCAAGCACCTATTCCAGGTCCTTTAGCTACTTCCTGATGACTCACAAGGAATCTTTGGCATTCCTTGACTGTAGCAACAAACCAATAATCCTGATGTGATATTCTCCCTGCGTGCCTGTCTCAGGGTCCAAATTTCCCCTCTCAGAAGGACACTAGTCATGGTAGACTAGCGGGTTCTACACTAATCTAGCATAATGTCAATTTAAATATGAAATTGCCCTATTTCTAACTAAGATCACAGAAGTAGCGGGGTCAAAACTTCAACATCTGAATTTTGGAGGATATGATTCAACCCATAACACTACCTGTAACATCACAGTTTTGTAAAAAGTTGGTCTTTGTTATAGTTTTTTAAATAATGGCAGTAGAACAACAGCACTACCGTGATAAAGAAACTATAGTATGTTATTTTTGATATTTTAACTTACGGATATTTTGAAATATAGACAAAAATAGACCCAGTGACATTAAGGAACTCCCATGTTTTTACTTCCAAGTTTCAATATTTATAAGCTCAATGGTCAAGCTTATATTTTATGTGTATATATACCACTTTTACAGTGTTTAAAGTATTTCTCATGACCTCCTTTTGTTCATGTACCAACTGTAAAAGCTAGGTTATGTAGTTTTATAGCAAAATTGTGTTACTAATAAATTGCTACTTTGATATCAATGCCATTTCCGAGATAGGGGAGAAAACTAAGAAAGGACGATGGTATGCCTCTATGCATGTTTTATTGGACTTCTGTGTATTCTAAATCATTAATAAAAGGAGGAGACAGGACCCTGGCATGTTGCAGCTTCAGCTTTTATTCAAACTGCATGAAAGCATTTTACAAGAAAACTGTGAGGATAAGTTGCTGGTTTCTAATTTCCTAGAAGGAATAAACTTGTTCCCGATTAATTCTATAAAAGTAAGAACTTAACAAACTACCTGTAATATCACATTTTCACACAATAGCTACAAATGTCTACATTTTTAAAGCATCATAATTTAGAGTAAATGTAGGCTAAGAGTGATCTTTGTAAAGGATTCAAATGCATGAAAATAAACCAAATCAGCTATTAAATTTGTGGTTTAGATGTCACTTTCTGACAGTTGTCAATGAAACTGTCACGTATCCCCGGAATTTGAGGCTATCAGAAAATTTAACTTGATACCATTTTTCCACATAATTGCACCTCATAGTTTCAACACAGAGGATTCATGTTCCTATGTGTGTGGGTATTGATTATCAACACTTTCACATCAGTGTAGACAAATTAGTTGTGGTTCTCTTCATAGCTCAAACACATAACTACATTGTTGTCATATAAATATTTACTCATCACAGCATATGGATTTTTTTCTTCCTTTCCTACTTGACCTAGAGTAACAAAAATGTCACCAAATGCTCATTTGAAGATAGTTTTAGTCATCCTAGCAAAACCCCTAGGCCCACATGTCAAATGGGATCAGTTCAAAACACAGTATTCTGGGGTCACAGCAGCAAAATGTAAATGCTTTGTGATTATTTGATAGATTTTGTGCTAACTCCCCAGATGGGGAAAAATTTTTTTTCACGTTTGTTTATTTGAGGACAACCACTGAATACTGAAATGCAATAGCTGATGCCAGCAATGGAAGGCTTCATTAGTACAGATGAAGCCATGCTCATTATGTTACACAAATAATTAGAGAGATTAAATGAAAGTAAACAGAGAGGATGAACAGAAGCTCTGAAGACAGGTAATTATTTTAATTACTCTAGTGACTTCCTCCAACCTTCGTTATCAGCCACAAAGTTTAAATTTTTTACTGTAAGAATACCATGGGTATATGGAAAAGTATTATAGACCCAGGGATTGTGCCTCACAAAGCAACATCTTCAAGTTTCCATTTAAGGGAGATGCTTTCAGCCCAGCATATGATAAATGCCTATTTTTAAAGCATGAATTTCTTTCACCAAAAATGCTTTTTACCTTGGTTTTGAACTTCAAATGGACACCTTGGTAATAATTGTTATATATTTTTTTCCATACCCAGATCTGGGACCACACTTTCATATCAATGTAAAACAACAGCATAGTCTGGAATCATGTCATTCTGACAAACTGAACCTTATATTTGGGGTGAATTAATTATTTCCTCCTCTCTCTACATCAGTTTGGAAGATTCCAGCATATATAGTTTCAGGACTAAGCTTCACTACAAGTTGGGAGTACTATTTAATCACATTGTCAGTTCTGTTTCAAAGGGACATTATTTTTTTAAAAAAGATTTATTTATTTTATTACAAAGTCAGATATACACAGAGGAGGAGAGACAGAGAGGAAGATCTTCCATCCGATGATTCACTCCCAAAGTGAGCCGCAACGGGCCGGTGCGCGCCGATCCGATGCCGGGAACCTGGACCCTCTTTCGGGTCTCCCACTTGGGTGCAGGGTCCCAATGCATTGGGCCATCCTCGACTGCTTTCCCAAGCCACAAGCAGGGAGCTGGATGGGAAGTGGAGCTGCCGGGATTAGAACAGGTGCCCATATGGGATCCTGGGGCTTTCAAGGCGAGGACTTTAGCCGCTAGGCCACGCCGCTGGGCCCAAAGGGACATTATTTTTGCGTGATAATTATCATTAATCAAAACCTCCTGTGTTAAGATAGTCTCGTAACCTGTATTTAAAGACCACCAGATCATCAGATCCTTCACAAAATACTTTGCCTGATGTATCCCACTGAATATTTACAGGAGTCCAAAGGAGTAGGTATTAACCCAGCTTGCCGGGAGGAAACTGAGGCTTTGAAAGCTGCACCGAGAAAGTAGCCCAGCTGGGAACCAAACTCAGGTAAGCCTGGGTGGAGATGCTGACAAGGTTGGCGGATAAACCAAAGTGAACACGTTGTTCTGGTTAAGCCTTGTGCTGTGTGGGATCAGTGAATTCTGGGCACCAGCTAAAATCTCAAATTCCAAATTGATTGATTTTGAAATGACCATGTGTGTCTGAATGGTCCTGATTCCTGAAGATGGCGATTGGCTTCTAGGTTTTAGGGACAGTTGAAACTAGCATGAGGATTTAAAATACAATTCAGTAACCACTTGAGTTCTATTCCAGCTAACACAGGGCATTGCTCCTCAAATTGAAAATCCCAACAGGTGACTTAAGTGACCTTGTTCGTGGGGTGGCCGGAGGACTGTAAGTGGTGTGTCCTGCTTTATGGTTTCAGCGACAAGCCTCACACTTCCTTCCCATCCCTCTCGCCAGTGGTGACAAAGACTGCCCAGGACGTGTCTTACCCAGGCATTACATTCAGAGGCATATTGTGCCACTGGAAAACAGGGAAAGGAAGCCAATAGATGCCTGGGGGCTGAAGATGTGCTAATCTGCAATTTCAGTGATGAGTTGTGAGTGACTTAAAGGAACTTGGGACAGGAAGTTCATTGGCCCTGCCAGGGTTGGGGGTTTGAGGTTGGATAGGGTGTTGGTCTGAAACTTCCTTCCTAGGTTTCAGAATCTGAAGGGGAAGTCAGAGAAATTCACAGACCGTCAAAGGTCTGATTAAAGGCAGCAGATGCAAAGTCGGAGTGAGCAAACAAGTATGGGAAAAGCTAAGCGCCGACAGCCCCCGCAGCTCACCACTGAGCTCTCAGAACGCCCAGTAGCAGAGCTTCTCTGAACAAACTATAAAGAATGTACCAAAGAAAGATGGGTTCAAAAACGACAATCAGCTTGGGGGAGAGGAGTTTTCACGCAGCTTTGCCAGCATCACCCCAGCAAGCCTGGCCTAGGTTCCTTTCTTCCAGGTCCATCACAGATAGCCAGGAACTCCCGCTAATAGAAGAGCACCAGCTGATTCTATTTGTCATCAGGCGCTCCGTTTGAATTTGATGGGTGCGTAGGTGGATGGGTGTAGCAAGGCCAGCCCCGCCCCGCTGGGCTGCGTGGCGTGCAGAGATGAAGCCTCCTGCTCTCGGCACCACAGCCTTGTCCTCTCCCCACTTGGCTGTCGCCATTGATCTCGGAGAAATCCCTCTTGAACCCCAGGCTTCTGCATCGCATCCTCATCCAGAAACTGGAGGTCGTTCTACTTCTCCTCTTCGCAAGAATCGTTGGGGAGGGTCAAACAAAACAATTCCCCCGACAGCGAACTGCGGGGACTTCTGATTGCCAAAGGAAAATAAGTTAAGCCTGCTCAGCTGGAGTTCTTAGGACCCTTCCTTCTACTTCACCCCACCCCACCTGACCCCGCCCCACCCAGATAGCTGCGGTCAGGTGGCCACCACGCTCTGATGCTTATGACCGGTGCTCTCCACGGAACCTCTCCCGTGGCACCCGTCCACCTCCGTGTCTGTTGTAGATTTCTAACCTGGATGAGAACGCTGGTTTTGCCGCCAGGGCTCCCTACACCCCCACCACGCAGCTGGGGGCTCCAGAACGGATCCCTTAGACGCCATCCCCTTCCCCCCTCCCCCCGGTTCTCTCCTCTCACTCTTCACCCTCGGTCTTCAGAGTTTCTCACACGTGAATGGATTTTCCGGGCTGATCTCCAGGACCTTGCAGGATTTCAGCAAGCTAAGCGCGCGCCGAGGTCGTACGGCCCCAGCGGGGACCGGCCTCCCGCCTCTTTCTCGCTCCCTTCCTCCCTCCGCGGTGCAGCAAGCCGCGGCGGCCGCCTCCCCAGCCGGCTCGCGAGGCCGGCCGCGCACACCCCCTCCCTCCTAGCAGCAACGCTGCCGCCTTCCCACCGGAGGACTGGGAGGACGCCGGAGTCTGCAGCGCCCCCGCCCCCTCGCCTTTTTTTTTTTTTTTTTTTTCCTTTCTTTCGCGGCTTGGGGATCCTGGCTGCCGGAGCGGAGAGAGCTGCTGAGAAGCGACCAGAGCGACGGACGGGAGCGCACGGTGCCGCGGCGGCGCGCGCGCGAACAGCGCTGGGGATCAACAGCCCCGGAGTCCCCCTCCGGGTCGTTGGCGCCCCGCACCCGGGAGGGTGAAGAAGGAAAAGCCCTTGGCGCCCCGGAAGGGGTCCCGGAAAGGGTCTGCAGTCCCTTGGCCCGCAGAGCCGCGGGACGCCAGCTTCCAAGCGCACCCCGTGCCGGCTCCCACTCTTCGAAAAAAGCGCGGCGAGGACCGAGGCCGGCCCCACACAACTCCGGGGCCAGCCACGCGCCGCTGGACCGAGTTGCGCTTCTTGCCAGCTCATTTGGGGAGCCGGGCAACCCGCGGTGCTGACGGGCGCTCCCCGTGGCTCTGGCTTCTGCGCACCTGCGCGGAGCCCCCACGCCCAGGTGCTGAGCCCGCGAGGCTCGGGGTCCCCGCGGCCGCCAGGGCGCCCATGGAAGACAGCGCGCTGATCACCGCCGCCGTCCAAGCCGCACTCCGGGGTCACTAGGCTCGCCCCACTCAGTGGTTTCGGAGCATCATGAAGTCCGCGCTGTTCAGTCGCTTCTTCATCCTCCTGCCCTGGATCCTAATTGTCATCATCATGCTCGACGTGGACACGCGCAGGCCGGCGCCCCCGCTCACCCCGCGCCCCTACTTCTCTCCGTACGCGCTGGGCCGCGGGAGCGCTCGCCTCCCACTCCGCAGGGCCGGCCCCGGGCGCGGCACGGAGAAACGCAACGAGTCTCGGGCCCAGCCACCGCCCCAAGCGCAGCTGCCCACCATCTATGCCATCACGCCCACCTACAGCCGGCCGGTGCAGAAAGCCGAGCTGACCCGCCTGGCCAACACGTTCCGCCAGGTGGCGCAGCTGCACTGGATCCTGGTGGAGGACGCAGCGGCGCGCAGCGAGCTGGTGAGCCGCTTCCTCGCGCGGGCCGGGCTGCCCAGCACGCACCTGCACGTGCCCACGCCGCGGCGATATAAGCGGCCCGGGCTACCCCGCGCCACGGAGCAGCGCAACGCCGGCCTCGCCTGGCTGCGCCAGAGGCATCAGCACCAGCGCGCGCAGCCCGGCGTGCTCTTCTTCGCCGACGACGACAACACCTACAGCCTGGAGCTTTTCCAAGAGGTTAGAGTCGCTCCACTGGGCCAGGGAGGGAGCTGGGGCATCGTCAGGAAGGGGCCGCGGGCCGGCTGGGGAAGCCGGCAGCTGCGCTCATTTCACGTCGTGCACGGGCTGCACTTTGGAGTTCTCAGCTCTCCGTGCGTGCCTTCGGGACTCGGGTGGAGCCGCCGCTCAGCTACTGTCCTCAACCCCTGGCTATGTGGATGGGGTGGATGAGACGACCACTGTAGCTTTACCGTCTAGAGATCGGGTAGAGGGACTAACACAGTGTAAGGCGCAGGGACCTGGCTCCGATTCGTGTACGCGTGGAGCCTGGGGAAAGAAGGGCCAGTGTGGCTGGGCTGCTTGTGCGCTGATGCCCTCGCGTGCCTACAGGTGTGAGGCACACCTGTTGAGATAGTGACTGGCAGTGAACCAGCAGTCTCCTTTCTCTCCTGTTGCCCTCCTCGTGGAAGTGGTTGTGCGTGAAACACTGGCGTCCAGGGAAAAGTCCCATGGACCCCCATGAGTAGCTGTCGGAGAAGACCCTCTCTGGCCAAGGAGTTGAGATGGTCCCGCTAGGCCAGTTCCGTACCTCCCACGCTCACTTCTCCAGGTTTCCTTAACAAGTTAACCAGGCCATAATTGCACGGGCCTCTGCATCCTGTTGGTGTGGGTGGGGTCCCTAGGCCTTGGAGTGTGCTGCGGGTCGCCTGGAAGGCCACCCGAGGAGTACTGAGTGGAATTTCGGTTGTATGTTGTGGTTTGTGTAGTAGCAGCAGCAGCAGTAATTACCTGCAGATGAGGCTGGGTTGTGAGGTGTTGTCAGTTGTCAATTAGAGCAAAGTGGAATCTCGAATTCCTTGTCACCCCCCAAAATTGTTGCTCCTCTGCACCTTAAATCCTTTGAATTCTCGTTTTTGAGAGCAACTGCAGCCTTCTCAACTGGAGTTTGAGAAAATACTGAGCCAGACACTGAGAACTCCGTGGGTGATCTAAGTGCCAAGGAGCAGCTAGTCCACACACACACACACACACACACTCTCTCCCCATTTTGCTTTCTTAACCTCAGGCGGAGCTACTCTGCATCCTTCCAGGTTAATTTTTCTGTCTGACTGGCTTTTAAAAATCCATTTCTTAGAGGTAATTGCTGACTCCTTCACCTTCATCAATAAAAGACGCAGTAGCTTCCGTCTTCTCCCCCATTTCGCTGCGTAGTGCTTTTTTCCCCATACGTGTCCAAAGAAATAAGTTCACCATTTTATGGGGTAGTCTTTGTTACAAGTCAGGTTAAAGGTACAATCTGAGTTTGAACTTGGACTTTTATTTTGATGCTGCATCAATTCTCTTTCTCCAGAAAGAAGGGGCTTGTATCCTGAAGCGAATACCTTCATCTTTCAATGCCCATCATTTTAAAATGCAATGTCCCCTTCCTATATAAATTAGAAATGGCCTTTCCTGTGAAGCAGGTGGCCTTATTGAGGTAAAATGGCGCACCTCAGCATTAACCTTGTTGGGCTGGATTGTGAAATGGTACCAGCTGCTGGCCTATTGCTGTGAGGTGTCGGATGGTGGGAGAGTGGACGCACACAGGCACCCCAGCAGGTTCAGAGCAGTCTTCCTTGGTTGCTTCCCGAACTGAGCAAAGGGCTTGTTGGTGGGCAATGTCAAGCTGCAAGAAAAAAAAATAAATGAAGGGTTTTTTTGTTTGTCTTTTTTTTTGGGGGGGGGGGGCAGGCTTAGTGATCCACAGGTTGTAGGGGAGATGATAAAGGGAAAAGTAGTATGGACACAATGGAAGGTATAATGAAATTTCCAAGATATTAACATTTTATCTGATTGGAAATAATAAAACACTTTAATCTTAAAATGAGGATGTACACCCATTGCTTATGGAGAAGTTGTTTGTTGTTTTTAAATTGGAGAGGATTGTGGTTCCTGGACTTGACTCTTGAGTGAATAGCACCTTTCTTTGTGGTAGACCCCTCCCACACCCCCAGCAGTGATGTTTCCACCCTATTAGACCTCTCTGCCATAATGTGTGTTGGTACCATTTTCTTTACCAACACTCCCCTCCCTGCTGCCATGAATACCAAGCCCCACTAAACACATTAATCAGTGAAATTTTTAAAATCTTTTCTTTTCTGAGGGATTCCATCTGCTGATTCACTCCCCAAATGCCTGCAACAATTGGGGCCAGGTTAGGCCATAGCCAGGGCTCCTGAACTCCATCTAGGACTCCACGGGGTGACGGGGCCCCAAGCACCTAGACCAGCACCTGCTGCTTTTTAGGGTGTGCATCCCAGGAAACAGAGCCGGACTCAAAGCGCTCTGATGTGGGGTGTGAACTGGTAAGCTTCATCTTCACCACACCACCAAGTGTCCACTCCCTACATTAGTGGAATGTGTGTATTCCAAGACACGGGCACTTCCCAGAATTTAATGATCAGTTTCTATCTTTGGCTTTTCAGTAGACTGATGTATCATATTTGTGCACCATACTTGTGCTTGGAGGATTCCTCATGGATTACAGGGTAGATACTGTTCTTGGAGGAAAGGGAGGAGTGGATGAAGCTCAAAAAACCTGCAGCCTCTTGAGGAAAGAAGTGAAAATGCTAATGAGGGAGGCAGTAGGCCTGAGCATCCTCCCATTTCCCAGTCCTTCATGTCGTGCATGCACACACATTTTTAAGTAGTTCACAGTACTTAAGAAAATGTCCCATGTCAGGCTTCATTTTTTATTCACAGCGCTTCTGCTTTCCATGGTTGATGTTAAAAGTAGATAAGATAAAAGGAAAAATGAACCAGGTACAAATTAGCTCACTATGTATTGGCTGCCAGTGAAGGAAAGGAATGGGTGAAAGGTGTCCAAATTAAATTAGAGACACAACAGGCAACCTGGGCTTAATTATTCCTCCTGAGAACTGGAAGGGTGTATTTTTTTCCCCTCCCATGCAGCTAACTCATTTTCAGCCTCCTTTTTCAACCGAGCTATGCTGCCAGGAAAGAACTATTTGCATTGAACCATCCTGTGTTAACAGCCAAATCCATTTGCAAGTGATGCTGAGTGTGTCACAGACACTGGGAGGGAGTGGCAGGGGAGCTTTCAGTTCCTCGCCAACCCTGGGCATTCCTGTGGCACTCGTTGTTGTGCACAAGGGATCCCAGGTGAGCCTGCCTGCCTGCCTGCACATCCCATCGATCCAGCTCTCTGGATCCGCGGATGTGCAAAGGAGTTAAGCTGCTTTAATAAAAGCCACACTACAGATCAACGTGACTTGCTTTCTTGTCATATTTTCAATAACAATAACAAGTATTGACCAGCCCTCTGTTCTCACTAGGAAACCTTCAAAGATTTCCCTCACGGGGATGCTTCTCAGGTGAAGCTCACATCACCTTTGGAAAACAATTGAAAGGTAAAAAAAAAAAAAAATAGCACTTTCTAAGCAAGCACAGAAACATTTTTAACTCTGAAGTTAGACTGGAAGATGGACAGACTCTGAGATACTCGGCGTTAGTGAAAGGAGCTAATAAATCTTCATCTTGGAGGTCTCTGCAAAGCAGTGAGGTCCAGAGGCCCCTTGTTAGAGGTTTTCTGTTGCACATTCTTAAGCTTGTGTGTACTAGAAAAGTAAAGGTGGAGTTTAATTCTGTCTTGTAGATTTTCCTTTGTAGATTTTGCTTTGCCCTTTACAAGCTTCTGCTTGAGAGCCATGGATATTTGCATTTACACTGTTTGATACTTTTCCCTCTAAATAGTAATTCTGTATAGGTCTTCTGAAAGGAAACCTCAGCTTACATATACTACACACTTATACAGTCACTTGAGTTGGGGTAGTTGTGTTTTTAAAGCTAAGAAGCCTTTAATTCCCTTCAGTGGAGTATAAAAATGTTCCCTGAATTATGTCCCTTGTATTTTCTCTCCTAAAAATGCATTAATAGTAGTGCCATAGGTCTGATAAAATATGAGAATTTTAAAACAATGTGTTTATAAAACTGTCAATTGTCTTTGCCTGTAAATGTTAAATCTGTAGATCTCTCTTCCTGGTGTACAGTACTTGAATTCCATCTTATTTTTGAGTGTATCCTTTGGGATTCGCAGTTTTCATTTGACCTTTGATGTTTTAATGGACCAGGAATTGCAATTTGGGCTTAAAAGACATCCTCCCTTCCTCCTTTTCCTATTATCTTTTCTCAATCAATCTTCCTGTTCAGCCTACTTTTTCTGATACTCTTTCAGGACTAGATACATGAATATGTTCACATCATTGTTTGGTGTGATAAACATTGTGTCTTTTCACCAGGTAAGCTCTTTGCTTCTTCCTTAAAACTAAAGAAGGTGGCTTCATTTTCTTCTATCTGCTCTGCTTCTAAATTACAGGCTGGTGAATTTTATCATGTGTAAACAGTAATGGAATAGTAGTTCCTTTGCTATTTCCATCTTAAATGTTCCAGTTGGTATGCAAATTATGTGGGATATTTAGCACCAAATTCAATAATGCTGATATAACTACTCCAAACCTTTTGGGCTATGATGGAATGTTTGTTCAGTCTGTGGAAGTTAACACATTATTGTAAATTGATTAGCAGTGCTGTTGATGTGTGAAATTTATGTTTTGCGTGACTCTCAAATTTCCCCCCAAAACCAAAATTATAATACCACTCCATAGATGGTAGTAGATTTTAATAGGTTTCTAATTCACAGAAATCAGTAAGACAACTGATCATTCATGTCTGATAATCTTTGTACACAATTTAGAATAAATGTTAACTATTTCCTTTGTCATGAATGTAAGTAAAAGCTAGTTGACATTAACCAAGTATTTACTATGGGAGTATTTCCCAACCTTAATGTTTTTGCACATGTTAATTTAGTCCTTACAACACGTCCTGATGTAGTTATAGTACTATCCCTGTTGTAGCAGTTTTCCCCCCACCGTAATACTGATATTTAGGCATGAATACAGTCCTTGGGTAAGTACAGAGTTTGTAACAAGTGCAGCCTGTTCATAATGTAGTTGTCTAAAGCTCTAAACAGTATAATGAGTACTCTTATTTGGGAAGAATTTGAAGCAGTCATGTGACTACTTTGTGGCAGAGGAGTTTGTCCCCGCATCCTCTGAATCTAGAGCCTGTACTTACTGCCCTGAAGCTCATTCAGCACATGGAGTCAGGTGAAATGATGGCATTGTAAGAAGTCAAGAATTTGATTAACGAGAGTCTTTTGGTATGTTGCTATATGGTATTCTGCCACTTTCTCTGTGTATTTTCATTTACTTGAAAGGCAGAGTGACAAGGAGAGGGAGGAACAGAGGGGTAAGAGATGGAGAGAGAACACCCATCCATTGGTTCACCCGCAAATTCCCAAAACAGCCAAGGCTAGACCAGAGGGAAACCAGGAGCCCCAAACTCTATCCAGACCTGCCACTAGGGCAGCAGGGGACCAAGCACTTGTACCATTATCCTTTTCCTCCCAAGATGCATTATCCAAAAGCTGGATGAGAAGTGAAGTACCTGGGACCCAGTCAGCCCTCCCATATGCAATGTTGGTGTCACAGTGTACTAACCTGAACATCCGCTCTTACTCTACCATTCTTTGAACTCAAGTGTTTCTTGGTTAGGTCAGCTTTTATTTTTGTCTTTTGAATGCTCTATAAATTTTTAACTGACAAAGATTATATTTGTAATATAAAAACATGTTTTGATACTTGTGTACTTTGTATGATAACTAAATTCAACCAATTAACGTGAAGATTTTCTCAGACAATTTTAAATTATTTAGATAATTTCATGTATTTCACAATACAGATTTCGGAGCACATTGATACTTCCCAGCCTGCCCTCCCTACCTCCTGCCAGTATTCCTCAGGTACCATCCTCCTTCCTTGTTCATTCCTTTTTAATTTTTTCTGTGGAGACATAACTTCAGCTCACAATCACAGGTTTAGAACTCTATTACTTAGAGTTCAAAAAGTAGCAAACAGAAAAAACACTGTTCCTCAAGAGTACAAAGAGTGCAGGTGATAACCAAATCTCAACATGCCAGTCTCACTTCTATAGACTACATTTTTTGTACTCTGTATTAGTTACCCAAATCAGGGAAAACATGGTATGTGTCTTTTGGGGACTAGTTTCTTTCACTAAGCATAATGACTTCTAGTCACATCCATTTTATTGCAAAAGATAATATTTAAATTTTTTCACATTTTTCCATAGCTTACATATACCATATTTTCTTTACTGTCAGCACTGTTGGACATCTGGATTGACTCCATATCTTAGCAGTGGTGGTTTAAGCTACAGTAAACATGGACGTACACATATCTGTCTCATAAGCTCATCTTATTTCATTTGGGTAAGATCCCAGATGTGGGTCACATGGTAGATTTTCAGATTTCTGAGGAATCTCTATACTGTCCTCTATAATGGATTTGTTACTTTATGTTCTCACCAGTAGTGAATTAGCGGGCATTTTTCCTCCCACATCCTCTCCAGCATTTATTGTTTTATGGTTTAGATGATAGTTATTCTAACAGGGGTGAGGTAAAACCTCATTATGTTTTCAATTTCCATTTCCCTGATAGCTAGTGATCTTAAACACTTTTTCATGTATCTTTTGGCTATTTGAATTTTATCTTTGAAAATTGCTGATTTGTGTCCTTTGCTCATTTTTTAAAAATTTTTGATTTTGAATTTTTGAATTTTATGGTACAATTTTGTAGAGACTGGGATTTCCCACCCCCCCCAAAAAAAACTCCACCCTCCAACAGATTTTCCCCATGTTGCTACAGTAGTAAAGTCCTTCATAAGGAGTCATAATTCCATCAGTCTGCTGTTTAAGTGTACCCTGACATTGCTGGTACAGACAGTGTCAGACAGTGCAGCATCCCGGTGTCTACACATCTCCAACAGTTTCACTGGGAGTCCATCTTTGATTTGGAAGCAGGGTTGCATATTGCATTGTATCCTCACATCTGAATGTGGTAGTCTCTATTACTCCATCATAATACATTCCCATAAATGAGAAGCCACGGAATAAGATTAAAAAACCGGTATGAGTTAGAACAACACAATTACAGAACCATGAAAAAATGTGCCTCTGAGTAACCCACACATGGGTGACAAAAAGAAAATGCAAAAGTCTCTTGGATAAAATGATGCCACTGTGTGCTTTGCTCATTTTTAACTGTGTTGTTTTGTTGAGTTTCTTGAGGTCTTATGAATTCTGGATATTCTCTATCAATTGTATCTTTTGTGAATATTTTCTTCCATTCTGTTTGTTGTCTCTTTGTTGCCAATATCTTTTGCAGTCCAGAAGCTTCTTAACTGGTTGTAATTCCGTTCGTCTGTGTTTAATTACCTGTTGCTTCTAGAGTCCTTCCTAAGAAATCTTTGCGCAGGCCCAGAGTTGAAGTTTTCCTCTAAAAATGTTATGGTGTCCACATATCATGTTTTTAGATCTTTGATCCACTTTGAGTTGGTTTTTGTATAAAGTGTGTGGCAGGAGTCTTGTTTCGTACTTCGGTGTGTTTCATGCACCATTTGTTGAGGAGGCTTGGTTGGTTCTTCCTGGACTGATTTCAGTTTGCTTGTCAAATCAGTTGACTGCAGATGTGTGCATTCATTTGTGGTACTTCTATTCTTTCAATTGATCTGCATGGCTATATCTGTGCCAGTTCAAGGCTGTTTTTTTTTTTTAAACACCTTTATTTGCTTTAAAAACATAAGACTTCTTGTACAATAAAGCATAAGCATGTTTCATCTACAAAGTCAGAATATCTTCCTCATGGAACACGCAGGAAGAAAGGAAAAACACACACATGGCAAAGTAGTCACAGATTACCTCTAAAATAATTAAGACTTTCGGCCATAAAAATTAATCTTTTGAAAACAAAAGTAAAACAATAACAAAAAGCCATATTTCACACCTGGTACTAACAGTAAACATTCATAGTACAAAATTATCTGTTAAAATCAAATTCCTATATATTGAAAGTATTAATATCATCAAAATACCCATCATACTTAAAGCAATTTACAAGCTTATTGCAATCTCAAAATACCAAAGACATTTTTTTCTCATATCTAGAACATTTTTTAAACTATTTTTCAGATTGGCATCATTTCATAACAGTCACATCAATCACAGCATGAATAACAACAGCAACAACAACAACAACAAATTGTAGCACCTTGATTAAGTAATGTGCCACTAAGTAGGCAGCACATGCTCAACTAAAAGGAAACCCAGAAATCTCTTAGACTATGTTACCATTGCATACTCCATGGGCACTTGATGAACTCCACTAGAGAAAAGAAATTATTTGGAAGCCAACAAACCGACATAAAAACATCAAAACATCTGAGACACAGCCAAAACAGCCAACAGACGCTCAATGGACTATGGGAGTTACCCTTTCCATGTTGGCTTCCTTATATGAGAGAGAATATATGGTATTTATTCTTTTGTGATTGACTCATTTCGCTGAGCATAATGGTTTCTAGTTGGGACCACCTGGTTTTAAATAGAATAATATCGTTCTTCTTGACATCTGAATAATATTCCATAGAGTAGATGTACCACAGTTTTTTTAACCATTCTTCCTTAGACGCACATCTGGTTTGTTTCCATGTCATTGCTATTGTAGATTGTGCTGCTGTAAATATAGGATTACAGATTCCCTTCTCATCTGCAGATTTTACTTCTGTTGGGTATATTCCTAGGAGCAGGATTGCTGGGTCATATGGCAGGTTTATTTGCAATTTTCCAAGCACTCTCCATATGGATTTCCACAATGATTGTACTAGCCTACACTCCCACCAGCAGTGAAGGAGGGTACCTTTCTCCCCACATCCACGCCAGCATGTGTTGTTTTTCAAGTTCTGAATGTAGGCCAGTCTCACAGGAGTTAGGTGGTACCTCAAGGTGGTTTTCATTTGTATCTCTCAGATGGCTAGAGAGCCTGAGCATCTTTTCATATGTTTGTTAGCCATTTCAATCTGTTCTTTTGAGAAATGTCTGTTCCTTTGCCCATTTTGCTACAGGGTTTGTTTTTTCACTATTCCTGGGTTTCTGAAGCTCTTTGTAGATTCTGGATATTAGTCCCCTAGCATTCGTGTAGAATGCAAAAATTTTCTCCCATTCTGTTGGTTGCGTCTTCACTTTTTAAATTATTTCCTTTGCTGTACACAAACTTTTTAGTTTGGTGGAGTCCCATTTGTTCATTTTGGATTTGATCGCCGTTGCTTTAGGCGTCTTTTCTAAAAAGTCTTTCTCTGTTCCTATATCTTGGAGTGTGCTTCCTATGTTTTCCTTTAGTAGTTTAATGGTTTCTGGGTGTAGGTTTAGGTCCTTGAGCCAATTAGAGCTGATTTTTGTATAGTGCGACAGGTGCGGGTCTTGCTTCTTTATTCTGCAAGCTGTTATCCAGTTGTCCCAACAGCATTTGTTGAATAGACCAGGTTTTTTACCTGGATTGTTTTCCATTTTCTTGTCAAAGATTAGTTGACTATACATGTGTGGATTCCCTTCTGGTGTTTCTATTCTGTTCCACTGATCTTCTTCTCTGTTTCTGAACCAGTAACAGACTGTTTTGATAACCACTGCTCTATAGTATGTCTTGAGGTCTGGAATTGTGATTCCTCCGGTTTGATTTCTATTTTTCAAGACAGCTTTAGCTATTCGTGGTCTTCTGTGATTCCAGATGAACTTCTGTATCATCTTTTCTATTTCTGAGAAGAATGTTGCTGGGATTTTGATTGGGATTGTGTTGAATCTATATATTGCTTTTGGTAATATGACCATTTTGATAATGTTGGTCCTGCCAATCCAAGAACATGGTAAGGTTCTCCATTTTTTAAGGTCTTCTTCTATTTCTTTTTAAAATGATTTATAGTTTTCATCATAGAGGTCTTTCACATCTTAACTTAATTCCTAGGTATTTAAGATTCCTTTCCTCTATTTTAAAGGGAACTGTACTTACAATTTCTTTCTCAGCGATGGAATTATTTGTATACACTAGTGCCATTGATTTGTGTTCATTAATTTTGTATCCTGCTACTTTGCCAAAGTCTCTTATGAGCTCCAATAGTCTTTTGACTGAGTCTTTTGGTTCTCCTATGTAGAGAATCATGTCATCTGCGAATAGCGATAATTTTAATTCCTCATTTCCAATTTGTATTCCTTTAATTGCTTTTTCTTGTCTAATAGCTCTAAGAGGTATTAGTCAAGGCTGTTTTGATTACAACTGCCCTGTAGTACTCTTTCAAAGTCTGGTTTTGAGACACCTCCAGCTTTTTGTTGTTTAAGATTGCTTTGGCTATCCAGTGTCTCCTATGTTGCCATATGAATTTTAGCATAGTTTTTCCAAGATCAGGGAAGAATGTCATGAATATTTTGTTTGGGAACAAATTGAATCCATATACTGTTTTCAGTAGTACGGACATTTTGATATTAATTCTACCAATGCACAAACATTGAAGGTTTTTCCCTTTTTCTTCAATCTTTTTCTGTTTCTTTCTTTAATGCTTTGTAATGTTTATTATAGAGGTCCCTCACATCCTTGATTAAATTTATTACAAGATATTTAAATCTTTCACAGCTATTGTGAATGGAACAAATTCTTTGTCAGCCTTGGGATTGTTTGTGACTTTATTGACTTTTGTGTATTGATTTTATATCCTGCAACTTTACCAAACTCTTGTGAGTCTCAATAGTTTTTTTTAATGCACTCTTCTGATTCCCCTGCAAATAGGAATAGCTTGACTTCCTCCTTTCCAATTCATATCTCTTTCATTTTTCTTTCTTGCCAAGCGACTAATTAAAACTTCCAGGACTGCATGGAAAGCAGTGATGGGAGTGGGCGTCTTTGTCTGGTTCTAGATCTTAGTGGAAGTGCTTCCAGTTTTTTGTATTCAGTGTGATGCTAGCTATGGATTTGCATATATTGCCTTGATTGTGATGAGGAATGTTCTTCTAATGTAATGTCTCTACTCTGAAGACTCTTGCAAAATTCTCTACAACTCTGTGCCGAGAATGTGCTATCAAAATCGGCATATCTTTTCCCCATTCAGCCATCTGAGCTCCTCCCACAACTGTATCAGTTATCTCTTTCTGTAGTGAGAACATTTAAAATCTACTCTCAAAAAATTTCAATATATAATACATAGTTTGTTGCCACTGGCAAGTTGTGCTTTTCTCTTTAAATTATTTTAATTCTTTAGTAAAAAGGCAAAAGATTTGTTGAATCTGTGAATTTTACCTTTTTGCACTTCCTGTTCACTTTTTCTTTAAGTCTTGAGATTCATGAATAGATCATTTATATGAGACATTTTGATTATAAGCAACTGATGTTGTAAACGTCCCTTTCGACACTGTTTATGCTACATCTCATGGACATTGATATTTTTATTTTTATGGTAATTTCTTCAGATTCTTTTCTCTTATTCTTCAGTGCCACATGAGTCATGCAATAGCATCATTTCAAGAAGGTTTTTTATTTTCTCTTTCATCACTTTAGTGAAACATTGGTCATTTTGTAGCATGTTTGACTTCATGTTGCTGTAAATTTTGTGTATTTCTCTGTTGTGGACGTTTTCTGGCTCTATTTAAGGAGATGTAGAGTAGAAGTGTAGTAGAGCTTACATGTCCAGATGTGGTGACCTAGTGCAGTCTGCATCTCTGCATCCAGATCTAGGATGGACTCTCGGTGAAACTGTAAAATACATCCTGACAGTAGGATGCTGGACTTGCTGACGTTGTCCATGCCTACAATGTCAAGAAACACTTCAAAAGTGGCATGACAGACTTAGTACTGCTTGAAGGGCCACCCATTGTAACACTAGAGGGGAAGTCAGTTGAGGGGAGAGGACTTGGGAACTGGAGAGGAAATCCCAGAACCTATGGAACGATATCACCAATTAATTAATTAATCAATAATTATAATGGTTATAATTAATTAATTGCTCCTTCCTTTGTCACCATAATTGTCTTTTGGCTCCCACCTTCAATATTTTTTCTCATTTCTTCTTAAAACCCTATCTCTTCACTCACTATCTCTAACTTATAACCCATTTGATTTTTTTATTGTATTCAAGTTAGATTAAAAAAACAAACCAACAAACAAAAACAGCCAAATTAGCTAATTAATAAATTAGTGTATAAACTGTAGTCCTATATCTTTTAAAATGTGAGCTGGCTGTTTAGTGTCATGATTAAATCTGCCACCTGCAAGTGCATCCTATATGAACACAGGTTGTAGTCCCAGCTGCTCCACTTCCAATCCTGATCCCTGCTAATGGCAGCTCAGAGGGAAGCAGAGGACGTATGAAGTGCTTGGCCCCCTGTGCCAAACAAGGAGGCCCAGGTGAAGCCTCTGGCTTTGGGATGGCCCTGTCCTGGCTGTTGTACCCATTTAAGGAGTGAACCAGTGGGTGAATGATATCTTTCTTTTCTTTCCTTTCTCTTTTTTCCCCCTTCTTTTTTGCTTTTACACTCTCTAACTCTGCCTTTTTAAATACTGATTTATCTTCTGGAAAAAGATAAAAGATTAATTTTTCTCACTTGTTACATAAGCATCGGTAATCCTATCAGCCAGGTATCCTCTCAGGGCAGACAGAATTGAATGAAAGAATAATTTTCTGGGTAGAATGGGAAAGGAGGGAAATCCTATCTTCTGGGTGGTCTCAGGGTTTCCCATGGCGAAGAGGAGAGGAGCAGGGGACCTGCATCAGTTTGAGCCGCAGCTGGTGGGTGACACTGATGCCCTGATGGTTCCCTCCCCTCAAGGATGAATGAAGCACCTTGTGATGGGGGCATAAAGCCATGCTTGTAGGTACCTTCCTTGCCACACCAGTGTGCTTGTTACACTGGTTATTGGTGGCTGCCGAGCCAGATTCACCTCCCTGTACACCTGTTGGTAGAAGATCTGCTCAGCTTGTCTTATTCTGGAATTCACAAATGTCCCTGGATTAAAAGCAAAATGAATACATCATTGATTGAGTCGTCTTGTGTGCTGAAATGGAAAGTTGGAGATGGGCTGATCTGGGAGACGATCATATTTACCTGTAACAAGTCAGATTCTGTGATTTTTTTTTTTGCCTGTTTTAGAAAGGACTTTAAACACATTACGTGCTGAATCAAAGACTGTTGTTCCTTAAACTGCAGGTGTGGTCATGCATTTCATAACTGCGCTGGTTTCATTGTACTGTGCATGTCATAGAGTGTGCTTGCACATTCCTGGAAAGATTAGGTCAGTCACTCAATGTCATCTTGATAAAATCAAGAGGTATGATAAATACATGATGAGGCTGCTGAGAGTGCAACAGGATATACTATTTCATAGAAAGGTTTCCTTCTCAGCAGATGGACTACACTCTGAAATAACGGAGTACCATACATAAGGCAAGCATTTGGCCTGGCAGATGACCATCTGCACGTCAGTATCTGGGTTGAATTCCCAGCTCTAGCTTCTGGCTCTAGCCTCCCGCTAATGCAGACTCATCTTTCACGGCTTTTCCAGGCATGTTAGCAGGAAGCTGGATCACAAGTGGAGCAGTTGGGACAGAAACTGGTGCCAACATGGGATGCTGCAACCGCAGGTGTAGCCTACTCTGCTATGGCGCCAGCCTCTGGAAGTGTTATTGCAGTCCTTGTTCTGGGGACTGTAAAGCTCTTACATAAAGCTGAAAATATACATAGCAGTGTGAGCGACACGCCTTCCATTTCATTTTTACTTTTTCTATGGATATTCAGAATACTTAAATATTTTACCTATAATTTTTTTCCTAGACTTAAAATAACTTTGGTAAGTTGACAGAAAAACTGTATCATTTGCGTATCCTGTGCTAAGAAATAGTAACAAAAGGAGTCTTCAGAAATTTTATAGAAAATGTATACTATGAAAAGCTGCATGAATTGCAAATTTTTAAGAAAAGCATATCATTCTTGTTCATGGTTGCTCTATCTTCTATCTCCTGTACGCTTTCTTCAATTTTCTTTTCTCCTCCAACTATGTGTTCTTAAGTAACTTGTCTTCAGGTTCACTTCAGATTCAGTGTTCTACACGTTATAGTCTGCTGTTGACACTTTCTACTGTGTTTTTATGTTTATTTAAAGCACTTTTCAGCTTAATGATTTCTGTCTCAAGGTCTAGAAATTTACCTCTGTGTTCTGGTTAGTTTCTTGTTGAGTTATAAATTAGTTCTGTTTTTCTGAATCTCGTTGAGATCCCTTCAAGTATCTTACATTCTGCATCTGAAAATTTGCACATATCCATTTCTGATTGGTTTCTGACACTTTATTTTGCCCATTAGTTGAGATCATGCTTCACTAAGACCCTTTTTATTTTTGCTACCATATGATAGCATCTGCACATTGGAAAGGTTGGAGGGTTTTTTGTTGTTGTTTTTCCTGGCTTTTTGTCTGCTGTCCAGAGATTCCAAGCCATGAGGGGAATGGGAGGACGGAGAGGGTGGGTAGGAGGCCTTCAGACGCTTCTACTGTCTCAGCACTAGGTGTCGCCACAGGTCAAGGTTTGCCACGTTCTGGATTGGTTGCTGCGGCTTCAGCTCTAAAGGCTTTTCTACCTAAAGTTTGTCCCAGATCTGCAGTTGGTGTGTGCTTGTGAGCAGAGGGCCTGGCCATAGAGGCCTTGCCCTTTACAGAGAGCAGGGCCTCCCCACACCAAGCCTGACTGCAAATCAAAGTTCTCTGCTGCCCTCCCCACCCCATTCCCCAGCAGCTGCAGTCTTACTCCACTGTCTGTCGGAGGCTGAGGTAGGGGTGTCGGAGGAGGCTCCTTGTATGCTTTGTCAAGGAGGATTGAAAGGCTTACTCAACAGGAACTGGCCTGGAGCAAGAGGTGAAGGCCCTGGATGTGCCTGGGTCCTACAGTAGAGCAGACTTGGCCTAATTCCCTCTAATCACCTCAAGCAGAGGCATAGTGAAGAGCTGCTCGGAACTGGGGGACGGTAATGTGGCAACTCTACCTCTCTACTTCTCACCTTCTTTGGTGTATATTTTGTTATAACCAGGCACTATGGTCTATGTCTGACTGTCTTGGCTCTTGTGAAAGTGACCTGGTGTGTGAAGAGCTGACCAAATTCTTGGGTTTTTTTGAAAAGATGGTTATCAGTACATCTTGCTTCCAGGTTAGGAAAAAAATTTTCTGTGCCAAAATAAACTTTTAATTCCATTTCTATGACTTGGTTTTTTTCTCTGATACTCTTTTCATGTTAATGCAGTATTAGCACAGAACAGACTCAGCGTGGTTCAGATACAGTTCTGAGGACATGATGGTATTTCTTCCCTCCCATCCTTCCATTTCTTCCAGTTCTCACTCATCTCCTACTTTCCTTCATTTATTCATTCTTAGTGTTTGGGAGAATGTACTTTTAATTAGTGTTTTATCCAGGGATTTGATGCTGTACTAGATAAAGATATCAACAAATAACTGTTCATAGCCTTTGCCTTTTACTTTATCAGTTGGAAAGATGACCACGTCATACTCATACAGCAAAATATACGATTAAAATAATACACAGACCATTATAGCTAAAATAATCAGATCAGTAACACTTATATAACATTCTTAACCATTGGTTTTACAGATATAAAGTAAGTTTTATAAAAATGTATCAGTGCTGACGCAGGTATTTTCATTTTTAGTTTTAATTCAATACTTATAAGGGAGAACATGCAGTATTTGTCTTTCTGCATCCAGCTTATTTCAGTCAACATGATGTCCTCTAGTTGTGTCCATTTTGATGCAAATGAGAGAATTTTATTCTTTTTGTAGCTAAATCTTTGTACAAATCAATATGCATATAAAATATGTATGCATATTTTGCTGTTTTTAAAGATGTGTTTTTTTTTATTTAAAAGGTAGAGTTATAAGGAGAGGTGAGACAGATAAATCTTCCATTCACTGTTCACTCCCCAAACGGCCACAGCAGCTGGAGCTGCTCTGGTCCAAAGCTGGTGAGGATGTAGAGAAAGGGGAACGCTTACGCGTTGATGAAGGGAATATAAATTAGTGCAGCCACTGTGGGAAACAGTATGGGGTCGTCTTTAAAAAACTAAATCTTTCCTGTATGATATAGCAATCCCACTATTGGGTAAATACTCAAAAGACATGTGCATGCTAAATCAAAGAGATACTTGTTTTTAGAAATACTGTTAACAATAGCCAAATTATGGAATTGGCCAAGGTACCCATCATCAGATGAACAAACAGAAGATGTGATTTGTGTATATGTGTACATACTGTGGCTTGGGCCACAGCTTAGTAAACTGGGCCTCTACCTGCAGTGCCAGCATCCCATATGGGCACCAGTTCAAGCCCTGGCTGCTTCACTTCCCATCCAGCTCCCTGGTTTTGGCCTGGGAAAGCAGTGGAGGATGGCCCATGTGCTTGGGTTTCTGCATCCATGTGGAGACCAGGAAGAAGTTTCTGGTTTCTCTCTGTAAAATTTGCCTTTTAAATAATTTTTATATACAACTACTGGTATTTTGATAGGGATTCCACTGAATCTGTAGATTGCTTTAGGTGGTATAGACACTTTAATGATATTGATTCTTCTAGCCCATGAACAAAAGATATCTTTCCATTGTTTTTTTATTAATTACATTGTGTTATGTGACACACTCCTATATGCACTGGGGTTCCCCCCACCCTTCCCCAAACCCTTCCCTCACCTTGTTGCATTTACCATAGTTCAAATTCAGTTGAGATTCTTTCATTGGAGGTTTTGACCAAGCATAAAGTCCAGCATCTTATTGTCCTGGTAAGTTCAATGGTTTCTTGGTGACACCATCTCCGGTCTGAAGGCAGAGCCGGCAGAGTATCATCTCAATCAATTAAAAGCCCCAACATAATATTTACAACAATTTACAACATTATGGTATTAATTGACATGGTGTTGATTAACCAATATGTTAATAGGAAAATGCAGGTTCTTAACCACAACCTGTGACTTCTTCATAGACATTTCAATTTTGGTTTATATTTAACCGTGTTCTATACACCTTAAAATGGCTATAGATTGCTATTCAGCTGTCTCATGTCCATTTTCATTTTAGTATTTAGCTGTTTAGTGTTGAAGCATGATTTTGCTGAACTTTGTTGTTTGGGTGGTCTGAACTGGCTTACAGCTCTGACAAGACATGTGTCGACAGTTTAGGTGCAGAACCTTTTTTTTTTTTTAGGGGTGTGTAAGGAAATCTTCAGTACCCCAGTGAGGAGTAGCTAATCTTTATCCCACCTAGTGAGGTATGAGTAAATCCATGCTGGCCATTTCCTGTCTGATTCTAAGCTTTCCTTGTTGTTGTCTGTATCTATTCTAGGTTTTTTTTGGTTTGTTTGTATGTTAGTTTTTTTGTTTTGAGAGGTTTCTGGAGCGATCATGATGGTCATTGCAAGGGAGGGTGGGGATCCAGAGCCGGAACGAGGCCAGGACCAGAGCAAGCTCCCCTCCCTAGTCGCGAAGGAAGTTTATTGTTCTTCTGTTTCTGCGGACCGCTCAGGGCTCCTGGTTGTTGTTCTGATGATGCTGGTTCCTGCACGGCAGTGTTTGGACTTCTTCCATCCCCTGTGGAAGCTCCAGATGGGAGTGGGTGACCTCAGAGTTCTCGGCCTCCGAAGGCACTCCAATTCCCCGTGGCCTCCTTGGCAGTTGGGATGCAGTCCTTGTTGCTTGTATTGATAGTCCGTGGTGAGGATCTGGGAGTCTTCAGGGTTGGGATTCGAGCCTCCTCCTGTCCACCTGCTCCACTCTGGAGTGCCCCCCTGCTCCATGCACATGACCTCCTGTTGAGAGGCTGTCAGGATCGCTGCCAATTCCCTCCTTATGCCTTTGTAGCTTTACTATTGTCTAGTGCTGACTCGAGTCTGTTGTCTATGAGTTACCAGATTTGATCTTGATAGGCTATATTACACGTTTTCCTCACACTTTTTAGGGATATGGAAGATTTCTCTGCAGTCCCTCCCCATTACGGAGTAACATAGGGTATTAAGAGTATTTTAGGTTTTACAGTTTTCTGATGTAGATCATAAGCAGTCTGACATTAATTGTTGATTTATAGATTACATCGCATTATCTTATTGCATTGGATACAAGCCGTTAGAGATAGCAATAATATGACAATATACAGGTACTATCTTCCAGATTGACATATTTTCATCTCAAATTCAGGCAAACGTGGTATTTAACCTTTTGGGATTGGTTCATTTCTCTTAGCATGATGGATTCCAGTCGGGGCCCATTTGGCCACAAGAAACTGCATTTCGTTTTTTTTTTAATAGCTGAGTAGTGTTCCATGGAGTAGATGATCCATAGCTTTCTTATCCAATCTTCTGTTGATGGGCATTTTGGTTGCTTCCAAGTTTTTGCAATTATTGATTGTGCTGCTGTAAATATAGGGGTGCATGTTGGTTTCTCATGTAGCAGGTGTTTTGGATATATTCCTACTTTCCATTGTTTTTATGTGTCTTGCTAATCTCTTTTTATCAATGTTTTATATTTTCATTTTTTAAATTTTATTTTTACTTCTTTTTTTAAGATTTATTTATTTTTATTGGAAAGTCAGATATACAGAGAGGAGGAGAGACAGAGAGGAAGATCTTCCGTCCGATGATTTACTCCCCAAGTGACTGCAATGGCTGGTGCTGTGCCAATCCAAAGCCAGGAACCAGGAGCTCTTCCAGGTCTCCACGCAGGTGCAGGGTCCCAATGCTTTAGGCCGTCCTGGACTGCTTTCCCAGGCCACAAGCAGGGAGCTGGATGGGAAGTGGAGGTGCCGGAATTAGAACCGGTGCCCATATGGGATCTGTGCGCGTTCAAAGTGAGGACTTTAGCCACTAGGCCACGCTGCCGGGCCCTTTACTTCTTTTTAAATTATCATTCTATGACACAGTTCCATAGGCCCTGGGATTTCCCCTGCCCCCCCATTCCCCTTTATTATTACTATAGCATAGCTCTTCATAAACAGTCACATGTTCATCATTGCAGGCATGGACAATGGCAGAGAGTCCAGCCTCCCATTGTCAAGATACAGCTAATAGTTTCATCAATAGTCCATCTTTGATCTGGAAGTAGAGACGCACACTGCACTACATCCTCACATCTGGACATGATAGTCTCCCTGACTGTATTTTCATTGTAGAGATGTTTCAGTTCTTTGGTTGAATTTATTCTTTTTTTTTTAAGATTTATTCATTTTATTACAGCCAGATATACACAGAGGAGGAGAGACAGAGAGGAAGATCTTCCCTCCAATGATTCACTCCCCAAGTGAGCCGCAACTGGCTGATGCGCGCCAATCGGATGCTGGGAACCTGGAACCTCCTCCGGGTCTCCCACACGGGTGCAGGGTCCCAACGCACTGGGCCGTCCTCAACTGCTTTCCCAGGCCACAAGCAGGGAGCTGGATGGGAAGTGGAGCTGCCGGGATTAGAACCGGCGCCCATATGGGATCCTGGGGCATTCAAGGCGAGGACTTCAGCCAGTAGGCCATGCTGCTGGGCCCTCTTGAATTTATTCTTAAATGTTTTATTTTGGCTACTGTGAATGAGACTTCCTTTTAAATTTCTTTCAGTGAGTTAATCATTAGCATATTAAAAAAACTACTTTTTATGTTTACTTGATTGATCAGTTCCAACAGCTTTTTGGTGGTGTTTAGGTTTGTCCATGTACAACATCATGTCATCTGTAAACAAGGATATTTTGAGTTCCTCTTTTTTTTTTTTTTATCCATTTTATTGTATTGTTGTTGACAATCTTTACATAGTTAACTACAGTTGAAGGAAAAACAAGAAAAAGAAAAAAAAAGGTTCAGGGGGATAGGGAGGTGGGCAATGCTATTATGTCAATATTGTTTCCATCATGTATCTGAGGTAGAGGGGGACACTGAGGGAGAAGCCCCTCCTGGTTTCCCACCCACCCCAAGTCCCGGATGTGGGGCATGCTCTGAGATATGTGCTCAAGTGGTGTTAATAGTTCTCCAGTTATGAGTCACTGCCAGTTTCGCTCGATGAGGTGGTCCACTGATTGATATGGTCCATCATGAAGTCTCCATTTGTCCCATATTTCGCTGCCAACATGTAGCTGAGATGAATGATTCTCCTATTCTGTCTTCTGTCTTTTCTTGGTTAGAATTCTGAGTCCAGCAGTTCAAGTGGGGAGATCTCCAAAGATACTTTGAGGTATTCCCAGATTAGTTTCTTGTATGTTCTAGCAAGCACAGGACCCGGCACAGTCCATCACCCTGATCAGCTGGTGGTTGCAATTGCTGTGTTGGTTCTGTTTTCAGTCCCGACTTCCACTGGAACCAATGGGTGTTGCAGTCCAGCCTGGTTCGGCCCTTACATCAACCAGTGGGAGCTGCAGCCTAGTTGGGGCGACCCACAATAACCCCCACCAGACCGCCCCCTACCCTGGTTTGCCAGTATGTGTAGCAGAAGACCAATCTGTCCCCCATCCCATTTGGCTCTGGTACTTGTCAATGGGTATTAAAGCTTAGTTTTATCTAACCAACTCAACCATCCAGCCCTCACAGATATTGTTGAGTACCTCTCTATCTAGCCATCCCAGCCCCCTGTGCTAGTTTTCATGCCCTCCCACGGGAATAGTGACCCAGGAAGGGGGAACCCACTTTTTCCCTCCCAGGTCTCTCTGTCCCGGTTTATGCACTCTTTAGGTGGTCCTGTGATTTGACTCGACAGAATTAGTCCCCAGTGCCAGCTTCTGCCAGCTGATGCTGTGGCCCTGATCTAGTCCACATGCAGCGCACAGGTATTGTAGCCTTGCTTAGTCGGGTCTGTCTCTATCCCAGCCCACGCTCTCCAGTGGGAGTAGCTGTCCAGCGAGGGGACCAGCCCCTTAACCCCCCCACCAGCTCTGCCCCTCCCTTCCTGGATCTCACGTGTGCTGGATGGGTGCTGCATTCATATCCAGTACAGGCAACCACGCCCTGGCGTTCCATAATGTGTACTGGTTTTGTCGCAACCAAACCCGGCCCATTCCACACTCTGTTCTGGTGATCGGATTTGCCAGTGGATGACATGAACTGATTCAGCCTGGTCTGCTCCTGACCCATGCCGAATGCACGTCAGTGGGAAACTTTCCATGGCCTATTCTGGGCTGTTTCCAATCATGCTTCTTGCGCTTACCTGCAGGGACTGTGTCCTGCCAGAGGAGTTGCCCAGGCTCCTCCATCAGAACCCCTCCCAATGCCAGATTTTGCGCTTGCCAGGGGGTTCTTGAGCCAACCCTACTCGGTTCACCTCCTGTCCTAGCAGGAACAGTGGCTTTTCCTGGCTGGCCTTCACCCCATTCTGACTCTTGTTGTTGGATGTTTCAGCCCAGCCATGGCTCATCCATACCCACATACAGCTCACACATGGCTCAGAAGGGGATTGAGACCCAGCCTAGTCAGTCCCACATCTACCCTGTTTCTCCATAACACCAGATGGTGCTGGGATCTGAACCGGCCTGGTGCATCCAATCCCAGCCCACACTAGTGCCTCGGGTGACTACAACTGTTTCCTAGTTAGAACGCAGCCCCCATTCCAGCACATACACCCCTTGGTGGGAACCTCATCCCAGCTGTGGCATCCCAGATTGGGACCGTTCCTAGCCGTAAATCACGCACCTGCACGTGGTTGCTCCAAGGACCATTAGGTGCCAGCCTGCTAGACAAGCCGGAGCTTATCTTTTACTTGATAGGTGTTCAAAGCTCAGCATTATTAAGGGATTGGAAGCTCTTCAAAGGAAGAGTTACTGGCATTGGGAATCTTTAGGATTGACTCAGATCCCAGAAACAGTGGGGTCACTCTAGAGCTATCTCAGCAGCGATTCAGACATCCAATACCCCAGAGCTCCCCAGCCGGGCGGCCAGCAGGCACAGCCTGGCGCCAAATGGCTCCCTGGCCCAGCCCGCCATGAGCCATGGGCACATGGCGGACTGGGTTCGGGATCCGAGCTAGACATCCTCTCCCGCAGCCCTCCGAGTTCCTCTTTTTTGATTTTGATGCATTTTATTTCTCCTACCTACCTGCTTTTACTAAAGCCCTCCAGTGCTATACTGACGAACAGTGGTGAAAGTGGACATCCTTTCCTTATTCCTGATAAGTGAAATACTTTCAATGTTTCTGAATCCATTAAGATACTGAATATTGGCTGTTGGTTTGTGATATATAGCGTTTATCATTTGGAGGCATGTTCCATCTGCACCTAATTTGTGAATGGTCGTTATCATGAGAGAATATTGAATCTTTTCAAATGTTCTCTCCACATCTAGTGAAATGCCTGTATAATTCCTGTTTTTCATTCTGTTCATGTGGTTTATGACATTGATTTGTGAATGTTGAATCACCCTTACATCTCTGGAAAAACTTGCACTTTATCATGTTGTATGTGTATTCTGTGATTTGGGGGTTTGTTTGCTAATACTCTGAGAATCTTTGCACATATGCTCATCAAGAACATAGACCCGTAGTTTTCCTTTCGTGTTGTGTCTGTTCAGTTGTGACGTCAAAGTGATGCTGCCTCATAAACAGTTTGGCGAAGTCCCATGCAATCCAACATCCTGTAACAGTTTGAAAAATATTAGCACTTGTTCCTTTTTAAATGTTTTGTAGAATTCAATAGTAAAGCCATTAGACTGTGGACTTTTTGGAAGACTTACTTATTGCTTCAATATCACTGCTTATTATGTTTAGACTGTTTTCTTGAATTAATATTGGTAGACTGTGTATTAAAGAATTTAGTCTTTTCTTCAAAGCTTTCCAGTTTATTAGCATAATTTTCATGGTGGTTTCTTTTTTTTTTTTCAAAGATTTTATTATTATTGGAAAGCCGGATATACAGAGAGGAAGATCTTCTCTCCGATGTTTCACTCCCCAAGTGAGCCTCAACGGGCCGGTACACACCAATCCGATGCTGGGAACCAGGAACCTCTTCCGGGTCTCCCACACGGGTGCAGGGTCCCAATGCATTGGGCCGTCCTTGACTGCTTTCCCAGGCCACAAGCAGGGAGCTGGATGGGAAGTGGAGCTGCCGGGATTAGAACCGGCGCCCATATGGGATCCCGGGGCTTTCTAGGCGAGGACTTTAGCTGCTAGGCCATGGCGCCGGGCCCTCTTGGTGGTTTCTTATCCTTTGTATGTCAATGTGTCAGTTGTAATATCTCAATTTTACTTAAGTATTTGTCTTTTACTTTGTTTATCTAGATTTGTCTATTTTATCTTCTCAAAAAAGCAACTTCTTGTTTATCCTTCATTTTTTTTTTTGTTTCGGTTTCATTTATTTCTGCCCAGATCCTTATTTTTTTTGCCTCTTGGTAATTTGGGATTCGGTTAATCTTGGGTTTCTGTTTTCAAGAGGCATTAATTGATCATTTATTTGAAACGCTTCTCTTTTTTCGCTGTAAGCACTTAATACTATAATCACCTGTGTTAATGTTGCTTTTGCTGTGTTGTACAGGTTTTGATAAATTGGCTTTTTTTTCATTTACTTCAAGAAAGTTATTTCCTTTTTAATTTTTTCCATGAACCATTGATAATTAGCATGTTGCTTAATTTCCATTTATTTATGTGCATTTTATTTTTCTAACTTCTAGTTTTGTTTGTTATGAAAAGATATGTTATTTCAGTCCTTTTAAATGCAAAAGACTCTGTATGGTCTGCCTGAGGACACATTCCAGGTACTGTTGAAGAATGTATATTCTGTGGCTGTTTAAAGAGGATGTCCTGTACATGTGTGTTAAGTCGACTTTCTTGAAAATGCGTTTCTTCACTAACGCATTTTTGTTGACTTTCTGTCTGGATAATCTGGACATTGTTGAGAATGCGGTGTTGAATTCACCCTCTAATTGGAATCTATCTCTTTAGGTCAAATAGTATTTGTATAAATTGGGATGGTCTTGTGTTGTATGTATATGTATTTGATACATCTTTTTGCTGAATCAAACCTTTTATCAAAACATAATGAGCTGCTTTGTCCCCCTTTTACAGCTTTTTTGTTTAAAGTCTGTTTTAGTTGATATGGTTCTTACTCCTGATTTGTCTTTCTGGTATATTTTTCCCAGCCCTTCATCTTTGATTTATGCAAATATTTGTAAGGTGTTTGTAGACAGCACATAGTGGGGTCTTGGTTTGTTTCTATCCATGGACCATCCTAAGTCTTTAATCCATTTACAGTCAAGGTTACTGTCATTTTGTTGATTGGATACTGATTGTAACTGCTCTGTAGTGAACTTGTTGCTGTCATAGGCTTTCATGATGTTTCCTTATAATGCAAGTCTGCTTTCAGAATTTTTTGTATTGCTAGTCTTGTGGTGGTGAATTTTCTCAGGTTTTGCTTATTGAAAAATACTTTGTATCTGTTACTTTTTAAAAACCTGCTTCACTGATATAAAATTCTTGGAAGGTTTTTCTTCTAGAATTTCTTCTGGGAAGTGTGCTATTAGTCTGATTTTCCTATGAATGCAACTTACTGCCTTTCTCTTATTTTTCTTCAACTTTTCAGAATTTGGTTATGTCTTAGAAAAGATCTTTTTCAGTTGACTCTGTTTGGGATCCTTGGAACTTCTTGTATTCAGATGTCTGTCTTTGAAGATTTGTTGAAATTTTCAACTATTATTTAATAGGTTCTCAACACCTTTTTCCATTTTTCAGAAATACATTTAATGCAGATATTTGGTTTTTTAATGGTGTTCTATGTAGATTTTTTGCTTTCTTTTAGTATTTACTGTTTTTCTAATTGGGTTGTTTAAAATTCTTGTTCTTGAAGCCAGAAATTTTTTCTTCCACTTGGTTTATGCTGTTTAGGCTCCTAATCATATTTTCCATTTCACTAATTGAAGATTTCATGTCCAAAATATCCATTTGGTTCTTAATGATTTCTATTCTTTGGTAATATTTTCAATCATATCACCCATTGGTTTTTTTCTCACTTCTTTCAATCTGTCCTCTTGAGTTGCATTGAATTTATTTTCAGTCATTATTTTTAATTGTTTCTGGCATTTCATAGATCTAATTCTGGAAAATTATTGTGTTCTTTGGGAGGTGTCTTGCTACCATATTTCTTCATATTTTCTGTTTGCTTATGTTAATAACTGTGCATCAGGTGTAATGGTCTCTTCATGGAGTAGGGTTTTTTTGGAAGGAGAGTTTTTCTCAAATGAGATTCAGGGTATTGACTTGGGCTATTGCTTTGGCTTTGGTTCTGAGTGAGCCTAGAAGTACAGCCTGTGAGTAGTTTCCTTTGCTTAATCGATTTCTACTGTGTCTATTAGTGATATGATAATCCAGTTGGCCACAGTCCATAGGATTGGTAGTGTGATGTTCAGATGAATGTGGGTTTCCTGAAGTGTGTCCCTTCAGTCAACGGAGAGCGCAGTGTGGGTCACACTGGGGATTATAATAGCCATAGTCTTGTTGTTAGTGCTAAGTGAGATAATAAAAGCCCTTGTCCCCCTGCAAGCTTCGGTGATGCAGGGGGTTGTGGCATTCATTGCCTGTATGATATGGATGGGTCCTTCCTCTGGTTCTAGGATAATGCAGCTGGTGTTTCAGTTTATAACACCATCACCCCTAGTTCTGGGACTAGGGAATACAAACTGATCCTCACTCTGGTCCCACAGGGTATGTATACAGGAGATTTTGTTCAGACAGGTGTGGGTCCAGGGAGATGGAATGCAGAGACTTCCATAGGTCCACCAGGTTGATTTGCTAGGACTGAGGAAATTAGAACTTGTTATTAGGGTCTTGGTGTTGAAAGGTATAGTGAAGTCATTTACTATCCCACCCAGATCTCCTTGGGTGGAAGTGGATGCCCTGGGGCTAAGGACCCAAACATGCACATTTGCAGGATGCAGGGAATCTGTCCTCAGCCCTGTAAATGGCCTTGACTCTGACTGGTCACTTCTGATAACAGCAGGTGGGAGAGCCGTTATATGAGTTTTCACCATATGCCTGGTGTGCTGCACGGCAGAGGGAGGGAGGAAGGCAGTTTGGCTCCCTTTTGCTCAGATCCCAGTCTTCTCCCAAGGCTGAAGTTATGGTCAATGGGTGACTAGAATTCTCCTCAGCTAAAGCGGTGGTGCAAGTGGCAACTACTTCCTACCTTGCTCTGGAAACATGGTGACTCCCTGCCAGCCGCTGGCTGCACTGCAGAGCTGGCCCCAGCTGCATCTCTGTCCTCTTCCCTGTGAAGTGTCTTCATTCTTGTTATGTGCCTGCTGAAAACTTGTCAGACCCCTGAAACATGGTACTTTCTTGGCTTTTTAAAAATATATATGTTAAATATATATATTTAATATATATAATATATATATCTAGGGCAACCCTATTCAGCCATCTTGGACTTTAAGTACTAATTTTTTTTTAAAGCTTTTGTGAATTCTTTATAGTACCTAACATTATACGTATTTTCAGTGGTTTGATTCCCCCAGTCTAAATAGGGCTAGAAATGTTTGTTGTCCTGTCTCCAGGGTCCAGAGCAGTACCTTGCATGTAGGAAATGCTCATTAAATGTTTGGGCAAAGAAGTGAATTATGAGAAACTTAGAATCTTCAGTAATTTATTATAGTAGGAAATTAATACCAGAAAGGACCCCTGCAGAGACTGGTTTGAAGTCTTTCATGAGGAATCTTCAGAAGGCTCATGGCTGTTGTGTAGTATGAAATGAATATACATATTTCCAAGCATTTTTTTTGCCACTGAAATCTTTCAACCCTTTCCCCATGAACATTTTAGAACGTCTCCTTTTCCTAAGATGATATCAAACCCTTTCAATGGTAGTTTAAAGATGAGTATGGTCCCTGCTCTAACAGATTTTATGCTAAAAGGAGGGAGAGAAGGTCCATGAATCTGGAGCAAGACTTCCCCTTCATTAACCATTAAGGGATTAGTATACTGTGATAATATAGGGGGAATTAGTGGGAGATGGGGTTTGGGGAAAAGGGATGAGGAAATCACAGAACCAATGAAACTGTATCATAAAATAGTAACTTTAAAAGATATTCAAAAATAAATAAAAATTAGAAGGAGGAAGGGAGCAGTGTGTCAAGGTAGTTGTGAAGCAGGTGAATCATGGGCTTCTTCACACATGTGGAAGGCTGCAGCTGGGTGGCGAATTCATAGTGGAGCGTCAGCGTAAGCAGTCTCTCCTGCAAATCCAACTTGATGACTTAGTGACTATCATACATTTGCAAGCATTACCTGATTCATGTAGTTACTGTAAATACTGGACTGTGGATAAACTGCCAGCTTCTTTTCCTGTGGATAACCGTCCCTGTGGGTAACTATGCTTGATGACGTGGTTGTCACAGTAGGTTTGAGCCTGTAGATAGTCTTCTGTAGACATCTGGACTGTGTTTCTAGAGGCCTGGAAGGAGAGGCAGCTAAAGATAAGCTGATTTTCCCAAATTAGTCTACAGCCAAGTGGAAGTATGTATATTGAGCATCTTAATTACACCCTTGGGTGTTTCCACAGTGATGAGGACAAATGTTAGATAGGACTTGCATACAGAGTCCTTTGAGAATGTGAGAGCAAGACGCATCTAAAGGGCATATTAGATTGATAGAAGCAGAAGCAGAAGTGCATCCTCCTGTGGGTTAAGAGATTGAGGCTAACAACTGCAGAGAAGCTGAGAGTTTGTGTGTAGGTCAGAGCAGGATGCTGAATTTCACAAGTCCTGACTGTGGTTTGTAAATACTGCCTCGTCCCAGGACCTAGCATAGATTTAGATAGGTAATATTTAATCTATGACAGATTATTTTATGAAAAATGAATGAATCAAAGATAATTACAAAAGAGAGAAACTTAACAGGTCCGGAGGAAACAGATTTTTGAGCACATAATTAGAAATGGTTGCTTGATTTTTGAAGTTATGTCTTGGAATGGGAAGATGGGAAGTAGTTGTTTTAGCTTAGAGATGATGGAGTCTGGTTCACCAGCCTTGCTTTGTATCCATTCCCTCATGGCTCAAAAATCATGCTTTATCTTTTTTCCAAACATTGCATTAATTGTCACAAGCAGAGCATTGTAATGTTTGTTTCCTACAGGTTAAGAAAGATGTAGGGTAGGTGGGTGGGTGGATGAGTGTGTGTGAGTGTGCGTGTATGTGTGGCTGGTTTGCCTGCAGGGTCTTCTCTGCCTGGGAAGGAGGTGCCCATTCTGGTTCTCTTGTCACAAACCCTGCGTCTACCAGGTCGGTCTTAGGCACAGATCCTGTTCATCCCCAGAGGTCTAACACGTCTTGATGTTTTTCATTTACACAGTTCTTAAACAAATATTTAAAAATCTACAACACACACTAAAATATTTTTAAATGCTTAAATAGTTGCAAAGCATGTGATTTCCAGTGTATTATAAATATTGACATTTGTAAATGAAGCTTAAATATATCCCAGTAGATTCAGTAAATACTAGCAGCTTTAAACCATCATTCATTAGGCATAATTTTCTCTACAGCATGTAAGAATTTATATTGCTTTCTTCTGTCTGCATTGCTCCATTGGGATGTTAGCCTAGTGCAATATTTTATGATTCAAGGCCCCTTTATTTTTTGATTACATGTATCTTCAGTGGTGACCAAAAAATTCATGTAGAGAAAATGAAGATTTTTCAAAATCCTGATTATCAATCTACCTTAACTTTTCAGTGTTGTCTGAAATTTTAATTAGTAGGGATAGTTAACTAAAATAACGCTTACGATGTTGGGTCATTTACTGTTAAACATGAAGTCTGTGTTTATCAGAAACTGACCTGAGAGGGATGAAGGCAGCACTTTAGTCTATAGTCATTACTGCCTGTCGCAGGTGATTGGAAGAAAGCTTTTAGTATAATTCATGATCCTTTCAGATCAATTTTGTTTAGATAAGAAGAAAATAAGATGGGATGCCTTTTTTAAACTGAGAAAAATCAGTTTTAATAGTAACACCACATACGTTCACAAGACTTTAAGTAAGATGTAGTATAAAATCCTTAAAAAAAAAAAAAGAAAGCAGTGAAATCTGTGGTTATTGCCTTTTGCAGCCCTGGGGGATTCAGTGGCTTGGCAGAACTGCCCACACAACGAGGTGCACCAATATTGTGGTGAGACTTTACCACCACTGCTCACACTAGCCACTCCACAGGCCCAGCCGCCTGGCTCCTCCTCCTGCCTCCTGGGAGACAACCCGGGACAGTCCTCTTCTAATTCCCCACCATAATCTTCATCAACAGATCATTCCTGAAAGTTTTCATTTTGTTAAATTTAAGGATTATTCTCAATTTAGAGACCACACCTACTTGCCAGTTGCTACCAACCACTATTTGTTTTGATGACAGTAAAAGTGCAAATGGTGTCCCTGAACCTAGAAACAGGCTGATTTCCATCTTCTCCATCCAGGGAGATTTCTGTGAAGTCAGAGGCAAGCTCCTACTTGCTCTTTAAGACAAAAACAGCGTGCCAGCCATCTAGAAGAAGGTGGCAAAGGCACCACTGCCATCAGAAGACCGACAGAAAATGCACAAACGCTGCCACTTTGCAGCTGCCTATATGCATTTTGTGCATGGAGACTGCCTCTTGATAACAAACTAAGGATTTTTCTTTTCAGATACAAGAGAAGTAGTTTAGAAAAGGTGAGCAGCTTCAACAGCATAAACGCAAGTACCTTAATTTTCAGCTTGCAGTACCTAGCAGCTAAAGTCCTCGTCTTGAATGCGCCAGGATCCCATAGGGTCGCCGGTTCTAATCCCAGCAGCTCCACTTCCCTTCCAGCTCCCTGCTTGTGGCCTGGGAAAGCAGTCGAGGACGGCCCAAAGATTTGGGACCCTGCACCCGTGTGGGAGACCCGGAAGAGGTTCCTGGTTCCCAGCTTCGGATTCTCACAGCACTGGTCATTGTGGTCACTTGGGGAGTGAATCATCGAACAGAAGATCTTGCTGTCTCTCCTCTCTGTGTATCTGACTTTGTAATAAAAATGAATAAATCTTTAAAAAAAACCCTGAATAATCCACTTGTCCCTTCATCAATGTGCATGATTTAAAAACATTTACACACAGGGCTTGGCAGCGTGGCCTAGTGGCTAAGGTCCTCGCCTTGATCCCATATGGCCGCTGGTTCTAATCCTGGCAGCTCCACTTCCTCTCTATCTCTCCTCCTCTCAGTATATCTGACTTTGTAATGAAAATAAAATAAATCTTTAAAAAAAAAACATTTACACACAGTAATTACAAGCATTATCAGCAATATTTTATAGTTTGAAATTTTGTACCTTTGACAATGCAAAATAAGGAAATTGTGAGAGGTTAAAAAATTACAAATATGTACCTATATAGTATCAAAGGGTGACAACCCCCATTGTTGGGCAGATGGATGACAGAATTTCAAGTGATTGTATCTTTGTGTGTCTTAACCATAACTGGAATTTTGCAACAACACCCTTGAGCAGTATTATTAAGAAAATATTGCTCTTACCAGTGAGGAAGCACAGAGTAAAGCTTTGATTGATCTGACTCTTGGAACCTGCTTAAGCGTGGGGTCTTGGAGACTGTTAGTCGTAACATCTCACACTCAAAAGTTTGACATGAGCTCAAAAGTTACAGATGCTGTTTTAAATGAGATAACCTGTTTTTTTTTTTTTACTCTTAAGCCTCAGTTTACAGATAGATCTTAAAATTTGTTTTCACTCCTCTTGAACCATAAGTATTAAGTCTGTTTTCTCCTCCCCCAGCTCCCCCCTCTTGCACTAGAAACAGTAGCAGTCTGAAAAAATCAGATCACCTAAGCCAATGTTGAGAGAACAGCATTAACAAGAAAGCAGCATTCTTTCAGGCAGCAAACCCCTCTAAAGGAATGTTCAGTCAATAACAGTAACTTTGGTTTGGCAAGAATCTGCTACCACCAAAGGCTTCAAATGGGCCATAGAAAACCTTTCCTTAAAGCAGTTCTGTTTAAATTTGTGAACTCTGAAACCTTAAGCCAAAGATCACATTACTCAACAGAAACTATTTTAATGATCAGTTGGTGACGTTAGGATCCTTCAACCAATAATTACACATTTGTTTCATACAGATCATTATAAGCCACTTGTCTCCCTAAAGGATTGTTAGGAATTTTAGTTACCTTTCTTGGGTGGCCTGAAGATTTTACCTGGGTGGGAATCACAGGATTCAGGTGGATGAGAAGCTGTGCTCTTGTACAATAGGAGAATAGTGACTGGGAGATGAGTCGGGTAGAGCAGTATCTGTCCATGTGCAAGCCAGGGGAGTGTTTGGAAAGCGAACATAGGAAGTCTGAGAGCCTACTAGAGCTTATGCCCTTGAAGCTCCTTCAATCCACATAGACCAGAGAATCTGTGTTGAGGCATTATGTGCTCTAATGTGCAGTGTGATGTTTTAGTAGGAAATCAGTGAATGGGGAACTGGAAGAGGTGGCTTTGGGGCCTGGCCGACTGGAAGGCCTGCGTTTCCCAGGACCCTAGGGGAACTGAATCCTGCCTTGTTGCTTCCCCATGTGCTACATTATGCTCTTGACATTCAGGCGTGTGCACTCTCCTTTAGTGTCCACAAATCTTAAGTTTCTGTGTGTCGTCTTCAATGCAGGAGAAGCCCTGGTGTTGAGCTTCTTCTGAGGGCCTGATACACACATGTAGAAGTAATTAAAGAAGTGGCTCATGGGGTAACTTCTTTGGACATTCTTCCTAAGTCCATGTCACAAGTGTTGGAGAGGCTCCGGAAGGCAGCGTGTCACAAGGTCACCTGGCTACTGGAGCTGCCGTAATGCTGCCAGTCTATGAGGCTCCAAGCACTGCTCTGGTGGCTGATGGGAGTGAGAATTACGCCTGGGCTGTATGTGGACATGTAGCTTATCATCTAAGTAAACTTGGCATTGCGAGATGAAAATACCAGTACCATTTTTAAAGGTCAAATGACAGTTGGGGATATTTTTATAACTTTGGAAAGTTCTTCAGCTACATCTGCTCCCACTGGCAGGCATGCTCAGATATCCCAGGGAGACCTTGCCTGGCCAGGAGACAGATTGCTTTGCAGGAAGGGTCTGCTATTAATACTTAAGAGTGTCTTGGGTGTTCATGCTTTTCATTTTTCCTTCTCTTACTATAGAGAGCGTTCACAAAGTTTGTGGAAAACGAAATTAACAGATGTTTATTTGGGAACAAAATATTTTTGAAATCTATGCATTATTTTTCCCTAATACCTATATAATCCATGACTTTCAGAAGCTCTCCCCTCCATCACTGATGTAATTTGAAAACAATCCTTTTACCTGGGCTTCTTGCTTTGGCCTACCAATAGTACAGGGTTTGTGGTTTTTGTTTTCCAGCTTGGGGTCAGCAAAGCTTGCAGTTTCTTTTGGCAATGAATTGGGCTGTTACAGCCACCCAAGCCAGTCTGAAAATCAGTTGATTGTCCAATGGATTGAAATGCAAGTGTTGATTTTAGCTGATTCTGAGTAAATCCAGTGACATTTAAAGAGTAATACCACGCCAGCTCTTTCCTGTCAGATTCCAGGCTCTACTTTTTCTTGTTTATTTATTTTAGGTTTTTTTAGTTTGTATGATTGTTTGTTTGCTGTGAGGGGTTTTCAAAGCGATCCCGATGGTCACTGCAAGGGAGGGCGGGGGTCTAGAGGTGGAGCCAGGCTTGGACTAGAGAAAGCTCTCCTCCCTGGTCCCGAAGGACATTTATTGTTCTTCTGTTTCTGCGGACTGCTCAGGGCTTCTGGTTGTCTTTCCGATGACGTTGGTTTCTGCGCAGTAGTGTTTGGACTTCTTCCATCCCCTGCGGAAGCTCCGGTTGGGGGTGGGTGACCTCAGAGTACTCGGCCTCCGAGGACATCCAATTCCCTGTGGCCTCCTTGGCAGTTGGGATATAGTCCTTGTTGCTTGTATTAATAGTTTGTGGTGAAGGTCTAGGAGTCTTCATGGTTGGGATCCAAGCTTCCTCCTTACCACCTGCTCCACTCTGGAGTGCCCCCCTGCTCCACGCACATGACCTCCTGTTAAGAGGTTGTCAGGATCACACCCGATTCCCCCCTCATGCATTGGTATAGTAATTTTATTGTTGTTTAGTGCCGCTTTGAGTCTGTTGTCTATGAATTACCAGATTTGATCTTGATAGGCTATATTGTACTTTTTTCTCACTCTTTTTATGGTCCTGAAAGATTTTCCTGCACTCCCTCCCCATTACCGGTTAATATAGCGTATTGAGGGTATAGTAGGTTTTACAGTTTTACGATGTAGATCTTAAATATGCCTTGCTGGGTGGGACACAAAGATTAGTCACTCCTCACTGTGGTGTTGAGGATTTTCCTGCACATACTCCCCCCCCAAAAATGTTCTGCACCTTAAATGTCGACAAATATCTTGTTAGAGTTACAAGCCAGTCTAGATTATCCCAAAATCTGCCAAGATCAACAAAATTATACTTCAACACAACAAATGGCTAAATACTAAAATGAAATAGACACGAGACAGCTGAATGGTACCCTATAGCCATTTTAAGGTATATAGCAGCCGGTCCTGTATATAAACTAAAATTGAAATGTCAATGAGCTAGTCATAGGTTGTGGTTAGGACTTGCTTCTTTTTTTTTTTTTTTTCTTAACATACTGGTTACTCAAAGCCATGTCAATTCCATAATATTGCAAATTGCTGTTGATGTTATATTGGGACTATTAATTGACTGGGATGATATTCTACCAGCTCTAACTTCGGACCAGAAATGGTCTCCCCAAGAAACTGTTCAACCCATCTGGACAATAAGTAGCTGGACTCTATGCTTAGTATATGTTTGCAAGGAAAGAATCTTGATTGAATTTGAACTGTAATACTGCATCAAGGTGGAGGAATCCACCAGGGGGGAGGGGAGGGGGAGAGGAGGGGGAGGGGTGGGGGGATTTCCAGAGCCTATGAAACTGTCACATAATGCAAAATATTAATAAAAATTTTAAAAAAAGAGTAATACCTATTCTGCTAATCTAGTAAAGTGTATGTTTGTTAGCATATACCTAACATAGCCATGTTATTTTGTAAAGATGCATTTATTTTTATTGGAAAGTCAGATTTACAGAGAGGAGAGACAAAGATCTTCTATCCACTGTTTCACTCCCAAAGTGGCCACAATGGCTGGAACTGAGCTGATCTGAAGCCAGAAGCCCAGAGCTTCTTCCAGGTCTCTCATGTGGGTGCAGAGTCTCAAGGCTTTGGGATGTCCTCTACAGCTTTCCCAGGCCATAAACAGGGAGCTGAAAGGGAAGTGAGCAGCTGAGACATGAACCAGTGCCTTATATGGGATCCCATGCATGCAAGGCAAGGATTTAACCACTGAGCCATCATGCTAGGAACAAACCTAGCCCTATCTATGTCTCTCTGTGTCTGTCTGTCTGTCTGTCTTCCCTCCCTCCCTCCCTTTAAAAAAAGATTTATTTATTTTTGTTGGAAAGTCAGACTCACAGAGAGGAGAAATATTCCATTGCTCTCCCAGGCCACAAGCAGGGAGATGGGTGGGAGGTAGAGCAACCAGGATGTGAACTGGCACCCATATGGGATCCTGGTGCATGCAACATGAGGACTTTAGGCACTGGGCCCTAGTCATTCTAAGCAACCTTCCAACTATGAATTATACTATCCTGGGTTCCCCTTGTAAGTGGTATCATACAATAGTTATCTTTCATCTGGAAGATTTCACTTAGCAGATCTTTTCTTTTTTTAAAAGATTTATTCATTTTATTACAGTCAGATATACAGAGGAGGAGAGACAGAGAGGAAGATCTTCCCTCCAATGATTCACTCCCCAAGTGAGCCGCAACGGGCCGATGCGCGCCAATCCAATGCTGGGAACCTGGAACCTCCTCCGGGTCTCCCACGCGGGTGCAGGGTCCCAATGCATTGGGCCGTCCTGGACTGCTTTCCCAGGCCACAAGCAGGGAGCTGGAAGGGAAGTGGAGCTGCCGGGATTAGAACCGGCGGCCCATATGGGATCCTGGGGCTTTCAAGGCGAGGACTTTAGCCGCTAGGCCACGCCGCCGGGCCCAACTTAGCAGATCTTTAATTTGCTTCACATTATAGCATATGTCAGAATTTAATTCCATTCACAGCAACCTTTATTTGTATTTTCCATGTACATTTTGATTGTTTTAAAGGATTTGGTTTAAGAGGCACATAGATATAAACTGTTGCTGCTGCTGCTGCTGCTTTTCCCCCCACAGTGGCCACAGCCACCCAGGACTGGACTAAGCCAGAGCCAGAACTCCAGCCGGCTCTCCCACAAATGTGGTGGAGGCCAAGTATTCAAATTATCTTTTTCTACTGTCCCAGATCCTGAGAGGCAGAGGAATTAGGATTTCATCAGTGTCACAGGCAGAAACTTAACATACTCCACCACATGCTGGCCTCTACCCTTTTTCACAACAGAGCAGAGACCACCTACCCTCTGAACTTCCCAAATGCCCAGAGTTGGGAACGCAGTCCAGGTCTCCCATTTGTATGGCAGGGATCCAAGCACTTGAGCCATCACCTCTTGTCTCTCAGCGTGTCCACAATCAGGAATGGAAACAAGGTCGTGAGCCCAGACACCTGCTATGGGATGCAGGCATCTTAACCCCAGGATTCCAGGATTTTTTTTTCTTTTTTGAGATTGAATAATTTCCATTGTACATTTAGACCTCCTTTTTCTTGTTTATTCACTGATAGACACTTGGGTTGCTTTCACCTTCTTGGTATTATAAAACGTGCTTTTACATTTTTGTTCTTGGTATAATGCTGGTCTAATTATTGGTGGAAAAAATACCTACTTGGGCCTCTGTCTCTAAGTCTTGGTCATGTATACCTAGAATTTGAATTGCTAGATCCCACATGGTAATTCTGTGTTTAGTTTTGAAGAATTGTCATGCTGTCTTCCAGTGCAACTGCTCTGTTTTGCATTCCAAACAACAGATCACAAAGTCAACAACTTCTCTGTACTCTAGCCAATGCTTCCTTGTCCAATGTCTTAAGGAAAATACTCGCACATAAAAATTTGCAGTGAGATCTCGTGGAAAGTGTGCAGTGATGTCTCATTGTGTTTGTGACTTGTATTTCTCTAATTAGTGCTGCTCAGCCTCTTTTTATTTGGTGCTTATTGGCTACTACTTTAAGGAAATGTTGACTCTCAAGTTCTTCTTACTCTTTACATTAGGTTGTTACGGTTATTGAGTTTTTGGGAGGTTTATGTATTTTGCATATTCTGCATCAGATATGTTATTTGCAAATGATTTATCCTATCATGTGTTGCCTTTTTATTCCCTTGATAGTGTTCCATAATACACAAAGGTTTTTAAATGTTATGAAGTTCAGTTTACCTTTTAGTTTATGCTTTTGGTGCTCTGTCCAAAACTCACACCAAATCCAATGCCAGGAAGCTTTTCTTACATGTTTTCTTGTTAAACAGTTTCAGCTGTTTTATTGTAGATGTTAGGTAAGGACTCAATGTGGGTTGGATACCAGTTTTTCTTAGCATTTGTTAAGACTTTTCCCCCTTTTTGCGTGATCTTAGTGAAAATCATTGACCTTATTGAAAATTGTTAGTCCACATATCTGAGTTTATCTCTGGGCTGTTTCATTGGTCTGTATGTATCTGTTTTCCAGTACCATGCTGTTTGGACTAGTGTAGCTCTGTAGGAAGTTTTGGAATTGGGAAGTGTGAATCTTCCAACTTTATTCTTTTTCAAGAATGTTTTGATTATTGAAGGGTCTTGGTATTCCATATGATTTTTTAAAATGTATTCTGTTTCTGCCAAAAAGAAAAATTGGAAATTTTGTAGAAAAAAAAGAAAAATTGGAAATTTCACTTTGCATAATACTGATACTCTTAACAATAGCAGGTCTTCTAATTCATACATAAAGGACTTTTGCATTTACGTTATCCTTCATTTAATTCAGCAGACTTTCATACCTTTCAGTGTATGGACTTTTTCTCTTTGGTTAAACTAATTTTAAACATTTCCTTTTTTATGTTATGTGGGTTTTTTTAAAAATCATTTTGTTTTGCTCTTTGTCACATATCTGAAAAATAGCATGATATATTATCAAAATAATTGAAAAATACAGGACTGAGAGAAACTTTAGATACTAACACAATAAATCATTCAAATAGTAGTGAGTATTGTGGCACAGTGGATTAGGCCTCTGATTGGTATAACACTGTCGCATTTAGAGTTCCTATACAAGTTCCAGCAACTCCGTCCTTCCGATCTGACTTCCTGCTGATGCACCTGGATGATAGCAGATGATGGTTCAAGTGCTTGGGTTTCTGCCACCAATGTGAGAGAACTGAATAGAGTTGCTGACTTTAGCCTGGCCCCATCTGTTGTGGAAATTGAGAAATAGACTATAGATGGATGTGTTCTCTTCCTCTCTCTCCCTCCCTTTTTCCTTCTCCCTCTCTCCCTTTTCCTCTGATTCTCTCCCTGTCTGCCTCTCTCCCTCTGTATATTTCAAATAAAAACAAATAGATAATTTTTAAAAAGAACTAGAGTTTGAAAACATAAAATGATTACATAGTGACATTATTTTATATTAACATACTTGAAGCATTATACGTCTAGATTATGCCAAATTAAGTACTATAGACTGTTGATTTCTATTGAGATTTTTTTAAAGCAGTGCTTTAAGTGACTTGAATCTTGTTCATGTTCATCTTCAGGCCTGGGTCTATGAGATTTACCAAGGTTGGAGGATCTGTGCCTCTGAAAAACCTGAGATGTGATGACTTTAGCCAAAGCAGGCACTAAAACAGCACCAGAACGTTAAGTATTTTATCTGTTGTCATTAACTTCATCTTCAAAATAATCCTGTAAGATGGTATGGACTAGTCTTTATACACACTTACATATATGGAAAATGGCATAGAGCTAATAGTGTTGAAGCTGAAATTTACTTTTTTGGAACCACAGATTCACAGATCCAAATTTTACTTTGCTTTATCTCTGTTGTATGTTTCTAATTCATTGATTTTGTTTTCTATCCGCTTTTGCTCTACTCTGTGTGTGTGTGTGTGTGTGTGTGTGTGTGTGTGTGTGAGAGAGGGAGAGGGAGAGTGGGAGAGGGAGAGAGAGAGCGCGTGCGAATGACCAAGCGCTAGAAGCTTAGATCCCCTTCAGCCCTCTTTTTTCCCTTTTTCTCTTCTTCTATTCTTCCCTCCACTTTGCCTTTAAAGAATTTATTATGTGTATGTACACAGATAAATCAATAAATCCCTTTTAAAAATAAAGAGAATAGATCAGGGACTCAAACCCACAACATAGAATTCAGATTTCCCAGTCACTGCCCCACTACATGATATGCAAAATGCATGTGAATGGAATTATAGATTAGATTTTCCCATTTTCTCATGTTATACTGTATTTTTAAGATGCATTTAAGATGTTGCCTTCATCTCTTGTCTTCTGTTTCTAAAACTTCTCTTGAAGTGGACTTCTCACAAATGCTCTATTTAGAAATTAGAATTTTCCACAAGGTCATGCTCTATATGCTACCAGTAGCGTTCTAGAGCTTTATTAATCAGTGAAAAAAAATAAAATTCTGTCCTGCTGTTCAAAGATCCCATTTAATGTCCAAGACTAGCAAAATGGAAAATCTGTTTTCTTATCGGGGACACAGAAGTCAATCTGTTACACAGAAGTGACCTCTGGCTCCCATGACCAACTCCCCAGGGGTAATGCCCCTGACTCTCTCTTCAGGCACTCATCATTGTTACATGCCTTCCATTTATTTTCCAAAAATCCTGCCACACTTTTCTCTGGTGTGATGGTTAAAGTTTCTGTGGTCCTGCAGCAGACCAGCAGCCCAGAGTAGCCGTAGCCCGGGGCCCTTCACCTGGAGCAGCAACATGAGCAATCCTATGTATTATCGAGAATTCTGGTTCAACAAAATGGCAAGTGTGACAAGCAGAAAACCTTTGTAAGCTTTTAAAAGCCCCACCTGAATTGACTTAAATAATACTACATATGCATATATGTTAGCACATACTATATAGGATACTCACTGTATAGGAAGAAACATTAATATCTGCTGCCACAGCAAGCAAACCTTTTTCTCTGAGACATGATGGAATGTCGGCTTACTGCTTGGTCCTATACGGATTGCTGGGGTTGATGACTCTCCTCGGCCAAGTTCATGTCGCAGATATCTAGTGCTTCTGTCTTGTGTTTGTACCACCTGCAAATCATTACTTCTAAAGTCATCCATCCTTCTGTGGGAAGACTGCTGGTCAATAATACTGGTGGTTTTTAAGGACTGAACTTGGAATTGCCTTATGTCACTTCATCCCGTGCACCAGAAACCTGTTGTCTGTCATTAGACCCAGTTCTACTGCAAACAATGCTAAAACATGCAGCCCTCATGTGAGCTTAGAAAAAAGAGGAGTGAGGAGCCACATTCCTGTAGTAGACATGACTCTGTGACTCCAAGGAGACACCAGGCTCTCAGAGTCTGTCTCTCCAGTTCATCTCTCACCAGAATGTCAGCTTTCTGTTTTTAAATTTGTATTTTTAGTTTTATTTCACAGAGAAATCTGCCATCCACTGTTTTATTTCCCAAATGTCTGCTACAGTAAGGGCTAGTGTAGGCTAGGCTGACGCAGGAGCCTCCAACTCTGCCCGACTCTCCCATGTGACAGGAACCCAAGTACTTGGGCCATCACTGCTGTCTCCCAGAGTGTGCATTGGCAGGAAGAGGGAATTGGAAGCAGGACCATAACTTGAAATCTGGCCCTCCAGTATGGGTTGCTGAGAACTCAAGTAGCATTTCAATTGCTTTGCCAAACACCTGCTCAAGAATATCAGCTTTATCTTAGCCTGGCTGTCCTCTTGGTTATGAAGAGGCCCCTGTAATTCCAACCCTCACAATCAGATGTGGCATTGTGCTAAGGGAGAGAACATTCCCTGAGAGAGAGAGAATCTTTCTTGAGACCGTCTTCCTCTGATGATAACCTCCATTACCCAAACTAACCATTGACAAGTCATAATTTCACCCTGGCATTGGGAGGGGTCTCTATCTCCTCAACTCGTTGATAATATTGAGCAAGAGCTGGTCATCTTCTGACCTAAACTAAGGAAACAGGAAGAGCAGATGGGGAATAGGCAGCCAACATCATCTGCCACAGCCGGTCTCCTTACTTGTGTATATCTTTTAAGTTTCTTGATAAAGTTTTCGATTGTTCTTCAGGAGGCTCCTGCACTATTCCCAGTAAGTTTATGCCTAGCATTGCATATTTGCTCTTGCTATTGTGATGTTGTTTCAGTATGCTTGCTCTGGATAGACGAAGTGTTAACTTTTCAGTCACTTCTGTTCAATTTTCCTTCCTCTGTGATTCTAAGCTGCCTTATATCCTGATTGGGTGCTAATTAAGTGCTAAGCATACTAATCAAATACTAAGAAATTCAGAGGTAGAGTGATTCTAGAGGAAGCAGACGGCAAATTTGAAGGGTAAGAAAGAAAAGAATACTGCATTTAATTTTATGAAATGAGATCACCTCTCACTGCCTGGGGAGGAAAGTTGGATGAATGCTTCTCTGGAAAATTGTTGCAGGAGAATGCTGGGAGCTTGGAGCTTGACAAGGAGGTAAGATCTTTTCAGTATGCCAGAATATGACACCTACTGCTAGAACTAGGTGAATAACAAAAACTTTTAAAACTGAGTGCTTTAAGGACCTCTCCCATCACCATTCTCCCTGAAAAGAATAGCAGGTGGAAAAAAAATAAAGGATAACAGGTGGTTTTCATATGGAAAATTTTAGAAAGGATATGATGCAGTTCAAATTTCCTCATGTAATTACAGTCTAACATAAACTAGAGTAGAAGTCTATGGTTCAATATTCACTTGGGGGAATAGGCCAAGTGTGGACGAGATGATGGTTCTTGTTACAAACTCTGCATCTTCCATAGTGATGAAAATCAGCTGGACATCTAGTACTTATCCCCACTCAATCTTCCTCTCCCTCCTCCCAATACCCACTCCCCTGATACCACCACCACAGCAGCAGACATAAGACTACATCAAAATTGTTAAAGGAAAGACATTATTCCTTCAAATGTTCGTTTATGTCTCTTTTGAGACATATCTTTTTGTATCAGGGTTTGCCTGTTACATGAAATAGGCTACTGAGCTAGGGTTGGCACAGTGACGCAACGTGCCAGTTTTCCACCTACAAGCACCACCATACCATATTCGCACCAGGTTGTGTCCCAGCTGCTCCACTTCAGATTCAGCTGCCTGTTTTTGCCCTGGGAAAACAGCTGGGAAGGGCCCCAAAGCCTTAGGACCCTGCACCCACATGGAAGACCTGGAAGTAGCTCCTGGCTCCTGGATTTGTATTAGCTCAGCTCTGTTATCTGTGGCCTTTTGGGGAGTGAACTAGTGGATGAAAGATTGTTATCACTCCATATCTCCTCCACTCTGTAAATCTGCCTTCAAATAAAGCTAGATCATTAAAAAAAAAAAAAAAGGCTACTGAGGGCCCAGCACCGTAGCCTAGTGGCTATAAGTCCTCACTTCGCCTGTGCCAGGATCCCGTATGGGTACTGGTTCGAATCGCAGTGGCCCCGCTTCCCATCCAGCTCTCTTCTTGGGGCCTGGGAAGGCAGTTGAGGACGGCCCGAGGCCTTGGGACCCTACAAACACATGTGAGACCTGGAAGAGGCTCCGGGCTCTTGACTTTGAATAGGCGCAACTCTGGCTGTTGCGACTGCTTGGGGAGTGAATCGTTATACAGAAGATCTTGCTCTCTCTCTCTCCTCTCTGTATATCTGACTTTTGAAATAATGAATTAAAGGCTACTGAACTAGTTAGACCAGTCATTGGATACTGCTGAGAGCTCCCAACCCCCACACCAAGGGAACTATATGGTGGTATATATTGAACACACTGCCACGGAGTGAGTAACCTTCTCTCCTCCATAATGGAACTCCAGGCCCTTGGAACATTTAGGTGTCTGTGTAGCCAAGAATTAAAGTTTAGAATAGGCAACAGCTTAGAATATTGAAATATGCCAGATAACATTTTTACAAATGTCTTTTGCAGACTTGAGTATACTTTAACTTGATACCAAGTTTTTCTTTATTGATTTCCAAATGAAGGTTAACATGGTTATTGACAATTAAATAGCATAATTTGAAAAATGCCAAATTTTACTGTTACACAGTTCCATATAAGGTTAGTGGGGTAGACAAAGCTTACTTGGCCTTGCTAGAAGGCTGTTGGTGGCAGGACAGAGGGGCAGCTCAAGTGCACTGCAGGAACATGCTCTCTTGTTCTGCCCCAGTATTGCCATATAAGCTGTAGAACATGATTACACACTGAAACTTGGATTCTTCCCTGCAGCAGTTGCTGCTTTTCTAGAAACCAAGAAGAAAATAAAAACGTAAGGGGCTCCTGGATTTAACTGTGGTAAGTTCAAAGTCACACACACACCTGCATCTGGCTATTTAATCTCCTTAGAAGTTAGGGCTTCTCTTAAAACGATTTAGGTGGAAACTTTTCATCTAAGGCACCACCACAAATGATATCTGCTTCTTATATCCATAGAGGCATTCATGAGGGTATGTCAAGAAGTTTATAGAAAATGTAGTTGGAACTGTGTTTATTTTGATGCAAAAATTTATAAAATCCATGCATACAAAGGGTCCTAAAAAGTTCATACAAAATGCATGTTTTTAAAAATGGTACATAATTTCCATTCTTATATTTATTTTTGTTTGAAAGGTAGGCTATATAGAGAGGAGGAGATAGAGAGGAAGATCTTCCATCCAATGATTCACTCCCCAAGTGGCCACTCCTGGCTAGAGCCAGGAGCCAGAAGCCTCTTCTGGGTCTCCCATGTGTGTGCAGGGTCCCCCACACATGTGAAGGTCCATCCTCGACTGTTTTCCCAGGCCACAAGCAAGGAGTTGAATGGGAAGCTGGGCTGCCAGGACATGTACCGTGCCTATATGGGATCCCGGCCACTAGGCTACTGCACCAAGCCCTTATTTTCACATATGTTCTTTGTATATTAAATATGTAAGAACATTCCTAATTTCCACATAAAACAATTAACCATCCAGTGCACTGGACATGTGTGATTTATTTGGTCCATTTTTTAGTTTTCCACTTGGAAAATCATCTGCCATGACAGCTGGAGCTATGAATGAAAGGTGATTAGGCTGCAGACTCAGCATCTGGGATGTGATAGGGATCTGGAGGGAGAGGGAAGGCTGACTATGGCCAGCAGGAAGAGCCAGTGCTGCTCCGGAGGAACTGAACCCTTACCCCATGGCTGCCATGATGGACTGCTAGCCCAGCCTGCCAGATTTTCAGAAGGGCCAGAAATGTTTGGATTGTAATAGGTCTCAATTTAAAATGCCAAAGCTCTGTGCATGCCAAGCCAAACATTCCTGTAGAGCCACTTAAGGCTATAGGCTTCCCCTTCAACCTCTCATTGGCACGATAAAGAGAAGTGTGGAACAGGAGTAGAAAACTGATCCAAGGCCAAAGAGTAAGTCTGCTATGCACTTGACACAGGTGGATGGATGGGGACCCACTGCCATAGGTACTTTTAAAACGGAATTTTTTTTCTACAATAGGCGTTATTTTTAGCCAAGTTTTAGGTTTAAAGAAATACTGAGAAGGTACTGGAGATATGCTACATACTCTTTCCCCTTGCCAAATTTCCTCTGTTGTTGCTGCTTTAAATGTGAATGGTACAGAGATAGCTCAGCTCTCTACGGGTTCACTTCCCAGAGAGCTGCAGCAGCTGGGCAAGAACCAGTAGGCTGGAACTGCATCAGGCTCTCCCGTGTGAGTGGCAGGGGCCCAAGCATTTGAACATCTTCCACAGTGTTCCCAGTCACATTAGCAGGACACAGGGTCAGAAGTAGAGCAGCTGGGACTTGACCCAACACTCCTATGGGATGCTAATGTTACAGACGGCAGCTTAACTTCCCACACCACCCTACTGGCAACACACAATGCAATTAATTGGCTGATATTGGCTGAATCCTGTTATTCATTCATGTGTTCTTGGTTTTTACTCAGTGCTCTTTCTGATTCAGAAGCCATCCAGGGCTCTCAGTTATGTTTAGTCTCTGTCCAATTAAGCTCCCCTTAACTGTGAAAAGTTCTCAAATTTTCTCTGTATTTGATGACTTGGGCAATTTTAAGAAATATTTAGGATGCTCCTCAAATGGAGTTTGTTTGTCATTTTCTCATGATTGGAAATGTGGTAATTTTTTTTAGCAAGGTCAAGTGACATTTGTTTTCACAAAATAATGTGGAGTGCATATTGTCAGCATTTTCTCAGATTGTTCCAGCTTTGACCACTGGGGGCCATTTCAGATGTCTCTGTCGCTTTGCACACTCTAAGTGGGTTTGTACAGGGCTTCTATTACTTTCTGTTTCTCCTACTGCAGATTCCTCTAGCTTCATCTTGCGCATTTCCCATCCCAGTCTTAGAGTCAGCCATTTCTCCAAGAATCTTTGAATGCTTTTAAAATGTAAAATCACAGAGTTAATGTGTCTGTCACAGTATATCATAACAAGGATACATACTGTCAACCTCACTTACCACTGTTAATAATATCCTTGCTCATTGAACAGAGAATATACAGTATTTCTTCATTGTGAAGTTAATCCCCCATTTCCAGTATCCCATGCTGTGCTCTTAAAGGAAATTACATTGGGGAGCCCACACCTGCAGGATGGGGAGTGGTGCTCCACTACTCTGTGGGAAGCCCAAATAACTGTGTAACTTATTTGGAAATCTTTGGCTTGGAAAAATTGCCCGTTCTTCATTTCCTTCTTATTACTATTATCATTTTATGATACAGTTCCATAGGCCCTAAAATTTACCTGGTCCCCTACCTAAATGCACTCCCTGCTACTGAGTTCCGTTATATTATTACTATAGTATAGTCCTTCATAAACAGTCATATATCCATCATTGTGGGCATGGACAATGGCAAAGAGTCCAGCATCCTATTGTGAAGATATAGTAAACAGTTTCATTGGGAGTCCATCTTTGGTCTGGAAGTAGAGCTGCATACTGCATTGTATTCTTACATCTGGATAGGATAGTCTCCATTACACAATTACTATACATCCCCTTAAATGAAAAGCCATAAAACAAAATCAAGAAGAAGAAAAAAAGCTTAAAAAAACATGAGGTTAAATAACATACTACTGAATGACTAATTTTTTAACATATTGGTTACTCAATACTATGTCAATTAATTCCATAACCTTATAAGTTTTTGCTGATGTTATGTTGGGGCTTTTAATTGATCAGAATGATACTCTGCCAGCTCTACCTTCAGACCAGAGATGGTCTCCCCAACAAGCCGTTGAACTTATCTGGACAATAAGATGCTGGACTCTATGCTTGGTATATGCTTGCAATGAAAGAATCTCAAGTGAACTTGAACTGTGGTTATGCAACAAGGTGGAGGAATCCACCATGGAGGGGTAGGGTTTAGGGAGGGGTTGGGGGAATCTCAGGACCTATAAAACTGTGTCACATAATGCAATGTAATTAATAATTAAAAAAAGAATCAAAAAAGAAAATCTATAGCTTTCTTGAAGAAAATTATGCTACTGTATGATCTGAGTCAGTGATGAACTTCATGAGAGTTTTGAAGAGATGAAACTAAATAAAATTCATGAGATAGTTTTTACTGATCATTGTTGGTGAGATATGTCTCCTGTAGGCAAAAAATAAATGGAGTTTGATTGAGTTTAATGCATTACATTCAGGGTTAATAAAAATAGGTGGTAATTTGGTCCTGTCCTTTTAGCAATAGGTTGTTCACTGATTTAGTCTTCTGTTGTTTTTTTTACTGGGATGTTCTTCACATTTGCCTTTGGTTTTGGTTGGTGCTATTCCTCTTCTCTGTCAAGAGAACATATTGAAGTATCCTTTGTAGGGCAGGTTTGGAAGAGGCAAATTCTTTTGACTTTTCTTTACTGTAGAAGAATTTTGTTTCATTTTCAAAGACAAAGGAAAACTTTGCTTGGTATGTTATCCTGGGCCAACAAATTTTAGCTTTTAGAATCTGGAATATGTCTCTCCATTCTCTTCTGGCCTGTGGAGTTTCACGTGAGAGGTCTCCTGTGTGTGAGTTTAGTTGGCATTCCTTTATATTGTCAATTGATTTTTTTCATGTGCACATTTAAGGAACTTTTCCTTGTGTCTTGGTGAAGAGAGCTTGATTATCATGTGTCTTGGTGAAGATCACTTTTGGTCAACCCTGTTGGGAGTTCTGTGCCCCTCCTGATATTGTTTCCCAATTATTTCTCCAGGTTAGGGAAATTTTTTCTTATTTCACTAAATACATTTTAAAATGCGTTTTTAAAACCAGCTTCTCTTTCTGCACCTTCTGGGACTCCTCTAACCCTTACATTTGGCCTTTTAATACTGTCTTTCAATTCTTGAATACATTTTTTTTTTGCTTGATACAGCTCTGCTTTCAGTGTTTTCTTTGTTTCTTTGTTTCACCCTGGTGATAGGAAATATCTTCCAATTCTGAGATTCTTTCTTCTGCTTCATTCATTCTATTTTGGAGACTCTCCACTGTACTTTTAAGTTGCTCCATTATATTCTTCATTTCTGATATATCAGCTTTCATTTGAATCTTTTCCAGTATGACATATTCCTTAAATTCTTTGAATGCCTGCTTTATGTGTGTCTCATTGTTGATAAAAAGTTTTATAACAGGTGTTTTGAATTCTGTATCCCCCATTTTCTCAATGTCTTTCTCTGATGTTAACTCTGAGGTTGACAAAGGATTTTGCTCCTTTGCAGGGGAGTCTTCAGTAACATTCATTGTGCCTTTGTCTCTTCTTTTGCTCTTGGTCATTGCACTTCTGGTTATCAGAGTCTCCTCCTTGAGGCAGGCAGGTTTCTAAGCTGTGTCACCCACAGGTCTGCAGTTCAACTTTAGTAATTGCAGTAGGTACACAGCTGTTTGTTTGCATTCACTTGTGCCACTCCCTCCAGCGAGTTCCAGGTCTGGGATCTTATGTTAGATTTCCACCATGGTCTGCATAGCCCCACCTCCTGGCTCACCACTCTCCACCTGCTGTAATACTGTGCTTAGGTTACACCGTTGTCTGTACAACCTTTCTCCTCCTTGCTGTTTGAGCAGTTCCCAGGATTAGAGAGACACCAGGTATCCTATATAACCAGGTTAGTGGTGGTGCTGTTTTTGATGGAACCTGTTGGCTGTTAGGTCTGAGGGCCATACGAACCTATTTTAACTTGTACTTGCCAAAGCCAGTATTATTTTTCCTGTGGGACCAGTGTAATGCACTGAGCTCAGTGAGTTTGCTCCCAGCTCATTGCATGCACAGCTCATTATTGTCCCTGCTGTCTTAAAGCCTATGCTCCACTGTACAAAACGGTGCCTAATGTGCCCCTAATAGAGTTCTTGAGCTGCTGGGTGTCAGGTCTGGGTGCTACTCGGACCTGTCTTGGCTGTAACTTGTAGGATGCCATGTTGTTGCAGTTCACTGGGCCAGAAATGAGTTCCCTCCCAGCTCAGTGCATGCAGGGTCCTGTCCCAAAGCCTTTGCCTCGCTACACAACATGGTGCCTGATTCAGCGTTGTTGTGTAGACTGGGCTGTTAAATCTACCCTGTTCCCTTACTGCCCAGCTGGGCATATGCTACTGTCTCTACTCCTGGTCAAATCAAAAAGAGCAGCAGGACGGGCAGTTCTTTGTCTGGGTCACCTCCTGAGCTCCAGTGAATTCCCCTTTTCACCTTGTTGCTGGTGGAATTCTGGCTTTTGGTGCAATTCAAATAGCTTCTTGCTGAATGCCATTGTGATATGAGTCACTGCACTACCACACTGTTGTGTCCACTGCTTCCCCATGACTATCAGTGTCCAGGTACTTCTCTGCTGTCATTCTGTTCTCTCCTGTTGCCTGGAATGTGCCCTCTCTGCTTCACACTGGTTAATGTTTCTCCATCCATTGAAATGTGTCCTTACCCTATTCTGCCATCTTGATTCTCAGTTCTCATTTTTTATTTACTCAATTCATTTGTCAGTATCCATATCAACTCATGTGTGTTTGTTGTAAACTTTGGGCTTCATTCTGAAACTATTTTATTGTTCAAATATTTCCAGCTTTAGTCTGTGAGCACCCTTTCAGTGCAATTATATGAGCATATTTACACATTGCCTTCAATATGAGAGTTTATTCTGTTTGTTGCTTTTTTATGTAGCATTTCTTCACTTTCTGACTCTCCAGGATACTGAAAACTCATTGTGTGTATTTTTTGGCCTAGTGATGACACCAGCTACTTGTCCAAGTAGGTCTAATTCCTTTGGAACTTGGTACTGGAGCCAGGCTCTGTGTGCCAGGTATGATCATAGCCTCTGGAGAGCCCATACATCCAGAACTCTTAGCCAGAGAAATAAGGTGTATTTGTTAGCCAGAGTCTAGCTTGCATCAGAAATATACCTGTATATAATGCTATCTATCGAAATGAACTAAATATGATACACACTGATGTCTCTAAGTTGAATCTCTGATAGCATAGAACATTCACACCTCATGTCATGCTTGCTGGTCTATGAATTTCTACTCCAACTTTCCTTTAGTAAAAACTTGACTCCCAAAGTCCACACTCCAAAACGGATGTTTTTAACACAGATGCAGGTTTAATACAACAGAGTATCCTCTCAAGGGCCTGGGGGCCTTCAGCTTTTCTTCCTGTAAGTTTTTTGGTCTTCCTGTCCACAATGATCAGTGCTACACAGGCCTCAGGCTTAGTTCACACTAATAACTTCAAAGAAGCACCCAGCAAATCACGTCAGGGCATAGTTTGGGCAACAGGATCCCATAACACCACCTGGTTTTTTGTAGTATTTATCGATGTAGAAAGTAACTAACTTCACCATTCTGAAGTTGCTTTCTTGCTTTCTATTTCCCAGAATGTTGGCTTCCTGAGATAAAGATCTTTCCTGGTTTGCATAGGACCTCGCATAAGTTTGGACACAAATTAGGTGCATGATACGTATTGGGTAAAGATGAGCTGTTAAGTACTTAAATGCAAGTGCTGGGCCAGGATTACATTGCTAAGTACACTGAATTTTTTGAAGGTTTGCTATCTTAATAGTTAAAATGTACAAACTAAATTCAAAAGTAATAAAATAAAAGAAGAAATGTGAAAGTCAGTCTTCTACCCAGCGAGATTGGAGAAGGATTGAGAATGTCACATTAAAAACTTTTCTGCTTTCTGGAAACTTTTACTGTTGAAAATAATTTGCTTATGTGCCTCAAAAGTGACTTGGTGGAAATGGCACTCTGTAAATTTCAAAAACAGGACAATAGAAAGTTATATGAAGGACACTGTGTGGAAAGAATAGCAATGATCTGAGTAACAAGCATGGACGAAAATGGGTGGCAAAATCATTAAGAAGCAGGTGCAAGAGGAAGAAAAAGAACAAACATGATGGTTATTTTCAAGCTGTTCCAAGGAGAAGTTGTGGGTCAGTTGGATCATATAAATGTAATTCAGTGGAACGTAGTGGATGTTTGTGAGCAATGAGATTGTTCCCAGTCATGGCCTTTGCATCCACATCTTCTCCATTATTTGTTCTACTTTTCCTTTGTGTCTTTAGTTTGTTGAGCCTGCTGGAAGTGCTGGGTTTTGTTATTCCTATGAAATCAGAAGTTTAAAAAGCAGAATTTGGAGTATCACATTCCTTGTTATAATTCTACTCCTTGAGGTTGCCTATAGCATTTTAAATTTTAGAAGATCAAAAACTATTCCTCTTTCTTTGGGAAAAGGTAAGATGATATTGTGACCAGCTGCATGTCTTCAGGGAAGCTAACGGCATTTATTTAACTTGTTCTGCCTTTCTCTAAGTGTGTTCTGATGAGTGCCTGGCACGTGATGCTCTGAAGTGTTCAGTCCCTGAAGCTGGCTGTTAGTCATCTCCTGTGGAGAGACTAAGAGGGCACAGCTTAAAGCAGTGAAAGGGAAAGTGGGCCAGAGGAACAACAGCTGGTTGTTCGTGTGGGTCACTGGGCAGGGCACGCACAGCGGTTACCTGCCTCTCTACTTCCTGGGGCAGGTGACGATGAAACAAGCAGCAGCGGCCCTGGAGGGGCACAGGGCGCACTGTGTGTTACCTGTGTGTAGGCATTGTGTCTCTGGAGATTACTGTGGATTTCCGTTTGATTGGTTAGCATTGTTAGCTCTGTCTGTCCAGTGCAACATTACAATACTGCTGTTAAGTAAATGGGAACAGGGAGCTTTTGAGTGCTAGACCATATATGATATTGTAACTAAGTTGCTTTCTCTGTATCTTACCACCCATTGCATTACTCCAGCTGCTGAAGTTATGCCTGAATACAGAATATACAGAATAGTCAACACTATTCTGCATTTTGAAAGTAACAAGGCTTTTAAAGACTGAGAATCTTTTAGTAATATGTAGATAGTTTCATTTCTACTAGTCACAGTCTTTGCTACATTTTTCTTCCTCTCCAAAAAGAAAGTAGCTGCCAAGGCATCCTTGAAGAGCATAGATTGAGTGGAAAGGCCATGGAACAAAGGAGAGGTCCCAGAGGTGAATGCCGAAGCTCTGTAAATAGCTGTGCTATTTTCCTTTGAAATGTCTGGCGCCCTCCGTGCAGGATAGCGGTCGTGTGCCTAATTCTGTGATGAAGCCTTCTGCAGTGAATCTCAGAACAGCACATAGCCAGCGGGGCATCTGGAGCCTTTCCAACATTGTAACTACCGCCTTGGCAAACTTTTTAAAAACTTAAGATTCTTTGAAACATAACTCTGCCGCATCATCTGCATTTACATAGTTACCACCTCACCTGTAGTACCCAACCCACTGGAAAAGTAAAACAGGAACAAATGTTCACTATGAGCTGCTCTCAGAAATTCAGGGTATACAAAACCTGCTTTTTCTAACACGAAGCTGGCACAGATATGCGAGCCTTTGCTTCATCTCATTACCTGCGACTCTAGGCCATTCTGAATTGTGTGGACAAAATCCTGTCTTCCATGGCCCTCCTCTACGGAAAAATCGGCCATATGAAAATGGCATTGTGGCACAGCAGTGAAAGCTGCTGCCTGCAGTGCTGGCATCCTGATGGGTGCTGGCTTGAGTCCTGGGTGCTCTGCTTCCAATGCAGCTCCCTGATAATGCTCATGGGAAGGCAGTGAATGATGGCCCAGGTGCTTGGGCTCTTGCACCCACTTGGAAGACCTGGAAAACGCTCCTGGCTTCGAACCAGCTGAGGTCCAGGTGTTGCAGCCATTTGGAGTGTCAGCCAGTGGATGAAAGTTCTGTCTTTTCCTCTCTCTGTGTAACTCTACCTTTTAAAGAAATAGAATACATCTTTAAAAGAAAAAAGATAATCATAAGCATACCTCATTCTTATGGCAAATTAAATTGTCCCTTCATGGTAGTCCCACAATGGTTCTCTTTAGTTTTTTGCTCCCTCCTTAAAGTTTTTGTTTATGATTCTGTCATTGTCTTCCACCTAGATTAGCATATCTCTTGCACGACCCAGGCACAATTGACTGACTGTTAACACATGTGAAGCCCACCTCTCAACTCCGTCTGATGTCTCAGTACTTATTTGGCAACTGCTTTGTGCAGGGCCCAGGTTATATAAGCACAAGAGAATATCAGTGCCTGAGATGGGGTCTGCTCACCATCTTTATCTAAGATTTGACAGTTTAATGCCCCAGGCAGAAGCACATTTAGGAGTCTAAAAATCATAGCCATTTTAAGAAAATGCCCCTTTTTTTTGTTTAAAGAGCATTATTTTTTCTGACGCCTTCTAGGTCTGAAGCAATTCTGTTAACTTAAAAAGGGTGTATTAGATTTAATGAGTTCCCTTGCATTTGGCATATTTTATATGTAAGAAAAAAATTAAAATGTTTTTCTTTTTTGCATTGTTAGGAACCAGGAATCTGAAAGTGGAGTGAGTTGGAAAGATGGACTGAATATTTGTGAAAATCCTACTAAGTTTTCTGGCTTTTTGTCCAACATATGAAGAAACTCTAGGATTTAAATGTTGATATGGACTCAAGAGTATAATCACTCAAGCATTGCTGATTGAAACTAAAGATCTAAGTGAAAAAGAGAAGTCATGTTCTTGGATTAGAATACTTGATACTAGTAAAATGGCAATCTCACCAAATTGTAAGAATCAAAGCGTCCCATTTAAAATTTGCCTTAAACAGCCTGAAATTCATATGCAAATTGAAGGGACCTAGGACAAATCAAACAGCTTTGTAAATGAGGGGGAAAATTGGAAGACTTATACTGACTCTAAAACTTACAAAGGTACTTCATCAGTACATGAAAATGGAATTAAAAGATAACATTATGTCAGTGGAAAAGTGTTGGAATATCATACATATAAATGATCATCTTAAAAGTTGGTGGAATATACATATTATGGAAAAGCTATGCACAGATATCAACACTTTGCTCAGTCGCCTTTGGATTGCATTTCCTTTGAGTTTTCTTGAAGTACTCATTTCATAAAGTTTGGTAAATCAAAGGGGAGGCGTTAGCATGAAGATCACCAAATAAACCAATGGACTGGAATATAGTTTCCAAAACTAAACTCACACCTACCTTCATATATATGCACAACTGATTTTTTTACAAGGATGTAAAATCAGTTCCATTTGCCAAGACAATTTGATGAAGTTGCAGTAATTGGACATCATACACAAAAAGGAGCAAATAAAATGTTTATTTGTTTATTCGGCAATCCCTCATATCTGAACATTGGTCATCATTAAATGTATAAGGTAGCAGTGAATACTTTCAGAAGGTAAGAGAACAACCTTATGATTTTAGGTTAGGCAAGAATATTTTAGATACAACACCAAAACCTGACCCATAGAAAAGCAAATTATATAAATTGACATCTATCAATGTAAAAGACTTCAGTTCTTCAAAAGACACTGTTAAGAGAATGAAAAAGATAAATCCCAGACTGGGAAAAATATTTGTAAATAATTAACTTGGTAAATTAATTGAATACAGAAAAATAACTCAAAAAGCTCAATAGTTGGGAAACTATTTAATAATAAGAAAGCTGATTTCCTAAAGTAGACAAGACATTTCAAAAGACTTTTTACAAAATAACAGTTCCAGTTGGTGATAAGCATATGAAAAGACGTTTAAATCATTAGTCACTGGGAAAATAGAAATTATAACCATGAGACACCATCTATTACAAGTACCAAAGCTGAAAGGGGAAGCATTGTGCTGGCAGCTGGTGAAGCCACTGCCTGTGATGCTGCCATTTCATATCAGAGTGCTGGTTTGAGTCCTCGCTGTTCCACTTCTGATCTAGAGCCCTGCTAAGATGCCTGGGAAAGCAATGGAAGGTGGCCCAAGTATTTGGGCCCCTGCCACCCAAAATGGGAAGCCTGGGTGGACTTCCTGGATCCTGGTTTTAACCTGAACTGGCCCTTTCCTCTGCGTCCATTTGGGGAGTGAAATAGACGGAAGATCTCTCCTTCTCTGTTAAATTGCCTTTAAGTTACTTTTTAAAAATCTTCTGAAAAAAAAAAATCTTCTGAAATAAAATCTTTTAAAATTTTAGAAGAATGATAAAGAACCGGTAAAATTGGAGGACTAACCATATCAGACATTGGTGAGGACCAGCAGGAACTGGAACTGTCACACAGAGGTGATGCTAATTAAACTAACACAACCACTTTAGAAAATACTTTGTGACAGGTCTCTTAAAAGCTAAATAGGGAGCTGGCAAAGCCACTGATTTCTGCATCCTACATTGAAGTACTGGTTTTAGTTCAGGCTGCTCTTGTTTTCAATCTAGCTTCCTGCTAGTATGCCTTGGAAGACAGTAGGAGATGGCCCTGAAATGCTGGGTCCCCTGCTCCCCAAGGTGGAGTTCCTGGAAACCAGCTTCAGTCTTGCTCAGACCTAGCTGTTATGGCCATTTGTTTGTGATTCATTTTCTCCTCTCTCTGCCTTTCAGTAAATGAAAATAAACATTTTAAAATAAGGTTAAATGAGCACGTACTGAATGATCTAGTCATTCTTCTCTTTTTTTACTTTTCAAAACCATGAATTCCACAAACTTGAACACAGATACTCAGAGAAGCTTCATCTGCAAAAGCCCAAGGCCTAAAGCAACCCACACATCCATCAGTGGGTGAATGAATGAGCTATGCTGTCTGCATACTACAGAATGCCATTCAGGAAATGTTTGGCCTGGCTAATAAGGTGCCTGCAGCCCATATGAAGTAGCCATATGCACACCTGCCTCTAGCATTCTGTGAGACAGCAGTGATGGCTCAATGTAGTTGAATTCCTGGCATGCATTTGGGACACCTGGAGTGAGGTTCCAGCTCCTGACTCCAGTCTGGCCTAGTTCTGGACATTGTGGAATGAACCAAAAGATAGGGGTGTGTTCTCTCATGGAAACATGTTACAATAGTTGCATTTTGTATAATTTTGGTTTTCATACAATTTTTCCAATGTAATTTCCATACAACCTCTCACCCTATGGTGAATGAGTACATTCACATAAAATTATAGAAAATTCAAGCCAATTTATAGTCACAGAAAGGTGGTGTGTGGTTTCCTGGAGATGGGGATGTGAAGAAGGACTTGAGGGATAGATTTAAAAAGTAAATGAAGTAAGTCTAGCACAATGGCTTAACTAATTAACTTCTGCCTGAAAGTGCCAGCAGTTTGTGTCCTGCCTGCTCCACTTCCCACCCAGTTCCCTGCTTGTAGGCTGGGAAGGCAGTGGAGAGTGGCTCAAGGTGTTGGCACTGTACAGCTGTGTGGGACACCTGGAGGGGGCTCCTGGTTTCAGATTGGTTCAGCTCCAGCTGATACAACCATTTGGAAAGCAAATCAGTGGGTGGACAATCTTTTTGCTTCTCCTTCTCCTTTTAAATGTCTTTCCAATAAAAATAAATAAATCGGGCCCAGCATGATAACCTAGTAGCTAAAGTTCTCACCTTGAACGGGCCAGAATTCCATATGGGTGCTGTTTTTAATCACAACAACCCCGCTTTCTGTCCAGCTCCCTGCTTGTCACCTGGGAAAGCAGTTGAGGATGACCCAAAACCTTAGGACCCTGCACCCACGTGGGAGACCTGAAAGAAGCTCCTGGCTCCTGGCTTCAGATAGGCTCAGCTCCAGCCATTGTGACCACTTGGGGAGTGAATCATTGGATGGAAGATCTTCCTTTCTGTCTCTCTATATATCTATCTGTCCAATAAAGATGAATAAATCTTTTAAAATAATCCTTACTATTCAACATCTTCAAAAAGGAAGTGAGGATGCCTTTGGAGGTGCTGGCTATGTTTGTTACCTTGGTTGTGCCATGGTGGCAGAGCTGTTCATGTGCTCATTCACTCCCACAAACATCAAACATCTGGGGTTTAGCCAGGTAAAGGCAGGGTACCTGGAACTAAACCTGAGCCTGGGAGCCAAGCAGGCATTGTGAGATGGGTGTCTTAACTGCCCTTTCAAACACTGCCCCCACCCACAATTCAGTTTCACAGCAATGCGTGTTATACATTGAGGGCTGTTTCATTCAATCCTGCACATTTATGAGCTGTATAAAGGCTCATCTAACCATAAGAGTGAGCAACTCTTAAAATAACTTGTTCCAATCTGTGGGCTCTGACATGGAATATATCTGGCTGAGAGTGTGGACTCTAAGGCGTCTTGTGGACTGGGTAACACAAGCCCTGGCTGAAGGTGGGAGTGATGCAACATTGCTGCCCAACAGTGGCAAACATTCTTACAAGTGCATCTTTCTCCTCAAAGAAATCAAGAGTGTAGTCTCCTCGGTCTGCCAGTGTCTGCTGAAAGAGGGCCAGCTGTGCCAGCTGCCCTGTGAGGGCACCTCCCTCATTGGTTCCACTCTGCCTTGAGCAGAGAGGTTTTTGGAATCTGTGCTTTTTCTCCCTTTGGGATCTCTACTGTGCTTGAATTCCATTATGCTTCCAGCTAAGATTTCTATATTTCTGTAGCAATATAAAATGAAGTTGGGAAAAGGATGCACTTGTAACCAACTTTTTGTTGTTACTGAATCATGAAATTCCCTCAGTGGGAATCAGACCTTCTCACTTTTAAAGATACAAAGCATTGCTTTGCAAAGTCAACTTTGACACAAACAGGAAACATTCAATAGTCACCACTGACCTGCAGATAAGTGTTGGTCGGCTTATTTCTCTTAATTCTTGAGTAAGCAGCTGGATTTATGCCCAGGGCAGAGCTGATGGCACTGGCCCATCCAACAGGGATGAATTTGAGTGACAGTTCCTGACAGATGGATTCTGTCCGAGAACTGTCAGCCTTTCGAAGCCACACCTTCTCGTTTATATATGTGGAACACATTTATTTTTTCCTTTTTCTTTTCTTCCCCGTAAGGAGACTTAAAACTCATCTCTTTCCCCCCGTTACAGATGCGAACAACACGCAAGGTCTCTGTGTGGCCAGTGGGCCTGGTTGGCGGGCGACGCTACGAGCGTCCCTTGGTGGAAAACGGCAAAGTGGTTGGTTGGTACACCGGCTGGAGGGCGGACAGGCCTTTCGCCATCGACATGGCAGGTAAGGTTGTGGGTGCTGGCACGTGTGCCTGCCTGGCTGGGTGTGAGCGGCCCCTTTTATACTGGGGCACCAGCATGTGGTGGCTTGTGAGATGCTCCTTTTATACTAGGCACTAGAGGAACAAGGCCTTGAAAAACTACTCTGGATAAAACCGTATCATATTCAACAAATGAACCATTTCATCAAAGCTCTAAAGTAGCCTCTGGGCTAATTCAAGTGGAAAATGGCTCAGGGGTCGATTAAAAAATACTTGTGCTGTTCTGTTTTATCCAACAAATATCTCTGTACCAAGTGCTGGTTTGGACAGGGAGGATTTTGTGTTAAGAACCTGACCGAGTTTCCCCTTTCTCCCTTCCCCCAGGGGTCTGTTAGCTGGACCATTAGGGTATTTCTCCGGAAAGATTTACTGTATTAGCATGTACCGCATGTTTATTGGTAATTTTTTTTATAATGGTGTAAGATGGACAAGTCATATTAATGCTTATTGGATGAATTTGGTGCTTTACTGATGTGTTTCAAAGCTAAGATATTAAAATTGGACTGCTGGTTCTTTAAGCATTTATATTAACTTTGAGTCTCACTGCCTTCTAAGTTGTATTCCCTGATGAATTAACTGAATTGTGTTAGATCTGTAGTAGACACAAGTTCCAAAAGGCAGCTTTATGATAAAGAGACTTGAATTCTGTGGGTTATATAAAATGATGCCTGTGATAACTGTGGAAGGGTGGATTTTGGAACATGGGGCTTAGAGGCAAAACAGGGGGGAAAAATCCCTGACATCTGTAACCTCGAAGATGAAAGTAGAAAGGCTTCAAAATTGATCTCATCCATCTTCAGCTCTGAAGTGCAGCTCCGTCTGTCTGTCAGCCTGGACTCGCCCAGTTTTTTGTGCAGATTTTTCAACTACAGTCCGAATTTCTGTGCTCAGAATTCTGAAGGGATGAAGGCTGTGTTCTTAACTGGATTCACAGCCTTTCCTGTGACAGTACTACAAACCTGAAGGGGCAGGCTCTAAGTTGCGGGTCAAGCTCTCACGGATGGTCGCGTGGTGAGTCCGTCACACTGCCACAGAGGAGTATTGTCCTACCACCTTTAGCAGGTGTTTGCGGAGCACTGGCACCTTGGGACCCTCAGGGCAGTCTCATTCTCATAGCTTTCTCTGGCTGTCCTTTCCCTTGCACCTTCTCCATCCCTCTGTCAACCCAAGCCACACCCTTTGGCCTTTAGTGCTTAGCACCACAGAGCTGAGCTGGTATCGCAACTCAAGCATTTACTTGGAGGCAGGCCAGGAGGCATGTGAGATTATCCTTGGGAGGCTCCTGCGTCTCAGAGGCCTTAACTCAGTCCTCAGTCCATTGCTCTAAATAAGGCTGACCACTGTGTGTCTTGAAAACCAAGCCTCAGACTGACCAAAAGTATATACTTGAGTAGAAAACATAGAGGTCATTGGGACTGACATTGTGCTACAGTAGCACTCCATGTGGATGTTGGTTTGAGTCCTAGCTGCTCTATTTCCAATCTGTTTCTCTCCTAATGCACCTGGGAAAAGCAGCAGAACATGACTGACTTGTTTGGGCTCCTGCCACTCACTTGGGAGATGCAGAGGGAATTCCAGACCTCTGGCTGTGGCCTGACCTACGCCTGGCTGTTGCAGCCATTTGTGGAGTAAAACAGCAGATGGGATGTCTTGGGGCCTTTCTTTCTCCTTCACTCTCTCTGCAACTCTTTCAGATAAATAAAACAAAGATTGAAAAAAACTTAAAAACAAAATCAGAGATAAATAGGGAAAACCCTGTCACTTCTGTTAGACTTGGTTCCCTCATGTGTGAAGCAGGACAGATGGATGACAACACTCCGGTGTGTCCTGCTGTCTCACTTCCCAGCCTCCCTGGGCATCTCAGAAAAGCTCAGCAGCTAGGCTTCCATGTGAGGACTCGAGGCCATTGAGGCAGCAGAGACACCTTTGGGCTTGACCATGCCCTGACTCTTGTTTCAACACACATCCCCCACATATGTCTACTTGCACAAGATTTCTACCACGTGACCTTGTACACTGAGATTTAATGTGAGGGCAATCTTCTGGATTTTAAGGTATCACGTTTTCCTGACAAAATCCAATATATTTGTCTAATATTTGCACTGGTTCCCCTATCATTTGGGTGCAAATTTTATTCTAGAAGTTCAAGAGAAACGCATGAGTTTTTAGGGCAACCCATTTGATATATTTTTCATTGCTAAATTCTATGGGAAAATGTCCAATGAGACATTAGCAATGTTTGGGTTTTTCTAAGCATTCAGTATACTTTAAAAGCACCATGAAATACTCTTATAAAGATAGGATTTGCTTGCTTTACTTTCATTGTACTAAAATAGGAATAAAATGTATCTCTCAGAAGACAGCTTTTGCCACACTAAATTTTCTTCACACACAAACTTAGATTGTATCATAGTTTTCAGTAAAGCATCGCTATTTCTTGAAACCTTAACTTGTTGATTTGCTTGATAGGATCATGATTCTGTTTTTTTGAATGAGTTTATTCCAGTTTAGATGTTATGTGACTGACTTACTGTGGGGAGAGAACAACACTTTTTTGGTTGTTACATCCAAATGGTGATTCCTACCACATCTTCTGTATGTTTAGATTTTTATTTACTCCCTTTTATTTGAACAGCAGAGGTCTTTTGTCAATTGAGCCGCTCCCGAAATGCCTTACCAGCCAGCATGGGTCAGGCAAAATCCCAAAGCCTGAAATGGAAGCCAGATGTTCCATTTAAAATACCCCAGTATTTCAAACACCACCTGCTACTTCCCAAGGTGCATATTAGTAAGAAGCCAGATCAGCTAGGACTTGAACCTATGCATATGTCTATAGAACATAGGTATCCCAAATGGCATCGTAGGGGCTACACCAAGCAGCTGCCTCTCCTAGCACATTTTTATGTTACCTGGGTATACATGCAGACACAAACACGTGTGTACACACACACACACACACACACACACACACACCACACACACTTCCAGCAGGGGTGGAGAACCTCTCTTCTGCCAAGGGCCATTTGGATATTTATAACATCATTCACAGGCCATACAAAATTCTGAATGTAAACATTAGCCTGTTAGACTTATTAAATTTGCACCTTCTGTGGCTGCCTTGGTAAAGCCAGGCCAAGCCAAATGAGGGCCTTCTAGGCTCCATGTACTCAGCATTCCCCTCCCTCTGCAAGGGAGAGGAGGGAAAGTGGGGGCCCACTTCCCTACAAGACTGGGGAAGGCTGAGGAGCACTGCTTGAAAAATGCTTTGTGATAGCTGAGCAGGGCCTATTTGGAACCTAGTTGTCGCTTAAATTTACAAGGCCAATTAAGAAGTATGACACTTAGACCATTCTGCTTCCAGTCCAGTTCTCCGCTGAAGCGCCTGGGAAGGCAGTAGAAGGTGGTCCGTGTCCTTGGGCCCCTGCCACCCACATGGGAGACACAGGTGGAGTTCCTGGTTCCAGGCTTTGGCTTGGCCCAACCCTGGCCACTGTAGCCTCTCCCTTTTTCTCTTCATCCCCCTTCCCTCTCTCTCCATCGCTCCATCATTTCATTTTTTAAATACATAAATTCCTTTTTGTTGTTGTTTTTTAATGAGTTATTATTTCAGGCAGAGTGAGAGAGAACTGGGCTGTTCTAGAGCCAGAAGCTTCCTGTAGGTCCCAAACACTTGGGCCGTCTTCCACTGCTTTCCCAGGCCATTAGCAGCAAGTCGAGTCACAAAAAAAAAAAAACAACCAGGACTTGAACCTGTGTGGGATGTCAGCAGTGCCAGTCCCCAAACATGTAAATCTTTAAAAAGAAGAAGAAGAAAAGTCAGAGTGGAAGCTGAAGAGCTCAGAGGTCGCATTTCCACCGCTGCCTCTCAGAGGAGGCGTGCCCTTCAGTCATGCCCTCAGAGCCTGTCCTGTTTTGCTCTGTCTATGCCATCACTGGAAGTTCATTTGCAGATCAGACGTAGAGACTGTGTTGGTTCACATCCCTTGGCAGTTCTAACTTGGGCTTTACTGCCATATTGGACTGTCCTAGTTCTGAAATTTTGCTCTGAGATGATAAAAAGCATGGCTCTGAAATTTATCTTGTGTATACAATCTTGACAAGCAAAGAATATTTTGGTTGCGCTGGAAACGTTTAAACCATAATGATCACTACTTTAAAGATTTATTCATCCCAGGCTGGAAAGGACACATCAGAGGCAGCCACTGCAGCAACCTGTAGTTGCTTTGCAGCTGCTCGGAAGCCTCCCTGCGCTGCCGGGCCGGTGAGGCCCTGGAATCTTCTGCCAGTCTGTGCCTCGGTCGCCAGCTCCTGCCCTGTGGGCATCTGGCAATCCTCTTCAAGTTTTCAGTTCTGTTTCAAAGACAGAGCACTACTTTCAAGTGATAGTCTCAATGTTGGCATTTCCAGGAAGGTGATAGTAAGAATAATGACTTGAAAGATGGGAGCTTAACATGTGCTTTGCTAGGAGCTGTGGATTTGTTCGTGTGCAGAGTTGAAGGCGGAAATGCGTAGGGAGGGACTCTCCCTATCTACCTGTGCTGTTAGTAGCAGTAACCAGTGGCAAGCTGTGTTCAGGATAGTGTGCACCTGCGCTTCCCAGGCGCGTTCCTGGCACACAGTAGGCACACTGCTCTGACAACAGGCCAGACAGGTGCACCGCACACAAACCCTGGAGGTGGTGCGCAGGTCCTAGTCATCAGCTGCATGGCCCTTCCTCGGACGCCTGTTACGCTGTGGGGACCCTACAGCCAGATGCACCTCCAACCACTGCCCCTTCCATTCAAAGTTTCCCACCATCTCCTCAGGCTGTGTGATTTACTACAAAGGACTCAGAACTCAGGAAGGTGGTGTCCTGAGGATTCCAGTTGTACGACAGAGGATGGCTCAGTAAAGAGGGACACACAGGACATGAGCGAGGGCGCAGGTCTCCTGGGTCACCCCATGTATTTACAAACCAGGCCACTCTGCTCAGTGTTGGAGTGCAGGCTTCTCGGGAGGGTTTCATTTTGTCAGGTGTGATTGACTAATCCCCTAGCTGTGTGGTGCAGTTACTCTCCAGGGTCCCTCCCAACCCTCTGCTCACATGCCTCGGTTGTCTGGTGACTTCCCCCATCTGAAGCCAGCTAGGGGCCCACCATGGGCCACTGTATTTGCATCACATACATTCCCATCAGAAAATGTCAAGGATTTCTGAAATCCCTTGCCGGGATCAGGGTGCAAAGATCAATTTGGCTTTTTAGTATTATGCCGCAGAATCAGCAAAGGGTAACTTCAGTCATAAAGAATGGCATCTGTGTGCTGTTGTGCTAATAATGTTTGTATCCACGACAGCGCAGTGTACTTTAAGTGGTGGCTCAGGGTCACTTTGGGCCTTGAGCTTTTTCATGACCAGTAAAAGTGAGATGTGCTTGTCAGTGATCAAACTGTCTCAGGTGTGCGTTAGAGAAAGCCATGAGAGGCCCAGGGGACCTCTTAAGATCATCGGGAGCCAGGGGAGTGGCTGCACGCGCAGCAGGGGCCTGCTGCAAGCCAGGACTGCATCCTGGAGAGCAGAACGGCTTCTAAGGGAGGAAGCACGGAGGGGACCTTGGCCCAGCACAGCAGTGGTGGGGCAAACTAACCTAAAGAACACTGGGCAGAAGGTGAGTAGGCCATGAGTTGAGTGTGGATGCCTTGTGTCAGGGCAGGGAGGGGATCCCTGATGAGCATGGGAGCCAGAAGCACAAAGTCAGCGTCATGGGATTGCGACCCGGCAGCCCATGGAGCAAGGGACGTGTGGGAGAATAAGGTGCCAGGATTCTGAGTAAAAGACCAGCAAGGTTGCCTGAGGAAATTGGGTCTCCCGTAGAGCAAGGTTGGGCAGGCGTCGAGGAGGCCCCCGTTTGTCAGGATGGCCATGGCACAGGGTTTAGCAAAGGCTGGGACAGTTCTGGGGTCCAAGCCAACCCAGGCATCATCATGTGATTTTCCACCAGTTCTCATTCCGAGGGTGTAGGGCACTGAAGGTCTTCTGCATCCCGTGTCTGCACCTATGAGGGCCATGCCCAGCTCCTCGTACGCTTGGAGAGGGTTCTGATTTCCAGTTGCTGGTGATTTCCAATCTCTGGAGACTGAAAAGACCCCAGGCCTCTCAGGGAAGAAGATGGCTGGGATGCAGAGCTGGGCCTGAGAAGCAAGACTCCAAAGCAGGGCCAGGAGCCCCCATGTGTCAGGAGCTGTGGCAGCAATAGGAAGAGCAGAGATAGTGGGGATGGGGCAGTTTTCTGAAGTTTTAAGGAAAAAAAGTATGGAAGACCCAAAAGGAGGGGCCTTAGACGAACCAGCTCACATGGTCAGTCATGTCTTGCTGCTAGGAAGAAGGCAAGAGCATATCCTAGACCTGGGCAGTTGGGTGTGCCAGGTGTTGAGCCAATCATCCTGTAAATAGCAATAGAGAGGGAGGGGCAGTATTGGTCTGAATTCCACAGATGCTCACTGAACCTGCAGGGGAGATCTAAAAGAGAACTAGAGAGGGACAGTGGGGGCGGGGGGGGGGGGGCTTGGGTTTACATTGGAAGAGAGCACACAGCTCTTAGGAGGTTCTGGAATGCTATTGTTGACAGCTTCAGTGCCAGGAGCCCAGGGGCAGGCAGGCTGTAGCGAGGAACCAGGAGATGCCAGTGTGTTGCCCTTTGGGGAAAGGCAGGCTGGGGTGGGACTTTGAGGCCTGCCTGTTGTGATGAGAGGTTTCTTCTCCGCTCTGTGAGTACCAGAGGGTCTCTGACTCTTTCAGGGCAGAATTAGTGTGATTAGAAATAGGATTTGAGACCCCCATGCCTTTGGGTGCCTAGTGAGCAGAGGGCTGAGCCAGGAAGAGGCTGGCACAGCTGAGGGATGGAGGCCTTAAGTGCCGTGGCTATTAGGGGCTTATACAATTTTAACAAGCCATTTTCAGATTGTGCTTGTAAATCAGACATTTAAGTCTTGGCAACACCTGTTCTGTTGGATGGTGTGATAACTGACATGTTAGATTTAAGTTCGGTTGGATTTAATAGGTGTAATTTGTTTTATCCTCAAGTGGTAATTTATGTGTAGAAACTGTGGTAATTTGGGGGTAATTAGAAAAGCCTGTTAACTCAAATGTCAGTTGAGGAAAACAGGAAGTTGTGTGGGAAAGGTCTCATTTCCTCATGGAAGTCTCTTGGCTCTGGATTGGCCGTGGGCGGGCTGTCTTCACGCAGGACGCTGGAACTGAATATGAGGAAGGGCAGGCTGGCATCCCAGGACCACACGTCCCAACCCACTGTCCCTCTCCCCAGCTCCCCGCCATGCTGCAGAAGCAGCAGGAGGCCTGCAGGGCAGCAGTCCCAGGCTGAGGACCAGCACCCCATCACCCACAAGGGCTGCCTTGCCTGCCTCAACTCCTCCTCAGTCATCCGGAACCCCCTCTCCTAAAGTTGCTACAGTACCTCCGACCACTCAGCCCTGGAACCTCTTTCCCACCTCGGGCTGGTAAGGCCAGGTTCGTCCCTCCCACCTCAGCTTGCAGGTTGCCCTCTCAGGGGAGTCTTGGTGGCCACCCTGCATTAAGGTAGCTTCCTCCCCTTACTCCTGCTGTGCTTGTAACTCCCAGCAGTGTGGCTTCCTATCCCTCACCATGGACCATCTCTCACCTGCACACCCACACTGTTTGGAGTGTAGCACCACTAGGGGCAGAAGGCAGAAGCCCCATGTGGTCCATTCTATGCCCAGCCCTAGTCCCATGTATACCACAACACTTTAAGTGAATACGAGTAATTACCTTATTCTGAAATGTCTGACTCCACTGACATGTGACCCAACAAGTGACTGCACAACCATTAAAAGTGATAGGTCAGGACAGATTGTGGAGGTTCTTGGGTGGGTTCTGCAGGGACCTGAAACAGCGTATGTAGGTTCTTTAGTCTTCCGATTTGCCAACAAGGACTTCCACCTGACTCAGTCGACTTAGAGGAAGCCCTTCTTGGTGGATGGTGCTGTGATAAACCATGACCCAAGCCAGATCAAGAGATCATCAAAGTCAAATGGCTATAGTCCAAGTCACAAGTTTGCTTCACTTCAGGAATATGAGCCATCCCCTCAGTCATATTGTTTGGAATTTTTCTCCCTTAAGTAAAACTTCACTTGAATGCTAAAAAAATATGGCTCCATCATTATTTAACTGTGTTCTTTCTAAAGATCTTTTTTTGTTTGATGCAGGGCCCGGTCTCCCAAGGGTTAACTCCACAGCTTAGCTTGTTTCTCAAGGGGTAACAGAATGCGCAATCTTGGTCTGATACATTTAACCCCTGGCTTGACCGCATGTTCCAGATTCCCTGCTTCCCCTTTGTCAAGATGCCCCCCGGGGATCTTAGGAGTTGCTTGAGCATTGGAAAAATACTGGGAGGAACTAGGCAGACTATAAAAAGGCAAGCGAAGTTCAAATAAATGGCATTCTCTTTACAAGAATGACCCACTGTGTGTTGTCTTTTTTGTAACCCTAGTCCCTCCGCTCGGCTCGGGGTACGCGGTAATGCGGGCGTTGCCGACAGTTTGAAAGGCAGATATTTGCAGAGAGAGTAGGAGAAACAGGTCTTCAATCCATTGATTCACTCCCCAAATGGCTGCAGTGGCTGGAGCTGAGATGGTACATAGGCAGGAGCCAGGAGCTTCTTCCGGGTCTCCCATGCAGGTATAGGGTCCCAAGACGTGGGTCTTCCTCTCCTGCTTTCCCAGGCCACAAGCAGCAGGGAGCTGGAAGGGAAATGGAGCAGTTGGGATATGAACCAGTACCTATAGGGGATTCTGGTGCTTGCAAAAGCGAGGACTTTAGCTGCTAGGCCACAGCACCAGGCCCAGATTGTTTTTTTTTTTTTTAATTGGAAGACTTTTACAGACAGGGAAGGAGAGACAGAGAGGTCTTCCAACCATGGATTTACTTCCCAAATGACTACAGGGGCCGGAGCTGAGTGATCTGAAGCCAGGAGCCAGTAGCCAGTAGTGGGGTTGCTGGGTTGAGTAGTAGCGTTCTCTGTAGTTTTTATGGAAATCACCATGTGGTGTTTCACAGTGACTATTCAGATTGACATTGCCATTGCGCGAGTTAACCGTGCAGCAGCTCCTCACTATGCCGCTGGCCCTCTGCTGACACCCGTTCTAATGGGTGACGTGATTCCCCAGTGTGGTTTGATGCACATTTCCCAGGTGCTTACTGATACAGAGCTTTTCAAAAAACATCTACCTTTGAAGAAAAAAATGTTTTTTTTTTCTGGCTCAGAAGTGCCCATTTAAGACTTTAGCACATTTCTTCACTAGAACTTTATTGTTGAGGCGTTTTGAGGTTTTCATATAGTCCAGATATTTTTGTCAAATGCCTCTTCACTCTGCTTTCATTTGCTATTCTGAAACCTCTGAGCTTGGTATAATCTCTTTTGAATCATTCTGCTCTTATTGCCTGTATTTTTTAAGGTCTTGCTAAAAATCCTTGTCTACATCAATGTCTTTAAGCATGTCCCCAATGTCTTCTCCTAGTAGTCTCATAGTTTCAGCTCTTCGATCCATCTTGAATTGACTTTTGAATGTGCTGAGAGATGAAGACCTAATTTCATTCTTTTGTATACGTTATAGCTAGTTTTTCCAGAACAATTTATTGAAAAGACAGTCTTTTTTCAGATGTTTTTGGCACCTTTGTCAAAATTCAGTTGGGTGTGTGGATTCTTTGTTCTGCTGCATTGACCTAAGTTTGTTTTCATACCAGCTCAATGCTGTTTTAATTACTATAGCTTTGTATTATGCTTGGAAGTCAGATGTCATGATACTCCTGGCTGGATTCCCTTCCACTCCAGGAATACTGTGACTATTCTGAGTCCTTTGGTCCAACATGAAATTTAGAATTTCTCTTTAATTCTGTAAAGCATGGCATGAATATTTGGACAGCAATTATACCTCCTCTGAAGATTGCTTTAGGTTAAAATGGACATTTTATTAATATCACTTTTCCTATTCATGACCACAAAATGTCCTCCAGCTTTTGGTGGTGTTGATTATCTCTTTCACCAGTGCTATACTTTGCATTGCAGTGATCTTTCATATTTGTTAAATATATCCCTAAATGCTAAGTGTTTATATGCTATAGTTATTGTGAATGGGATTTCTTTCTTGATTTTTCCTTTATCAAAATAACTTTTGGTGCATATATATGCTACTTTTATATTCTGATTTTAAACACTATGACTTTAATTGATTTAGGAGTTCTAAAACCTTTTATTGACATTAATACATTTAATTTATAATTTATTGTGATTTTTTATTGTATTTTTGTTGACAATATTTACATAGTTAATTACGGTAAAAAAAAAAAAAAGGAAAAAGGTTCAGAGGGTATAGGGAAGTGGGTAATACTATTATGTCCATATTGTTTCCATCATGTATCTGAAGTAACGGGGGTTTTGACGGAGAAGCCCCACCCAGTTTCCCACCCACCCCAAGTTCCGGATGTGGGGTATGCTCTGAGATCCTTGTTCAAATGGTTTTAATAGTTCTCCAGTTATGAATCACTGACAGTTTCACTCGATGAGGTCGTCCACTGATTGACACAGTCCATCATAGAGTCCTCATTCGCCCAGTATTCGCTGCCAACATATAGCTAAGGTGGTTGATTGACTTGCTCTGTCCTCTGTCTTTTCTTGGCTAGGGTTCTGAGTCCTGCAGTTTGATTGGGGAGATCTCCAAAGAAACTTTGAGGTATTCCCAGACCAGATTCTTGTATGTTCTAGCAAGCACAGGGCCCGGCACAGTCCATCACCCCGATCAGCTGGTGGTTGCAATTGCTGGGTTGGTTCTGTCTTCAGTCCTGATTTCCACTGGAACCAGTGGGTGTTGCAGTCCAGCCTGGTTCTGCCCAGCACACACTCGGCCCCCGCATCAACCAGTGAGAGCTGCAGCCTAGTCAGAGCGACCCACAATAACCCCCACTAGGCCCACCCCCTACCCTGATTTGCCGGTATGTGTAGCAGAAGACCAGTCTGTCCCCCATCCCCTTTGGCTCTTGTACTTGTCAATGGGCATTAAAGCTTAGTTCCATCTAACCAACTCAACTCTCCAGCCCTCACGGATGTTGTTGAGTGCCTCTCTGTCTAGCCACCCCAGCCCCCGTCTTAGTTTTCATGCCCTCCTGCGGGAGTAGTGACCCAAGAGGGGGGAACCCACTATTTCCCTCCCAGGTCTCTCTCAGTCCCAGTTTATGCACGCTTCGGGTGGTTCTGTGATTTGACTTGACAGAATTAGTCCCCAGTGCCAGCTTCTGCCAGTCGATGCTGTGGCTAGGCCCAAACATCCCTCACCCACTCTAATTTATGCTTGCACCAGCAGGAATAATCCGCCCAGCCTGGCTTTTCCCTGATCTAGTCCACGTGCAGCGCACATGTGTTGTAGCCTTGCGTAGTCGGGTCTGTCCCCATCCCAGCTCAAGCTCTCCAGTGGGAGTAGCTGTCTGGCGAGGGGACCAGCCCCTAAATCCCCCCGCCGGCTCTGCCCCTCCCTTCCTGGATCTCGCGTGTGCTGGATGGGTGCTGCAGTCAAATCCAGTACAGGCAACCTCACCCTAGCGTTCCATGGTTTTGTCACGACCAGTCCCAGCTCGACCCACACTCTGTTCTGGTGATCGGATTTGCCAGTGGATGACATGAACTGACTCAGCCCAGTCTGCCCCTGACCTATGCCAGATGTATGTCAGTGGGAAACTTTCCATGGCCTATTCTGGGCTGTTTCCTATCATGCTTCTTGCGCTTACCTGCAGGGACTGTGTCCTGCCAGAGGAGTTGCCCAGGCTCCTCCATCAGAACCTCTCCCAATGCCAGATTTTGCGCATACCAGGGGGTTCTTGAGCCAACCCTACTCGGTTCACCTCATGTCCTAGCAGGAACAGTGGCTTTTCCTGGCTGGTTTTCACCCCATTCTGGTTCTTGTTGTTGGATGTTTCAGCCCAGCCATGGCTCGTCCATACCCACGTACAGCTCACACATGGCTCAGAAGGGGGTTGAGACCCAGCCTAGTCAGTCCCACATCCACCCTGGTTCTCCAGGACACCAGATGGTGTTGGGGTCTGGCCCGGCCTGGTGCATCCAATCCCAGCCCACACTAGTGCCTCGGGAGATTGCAACTGTTTCCTTGTTAGAACACAGCCCCCATTCCAGCACACGCGCCCCTTGGTGGGAACCTCAACCCAGTTAAGGTGTCCCCTTACCTCCCCAACTGGGCCTGTTCCTAGCCGTAGATCATGCGCCTGCCAGTGGTTGCTCTGACTCAGCTTGTCTCAGTCCCTCACTTGTCCTGGCCTCTGCCTTAGACTGTGTGGCTTAGTGTCCTTGACACAAATAGACCAGTAGGTGCCAGAGCATGGCTCGGCATGACCTGTGGGCCATGCTGGTTTCTAGTTTTGCTTCTAGGCTAAGGTTTGCTCAGTCCTGCCCAGTACATTCTGTTCCGTTACCAATTTCTTCAAAGGAGGAGTTACCGCCATTGGGAATTTTAAGGATTGACTGAGATCCCAGAAGCACAGTGAGATCAACCTGGAGCTATCTAAGCAGCGATTCAGACAACCAATACCCCAGAGCTCCCTGGCCGGGCAGCCAGCAGGCAGAGCCTGGCACCACATGGTGCACTGGCCGCCCTGGGGGAGGCCGAGGACTTGTTCACTGCCTTGCGGCAGTGTCTTTGGCGTGAGCCCCCAGCATTGGGTCCGACCCGGCAGGGGCACCCCCCACAGCCGCCACACTGTGAGGAGCGTCACTTGCCCCCGTCTCCAAGGCCCGCACTATTGTGATTTTTTTTAAACTCACCCATTTGTATTTAAAATTTTGTCATTTTTTCCTTAAAGAAGTTCACACACATTCCTACACCACCAATTCTTTCCTTCTCCTTTTTTTATTATTATTAATTTATGATACAATTCCATAGACCCTAGAATTTCTCTTATTCACTCCCCAAACCTCTCTCCCCCATTGAATTCCCCTGTCTTATGACTATAGTACAGTGCTTAATAAGCATCATATGTCCATTATTGTGGGCATGGACAATGGCAAAGAGTCCAGCATTCTATTGTGAAGATATAGTAAACAGTTTCATTGGGAGTCCATCTTTGACCTGGAAGTAGAGATGCATACTGCATTGTATCCTCACATCTGGATATGATAGTCTCCATTACACAATTACTATACATCCCCTTAAATGAAAACCCACAATACAAAATCAACACAGGAAGAAAAGTAGAAATTTGCAATTCCATTATGCAGTTACTGTACATTATGCAGTTACTGTACATTTCTTTAAATTAAAAACCACAAAACAAATTCAACAGGAAGAAAAAAACCTTAAAAACACCATGAAGTTAAATAACATGCTACTGAATGACTAATGTGTTGCTGAAGAAATGAAAAAGAAAATCAAGAACCTTCTTGAAGAAGATGATGCTTCTGTATGATCTATGAGTAAATGAAGAACTTCATGAGAGAATTTTGAAGAGATGAAATTTAAAAAAAAAAATCAAAATCCATAATCTAATTTTTATTGATTTTTGTTGATGAGACCTGTCTCTGGTAAGCAACAAATAGATCGGTTTTGTTTTTGGGTTCAGTCTACTTATCTATAACGTATGATTGATGAGTTTAAACCACTTACATTCAGGGTTAATAAAAATAGGTGGTAATTTGATCCTGTCCTTTTAATAATGGATTGTTCATTGATTTAGTCTTCCGTTGTTTTTTTACTGGAATGTTCTTCACATTTGCCTTTGGTTTTGGTTGGTGCTATTCCTCTTCTCTGTCAAGAGAACATCTTGAAGTATCATTTGTAGGGCAGGTTTGGAAGAGGCATATTCTTTTGACTTTTCTTTACTGTAGAAGAATTTTATTTCATTTTCAAAGACAAAGGAAAACCTTGCTTGGTACGTTACCTGGGGCCAACAAATTTTAGCTTTTAGAATCTGGAATATGTCTCTCTGTTCTCTTCTGGTCTGTGGAAATTCCTGTGAAAGGTCTCCTGTGAGTTTAATTGGCATTCCTTTATATGTCAGTTCATTTTTTTCATGTGCGCATTTAAGAATCTTTTCCTTATGTTCTATTGAAGAGAGCTTGATTATCATGTGTTGAGAGATCGCTTTCGGCCAAAATTTTCTGTGCCCCTCCTGGCACATCTCTAGGAAATTTTTTCTTATTTCACTAAATACATTTTTAAACCTAGCTTCTCTTTCTGCACCCTCTAGGATTCCCATCACTCTTACATTTGATCTTTTAATAATGTCTTTTAATTTTCGGATACTTTCTTTTTTTTACCTGAACCCAGATCTGCTTCTAGCTTTTTTGTTTGTTTCACCCTGGTGATAGGAAATATCTTCCAATTCTGAGATTCTTTCTTCTGCTTCATTCATTCTATTTTGGAGACTCTCCACTGTACTTTTAAGTTGCTCCATTATATTCTTCATTTCTGATATATAAGCTTTCATTTGAATCTTTTCCAGTGTGACATATTCCTTAAATTCTTTGAATGCCTGCTTTATGTGTGTCTCGTTGCTGATAAAAAAGTTTTATCACAAGTGTTTTGAATTCTGTATCCCCTATTTTCTCAATGTCTTTCTCTGATGTTAGCTCTGAGGTTGACAAAGGATTTTGCTCCTTTGCAGAGGAGTCTTCAGTAACATTCATTGTGCCTTTGTCTCTTCTTTTGCTCTTGGTCATTGCACTTCTGGTTATCAGAGTCTCCTCCTTGAAGCAGGCAGGTTTCTAAGCTGTGTCACCCACAGGTCTGCAGTTCAACTTTAGTTATTGCAGTTGGTACACGGCTCTTTGTTTGCATTCACTTGTGCCACTCCCTCCAGCGAGTTCCAGGTCTGGGATCTTATGTTAGATTTCCACCATGGTCTGCATAGCCCCACCTCCTGGCTCACCACTCTCCACCTGCTGTAATACTGTGCTTAGGTTACACCGTTGTCTGTACAACCTTTCTCCTGCTTGCTGTTTGAGCAGTTCCCAGGATTAGAGAGACACCAGGTATCCTATATAACCAGGTTAGTGGTGGTGCTGTTTTTGATGGAACCTGTTGGCTGTTAGGTCTGAGGGCCATACGAACCTATTTTAACTTGTACTTGCCAAAGCCAGTATTATTTTTCCTGTGGGACCAGTGTAATGCACTGAGCTCAGTGAGTTTGCTCCCAGCTCATTGCATGCACAGCTCACTATTGTCCCTGCTGTCTTAAAGCCTATGCTCCACTGTACAAAACGGTGCCTAATGTGCCCCTAATAGAGTTCTTGAGCTGCTGGGTGTCAGGTCTGGGTGCTACTCGGACCTATCTTGGCTGTAACTTGTAGGATGCCATGTTGTTGCAGTTCACTGGGCCAGAAACGAGTTCCCTCCCAGCTCAGTGGATGCAGGGTCCTGTCCCAAAGCCTTTGCCTCGCTACACAACATGGTGCCTGATTCAGCGTTGTTGTGTAGACTGGGCTGTTAAATCTACCCTGTTCCCTCACTGCCCAGCTGGGCATATACTACTGTCTCTGCCTCTGGTCAAATCAAAAGGAGCAGCAGGACGGGCAGTTCTTTGGGTCATCTCCTGAGCTCCAGTGAATTCCCCTTTTCACCTTGTTGCTGGTGGAGTTCTGGCTGCGAATGCAATTCAGATCGTCATTTGCTAGATGCCGTTGGGGTATTGGTCACTGCACTACCACACTGTTGTGTCCACTGCTTTCCCCTTTCTGTCAGTCTTCAGGTGTCCGTCTCCTGTCGTTCTGTCCTCCCCTATTTCCTGGAATGTGCCCTCTCTGCTTCACACTAGTTAATATTTCTCCATCTGTTTAAACGTGTCCTTACCTTATTCTGCCATCTTGGTTTCCTCAAGTTTAACAACTTTTTGTTGGAATGTGTGCAGAATCCTGTCATCAGTAAACATGAAATTTTTTCTTCCTCTCTGAAATTGATGCCCTGTATTATTTTCTCTTCCCCAATTGCTCTTTCTAATTCTTCCCATACTGCATTGTTCTGCAACCTTGTTCTTCTGGCATAGAACTACTGGGGACAGTCCTATGAAACATGTCTATTTATTGTAAAGTGAGTACAACTTATATAGACCAGGCAAGAGGAAAGCAGGGGGGCAGTTCCCAGTTGTCTTCCCACTCGGCAATGACACATTTTAATTGGCTAGAAGGCACATCTGTCCCGTTACACCCTCCAGCCAGAAGCTGTGCCTCAGGTCATGGACAGGAAGGCCCACCAGGTGTCAGGAAGAGATCCAGAGGTGATCTCTCATATTCAGTAAGAGTGGTGAGAGTGGACATTGTTCTCTTGTTGCAAAGGAAATGGCTTTCATCTCTTCCCCATTTAATATGCCATTGGCTGTTGGTTTGTCACATGTAGCCTTTATAATTTTGAAGTATGTTCCTTAGCATTAATAATTTGTTGGGATTTTTTTCCTGAAGGGATATTGAATCTTATCAGATGCTTTCTGTGCCTCAGTGGTGCTTATGTTTTCCCCTTCATTCTGTTTGATTTATGATGTTACTGATTTTCAAGTGTTGAACCACCCTTGCGTCTGTGCATAAATTCACACACTTATGGTGTGTGATCTTTTCGATGAAGCATTGCACTTGGACCGCTTGTTTTTTGCTGAGCACTCCTGCATTAGGTCTATTAGGTGTATTTGGTCTGTAGTTTTCCTTTTGTGTTGAATTTCTAGTTTTGGCATTGGTAATACTGGCCTCATACAGAGTTTGACGGAGTTTTCCATCACTTAAAATCTTTTGGAATAGTCTGAAAACTGTTTACACCGATTTTACTTTATTTTTAGTTTATTTTAATTTTAATTTTAATTTTATCTTGTAATTCAGGTGTAAAGCCTAAAGGAGCTGACCCTCTTCTTGATTGTAGACCTTTAATTAGCTTTTCCATCTCTTCTTGATTTAATCTTGGTGGTTTAGATGTATCTGAGTATTTTACTCATTAGTTTGAGGTTTTCCAATGTGTTAGCAAAGTTGTTCACTGTAGTTTCTTACAACCTTTGTGTTTTTTTGAGGTATTGGTGCTAATATTTCTTTTTTCATCTAATTTTTTAAAATATTTTTTTATTACAAAGTCAGATATACAGAGAGGATGAGAGACAGAGAGGAAGATCTTCCATCTGATGATTCACTCCCTAAGTGAGCGCAATGACCAGTGCTATGCCAATCTGAAGCCAGGAACCAGGAACTTCTTTTGGGTCTTCCATGCAGGTGCAGGGTCCCAAAGCTTTGGGCCATCCTCGATTGCTTTCCCAGGCCACAAGCAGGGAGCTGGAAGGAAAGTGGAGCTGCTGGGATTAGAACCAGCGCCCATATGGGATCCTGGCACGTTCAAGGTGAGGCCTTTAGTGCCTAGGCCACAGTGCCAGGCCCCATCTAATCTTTTTTTAAAAGATTCATTTGATTTATTTTGTTGTAAAATTAGATATACAGAGAGGAGAAGAAATAGAGAGGAAGATCTTCCATCCAATGATTCACTCCCCATGCAGCTGCAATAGCTGGAGCTGTGCCTATCCAAAGCCAGGAGCCAGGAGCCTCTTCTGGGTCTCCCGTGCATATGCAGGGTCCCAAGGCCTTGTGCCATTCTCAGCTGCTTTACCAAGCCACAAGCAGGGAACTGGATGGGAAGCAGAGCCACCAGGATTAGAACTGAGGCCCATATGGGATCCCAGCATGTGCCAGGCGAGAACCTTTAAGCACGAGGCTACCATGCTGGGCCCCATCTCTAATCTTAAAAGCTTTTCTTGATAGTCAGTGCAATGGCTCAGTTGGCTAGTTCTCTGCCTGCAATGCCAGCATCCCACATGAGCACTGGTTCATGTCCCACTTGCTCCGCTTCCCACCCAGCTCCGTGCTGATGTCTAAGTCCTTATGTCCCTGCACCTGTGCGGGATACCAGGAAGAGGTTCCAGGCTTCTGGCTCCTGGCTTTGGAGTTCAGCTCTGGCCATTGCAGCCATTTGGGGAGTAAGCCAGCATGTGGAAGCCTTTCTCTCCTTCTCTCTGTAAATCTGCCTTTAAAATTAAATAATAATAATAAATCTTAGAAGCTTTTTCTCTTTTTTCCCCTTGGTTATTCTAGCTACAGATTTCTTTATGGCATTAGTCTAGTTTAGTCTAATGAATAAACCAAAGTCTAGTATTTTACTAAAGATTTATCTATTTTGTTTGGCTCATCTATGTTTTAAGTTTTCAGAAACCCAGTTTTTGGCTTTTTTGAGCTTTTGTATTTTTTTTAGCTTAAACTTCATTTATTCTCTGATTTTCACTGATTCTTGTTTCCTGGTATTTTGGAGTTCAGTTTGTTCTTTTTTCTAAGTCCTTGTGATACTATCATTGGATTACTGAATTAAATTTTTTTCTTTTTTTTTAATATAAGAACTTACTGCCATAAACTTTACTCTTAATACTGTTTTTGCTGGATGTCATATATGTTGATATATTGTTTTCCTTTGTATTCTAGGTTTTTTAAACTAAAATTCTTTAATGATTCATTCATCAGCCACAGGCATGCAGCTCAGTTTTCTTGTATTTGTAAATTTTCTGTTTTTCTTGTTTACTGATTTTATCCTTTTGTAGTCTGGGTAAGACACATGGTATGACTTTTTTATTATTAATTTGCGGAGCCTTGATTCGTGACCTAATACGTGGTCTACCTGAGAAGCGGCCCGTGTGCTGGTGAGCAGGACATGCATTCTGTAGCCTCGGGTGAAGTGCCCTGGAGTTCCTTGCAGGGTCCAGCTGCCTGGTGATGTGGTTCAGCTCAGATGTACCTTGAGTACTTTCCTGTCCGGATGAGCTGACCATTGGTGACAGTGGAGTATTAAAGGCCCCCACGACTACCCTACTGGACTGTGTCTCTCCTGTTAGGTCTGAGAGTTTTTGCTTTGTGTATCTGAGTGATCTTAGGTGGCATGCATATACATTTATGCAACACCTTCCTGCCGCATTGACCTCTGTGTGCCCTGAGCCGTGTGTCTCGGGGTGTGGAGGGATCTTCCTGGGGGCTGGTCCTGCTGGCGTTTTCTGAGCTGCTGGTGCTGGCCTCCGAAACAGATTCCTGTGGATCATGGAGAGCAAAGGAGTGTGACCCTGGGGCCAGGGCCCAGGAATTCCTCTGTATAGCACACAGAGGCCTGTCCCCCACCCTGGCTGCTCTAGGGGCTTCTGAGAGGAGCAGGGCTGCTTGCTGTCCTTCAGTCTTTGCAGGCCTTAGCAGCAGCTGTACCCAGCAGCTGGGAGTCTGGCACTTAGGGCCAGAGGAAGGCAATACGGGGTCTGTTTTCAGAGCGAAGGCATCTCTTAGACCCCAGTCAACTTGCTGGGCTGGATTTAAAGCTGGTAAGAACTGTGGGATTCTCTCGTTCTGATATTGAGGCATATTGGAGAGACCTGGAGGTATCTGATGGTCTCAATGACACGGTGTGTACTGCCCACACATGTACTGTGTCACACGGAGGTGGACATATGGTGTAGGGAACCGGGTGCAGCAGGTGACACGGTTAGGTGAAGCGGAGGTAGGATGAGCAGGGTCCCTGGAACCCTCTAAATGCTGCAGGGGAGGTTTGGATGGCAGTTCCAGGGCTCCACTCCACGTGAGTTCTGGAAGGTCTGCCTTCATTCTCGGAACTCTCCACACGCTATCAATCAGAATAGTAAAGCATTTGGGGCTTACAGCTTTGAAAATGCACTGCGCCCTTGTATCATGGAAGTCTGTTAGACACGGTAGTTATTGACTGTGTGCTATTTGCCGGAGATCCCTGGGTCCTCCGTGTGCTTCCTTATGCAGTGTGCACCTGGCTCTGTGCAGGGGATGCTGGTTTCCTTATCCCCTTTGAAATAGGAGAAGCCTGGGACCCAGGCAGGCCTGACTGCCTTGTCTGGAGCTGCTGTTCCTGAGAGCCAGGAGTGAAGGTGAGGTTTCCATGTCTACAGAGAGGGCCCATCTGGCTTTAAATCCCTACTTGCACTGCTTGGCCATGTTCTTGATCTCTCAGCCTCCATGTTTTTTGTAAGCTGAATCTGTTAAATGAACGCTCTCGTGCAGTAAGACATTTCTCATAAAGGAGCCAGGAGAACATTGTAGGTACCCGGTGGAGCGAGATCAGGTGGTACTCAGGTCTTGGACTGACTTACACATTTGTTTAGAGGATTGAGGTTGGTACTTTGCTTGGCTGTCTCAGTGGGCAGGTCTGTGCGTGAAGCTGTGGGCTAGGACAATGCTTGACCTGTATGTGTGCTAACCTGAACAGGGAGTGGGGTCTGTTTCTTCCCCTAAGGATTAGGACTTGTACCACCTTCCCTGCATTCGTGAGATGCTGAAATGAGAATTAGGTCCATAAAAAGTGCCTGCCGGGCCTGGCGCAGTAACCGAACGGCTAATGTCGTTGCCTTGAATGCACCAGGATCCCATATGATCGACATTCCTAATCCTGGCAGTCCCACTTCCCATCCAGCTCTCTGCTTGTGACCTGGGAAGGCAGTTGAAGATGGCCCAAAGCCTTGAGACCCTGTGCCTACATAGGAGACACAGAAGAAGCTGCTGGCTCCTGGATTCGGATTGGCTCAGTTCCGACCATTGTGGTCACTAGGGGAGTGAATCATTAGATGGAAAATCTTCCTCTCTGTATATCTGACTTTGCAGTAAAACTGAATAAATAAAAAAAAGAAAGAAAGAAAAAGTGCCTGCTAACTGGGAAGGCTTGGTTTGAGCAGCTCATAGCTACTGCAGCCCACACTGACATTAACACTCCGGGACCTTCCGGCCCTGCTGTGTGCTCATGTGGAACTGCGTTCAGACCTGGCCCACGGACCTCCGCTCATTGCCATCCTGTGATTAGCTCAGTGTGCACAGTACTGTATGGAGCTGCGGGCTGGCCTCTGCTTTCAAATAAATAGCCCCCAAATAGAGTGAGCAATGAGAGAAAACCCCAGACCAGCCAAGAGCACTAAGGAGTTGTGGGGGAGCAGTATGTGCCTATTTTTAGTTTCCCAGCTAAGAAACCGTACAAAGAGACGCACTCGGACAATGTGAAAGAGCGTGCCATCGAAGCATTGAGATCTGTATGGTGTCTGGCACAGGGTACATTCCAGTGTGCCCCTGGGAGTGTGTGGAACAAAGGCATACCTTCGTCCTACAGATTACGCCTGCCTTTTGGGGAAACGCTGGAGAGGGATTCTGGTGTCTTCCAGTCAAGTCAGGAGAAGCACCTCCTGTTCTCATCCTGCTTTTCAGAGAGGGCCTGGGAGAGCTGCTGCAGATGCAGCTTTGCTTGGGGGCCTGTCAAGGAGGTGATTTCTTTGTGTAAATAATTAACATCTCGGGCCCGGCGTGATGGCCTAGCAGCTAAAGTCCTCGCCTTGAACACACCACTATCCCATATGGGCACCGGTTCTAATCCCAGAAGCCCCACTTCCCATCCAGTTCCCTGCTTGTGGCCTGGGAAAGCAGTCCAGGACGGCCCAAAGCCTTGGGGCCCTGCACCCGCGTGGGAGCCCCGGAGGAAGTTCCTGGTTCCCTGGCTTTGGATAGGCGCAGCTCCTGCCATTGTGGTCACTTGGGGAATGAATCATTGTATGGAAGATCTTCCTCTCTGTCTCTCCTCCTCTCTGTATATCTGACTTTGCAATAACAATAAATAAATATTTTTTAAAAAATACTTAGAATCTCTGTACAGGTAACTGTGCCAGCACTCAGTTCAATTGCTGCAGCTACCACACCTCTGTCTTCACTGGCTTCAGAAGTTACAGCATACCGAGTGCTTCCTGGACTGTGTGGGCAGCCATAACATTCCTGAGGCCAAACGTTTGCACATCAGTCCACCTCATTGCAAATCCTTCAGCCATTGCATACCTCCAGTGCCCTCCGACATTGTTGGCTGGGTCTGCAGTAATTGAGTGGCACACACCGCCCTCCAGCCCAGAGTAAACAGTGTCATTTTGGCCTCCTATACCTGCCTGGTGAATTTCTAGTCACCTTTCTGGACCCATCAGTAATGCCGGAATGGCTTTCCCTGGGAATTCTTTCCCGATTCCCCGCCCAACAGATGGATCACCCACCAGTTCCCCTAGAGCCCTGTGCTTACACATGCGTCCGCCAGGTGGCGCCCGACTCCTCTTCCTCCCGGTTTCTCATGCCTCAGCTGCATTCAGGCCGGCCCTGGTGGGTGGAAAGCTGGATTCTTGCTGACTGCCTGAAGGAATTAAAAATTAAAGCTTCTGTCCATGAAGTCGCATTCACTTGGATTGTTTCTCCCTTTGGGTTGTTGGGAGTGATGCTGCCATGAATGTGGGGCGCAGATATCTGATAGCGTTCTCACCTGCAGCTCTTTCAAGCGTACTCCTGAAAGAGGGTGACGGAGTAATTCCGTCTGCTTTAGAGGAACCCCAGTTCTGTTTTCCGTAGTGGCTTCATCAGCTTACATTCCTACCAGCAATGTGTAGCGCTTCCAACTTGCCCCTATCCTTTTAAAAATTATTTATATAAAGAGAACAAATTTCATGTAGTTTATATGTAGTTTTAAGAACATGGTACTCCACGCACCCTCCTTCCTCAGGATGAAGCGTTCTGTCTTTGAGGTCTTGATTTGCATTTCCGGATGATTAGTGATGCTGAGTCTCTTTCCATGTGATGCTTCGCCGTTTGTTCACCGTCTTTGGAGTGGTGTCTGTGCAGTTCCTCTGCCCAGTTTTGAATTGGGTTATTCAGTTAGTGGTTTAGATGTAGAATGTCTTTATATGTTCTGGCATCTTCTCTTACCAGATGCGACTTGCACCTTTTTTTTCCCCTCCATTCTGTGGCTTACCACTTTGCTCTGTTGATGGTGGCTTTTGCACAGAAGTTTCTTTTTTTTTTTTTTTTTTAAAGATTTATTCATTTTATTACAGCCAGATATACACAGAGGAGGAGAGACAGAGAGGAAGATCTTCCGTCCGATGATTCACTCCCCAAGTGAGCCACAACGGGCCGGTATGCGCCGATCCGAAGCCGGGAACCTGGAACCTCTTCCAGGTCTCCCACGCGGGTGCAGGGTCCCAATGCATTGGGCCGTCCTCAACTGCTTTCCCAGGCCACAAGCAGGGAGCTGGATGGGAAGTGGAGCTGCTGGGATTAGAACCGGCACCCATATGGGATCCGGGGCTTTGAAGGCGAGGACTTTAGCCGCTAGGCCACGCCGCCGGGCCCCAGAAGTTTCTAATTTTGATGGCATCCAGCTTGTTTATTTTTGTGTTGCCTGTGCTTTGAGTGTCACGAGTAAGGAATCACCAAGCCAAGGGTCTGGATGCTTTTCTCCTGCTTTCTAACTAAGTCTTAATTCTTTAGCCTTTGACCTGTTTTGGGGTTAACTGTTGCATACCAGAAATTCATCTATGTTTAAAGAAAAATAAGCAAATGTCCTCTTAATCCAGAATGTCTGAGGGTGGAGAATAGGAAGAGCTTTTCTCTGATCAGTGACTATGACATCACCGTCTCTTCCTTCCTCCATCCTTGTGCAAAATCATGAAGAGGACGAAATGAGGCAGGTGTCAGCTATGCCAGGAAACAGGGAAGGCTTGATGCAGTGAAACCGCGAAGCATTTGCAGAGGGAAAGTAAAGGTGCATTTAGGTGGAAGAAAAAGTGCACAGGCAGACCGGGGGGGGGGGGAGATGGCCCCCAGGAAGCCCCCGGGCCCAGAGCGGCAGTACTGGGGGCCTCCCGTGTGTGCAGCTCCCCGGCTGGAAGTGCTACAGCTGGGGCTTGAGGTGGCGCTCCATTATGGGATGCTGGCACCACAGACGGTGGCATGGCTTGCTGTGCCATAATGCTAGCTGCCACACGTAGGTAATTTTAGAAAAGCCAAAGCTGGGGCCAGTACTGTGTCAGAGAAGGTTAAGCTGCCCCTTTTGGACGTCAGGAAGCTGGATCAGATATGGAACAGCCAGCACTTGAACCAGTGTCCGTCTTGGATGTCAGTACTGTAAGTGGAAGCTTAGCCTACTATACCGTGGTGCTAGGCCCTAACAAGATTTTTTTTTAAAAGGATACAGGAATTTCACTGGAGTGGTTAAGGTAGGAATCAAGAGAGAGCTTCAAAGGTTTCAATGTTAATTCTCTGTGATTGTTCAGAAGATGTCGCATGACAAGAGTTGGCCATCATTATGCGGGAATAACTGGAGGACAAGCAAGGATTCTCAGGAATAGCAATTGCTGGCCCAAGTCATGCAAGACAGGGAAGGCCCACTGGCGCCAAGTGTTGTGGTCCTGGGAGGAGCCCCGTGCTGCCAGAAAGATGAAATAGCCCACCTTCCTGAAAGCTGCCCCAAAGGAGCCGAATCACGAAGGCGGCAATTGTGGGAGGAGGAAAAATAACAATATAAATGCAAGATATTCAGTGTGAGTTTCAGAATTAGAACATGAAGCCGTATATTCGAAATAGATTTCCTCTAGCCCAGAGTTCTGAGAGACCCCACTCCAGATCTGAGCAGGGCTGTGCCAGTTCCTAGAGGTCAAGTCCACTGCAGCTTCCCTGGCCTTGGTGAACTGTGTTTGCAAATGCTTCTCCCAACCTAGAGGAGTTTTTTCTCGTCTCTGCTTACTCCTAAAAATCCACCCTCTGTTGCCCAAACTCACGTGGCACTGTGCACCCCACCTTCATGGCACCTGCAGTGTGGGCACCCGCAGCATTGCTGAACACTCTGTAACCATAGTGACTCCAAGATTAAAATCCTGACCGACTTTGCTGCTTTCATTCTAGCCTGTAGCACGTTGTCTAGTATGTATATTTTGTTGAATGGATACTAAATGCCAAGTTTAGAATAATTGTGCTAGGATCTTAAAACACAATCATCCTCGGGGTTATTGGAGAGAAGCAAGTTACTTCCTGGTGGATAAAAGGAAGTGAGACTGGCCCAAGATTTCCTTGCTGCAACATACAGTGATCTAGAAGGGTGGGAAAAGGTAGTTAGAGTTATGAGGAAAAGAAATGAATTGTACAGTTTTTTTTTTTATTTTTATTACAACGTCAGATATACTGAGAGGAGGAGAGACAGAGAGGAAGTGGAGCTGCTGGGATTAGAACCAGCGGCCATATGGGATCAAGGCGAGGACCTAAGCCACTAGGCCACACTGCCAAGCCCGAATTGTACAGTTTTGTACCCAGGAAATCGTGGGTCTTCATGTGGACCAAAATCAGATCGTACGTGTTTTCTTAAGTTTTTGGGTTTTTTTTTTTTTAAATGAAAGTACCTGAGTCAAAGTTACTTAGAATAAAGAATTCAAAAGCTGAGCGGTTGCTCTCCCAGGCAAAACCATGAGCAGCAGTGGTGGAGAACAGGGCGTGGCTGGCGCTTGTGTAAAGGCGGCAGTCGGAAGCAGGAGAGGGCGTCATCCAGCGTAAAGGACACACTGTGCGAAGGATGAAGAGGGACGGTAAAGGGTGGATCAGAGCATCGCGAGGAGGGACCAACAGCACACACGCAGGGGAACAGAGGACAAGACCAGGCAGGAGATGTCGAGTCAGAGAAGCACAACTAATGTGTTGATAAAAGGCTGTGTTGTAGCACAGGAGTATTACACATTCGCCATCCCTGGTGCACCAAATGCCGGTGGATCCGGAAGGTACATGTAGGCACAAGTAAGAACAGGAAACTCAACACCATAGTCAGGATAGACACATTCAGCATGCTAACGTTTGACAGATTTAAGTAGGTTGACAAAAAAAGGCTGTAAGGGAACTGGCTGTGTGTGAAATGAAGTGAATTGCTACACATATAAAAAGCCACATTTGATAGACACAAAGAATACCCCTATTTAAAATGTTCATAAAATGTTAAAAGTTTGGATTGTACTGGTCCATTAAAAATACCAAAGTGTGTCTGCATATTCATGCTCAAAGCACTAACACTAGAACCTACCATGAAGGGACTTCAAAAGTCGATGAGAAAATGAATTTAAAAGATAAGTACTTTAATCCAAACTTTTTTTTTTCATGATGCACATTTTTCAAGAACTTCCAGAAGATACCTGGTAAATAGAAACAACTTTAAGAAAAAGAAAAGTGACAGGGAGTTAGACAGGGTGACAAGTAGGAGGGGCTCAGGTAAGACGCAGGTCAGGGTGAGCCCAGCCACGGGGCCTCAGGCTGTGCCAGGCTTCAAAGCCAAGACAAGGTCAGGCTTAGAGCAGGATTCTGCGTGTGTGATCTCTGATGGTTAGAAGCCCTGTAGGGAAGGGTGACAACCGGTTTTAGAGGAGTGGGTGTAGGGTGGACTTCTGTATCACAGCCAGCACTTGATGAGGAGCTGCAGGACATGTCCTGGGCAAAAGTAGCTTCGCAGAAGAGGTGGAGGGAGCAGGCTGGCCAGGTGCGGTTACTCCCCTGCTGCTGCTGGGACACAGGAGAGATCGCAGTTGGCTTTGAGGGCTCCGGCAGGAGCTCTTCTCCCAGCATGCAGCACGGGGCTGTGAGCCCTGTCCTGCGTCCCTGCCCATGCCTGCACTCGCAGCAGGATGAGACCCCACCGTCTCTCTCCCAGACCACCCAACGCAATGGCCAGCCGTTCCTCAGCATCTCCTGTTACCGGGGAATCTTTCTGAAGCTCCCGCTGTTGACTGCAGGGAGGAGGAGTCAGGGGACTTGGGTGCCTTGCTGTCCACTGTCGGGGCTCCATTTCCCTTCCTGTTCCTCTGCACGGACGGATGGTGCTTCACACCCATGTGCACTCTCATGCCTGTCCCCAGGCAGCACTCCACCCCAATGCGCCAACACCGGCGTCTCCAGCATCTGTGCCTGGCTCTGCACTCCTGTCTCGTGCAGTGTTTCGGAGGCAGCAATATCCAGAACCCGGCAGGCAGGGGCCAGGGGCTGTGTCTTCCTCAGGATCACAGCATCAGTGTCTAAGACGGTGACATGCAGAGGTCCCACGAAGGAAAGAACACCAGAGAATGTGAAAGACCAAAGATAACATCATTTAGAATTACATTTGTAAGACAATCATTTAGAACCAGAAAGAGCTTATGGTGATCATTTTGAACAGAGAGTGCTTAAAATGTGCCAGGTACTCTTCTGCATGCCCTACGTGGATTAGCTCATCAAAGGTTCACAGTATGATGAGCTGAAAATAACCATTTCCACCCTGCTCTTGGGGTGATACTGTGAGGGATGGAACATGACAAGGACTTCTTAAGTCATTAGTAGTAAGTGCTGGCATGGGCATTGGAACCCGAGCATTCCAGATTAAAAGCCTTCTCTCAGTTATTTTCTCATATAGCCACTCTGTTTCACGAAGAGAAGTTTTTAGGAGACCAACATATCTCCCACAAAGACAGGGACATGGAGCAGGCATCTGTTGCCACAGCTAAAATGCTGCCAGGGGGCCACTGCCCGCACAGTGCTCGAGTCTTCAGTCCCAACTTTAGCTCCAATTCCAACTTCCTGGTCATGTGCCCTTGGGGAAGTAGCAGGTGATGGCTCAGTGACTGGGTCCCTGCCATGCAAACGGGAGACCCTGAGTGGAGTTCCTGGTCCTGGCCCTGGCCTGGCTGAGGCGCAGCCATACTGGACATCTGGGGGAATGACCCTCCGTCTCTGCATCTTCAGTAATCAATGAGCAAGAAGGTGATTTAAATCTAACAGTTCCGCATCAGTGAACTGTCAAAGAAAACGCTGCTGGTTCCTAGGGCTGAAACCAGGACCCGAGTTTGTTCTCCACCCAATGCTGTTAGGTTTTCTGGGCTGGACTAGCGTGGCTGAGTGTGACTTGAGCATTGCAAAGCAGAAAGTTTCTGAGGTGAACAGAAGCAGGGAACAGTAACTCTTGAACTGCTGGTGCTGCCACTTGCATGGTACACAGTGGCTCACTTCCCATCAGTCCCATCGTTCCCTGTCTTCTGTAAAGTCTAGCAGAAACAGTTTCTACAACAGTACTGCTCATTTGTTTTGCAGTTGTTAGTTTGAAGTGCCAGGCCTGTGAAACACAAGATTATGGAGGGGAAATGGACTTCAGTAGAGGTTATCCATTTTTAACCATCATGCTCTAGCTTAGCTTTCCTCCCTTGCTTAATTTACCTTAAAGGGTAATAAAAAGAGTTGCGAAAAGAGAAAGGCAACGGTGTCGCTGCAGATGACGGTGTTGAGAACCTCCTGCACAGTAGCAATGAAAACACTGCACACACACACAAAAATTCTCAAACTAAACTTTTCCAAACCTTTACAAAGTTTTTCTTAAAGATTTATTTTCATTGCAAAGTCAGAGAGGATGAGAGACAGAGAGGAAAATCTTCCATCCAATGAGTCACTCCCCAAGTGATTGCAACGGCCAGTGCTGCGCCGATCCTAAGCCAGGAGCCAGGAACCTCCTCCAGGCCTCCCACGGGGATGCAAGGTCCCAAAGCTTTGGGCCGTCCTCGGCTGCTTTCCCAGGCCACAAGCAGGGAGCTGGAAGGGAAGTGGAGCTGCCAGGACTAGAACCAGCACCCATATGGGATCCTGGTGCGTTCAGGGTGAGGGCTTTAGCCGCTAGGCCACAGTGCCTGGCCCCCAAACCTTTACAAATTAACCAAAGTTATAGAACAATCTAAGGACTGATGTTCTTAAACCTGGCTAGATTTTGGCACCAGAGCTGTGGCATAGTGGATTAACCTGTCACCTGCAGCACCAGTTAGAGTCCCAGCTGCTCCACTTCCAGTTCAACTCTCTGCTAATGTGCTTGGTAAAGTAGCGGAGGATGGTCCAAGTGTTTGGGCTCCTGAACTTATGTGGGAAACATACATGAGGCTCCTGGCTTCAGTCTTGAACCTGACCCAGTCCTAGACACTGCAGCTATTTGGGAAGTGAATCAGCAGGAGGAGGAGCTCTCAGTCTCTCTAAGTTTTCCACTAATATGAGATATATTTGTTTTAATGGCTAAATCCTGGGAAGACAAACACTGAATGCTATATTGTTTCTGCTTCCCTTCCTCTCTCCCGCAGCTGCATGGTAGCCTTGAAAAACAACAGCTTGTGTTCACTGCAAAAACAGAGCAGCACTTAAAATACTTTTAGAATGGAGTTTTGAATGAACTTATCTAACAGTTCCCTAGAAAGCTCTATTCAAATGGCTTATTCTTTTCACGTTTAGCTCACCTTGTAGGTCAGAAACAGCCTGTGTCAAATTTTAACAACATAGGTCATGAAGGTGACGGTAACAGTTGTGGCAATGAGCTAAACAAAGTCACTTAAATACTTTATTTCATTAGTGGTTTGTGAAGTGTTGACATCTTTCTGGGTATTTGGAAGGACAGGTGGATATACACAGCTGAGTGCATTCCCATGGCAGTGTATAGGCTCAAGAAAAACCTGACAAGCCCCGGTTTTCATCTCTGATGATAAATTTCTGTGCAGTAGGAAGTCAAGGTGAAGACAGGGCTGTAGCTGCTGGTCTGGATGTTGAAAGTGTGTTTAACATACATGGGGAGCATCCTGACAAACACCCTTTGGCTCCAGGCATTGATGGGAAACTCTGAGCTAACCAAACATAGACTGCACTGGTCCTAATTCAGCTGAGAATACAGACTTTATAATACAGTTTATCCTACAATGTTGCTAAATGAAGAGCAATGATAATGAGCCTTAGAGCAGAATTTATATCTTGAGTAACCACATTTTAGTCTTAAAATCTCTACTTTTAAGCAAAAAAGTATAAGCTACTAACTGAAAAATGGAAAGCATAACCAATATATAGAAGAGAAAGCATGCAATGCAAGTTGTCCTTAAAAAATCTGATATTTAGAAAAAAAACTGGATGTTAAACTTACTAGATTTTTTTTTTAAAGATTTTATTATTATTGGAAAGCCAGATAAACACAGAGAGAGAGGAGGAGAGACAGAGAGGAAGATCTTCCATCCGATGATTCACTCCCCAAGTGAGCCGCAACGGGCCGGTGCGCACCAATCCGAAGCCGGGAACCTGGAACCTCTTCCGGGTCTCCCATGCGGGTGCAGGGTCCCAATGCATTGGACCGTCCTCAACTGCTTTCCCAGGCCACAAGCAGGGAGCTGGATGGGAAGTGGAGCTGCGGGGATTAGAACCGGCGCCCATATGGGATCCTGGGGTTTTCAAGGCGAGGACTTTAGCCACTAGGCCACGCCGCCGGGCCCAAACTTACTAGATTTTAAGTCTGGTATTTTCAGCATACATATTCCATCAGCCAAAGAAAACAAGTCTAAATAACTAAAGAAAAATTAAAAGGAACATGTCTTATTCAAGAAAGGGTCCAGCAAAGAGATGGGATTCATTCTTTTTAAAAAAGATTTATTTATTTTTATTACAAAGTCAGATATACTGAGAGGAGGAGAGACAGAGAGGAAGTGGAGCTGCCGGGATTAGAACCAGCGGCCATATGGGATCAAGGCGAGGACCTTAACCACTAGGCCGTGCTGCCAAGCCCGATTCATTCTTTTTTAGAAGATTTATTTATTGTTATTGCAAAGTCAGATATACAGAGAGGAGGAGAGACAGAGAGGAAGATCTTCCATCCAATGAGTCACTCCCCAAGTGACCACAATCGCCGGTACTGCACCAATCCAAAGCCAGGAGCTTTTCCAGGTCTCCCACACAGGTGCAGGGTCCCAAGGCTTTGGGCCGTTCTCGACTGCTTTCCCAGGCCACAAGCAGGGAGCTGGATGGGAAGTGGAGCTGCCGGGATTAGAACCGGCACCCATATGGGAACCTGGCGTGTTCAAGGCGAGGACTTTCGTGGTTAGGCTACTGCACCTGACCCTCATTATTTTCTTTTTAAAAGAACCAAACAGAAATGCTGGAATTGAGTGAAAGCACATTCACAGAAATAAAAAATTCACTAGAAAGGCTAACACAGGTGGAATAGAGATTGAACTTTAAACCTAGACAAACTGAGGTAATCTAAATCAAAAAATAAATTTAAATGAATAGAGCCTCAGAGGTTTAAGAGTTCAGTATACCAATATGCACACTGTACATGGTTGAAAAGATGAAGCTAGGGGACAGAAAAACACTTGAAAAAGTAATGGTTGAATTCTTTCCAGATTTGTAAGAAAAATGTGACTATGTGTAGAGTCCAGGAAGATCAATAGATGAACTCAAACCAATCCAGACAAAGGCTCATCATCAGTTTAAAGTCGGGAGATGAAGAAAATCTTGAGCAGAGCGCCTGAATGGAAAGAATCTTGTGTAGGATTGACGGCTGATTTCTCACCAGAAACCAGCTAAGCCAGTGGCAGGGACATGACACATTAAAGTATTAGAAGTAGAAAGCAGAACAAAACAAAATTATCAGCCAGAAACTCTACAGATAACAAAAAACTATTCCCCCAAATTACTGAAGGAGAAATGAAAATATCCCTAAATTTCAAATACCAAGAAAATTTTCTGCCAGCAAATGTGCTTTACAAGAAACACTGAAGGGAAAATAGACATGAACGAATAGCAAAAGTAATGGGAACCATATAGGTAAATTTGAAAGAACACATTCATTTTATTTGTAGCTTTTTCTTTGCTTTAAAAACTGTGTAAAGCAGTAAGAAATGTGATTGTAGAGGCACATTGTATGAAAATACTTTGGCAATACAGTGGTGATGGAAGACAAGAATATATGAATATATGAAAGCAAAGTTTTTCTGTACTACTAAAATTAAACTAGAGTTTTACAACATGTTAAATGATTTATTGATTATAAATTACCTGAATATTAAAATTTTTATTAGAAAATATATCTTTACAGTAAAGAGGGTGGTAACAGAACAAGAATATTACACATGAAGATAAAACTATAAAATAGCATATTTTATAAAATTTATCAGCAATCACAGAATGTGCAGATTTTTTAATGTGATCAGAATGCATGTGGGCAGAACGGATTTTTAAAATAATCCAAGCTGCCTACAAGACAAAAAAAATTGACAATAAAAAATGGAAAAAGATACACCACGCTAATGAGAACCAAAAAAAAAAAAAAAATGGACTGCAGGAATGGCAACAAAAGAAAAAAGTTAACTGTAAGGAAAAGACATCACCAGAGAAAAAAATGTTGGATTGCAAAGTTTCAGTGCGTCAAGAGGATACAGCAAACACAAACATCTGCACCCTGCTGCCAACCCCCAAAGTATGAGAGGTAAGAAAACCAAAGGGAGACAGTCCAAGACTAACACTTGAAAATATCAACATCCTACTTCTACTAATAGAAAAAATGGGTAGATTACCAAATTGAAGACTCAAAAAAATCTGTGAAACTAGATCTAACATACATAAGTGCAGCGCTCTGCCCACTGGATCTAACACACGTGAGTGCAGCGCTCTGCCCAACAGCTCCACACACCCATTCTTCTCAAAAGCACAGTGGAACAGTTTCATGGCTAGACCACATGCTACATCATGAAATACCTTAAATTTTATTTGAAACAACTGGCATTACACAAACTACAGTGTTGGACTCTACGGGAGTGAAATTAAAAATCAATACTAGAACAGTGGGAAATTCACAAATAGACATAAATTAAATAACAAAATAACACATTCATAAATAATCAGTTGGTGAAAGAAATCCCAAGGGATTGGAAATTTGAGATGCATGAAAATGGAAATAGAATGTATTAAAACTAGTGAAGTCTTTTTTTAAGATTTATTTACTTTTATTGGAAAGGCAGATACACAAAGAGGAGGAGAGACAGAGAAGATCTTCTGTCTGATGGCTCACTCCCCAAGCGGCTGCAACGGCACGTTCCCATTGCATTGGAGAGAGACCAGAGAAAGGGAAGGGCATGCTGTTTTAAGTCTTGGTCCAGCGTTCTGTTCAGGCTGGCTGACCACAGCCTGTGCTCTTTCCCTGTGCTATTAGCTGGTGTGACTTACCTCTTCATGGTAGCTCAGACACATTTTTTTAAAAGATTTATTTATTTTTATTACAAAGTCAGATATACAGAGAGGAGGAGAGACAGAGAGGAAGATCTTCCTTCTGATGAATCACTGCCCAAGTGACCGCAATGGCTGGTGCTGTGCTAATCCAAAGCCAGGAACCAGGAACCACCTCTGGGTCCCCCACGCAGGTGCAGGGTCCCAAAGCATTGGGCCGTCCTCGACTGCTTTCCCAGGCCACAAACAGGGAGCTGGATGGGAAGTGGAGCTGCTGGGATTAGAACAAGCGCCCATATGGGATCCTGGCGCATTCAAGGCAAGGATCTTAACCGCTACACTATCACACCAGCCCTAGTGAAGTGTTTTGAAGGAAATCTTTTGCTTCAAATTCCTCCATTGAAAAGCAGAAATTTGGGACCCATGTATTGGCTCAACTGGCTAATCCTCTGTGGGTGCTGGCCTTACATAAGAGTGCCAGTTCACATCCTGGTGGTTCTTCCAATCCACCTCTATGCTAATAGCCTGGGAACGCAGCGGTGGGGGGATGGCCCAAAACCTAGAGAATCTGCATCCATATGGGAGGCCAAGAGGAGGATCCTAGCTCAGCCCGAGCCATTTTGGCCATTTGCAGAGTGAACCAGCAGATGGAAAATTTTTCTGTGCCTCTCCTCCTCTCTATACATGTCTTTCCAATAAAAATAAATAAATCCTTAAAAACAAAAGAATGAAAATTCTCAAACTGAAAACCTAATCATGAAAACTAGAAGGAAGAGTAGATTAAACCCAAAGCAAGCAACAGGGAACCAGTACATTAGAGAAAAATAATCTACATAAAATTAGAAAGTCAGTAAAACAAACAAAAATACAACGGACAGGCTTTTAGTAAGATTGCAAATGGAACAGGAGAAAAACGTCAGATTACAATAATAATGAAAGCAGGAACATTTATTGTCAACCTTACAGATAAGTTTTTAAAAATATGACTACAGGGGCCCGGCACGGTGGCCTGGTGGCTAAAGTCCCACTTCCCATCCAGCTCCCTGCTTGTGGCCTGGGAAAGCAGTTAAGGATGGCCCAAAGCCTTGGGACCCTGCACCCGCGTGGGAGACCCGGAAGAGGCTCCTGACTTCAGATCAGCTCCGACTGTTGCGGCCACTTAGGGAGCAAGCCAGCAGATGAACAATGACAATGTGTCTGTAAATCTGCTTTTTCAATAAAAATAAATCTTTACAAAAAAAAAAAAAAAACCTTGAAGACTGAAAGCTTATTCCCCAAAACGGAAAAGGCAAGAAAGGCAAGGAAGACTCCTCTTGCAATTTGTACTTGCTGATGCTTTATAGAGACGAAAATGGAGTTTTTGAATCTTCTAGTTCACTCCCAATAGTCACATTAGTTGGGATTAGGCCATGCCAAAGCCAGGTGCTTTTTCAAGGTCTCCCGTGTGGGTTCAGGGGTCCAAGGACTCGAACCCATCTTCCACTGTTTTTCCTAGGCAATTAGCAGGGCGTTCCATCAGAAGTTTAGCAGGCAAGAGCTGAAATGATCTATGGGATGCCAGCATCTGAGGCAGTGGCTTTAACCATCAGTCACTTCACTAAGATCATTCAAATGCAAAAGAACAGTCTTCACAAATGACCTTGAAAGTTAGGATAGATGCTAGCAATCAGTTGTGCCTTCTAAATTCAGACTTTAATATATGTGAATTGTTATGTCAGTGGTGGAGGTTGGGAAATAAGATTGAATTACACACAGTGGCAGTCAGGAGCTCTCAACAAATGATAGGTACCATAGAATCAGAAAGATCTTTCCCCAGCAGGTTGCATGGCCATGGAGTGTGTATGTATGTGTGTGTTTTGGAAGGTTTAGGTTTTTATTTTTTCCTTATTGACTAAAGTGGTTAGAGTTCTGAAAGTACCTGATACCTACTGGCAACAGTGTGTCAGAAACCCAAAATCTAGTACAATTAGCAGGAAAAAATGATTCCAGAGGAAAAGCTGTTGGCACCTTTCTTGTGAGCAGACTGGAGAGATATTGTTCCCAAAAGCCAATTCTTTAGGAATTGGAAAATAGTTATTTGTAACAGTCTTACTGAAAACAGGCCGTGTGTAGTGGGAGAGGAATCAGAAGCAGGACAACTACATGGAGAGACGTAAATAAGCACTGCTGTTGACCCTGTGGGTAAAGGGTAAATGGTTTGCAATACTGAGCCTCTGCCTTTCCCACCCACTCCCCACCCCCCCGATTTCAATGGTGAAATTACTGAATAAGTCCAAGAGCAGCCATCCTCCTCTCATTCAGGTTTTCAGGACTTTCAGCACTCAGTCTTTCCCATTAAGTAGAATGCTGGCAATAAAATTTTTTTAATGCTTTTATTCTGAGTTGAAAGGGAGGCATGTACACAAACACAATGGGGATTTATTTTCCATCTGCTAGTTCACTCCACAAATGCATATAGTAGCCAGGGCTGGGCCAGGAACAGCCTGGAGCTCCATTCAAGTCTTCATGTAGGTAGTGGGAACTCAAGTACTTGTGCCATTGTTTGCTGCCTCCCAGGCACATTGGATTGGATTTAGAATAGCTGGGAATTAAATCAGTACTGTGTTATGGCTTGCTGGCATCACCCCAAGAGGTGGTTTACCCACACTGCACCATGCTCATTCTTATAAGTAGTCTTTATGAAGTTGACAAAGTACACCGCCACGTTTGTGGACAGACACTTTTAAGCATGACTAGAGCTTAGATATTCTTAAATGCATTTTCTTTTGCTGAGATATGGTCATTACGCACCCTTTTTCAGTCTGTGAATACAGCAAACTACATTGACATCTTGGGATAAGCCACACAGAGTAATGATTACAGAACTTTGCATAGTTGAATCTGTTAAAATCTTGAGAATTTTTCTGTGTTTATGACAGTTATTGGTGTGTAGATTTCCTACAGTGTTTTTCTTAGCTTTTGGTTCATCAGGAAAATGCAGGTCACACAATTGATTTGAGAAACATTTCTTCCTTTTCTGTTTCCTAGAAAACTTGAGCCCAGAGCTTATATGTGAGATTTTAAACTAAAATTTAATTGATGGAAAGCTATTTTGGGTTATGCTTCTTCATAATGAAATTTGATAGTTTGACTTTCAAGTAATTTGTCTATTTTGAGGTAAGTTGTCAAATTTACTGCAGCATTATGAGTAATTTTGCATTGCCATCGTTTTAGTGCTTGTAGAATTCATACTGATAATCGTCTCATTTTCAATATTGGGAATTTATGGCTTTCCTGTGTCCTGAAAGTTAGGAGTTGACGCTCAACAATTTTATTGATTTTTCCCAAAAGATCAGGTTTTGATTTCACTGTTTTTTTTTCTATTTTAATGATTTCTGCTTTTATATTAGTACATTCTTTTCTCATTTACTTTGTTTCATGTACTTTTTCTAGTTTATATTAGGACATTGAGACCGTTTTCCAGTGCTCAATTCAGAAACAATTCTTTTCCGTTCAAATTTGTCTCATTTTGCAGCTATACATTTTATTTCCCCTTTGTCTTTACAAAAATTTCCTGTAAAAATGTTTACTTTCCCAGTATTTTAGCACTTTTTCAGATATTACTTCTATTTTTATTCCATTATGGTCAAAGAATATGCTTTATTCCAACTGCACCTGAAGATTGCACATTCCGCTATCATTGAGTGAGGTGTTTCAAAATTGTCACTTAGGTCAGGTTGGTGATAGTGTTCTTTAGTCTTATATATCCCAATTTTCCAAGCCTGGACATTGTTTGTTGCAAGTTCCAGTAACTTTTTCTTTTTTAAGATTTATTATTATTGGAAAGCCGGATATACAGAGAGGATGAGAGACAGAGAGGAAGATCTTCCATCCAATGTTTCACTCCCCAAGTGAGCCGCAACGGCCGGTGCGCGCCAATCCGAAGCCGGGAACCAGGAACCTCTTCCGGGTCTCCCACGCAGGTGCAGGGTCCCAAGGTATTGGGCCGTCCTCGACTGCTTTCCCAGGCCACAAGCAGGGAGCTGGATGGGAAGTGGAGCTGCCGGGATTAGAACTGGCGCCCATATGGAATCCTGGGGCTTTCAAGGTGAGGACTTTAGCCACTAGGCCACGCCGCCGGGCCCTCCAGTAACTTTTGTCCTAAATATTTTTGACAGGCAGAGATGAAGCACATGTAATAGCTTTTCACTGCTAGTTCTCTCCTGAAACAGCTGCAACAGCTGGCTGTTACTGCCTAAAACCAGGAAGAACTTCATCTGTGTCTCCCACCTGGATGGCAAGGGTTCACTTCCCTCAGCCTTCCCAGAGGTGTCAGCAGGGAGGTGGATCAAAGCAGCTGGAATTCCAACTAGTGCTTTAGGTTGGGATCCCATCACTGAAGTGCTGACTTAGCCAGCCGCTCCTAAAACATGGGCTTCTCCTGTTACCGGGCACACGTGTGTGCATCTGTGTGATGATCTCTATGGGTTGTTTCATTTTCGTAGTTTTTAATGTTATATGCCTAAGTCTAGTAACGATCTATTCTCCAATGTTTAATTTTTTAATATCTTCTACCTCGTATGCATATATTTATAACGCATTTAGTGTTTTTCTGTAATTCCATCTATGCCAGACTTTCCTACTTCTCTCTACGTCTGGCAACTTTTGTCTCAGGCATTCTGAATTTTAAAACGTGTGCTTATGCAAAGTGGAAATGCATAACAAATGTGTAACTCATTTTAAAAAACGTTTATAGTTAAGAAAAAGTCCTTTTATAAGATATATTTATTTTAATTGGAAAGTCAGATATACAGAGAGGAGGAGAGAGAGAGAGGAAGATCTTCCATCTTATGATTCACTCCCCAAGTGACCGCAACGGCTGGTGCTGCGCTGATCCAAAGCCAGTAGCTCTTCCGGGTCTCCCACGCAGGTGCAGGGTCCCAAGGCTTTGGGCCGTCCTCGACTGCTTTCCCAGGCCACAAGCAAGAAGCTGGATGGGAAGCAGGGCCGCCGGGATTAGGACCGGTGCCCATATGGGATCCCAGCACGTTCAAGGCAAGGACTTTAATCACTATGCTATCGCGCTGGGCCCGAAAAAGTCCTTTTCTGAGTAAAACATAACAGCAGTCCTTTCCAGTTCATCTCAGGCAAAAATACTTAGTCTTTATCTTGGGCGTAATTTACATCACAATGGCTGTACCACCTCTGGTTACTCCGTCATGTACCCCCAACTGAGACTCTGAACTGTTCCCCACCCCAAGTTAGCACCAATAGCTGATTCACTACCTGCTCCTTTCCAGGGGTGCTTTGCCTGATTCCAGGTTTTATTCGCTGATCATAACCCTGCTTGTCTACAGAGGGCGCTCTTCAGGTTTTCAACAGCTCCGATCTCCTCCCCAGTCCTCTGTAAATACTGTTAATTGTTGTGGTTTCCTTAAGTTTCCAATTCTGATTACTCAAGGCAGGCAGCCTGGAGAACACTAAAACCTGCCTGCAGCGCTAAGAGCCTTCTGGTTGCACAGACCTCCCAGGGGAGGCTGGGAGAGAGGGCCCTTCTGCCAAACAAGGCTGCTGGCAACTTGGCTTAAACTCTGTCAGGAGCCAGAAGTCATTGCTGAGTTAAGGAAGACAAGAAATTACTTCTAATCTCAGACTTCCAGCAGTCATCAAGATGCCTGTGTTAATGAAAGAAATCTGATCAAAGAATCCTTCATATCATTTTCAAAATTATTTCTACACAGTTTAAATCCGATTTACTTTAATGGGAAAATGGGAAAAATAAAATCAGTGCATTCATGTGACTTCAGGGAGCTAACAGTTTCAGTGTGACAGTATATAAAATGATGAGCCTTCTGTATAAGCACATTTTGAAGAGAAACATCTTCACATTATATCTGAATTGTACGAGAGAAGGCATTTTATATACTTGAATCTGTGGCTTTTTTTTTTTTTTTTTTATAACTTGAACCTGTGGGTTTTTGGTGAAGTTTTGTGCTATCCCACTTATGCCCAAGGAAAGCTTCAGATGTGTTGCCAGAATGGTGACATGTAGGTGACCTGGCTTTGGCACCCTGAATTTTACTGCGTGGCAGGTGTAGATGGTGACGAACACCACCAGCCCCTAATAATAGTTTAAAAAGCGAAGTTACAGAATCAGAAAGGTTAGATCACTTTGCCAGTGTCCTAAATGCAAGGACCTAGGCAAAGACAAAGGCTTCTAATTCCAACTTCAGTGTTCTTTGTGCTGGAATGTGCTGCCTCCATCCAGGATTGGTGAAGGATATGGGGACAGTCCTAAGACTACCACCTTGTAATTCTCTTTTGGGCTTCACTCAGCACCAGCTGGACCAAGTAGTGTGTGTATGTAGCATGGTGTTAAATTTTCCCAAAAAGGCAGCAGAGTCTAGAGCAGAGGTGGGGGAACTTTCATCTGCCAAGGAACAAAATTATAAACTTAAAAGGTGACCTGATACAGATTTATTAAATCCAAGTCCTACCTGCAGTTGTCTGGTCTAACCCTGCCAAAATGATTTTGTGACTCTTACATAGCCAATGAGCTGCAACTGGAGTCTGTGAAAATGTGGCATGGTTTTCTCATAGCTCCTCCATTAATGCCCACTGTCATTTGGTACTTATATTGCCAATTGTACTTTTTCAAAAAGCCTAAGTTGCTAAGAAATGCTCTCTGGGTGTCTATTCACATGGCTTCAAAACTGGAAGAAGAACCAGCGCTTGGGACTTTGAAAACAATTACTTGCTCAGTAATTCAGGTAGGGTCGAGTCCTAGCACAGAATTTGTTAAACTACATAGTGATGATTTCTCATAAGACCATTAAAGGAAACTTCCCTCTTTATTATCAAATAGAATAACTTCATATTTTATGCTACATGCCCACTGTGCACTGCTCTTGTACCCTGAATTAAATGATTAATCATCCTTATGAGACTGATATTCAACTTTTGTACACTAAGAATTGAAACAGATTTTAAAAATTGCTTTTGATAACAATTGCATAAGGAAAAAAAACCACCAACATTATAAGGGTTTTTGTTTTTTTTTTCTTTTTTAACCTTCACAAAGGATTTGCTGTAAGTCTTCAAGTCATCTTGTCCAATCCAAAAGCAGTATTTAAACGTCGTGGATCCCAGCCAGGGATGCAAGAGTCCGACTTTCTAAAACAGATAACAACAGTGGAAGAACTGGAACCTAAAGCAAATAATTGCACCAAGGTATTCATTTCACTTATGCTACCTGATCCTGAGTGTCGGCATTAGTGCTATGGTTACCCAAAATGTTTCCATCCCCTTTAGGTTCTTGTGTGGCACACTCGGACAGAAAAGGTTAACTTAGCCAATGAGCCGAAATACCACCTGGATACAGTGAAAATTGAAGTATAAAATGAAGAAGCAACTGGTTAGTTCGCCCAGCCCAGGGATGTGGAAGAGGATGTCTGGAGTTGAGGCTGGAAAGCATTCAGGTATTGTTCATTTTACTTCAGTACAACAGCCTTTATTGTCATCTGATGGACATCTGTTCAAACAGCTTGTCAGTTAACAGAAGTTAATTGGGTGGTACAAAATGTAAATTTTGTCTTCATTTGTTCTGCATGTATTCCTTACAACTTAGTTTGAATATTTCTGTACAGTACTGGTAAAGGACACTGGAAGGTATCATTCCATCCTTTTTTTCCTCCCCATTTGATCTTACCATTGGTAGAATGGAACAGGTTTTAGAACCACACAACAGGTACTTTGTCAACTAAATTTCCCGACTTTGCAACATTAAGTCAAATTTGGAAGGCTGGTGGCAGTTTACATCATAGGAAATAAAACCCACAAATAAAAAGGTCCTGGGATTCATCTGTTTAATATAGGGTAATAACATTTTGTCAATACTAGGCACCATAAAATGTAAACACAATTACTGTCATAAACCTGGACATACCTTCAAGGGTTCAAAGTGGCTTTGTTTTTAGTTACCCTGTTTGCATATAGTGCAGGAAAAGATCTTTGTTAGCACTGTGTACATAAAGAGATCCAAATTGCAAGAGGCAGATAAAATTTGAATCCTTTAAACAGTCACTAAATTGTTTTGTAGTAACATCCAGGTTTATCTTCCTTTCACTTAACCATTTTCCCTGTTAAGCACATCATAACAATAGCACAGTGAAGTGAAATGATGAAATAAAAGAATTTTGATACACTAGAAAACAGTGCTCAGTGATACATTTACATTCTATTTATATGATTAAAACATTTGATCATACAGTACCTTCCTACAGGATTACTGGCTAATTTAGGGGTAGGGTTTATACTGTTAGAGGTATTTTACTAACATGATATCTACTTCCCTTATATGCAAACATTAGAGCTATAATTTTATTGAGAGTAAAACTGATTATGCGAGTTGACTGAGCAGCTTCTCAAATAATGCAGTTTATGAAATCATGGGAAAAATGAGTAAAGCTGCCCTGGACATAAAATGGTTTTTCATCCCGCTTTTCACCACATTAAATTTAATCAGAACAGACCAACAAAGTCAGATAATTCTTAATGTGAACAAATGGGGAAAAAGAAAAAAATTTACATATGTACATGGACTAAACAGGAACTAGATGCATTTTAGCAAGGAATGTCAGGTATTAGTTCTGGATGAGACTTGTGTTACAGTTTTCATTTCCACAGTTGTGTGCTGAGGGTCTGACCCGAAGAGCTCCCAGACCATCCTGCTGTTGTGCTGGGGGGCTGGCCGAAACCAGATGTAGGGTTTGCACTACTGATACTCATGCCAGCCATTTGTTGATTCATCTGCGAAACACATAGAAGATTTAGTTTAAAAGGATTACTTCACTTTTAATTCCTGTTTATTTTCACTAATGCGAAAGTCAAGTCTGTAAGGTAAAAGCAGACTACAACAGAAATTTTTCTTTACAGAGCAAAAATAACCATTTTGTTCCATTTTTGTTCTTAACATTTTATAGGTAGTGCTAAAATATGGAAGAAAATTATCAATTATATTCACATTCTACATGAAATTTCTTGTCCTCAAAAATTAATAACCACATTTTAAAAAAATGCGTGTTATAATTAGGCACTATACAATGAGTCAATTACTCTTTTACTTTCTAGAATTTTCTTAGTCCCCAAAGTACTTTATTAACAGCTGTAAAAATCCTCTATGAACACTAAATGGCACTGCATCCTTTCTAAAATATTATGAAGCATATATTCTCCTTTGCTGTTTTCATAATGTAAGTATCTAAAATCAATTTTCATTATGCTATAAAGTGTAAGATTATGTGTATTTTTCTAATAGTTTTATCAAGTGTGTATACAAGTATTCAGAAGCTTATGAAAAATTGATTTCAATGGTGAATTTTAGAGCAAAATATTTTTAAAATCCATGCTATGAAGGGTATTTAAAAAATTCATTAAAATTGAAAACTGCATAGATCTCAATTTTTTACAATGATGTTAGATACAGTTAACTTATGTGGTTCTCTTCTAAAATTGGCAATATCAGAAGGAAAATACTCATGAAGTACAGAGCGGGTTCAGTTCGATTTTGTTCTGAACTGAATGAAGTTCATTAATTTGAAATTTTCAGACACTAGTATTAAGCACATTGCTGACAGATCACCTTTTCGTACCTACAAGAACTGCTTTAACCACCTCATTGCTGGACCAAGAGATTCCTCTTCTGCACTATTTGGAAGTAATAGCTAATGTTAACTTTCCATTTGTTCCTCCAGCCCCTTAAACTTATATGGCCAACATGCTGGAGCATGTCCAGCTAACAGATGTTACTAATAGTTGGCACTTAAGGATTTTGAGACTCCCAGAGGACAGTTCATTGTCTAACTATAACTGTACTCCTATAAATGCTTACAGATAACAACAATAACTTGGAACTGAATAGAAATATATATCAATTTAGGGAATAGTCCAGAATGCAACATTAGGATAAAGAGTCTTAAGGTAAAACTAGTTAAATAGAAACAAATAGCAAGTGTAAAATAAAGGGGTGTGGGAGTATGAACCTAGGTCTGAGAGGCACTGTCCATGAAGGCAGCACCTGACTGCACTTTAAACCAACTGAAATAGAAACCAGTCAGGACTCATATAAAGGGTCCAAGACAAATATTAACTTATTCACACACCTCACAGGAATTGGTAGGTGCTCATAAAATTCACATTTAAATGATGTGTTAAAAGCAAATACAACTTGAGTAAAAGAATTCTTACAAGTCCATGGGCAGAAACCACACCCCACGGAAGACCACCCAGATTCCTCATATACTGCACTAAAAATATGACACTGGGGGCTGGCATTAGGGTGCAGTAAGTTACATGGTATGTCAGGGTCACAGACTGCAGTATGAATGCCAGCTTGAGTTCTAGATGCTCCACTTTGGATCGAGCTTCCTTCTAATGTACCTGGGAAAGCAGTGGAAGAGGTTCCAAGTATTTCACATGCTGCCACCCACCAAGTGAGCTCAGGACGGAGTTCATGGCTTCTAGCTTTGGCCTAGCCCAAGTTAGGGCTTCATAGCTATTAGGGGAATGAACCAGCAAATGGAATATCTTTTTCTCTGTGTCTTTTAACTATGCCTTTCAAATAAATGGTTCATTAAAAATGAAAATATAAAGCTTGGTATTTTTGTATTCTGAAGGTTTAAAAAGACCTCAAATTATCAGCTAGTTTGGGCTAAACAGGCCACAAAATGTTACAGCAGGAAACTATAACACCTGATTCTAAGGGAGAATATACAGAGTTGAAGGTAACTGTTAGTGGTTATAAACTGGGGAAATGTCCAATTACGTGTATCTGATACAACTTCCTAGTATCTAGGTATGGTCGCAGATGTGAGTTAAGTAGGGGAGAATATGACCCTTACCTGTGAGAGGCTCCACTGAGGCTGCTGCGCTTGTGGCAGGCCAAAGTTACTCTGGGGTGCAGCCATCTGTCCCACCATTCCTGCTTGTGGGCCAACCACATTTTGAGGAAGAGACATTACACCAGTTTGTGCATTTCCCATAAACCCATTGGGCATGGGCATGCCCACCATCATGCTTGCACTCTGTCCCATCACATTTCCCATAAGGCCAGGAGCTGCAGGCACAGGTACACCCATTGATGGAAAACCTTGAAATGCAGTTGGTGCTTGTGAGGTAAATGGCATATTTGTGGGTCCCATAAACACACCTGTATCAAAAGAACCATGAACAGAAAATGAAGAACGAACACAGGGCTATTCCAAATAGCTGTAGTTACTTATATATAAACTAAAAATGGGTTACTGTCTTTCTGAATTATCTATAACAACTTTTATTTCCAGATTGTTCATAATGTTCAGACCAACCCACAGCTACACAACTATTTTTAGAATGTAGACAAATCAGTTATTAACCTGATAAAATTTAATTAGGAAATATAGATGTTCAACAGCCACACAAATGTTTCCAAACTACATAGCATGGGAATATATGCTGTTTCTATAACCTAACCATTGGTCTCCCAACATCAGACAAATGGAAGGCAAGAGGTTGTCATGTAATTTCAGATCATACATATGTAAAATTCAAGTCATTGCTTTAGAGGAACTAGTATAACCAATAAAAACTGTGTTAACCAAATCTGTTTTATTAGAAACAAGAACACGCCAAATCTTTGTTTCATTGTTCCAAATCTGTTTCATTAGAATTACAAAGGTTTTCAAAGCATTTCTGGAATCTACATAATTCACCCTGCTTATTGTTTATCTGGAGAGAATATATGTTGTACATAAAAACAAACTTCATGTAAATCAAATTTCAGTAATTCTTTAAAGACAGTTTGTGTCCTGTAAGCTTGTGAAATACTTATATGTGAACACCTTGTTAATTCTAAATGAATAAAGCTTTGTGAATCCTGTGTATGCTTATAACTACTGTTCTGTTCATTTTAGTTTCATAGCTGTGTTGACTACAACAAAGTGTGTACTAACCATGGAAATGAGGAAAGAATTGATACCACTGTAATTACAAAGGGTGTGCTTTTAGTAATGTCACTGCATTCACTCAAAGCAAATCTTAAAAGCTACTTACCAGGAGTACTTTGTTGTTGAATGGTTCCTGTACCATAGAGAGAGAGGATGGAGTCTTTAGAAAGTTGTTTCTTTGCTACTTCTTCTGATTTTGTAGCTTGCTCGGTGAACAGATCAAGATCCCCAGATGTCACTGTAGACAAGGATGCAGCTGCTGGTACAGAAGATGCCCCCTGATACAAACACCAAAATAAGCTGTCAAATTCCAGAGTAAAACATGGCATACCTATTATTTAAAACCCACATGAATAGGGCCCGGCGGTGTGGCCTAGCAGCTAAAGTCCTCGCCTTGAAAGCCCCGGGATCCCACATGGGCGCCGGTTCTAATCCTGGCAGCTCCACTTCCCTTCCAGCTCCCTGCCTGTAGCCTGGGAAAGCAGTCGAGGACTGCCCAAACCTTTGGGACCCTGCACCCGCGTGGGAGACCTGGAAGAGGTTCCAGGTTCCCGGCTTCGGATTGGCACGCACTGGCCCGTTGCGGCTCACTTGGGGAGTGAAACATTGGATGGAAGATCTTCCTCTCTGTCTCTCCTCCTCTCTGTATATCCAGCTTTCCAATAATAATAAAATCTTTAAAAAAAAACCCCACATGAATAAACAGTGACATTTTACAGGATCATTCAGACACACACACACAAAAAATCTAGAATAAAGGCACAATGTTTCCTCCTATCAATCAGGAAAAGTACAAGGGGTAAACCTAAAGCCCTTCCATAATACCCTGCACTCACCAGCTACACCGACACTGAATTTCTACACACGGCACTCCTGAACCCAGTGGGTTCAATACAAGTCCTACAGTGTTGTCAGGACCACTGTCACTCTCACGAGAGGTGCTCAGGCTTCTCCCTCCACAAGCACGTCTTTATGGAACTGGACTGGCAGCATCCCATGTAATGAAGCACACTTGTACAATTACAGAAGACTCTGAAAATGCCCTACCATAACTCATCCAAATGTTTCATCTTTTAAAAAGCAACTAATAACTACAACATTTGATTTCTTTTAATTATTAGAAATGAAGCAGAGCTAAACGCAGACCATCTGTACACTCAGCTATTTGCTATACTTTGTGTTTAGATGGAGAAAGTAAATATAAACAAAAAATAGCGGTCAGGATGGTGGTACATCGGTTTACACCACTGCTCGTATTGCCTGCATCCAGTGTTGGCGTGTTCAAATCTTGGCTGTTTGCTTCTGATCCAACTTCCAGCTAATGTGCCTGAGAAAGCATCACAAGATAGTACTTGGGTCCTTGCCTCCCACATGGGAGACCCAGAGAGTTCTAAACTCCCAGCTTCGGTTTGACCTAGCACCAGCCATTATGGTCATTTAGGGCGTGAACCCACCAGGTAAAGCTCCCCATCTGTCATTCTTCCTTTCAAATAAACATCAAGCATGTTGACATGTAGTACAAAGCCAAGATTTTCACTTAATCTGTTTGCACATAGATAGTATTTTGCAATAGCAACTGATAATTGTATTTGATAACCTTGCAATCCAATAGTATTTAATAAAGTTCATTGGATTTTTTGCATTAAAATAAAAAATGGAAGACAAAATTGTTTAAGTACTCTTAACCATGCTGACATGTTTTATACATGAAAAGAATTTCAGAGAATTCCATTGAGACCAGTAAAAGCTGGCTAAAATTCTTTCAAACTATGCAATAAACTGAGTGGCAGGTAGAAGTTAAACATTTACTGCCCCGGCTAAAACAACACATGATAAATTATCAAACATTCTGCTCTGATACTAATTCAAAATAGATAATTCATGACTAATTGAGCAAAAATTATGAAATCACAGAAGCCACCTAATTTGCAAAATGCTTAAATGCATAATGAACCAGTATGGAATATCAGATCATATGATTAAAATGTATCTGATGGGCCTAGTGGCATGGCCTAGCAGCTAAAGTCCTCGCCTTGAACGCACTGGGATCCCAGATGGGCACCGGTTCTAATCCCAGCAGCTCCACTTCCCATCCAGCTGCCTACTTGTGGCCCGGGAAAGCAGTTGAGGATGGCCCAAAGCCTTGGGACCCAGCACCTGCATGGGGGACCCAGAGGAGGTTCCTGGTTCCGGATCGGCGCGCATCGGCCGTTGTGGTCATTTGGGGAGTGAAACATCGGAAGGAAGATCTTCCTCTCTGTCTCCTCCTCTCTGTATATCTGACTTTGTAATAAAAATAAATAAATCTTCATGCCCTTCCATTTCTCTGGTCTCTCTCCAATGCAATGGGAACGTACCTGATGACTACAGAAGTGCTCTGCATAGTGGTATGGTGAACTCCCCAGTGTTTATTATTAATATTGCTATATAATAAAACTGCATAGCTAAGATTTTTTTCATATTTAGTTCAAATAACCTGAAGTTCTAATTGTTGTGGATGAAACTTAAAACAAAAGTGGTTGAGAAAATGACTCCAGTGTCAGAGGAATACAGCCCAATATCCATGCTTTGAACATCACACACGTTTCTCCTGGTGAAGGTGGATGAGTTAGAAAGTCTACCTTAACACAGAATAGTCACCGTAAACACTCAAATGCTCATGTATTATTTTTTTAGCACTCTAGTCCTCAGCACTACCACCAAGGATGAAAGGACAACAAACTACCATTTACACTTCAGGAGGCTGCAAGACTTCCAACCAAAAGCTCTGGCATTCTGGGACGCCACAGCTGAAGTTAAGACAAGCCTTAGCAGCCATGCAGGTCTAGATACTGCTGGTGTATGTGTACGACAGGAAGGAGAGAAAAGGGCTGCTTTGTGTCACCACTTGGAAACATTTCCCTCAATCCCTAACACATTTCTGTCACCTAAGTATTTCCAACTTCCTTAGGGAAGGCTAATATACAGGTAGTCAATCTATTTCACATAAAAATGAGAAAATTTTTTCCTAGAATGTATCAATACTTAGAAAATAATACCAAGACTGGAAGATCAGAGTTCAGAGTAATTTACAATCTTGGTGTTCAAATTAGTTTTAGCTCAATTTCACACACTAAAAACCTACCAAAAAAATACAGTACTTGCATAATATCTCTATTGAGGTCCTTCCTGATTGGATGACAGATAATTCTGTTCACCGAGTATTTTACAGTTATCAACAGAACTGACAAAATTTTGGTCCTAAAACAAATTTCCAAAAGGAGAAATAGAGTTAAAATAATCCCGTCAACCTAGCATGTACTAATCAGAAGAAATAAGGCATGAAAACAATTCCTATCCTGCCTAATGCTGGCAGTCCAGCTCACACTCCTTATTATGGTACTGCAAGTCACACTGAAAGCATTTTTATTATCTCATACATACCCAAGCTTGCAGAAATCCCTGTGGTAATTACTATTAATTAACTAACAGAGCAGCAATACTTGGTCTTTGTATGTGTTATCACAGGGGAAAAGGGCAAATCCATAAAATAAGCTCTTTGCTGAAAATAAACACGACTGCTACAGATAGTTTTGATAAAGATACATTTAAACCAATTATTCCTAAGAAATTGACTTACTCAGTTCTACTCATAAGTATATAAGAACTTGTATAACAGAAAAGCTGTGCAATAAAAATACTAGTGTTCACGGTAGGGAGCAGCCCAGACCAGGCCAGTGAATGGTTCCCACTGGCACACATTTGGCACAGGTCGGGGGCAAACCAGGCTGGGCCAGTTTACATCACCCGCTGGCGAATCCAAGCACCAGAATAGAGTGTGGGTCGGGCCAAGTTGGGTCACAACACAACCCAGTTAACATGAGGGCCAGGACTGGGGGCCAGATCGGCTGGGATGGGCTGTATTCCCCATCAGCGTGAGCTGGAATTGGGGTGGGCTGGGCCTGGCCAGGCTACAACATCCACTGGCAAATGCCGAGATGAGACGGGTCATGCCAGACTTGGCTGTAGCACCCAACCAGCATACGTGAGACCCAGAGGAGGAGGGAGTGAACACGGTAGGGGGTGCTGTGAGGGGTTCCCCTGCTGGACCCCACTCCCATTGGAGAGCGTGAGAGCTGGGATGGGGGCAGACCAGGCCAGGCAGGACTATAACACCTGTTGGCCTCATGTGGGCTGGATCAGGTAGAAGCCAGGCTGGATAGACTGCTCCTACTGGTGCACGCATGTCATAGTGGGTGTGGTTGGTTGGGCCTTGCCGCAGCATCAGCTGGCAGATGCTGGTACAAGGGGGGTGGGAAAGGGAATTCTGTCAAGTTAAACTGCAGAAACACTCATTAGTGAGTATGGAGAAACAATTCTTTCAAAAACAAAACTTTCAAAAAAAAAAAAAAAACACGAAAAATTTCAAAAGGAAGTAGCACATACCTGAGCCGAGGGCATGACAGTTGCAGGTAAGGGATTAGAAATCATCGGTCCAAAGATGTCCAGGTCGTCATTCAGGGCTGGCACTGTGGCTGTGTTTCCATTGGTCACTGCTGCCTCAGTAGGACCATCTAAACAGAACATAAATTCTTGAAGCAGAATCTCTTAAGCTACTTGAAATATTAGTTGTTTAAAAAAGTAACCACTCAAAAGTTGACAATGGCTGGTGTTGTACAGCTAATTAGGCTGCAACCTGTGATACTAGCATGCCATACTGGAGTGCTAGTTTGAGCCTTGGCTCTCCAATTCCAATCCAGCTTCCTGTTAATGTGCCTGGGAGGTCACCTGAAGATGGCTGAAGCATCTGGACCTCTTCATTCACGTGGGAGATCCAGATAGAGCTCCTGTGTCTTTCAAATAAAAAGGATTTTAAAGATTTATAAATCTGATTTATCTTCTCAGAAATATTCTTTATCCACTTGCTTTCATGTAAATATCCAAACTCCCCTTTTGACAAATGACATCAGAATTTACACTGTTCTTTTTTATATGATCTTAAAAATTTTTTGATGCTTCTTGTGTGCCAGGAACTGATAAAGTCATTACATTCTAATACCTTATAAGACAGATACTTCTTTTGAGGTAAGTGGCTAAAATAGAATCACCAGGCTATTATAAATAATGCCCCTACCATGCATGTGCATGTGTGTCTGAGATTATATCTTTTTTTTTCATTATTTATTTATTCCAAAGAGTTACAAAGAGGGAGACAGACCTTCCATACACTGCTTTGCTCCTCAGATGGCCCCATCAGCGAGTGCTGAGACAGGTCAAACACTGGAGCTTCTTCTGGGTCTCCACATGGTGGCAGGAACCCAAGAACTCGGGCCATCTTCCACTGCTTCTGCCAGACCATCAACAGGGAGCTAGGTCAGAGTGGGCAGCCAGGACACCCTAATGGGATGCTGGCATTGCAGGCAGTGGCTTTACACAATATATCAAATTAATTTTAATACTTATTTGAAAAAGAGGGTCTGGTGTGATGGCTCAAATGCTAACTCCTCAATCTGTAAGAACTGGATCCTTTATGGGCACCAGTTTGTGTCCCAGCTGCTCCACTTCCCATCTTACTCCCTGTTTAGGGCCTGGGAAAGCAGATTATAGCCTGAAACCTTGGGACCCTGCACCTATGTGGGAGACCTAGAAGCTCCTGACTGCTGGCTTCAGATCAGCTCATCGCTGGTCATTGTGGCCATCTGGGGAGTGAACAAGTGGACGGAAGATCTTTCTGTCTGTCTCTCCTTCTCTAAATCTGATCTGCCTTTCCAATAAAAATAAATCTTAAAAAAAAATAAAAAAGAAAGATCTTCCATCTGCTGCTTCACTCCCCAATCAGCTGCCACAGTCAGAGGTGGGTCAGGCCAAAGTCAGAAGCCAGGAACTCCATTCACATCTCCCACATGTTGGCAGAGGTCCAAGCACTTGGGTGATATACCACCACTTTGCCAAGTGCATTAACACAGAGCTGGATCAAAAGCAGAGAAGGGCCTGGCAAAGTAGCCAAGTGGCTAAAGTCCTTGCCTTGCATGCTCAGGGGTCCCATATGGGTGCTGGTTCGTGTCCCATCTACTCCGCTTCCATACAGCTCCCTGCTTGTGGCCTGGGAAAGCAGAGGAGGATGGCACAAAGCCTTGAGACCCTGCACCCATGTGGGGTCCTAGAACAAGTTCCTGGTTTCAGATCAGCTTAGGTATGGCCATTACAGTCACCTGGGGAATGAACCAGCAGATGGAAGATCTTTCTGTCTCTCCTGTCTACAGATCACCCTTTCCAATAAAAATAAATCTTTCAAAAGAAAAAAAGCAGAGCAGCTTGGACTCAAAGCGGCACACCGATATGGAATGCTGTGTTGCAAACAGCAGCTTGCCCACTATGCGACAACACTGGCCCCACTTCCTATCATTTTTTTCTGCCTTGGAAATAAATGCTAATGATTTAAATATTCAAGGTGTTGCATTCCATAATAAGGAAGAAAGGAACCACACATATATACTATACACATTCTATAAGAAACATTTTTAGAACTTGAGATTTCTTGCTTGTTTTTCAAAATGAAAGTCAGATATACAGAGAGGAGGAGAGACAGAGAGAAAGATCTTCTGGCCAATGATTTACTGCCCAAGTGGCCACATTGGTCAAGCTGTGCCGATCCAATCCGCAGCCAGGACCCTGAAGCCTCTTTTAGGTCTCCTATGCAGGTGCAGGATCCCAAGGCTCTCAGCCATCCTCAACTGCTTTCCTAGGCCACAGGCAGGGAGCTGGATGGGAAATGGGGCTGCTGGGATTAGAACCGACGGCCATATGGGATCCCAGAGTGTGCAAGGTGAGGACTTTTACCGCTAGGCTACCGTGCCAGGCTGTGTTCTGTTGTTTTTTAATTCATAAGGCAGAGACCTAGAGGGCTCATATCTGCTGGTCCACTCACTAAATGCTTGCAATGTCTGGAGCCAGAAGGCAACAGACACAAACCATGTCTTTAAAATCAATGGTAGAAACACAATTATTTGAGCTATTACTGTGCCTCTCAAGGTCCTCACTGGCAGTAAACTGGAGGCAGCAGCAAGGGCCAGGAACTGAACCTGGTCACCAACATGTGACCTGGGTGTTTTCATCAGTGCCTCAAATATTCACCCAAAGGGCCACACCTTAAGTTCTTTCTTTCTTTCGGCACTGTCACCTTAGTGATGGTAGTACTAAAAACAGAATGGGAAACTGACACAATTCAAAATCATCTGTGCAGAATTTTACTTTCAAAAAAATTTTAGAAATATTTTATCACGTATCACGTCTCTTTATATTATAGACCAATTTATAGGGTTTAAGGGGTGCAAACTGGACTGGGTACAGTGAAGAGTCTGCAAGCATGGCTTTCACAAAGCTCAGCTTTCATTGTCCACAACCTTATAATAGCTCAGGAATCAAAACTGCAGTGTCTTGGGACTTACATCCTAATCAGTCTTCTATTTTAACAATTTATACTTCCATTTGATCCCTGTTTGATATCATAGCCTTCTCAAAGTCATCTTTACAAACCCGGTCAACATTAAATGGGCTGACTTTCGCAAAACCGTCAAATATTTGACAAGTGTACAGTCTACCATATCCTACATATGGTCTCCATAATCCAAGAAACTCCTGCTTTTATCTAACTACAGAATTAATTTTTTTAAATTTTCCTATTTACATCTCTGGATTATCATTAATATCAATGAATAAACAAAATTAAAATGTTTTTACTATTTATAAAGTGTCTGAAAACAATTTAGGCTATTTTGAAGACATCAAGTATTTTTCAAGACTTTTTTAAGGAAATCATATCAGGGCTGTATAAAAATATATTTACTATATACGTCTACACATCACATACATTTATATACATGTTAGGAACCATAGTTAACTAATTAAAGGGTGAAACAACGTACAGATTATTACAGTTACACCAGAATTTTTACATGAGACAACTATCAATTGCAAAATATGCTTCAACATTTCTTTTATTTCTAATCTTTTCAAAAAGCAACTTGCATTCTGAAGTTAGCCTTCTTTAAACAATCATATTCAATCAAATCTATACTCAATTTCCCTGCCATATTGTAATCATATAAATATTAAGCAGAAATAAAGTGATATTTTTAAAGAAGAGGATATTCTAGATTAAGGATACAGCCAAAGGAACACTTTTTAGAACTTCTTGGACTCAAAAAATGACAAGTAGACCAGCGGTGCTAGTGTTGGGAATGGGGAGACAATGTCAGCAGCTAGACATGTCCAAGTCTACCATATGAATGAGGAAGAACTTTGTTGGAAGAATATAAATATAAAATCAAACTCACAAACAAGAGAACGTATAAAAAATACTGAGTGTACGCAATAATTTCAAGTTACTTTTTATTTTTAAGCAGTAACAAGTATCATTAGCACTTATGAAATTGGGGTGCAGACCACATCACAGAACACCATTGTGCCTGGGATGCACTGTGAGAAAACTACAAGGTTCACTCCTATAAGGAAATATGTTTTCATTACATTTATAGTTATGTATCTCTCAGAAATTTTAAGTCTGTTCTATATTCTACTCACATATTTAGACTTTCAAATCTAAACTCTGTGTGGTATATAGCAATATATTAACACATAAAAGTCTTCTTTTACTCCTCACAGCCTTTATAATCAGATGTGACTAGTAACTTGTCCAGTGTCATGAGATACAGTGAAGTCTTAGATTGTAATCTTGTTCAATTTTTACCATAAAAGCAATGCATTCTTGTAAAAGATTCAAATCACAAAAAATAAGGAAATTAGAAGTCTCTACCATGAATGGTGCTGACAGTTGCACAATAATTAATGCTATTGACTATGCACTTAAAAATGATTACAATGGGAAACTTAATGTGTATTTCACCAAAACTTATTTATTTTCATCTTATTCAAACAGACATACACACACAAAAATCCCAACAGATCTACCCTCTAGTGGTTCATTTTCCAAATGCCTACAATAGCCAGAATTCAATCCAAATCGCTCACAAACATGACATGGACCACAACCTACTTCCTTCCACAATGCACATTAGCTGGAAGCTGGACCAGAAAGAAGATGTGGGAGTTAAACAAGGCACTCCAGCAACTTAACCATGACACCACATTTGTGCCTGCTTTGCCACAATTTAAAAAAATAATAATTCACATAGGATTACACCAAAAGTTTTCCTATATATCTTTTAAATTTATGCATGAGTGAGTGGTGATACTAAATGGACCTGTTACACAACTAATCCGTGATTCATGGACATTTAGTTTTATGACATTAACCAATGCAAAAATAGAACAGTGAACATCTATAGTTAATACAAAGTCTGCACACTCACTACAAGCTAATGTGACTTTTATTTTTATCATTGCACTATAATAAGGTCCATTCTCTCATTCTTTTTTTTTTCAATTAATATTTTGAAACTAGCCTCTTGAAATCTCAGGCATCCCACATAACTAGAAACCCTGGGATCTATGTTGTGAAATTCAACCCAAAGTATAAGTTGATTTAGGAATCCTTTAGAATGAGAAAAAGAATGTACCTGCTTAGTAATGTCGTATTTTGTGGAAGGGTTGGTACTACTTTGAATTGACCAGGAAAATTTCTCATACCTCCAAAAAGGTAAACCTTCTCTGAGGCTCAACCCAAGCTTCTATGTACATTCCTCATGAAGAACACAAGTAACTCTTGTTTCCAAGCAGAGAAAGTGCTGCTCTTGACTCTCTACCTCACACCACTGTTTAATGTTGGATCCTGGATTTTGCTCCCATGGATCTTCCTTGTTCCTACAAAAGCTTTGCACTGAGACTGTTGAGAAATAAATTAACCTAGAAATAAATCTCTCTACCTTGAAAAATGAGTAACTAAAAGTTCCTAGTAAGTTTCAATAGTTTCTAATTTCACTAATAGTTTTGGTTTCCTAAACCAAATTCTTTAAACAGTTTCAATTTATGTAAGGCTGTAACATCTTCATCTAGTATATAAAAGAACAATGGGTCCAGCATTGTCACATAGTGAATAAAGCTACCACTTGCAACACTGGCATCCCATATGGGAAATGTTTTGTGTCCTGGATACTCCACTTCTGATCCAGCTCCCTGCTAACTGCTTGGGGAAAACAGAGCAAAATGGCCCAAATGTTTGGGTCCTTGCCACCCATGTGGGAAAACCAGGGTAAATTCCTGGCTTTGGCCTCACTCAGCCCTGGCCAATGGAGCTATCTTGGGAGTAAACCAGTGGGTGGAAGATGTCTTTCTCACTCTCTGCATACCTGGCTTTCATGTAAATAAATATTTAATATAAGGGGAATGAAAGACTTGTAATTATTACCATCACTTATTTTTTTTCATGCAGATAGTATAGGTTTATTATCACAAGTCATGTGACATTACAGGCAACTACTGTTGCAGTGCAATTATTATTATCCCAATTCCTAAAACAAACAAACAAAAAAATACATTCACAGAAAACTGATCTAACATCAGCCTGATCACTTACGGCAGGCATTTTAATTACTTAGCTGCTTAGTAGTTAACAATTACCATCACTTATAAGCATCACACTTTAAAGAACATACGCATATTATTTTGTCCCTAAAATAAGATGAGACAGGCATTTTCTTCCATTGTCCTAGTTACAGAAAGTTCAACTTTGAAAGATAAGTCTTTCTCAATGTCACTCACCTAGTTAAATAGTAAACATGCACAATGGTGCAGTCTTCTGACTCCTGAACTAGTGCTTTCTACACCACATCAATTACAATTATATCTATTTTATAAAAAAGTCGTCAATAATTTAGTTATCTGCACTAAATTTGAGAAGCAGTGATTTAACAGTTCAAAATCATTCCATGCTTCACACACTTCTCATTATCCCACAAACTCCACTGTCCTTGTAACAAAGACCAGCATCTTCTCAGGGAGAGATACAGGTGTATATTCTCATCACTGAAGTATAAGTGGGCCAAAGAAGCACCTGTGGGATATAATCAGCTGCTGAGCAAAGAGGAATATTCACAAATCATTGGAATGTAATGCATTCTTCTCATCAAAAGTCCACCAAGAGCACAGAGCACAGCATGAGTTACTGTGTGTGTGCGCGCATACACACATGCATACACATGCAAATTTCCTTTTTTAGGACAAAGGGAACCTCAGGCCAACCACACAGTGCCTTCTATGTGCCTTCTGTGTCAACAACTAATCAGAATTCACCACTTACATGCATCTTACTAATGTATGTGTTCCTCATTCAGCTACAAAACCACAGTGGCAGCAGCCAGCAGGAGGAGGTAGTACTCCCCTTTAGTCAGTATGCAGAAACTGTAGTTGGTGGAAAATAAAAATAGGGAGATCTAGAGTACAAGAAAAGCCTAAGGCAAATGGAAGAAATCTAGCTGTGGTCGACATCATAAAGAATGATAATGAAGCACAATGGACCTCCTGAAAAGGCAATGAGCAAACGCAAGAACCTAGGACAATGCAATGAAATGAAGAAGGTATTTCAAACTTATAGCTAGTAATTTATGGGTAACTACTATTTTCTTTCTACATAACCTTTGTATTTCAAGCTAGTGTTTACTTGTGAACTAAATTAGAAGATGAGTATTTTAAACTCATTTATATCAGAACTGAAGAGAAAGGTTAAAGTGTGACTTACAGAAAAGGTTATTTTTATCAGTCCTATATCTTAAATAAACATAAGGTGTATCTTCCATGCATTGACTCGGCTACTTCTCATATCAGGACACTGAGATGCTTAGAAAGAAGACAGCATTTCAAATATGAAAATTTTGAAGGCCAGTCTCTCTTACCTAGAAATCCTTAATACAATGAGTGAAGCTGTTGACTTTATTAACTACAGCTATGCCAAAACTCATGTCAATAATCCAAAAGACGAAAAAATAAAGTATTTAACATAGTATTTGGTGTCTTTCCCTTGGCCCATTCCTAGTAACTCTGAACAGGACTTGCAAACATTGAAGAAATAAGAATTTAACATTTCATGTTTTAATAGCATGTTTCAACATTAAGTTTTATGTTTGGATGCTCTGATCTATGCTTTATACAATGTATCTCAATCCTCATACCACATAAAAGGCATCTGTACAAATAAGCCTAGGATTTCAACACAGATTACAAGCTGGTACACCTAGAAAACTCAAACACTATAAACAGTGTAAGACAATTCCCTGATGTTCCGAGGCAGAAAACGGGTGCTTCTTTCCAACTCAGAGTTGTAATAGCTTACATAGCCATCAACCAATAATCTACCAAAAAAAAAAAAAAAAAAAAAAAAGAAAAAACACACACACACACAGCACATTGATGGTGGGAGAGAAGGGGCTGACCTTAAGGCCCAGCCCAGACATAGGAACTCTTCTAAGGAACTGAATGGTGCCCACAAGGTCCAGCCCACTTTCAACGCAGGCCATAAATTAGGCCTACTGTCTACCTCCAAATGTTTTCTCTAATCCAGGAGGTAACAAAATGAAAGCCTTTTTTAGGTGCCTTATCCTTCTCCTTTTTTAGGGTGTAATGGAATCTAAACACACTTAAGAATGAACAAGCACTACCTTGTAGGATATAGGCCTTGTTACTCTCTGCCTGGCACCAATGTTATGTTCCAGAGCCCCCATCCAGTCCCTTATGCTCTGTCACCAGGGAGAGAAATTGCACCTGCATCTTTAAGTTAATGTCTGGTGCAAATGCTCAGTAAATGACTGATGGAAGGATTTCTTCATGATATTAGAACCATGAAGGAAAACAACCACTAGGTATCATCTTTGAGCAGATGCTTAGTCTATCAGTTAAAGACAAGCACATTCCATACCAAAATTCCTGGACTGCATACATGGAATTCCAGCTTTCCTACTCTTGCAGACCTTGGAGGCAGCAAGTGACTGCTCAACCAACTTAGTGCTTTGCCACAAGATTTGGATAGAGTTCTCAGCTCCCAGCTTTTACCCAGGATGGACCTTTCCAATGCAAGCTTGGGGAGGGAGTCAACAAACCAAGATACAAAGTGATTTTACTTTTTTGCAGGGCAGGAGAGAGAGTAATTACCCGACTTTTGAAAAGTACTCAATCTTCTGGTTATAAATCTCAGTTCTGTCCTCGCCCCCCAGCTTTCTACCACATTCTGAGATCCTCCAGCTACTGCTGCTGATAGCTTTGGCTTGCTGCTCTTCAAAGCTTGGTTTCACAGCCACAGCTTCCACACCATTATTTTACTAAGATATGACAACTGCTTTGTAATTGGAACCCCACTGATTATAGAGGCTGTAATCCTCTCTCTATATCAGAAATGCCTCCCAGATCACGCTCTCTGCAGGCTGGTGCCACAGCACTATCCTATGACAGGTGTCAATCTCTCCACCTTGTTTGCTGGAGTCACACTCCACATGCCCTATTCCACATCTGACATGTATTCCACAGCTGTCTGCTCAATAACAAACAGATGTTTCACATCATAGGTTGCTCCACAAACATAAGGTACCAATCGCTACATTTATCTGGGTAGTCAGTTTCTCCAACTGTGAATCTAAACAGACCTCCATTCTTACTAGTTTTTGCATGAAATAAGCTTCTACAATACAAAATAATTTGTTACTACTCTAATAAAAATTACCTGTGAAGAAATCATTAAGATTTTTAACATTAGTCCAGGTATCAAACTGAATTTTCACGACCAATTCTACAGAATCGCACCTTCTCTCAGGGATAATTTTCTCATCACCAGTTTATAGAAAAACTACATCCCCCACTCATATGACTGCAAATACAGAGATGCATTTTCTTTTATTTACAGAAATCCTTACAGATCTGCTGGTTGCTCAATAATTTAATTATCTTTTACTTGAATGTTAAGAGGCATTAGTTGGTCAAAATCTATTTGCACAAATAATAAAGTCAATGACTAATATGAAATTTTGTGAACTATTGATCTACTTTAAGGCAGATAAGCACATGATAAGCAAATGGATGCCATGTCCCTCATTACCATTTGTGGCTGCACATGAACAATTCCGCCTTGAGTAGACCTTTGTACAATGAAAATGGGCATGTTTCATTCACTGGTGACTACTGAGGTACAATCATGAACAGGAATGAAATTGAAGCAGAAATAGCATCAGATTCTGTTCTTGTTTTCTTACTGATAAAACCATAAAGCCTTTTAAATCTTTATACGCTCAACAAACTATCTTCTACTTAAGAAATCATTTAGGTGTGGGCATTGTGCATAGATCTTAAGATACTGTGTGGGACATTTGCATTCCTTATCAGAGTGCTTGTGTTTGACTTCCAGCTCTGCTTTTAGATTCCATTTTCCTCCTAATGAGCACCCTGGGAAACACTAAACAATGGCTCAAATGGTAGAGTCCCAGCTACCCATATGGGAAGCCCAGCTTGAGATCCAGGCTCTGGGCTTCAGTCTGGCTCAATCCAAGTTGCTACAAGGTTTTGAGTGGAGAACAACAAACAGATCTAAGTCTCTCATCTCTCCTTGCCTTTCAAATAATAAAAATGTCTTTAAAAATTACAGCATTAAAAAGGTGTTATCCTTAGTAAAAAAAATTTTTGTAAATACCCCATATTAAAAACACATGACTTGTTTCATATATCTTACTTTGTAAACTAAAGTCACAAACATACATTTGTGGCATATTAAAATTCTCAAACTCTTTTTTCTTAATGCTAAATATGTGCTCCTTGCTAATCTGCCACTGAACAAGCACTTAAAAGATGATCCTGACCTTGTCGCTCTGTTTGTCCTTCCTCTTCCAAGCCCCTAACATACTATCTATCTGCTTTGCCAGGAGGAGAGTCTATACTGTACACAACACAATGATGCTTGCAGGAACTCTGCAGGCCACCAACCTTTCACTGACTCAGCACTGCTCTACAAGGTTACTAGAAACTGGTTTTAAGGAAAAAGATTTTAGCACTGACTGTTGCAACTTATTTTTACATCTCAAATATCTCTGTACCATTTTAAAGCCTCAAAATACATATAAATGTGAGACCAAATTGCATAATAAATTATTACATGTTTAAAAAAGGGTGACCAGGGGGCCGGCGGCGTGGCCTAGCGGCTAAAGTCCTCGCCTTGAAAGCCCCGGGATCCCACATCCCGGTTCTAGTCCCGACAGCTCCACATCCCATCCAGCTCCCTGCTTGTGGCCTGGGAAAGCAGTTGAGGACGGCCCAACGCATTGGGACCCTGCACCCGCGTGGGAGACCTGGAAGAGGTTCCAGGTTCCTGGCTTCGGATCGGCGTGCACCGGCCCGTTGCGGCTCACTTGGGGAGTGAAACATCGGATGGAAGATCTTCCTCTCTGTCTCTCCTCCTCTCTGTATATCCGGCTTTCCAATAATAATAAAAATCTTTAAAAAAAAAAAAAAAAAAAAAAAAGGGTGACCAGACTTGTTTGAAATCCTCCAACTTCCTCAATTCTAGGAAACTGCAAATCCTCCACAACGGAAGATCATGCTTTGTGATCACAGTCTCCCTCCTTCTCACTAGCAATGGCTACCTGTGGCATAATCCAACAGGAATCCCAGCCTACATTACTGAACATAACTGGAACCCCTCCTCTGCACATGTCCTTCTGAGCACATGCCGATTCCTCTGACTTCGTATTCAGGCTCCAGAATCAACATTGGACTGTGAACAAATAACCACAATAGGTGATTCCCTACAGCACACCATTCATCCAGGCCATCAACTTTAACACATTTCTTATTTCCATTTTCTGGATGAAGATGTTAGAACCTAGATAAAAATCCCTCCTCTGAATCCAGTTTCTTCCCATAATGTGTGAATGAACTCAATGTCTATCTTGGGTGGCACAATCTCATTTGATAGTTTTTTTTTTTTAATCATAGCTCATTTCAGTGTTAAGAACATACACACTGTGGTATTAAATACTAGTTATGTACCCTGCTAGCCGTGTGACCCCTCTGTACCTGTTATTTTATCTACAAAAGTAATAACAGTTTAGCATCTTCAGGATTATTACGAAGTTAAATGAATAAGTATGTGGAAACACTCAAAGCATTGCCTGGTACATAACTGGAATCCCTGTTTTGTTGTTGTTGTTGTTTTGTTTTTTGGTTTTTTTTTTTAAGCACACCAAGATAATAATTAAAACTTGGGTTATAAGGCTGGTGCAGTGGCTCAACAAGCTAATCATCTGCCTGCTTTGCCTTGGAAGTTAACTTTGCTAGTTACAGTTTTCTAGTCTGTGAGAAAAAGTATGTGTGTTACATGCATTTATGTAAAACATGCTATGCTATACTATAAAGGTGTTACAAGGATGATAAGCACCTGTACCAGACGCTATGGATTGCCAAAGTCTCAAGATTTATTTTTATTTGAAAAGCAGTTACAGAGAAAAGGTGAGAAAGATCTTCCATCCACTAGTTCACTCCCCAAAAGGCTGCAATGGCTGGAGCTGAGCTGAGCCGATCCAAACCTAGGAGCTAGGAGCTTCTTCCAGGTTTCCCACATAGGTGTAAGGGCCAAAGGCTTTGGTCCACCCTCTCCTGTTTTCCCAGGCTATAATAAGGAGGTGGAATAGAAGTGGCCCAGGACCCAAAAAATGTGCCCAAATTGGATGCTGGCACTATAGGCAGAAGCTTGGCCTACTATGCCATGGCACTGGCCTGGCACTTTTTTTTTAAATAAAGATTTGCTTATTCATTTGAAAGAGAGAGAAGAGAGACACAGAGCGAGAGAAGAGCAGGCTTCCATCTGCTGGTCCACTCTCCAGATGGCTACAACATCCAAGACTAAGCCAGGACAAACCCGGGATCCACATTAGGTCCTCCACACGGGCAGCAGGGCCGAAACATTAGTCACCTTCCACTACTTTTTCCAGGCCATCAGCAGGAATCTTATCACAGGTGGAACAGCTGGGACTTGAACCAGTGCTTATGTGGGATGCTGGCATCACAGCCCACAACAGTCCCCTCTATACTCCATCTGGGTACTACCTAACGGCAAGGCATACCTCCACTGTAAAGCTGAATACATAAGTTCCTCCTTACCACAGTTTCATTTTCTATGATGGCAGTAAGCTATAGTCAACCATGGTGTGAAAAGTTAAAATGGAAACTGCAAGAAATAAACAATGTAAAAGTTTCAAATAATTTTTATTACAGTATTTTGCTATGATTAGTTAATTTCATCACTCACTATTGTTATTAATTTCTTTTATAAATCAAAATTTATCTTAGGTATGAAACACAGAAACAGAGGGAAAAAGCACTGCATAAGAAGGACTGGTACTATCTGCACCTTAAGTTTTAGCTGAGGCTCTGATGCTGCCCACATCAGATACAGGGGGACTATTTTCCTAGCCACTCCTGCAATATGAGTGAAGTCATGTAATCTAATTATGACCAGAGCCAGTGTGCAAATTCTCTTTAGCAGTTTTCTGGAAAAAAAGTTCCTTCCTCAGAAACAAACTGGTGAAAGAAAACCACCCTTTATATGGTGCTATAAAAGAATGATTAATGCTGCAATGCAATCTGTCAACCATGGAGGGACAATTCTACAGACCCAAGTCAGGGCTGGAATGAGGGGGGCAGCACAGGAAGCAGCAGATCCTGCCTCCCCGACTTCAGTGTTCCACCACCGCACAGCCCCTCAAGAGTTCCCACTATGTGTGTTAACTTCATATCTGTTTTTCAGCCATTTTAAGGCTTTCAGTTATTGACGCCAGAACTAGTCTCATTTATGAGGCACTTTCACTTCTTCAGACACCAAAGTTTTCTGTTTCTATTTTTATAAGAAGCACATACTTATTTGAAAGGGAGGGATGGAGGGGGAGAGGGGAGGAAGGGAGGGAGGAAGGGGAGGAGGGAGGGAGGGAGGGAGGGAGGGAGAGAGAGAGAGAGAGAGAGAGAGAGAAATATCTTACATCTACTGAGAATATAGGATGCTGGCCACCCACTGCACCACAATGCCTGCCCCTAACTATTTTTGCTGCTTAGTCCATCAGCACATTCTTCAGCAGCTCTATGCTGTTTCAGCACTACCAAAAGCTGCACCTTCTTGCTCTCTTTTTTGAAAGTGTTACATTCTCCGTCACTTCCAGTGTCATTTCTCCAACTGTCCTAGCACAGACTCAGGACCACTGGTAAGGATCTGCCCATTGCCAGTTCCATCACACGAACATATTCTTGCACCTACATTTTCTTTTTCACAAATGTGATCATGCACAAATAGTACTAATTCCTAATTCCTGTTTTTTTATGATGACAGTTAATCAAACATGATCTTCTAATTAGAGGTAATACCTGTTGCTACAGGTTTTAAACCCTGCTTGAAAATCACGGCTAAAAAATGTCCTTAGATCCTCTCACTGCAGTATTCATCGCAAGGAGATATGCATGTATCTTCACAAACATTGTCGAGAGTTGGTAGAATACACAGCTCATTTTGAACATTAGTGGTTTTCCAGGACCAGTCCTACAAAGCTAATGCTGGGCATCCCACACATCTCACCTGCAAATTTGCTTCACTTCACAATATATAGGATTTTGAGAAATGTTCAGAAATTCCTCTGTAGGAATTTGCTATTTAAAAGGTAAGTAGAATGCTTTCTGTTGGTATTTTATCCTTTGGTTAACTTCTGCCCAGAAAATCTTTTCAAAAGAAACATCAAAAGAAAAGAGGGAATGTTTAAATCTTCCTGGTTATATGAAACATGAATATATGTTGCTATTAACTAAGTAAGTTATATGCTGATAATTACATTTCACTAGCACTGTATTCACCATTGTGGTAAGTAAAAACACTTTTTCCAGAATACAAGCATGAATGAAGAAACCAAAAGTAATACATTCCCCTTTGATCACTTCAATTAAGAACTAATGGAATCTCTACTTCTCTCTACAGCTCACTATTTTAGATAATTTAAACTTGTAAAATGGTTATGGAGAAAATTCCCTAAACAGTAAGAACAGATTAAAAAAATAGTCAATTATATTTGACCAGCAAAAACAGATACACAACAGCACCTCTGAGCTACATTTTCATTACCAACATCATACTTGTTTGTGAGTTGCTTTCTGGAGCACAGAGGAGATGCACTTCTCAGACACACTTGGTGGTCCCTCTCAGACACGCACACAACTCTGGGCCTCACAGGATGCTGAGCCGATGCCTCCCTGCTGGGATCAGGCTGTTTGGCAGAGCAGAGGCAGCACACAGATGGCCACAAAACAGAAACCCTGCAGGAGTCACTCAGGGAGATGGAAATGAAACCTCTGAGGCCACATTTCACACCAGCAGTCTACGTTTCTTCTCATGCCTTATGCTCAAAGCATGTGCTCACTTGATTTAGTTCTCAGAGGTAGTCTTCTCATCCGCAAAAGACACCAGTAAAGGGAAGTATTAGTCTTAGGAGAATATGCTAGCCAACTGTTAAGCAGTCTGTCAGTTTCTATCAGTATCAAAACTGTCAGCAAAGAACAGATGCAGGCTGGAATGGAAACAGATCATAGAAGGCCCACACAATCATTTGGTGTAGCCATGCCAACACAACCACAGCCAAAACTCAAAATTCAGTAAATCTACAGCAGGCTAATTTTTAACTTGATAATTTTGTGTGCTTTGTGAGTCATGTTATAAATATCCAAACAGCCTTGGAAACTATCATTCACAACACTAAAGCAACTATTTAGGTAAGCATACTTAAACACCACCACCCCTACATTCACGAGAAGCTGGTTTTGATTCTTTTAACATAAGATAAATATTCAAGTTAAACTGCATCTGAGTCTTTAAGTTATACTTCCAACCTCATGATTTGTGAGCTTGCCCGGAAATAAGACCACTGTCTAACTAGACAAAAGTCTACATGAGTATTTTAATGCCACAATCTTCCTCCCTGTTGCCTGTGGAGTCTCTGCTGAAGTGACTCAAAATTAGAGCTCTAGGGACAGACAGGAAAGCCGGACCTCTGCCAGGACACAGTGGGTCTCTGTCCATGTGCAGCAAGTTTATTTGGAACACTGGAATTTCATTCTATTCTGTTCGAGTGTTTTTTATTTATTTGTTTGTTTTATTACTTTTGTAAAGGCAATTACCATGTTTCAGGAAGGATCCTTCAGCTATATAAGAGTTTGTTTTGTGAATTGCCATGGCTTTATTCACATTTTGGTCTTGTTTTTCCACTTGGTACATACAGCCTCCAAGTGCTGGTGTCTGTAATACTGCAAGGACCCAGACTTGAAAACAGTGTCTTGGTTTCACTGTTGTATTTGGATGGTTGATTTTTTTTTTAAACTAAAGCTATGTAAATCTTGTGGACCAAAGAGAGTAAATTTCTACATTAAAAAAAAAATCCATCTGAGTCAAGTGTGGTGTATTCAGAGTTTGTTACGTCTGTCACTGTGGTCAACAGCACATCCTACACTCTGAATAACATTTAATACTGAAGAACATGTAACAACCAAGTGTGCCCCCCTTACTGAAACCCCTTTTGGTATATGAAAACATTTAAATAGACTTAAATGACTAGTAATAAAATACAAAGTAGCTCTTGCAGGTATGAAGAGGAACTAAAGTAGGGGACAGAAAACCATATACATATTCACATATTTCCCATGGTTCTACCTATGCATTACTGAGCTGAGTAGTCCTAATCAGGCCATATGCCCTGCAAGTGAAATACTTTCTATTTGGCCCTATCCAGAAGAAAAATTGTTTTGTTAACCCTTGCTAAAACTACACCAAAAGTACTTGGTGACCTTTGGCGTAACAGTAAATAGGTTACAAATAGTGAGCTTAAGAATGGACATCTAACATGAATTACCAGGTTGTAATAAAGACCATAAGTCCACTAAAACTAATTTAAAGAGATCAAAATTCTAAAACATGACCTTAAGGCACATGCTCTCAAACTTCCTTTGTGTTTGCATTTTTAAGTGCAAATCAGAGTCTCATTTTTGGACAGTGACCTGCTCCTGAGCAGAAAATAAACTGTGGCCCAATATAGCTACCAGTAAGGTCAGGATCGCTGAATGCTTTGAATGAAAGCGAAGTTGGATCTTTGTAGTCTTTCGCACTTTCATGAATCTTATGGTTAACAGAGATTTTTTAAGTCTCTAAACATACCTTTGGAACACTTTTATATGATCCAAAGCCTACCCACTGTAGGTCATCTGCAAATTCTCCTATGTATCCTTAACATCTCTAAACATTTCCTTTACTTTCTTGCTGTAAAAGTACCTTGAGTCTCCTTTGAAGATGCTGTTTTATGAAGTTCTCCAACTGTCTAGATAAATGTTAGCTATTGAACCCCTGAGATTTTGGAGTTATCTGCTATGTGCAACAGGCTAAAACAGCCAGCAGATTAAGAGTACTGCATACCCAACTCTGGTAAACTTTGCAACACAGTGGATGAAAACTAACATCTTTCTGCTTGCTCAAGTAAAAAATACTTTGTGCCATCCTTAATTCTCCCCTGTTCCCTCATTTCTCATAGCCAGTCAGTAAATTGTTGGTTTTATAAATCTAGAGTCTCACTTCATCCTAAATATTCCAGTGCCACCAGTCAGCCTAAGCCATTATCATCTTTCCTCAGTATTATGGCAACGGTTTCCTTGATGCTAGACTTGTCCTCCTACAATCTATTCTCAGCATAGGAAGCTGCAACAGTTCTTTAAAGGTAAACTGTTAACTTCTTGGCAAACCTCTCCAATGTGTTTCCAAGCCACTAAGAGTAAAAGGCAAATCACTATCTCAACCAGCCTGCCCCTTTCTTCACCCCTTACACCACATCTGTTCTGTCATCCTGCCCCTCAGACCAATCCACTTCAGCTGCACGGCCACCCTTGCTGGTCCTTGTACACGTCAAGTAGAATGCTACAGACCATTATTTTCACCTGTTCTATTTGGATGCTGCCACCCACACATCCAAATATTCACATTTCTCTTTTTCTTTCAATGATACCTCCCCATCTACCCATTTGAAAAATCACAACTACGCATTTTTGTTTTATCTATAGCACTTACTATATACAATCCATCTTTTGCTTAACTATTTATTCACTATCTGCCAAACTGAAAGCTTCCAGTGGACAAGGACTGTTATTGATCTCCTTTCAGAATTGTCTACCTAGTATGTACAATAGTGCCTGGACACACAGTGGATAACTAAATATTGGGTAAATTAATGAGTATCTGAAAGTGTGGGACAAGAATCAGAGCTAGCCTATATCTTACATTTCCAAATTGCAAACTACTAACTCTGAATATTCAGACTGTGAAAAAGAATTCTGTCATAAAAGACGATGCGTATAATCTAAGATATTTTCTTACCTTGGCAGTAAATCTCTTTCTTTCTCTTATTTAACCACAAATGAAACAAAATACAGAAATTATGTGGCCAAGAACTCAACATAATTGTATTTACAGCCCCTGAACTGAAGCTCTGCTTTTAAAATTAAAGTTATTTTTTATATTTCTAATGTACTACATTCATCATAGGTGAATTTTACCTCTAGGGAGTATATACATATGATATTCCAGATTCCCAAGGTCTAAATAAAACATTCAACTCTAATTCTTAAAACAAAAAAAATTTAATAGTAAATGAGGTCGGTTAATTTTAAGTGGTTTACTTTAGTTGTCAACCTTTCTCCAAAGGTGGGGAGTTGAGGGGGAGACTATAGTACTCCAAGGCCTAGATCTTAAAAAAAAAAAAAATCTTAAAATTAAAAAAATCAAACCAATTCTTTCAGAAGGAAGAGAAGGAAAACATGTAAAAATAAACTGATAATATCTGTTCATAAGCAAAGAATAAGCACCTCTTGTGTGAAACCTATTTGTTTATCATACAAGATAGCATGCAAGGGAATATTAAAAAGTTTATGGAAAAAAGTAATTAACACATTGCTCCTGCAGCACTAGCATCCCATATGGGCACAGACAGAGTCAAACTATTTCCGATCCAGTTCCCTGCTAATGCACTTGGGAAAAAAAACCAGAAGTTGGCTCAAGTACCTGTATTCTACGTGGACAGGTTTATATAAGGCTATTTATAGTATTATTTTATATAATACATAATATAATCGATATATTATATATAACTTACATGGTAATATATAATATTTATATAATATATAATTTTAATAGTATATATTAGGCTATTAATATTATTATTTTCCATAGCCACATGCTCTCTATCTTTAGCAATTTTTGTTTCATTGGGTTTCCACCTTGGTGGTATAATGTATTTGGTTTTGGATGTTTTTCAAGTCTTAGAAAAAATTGGTCAAACGCCATAGATTGGAGGATTGGATCAAAAAACAAAACCCAACTATCTGCTGCTTACAGGAGACTCATCTCACCAACAAAGATCAGAAAAAATTGAAAGTGAAAGGATAGAAAAAGATATTTCAAGCTAATGGTAAGGAAAGACCAGCAGGTGTAGCCATTCTTATACCAGATGACATAGACTTTGATGTGAAGAGCCTCAAAAGAGACAAAGAAGGATACCACATAATGATCAAAGCAAGCCTCCAGCAGGAAGAGATCAGCATAATAAATGTTTACGCTCCAAACGCCAAAGCATCTAGCTACGTGAAACAAATATTAACGGGCTTAAAGGGAGAAATAGACTCCAATACGATCATAGTGGGAGACCTTAATACCCCTTTAACGCAAATGGACAGATCAAAAAACCAGAAACTCAGCAAAGAAACGATAGAACTCACCCAAACGCTAGAGCAAATGGACTTAGTTGACATCTATCGAACCTTTCATCCTACAGAGAATACACCATTTTTTCATCAGTACATGGAACTTTCTCCAGAATTGATCATATTATAGGCCATAAAACAAGCCTCAGCAAATTTAAAAAAGTGGAAATCATACCATGCATCTTCTCAGACCACCAAGGAGTGAAGCTTGAGACCAAGAATTCAAAACACCAAGGAAGACTTACAAACATATGGAGGCTGAATAATATGTTACTAAATGAGCAATGGGCTAGAGAGGAAATCAAAGGGGAAATTAAAAAATTGCTTGAAACAAATGAAGGCATCAACACAATTTATCAAAACTTATGGGACACAATCAAGGCGGTGCTGAGAGGAAAGTTCATTTCAATCAGTGCTTATGTCAAGAAACAAGAAAAGCACCAAGTAAATCAGCTAACCTTACAGCAGAAGGAATTAGAAACACAACAACAAAGCAATCCCAAGATTAGCAGGAAAAAAGAAATCATCAAAATAAGGGAGGAAATAAACCAAACAGAGACCAAGAGGACTATACACAAGATCAATCAATCAAAGAGCTGGTTCTTTGAGAAAATCAACAAAATAGACTCCCCACTAGCTCGACTAATTAAAAAAAGAAGGGAGAAAATACACATCAATAGTATCAGAGATGAGAAAGCAAACATAACAACAGATACCTCAGAAATACAAAGAATCATCAGGAACTATTACAAGCAACTATATGCAAACAAATCAGAAAACCTAGAGGAGATGGACAGATTTTTGAACACATACAATCCACCAAAATTGAGTCAAGAAGCAATTAACAATCTAAACAGCCCAATAACATGCACTGAGATTGAATCAGTAATTAAAGCCCTCCCAACCAAGAAGAGTCCAGGACCAGATGGCTTCACTGCTGAATTCTACCAAACGTTCCAAGAGGAACTTACCCCAATCTTACAAAAGCTTTTTCAAACATTAGAAAAAGAGGCAATCCTTCCGAGCTCTTTCTATGAAGTTAATATCACCTTAATACCAAAGCCAGAGAGAGAAACAACAGAAAAAGAGAACTACAGACCGATATCCTTGATGAACATAGACGCAAAGATCTTCAATAAAATACTAGCCAACAGGATCCAACAACACATCAGGCAGATCATTCACCCGGACCAGGTGGGATTCATCCCAGGCATGCAGGGATGGTTCAACATTCGCAAAACAATAAATGTGATACATCACATCAACAAATTGACAAATAAAAACCATATGATCCTCTCAATAGATGCAGAGAAGGCATTTGATAAAATCCAACACCACTTCATGTTAAAAACCCTAAACAAGATAGGCATAGAAGGAACATTCTATAACACAATCAAAGCAATTTATGATAAACCCAATGCCAGTATCATACTAAATGGGGAAAGATTGAAAGCCTTCCCGCTAAAATCTGGAACTAGACAGGGATGTCCACTCTCACCGCTACTCTTCAATATAGTTTTGGAAGTCCTTGCCAGAGCTATTAGACAAGAAAAAGCAATTAAAGGAATACAAATTGGAAATGAGGAATTGAAATTATCGCTATTCGCAGATGACATGATTACCTACATAGGAGAACCAAAAGACTCAGTCAAGAGACTACTGGAACTCATAAGAGACTTTGGCAAAGTAGCAGGATACAAAATTAATGAACACAAATCAATGGCACTAGTGTACACAAATAATTCCACCGCTGAGAAAGAAATTGTAAGTACAGTTCCCTTTAAAATAGAGGAAAGGAATCTTAAATACCTAGGAATTAAGCTAACTAAAGATGTGAAAGACCTCTATGATGAAAACTATAAATCATTTAAAAAAGAAATAGAAGAAGACCTTGAAAAATGGAGAACCTTACCATGTTCTTGGATTGGCAGGATCAACATTATCAAAATGGCCATATTACCAAAAGCAATATACAGATTCAACGCAATCCCAATCAAAATCCCAGCAACATTTTTCTCAGAAATAGAAAAGATGATACAGAAGTTCATCTGGAATCACAGAAGACCACGAATAGCTAAAGCTGTCCTGAAAAATAGAAATCAAACTGGAGGAATCACAATTCCAGACCTCAAGACATACTATAGAGCAGTGGTTATCAAAACAGTCTGTTACTGGTTCAGAAACAGAGAAGAAGATCAGTGGAACAGAACAGAAACACCAGAAGGGGATCCACACATGTATAGTCAACTAATCTTTGACAAGAAAATGGAAAACAATCCAGGTAAAAAACCTGGTCTATTCAACAAATGCTGTTGGGACAACTGGATAGCAGCTTGCAGAATAAAGAAGCAAGACCCGCACCTGTCGCACTATACAAAAATCAGCTCTAACTGACTCAAGGACCTAAATCTACACCCAAAAACCATCAAACTATTAAAGGAAAACATAGGAAACACACTCCAAGATATAGAAACAGCGAAAGACGCCTAAAGCAACGGCGATCAAATCCAAAATGAACAAATGGGACTACATCAAACTAAAAAGCTTCTGTACAGCAAAGGAAATAATTTAAAAAGTGAAGAAGCAACCAACAGAATGGGAGAAAATTTTTGCATTCTACACGAATGCTAGGGGACTAATATCCAGAATCCACAAAGAGCTTCAGAAACCCAGGGATAGTGAAAAAACAAACCCTGTAGCAAAATGGGCAAAGGAAATGAACAGACATTTCTCAAAAGAATAGGTTCAAATGACTAACAGACATATGAAAAGATGCCCAGGCTCTCTAGCCATCTGAGAGATACAAATGAAAACCACCTTGAGGTACCACCTAACTCCCGTGAGACTGGCCTACATTCAGAACTTGAAAAACAACACCTGCTGGCGTGGATGTGGGGAGAAAGGCACCCTCCTTCACTGCTGGTGGGAGTGTAGGCTAGTACAACCACTGTGGAAATCCATATGGAGAGTGCCTGGAAAATTGCAAATAAACCTGCCATATGACCTAGCAATCCCGCTCTTAGGAATATACCCAAAAGGAGTGAAATCTGCATATGAGAAGGGGATCTGAAATCCTGTATTTACAGCAGCACAATCTACAATAGCAATGTCATGGAAACAAAACAGATGTGCGTCCAAGGAAGAGTGGTTAAAGAAACTGTGGTACATCTACTCTATCGAATATTATTCAGCTATTAAGAAGAATGATATTATTCTATTTAAAACCAGGTGGTCCCAACGAGAAGCCATTATGCGCAGTGAAACGAGTCAATCACAAAAGAACAAATACCATATATTCTCTCTCATATAAGGAGGCCAATATGGAAAGTGTAACTCCAACAGTCCAATCTATACTTTTTTTTTCGGTGATTGTCTGTTTGCTCTTTTGGCTGTATCTCATATGTTTTGACGTTTTTATGTCTGTTTGCTTCCAAATAATCTCTATTCTCTAGTAGAATTCATCCAGTGTTCATGAAGTATATGATGGCATCACATTTCCCAAAAGACTTCTGTGTTTCCTTTTAGTTAAGCATGTGTTGCTTACTCAGTGGCACATTATTTTAGCAGGGTGCTACAATTTGTTGTTGATGATGTTGTTGTTGTTGTTATTGTGATCATTGTAGCTGTTACGAAATGATGTCAATCCAAAAAACAGTAATATTATCTCAACCCCAAATAGCCTGTATCTCATGCAATAAGATATTGTGAAGTAACCAATGATATGAGGCAGATTGCTTATGATCTACATCAAAGAATTGTAAAACCTAATGTACTTGTAAGACCCCATGATACTTGGAAATGGGGAGGGATAGCAGAGAAATCTTACATCACCCTAGAAGGTGAGATGAAGACGGGAAATATAACCTATCAGGATCATAACTGGTAACTCATAGACAACAGACTCAAATTACCATTAGATAGTAGCAAAACTACAAAGGCAAATGGGGGAATCAGGAGTAATCCTAACAACCTCTTAACAGGAGGTCATGCACATAGAGCAGGGAGGGGGTCCCCAGAATGGAGCAGGCGGACAGGAGGAGGCTTTTATCCCAAACCTGAAGACTCCTAGATCCTCACCAAGGACTATCAGTATGAGCACCCAGGACTACATCCCTACTGCCAAGGAGACCACGGGGAAATGGAGTGCCTTTGGAGACCAAGAACTCTGAGGTCACCCACCCCCAATTGGATCTACCACATGGGATGGAAGAAGCCCAAATCCTGCCTTGCAGGATCCAAGGTCATTGGAACAACAACCAGGATCCCTGAGCGGTCCGCAGAAACAGAAGAACAGTAAACTTCCTTCGGGACTAGGGAGAGGAGCTTTTTCTGGCCCTTGTCTGCTTCCAATTTTGGGTCCCCACCCCCTCTCGTAATAACCATCAGGAGCGCTCCAGAAACCCCTCAAAACAAACAAACAAACAAACAAAACTAGAATAGATAGACAGAGAACAACAAGGAAAGCTTAGAAACAGACAGGAAACGGTCAGCGGGAATGCACTTATAACTCACTGGGTGGGACACAAAGATTAGTTACTCCTCACTGGGGTATGGAAGATTTCTCTGCACACCCCTTCTAAACATGCTCACCTAAACTGTTGACATATATCCTGTTAGAATTATAGAGTTAGACCACCTGAAAAACAGCCAGGTTCAGCGAAAACGTGCTTCAATGCTATAAAATGCTAAATACTAACATTAAAATAGGCATGAGACAGCTGAATAGCAATCTAAGCCATTTTAAGGTGTACAGAACACGGTTGAATACAAACCAAAATTGAAATGTCTATGAAAAAGTCACAGGTTGTGGTTGAGAACCTGCATTTTCCTAGTAACATACTGGTTAATCAATACCATGTCAATTAATGCCACAATGTTGTAAATGGTTGGAAATATTATGTTGGGGCTTTTAATTGATTGGGATGATACTCTGCTGGCTCTACCTTCAGACCAGAGATAGTCTCACCAAGAAACCATTGAACTTACCAGGACAATAAGATGCTGGACTTTATACTTGGTAAATACCTCCAATGAAAGAATCTCAACTGAATTAGAACTATGGAAAGGCAACGGGGTGGAGCAATCCGCCGTGGGGGGAGGGTGAGGGGAGGGGCGGGGGGAATCCCAGTGCATAAAAAATGTATCACATAATGTAATGTAATTAATTAAATAAAATGAAATGCAATAAAAAAAGAGAGAACATTAATAATAAAAAAAGAAAAAATTGGTACATATAAACACTTTTCATGCCTTTTCTGAATAAGGTTTATTTATATAAGGCAGATTTATGGGGGGGACAGACAGAATGAAAGATATTTTGTCCACTAGTTCACTCCCCAAGTGGCTGCAATGGCCAGAGCTGAGTATGTCCAAAGCCAGGAACCAGGAGCTTCTTCCTGGTCTCCCACACGAGTGCAGGGTCCCAAGGCTTTGGGCTGCCCTCGACTTCTTTCCAGATCACAAGCAGGGAGCTGGATGGGAAGTAAAGCAGCCAGGATATGAACCAGCACCCACATGGAATCCCTGCACATGCAAGGAGAGGACTTTAGCTACTCGGCAACTGTGCCGGGCCCCCTCAAATGTTTAAACCATTAGTTTATATATGGTGTCCCTTTTTAAATATTGGACTGCATGCTCAACATTGTTTCTAAAACTATAAGGATTCTTGTACTTTAACAAAACAAAAAAGGAAATCCATGCATTTTTTCATAGCATGTGTTTACCATTTTCTAAAGACACTTTGCATATATATGAATTTCAACATTTCTGTAGCATATTCCAAAAACTTTTTAAACCCCTCATATTTTCCATCAGCTATGAGAATAAGTACGATTAAATTAAAATGAGCCCTTTTTATACTCATCAGCTATATTTATATACAATAAGCCACTAGATTTGGGTATAAAATCTGCTATTTAAGTTATCAAAAATTACATTTCAATGTTATTTACAGTAAGGCTTTTTCAGAATTATTTTGTTAAGAGAAACATTCTCTAAAAAAACAGAGAAAGATGGTGCTCGTGGAGGGGGTGAACCACTATTTCTCTATTTAAAACAGAAAAATGAGATGTCACATCTACCAAAAGTCTTTGAAGACTACTTTCATACCTCCTTTTCCCCGTAGGAACTCATTATGTGTGCTTCAATGAGGAGACCACTGACATACACCGGCTTCCTTATTAAAGATCTCTTTTTTTGTAAGCCAAACAAACCACTTTCCAATTCAGTTAATAGGTGTCTCATGGTCTACTCAGGATAGAGTTGTTTTACAACTCTAGTGATGACTTGTTATTATTACTTACCAAGTCCTAGAAGATCAACAGTGGGTTCTGCAGCTTTTTTAGGGCTGGTACTTTTTTTAGGCTCTAATTGTTGATCTTCTTTTTTCTGTAGCTTGAAAATAGAAGATTATATTTATTAATTTTTATCAATCAACAAGTAGCAATAAACAATATGCTTTTGATGTAGCTAGCATTAATAACGAAGCATAGCAAACATTTACAATGAAGCCCAGACCGTTTACCGCTATATCAAGAGCAAATATATATGATTCATTAACTTGTGGTGGAACCCTAAAATCATGTCTAAACACATTTGACTCTTCCTATAATTTGCTGGGGTCTGTGCAGTGGGTGTGAGGGACACGAAGGCGTGAAGAGAACTGTTCCATTGCAGGCAAGGTTGCACGGAATTTCCCGCTGCATGGCAAGGCCCAGGGGATGTTTCTACAACCACATGAAGGCGGTTCTACCTCCCTTTGCATGGACACCGGACAACCCCGCTGAGAATTTTATAATCTATTTAGGCATTGTTTGCCACTGTGGCAGTTGGTCTTTACTATCAATGGGAGCTTGGAAGTTGATGCTGCTGCTAAGTCTTGCCAAAGGGCCTTTTACAATTCATGCTGTCTCTGTCTCTGCTGCCCCTGTTTGACCAGCCTTGGTCATTAGGTTCCCCCTTTTTCGTGATGAATTTCCTCCCTTAACTGAATCAAAATTAAGTTGTAGAATGAGGATTGTAATAGAAATGTGTTACTGATAGAAAACTTGAGAACTTTAAGGTGAAACAACTGGCAGAATTATCCTTGGAAACACCCACTTGACCATGACATCGAAAGTCTGTGCCAGAGCTTTCTCTGGTCCTTACTTAGTTCCAACTTTGGATCCCCATCCTCTCTAGTAATGACCATCAGGGTCGCTCCAGAGCCCCCCATCAAAACAAACAAACAAACAAACAAAATTAGAATAGATAGACAAAGAAAAACAAGGAAAACTTAGAACCAGACAGGAAACGGTCAGCATGGACTCACACATACCTTACTAGTTGGGACACAAAGATTAGTCACTCTTCACTAAGGTACTGAAGATTTCTCTGCACACCCCTCTTAAAACCGTTCTGCACCTCAACTGTTGACATATGTCTTGTTAGAGTTATAAGCCAGTTTAGACTATCCTAAAATCTGCCAAGTTCAGCAAAATTATGCTTCAACAGTATAAACTGCTAAATACTAAAATGAAAACAGACATGAGACAGCTGAATAGTATCCCATAGCCATTTTAGGGTGTATAGAAGTTGGTTGTGTATTAACTAAAATTGAAATGTCAATGAAGTAGTCACAGGAGGTTGTTGAGAACTTGCATTTTTTAACATATTGCTTACTCAATACTATGTCAATTAATTCCATAATGTTGTAAATTCTTGTTGATGTTATGTTGGGGCTTTTAATTGATCAGAATGATATTTTGCCAGCTCTACCTGCAGACCAGAGATGGTCTTCCCAACAAACTGCTGAATTTATCTGGACAATAAGATGCTGGACTCTATGCTTGGTATATGCTTGCAATGAAAGAATCTCAACTGAACTTGAACTTTGGTAATGTAACAAGGTGGAGGAATCCACCATGGGGTGGGGGAGGGTTTGGGGGAATTCCAGAGCCTATGAAACTGTGTCACATAATGCAATGTAATTAATTAAAAAAAAAAGTTTGTGCCAGAAATTGTGACTGCTTCTGTATAAATAAAGAGGACCGCTTTCTTGCAGTGTCCATTATGTTGCTGAAATTGTAGTGGTCCATTTCTTTTCTCTCTACGCCTATTCCATGCACCCTTCTCGAGTTCTGAACTCGGCTGGATCTGGACTCTGACAATAATTGGGCTTGAAACCTCAAGTGCACTGCTCCCCTATCACCCATACTCATGGCAAACAAGACACCACTGTACCAAGAAAAAGCTGGAAAAAAAATGTTCTTTGATTTTCATCACAAGCCCATCCTATTAATGACTTCTGAAATACAGTATTCTCCTTAGCAGTTAAAGTCACAGTTACATTCCAAGCTGACACAAGAAAAGTGTAAGGATGAAAAGACCTTCAACCAGGCCAGTCAGGAAAAGCCACTGTTCCTGCTAGGACAGGAGGTGAACTGAGTAAGGCTGGCTCATGGACCCACTGGTGTGCACGAAATCTGGCATTGGGAAAGGTTCTGATGGAGCCTGGGCAACTCCTCTAGCAGGACACAGCCCTGCAGGTAAGCGCAGGAAGCATAATAGGAAACATCCCAGAACAGGCCATGGAAAGTTTCCCACTGGCATACATGTGGCATGGGTTGGGGCAGACCAGGCTGAACAAGTTCACATCACGCATTGTCAAATCCGAGCACCAGAACAGAGTGTGGGTCAAGTCAGGTTTGGTTGCAACAAAAACCAGTGCACATTACGGAATACCAAGGTGAAGTGACCTGTACAGGATGTGACTGCAGCGCCCAACCAGCACATGTGAGAACCAGGGAGGGAGGGAATGGAGCCGGAAGGGGGAGTGTTGGGGTCCCCCCTCGCCAGACAGCTACTCCCACTGGAGAGCATGGGCTGGGATGGGGGGCAGACCAGACCAGGCAGGGCTACAACAGCATGAGCTGGGATGGGGGCAGACCAGACCAGGCAGGGCTTCAACAGCATGAGCTGGGATGGGGGCTGACTAGACCAGGCAGGGCTACTAGATCAGGGAAAAGCCAGGCTGGGCTGATTGTTTCTAGTGGTGCAAACTACAATTAGAGTGGGTGACGGTTGGTTGGGCTTAGCCACAACATCAGCTGGCACTGAGGGCTAATTCTGTTAAGTTACACTGCAGAACCACCCGGAGAGTGCATAATCTGGGAGTGGGAGTGGCCTAGAAGGGAAATAGTGGGCTCCTCCCTCTTGGGTTACCACTCCCACTGGAGACCATGAAAACCACGACCGGCTGGGGTGGCTAGACACAAAGGCACACAACAGCATGTGTGTGGGCTGGTTGGGTTTAACTAGCTTCAATGCCCAGACATGTATGAGGGCTGAATGGAATGTGGGACAGACTGGACTAGTCTGCTGCACATACTGGCAAACTGGGATAGGGGGCGGGCCTGGTGGGGGTTATCAAGGGTCGCACTGACTAGGCTGCAGCTCCCACTGGCTTATATAAGGGCTGAGTGTGTGCTGGGCAGAACCAGGCTGGACTGCAAACACCCATTGGTTCCAGTGGAAGACAGGGATGAAAACAAAACCAAACTGGCAATTGCAACCACCAGCTGACTGGGGTGATGGACTGTACCAGGCCCTGTATTTGCAAGTACACACAACAATCAGGTCTGGGAACACCTCAGACAAAGTTTCTTTGGGCATCTCCCCAATCGAACTGCCGGACTCAGAACCTTAACCATGAAAAGACAGAGGACAGAACAAGTCAGTCAACTACCTCAGACACAGGTTGGCAGTGAAAAACTGGGCAAACGGAGACTCTAAGGTGGACTATGTCAATCAGTGGATTTTTCAGCGACCTCATCGTACTTTGAATGGCGAGATTGGCAGCAATTCACAACTGTTGAACTATCAAAACCACTTGAGCAAGACCCTCGGAGCATGCCCCACGTCAGGGACCTGGGATGGGTGGGAGACTGGGTGGAGCTTCTCCCTTTGTCTCGCCCTTTATCCCAGATACAGGAAAAAAAAAACAATGTGGAAATAATCGTCTTACCCACAAAAAAAAAAAAAAAAAAAAAAAAAAAAGAAAAAGACCTTCAACCACTGAATTCTGAACTTGAACATCCACCTCTCTTAAACTAAAAAAATAAAACATTCAATCATTCTCTCATATCTCAAATCAATCTTATAAACTCATTCCTTGTATAACTACCCAAATTCACAATTTTGTTATTAGGTTCACTTTTTCTTCACAATTAGCAATATGTAATTTCTAAAAACATTATTTTTATATTACTCTCACCTTCTGATTTAAATTACATCAGCCTGCCACCACTGATTTCTTTAATAACCATCACAAATACAAAAACATCACTTTATAACCATATATATTTTAAAGGGGTTTCACATAATCCTTTCTACATGTTTACTTTTCAACCTGAGATTTATGCTATTTATCAAAAAGGATCTCAAAGACACGACTTGCAGTAATAAAGTAAACAATTCTTTTCACCTGATTACTTAAAATCATGAAGAACAGTCTTCCTCCCTCCCTTTTAAGCTATTACTGGACAACCTGTTATGCAACTATCCAAATGTGCAAAGGAATATTGGGGTAAGAGGCCACACGCATGCAAACTTCAAATGTTCCAGGATATCATCCTGAAAGCTTACTGAGGCATATTTGCACTGCCCTTGGATACTCTGGGAAAGGGTCTTATGTTTTAAAGGCATTTAAAATTTAACACATAGTTAATTGCTTAAAATCAGAACAAAATTTAAATTGAAAATAAACCCAGTTGCATGGCTCAACAGGCTAATTCACCGCCTGCAGGCGCCAGCAATGTAACTATGTACCAATCTGTGTCTTGGCTGGTACTTTCCATTCAGCTCCCTCCTTGTGGTCTAGGAAAGCAATGGAGGATGCCCCAAGTCTTTGGGATCCTGTACCCATGTGGCACTTGGCTTCAGATCAGCTTAGCTCCAGTGACTGTGGCCATTTGGGGAATGGACCAGTGAATGGAAGATAACCCTTCCTTTCTGTAAATCTGCCTTTCAAACAAAAATAAATCTGAAAAGAAACCTACATAATCTAGCCAAATTCATACATTATGCACATTAACTAAAGCTCAGATACTCTATGAAAAACAGAATAGTGTAACAAACATTCTTATTTTTTTCTGATCAGTAAAACTCAATGTTCCAGGGGAAAATGCAGTGAACAACAAAACCTGACTGGTATTACTCCTATTTCCAATGTTCTAACAATCTGGAAGATTTTCAGGTTTTTTTGGTTTTGTTTTGTTTTCAAAACATATTTATTTGAAAGGAAGAGTTACAAAGAGAAATGGAGATAACAATCTCCCCAACACACTAGTTCACTACACAAACATCTCCACCAAGGACAGGTGGGCTAGGCCAAAGCCCGGAGCCCAGAGCTTCATCTATGTCTTTCACATAGGTGCATGGGCCCATACACTTAGGTCATCTTCCTCTGCTTTCCCAGGCCATCAGCAGGCAGCCAGACTGGAAGTGGAGTAGCCAGGACACAAACCAACACACAAATGGGATACAGGCATTGCAGGAGATTAAACCTGCAAAACCACAATGCTGGTCCCCAAGATAAATTTCCTTTAAATCCAAATTCAAATTCTTATTTATGAGGCATTTTGCCACCAAATCAGAACTATTATATTTGAAAGGGAGGTTAAAATTAAAAATAAACATTTTATATACCTGGTCCCAAATGCCTGTAATAATCACAGTTGGGTAAGGTCAAAATTCAAAGCCAGGTACTCAGTCCAAGTCTCCTGCCTAACTTAAGACAGCAATGCTGCGTCCTGGAGACTGTGTTAAGAAGTTAGAAGGAGGAGCAAAACCCACACCTGAATTCAGGCACATGTAATGCTGCTGTCCTAAGTTTTAACCACCATGCCAAATGCTCATCCCTAGAAAGAAACTTTTTCACGTATTTGTACAAAACTAAATCCCAGTGTTAGGTTAATTCTTAGTAGATTGGTTAACAAATTAGAGAAGTTTCTCTTGTTTCTACAACAGGTCAAATTATTACTAAAGATTTTTTATGCCCTAAACTTTACTAGTACAGATACAGAGTTGGCTATTCCAGATGGATTTAAACAAACCATACATTAGTCACAATTGGCATCTCCATCTTCCAGTCGTAGTGAAGTAGTAACTTGAACATACTGATGTCTGCCAAAGTAACTTTTGATGTTACTTTTCTGTTTCACAATAATCCAAGTACTACTTACACATATTAATGAGAGCTACCAAGATTGAATTCAGATGTCACACTCCTCTATACATAATCAGAAACTTAATAAATTTTTTTTAAAGATTTTATTGTTAGCCGTCCTCGACTGCTTTCCCAGGCCACAAGCAGGGGATGGGAAGTGGAGCTGCCGGGATTAGAACCGGGGCATTCAGGGCGAGGACTTTAGCCACTAGGCCATGCTGCCGGGCCCTAAAAACCTAATAAATTAACCTCTTTATTCTAACTATGAAACAGCCAGGGATACACCAAAGCACCACAATGGCTAAGAAATCTTCCTAAAATTATACACAGGTAAATAAACAGCTTATATTTTATAGCTAAATACCAATAAAAACACACTGTCTACACAACTATTCAACAGCAATTGAAAAGCAATTTTGATTAGTAACTACTCTTACAAGGCTTTTTGTAGAAGGAAAAAGTACTTAGTTTGGGGGTAATAATATCTAAAATTATAGACTAGAGAAAAACAAATGTTCCTATAATATTGCAATTGCCATGGTTCAAAAAAACCTAAAATGTACAATTACATAAACAAAGATATATATAAATTCAACCAGTATTAATTATAAAGTAACGTCAAAAATGGGAACTGTTGACTATCCTAATTTGATCAGAACAAATTTTATATATATACAAATCACATTTGTATTGAAACTCCAGAATGTAGTCGGTGAATTCATACTTATACAATTTTTATGGTCTAGGTTTTGTGTTTTACTCCATTATATTGTATATTCAACCCAAAACCATCATTAAATTTGAGGTAAGGCCTATTTCAAATAAGCACAACCTCCAGCCATTAAATCAGTTCACTGCTAGGGCTGCCCAATACCGTCATACTGTTAAAGTTGACAAGGCAGATACTCAGTTTTTGATAGAAGCGGATTATTAATGGTCTTAGAAAATGAACTAGGAAGAAATAGGTGAACTGGTAAGTCTCCTTTATTTGGCACATTGTATAATCTAGAATTTCAAAAATCAGGTGGTATTTTTGTTTTTAAAGATTTATTTATTTTTACTGGAAAGTCAGATATACAGAGAAAAGAGACAGAGAAGATCTTCTGTCTATTGATTCACTCTCCAAGTGACTGCAATGGCCAGAGCTGAGCCGATCTGTAGCCAGGAGCTTCCTCCTGGTCTCCCACACAAGTGCAGGGTCCCAAGGCTTTGGGCTGTCCTCCACTGCTTCCCCAGGCCACGGGCAGGGAGCTGGATGGGAAATGGAGCAGCTGGGACATGAACTAGTGCCCACATGGGATCCCAGCATATGCAAGGCAAGGACCCCAGCCACTAGGCTACCGTGCCAGGCCCAAAAACCAAGTATTTAAGATGATCAAGTTTAGATAAGTTTTCTTCTTCTCCTTTATACAGCATCGAAGACATGGGATAGATTTAAATAATCTGGACTTAACAGAAGATGTATTCTGTGCTCATCCTGAAAATCACATCTTGTGACTAAAACAAACTGTACTAGTGGCCTTCAAAAACTTCATGGGGTATATGCATTACGAAAAAACTATGCAGTGTTGCCAAAAAAAAAAAAAAAAACAAACAACAACAACAAAAAAACACAAAACTGCACCAAAATAAACCTTTTTTAAACTTTTTTTTCCCTACAAACTATCTGACATTTCCTCATATTTGCTGATCTCTGGTTAATGTTCACAGAACTTTTAACAAATTTCCATAAATACTTTGGTGGGGGCAGGCACTTGGCACAAGAGTAAGTTCCCTCTAGAACTGCAGCCGATACGCAGTGTTTGGGTTAGGTCTCTGCCCCATTTCCCACCCTCCTCCTGTTGATGCATGCTTTGGGGGGCAACAGCTGATGGATCAAGCATTTGGATACCTTCCATGCATATGGGAGATGCAATTGGAGTTCTGGGGGTTCCTGAGCGTTACCCACATTTTGAGAGTCAAGTAGCAGATGGAAAATCTGATTGCCTTTTTCTCTCTCCATCTTCTTCTTCCTCTTACTTACCCCCTCTGCTTTTAAAGCAAAATTAATTAAAATTCTAAACACATTTTAGTTAACAATTAAACGGATATGCAACACACATGGTTTCCTGATAAATTCTAAATTAAAAATAATCTTCAAGAAGATGTCTGCTTTCTCTAAGATTTGCCTATTACACAAGAAGTCATGGTCCTAAAAAAAAAAATTCTTATGATACTGGGACCAGCACTGTGGTATTAAATAAACCTCTGCCTGCAATGTCAGTTTCCTATATGTGCACCAGTTAGAGCCCTTAGCTGCTCTAATTCTGATCCAGCTCCCTGTTAACATGCCTGGGAAAGCAGCAGAAAACAGCTTAAGTCCATGGGATCCTAAACCCATGTGGTAGACCTGTGTGAAGCTTGTAACTCCTGGCTTGGTCCTGGCCCAGCCTGGCCACTGAGTTCCATGAAGCAACAATGGAACATCTATTTCACTTTCTGCAACTCTGCTTTTCAAATAAAGAAATAAAGATACTATCATTCAAAAGAATATCAGGATACAGAAATAAATCATCAAAATATTAATATATAAGCCATTAATTTGTTCTTCTCTTCTATGGTACAGCATAACAATTTTTTCAGGTTTTTGAAATACAGCTCTCATAAACTCAAAATATGTAATATCTTAAAGTCAAATTTTATAAGATTAAGAATAAAGATGCTACTGTGTCGTTAGGATTTATGGGCAGAGATTACTATAGTGAAATTTAACAGTCGAATGATAGCATGATGACCACATTTTCCTTCATAAAACTGTCATCCTTTCGTATTTCATATCTGCTCAGACATGGGAGACATTATGTATAAATCACTGCACTTTAAATTCTCCTACTACTAGAAACACAGAGGCAATCTGCTCCTAGTAAATGAGGAATGCAGTCAACTATGAGTGGATAATACTGGGCAATCTATTAATTTGGCAAATAAAATTTTCTAACAAGCAAAAGCATAGGCTTACTTAGATAAAGCAATTTTATAAAATGCAATTTCCTTAGATTCATATTGAGATGTCTCATTCAAATTATTAAAGCTTTTATTAGCAAAGTTTCACTGTATCATCTTTTATGATCCATGTTACTACACAAAATATAATTGAATAAAAAATTCTGGGGGTTCCACTTTCTATATTATTGCCATTCCTAATCTCTAAACAATGTGGCTCACTATTCTTCAGTTGGTCAATTAGTAATAGAATTAATATACAAGAACATGAAATTCTAAGAACTGGAGATTCAAAATGTTCTTTAAAAACTAACTACATCTTAAAACATAACCATTGTATCTACAATACTTTCTTCACATTCAATAAGATAATACAACTAGAAAGGACACATACATTAAACTATAAATTAAACTATTTTTTAAGATTGTTATTTATTTGAAAGTGTTACAAAAGAGAAGGAGAGACAGACAGCTCCTGCATCCCTTGGTTCACTTCTCAAATGGCAACAAAGGCCAGACTGGGCCAGGCAGAAGCCAGAACCTGGAACTACATCTGAACCCACTATATAGGAAGCAATGGCCCAAGCACTTGAGCCATCTTTTGCTCCATTTCCAGGTACATTATCAGGTAGATGCATTTAAAGTAGAACAGCCAGGAATAGAACTGGCACTCATTTGGAATGTCAGTATCACCAGGATAGTAGTTAGTCCGACAGGTCTTTTCTCCTTGTGCCATGGTTTTTGGGTTGAAGTACACAGTCCAGGAGTGTAGATACAATTTACAGTAACTGCAGCACAAATCAGAGTACTGAATACTGCGCTCTGATTCTTCACTCTTGCTTCCTGTTAAAGACGACCAAAGAAAGCAGGAGATAATGGTTAAAGTAACTGAGTTCCCACCACTAAGGTGAGAGACTTGGATTACATTCCTGGTTCACAGCTTGATTCACACCTGGGGGCCATCAAAAGCATATGAGGACTGACCCAAGAGGTTGGATCTTTCTGTGTGTGTGTGCATGTGTACACAAATGCACTTAACACATCTTTGAAAAATATATATAGAAAGGTTGAGCATCATTAATCCAAAACTTTGAAATCTAAACCCTATAGGTTAGATACGGTTTAGGTAAGCATAAATGGTCAACTTATTTTAAAAATAAACATTACATCCAGTGATGGTCATGCATATGCAGTGTTGGTTCCAAGAGATTAAAGACAGTAAGAAGCTCTGACTGGTTCAAACTGCAATCAAGAGCTGTGGGATTCAAGTTCTGTCATATTTATTGACTGTATAATCGTACTTGGCTCTCATTTCTTCATCTAAGAATCACTTGTATCTTTAAGTATCACTTGGAGAGTTAAAACATTATTTAGGGCCATGCAACATTATCAACTTAAAACATCATCCTGCGATTGGGGCCCACATCCCATCCAGTCCAAACTGCCTCATTTCTGACACAGCCCCTTGGTGGTGTGCCTAGGAAAAAGCAACTCACTGTAGAAGGCCCAGCTATTTGGGCCACTGTACCTACGTGCAGACATGGATGGAGTCTGGGCTCCTGGCTTCAGCCTAGTCTTCCCCTGACTCTTGTGACCATCTAGGCAGTGAACTAGCAAATGAGGATTTTTCTCTTTGTGCTTCTCCTTTTATCTTTATAATTGCCTTTCAAACACATAAATAAATACTTTAAAATTAGCCTACCATAGCTTTATTGTATTTTTAGGCCACCTGTGGTTGCCTTGGCAGAGACAGAGCAAGTTATTTCTCATCCTTTTATGTCCCATGGACCAAAGGTTCCCCAAACCTGATCCATGATGGATTGAATTAGATTATTTACATCTTCACTAGCTTTAAAGTCCACCAGTGAAATCAGTGTGGGTATTAAATACCAACTCTGCAGAAATAGCCAATCAAGAACTTTACTGCTCATTAAGGGCCATTTGCACAGATTTTCACACAGCCTATAATTACTGAATCACAATATTCAGTGCAGGAATACACCTTTCAAAAAACTGCAAAACTCATATAGATATTCTAGGGAAAAATATTAGAAGACATAAATCTGGGGTTGTGCAGCAGCTAAAGAGGGTAGTCCTCCACCTACAGCACCAGCATCCTATATGGATACTGGTTCATGTCCCACTTGGTCCACTTCCAATCCAGCTCTCTTCTTATGACTAGGAAAGCAGCAGAGAATGGTCCACGTTCTTGGCCCGTACACCCTCTGGAGTTCCAGAGAAAGTTGCTGGCTTTGGACTGTCTGAGCTCTCACTACCATGGCCATTTGGGGTTGAACCAGCAGATAAAAGATTGTCATTCTCTCTCTTTCTCGCTCTCTCTCTCTCCTCCGTGAATCTGCATTTCAAATTAAAAATACATCTTTAGGGAAAAAAATATTGCAAATTGTTAACATCGTATTAATCTCATTCTAATGTTGCAAAGCTTTACTACCAGTTTACCTTCCATGACTATTTTGCTACAATAGAAACAGACAGTACTTTCATAAACTGTCTTTCACAGTTGGGCTAAATTTTTCCTAGCATATTTACATTTTTTCCTTCCTTTTAAAAAAGGTTATTAAAAGTATAAGCTGGGGGCACAGCATGGTAGCCTAGTGGCTAAAATCCTTGCCTTGAACGTGCCAGAATCCCACATGGGTGCTAGTTCTAGTCCCGGTGGCCCCACTTCCCATCCAGCTCCCTGCTTTTGGCCTGGGAAAGCAGTCAAGGACAACCCAAAGACTTGTAATCCTGCACCCGAATGGGAGACCTGGAAGAGGTTTCTGGCTCCTGGCACTGGATCAGCGCAGCTCCGGCCATTGTGGCCGCTTGGAGAGTGACCCATCGGAGGGAAGATCTTCCTATCTGTCTCTTTTCCTCTCTGTGTATCTGACTTTCCAACAAAAATAATAAATCTTAAAAAAAAAACTTGAAATAATTTTTAAAAAAGTATAAGCTGGAGGGAAAAAGCATGCTGAATACTACACTGCTTATATATTCCTCTGTTGGCTTAGTGGTTGGATTCTCATTTTAAGCTTTCTGGTTTCTGATCCTAACCATTCACTCCCTCAAGTATAGTGGACTCAGAGAGCTGTCTGCATTGTTGAAGTGTCTTTGTCTTGTAAAAGGAAAAATTCCAAAATCTCAAGCAGATGCCCAAAGTAGAGACAATTCCAAATCCCATACCTGTGATGCAGCTTCGTGTACAAATTAGAAACAGTAAAGCTTTTATCAGGTAACAATGTGTACCAGAATACTATAATGAAGCTGACCAGTATCAACACTCCAATGTTCTGGGGCCACTGTAAACTGGGGCTACTTAAAGTGCTATGATTTTGCAGAGCTGACCTGATAATTAAGATGGCTACTGAGTGACGAGTGGGTATGAGCAAGTACAAGACCAAGCAGGAAAGGGGAAACCTTTTAAAATAAGGACCTCTTGCATATAATTAACAGTATGCAAATATAAACATGAAAATAGATGATATGAGAACAGCACTGACAGCTCAAGAAAAATTAACAAGATAAAGCAAACAAAGTGTACGTAGGTCTAAAGCATGCCTTTCTGCTTTCTTCCCCTCAAAGAATAAGTCATGGGAAAGAAAAGGGGATGACTGAAGTAGAGATGTCTACAGTGAGCACTTACACATCTGCTATGTAAGAGTCCAATTAACTGTTATGGAAGATGGTAGAGGAATGGATTGGGCAAACACCATAGGTGGAAGACAAAAAGATTTTCTCCTCTCTCCTGCCTCTGTTCCTAGAAGACAAAGTAGTTTTTTTTTCTAATGACATCTTTGCACTCCAAAGCTACAACAGGACGTGCTACTTAGAAGACATTTCATAAAAAATACACTGTATTTAGAACATGCAGGGAAACAATAAGTTGAAGATCACACAAACAGCCCAGGCAGCACATAAATAAAAACAGGGGCTTTTGGAAATGAGCTCCATCAGGCAGATCAGCAAACACCAGGATGACAGAGGGAAAGGATCAGACCAATAATAGAAACATCAATTTCCCAAAAACAAATCACAACTAAATCAACCTGGTAGAGAGTAAACACAACAAAGGAAGGGATTTTGTCTCTTTTTTTCACTACCACATCTCAAGAGCCTCTAACAGTGTCACAAATCAAGCACACACTACACTTTGAATAATTTGTGTGTATTTCAGGATTAGGCAGATGAGCATCTCATCCAAAAATAATCACAGACAATGACAATGTCTTTGAATAGCTTAATTTCAAAGCTTTAATTTTCTGACTCCAGCAGCCATAATTTTTTTAACTATACTAAGCTACTATAACTTAGCACAGACAATATCTTCAGTCAGTTCAGGGACACCTCTTACTGAAAATGTTTTGTTAAAAAATATTAACAGCTTGCTACTTCCTAATGAATATTAGCAGTTATTCACACTAACCCATGGCAGTTACTCATGTAAAGATAAGCAATCTCAACAGCTTCATTTTTTGATTGATCTGCCCTAATAAAATCATAAGTAATCTTGAACAAATTTTGGTCTCTGAATCTTACATTTGTCCACTATACGATTACTATATTAAAGCTTCTTAGGGTAACTGAGAATTAATTGGTTCAAATAAAAATCCTTAGCACAATGCATGACAGTGAGAGCATTAAGTGTTGATTCAGTGCCCTTATCTATTCTCCCTTCTCTCCTCTATCACTTTGGGTATTATCATAATATACTAAAAAGCAGTATAGCATATGGAATAAGAGCAGATAATGTGAAGGTAGAATGGATTCAATTTTTAAGGTAGCCACTACTCAATAGCTGGATAACAGCATTAAACCATCAAATCTGGATCTCTCATGCTCTCAATATATATGAAAACACCCCTAGCATCAGAGTCAGGAAGCTGTTGGGAAGAATATAAAATAGTATATATAAATGGTTTGAAATAGTGTCTATTAATGGCATATGTTAATTACAAGGTAACTAACTGGAGGTTATGTTAGTTATCTTCAATGACTAATCTACACTTCAGCTACAACATTTTGTTTCCCATTTTTACTATTATTTTCCATGGCACAGTATTGTAGGTATTGGGGCTCCTCCCTCTCCCTCACTGGACCTTCCCTGTTTTCCCCCTCCTGCTATTTTTCCCATATTTTCACAGGGGTATAGTCTTTGAGTAGCAGTTACAAGGTTTAACTTTTCTGCTACATAAGAGTTTCATAGCGTTGTTAGCTACAAAACTCCTATGCAAAGACTTAACCTTACTAAAACTACCTCTATCAAAACATTTAATGAGAAGTATATTCCAAACTTTCTATTAAGAGAAATTTCTAATTTACTAAGAAGGGCTGTAGTGCTTGCATACTTAGTGAATAAAAGCCTTTCTTTCATTAAATAGGAAATGAAAGCTTTGCCACTAAAGTAATTGGATTTTTCCCTTTTTATTACTTCACTTGCAATAATGCTTTAGATGATTACAAAAACATTTAAGTTCTGTGAAGGAAGAAAGTTTCCAATTTAGTACAAGGCCTGTAACAGAATCTAACAGGGTTGGGTTTTTTTTTTTTTTTTGGCCTCAATCCTCATACTTTTTCTCATTAGTTACTTTAAAACTAATCAAGTATTCTAAAGCTATTAAAACGTCACCTACTTCCCTTTTCCTCTAAGACTTGAGGGCATTCAACTGACAGATGGAGGTGACTACCAATTTGATACAGCTTTTTATAAGATAATTCTTATTTTAATAAATTCTGAATTATATTAATCAGTCAGTAAACAGCAAACGAAACTGACTGAACTTTCCACATGCCAGTGAAAAGTATCTCAAGCTAATTAAGTTACTTATTCATTTTAAGGGACACTTTCAGTTTCAAGGACATTCTACATGCCTACTTAGTATCAACAAAAGTAGTATATTTCTTTGAATATATATGTCTTTTTCAAATGACAAAACCCAGTTATGATGAACAATACAAAGCAACTGTAACTCCCTCAAAAGAATATAAAATGGCACAAGCACTAGAAAGCTGTGGCAGAAGCGGTACAGCATGGTGGCATAGTGGGCTCTGGTTTGTGTCCCAGCTGCTCCACTTCCAATTCAGCTCCCTATTAGTAACCAGGGAGAGCAGCGAAGACTAGCCCAAGTTCTTGGGTTCCTGCACCCATGTGAAAAAGCCAGAAGACACGTGTAGGAGGTTGCATAACAGCAAAACAGAGGAAATAAACGTCTAGTGTTAGTACAATGAGGTGAATACAATTAACAACAACCTATTATTTATTTTCTTCGATAATAGGAGAGGATCAAAGGATCCAATCTTAAAAGTCATGGCAAGAGGGAAAAGTTAATTATTTTGATATCATGTGTACATAACTGTATACATTTATTAAAGTGTTATACTGTATCACATATTTGTAACTATTAAGTGTTGATAAAATTTTTTGTTTGAAAAGATGGATGTAAAATAACCTGACTGGATTCTCATACATTCAATACATGTGTTCTCATTCACCCTACAAATACATACTATACAACAACTGAACTTTTGAAAAAACAAAGAACACTGGGATTTACAAAGCCCCACCTTTAGATGGGCGAAATAGCACTGTCCCTTACCTATCCTACCCTTTGCCTATTCAGTTGGCTTCCTCAGTGGAGGATAATCTTTTTTTTTGCCAAGGGTCATTTTAATATTTAAAATATAATTCACATACCATAAGAAATTATGAACTAAAAAATTAGCCTGGGGTGCCTGCCCGTAATGTAAAGCCTTAGACTTCATCCACTGGAGTAAGCCCCTCCAGTAAGACAACTTTGCGACCTCATCCTGAAAGATCCAACACCATCAAGGAGACAATGAAGGAGGAAGAGGCCAGACTCCTCCCATCACCAGATGACAGGGGGGATTTTAAGAGATTGGCACATCAAGCACAATTGTCTCTGACCTCATGATGTATTTGATAAAACAACTGAATGGATGATATTCTGGAACACTAATAATCAGTGGGTAAGGTTATGCTCTTGTCCCTAGAATTTCCTGATGGATCCTCAAAACTGAGTTGCCCTATGGCTCATCTGACCTTGGAAGTTCAGCAACTCCCCTGAATACAATGCTGCCCCTGGAGAAAAGGGAAACCCCAGTGGAACTGCCTCTAAGAACAGAAAAACTAAATTTGTTTAATATTCCTCTTGTTCCACTACAGGTCAGGAGTGCAGAGAAATTCTCCACCTTCTTAGCATGTCTGAGGAAGACTAAGTAATTTATAGGTAACTATAACTATTTGTTATTTATAGATAACAAATTCTTAACGACCTTAGACATTAGAAAAACCATAGAACCTTGTGGTGGGATCCAAGAACAACCCTGACATCCCCTTAAAAAGACGTTGTGTGTACAGAGCAGGAGGAGATCTCAGGGTGGAACAGGAGGATAAGAGGAAGTCTGTATCCTAGTCCCAGAGACTCCGGGAGGCCTCCCAAGTGCTTTTGCCACAGAAGCAATGGATATTTTTGTCGAGGATTGTCAGTAGGGACACCAAGAACTGTATCCCGACTGCCTAGGAGATCACAGGGAATATGAATGCTCTTGGAGGATGAGAACTCTGAGGTCAGTCATTTCCTATTGGATTTCTCACATGGGATGGTAGCAGCCCCAAACCCTCTCATAGGGTCTGGTGACAACCAACTACAGCCAGGAGCCCCGGGTGGCACTCAAGAGATAAAAGGATTGTGAATTTCCTTCTGGAGTCAGAAGAGGAGCTTTCTCTGGTCCTTATCTAGTCCCAGCCTTGGCTCCCAGACCTGTCTTACACTAACCATCAGGGTTGATTGTGAGCCCCCAAATTAGTTCAGATAGAGACCAATAAAGGTCAGCTAGTTGATAATCACTCAGCTTGTACCTTGCTGATCAGAGTTCCCATCTGGCTTTCAGACTGATACAGAAAGTCTGGAACAGCCAGGGAAAAGGCCAACTAGCCTATAATCGCTCAGTCTGTATTTACTGGTCAGGGTCCCTATTTGCTTCTCCTGGACTTTACTAGGTAGGATGTAGAGTTAAATTTTTCCTCACTCACTAGGTTGTTGGGGATTTCCTGGTTCACCTGCCTAAAACTTTTCTATTCTTCAATTGTTAAAATGCAAAGTTCTGTAAAACCATGCTTAATCACTATATATTGCAAAGTTTAAATTGTGGCTTAAGATTCTCCCCCCCCCCAAAAAAAATTTTATCAGTTTACGACTGTTAAACAAGATGTAACTGCATAGAAAAAAATTAACCTGCTCTAGATCTACCGAATTTCAAGTACTACCTGTGGTTTCCTTCATAGAATCACACCAAATGATTTCAAAAGAACATAATTGATAGACCAGATACTCCTAACATTTGCCTCAAGACAATCTCCAGATAATAGGTGTATTTTACATAATGGACAGCTACCTTACCAGAACAATACACTGAGGTTATGGTTAAATGTCTGGCCATAACTACAAAATGAGAGGGATACAAAATGGAGGCAGTATTTAACTTACTTTAGAACAACAAAACTATCAGACTAAATTATTTTTAAGGTTCCTTTTTCCCAGTCTCACTCTTCAGTCACACTGAATATCATGGTGAAGAGAATGGAAATACCCACATACTCCTCACTGTATGCTTTATTCAGTCAAGAGAGAAGGACTGAGTGTGGGTGGAGATGAACAAATCAGATGATGCACTGAGGGAATGGAATTTGGGTGAACTGAAGCCACAGGAAGCAAAATATATAGAGTGCAGCTAAAAGCCCTAATGACATCTGATCAAAGCTCTGCAGCTTATGAATTAAAAAAAAAGCTGCAAATGATAAAATGTCTTCTGAGCACTGGATATAGAGTGTTAAAGCAGACTGCTCAGTGTTCTCTATAACATTATTATATATATTGTTCTCAATATTCTCATAAAATTCCAAGGATGTTCATACTGATCTTAACTACCATCTTCCTACAGGAAAAATATTGGATTTCTTTAAAAGAAGTAATCCTGTTTTCAATTCCATTATTTCCCAAAGTCCAATATGCTTACCTGTTACTGTATTTATTGATGGAACAAAAAACAGTAAAAGTGCTTTTTGGACAAGTAAACAATATAAGGTATTTTATACTTCCTATTATTGTGCTCAACAAAATGAATTATTTGCCCTGATTCAAACTTCAAAATATTTTTCTAAACCTATTAATATTATTGCTGGTTCTGCTTATGTTGTACTAATAGCTAAATGGATTTCAACACCACTTACTAATCATAGAACTATTGTAATGTGCTTGTCAGCTCTCTCTTTACGGTGAAATTGAAGTGATTATTCCTCTTCTGACAGACACCCTTTTCATCAGAAGTGTAAAAGTTTTTCCTATTGCAACTCGGACTATACCGGATTTCATTGGGAGAACTGCAATGAAACTGCAAGAAAATGCAATTAGGTGGACACACCTGGCATGACTGGGACCTCGTGGCATCTTGCTAAAGAATTGCTCAGAATGGAATGACTATTTCTAATTTTCAAAACACCACTGCAATGTCGGATAACATCACTGGAATTCGATCACTTGCCCGGGCTCATGGAGGTTTCAGTCACACATTCCCTCAACTTCTGATTTCTAAAACTGTCTATGGCCAAAGACAACATCATCTCTGGAAGCTGGCTGCTGCACTCTCTTCAGTTACTTTGTCTAACAGAGCATTTTTGGAACTTCTAAATCCATTTCTAGTTACAATTTTATTCAAGTTAACCTCTATAATGTTTCTGGCTTGTGTTAATTTTCCTTTGGTTATTATGCTGGGCACTATGTCTGTTACAAATGATTTTGTAAATTGCTTTCACTGTTGACTGTATACTTGCCTTAATTCTAGTGTCATGTTTAATGTTACTCAGGATTCTATTATGGTGCTTACTCCACGACAACATGTGTGGCTACCTGTTAATCATACTCGCCCTTGAGAAAGGTCAACTTCTCAGGGGTTAACACTCTTTCTTTCAACATATACTTCTCTATTCAGAAAGATTTATAGGTATTCTCATAGCTATTATCATCGGATTTATTGTTGTGCCTACTCTTGCTACTGTTTCAGGGGTAACTTTTGATGTGAGGATGTAATGTGGCATGCATTTCTACTTTCAGACAAAGATGGACTTAAAATGAAACTGTTTACTATATCTTGACAATAGGATTCTGGACTCTCTGCCATTGTCCATGCCTGCAATGATGGACATATGACTGTGTATGAAGAACTATATGTTAGTAATGATATAGAGGAACTGGGGGGGTGGAGAGACCTGGGGAGGGGATAAGGGAATACGAAACTGTATTATAAAATATTAACAAAAATAAAATGTATTTTTTTTTTAAAAAAAGAAGAAGCTATGCAGAGAAATCCTCAATACCCTAGTGAGGAGTAACTAATATTTCACATCTTCCTCACACCTTCTATGGTGATGGAAGATTTCTCCGCTCTCCTGTCCCATTATGGAATAACATAGGGTATTAAAAGTATATTAGGTTTTACGGTTCTTTGATGTAGATTATAAGCAGTCTGACTCACATTGATTGTTAGTTCGTTGGTTACTTCACAATATCTTATTGCATGTGAGATAGGCTGCTTGAGGTTGAGATAATATTACATTTTACAGGTACTATTTTTCATATACTCCTCACTAGGGTATTGAGGATTTCTCTGCACATCCCTCCTAAAACTGTTCTGCACCTCAACTGTTGACATATGTCTTGTTAGAGTTATAAGCCAGTCTAGACTACCCGAAAAAATACCAGGTTCAGCAAAATTATGCTTCAACACTATAAAAGGCTAAATATTATAATGAAAATAGACACAAGACAGTTGAATAGTAATCTATAGTGATTTTAAGATGTATAGAACTTGGTTCTATATAAACTAAAATTGAAATGTCAATGAAGTAGTCACAGGATGTTGTTAAGAACTTGCATTTTTTTTTAACATATTGGTTACTCAATACTATGTCAATTAATTCCATAATTCCAAATTGTTGCTGGTGTTATGTTGGGGCTTTTAATTGATCGGGACGATATTCTGCTGGCTCCACCTGTAGACCAGAGATGGTCTCCCCAACAAGCCACTGAACTTATCTGGACAATAAGATGCTGGACTTTATGCTTGGTGTATACGTGCAATGAAACAATCTCAACTGAACTTGAACTGTGGTTATGCAACAAGGTGGAGGAATCCACCATGGGGGGAGGGTTTGGGGAGGGATGGGGAGAACCCAAGTACCTATGAAACTGTGTCACATAATACAATGTAATTAATAAAAAAAAACTGAAACATTGAAAAAAAAGAAGCTATGTAAACTAAGGAATTTGCAGAAAATTGGCATCAAGAGTTGCATAAATTATGGCAAGCTCAAACTCATGTTAGTCAAGAAATTCATGGAGAACTCCAGGTGACATGTCAGGGCATGTATTGGTAAGATTTGAAATATCAACAATTATGGTGACAGATTATGATGTTGTGTGATTGGAATTCCACTCGGTTTTGTATTACCCCTATCATTGTAATCGATCACAGTTTGAATGGGAACAAATTCAGGCCCATTTGGATGGTAAATTGGGCAACAATTCATTAGATATAATTCAATTAGAAAATGAAGCAGAGGAGACTTTTAAGCAAGAGATGTCTCTGGACAATCTTATTTAATTGTTGCCTGATAAACTTTCAAGGCTAGACCCTAAAGCATGGATATAAAGCATTAACTGACAGCATTAGCATGTCCAGAGTAGTTTTAATTATTTTGTTAATTCTTTTCATTTTAGGATTTATCTTTATCCGCTCAAAAATGAAACCTGCTACTCAGACACTGCTGAGATACATCTGCCCACTCTTTATTCTAAGAAATACAGGAGGAATTTGTTGAAAGTTTTGCCTCCCAAAAAAGCCAGACCACAAAATGTCCGAGGACCCCGAATCTCAAACATTCTTAGCAGACTAAGAATGTTGCCGAAGGCAGACCTGCTGAGATGGCAGGCCACCTCACTGACGAACCGCTCATGGAAGATGTGAGACGTCTTCATTATCATCTTCTTCCTTTAGCAATTGTGGCCTGAACATATCTGAGTACAAAGTTTTGTTAGATTCCTTTTCTGGTTAGATCTGTTGTTCACTGGTGTTGATTTCTGTAACTCATGTTTGCTCCTATGGTGGCTCACAGCCTGGTCATTGTTCCCCTAATCCCTTGTGATCTATCATTAGAAGCAGTTTGTATGTTACTGTTTCGTTAACTTGTAACTTTTACCAGCCTGCCTGCTTTGCAGAAAATTGGTATAAGTTGCCCCAGAAAATTTCAATAAAGTGTGCACTGGTTCATCTCGCCTTTGCATCCCCTGTATCCCAAATTTCTTCTTGGCGTGGAGGTCACACCTTGAGTCCCAATCCCCACCTGAGGGAACCCCAAGACAGGACAGATTGATTTCTTTTTATACTTCAGGAATACCACTAAAATCTTTTCAATTTCAAAGTGAGAAAGACTTGTTGGCAGCAAATAGCAACCTATATCACAATAAACTCCAACAAGAGAGGCAGCACTAAAATGTAATTATACACACATGTAATATATGTATATTATATATGCATATCTAATACATATGTACATATTTATTAGACACATATTATATATGTACATACATAGATACACAAAAATATCAACATAAAACCTAGCAATTTCTTTTAAAAACCTACAAAAATGGGCTGGTGTTGTAACAGAGCAGGTAAGGCTGGTGCCTGTCATGCAATATATGAGTGCTGATTCATGTCTAGCTGCTGTACTTCTGATCTAGCTCATTACTTCTGTTCTGAGAAAAGCAGTGGAATATGGTCCCCTGCCAACCACCTGGGAGAACCAGACGAAGCTAGAATGGAAATGGAGCAGCTAGGACTTCAACTGACAACAGTATGGGATGCCAGCACTGCAAGCAGTGGCTTAACTACGAACACTGTGACACCAATCCCTCACAGAACATTTTTATAAATGAGTTTGGAATGTTCTATATTCCTCACGTGACTGAATTTCCAGCTTGAAGCTGGATCTTGGAGATCAGCTTGATAATGATCCATTTTTGGTAGGTTTGTATTAAAGATTTATTTATTTCAAAATCAGAGAGGCAGGAAGATAGAGACAGGAAAACAGAGTTCTATCCACTATTTCACTCCCCAGATGGCCAAAGCAGCCAGAATTGAGCCCTATATCTACGTGGGAGGCCTGGATAAAACTCCTTGCTCCTGACTCAAACCTGTCTCAGCCCTGGCCATTGCAGCTCTTTGAGGAGTAGTTCAGCGGATGAAAAAATCTCTTCCCCCATCATCTCTATAATGCTGCCTTTCAAATGAGTAAAATAGATCTTGAAAGAAAAGGGTTCTGTAAGACATTTGCAGAGCTTATTCACCATGACTATGTACATATAATTATTTATAAAAAGCATTAATTATTGCTAATATTTTATTCTCAAAAACATTTGAGCAACACAAGAATTTAGTAAATAGCCTAAATAGTGTAGCTTGGTGGCTGTGCACATGTCTGTCAGATTGCTGAACAGTATAATCCAGAATAAAACATCTGGCAAAGAACCACTTCATTTAGCTTTAACAGATTACTAAGAACCATTTATTTGATTTACAAATGGTTACTTACATTTACATGGCTAGATTGAAATATCAAGTTCAACAGCTCAGCAATTATATCATGTGCTTATATTAATAAATGAGATCACTTACACTTATGAAGCAAAATGTATTCTTAAAAATTTCATAAACATAAGACTTATTCAAAAGAGTAAGCTTTACTTTGGTTTTCTCAATTAAAAAAAAGACTATTCATCTTCATCAGTCAAATAACCAACTATTTGTCATGGCTTCAAATAAACTAACTGATCCTGGTTAAGCATCAAAATTATACTGTACTCCTTTTCACATCATCATGGAGTGAAACTGAAGACTAGGCAAGTCAAAATACCCCAGAAAACACGCAAATACTTGGAAACTGAATAAGACTCTGCTGAATGAATGGATTATAGAAGAAATGAGTGAGGATTAAAAATTCCTTGAAATGAATGAAGGCATCAATACGACATATCAAAACTTGAGGGATACAATAAAGAGTGCTAAGAGGAAATTCGCTGCTGTCACTGCCTATGTCAAGAACTAGAAAAGTATCAGATCAAGGAGCTAACCATAAGTCACAAAGAGAAAGACAACAGCAAAATTATCCCAAGATTAACAGAAAATGAGGAAATAATCAAAATAAGGGAGTGCTTTTAATAAACCAGAGAACAATACATAATATCAGCAAATCAAAAAGTTGGTTCTTCAAGAAAATCAACCAAATGGACTCCCCACTAGCGCAACTAACCAAAAAAAGGAGAACTATACGAACCAATACGATTAGAGACAAAAATGAAAATTTAACAGAGACCTCAGACATAAATAATCAGGAACAATCACAACCAACAAATCAGAATATCTAGAAGAAATGGAGATTTCTGGACACATGCAATTTACCACAACTGAATCATGAGGTAATTAAAAATCTAAATAGACCTATAACAAGGACCAATACGGAATCAGTAATTAAATCCCGTAAACAAGGACAGGTCAGGACCAGCTGGCTTCACTGCTGAATTCTACCAAATGTTTCAAGAATTTAATACCAATCCTCAGTAAGCTAATCAAAATAACACAAAGTGGATATCTTTCCCTCTCTCCATTCATTAGTCCTACCTCACCACACTCTGTGTAAATAAGTAAGTGAGAGTAAGTAACAGAAAGGGTGAGTGCTTCCAAACTTTCTATGAAACCAACATCACCTTAATACCAAAGCCAGGGAGAGACAAAACAGAGAAAGAGAACTACAGACTGATATCCCTGATGAACACAGACACAAAAAGCCTCAACACATTACTAGCCAACAGGATCCAACAGCACATCAGGCAGATCACTCACCCGGACCAGGTCGGACTCATCCATTGCATGCAGAGAGAGTTCAATATTTGCACATCAATAATTTGCACATCAATAAATTGAAAAATAAAAACCATATAGTCATCTCAATAGAGGCAGAGAAAGCATCTGATAAAATCCAATACCACTTCATACTAACAATCCTAAACAAGATAGGCACAGAACACAATCAAAGCAATATACAAGAAACCCAATGCCAGCATCACACTAAATGGGGAAAGACTGGAAGCTTTTCTACTAAGATCTGGAACTACACAAGGATGTCCACTTTCATCGCTGCTCTTCAATATAACACCTGAAGTCCTTGCTGGAGTATTAGAGAAAGAAAACGAAATCAAAGTTATTCAAATTGGAAATGAAGAAGTCAAATTATCATGAACATAACAAAATCAATGAGCATAAACAGATGTCCCAAGCATACACAACTCCCTGGCTGAGAAAGAACTTGTAAGATCAATTATAAAATAGCAGAGAAGAACCTTAAATATCTTAAGATAAACCTAACCAAAGATGTGGAAGACCTCTATGATGAAAATTACAAAACATTAAAAAAAGAAACAGAAAGCATTAAAAGATGCAGAAACTTAACATGTTCCTTAATTGGTAGAAATCAACATCATCAAAATGTCCATATTACCAAAAGTAATAATACAGATTCAATGCAATCCCAATCAAAATCCTGACATTCTTCTCAGAAATAGAAAAGATACAAAAGGCTCATCTGCAAACACAATAGACCACACATAGTCAAAGCTAACTTGAAGAATAAAAATAAGGTGGAGGAATCACAATTCCAGACCAAAAGACATTCTACAGGGCAGTGGTCATAAAAACAGTCTAGGACTGGTACAGAAACTGAGAAGATCACCAATGGAACAGAACAGAGACCCCAGAAGTAAACCCACACATGTACAGCCAACTATTCTTCAACAAGAGGACTGAAAATAATCTAAAGGAAAAGGGTAGTCTCTTCAACAAATGCTGTTGGGACAACTGGATAGCAGTCTGCAGAAGAATCAAGACCATATCTGTCACCTCATACAAAAACCAGCTCTAAATGAACAAGGACTAAATCTGCACCCAGAAACAATCAAACTGTTAAGAGGGAAACACAGCAAACCTTCTATAAAATATTGGGAAAGCAGGTTTACAGAGAGGAGGAGGGACAGAAAAAAAGACCATTCATCCACTGGTTGACTTTCCAAATTGCCGAAGGAAGCCAATCCAAAGCCAGGAGCCAGGAGCTTCCTCTGGGTCTTTCATAGGGTGCAGGATCCCAAGGTCATCCTCAACTGCTTTCCCAGACCACAAACAGGAAGCTGAATAAGAAATGAAGCAGCTAGGACATGAATTAGTGCCCATCTGGGATCCCAGCGCTTGAAAGGGGAGGATTAGCTAGTTGAGCCATTGTGCCAGGCCCTGGACTTGATAGACTTCTTCGAAAAGCCACACAAAGCAGAGGCAGTCAAAACCAAAATACACAAATGGGACTACATGAAACTAAGAAGCTTCTGTATAGCAAAGAAATGATCAACAAAGTGAAGAAGCAACCAACAGAATGGGGAAGATCTTCACACACTACACAACAGACTAAAGCTCAGGATTCACAGAGAGCTTCAGAAACTCAAGCACAGCAAAAACAAATAATCCTGTGAAGAAATGGGTGAGGGAAATGAGCAAGCATTTTCAAAAGAACAAATTCAAATGGCAATAGACTTATGAAAAAAATGCTCAGGCTAACTAGCTATCAGCAAAATAAAAATGAAAATTACATTGAGATTCTACCTAACTCCTCTAAGACAGGCTTGCTTTGGCAATTTGGAGAATCAACCAGTGAATGAATGGTATTTTTTTTTTCTGTCTCTCCTCCTCTCTGTACCTGCCTTTCCAATATTTTGTAGAAGGTTTGCTACTAACACCTGATGACATGGTCATGGAGAAAAAAGTACTCTACTCCACCATTGGTGGGAGTGTGGGCTGGTGCAGCTGATAAGGAAGTTAGTATGGGGAGTGCTAACTCAACTGAAAATTGATCTGCCGTATGACCCAGCTATCTCACTCCTGGGAATATATCCAAATAAATTGAAATCTGCATATTAGAAACTGACATGCAACCCTGTATTTATATCAGCACAACCCACAATCTTAAAGACACAGAAACAACCAGAAGCCCATCAAAAACGGAATAAAAAAGCTATGGCACAACTATTCCATGGAATACTCCATGAAATTCTACCATTTGCAACAAAAGAGCCCCATCTATAGACCATTATGCTCAATGAAACAAGACAATCCCCTCTAAAGAGAAATACAATACGTTTGCTCTGATATAAGACAACATTTATGCAAAATATAAAATAGGTATTTAGGAGAACAAGTACATACATACATTCTCATAGATGAACTACGTACTGAAAATTGGTACACTGGGAAGTGAATATATGTCACAGTAAGCATCACTATTCCCAAACTAAAAGCAGGACTCCCTGTGAAATATTCCTTGACAATGTGATACCAGATTTTCTATTATGATCTATACCTACAGTTCCATAATGTACCTAAACAGAATAATAATAAACTTTAATTTTTACTGAAGAACTATACCACTATAATAACAAAGGAAAATGCTGAGAGGGGAAAATCAGGGAGGACATGCAAGGAATCCCTATACCTATTAAACTGCATCATGGAAAATAATAAATATAATTTTATCCACATACACACACACCTCTGAAGTACTTCCAAGGGAAGCTTTGGAAGCCTTTCTTCCCCCAAACCAATAAAACGTCAATAATTTGAGTTTAACCTACCATTATAACCTTTTTATTCTTTCAATTTCTATCACTGACATGTAACCTTCTTAAACCTCTTTATCCTAGGCATACCCCTATCTATCTTGTTCCAGTTTGCATTCCTGTCTTCACGTTGTTGTTTCAAACTGATATACTCCTCCAACCTTCCAACTTAACTATGCTACAAGCTGCCAAATGCTAGCATCTTCTCTAAAGACCCTTTCAAGAATGGTATCTTCATTCTCTACATTTCCACTGAAGTATCTGCATGAAAGCTATTCACAAGAACACTTGATTGAGTCATACTTACACATATATAATCGATTCCAAGGCATATAGAACAAGTCAGAAGGAAATGCTTTCCACAAAGTAATCACTTAATAATCACTTCTTAAATGAATGATAAATCTACTAATTCATTCATATATTTGAGCACATTGGTATTTTTTTTGAAAAAATTACCTTTTCAGTGGTAAGTGGCTTTGCAGGCTTTTCTGGCTCCTTTTCTTTCTTTTTCTCTTCCTTTTTTTTTTCCTTTTCTTTCTAAAATATAGCCCAAATTTTGATAAGTTTACTTTTTAAAATAAAGCAATTTAACTCATTTTATCATTTGGGTCATTTTAGAAAGGTGGAATTATTCAATAATAATACATGGACGCTGCTGAAATATAAAAGTAAACACAGCATATTCATATTCCCATTGCAATAACATATTGGTAACATATAAAGAGTATCTTAAAAACTTCAGTGAGACAATTCATAACTTCTTTGACACTTTAGGATTTATTTTTCTTTGTTTCAAACAAATGAGTCCTCCACTGTCCTAAGATTCTTACATAAAGTTACACTTCCTAATAGTCTTTGAACGTTGAATTTTAAGTAACGAGAAGAAGTAACAATGGAACAAATTTCCTTAGCACACATATAAAGACAAACTGTAACAGGTAAATGAGAAGAAAATTATAAAATCAGGGCCCAGCACGATAGCGTAGTGCTTAAAGTCCTCACCTTGAACATGCTGGGACCCATATGGGTGCCAGTTCTAATCCCAGTGCCCCACTTCCCATCCAGCTCCCTGCTTGTGGCCTGGGAAAGCAGTGGAGGACGGCCCAAAGGACCCTGCACCCACCTGGGAGACCTGGAAGAGCTCCTGGCTCCTGGCTTCGGATTGGCTCAGTTTCAGCCGTTGCAGCCGCTTGGGGAGTGGACATTCGGATGGAAGATTTTCCTCTCTGTCTCTCCTCCTCTGTATAACTGTCTTTCCAATAAAAATAAATAAATCTTAAAAAAATTATAAGATCAATTTATTTTTTAATATATTGCCAATTTTGTCCATTATTACTGTTTTGCATTTGAGGAAAACAGGTAAATATGTAATTATCTTTAAAAATAGTAAAGATAGTACTTGTGGACCTCAGTTAACTGACTAGTATAATGCTGTTGAGATACACTATAGTGGCATTCTGATAGGATTTAAAAACTTAAGGACTGAGACAAACATTTAGCCTAACAGTTAAGATACCAACTAGGGGCTAGTGTTGTGGCATAGTGAATTAACTTGCCACATAAGACACTGACATCTCATGGGGCACCACTTTATGTCCTAGCCGCTCTACTTGGAAGACAAGGTTAAATACATGGACCACCCATTCTGGACACTGGGGTGAGGCTCCTGGCTTCGACCTAACCCAGTCTTGGCCATTGAGTTCACTTAGGGAGTGAATCAATGAAGGGAAGGTCAACTGTTCGGCTGGAGGTCTGTCTCTGTCTTTATTTCTGCATTTTCTTTCTGCATTTCAAAAAAAAACTGTAAAGATTAAAAATAGTAACAGCAATAGGTACTGTGGTGCAGCACATTACATTGCTGCTTGGGGTCTGAGTACATGGGTTCGAGTGCTAGCTGTGCTCTTCTAACCAAGCTTCCTACCAAACAAAACACAGCCTCACAGGCGGCAGATGATGGTTCAAGTACTTGTTTTCTGCCACTCAAGTGGCAGTTGTGCATGGAGTTCCTGGCTCCTGAGCTTTAGTCTGACCCAGTCCTAGATGTTGGAAAATGGATGAGCAGATGGAAAATCCCTTTGCCTCTCAAAAATAAAAAAAAATAAATAAAATCAAATAACTAAATATGTGTGTGTGTACTCAAAGTGCACTTCCAAATCCTGGCACACTGCAGAAGGAAATTCACTTACACTGAGTACATCATGCAACCAGCTAAAACACTACCGTAACTTTAGCTTATTTTGCTCAACATCAATTGATTTTTTTCCATAATTTCTCAGAATTGTTAGGTATTGTTATAGTCTGAACACTTGCACTCACCCTGATATTCATAAACCTAATGCATAATATGAAGTTATTAGGGAATGGGAGTCATAAGAGGGTGATTACTTAATAAGGGTGGAGTTCAAATGGGTGCTACTAGTGCTCTTGTAAAAGGAGACCCATAAAAAAAATTCGAGGTCACAGCAAAAAGGTACCATCCTACAAAGCAGGAAGTACAAGACACTGAATCTGCTAAATCTTGATTTTGGAATTCTTAGCTTCCTTACCTATTAGAAATAAATATCTGCTGTCATCTACTGGCTTTGGTAGTAGTCATAGTATGAGCAGTCTTTGAAGCAACAATAATATGGCTTTCAATTTAGAACAAACCACCTGACCCACAGTGATTCCCATTTATAGAATCAAAAGCTGCTAAACAATCAAAGAACACTGTGAGACCTTGAGGTATCCTGAACTATTTTGTGAACAAATCTGTAACAGCATTTGGTATTATAATAGTTCCTGAAACTTGGTTGCTGTACAAATAAATGATAAAATGGAAACTAAAGAATGAGGCAATGATGTCTCAACTATTAAAACCACTCAAGTAATATCCCCGGAACACACTGAGGTCTCTAAGGTATCATCAAATGACCGTCCCTCAGCCCCAGGTGCTGATATAGTCTCCCCTTCTCTCCCTGCAGACATAGGAGGAAAAAAAGTTGAGTATTTGTTTCACTCACCTTTGTCCATACCTTGACCATCCCCCACCCTAACTGGAGACTCACTGGGCGTGCATCCCTCTCAACTACGTAAACAATATTAAAAATAAAATTTTTCTGAAAACTGTTATAAACCTTCAAGTGCTATGTGAAAAGTACATATTGCGTTCATTATAATAAAAATATGTGATTTAATTAAAGACAGTTTCCAAAAATTGATTAGATATTCCTATGTTAAAAACATATCATGTGTAGATTAGCTTATAAAGTATAACAGTGTAATATGCACATGAAACATACACAAAAATAGGCATTTTAAAAAGTATAAGGGAAAAATGCTTGAACAGATATCCCAAACGGGTTTTCTAGGCTATTCCCTAAACTTTGAAGACCACAGAATTAGAACACTCTTTTCAGAAACTTGGAAGCAGAAGCAACACGGCATCACTATTTTCATCCCCAAGTAAGAAACATCTCCAGTGAAATTTTTCAGAAAGTTACACTTGATCTTAGGCCTCCTCTGATTTTCTCATGGCAATCCCCACGCTCTTTAGAGAGCTCCTTTCCTAAGCTTGCCAGCTAACTTCAGCCACCACAGCTGAATCACCCAGGCCTGTCTATCTCCAACCCTGCACTCTGTACTCCAAAACTGTCCCCATAACCTCCCAGACTTGCTTTGTACAGTGTTACTCCTCCTCTATTCTTTTCTCTCTGCAGCCTAAACCCTTCTTCTGAGATACACACCTGTATGTATATCCAACCATCCATTTGAATACTTGCATGTTCCACAGTTCCTCATACTCACAAACATACCTACATTTGAATTTTCTCTCTTGATTTTCCTTCCTCACATCCTTCTTATCCTTATCAAAGTAAACCATGCTATTTTCAATATAGATACTCAATCACAAGCTTTTCAAACCACCTCCACAATTCATGAACAGCTAACTCCTATGGATTCAACCTTCTTCAGCTCTCAAAATCACACATTCATTTTCATTTACTATTCCAAGGTTAGCACATGTCCCATCAGTTTATTCCTGTACTAGAGTGAACAGACTCACTCATCATCACAAAATTAAGTACATACACCAGTTAAACAGAGTTACAACCTAAAAATCTTATCCTATTAGTCCGTCCCTCCATCTGTATCATTAAAGTACCTGGACCTTCAGAATGAAGAACAAACTCCTTTACTGAGTTCCAATTTCTCTCCCCCTTCTACTTCTCTCCTTGCCAATCAACTTCCAACTCCAAAACACTGCACTTTATCCATTTTTCTTCATGAACTGGCTCGCATAGAAAGCTACCTAAATCTTAACTCGTATACTTATTCAGAGTTTAAGTTGAATCAGAAGGATGCCTCCATTATTAACTGCAGGACAGTAATTATACCTCAATCATAGTATGTGTGTTACTGCATTTATTTTCATTCATTTGAATGGAAGCTCCCTGAGGGTAGGGGCTGTATCTTATCTATGTAACCCTAACATGCAATTATACCAATCATCAAGGAGTAAGCACAGGAAAAATGACAAAGAATGCCTCGAAATTAACCTAGCAAAAGAAAAGATAGCTAAAGGAATTAAAACTACCAAACACTTGTAAGGATAATGTTAAAAATGCATTCTGTTAAGTATCACTTTTGCAGCCTAACCACCACTACTCAGAATGTATTTAACAATTTTTGTTGAAGAATGTAAATTTATGATCCCCCCAGTACATACACTTAATCTAGTATGTTGCTTAGTAGTGTTCCAAAAAGAAAAAAAATGTCAATATTCTGCTGGTGCTTATAACAACTGAATCACAGAAGATATTTTAATCAAGACCTTTATTTTTAAATTATTATTGGAAAGACAGATTTAGAGAGAGGAAGAGACAGAGACAAAGATCTTCCATCTGCTGGTTCACTCCCCAAATAGTCGCAATGGTTAGAGCTGAGTTCAGCCAATCCAAAACCAGAAGCCAGGAGCTTCGCTTCTTCCAGGTTTCCAAATTGGTGCAAAGTTTCAAGGCTTTGGGACATCCCACGCTGCTTTTCCAGGACATAAGCAGGGAGCTGGATGAGAAGTGGAGCAGCCCAGACACAAACCAGAGTCCATAGGGATCCCAGCACTGGGAGGAGCAAGATGAGGCAATTGAGCCAACATGCTGGCCCGAGACCTTTCTAATAGTTCAAAAAGTTCATATAAGGCAGTCAATGAAGTAACAAAAATTAAATGCTTCTTAATTGTAGAGATATATCTATGGCACCAATAAGTCAGTTGCTCTGAAATTAAAGACTTCCAAATATGTATGTGGTATAAGAAAAATTCTAGAAATTGTTGTATTTAATAAACAACAGGATAGGCATTTGACTGAGCAGTTAAGTCACAGCTATGCCCACATCCTATATCAGAGTGCCTGTTCAAATACTGGCTCCTCCACTTCCAAACCAGCTTCGTATGACTGCAAACCTTAGCAGGCAGCTCAGTCATAGCACGCATTGTAGGTGATGGCTCAACAGATAGCCTGGACTGAGTTTCAGCCTCCTGTCTTCAAGCTAAACCTACCCTGGCTATTGTGGGCAGTGGGGGAATGAACCAACCAACTGAAGACATGTTTCTCTGCTTTTTAAACAAAATGAGAAAAATCATTTTTAAAAATAAGCAGCAATTATTCAACACTCTGAAAGTACAGCACACTGTCAAAGTTCATTTACCAGTGAAAGCTATATAACGCAGCTGACTAAAACACTGCCATACCTCTAGTTTGTTTTTCTCAACAGCAGCTTGCATGGAAGGAGAGGACACCAGAGGCTGAAGAGGAGCATCAGAGGAAGAACTCTGTGGAAGGCAGGTGAAAGGTAAGAAGAAAAGAGCAAAAAGAACAGAATCAGAATTAACAGGCACAGGAAGGAAACAGAAACCTGCGTACTTCTGAGATACAGAGCTCTTAGGAATATGCTAACAGGGTATCAAGAAGGCACTGTTTCCCTAAAATTTGTTTGAAATTTCTAAAAAGATTTAGCATTAAATATTGTTATTAAACATGGGTTTCACCAGAATATAACATTTCCAAATTTATTTAGAAAAGTATCTGAAAAACAACACAACTTCCCAGACAGTTCATTTCTGAGTAATGTTACCATTGAAACAGGAATGCTCTGAAGCATGAAGACACCTTGTCCCAAATAGCAGAACAGTTTTCACTGTTACATAAAATTTGATAAGACTAAAAAATAAAAATAGAGCTCAAACAGTAAGTTAATTACAATTTCTAATTCTTTAAAATAGAAAAAAAATGAGGAAAAAAAGAACAGATTAATATTAACAGAACAGCTGAGACGCCAACAGCCTTACTATAAAGCAGTTTTTATACCTCTGCCTCCAAGATCAGCATGCAAACACAATTTTTTCAGTGCAGTATTTGCTGGCTACTCCAAAGCCTCATGAGACAGTTATGTATACAGCACTTTTACATGCGGCAGAGGCAATTATTAAAAATGGGTTTCACCTGAAATTTTTTCTCCTATCTTCTACTCAATTTCTACATGCGCAGTTGATCACTTGAATGGAAACATTATATGCCTGCTCTCTTTACTGTAAAAATACAACTGAAATACATTTGCAAAATGTATAGATCTTTAATGCCATTAAACTGACATCTCTATATTGCTCTATCCTATCAACCCTGCCCAAGAGGAATTTTTAGGGATGGCACTGTTAAAGATTGGTCATTATGAATTGTCAAAATAACAGAGACGATGACAAGTACTCCCTCAGTTTGCTCAATAAATTAGCTGCAGAAGTAATTTCTGAACCATAACCCAAGACTATAAAGCTTTGGGAATTTTTTTTCACTGTAAACTGCTGGCACTGTTATGATTGTGCAAACTAGCCATATAACGACTACTACTGAAAATTACACACAGAAGAAAATACATACGATACAAAGAACGGTCCATCTTCATTAAAAGGTGGTTAATACTTTATCTTAAACCCTGACTTAGTTGATTTACACTACAGCATATTTGTTTGCTAGAAATTTTTAACTGCTAATTTATGTAGAAAGTAAAGAATTAAAAAGCTACAAAATCACTTCAGCAGATGACAATCTAATCAGGATATTAATGTGCCAACTCTGTAAAGGCAGAACATAAAATATAAATGTGAAATAAAAGCATTAAGTATGTCAAGTATTGCTAAACAGGTAATATAATTCATTATAAAGTGCTTGTTCGTCTTTTGGAAAGAAAATATGAGCACTTTCAAAATACAAAAGGACCATAAAATTTTATTCAATACCAGTAGTTTAATTTACATTTTAGTATAAAATATACAAGAACTTTAATATGTTCCAGCTGAGAAAGGAAACAGTAATTTGTTCAGCTTGAAAGACAACTAAAAAGTCAACAGATCAACAAATGAATAGATGACAAACTATGGTATGCCTACATAATAAAATACTACTTGCAAACAAAAATACAAACATGTCTTGACAATAGGATGCTAGACTCTGTACCACTGTTTATACCTACAATGTGATGATGCACACAGAATAATGCTGGCCCTGTGACTGTTGCCGAAGGACTATACTATTGTAATAATATAGGGGGAAAGTGGTGGGAGAGGGTACATGGAGCGGATCAAGGGGGAAGTCCCTGAGCCAATGGAACTATAGCATGAAAAATAAAAATTGCAAAAAACATAAAAACAGGTACACACAAAAATGGAGACAACATTTTCAACGCATTATAAAGGAAAACAGACACAAAAGAGTGCACACACAGTACATGACACCATTTATATGGGACTCTAAAAACAAAACACAACAAGGATAAAAAGGAAATGAGTGGTTTCCTGGGCAGAAGTGGAAGGTGATTAGGAAGGGACCCTTTTGGAGTGCCACAAAGGCTTTACATCTTGGTTGCAGTGACAGTGGTTACACAGGGAAATGTACTTGCTGAAATTCACTGATGTGTTCTGTAAAATGCTTGCCTTTTATTGTATGTTACATTCCAAATTTACTTTTAAAAATTCATTTTTAAAAAGTCACTGAGTGGGTAAGATGCATGGTGAGCAAAATGAAGAAAAATTAATATACTGACAATTGAAAGTAAGGCTCAATAAAATACAGAGATATAAGAAAAGGAAAATAAGAACAAGGTGTAGGCAAAAAAAAAAAAAACAAACAAACACCAAGGCCTACCAAGTCTTCTTTTAAAAGAAAGCACCAATACTCATCCTAGTTTAGTTCCTATGACTAGTCTCTTCCCAGTCTTACTCTTTTCCAAATCCCTTCTCAATATAAAGTCATTTTCAAATACAAATCTTATTACCACATATTCCTGCTTAGAGGCCTTAAATAGGGCCCAGCGGCGTGGCCTAGCGGCTAAAGTCCTCGCCTTGAACGTGCCGGGATCCCATGTAGGTACCGGTTCTAATCCCGGCAGCTCCACCATCCAGCTCCCTGCTTGTGGCCTGGGAAAGCAGTTGAGGACAGCCAAAACTCTTGGGACTCTGCACCCACGTGGGAGACCTGAAAGAAGTTCCTGGATCCTGGCTTCGGATCGGCATACCTCCTTTCTGTGTATCTGACTTTCCAATAAAAATAAAATAAATCTTAAAAAAAAAAAAGAAGCCTTAAATAGTTTACACACATGTATTGTATAAAGACAGAGTCCAAATTCACTAACCAGGCCACAACTGCTATCTACTTTATTTTCCTAGAGTTCCTTGCCCTGGCTATCCTTCACTATTTAGCCACAATACTTTAAAAAAAAATTGTGGGAAAATTGAATTAAAATATTTTCATCATAATTTATGTTTCATGGTATGTCTTCAGATAAAAAAATTATGGCGCATATTATGGTGGCATAACAGGCTAATAATCCTCTCCTCCTGCTGGCACCAGCGTCCCAAATGGGCACTCCACCTCCAATCCTGCTTTCTTCCTGTAGCCTGGAAAAGCAGTAGAGGATGGCTCAAGTGCTTGGAACCCTACACCCATGTGGGAGACCTGGAAGAAGCTCCTGGCTCCTGGCTCCTAGCTTCACATCAGCTCAGCTCCAGGTGTTGAGTTTATTTCAGGAGTGAACCAGTGCATGGAGTATCTGTCTCTGACTTTCCAAATAGAAAAAAAAAAAGACGAAGAAGAGGAATAAATTCTATAAAAAGATAGTACAAAATATCTGAAAACAGATGAAATTAATAAGACCAAAGACATCGTCACTTAAACTCATCATTAGGAGAATTAAGATTTTGATAAGATAAACACAACCACCAAGTAAGGAGAAACACATAATCTTAACACATTAAATTTTTGGCTAAGTCAAGAAGAAGCAAGAATTCTGGAAAACTTTCAAAATAACTTAAGTCTTCTAATAAAGCCAGCTCAAGGCCCCTTGCAGGGTAACACATTTATGATCTGTAGCAAAAGTCACTAGAGAGTACACAGATAGAAGCTGAAGGACTGAAATGAAGAGGGATTAATGAACCAGCAATCAGTCCAAGCTTTACCAGCATTCTAAAATCATACAATTAAGCTTTCTTTATTAATCACCTACTCGCTTACAGTGATTTGTTATCACTACTACCTTCCCTCTTCAGTTGTGTGCTAGGTACTTGACTAACAATACAGCATGTTGTATCTTATTTGCATTTTACAATATTATGTAATGTATACCCTGGGATCATCCCTGTTCTATAGAAAAACAAATTGTAATGAAAAATAGAGACAAACAAAACCAAACAGTAACTAAGCTCTTCCACATCAAAGCTAATTCAACACACAAAAAAAGAAAAGAGGTAAGAGGAGAGACAAACTAGTGAGGAAAAAGAGCAAATAAAGTGAGTTTAGTCTCAGCTACTTGGGAGCTCCCTTCATGACTGTGCTTCTTGTTGTGGTTCATACTGATTGGGGATGGGGGCCTAGGAATGCAGCTCAATTGCTCAATTGTCTAATCCTCTGCTTTTAAGTCCCATATGGGGCATCAGTTCATATCCTGGATATTCCATTTCCCATCCAGCTCCTTGCTTATGGCCTGAAAAAGCAGCAGAGCAAGGCCCAGGTGTTTGGGCTTCTGCAATAAATCCCTAGGAATGTTGGAAGTTCCACCCAATCCCATGCTCTTTAAGATGCATTTTGGTGAGGCCTAATTCACAAATTAATAACCTGGAGGCAGGCATTTAGCCTAGTGGTTAAAATGCTCACATCTTGTATTATTAGAATGCCTTGATTCAATACCTACCTCTCACCCTTGGCTCCAGCTTCCTGTTAATGGCAGACCTGGGAAGATGATAGCTCAAGTGAGCTTCTGCCGCCCACATGGCAGATCTTGACTGAGTTCTCCCTACTAGCTTCATCCTGGGCCCAGATCAAGCATTCCATGTATTTGGGGAGTAAAACAGTGAATGGGAGCTCCCTCTGCCATCTTAGACGCTCAGTCTCTTAAATAAAAGACAAAATCAAAAATAGCCCAGGATGCAGCAGGACAATATTTTACAAAAACAACAAAAAATTCTGTGTTCCGTGGCTGCTAACTGTTCTGTGCTTGTTTACTGCTTTGTATTCTGTAATAGCATTTGACACGTTCATTTTACAGAGGGCAGAAAGTCAGTCAAGATCAAAAACTATTGTTTTACACAGAGAAAGGTCTACCTTTACATTCTTCCTGTAATGCCCTTACTGAAAATTTAAAGAAAAAAAAAAAAGCAGCAACATATACTGCTTAGAACACAAAAAAACATAATCTGAACCAGGAGGAGACTACATTATGAAACTCAAATCAAAAAACAAAAAAGCCACAGTAATTTAAGATCATTTCATAGGTAATGATCACATGAATCTTAACAGTCACTCAAGATGTCTCTATCAGAGTACAGTCAGCTTTCAAACTATCTGCCACAAGTAACCTAATAGTCCTTAAATATCACAGATTTAACATCCTTACATCTTACCTCACATTGTTCTTATTTTTAAAATCTGACCTTACCTCCACTATGATAAATGTCTCTGAAAGCAAGGGTCAAATTCTCTTTGCTATAGTACTTAAAAATACGAGCATGTTTTCAAAGCTTATTTGAATGTATGCTTAATCTGTCACTGAAGACAAATACAAATATCTAATGCAACTCTCATTATAATTACATTACATGCATAGTAACTATCATACAGAGGAAAAATAATTCAAACTTTCCTACAGCATAAATTGGTTTTCTTCAATCATAATTTTGCTTAGAAAGGAATAAATAGAATATATTGTCCCTTAGGTTAAATGTGATTTTTGTGGGTTTTTCCAAATTTTATTTCATTAGTAACATAAGCTCAATAGTATACTATCTTTGCCTTGAAATTTTTACTATCAAGCCTATAAAAACAGGGGAAATTACAGAATACCTGTATAAACATTAACAATGTCCATCAAATACTAATACTGTCATGTTCCCACTCCAAAAATACACATACATACACACAACACCACAGCTGCCAGAATTCACTGAATCAGCTGAAAAACAGTTACACAGATCGTGACATTTAACATTTCAATATTTTATTCTATCACATCAAGAATGAAGAAATCCTCTTCAATTAACATACTATTGCCACATCTCCGGGAGGAAAAAAAAACAAGTACCACAATAACAGCTGTCAAAGATAACATTATTTTCCTGTATATTACCAGATAAAAATAATTTTCAAATTGTTGCCAAGGAGAAAAAAAAAATCTATAATACAAATAAAACAAAAAGCAACAGAACATTTAACATTTTAAAGAGAATATAAAGTATCAAATGTTTTAAAAGAAAATATGCTACTTATATTTTAAATTAGTCCTGCCCCCTCCATAATGCTTACACTAACCTTAAATTTGTGGATATTTTAAAACATAATGCTCAACATTCAATTTTTATAAATTGTTCAGATTTCACCTTGTGTCCTGATAAATACAGCATAATTACACCAGGGACCTCTCCATTCCAAAATACATACTAAGCATAAATAAACCTTTCTGAAGAAAACTTTTTCTGTTCAAAAACGATACATTAAAATAGTATTAGTTCTGTACTCTGTTGTGATGCCTGCAGAGGATACTTGGTACCACAACAGAGGAAAGAAGACAGAACAAATCAATTAACTACCTCAGCCATATATATGTTGGCAGTGAAAAACTGGGCAAATGGAGACTCTAAGATGGACTATGTTAATCAGTAGATTCTGCAGCAACCTCATCATGCCTGGAATGGCGAGACTGGCAGCAATTCACAACTGCTGAACTATCAAAACCACTTGAGCAAGACCCTTGGAGCATGCCCCACATTAGGGACCTGGAATGGGTGGGAGACTGGGTGGGGCTTATCCCTTTGTCTCCCCCTTTACCCCATATACAGGAAAAAAAAAAACAATGTGGAAATAATCGTCTTACCCACTTTCCCATGCCCCTTGAACCTTTGTGCCCTAATTAACTATGTAAACATTGTAAAAAAAAAATGGAGGAAAAAAAAGTATTATTTTGTTGGGATTTGATAGAATGTTTAGAATACTGCTTTTCCAAATAAGCTAGAAATAAAACTGAGTTCGTATGCAAAATGAGATGAAACTGTTGTCTTCTAAACTGCCTGAGAAATGATTTTAATCAGAAGACTTACAGCTTGATTATTAATATAGGAATCAAAGACCAAAAAACAATTTCAAAAATCAAGGCAATTAACCTTAAACTACAACTAACTTGTATTGGAACATTTAATCAGGAAAAAAAGATGCTAATTTATTTATTACATTAAGTCCTCAACTAAAATGCATGATAATAACCAATCAAAATACCATGTTTTAATACATGTAGGCTGTTTCTTATTTCTGTAAATTCACCAAAGCTTTCAGGGAAAAGGTATAAACCTGTTTTCTTTTTTATTTCCAAAATCCAGCAAACTAATCTCTTTTCACAGTTGGAAGCTTTATCTTTTTTCACATTTTATAAAGTTAATAAATGCCACATTTGCAATTATTAAGACTTAGAATGTGCCTCTCTATGAATTGGAAGTTCTGCTTCTCAACGACTCAAATTTACATGACTGAAGACTTTCTAGTATTCAAATATTTAAAATATATAATTAATAATTTTGTAGCAACAAATTTGGATATATTACATGCTAAAAGTTTGAAATAGAGCCAACAAACGTCAGTTGGAGGGAGATGAGGATTTTTACTTACATTTGTAACAGCTATAGCATTTTTATCGTAGTATTTCTTCTTCTCATATTTATCTCTGATGAAAAACTCCACCGCTCTGAAAACAAATAACTTAAGGAAAAGCATGGTTGTGATGACAATGGACAATGGACAAAGCCTGGACTTCAAGTTAAAATTGCCTGTTCCTCAACTTATACTTCACTTAGCATTACGTCTTCAACTAAATCCTGCAACCCATTCGTTCTCCCAAAGTCTACCATCTCCTCTTCTGCTTTATTAAATCTTAACTCTACTATTAATACCAATCCTATCACCAAACTCTAACTTTAATATCATACTGAAAACCCAGAATGAACTTGAACACGTGTGCAGTAACCACAACGCAGAAGGCTCTGCTTGCTCTATGTTATACATATGTTGTTTCCTCTAATTCCACTGACAAAACACTGAAGGAAATATTTAATTATTTTCACTTCACAAAGAATCAGAAGAATTAAGCAATTATTTAACCAGTGTCTCAATAATTAAATCACTCTACTCCATACTATATATAGTAGATAATATATGCACACTGTATAGATTAATAGTAGATACTACAATATATATTATAATTACTGTATAATTATACATAATATATAGATACATACTATGTATTGTCTTCTATAATTATATAACTATCTACTATATTCATGCTGTTTCTTGCTGTATCATATAGTATTCATTGTGCATTCAAATAGGGGCCAGTTTTTTCTTCACAAAGCTGAAGTCAAGAAGCTAAAACTAAGGTTTCTGCTTAGGACAAACATTTTCAAAAATTGTTATTAGAAGGAAGCAACTTTTAAAAATTGCATAAGGCAAAAACTGGTGTCTTTGTTACAACTGTTTTAAAACAATGGAATAAAATACACTAGTGGAACAAAGTGACTTGCCAGGACTCTCCTAATTATTAACATAAAACATTACTTCCAAAAAAAATTGCATTCCGTAAAGTGAATTTTTTTTTAAGTCCATGGGAGTCACCCAAAGGAAAATTAATCTAGTGAGCATGGCAAGTCCTTGCTGGCTTTCAGTTTCTATCTTCAGTTTCTAATAATTCTTGATTGATTTGAAAGTCAATAAAACGGATGAGAAGACACAAGAAAGGTCAAGAGATTTTCCCTCCATTACTTCATTCCCTAGCTGGAAAATACAGTCAGGTCTGTACCATTCAGGAAGCTCTATCCTGGTCTCTCAAACTACAGAGACCAAAGTATTTGGGCCACCTTCAGCTGAAGTGGCAGCAGAACAGCTGGGGCTTGAAACAGCACTCAGTATTGAAGCCAGCCAATGAGTAACCCAGTTCTTGCATGCCTCTTAAGAGCAAGAACGTCCTCTCTTATTTTCATATAAAATCCACATGCAACTCAATTTCTCATTGTTACCTTGACCTTAAAAGACTACAGTATATAGTCCCAGATGTTCAATATTCAGCTTTGCCTACATGTTTCCTAAACAACCACAGAAAATCAATCAATGAATTAGAAAAGCTGCATTCCAACTAAATTTAACTTACAAAAACATTGGGCTAGCAGGCCAATAATCAGTGATTCCTGGACTGTATTTAATGTCAAAGAATAGCCAAGACAAATTTAGACAGGGACACATTAACGTATTAACAGTCACTACAGACAATGTATTGGGTTTTCTAAGGAAATCTTGACCATATTTTTTACATTTTTTATTATTTTTATAATTAGTATCATTTTATGATACAGTTCCATAGGCTCCTGGTATTTTCCTTATTCCAGCCCCAATTCCCCGCCTCCAGTTCCTCTATACTGTTCATCATCGCAGGCATGGACAATACCAGCATCCTACTGTCAAAATAAAGTTAAGTTTCATTGTAAGTCCATCTTTGGAAGTAGAAATGCATACTACATTGTATCCTCACATCTGGATATGTTAGTCTCCATTTCACAGCTACTGTACATCCCCTTAAATGAAAAGTCACAAAACAAAATCACTATCAGGAAGAAAAAAGAAATTAACAACACCATGAAGTTAAATAACACGCTACTAGATGACTAACGTGTAGCTGAAGAAATGAAAATTAAGAATCTTCTTGCAAAATATGATGCTATTGTATGACCTTTGAGTCACTGAAGATTTCAATCAGAAGAAAGTGTTTTGAAGAGATGAAACCAACAGAAAACAACACTACCCATGCGATGCAGTTTCCGCTAATCTTTGTTGGTAAAATATGTTTCTTCTAGACAATAAACAGATGGGTTTTGTTTTTTAATCCAGTGTACTAATCTATCACGTTTGATTGAACTTAAGCCATTTACATTCAGAGTTTAAAATACATGGGTGGTACTTTGGTCCTGTCATTTTAGGAATGGGTTGTTCATTGGTTTAGTCTTCTGTTGTCATTTTACTGGGATGTTCTTCCCGTTTACCTTTGGATTTGGTAGGTGCTATTCCTCTTCTCTGTCAAGAGAACATCTTGAAGTATCATTTGTGGGGCAGCTTTGGAAGAGGCAAATTCTTTTAACTTTTGACTTTACTGGGGAAGAATTTTATTTCATTTTCAAAGACAAAAGAAAGCTTTGCTGGATATGTTATCCTAGGCCGACAATATTTTTCTTTTAGAATCTGGAATATGTCACTCCATTCTCTTCTGGCCTGTAGAGTTTCCTGTGAGAGATCCCCTGTGAGTTTAATTGGCATTCCTTTATATGTCAATTGATTTTTTTGACATGCACATTTCAGGATCTTTTTCTTATGTTTTGTTGAAAAGCGCTTGATGCTCATGTGTCTTGGTGAAGATGGCTTTTGATCAAGCCTGTTGGGGGTTCTGTGCCCCTCCTGGATCTTGTTTCCCAATTCTTTCTCCAGATTAGGGAAATTTTCCTTTATTATTTCATTAAATACATTTGCAAACTCAGCTTCTCTTTCTGCACCTTCTGGGACTCCCGTAACTCTGATATTTGGCCTTTTAATAGTGTCTTTCAATTCTTGAATACTTTTTTTGGCCTGTTCCAGCTCTGCTTCCAGCTTTTTGTTTTTTTCTCCCTGATGACAGGAAATACCTTCCAATTCTGAGATTCTTTCTTCTGCTTGCTTCATTCTGTTTTGGACACTTTCCACTGTACTTTTAATTTGCTCTACTGTGTTCTTAATTTCTGATATATCAGCCTTGACTTGCTTTATTGCTGCTGCTGCTTGTGTAAAACATTCCTTAAATTCTTTGAACTCTTGTATGTGCTCTCATTGTTGACCAGAACCTTTAAAATGAGTCTTATGGATTCTGTGTCCCCCATTTTCTCGATGTCTTCTTCAGTTAACTCTGAGGTTGGCATAGGGTTTTGCTGCTTCGCAGGGAAGTCTTCAGTAATATTCATTGTGCCTTTGTCTCTTCTTTTGCTCTTGGTCATTGCACTTTTGGTTAGCAGAATCTTCTCCTTGAGGCAGGTTTCTAAGCTATGTCACCCACAGGTCTACAGTTTGATTTTACTAATTGTAGTTGGTACACAACTCTTTGCTCGCAGCCAACTGTGCCACTCCCTCCAGCGAGTTCCAGGTCTGGGTTCTTATGTTAGATTTCCATAAAGAACTCTGTAGCCCCAACTCCTGGATCACCTCTCCACCTCCTGTGATACCGTGCTGAGGCTGCACCATTGTCTCTGCAAACTTTCTCCCACTTCCAGCTGGAGCAAGTCCCAGGACTAGGGAGACACAAGGTGTCCTATAAAGCCAGATTGTTGGTGTTGTTGATCTTGCCGGAACCTATTGGACGTTAGGTCTGGGTGCCACATGGACCTATTTTGACCCGTATGATGTCACAGTCGGTATTATTTTCCTACGGGACCAGGGCTATCCACAGAACTCAATGAGTCCTCGCGAGCTCAGCATATGCACAGTTCACTGTTGTTCCCTGCAGTCCTAAAGCTTTTGCCACAGTGAACAAAACGGCACCTGACGTGCCCCTACTAGAATTCTTGATCTGCTGGCCATCAGGTCTGAGGGCTACCCAGACCTGTCTTGGGTGGAACCTGTAGAATGTCACATTGCTGCAGTTCACTGAGTCAGAAATGATTTCACTCCCAGCTCAGCGTATGCTCAGTCCTTTCCCTTGCCATTGCCTGCTTACGCAGAATGGCGTCCAATGCAGCCCTAGGGGGCTGACTGGGCTGTGAAATCCACCCTGTTCTTGCACTGCCCATTTGGGATCTGCTGCTCCGTCTCTGCTCCTGGTCAAATCAAACGGACCAGCAGGACGGACAGTTCTTTGTCTGGATTCACCTTCCAAACTCCCGAAAGTCCCTTCCCACCTGGTTGCTGGTGGAGTTTCAGCTGCTGGTGCAGTTCAGATCGTCGTTAGCTGAATGCCACTGGAATATCAGTCACTGAAACACCACACCGTTGTTTCTGCTGCTTTCCTGTATCTGTTAGTCTCCAGGTGCCCCTCTGCTGTTGTTCTGTCCTCTCATATTTCCAGGAATGTGTCCTCTGTGCTTCATCCTGATTGTTTTTCTGTCCATTTAAATGTGTCGTTACCCTATTCCCCCATCTTGATTCTCTCCAAAATCTTGACCATACTTCTATCTCCTACATTGAATCCAGTATCTAATTTCTCAAAACAAAATAGTCTCCAATATACATCTTATTTCTGGTCCCAGCAGAACTTACTGTTTAACTGGTAGTACTGGGACTATGAAACTAGTTATTCCATGGAACCCATATCTACTTAGGAAATGGTGGTAACCCATGACAAGTTTGTCCAGAGTTTTGGGAATAACACACTCAAAGTGCTTAGTACAGTAACTGACAAATGGCAAGCGTTAAATAAACAAAGACAGTTCTAGTTATTATATAACTTAACACTGTTTATTACTTACAATATGGGAATAATACCAGTAACACATCTTACAGGGTAACTGTCATATATATGGAGAATTAAGAACACTGCAAGGTAAATAATGAAGGTTATTTAACTTTTTACTCTTATTACTAATATAAAGCTATTCTGATAGGCAAACCTTCTAAAACAGAGAGATCATGGCAGGGAGAAGGTATAACTACTGTTAAGCAACTGCTCCTGGAATAAAATGCCATGCATATTATTAAGTTTGCACAGATGAATAGATGAGAAACAAAAGAATCAGACTGGCAAATAAAGATAAATATTTTTCAGTCTTCAAATACCATCTGAGATGAAAATACTGTTACAATGATGCAAATTGATGATACTTCAAAAAATTATAGGGCCCGGTACAGCAGCCTAGTGGCTGAAGTCCTCGCCTTGCATATGCCAGGATTCCAGATCATCGCAACTTCAAATCCTGGCTGCTCCACTTCCCATCTAGCTCCCTGTTTGTGAGGGCAGTCCAGAATGGCCCAAAGGCTGTGGACCCTGTACCTGCATGGGACATGTGCAAGAAACTCCCAGCTTCAGACCAGCTCAACTCAGGCCGTTGCGGCAACAAGAGGATTGAACCAGTGGAAAAAAGATCCTCCTCTGTCCTATCTGTAGATTTGCTTTTTTCAATAAATTAATAAATCTTTAAAAATGAGAAACAGCAAGCACCAACGTAAGGAAAATATGATTGTACTTAACTTTGAAATTTACACACAGTAGTTTCATAATACGCAGTTCTCTATTAACTTCCTGAAGACTTCCGGTATTGTACGTAGTTGATTTGGAATTTAGTAATTAGACATCAATACATCTCAGATTCTTTCCCATGCCTATAGCTACAAAACACTAACTAGAATGCCAATTGACTCCACTGCCAAAACTAATTACTGGTACCCAACAGGCCCAGAAAAATTTTAATTACATGCTCTTTCTTTTAACATGTGTTTATATTTGAAGATTCTCTTCCCTTTCTTAAAAGATATCATTTCAGAGACAATTAAATTAATTATCTACTTTCAAATCCCAAAACCCCTCCAGTTCTAGACACATACCACTGACAGCAGCAAACTCTGAAAGGCTCAATGAAAGAGAACTGGTGATTGGCTTTGGTGTACAACAGATCACACGGACGTGAAGTAATTAAATTTTTCAGACAAAATATCTAATACTGAAAAGCTTAATGTAAAGCGTTATCATTTGTCATGCATTAACAAATGCAGTCTATCATTAACCACATCCACAGGAAGAGCTACACTTTTCACAGCAGCCTTTGTGTAATTTTTGTAAGTGCTAACGCTTTATACTTTTGGGGATGCAATGAAACCCCATATTTTTAACCCAGGTTGGTTCTACTCACTCCTAAGGATAAGACAATATTATGCCAGGGTCCGTGCAGTAGGTGTGAATGACACAAAGGTGTGAAGAGAACAGCTCCCTGCATGGCAGGGCCCAGGGAGCTTCCAGCTGTTTGGCAGGGCCCGGCGGATTTCTCTCTGACCACCTTGATGCAGTCTCACCACCCTTTTGCATGGACACTCAAGCACCCCACTAAGAATCCTGTAATCTATTGAGGCATTGTTTGTCCCTGTGAGATGGCTTTGGCAAATAATATCAGCTTGAGAGTTAATGTTACTGATAATGTCTTGGTGAGTGAGCCTTTAACTGCACACAGGAGTACAATCAAGCCCATGCTGTTTCCAGACACCTTATTGTGTACCTACTCTTTGCCATAAAATCTGGCCTGGACATTTAAACATGCTTTCTGGGAAATGGCTTGATAAGAATTTTACAAACTAATGGAAATGATGGGAGTATGGGTTAAAACTGCCATGACAAAAAATATAGCTACTGGGACCCTAAAAGCTATCTTGTTACTGGGACCCTAAAGGCTATCGTGTTACTGGGACCCTAAAGACTATCCTGCTAAAGCAAAAAATATAGTTACTGTGACCTTAAGGGTTAGCCTGTCCTTGCAACTCTTTAGAACATAGAAACTGTAGTTGCTTTAGCTGCTTTCATAATTTCTAACTAGAGGAAATATAGGCTGATTTCACTAACATCACAAAGATATACTTTTGATTATTGTTTGATCACTTATGAGGTTGTAGAACCTGCAGTTGTAGAGGAACTTAATTTTTGAAACCTTTTGTCTCAGATCTTTGTTTTTTTCTCTTTGGATGTATTCCTCACATTAAGTGATGGTTAAGTTGTAGAATAAGAATTGTAGCAAGAGTGTATTACTGAATAAGATGTGTTGCCTACTGAGAAATTCTTGGCTGCAATGTTGGAATGGATAATGCCCTGCCTTAAGGTGAAACAATTTGTAGAATTATCTTTGGAAACACTCACTTGTCCATTGTAGAACTGAAACTTATATGGAGTAAACTTGGCTCATTGCTAATTACAATTCTTTCCGCCATTATAACTCTTGCTTTGCTTGTTCAGTTAACAAACTGTGTGAGCTTGCTGACCTAATGGCCTTTAGTGCCAATGGCCCGTAATCCCCATAGACCAAGACTCCGGACTTACTAACCCATACATAATTCAAGGTAGGGGCCTGGTTGTCACAGGTGGCGCCTAGGTTAGAGCCCAGACCTGAGGAGAGTGGATGAAGACTGGCAAACCAAGATAAGCAAGGAATGCGGAATCCTTCCTCAATCATTTCTCAAGAAGTTGTAAATTGTGCCCCCCTGAAGCTATGTCAAAATGCCCCTAAAAGAAAACTTTGTACTGCTTCTGTATAAATAAAGCAGACAGCTTTCTCGCAATGTCCACAATGATCAAGGAATCCTAGTGGTCCGTCTCTCTTTTCTTTCTCTCTTCTTCTTTCTACGCCTATCTCACGCACCCTTCTCGAGCTCCGAACTCTCGGCTGGAGCTGGACTCCGGCAATATTACACCCATAAAAGTGCATAAACGTTAGACTTTTCAGAGCAAGGAGTTTTAGAATAATCAACAGGTGGGCAGTTAGGAGGGTGGTTGAGTGAGTGGAAGGGACAAAAGAAGGATACTAGTTTTATTACTAGCCTTCCTTAAAAAACATCCAAATGACATTCTTAAAAAAAGCAATGATGGAAGTGTTATGATAATTTAAAAAAGAATTATTATAATGATTAGAAAAAAATTTTAAGGCTACAGTCTAATATGAAAATATGGAGGATGGGCTCATGGTCCAAGAGCTGTACTTGTACCTTCTATTTATATTCAAACTGTTTCCAGCAACCATTAGATTATCTTTTTGGAACAACAAAAGATTAACACCTCATATAAATATGGCTATAATTTGTAAATGCTTTGAAAGCTGTACTGTTTAGTTGGGAAAAAAAATCAATAAGCATGCTTGAGCCAAGAATAAAAAACAGATAATAGAGAAGCCAAACATGAACCCCAATAGTTACTCGGAGTTGAAATTTTCACCTAGAGCTTCATCTAGATGAACCGAGACACACACTGTAAGTCCATCTGTTATTAAAGGCTGCCAAAATGCAAATGCAGCAAAAATAATTTCAAGCAAACTACCATCACAAAATAATATTCAAGAACCCTTACTCAGGAGGGAATGTCAGGAATTTTGAAAAGTTTCTTAAAAATTCTGTGCACGCCACCTACCCTCCACTCTATCACCTCCCTAAAAAAGAAAATATGCTTATGTCATGTGGCTATTTTGATAATACTTAAAATTCAAAGAGCAGTGCTTAGCAAAAGGAAAACTCATATCTGCAAAAAACAAAAAAAATCATTTGTAGCTATTACTGCCAGTATTACATCCTTACTATATCAAAGGTCAAGGATTTATAGATACCAGATACAAATCAATTTACTATAAAAATCTCATCTTTCCTGAAAACTCTGGATAAGAACAAATATTTTTTTTCTTTATTAATTTCATTGCATTATGCGACACATTTTTTTATGCACTGGGATTCCCCCCACCCCTCCCCAAACCCTCCCCCACCCCACGGTGGATTGCTCCACCTTGTTGCATTTCCATAGTTCAAATTCAGTTGAGATTCTTTCATTGGAGGTTTTGACCAATAATAAGGTCCAGCATCTTATTGTCCTGGTAAGTTCAATGGCTTCTTGGTGAGACCATCTCTGGTCTGAAGGTAGAAGCAGCAGAGTATCATCCCAATCAGGTAAAAAACCCAACATAATATTTACAACCATTTACAACATTATGGCATTAATTGACATGGTATTGATTAACTATTATGTTACTAGGGAAATGCAGGTTCTCAACCACAACCTGTGACTTCTTCATAGACATTTCAATTTTGGTTTATATTCAACCATGTTCTATATAGCTTAAAATGGCTATAGATTGCTATTCAGCTGTCTCTTGTCTATTTTAATGTTAGTATTTAGCATTTTATAGCACTGAAGCATGATTTTGCTGAACCTGGTTGTTTTTCGGGTAGTCTAACTCTATAACTTTAACAGGACATATGTCAACAGTTTAGGTGAACGTTTTTTGGGAAGGGTGTGCAGAGAAATCTTTATCACCCCAGAGAGGAGTAACTGGTGGAGCACAGGACATGCCCAGCTAAGTTTTTATACCAACTGGTCTGCGTGAGCCACGGACGCTGATCCACAGTGTCTAAGGCTAAGGTTGTGACAGGTGAAGGGCTAGGCCAAGCTGAGTCAGAGCAACCACAGGTAGGCAGATCACTGGCTGGGAACAGGCTGCGGTTGAGGGGCTAAGGGAACACTGTAGCTGGGTGGAGGTTCCCACCAAGGGGCACATGAGCTAGAAAGGGGCTGCGTCTAGTCAGGATACAGTTGTCTCCTACTGCTTTGAGGATTAAGCAGGTGAAGCGCTTAGCATGATGCCTTGCACAAAGTCAGCACTCAGTAAGAACTAGGTGTGAAGAAACAAATATTTTTAAATATAAATCTTCCTTTTACAAAATTCATCACAAAACGGATAATTACCTAAGAAGTTGAATGCCTATTAATTTACACAAAACGATACATAGAAGAATTCAATATACAGAAATACATACAAGCTATATATCACCCTTCCCTGCTTTCTTTCAGGTTTAAATGTGAAAACAACAAGGATTCACAATTATCAACCAGATTTGAAAACTTTTTTTTAATTGAAGGTACTGTATAAAAAATAAAACCAAAACTATAGGAACCTCAAATAAATAAACTGCCCCACAATATTCAAGAGAAGCCAAAACCAAAAAATCTGGTTCAAACCCTTTACACATACACAAAAACTTCCAGAAAAGGAAGATCCTTCAATTTGAGCCATCTTACCTATTAAATCAGGTTTGTGATTGGGAGCAAAAAGGGAGTGAATTAAAACAACCAGTATCCTATATGGGCACCACTTTCAGTCCGCACCGTTTCATGTCCAATCTAGCTCCCTGCTAACATGTCTGGAAACAACAGCAGCGGATGACCAAGCACAGTCCACTCTGGCTTTTGCAGCCACGTGGGCAGCAAACCAATCAGTGAGTCAAAGATCTCTGTTAGTCTCTGTATAACTCTGCCTTTGTTAGGAAAAAAAAAATCATCTTTAACATTTCTTTTTTTTTTTTATTAATTATTTTGCATTATGTGACAGTTTCATAGGCTCTGGGAATCCCTCCACCCCTCCATGCCCCTCCCCCCTGGTGGATTCCTCCACCTTGATGTAGTATTACAGTTCAAATTCAATCAAGATTCTTTCCTTGCAAACATATACCAAGCATAGAGTCCAGCTACTTATTGTCCAGATGGGTTGAACAGTTTCTTGGGGAGGCCATTTCTGGTCCGAAGTTAGAGCTGGTAGAATATCATCCCAGTCAATTAAGAGTCCCAATATAACATCAACAGCAATTTGCAATATTATGGAATTGACATGGTTTTGAGTAACCAGTATTTTAACATTTCTTTTTAAAATACATTTGTTTATTTTAAAGGCAGAGTGCCAGAGGGAAGGAGAGAGAGTTCTTCCATCCACTGGTTCACTCTCCAAATAGTTACAAGGGCTGAGATGGGCCAGGTCCTTCCTTCAGGTCTCCCATATGGGTGTAAGGGCCCTAAGATATGGAACTCCCTCAGCTGCTTTTCCATCCACATTAATAGGGAACTGGACCAGAGGAAGAGCAGCTGGGGCTCAAACCAGCAACCATATGGGATACAGATGTTGCAAGCCGTGGTTTAAGCCATTAGTCAAAACACTGGCCCTAATTAATATATCTTTTTTTATAAAAAGAAAAAAAAAGCCTTCTATAAATTTTTTTCTAGTCCCACCTGCAGCTGTCTTGACAGAACCAGAATAATGATTTTACAGACTTTGTACAGCTGATGGGTGGGTGCTCTGCAACCCTGAGCTAAAACACTGTTTTATTTGCCCAATTCCATCTCCTTTTACCAGGCTCCAGTCTTCATTTTTACAGAAAAAGTAAATAGTATTGCCAAGATTTTTAATAAAAACTGAAAAAAAATTTTTTTAAATCATTGCCCTAAGCAAACAATTTCACCACTAAAATTTATTCTGCCTTCAGAATATGTGAGTCTGCAATCTGCATTTCCTTTTTTTAGAGTCCAGACTCATGTTTCTAGCTACCAAATAGGTAACTATACATTCAATAAACATCTCAGTCATCACAAGGTAACGCAACAGGCACATTATCTCACCATTTTCCTTAAGCTTCATCTGGTAATGAATTCCTTCTCTCAGTAAATGAACAAGCTTTATGGTCATGTAAACTAGAAGCTTTAGGGTCATATCTCAGTATCTTGCTCAGAATCGAAGCCAATCTCAAAAAAATCCTGCTACTCCTACTTAAACAATTTGGTTCTGTGTGTTCTCCAGTGCTATTCTAACAATTTAATTATTCATCACTGCTTGTTTGGGGGCTGCGAAGAGCATTCCACATGGTCTCCTTTACCTCTAGGATCTCCTCTCACCTCCAACTGTAGCAAAAGTCTAATGTTTCTATTCTTTACACTTCAAAATCTCTCATGCATTTTCAAACACTTCAAACACTTGAGACAACGAAATTAAAAGCCCAAACTGCTCTACATAATATGAAAACTATTCACAAAATACCTTTCTTTATGGTACCTCATATATAATCTTATCACATCAAAACCCTAAAAGGTCATATTTTCTCCCACCTACATACTTTTGCTCCATTTTTTTTATATCTGCAAATGCATCCCACACTCTTAGTCCAGGATCTTTCTATAACAGAAATAGCCTTTATACCAGATTACTCAATTTGTGAGATAATGGTGACAGAAGTCGAAACAAAAAAGGCCAACTGGAAATTACTACCTTTTTAATTACAACTTAAAATGCTTCTGTCTGAATGTAAGTATGCAATGACCTATACACCATATCTGGTAAAATTGTTAAACTATAGAAAAGAGCAATATACAATTGATTTTAGGAAGCTACATTTCATTGCCAAAATCATTATTGTCACTTTCACATACAACTCAGATGCCTATAATTAGATCATATTATTTAGAGAGCAGTGCAGTTTTGATGAATTACTTTCTTAAATATAAAGTTTCACAAATCCTACAGAATCAAATGATTTTATCATTGACAAATATGAGACACACCTTGACTAAATGCCTATGGAAAAATTTCCTATCCATTCATAAAGGCAAACACCATCGTGAAACCTATGAGGAAGATGCAATATTGACAGACAATATTAACATGAATTGTTCATTACTCATACTAAATAACTTCCCTTGAAAATAATTCAATACTTCACTGCTTCACAGAAAAAAAAATTATACAAAACTTCCAGAAACACAGAATTCCTCAATATGAGGCATCTTACATATACATTCAAGTTTGTGAGCTGGAAGCAGAAAGAAAGGGAATGAATTGAACCAACCAACAAGATTCTTACGAAAATGATTTAAAAAGACAAACCAAATCTTTCACAGTATAAAGTAATGAACAATATACTTTCAGTAGATGACAGCAATTAGGACCAGCATTATGGTGCGGAAGATTACGCTGCCACCTACAATGCCAGCATACCATATGGACTCCTATTCATGTCTGGGCTACTCCACTTCTAACCTAGCCACCTGCACATTAGTGAAACCTGCATCAAGATCCTGCCTCCTGGCTTTTACCTGGCAATTATAGCCATCTGAAGAGTAAAGCAGCTGATGGGAGATAGCTCTTTCTCTCTGTAACTCTTTCAGAGATCAGCCAAAACTGCCAGTTACACAACATTTTAGTAGTATGTACATAAAAATAATATATGTATCACACATTTACCATATTCCTATCAAAAGCCAACTAATTATAGGGCTAGAAGTTTAGCCTTAGCAGCTGGCTGGGACACCATATCCCATATCAGAGTGCCTGGGTTCCATACCAAGCTACAGTTGTTGACCACAACTTCTCATCAATGCAGATGCTGGGTGCTGGCTTAAATGACTGGAATCTTGTATACTCCTGAGCTACCTGGATTAAGATCCCGGCTTTAGCCCTAGTCAAATTAATGTTGTGGGCATCTGGCAAATGAACCAACAGAGTGGAGCATGCTCACTCACTCATTCTCTCTCTGCCTCCTAAATAAGTAAACAATTTTTTAAAAAGCCTATTACATATACCAAATGCGGCCCAGAGAAAATAATTTCTATCTTTACGGAACAATGGCAATTCTTTACAATCTCACAATGAGCTAATTCTTTACAATCTCACAAATTTTGAAGGATACTGATCTGTCTGTGGTCTTCGAAAATTCTCTGGAAGATTGGCTTCATATAGTAGTCTTGCTTTAGTATTTCCCATTTCTTGCATGCACTATAATAAAAGAAAATCAAGCATTTACATTACTATTAACATTAATAAGTAATTCCTACACACACATACATATATACAAATGCTAAGTAACATTGTTTCTAATGTATGCTATTATTGGAAATATATTTAAACCACAATTATACAATTACTCAAATTCAAAATAGAAGTTTATTTTTTAAATTAATTATATTGCATTATGTGACACAGTTTCATAGGCTCTGGGATTCCCCCCATCCCTCCCCAAACCCTCCCCCCATGGTGGATTCCTCCACCTTGTTGCATAACCACACTTCAAGTTCACTTGAGATTCTTTCATTGCAAGTATACACCAAGCATAAACTCCAGCATCTTAATGTCCAGATAAGTTCAACGGCTTATTGGGGAGACCATCTCTGGTCTGCAGGTAAAGCCAGCAGAGTATCGTCCCGATCAATTAAAAGCCCCAACATAACATCAGCAACAATTTATAACATTATTGAATTAACTGACATAGTATTGAATAACCAATATGTTGAAAAAAACGCAAGTTCTTAACCACATCCTGTGACTACTTCATTGACATTTCAATTTTACTTTATATACAACCAGCTTCTATACACCTTAAAATGGCTAGAGATTACTATTCAGCTGTCTCATGTCTATTTTCATTGTAGTATTTAGCATTTTATAGCATTGAAGCATAATTTTGCTGAGCCTGGTATCTTTACGGGTAGTCTAGACTGGCTTATAACTCTAACAAGACATATGTCAACAGTTGAGGTGCAGAACAGTTTTAGGAGGGATGTGCAGAGAAATCTTCAATAAAAACTAGTGAGGAGTAATTAATCTTGGTGTCCCACTTAGCAAGGTATAAGTGAATCAACGCTGACCATTTCCTATCTAATTCTAAGCTTTCCTTGTTGTTCTGTCTTTTCTAGATTTTTTGTTTGTTTTGAGGGGTTTTGAGGGGTTTCCGGAGCGATCCTGATGGTCACTGCCAGAGAAGGTGGGGACCCAAAGTTGGAATCAGGCAAGGAACAGAGAAAGCTCCTCTCCCTAGTCCCGAAGGAACTTTACTGTTCTGTTTCTGCAGACCGCTCAGGGCTCTTGGCTGTTGTTCAGATACCCTTGGATTCTGTGAGGAAGGATTTGGGCATCTTCCATCCCATGTGGTGGATCCAAGTGGGAGTGGATGACCTCAGAGTTCTTGGCCTCCGAAGGCACTCAATTCCCCATGGTCTCCTTGACAGTTGGGATGTAGTCCTTGGTGCTCGTACTGATAGTCCATGGTGAGGATCCGGGAGTCTAGAAGTTTATTTTTAATACTGAGTTGTTACTAAAAAAACCTAAAATAAATAGACAAACAACAAAAAGTAGAGCTTGGAATCTGACAGGAAAGAGCTGGCGTGGATTGGCTCATGCCTCGCTGGGTGTTGAAGATTTTCCTGCACACCCCTCCCCCCCAAAAAATGTTCTGCACCTTAATTGTTGACAAATGTCTTGTTAGAGTTACAAGCCAGTCCAGATTATCCTAAAATCTGCCAAGATCAACAAAATTATACTTCAACACAACAAATGGCTAAATACTACAATGAAATAGACACGAGACAGCTGAATGGTACCTTATAGCCATTTTAAGGTATATAGCAGCCGGTCCTGTATATAAACTAAAATTGAAATGTCAATGAGCTAATCACAGGCTGTGGTTAAGAACTTGCCTTTTTTTTTTTTTTAACATACTGGTTACTCAAAACCATGTCAATTCCATAATGTTGCAAATTGCTGTTGATGTTATATTGGGACTCTTAATTGACTGGGATGATATTCTACCAGCTCTAACTTCGGACCAGAAATGGCCTCCCCAAGAAACTGTTCAACCCATCTGGACAATAAGTAGCTGGACTCTATGCTTGGTATACGTTTGCAAGGAAAGAATCTTGATTGAATTTGAACTGTAATTCTACATCAAGGTGGAGGAATCCACCAGGGGGGAGGGGCATGGAGGGGTGGAGGGATTCCCAGAGCCTATGAAACTGTCACATAATGCAAAATAATTAATAAAAAAATACTGAGTTGTTGTCAAAATAAATGCATTCACAGATTTCCAAACATGTATTCTCTGTATAAAGCATACTATTTTATATTCACTACTTTCTAAAAGTTTATTCCCTGGCTGTGGAAAGTATTGTTTCTTAAATATACCACACCACTTGAACAGTGGGATCCCCATGACTAATAACACAATACCAAATTGTGTTAGTTCTCGCATTGTAAACCACTCTAGACTTCTCAAAATTCATAATCAGGGTCACAATTAAGCTAGAAAATAAAGAAATAATGCTGGCCTAGAACAGTGCAAAATTAAGTTTATTTCTTTGATGTAATTAAGTCCTTTGATACTCTAAAAGCTTTCCCCACAAAAAAAAACTTAGACTAATGATCAAATTTCACTGTTATCTCTCCCTTAAAACTTATAACATATAATCAGTGACATGAAATAGTACCACAGGATAATCAAGATGGCAGAATAGTGTAAAGACACATTTAACCAGAGAATCATTAGCCAGGGTGAAGCAAAGACAGCATATTCCAGGAAATAGAAGAGAGGCTGGCAGCAAAGTGGTACCCGGAAACTGAAGGACATGGGAAAGCAGCAGAAACAACTGTGCGGTGCTGTAATGACCAGATGCCTCAGTGGTAGTCAGTGAGCAGTGATCTGAGCTCCACAAGCAGTCAGGTGAGAACGAAAGTTCACTGGGAGTCCAGCAGGTGATCCCAGGCAAAGAACTGCCATTCCTGATCATTTGTTTGAATCCACTAGGAGCAGAGAGAGAGAGATAGACAGACCCGCAGATCCCAAAGTAGCACTGCAGGAATAGTGTGGATATCACATTCCAGACCGCTAACAGAGCCACATGAGGCACCACTCTGTACAGGGCAGCAGAGGTTTGATGGCAGCAATGAACATGCACGAAGCTGGGAGTACACTTATTGCTGGCTCAGTGCATTGCACGGATGTGGCATCCTACAGGTTCCACCTAAAATAGGTCCAGGTCTATCCCCTAGACCTAATAGCAAATCAAGCACTCCACAAGTGGCACAAGTACCATTTTGTGCAGTGTGGCAAAAGCTATGCAACCAGAGAGACAAGAGTGAGCTGCACCTGGTAACCAGAATTGCAATAACCAAGAGCAAAGGAAGAGACACAGGCACAATGAATATTACTAAAGACTCCCCTGCAAGGGAACAAAAGCCTTTGTCAACCTCAGACTTAACTAAGGAATACACCAAGAAAATGAGGGGTGGAGAATTAAGAAAACTCATTATAAAGCTTAACAACAGTGAGAATCACATATAGGAGTCCAAGGAATTTAAGGAGTATGTCAGGAATAGCAACAGTGAAACAAAATCAAGCTAAATTATTAGAAATGAAGGACACAATAGAGCAAAATAAAAATTCAGTGCAAAGTCTCCATAATAGAATGAAGGAAGCAGAAGAAAAAATTCTCAGAACTGGAAAATATTTCTTGCCACAATGGGGAAACAATCAAAAAGCTGGAAACAGAACTATATCAAGCTAAAAAAGGTATTCCAAGAATTAAGACACTATTAAAAGGCAAAATACAAGAGTTATGGGGATTCCAGAATGTACAAAAAGAAAAGCTTGGTTTAAAGATGTATTCAATGAAATAACAAAGGAAAGCATTTCTAATTTAGAGAAAGGATTGAGAAACAGAAAACAGGAGAGGCACAGAACTCCCAACCAAGAGCCATCTTCACTGAGACACACGACAATCAAGCTCTCTTCAATCATAAGGAAAAGATCCTTAAATGTACATGTGAAAAAAATCAATTGACATATAGAAAAATGGCAATTAATTTCACAGGAGACCTCTCACAGGAAACTCTACAGGCCAGAAGAGAAAAACTTATTCCAGATACTAAAAACAAAAAATTTTCAGTCCAGAATAATGTACCCAGCTAAGCTTTCCTTTGTCTTTGAAAATGAAATAAAATTCTTCCACAGTAAAGAAAAATTAAAAGAATATGCCTCTTCCAGTCCCGCCCTACAAATGATACTTCAAGATGTTTTCTTGACAGAGAAATAGCGCCCAACCAAACCAAAGGCAAATGCAAAGAACATCCCAGTAAAATAACAGAACACTAAATCAAACAATGAAAAACCCATTGCTAAAGTGACAGGATCAAATTACCATCCATTCATATTAACTCTGAATATAAACGGATTCAACCCATCAATCACCTGTCAGTGATAACAGACTGGACTGAAAAAACAAAACCCATCTATCTGTTGCCTACAGGAGATAGAGTTCACCAACGATCATCAGTGGAACGGATGCTTTACTTCTTCAGAACTTTTTAATCAATGGATTATTCACTGAGTTATAGGGTAGCATCATTTTCTTCAAGAAGGTGCTTGACTTAATTTCTTCAGTAACAATTAGTCATCCAGTAGCACATTATTTAACTTCATGGCATTGTAAGTTTCTATTTTTCTTCCTTTTTTTTTTTTTTTGTGGCTTTTCATTTTAGGGGATGTACAGTAACTGTAATGGAGACTATCATTTCCAGATGTGAGGATACAATGCAGTATGCATTTCTGATTCCAGATTAGGAGTGGACTCCTAACGAAACCATTGATATGTCTTGATTACAGGGTGCTGGACTCTGCCATTTTCCATGCCTGCAATCATGGATTTACGACTGTTTTGGAAGAACTATAATATAGGGGTAATCAGTAGAGGTGGGGGAAAGGGTGTTGGGGAGGCGGTAAGTGAAATCCCAGAGCCTATGGAACTGTATCATAAAATAATAAGTCATCCCCAGTAAAATAGGAATAGTACTACAATAATTTCCACAGCATAAATAACTTTCAGTATCATCTATGAGTAATAACTAGCCAAACAGTATTTTCTTAATGTTCTATTACATCAGAAACTAAATGGGATGTTTACCAAAAAATGTAGAATTATTACAAAAAATTTATTATTTAACTAATGGAGAAAGATTTTTTAAAAAGATTTATTTATTTATTTTTATTGGAAAGACGGATATACAGAGAGGAGGAGAGACAGAGGAAGATTTTCCCTCAGATGGTTCACTCCCCAAAGTGGTCGCAATGGCCGGTGCTGCGCCAATCTAAAGCCGAAGCCAGGAATTTTCTCTAGGTCTCCCACATGGGTGCAGGGTCCCAAGGCTTTGGGCTGTCCTCAACTGCTGTCCCAGGCCACAAGCAGGGAGCTGGATGGAAGCAGGGCTGCCAGGATTAGAACCAGCAACCATATGGGATCCTGGGTATGCAAGGCGAGGACTTTAACCACTATGCTATCACGCCAGGCCCGAAACAGTTTTTAATACTTATTTTCCTGATATCCCACATGTATGTCCCTATACACTTGAGTAAACAGTTCAGGGGTACTAGATTGACTAGTGTCAATCTAGAGTTGCAGGTCTAGAATAATCATAGAATTACCTTCCTTCAAACAAAATTATAATGCCTCTTCTCCCAAATGAAAGATTTTAGGTTATGAAATTCCAATGTAATCACTTCAGGGTATCTATTCTACCTGACCTCTAATTTAAGTATTCCTTCAGAGTAACTTAGATTTTTTAAGCCATCTCCCTAGAGATAATAAGAAAGTCAAGTAACAGGGATAACAGCCAGAAAAATAAGTAACGGTGATTATTTTAACCCAAAATGAAGCCAAAACTCAAGAAACATAAAACTGAGCTTCAAAACTGTGTAAAAAGTGTGTAAGCTGAACAGGCAGTACAAGGTCAAAGGTCTCTCTATATGTCATGGCAGATACTGCCATGAATGATTGTAAGTGAAGGTGAAATTGTAATTCTGTGTGAGAGGAGAAGAACCTAGAAACTCCAAATGTAGCTCAGTTTTCCTGAACAGAGAAACAAAAAATGTATTCCAATCACAGCATTCAGATAATGCTGCTTCTTTATACTATCGTGTGAATTTAGAAGCAGGAATGATCTAGTTACATAATCAAAAAGTCAAACATCTGGAAAGAATTTGAACAGCAAAAAGAAAATACCTCTTAGTCTGCACAGTATCTGCGATGAAACAGAAAGTCATGTAGATACAGTTCACTGAAACTGTGAAAGAATATTTGCAAAGGTTCAACCAGGTAAGCAAGACCATATGGAAATTTTAACATGAAAGTTGATGGCAAAAAGCAGCATCAATTACACATATTATGTCTCATCAATTCTCAGTTACTTTTGAATTGGCAGCTTAATCTACAACAGCAAAGACATGGAAACCACCCAGATGCCCATCAAAAGAGGAATGGATAAACTGTGGTACATCTACTCTTAGGATATTACTCTGCCATTAAAAAGAATGAAATGCCACCATTTGCAACAAAGTGGTAGCAGCTGGGGACCATTATCCTCAGAAATAAGCCAGTCTAAGTAAACTAGTACATACATATATTCTCATAAATAAACTGCATAACAGACCAGAGTACCAGGAGAAGACGAGCTGTAGTATGTGTCTCTACTCTGATATAAAAAGACCACCAAAGAAATTTTTAAATATACCTTGACTATATATTAGATTCTCTTCCTTTACCTATACCAACGACGTCAGGTCACACCTAAGTAACAGAATGTTAGAACTATGTCTGCCGCTGAAGGACTGTATTACTGTAATAAAATGGAGAAAATCAATGGGCTGGTGAGAATGGAAAAGGATAAAAGAAAAAAGTGGGAAGCACTATACCTACAAAGCTGTATGACAGAAAACAAAAACAATGGAAGCAGTTCAACAAAAGTTTACTTAAAAGGTGAGAAACTCAGGCCCAGCCAGACAGCTCAATGGACCAATCCCCTACTGCTAGGTGCCAAGATCCCATATGGACACCAGTTTGTGTCCCACCTATTCCATTTTGCTTCCAGCTCTCTGTGGTGGCCTGAGAAAGCAGTCCTGGACAGCCCAAAGCCTTGGAACCCTGCACCCATGTGGGAGAACTGAAAAACTTCCTACGGCCCAGTGGCTAAAGTCCTCGCCTTGAAAGCACCAGGATCCCATATGGGCGCCAGTTCTAATCCCAGCAGCTCCACTTCCCATCCGGCTCCCCGCTTGTGGCCTGGGAAAGCAGTCGAGGATGGCCCAAAGCTTTGGGACCCTGCACCTGCATGGGAGACCTGGAAGAAGGTTTGGGCTCCTGGCTTCAGATCGGCACAGCACAGGACATTGCGGTCACTTCGGGAGTGAATCATCGGAGGGAAGATCTTCCTCTGTGTCTCTCCTCATCTCTGTATATCTGACTTTGCAATAAAAATAAATAAACCTTTAAAAGAAAAAAAAAAAAACCTCCTGGCTCCTCGTATTGTATTACTCAGCTCTGGCCATTACAGCCACATGAGGAGTGAATCAGTAGATGGAAGATCTTTGTCTCTACTTCTCTCCATAAATCTGCCTTTCCAATAAAAATATATTTAAAAAAAAAAAAACGTGAAGAACTCATGGACACACACAGGCCACATGCAGCAAGAGTGAGCAGAGAAAGGAAAGATCATCTTGTGTCATCTTGTGTCTATGAGAGCAAGTGCCCTTCCCCTTGCCTGGCCTCTTACAAGCCCTAAAGGGGGGCAGTTACATGTTAGCCCCAGGTAAGAGGGAACACATCCTAGGGAAGGGGTCACTTGGTAGCCAGATGAACAAATAGTATTATATAGGGCAGGAGTGGTATGACTTCCAGTTTGTGACTCAAAGACAGTTACCTCCCTGTCTCATTTTATTTCCCCATTAGAGATTCCCAACCCTGTTCTTAAGGGTGACTGAAGGATACAGATTCTTCTCCTGTAGCTACTTCCTGCTGAATGGGGACATAAGCCTTGTATATTTCAGGTTCAGAAATAGTTTCCCATCTCAGCTAACAGATCCATCTTATGAGCCAGTGGTTCTAATGGCTATGTCCCCCACATTATCATTATCACTCAGAGAAATTGTTGGTCTCTTTTTGTCTTCTGAAGCAGCACCCAAGGAACTCCTCAACTGGTTCACATGAGCAGGTTGACTCATCATTTGTGTGCCCATGGGCACAATCTTTCCTGTACAGGTGACAGCACGACATGCACTGTGGGCTCTGATGCCAGACACATAGCCCTTGGGCTCTCGACCCCAAGACTGGAGAGCCTGTCATGTCAGAGATCAACTCCACATGAAAACTAAAGCATTTTGGTGATGTCAAAGGACACTGGCGCACCCTCCTCCCATTCCCAGGATTCCATCCTCTTGCCCCAAACCTAGTGCAATGGTGAGCTAGAGGTATGGCGTGCCTAGGATCCTTGAGACCCCTGGAATGTTTTCCACATTTTAACACCTCTGAGTAAACAAGTACCTTAAAATTGGTGCTTCATTAGACTAGAAAACATACATACACATCAATTCTATTTTTATTTTGACAAATCATAAAATAATTATGGACAATGTATATATGTACATTAAACCAAACAATCAAACACTGTTTTCCTGGTTTTATCCACCACAATCAGATAGTAAAAACAGAAGGCAGCATAGACACCTGAAAGGGAAAAGTGAGATAATAAGATTCTTTCCACAGGAGACCACTGCCAAAAATGACAGGATGCAGTTGCTTATATATGTTCATTGGGATTGAGGTGAACAAAGATTCAATGACTTCACAGGTATAAAGATTGTTTTATGAGACTACAGAAGTGAATGATAAACACAGTTTCTAGGTTTCTGAAAAGCGGAGTAGAGATCAGCAGTGAAAGGATAAATGGACATGAAAGACTGAGTAATGTGGAGGTGACTTTTAAGGAAAGGGTAAGTACACTATAGCAAAAGAACCTACAAAAATTAACAAAATGGATTCTACTGCCTATATAATCAGAGAAAATTATGTTCAGTAACTGGCAAGAGAAATTACACAGTGAAAATAATTTACTAGTTATGACAGTAAGCAACAAATTCAGTATTTCGTGTGTGTGCATATATTTATAAATATACAAATATGTAATACTTTAAAAATTTTAATGATTTTAAATTTTAAAACACCAAAATAGGCTTTATAGCATTAGCTTTACTGGAAATGAAGCTTAATCTCCAAGTTATTGAATAGTACTCCTAAGATTGTGTCTCCATCATCTAACAATAGAATCAACACCAGCCATCAGTTGGTTTAAGCATCTGAAGTGTCATCCAGTGAAATTGAAACTATGCCCAGCAAAGCTTATAGACACCACGCTCTTTGCTTTAGAAACTCAATGTTTATTTTTACAGATGAAGAAACTAAGGCACAATGAAAAGGTAAGAATTTTTCTGTTGAGTAATTATGCTTTAATGAAAGTATTAAGACTAGGAGCTACAGCCTCAATGTGGCATAATGGGCAATGCTGCCTGTGGCACTGGCATCACATGTATGTCGCAGTTGAGTATTAGATACTCCACTTCTGGTCAAGCTACCTATTAACATGCCTGGGAAAGCAATGGAGGATGGCCCAAGACATGACAACCACATGGCAGACCCACGAGACATGCCTGGCTTTGAACCAGCCCAGCCCTGGCCAGTGCAGTCATTTGGGGAGTGAATCAGCAAATAAAAGCACTCAACTCATATTCATATTCTCTCTCTCGCTCTAAATCTGCATTTCAAAAAAGCAGCTATTTTATTAAATGGAGCAAGATAAGTGATCTTTACCACTGTATGGCAGCTAATAAAAATAAAAACTAGGAAATCTGGGACAATCAACCTGGGTATTTATACAAAAATATAAAACAATAGGACAATAAAGGACGTATTTATTTTAAAAGATCAAGCTGCTTCTACTCCTTTATAGCCAGTAGCAGATTTAAGCTATGAACTTAACCTCTACTATCTATTTTCCAGAAATCAAGACAGATACTAGGTACTATGCCTTATTCTGAAAAACTTCAAATTTTCAAATCTGTTTTTAATTTCTCCAATAGCAGGGATATTTGTAAGAGTATCAAACTATTGAAATTGTAAAAGATACTAATACTCCTGAAAAGTCTCTGCTTTACAGAGGTCAAGTCATCCCCGGGGGCGGGGGAGGTAGGGGAGAAGGTAAGTGTTAAATTTACCTTCTTTCATTTGTTGAGTATGAGAAAGGGGAAGACACCCAATTGCCAGGGTCCGTGCAGTAGGTGTGAATGACACAAAGGGGTGAAGAGAACAGCTCCCTGCATGGCAGGGCCCAGGGAGCTTCCAGCTACTTGGCAGGGCCTAGAGGATTCATCTCTGACCACCTTGACGCAGTTTTCACTCCCTTTCGCATGGGCACTCAACCACCCCACTAAGAATTTTGTATTGAGGCACTGTCTGCCCCTGTGAGATGGCTTTTACAACCAACATGAGCTTAGGAGTTAATGTTACTGATAATGTCCTGGTGAGTGGGCCTTTAACTGCACACAGGAGTACAATCAAGCCCATGCTGTTTCCAGACACCTTATTGTGTACCTACCCATTGCCATAAAATCTGGCCCGGACATTTAGCATGCTTCCTGGGAAATGGCTTGATGAGAATTTTACAAACTAATGGAAATGATGGGAGTATGGGTTAAAACTGCCATGACAAAAAATATAGCTACTGGGACCCTAAAAGCTATCCTGTTACTGTGACCCTAAAGGCCATTCTGCTAGGACAAAAAATATAGCTACTGGGACCCTAAAAGCTATCTTGTTACTGGGACCCTAAAAGTTATTTTGTTACTGTGACCCTAAAGGCTATCCTGTTACTGGGACCCTAAAGGCTATCCTGCTAAGGCAAAAAATATAGTTACTGTGACCTTAAGGGTTAGCCTGTCCTTGCAACTCTTTAGAACATAGAAACTGTAGTTGCTTTAGCTGCTTTCATAATTTCTAACTAGAGGAAATATAGGCTGATTTCACTAACATCACAAAGATATACTTTTGATTATTGTTTGATCACTTATGAGGTTGTAGAACCTGCAGTTGTAGAGGAACTTAATGTTTGAAACCTTTTGTCTCAGATCTTTTTTTCTCTTTGGATGTATTCCTCACATTAAGTGATGGTTAAGTTGTAGAATAAGAATTGTAGCAAGAGTGTATTACTGAATAAGATGTGTTGCCTACTGAGAAATTCTTGGCTGCAATGTTGGAATGGATAATGCCCTGTCTTAAGGTGAAACAATTTGTAGAATTATCTTTGGAAACACTCACTTGTCCATTGTAGAACTGAAACTTATATGGAGTAAACTTGGCTCATTGCTAATTACAATTCTTTCCGCCATTATAACTCTTGCTTTGCTTGTTCAGTTAACAAACTGTGTGAGCTTGCTGACCTAATGGCCTTTAGTGCCAATGACCCGTAATCCCCATAGACCAAGACTCCAGACTTACTAACCCATACATAATTCAAGGTAGGGGTCTGGTTGTCACAGGCGGCGCCTAGGTTAGAGCCCAGACCTGAGGAGAGTGGATGAAGACTGGAAAACCAAGATAAGCAAGGAATGCGGAATCCTTCCTCAATCATTTCTCAAAAAGTTGTAAATTGTGCCCCCCTGAAGCTATGTCAAAATGCCCCTAAAAGAAAACTTTGTACTGCTTCTGTATAAATAAAGCAGACAGCTTTCTCGCAATGTCCACAATGATCAAGGAATCCTAGTGGTCCGTCTCTCTTTTCTTTCTCTCTTCTTCTTTCTACGCCTATCTCACGCACCCTTCCCGAGCTCCGAACTCTCGGCTGGAGCTGGTCTCCGGCACCCAATTACTTAAATCAAATTTTGATTATGCTTGTTGTCTTGTTAGGATTTGTTTTTTATTTGAAAGGCAAATTTACAGAGAGAAGTATAGACACAGAAAAGCCTTCCATCCACTGGCTCAATCCCTAAATGGCTCCAACAGCCAGAGCTGAGCTGAGCTGAGCTGATCGAAAGCCAAGAACCAGGATCTTTCCCTGCAGTTTCCAGGTGGGTGCAAGGTCCCAAGGCTTACACCATCCTCCACTGCTTTCCCAGGTCATAAACAGCAAGCTGATCAGAAGTAGAGCAGCTGGGACACAAACCAGCACCCCTGTGCGATGCTGGAACCACAGGGTGGAGGATAAACCTTTTGAGACACAGTGCTAACCTCCTATTATGCTTGTTTTTGAAATATTTTATTTAGATATTTACTTAGAAAACTATAGCTCATCTCAAAATTGATAATTTTTTTAACTTACAAGAACTGCCAGTGAACTAAAGATGTATTTATGTTCGTAACAAATAAATTATTATAAGAATACACTTCAAATACAAGGTCAACATTTATTGTCATTCTAAGGAAAATATTACCATACTGAAGAAAAAAAACCTATGTGGTTTATAGTTATAACAAATCCAAGTTGGGTAGAACACACTTTTAATGTTACTTTTTCCATTAAATGTGGTCTGTTCTCTAATGCATGACATATTCCTACAAGAATGTTTTGTTGTACTTTTCTGACTCTGTCATCTTCAATCCCCACCATTAAAATTACAAAAGTATGTTTTACTTGGAAATGGTATAGTAAATCATACTTTAGAAGCCCAAAATCTGATTTAAAGGCAGCATCCCCTTACTAATCTTAAATTTATGTATTTTGTTTCTCTACATAAACCATAACACAACCAGTCCAAAGCCTCATACATCACATAGGTTTAATTTCAAAAGACAGTATTTGAATTACTATAGCCTAACATACTACCACCACAATCTACCATACAGAAACTTTGCACCTTTTTGAACTTCTAAAACACAAAATATTTTATCTAGTCCCAGTTTTCACATCATATTGGAGCCAAGGTTATGACACTGTGAGAGAAAACACAAGCTGTAAGGCCAGCATCCCAAATAGGTACCAGTTCACACCATGGCTGCTCCACTTTTGATCCAGCTTCCTGATTATGGCCTGGGAAAAGCAACAAAAAGTGGTCCAAGTGCTTGAGCCCCTGCCACACACATGGTAGACCTGCATGAAACTCCTGGATCTTGGCATGGCCTAACCGAGTGCTGGCCACTGTTGTTATTCGGGGAGTTAACCAGCAAATGGAAGAATTCTCACTCCCACCCCTAAGTCCATCTTTCACACATAAACTTTATAAACATACACACACACACACACACACACACACACACACACTCTAACTTCTGCTTTACAATGAGTGAAGATAATTGAATCTATCGATTCAAAGTTTTCATTACATGTGCTTAACATTAGTCTAGCAAACCACAACAAAAAAGTATCCAACAAAAAAAGATTAAGAAATAAGCAAAATCAGTAAGCAGTAAACAAATGCAACAAGAAACTATGTAATAGCATGTATATGTAAAAATAATCACTGTTTTATGTCAGCAGAGCTTCTACAATGACCAAACAGCAGCAAACACACAAAGATTCCTTAAAAATGGCATCTGGAGAAAAAAGACAGCAGAATAGGATAAGGATATGTTTAAATGGATGGAGAAACACTAGCCAGTGTGAACCAGAGAGGGCACATTCCAGGAAATAGGAGGACAGAACAACAGCAGAAGGGTACCTGGAGACTGACAGACACAGAAAAGCAGCAGAAACTGTGTGGTTGGCAGTGACTGATATCTCAGTGGTATTTAGTAATGACAATCTTAAACGCACTGGCAGGCAGAACTACACCAGCAGCAAGGTGGGAAGCTCATAATACTGGGAGATCAGGAGATGAACCTAGACAAATAACTGCTCGTCATACTGCTCTGTTTGATTTGACGAGGAGCAGAGACAGAGCAGCAGATCCCAGATGAGCAGTTATTTGAGAATAGGGTGGATTTTCCGGCACGATAGCATAGTGGTTAAAGTCCTCACCTTGCACATGCCGGGATCCCATATGGTCACCGGTTCTAATCCCAGCGGCCCTGCTTCCCATCTAGCTCCCTGCTTGTGGCCTGGGACAGCAATGGAGGACGGACCAAAGCTTTGGGAACCTGCATTGGCTCAGCTCCAGCCGTTGCACTCACTTGGGGAGTGAATCAATGGACGGAAGATCTTCCTGTCTCTCCTCCTCTCTGTATATCCTCCTTTCCAATAAAAATAAATAAATCTTTAAAAAAAAAAAAATAGGGTGGATTTCACAACCCAGTATGCCCCCTAGAGCCATATCAGATGCCATTTTTGTTTAAGGGCTATGGACAGTACTGAGGTGCAGAGCTGGGAGTGAGTTCATTTCTGGCTCAGTGAACTGCAACGATATGCATCCTACAAGTTCCACCCAGGGTAGGAATGGGTAGCCCTCAGACCTGACGGCAAGCACATAAAGAACTCTAGTAGTGGCATATCAGGGACCATTTCGTATGGAATGGCAAAGAATTTTAAGACTACAGGGACAACAGTGAGCGGCACAAGCATTGAGCAGATCAAGAACTCACTGAGCTCAGTGCATTGAACTGGTCCCACAGGAAAATAATGCCGACTATGGCATCATACGGTTCAAAATAGGTCCGTGTGGCCCTCAAACCTAACAGCAAAAGGGATCCGGCAAGATCAGTACCACCAACAGCTAGTTACATAGGACACCTGGTATCTCCCTAATCTTGGGACCTGCTCCAACCGCAGTGGGAGAAAGGTTGTACAGACAACAGTGCAGCTTCAGCACGGTATCACAGGAGGTGGAGAGAGAGGTGAGCCAGAAGCTGGGGCTATGCAGACAATGGTGGAAGTCTAACATAAGAACCCAGACCTGGAACTCGCTGGAGGGAGTGGCATAACCGACTGCAAACAAAGAGTCATGTACCAACTGTAATACATAAAATTAAACTGTAGACTTGTGGGTGACAAAGCATAGAAATGTGCCTCAAGAAGAAGACTCTGCTAACCAGAAATACAATGACCAAGAGCAAAAGAAGAGACAAAGGCATAATGAATATTACTGAAGACTCCCCTGCAAAGGAGAAAAATCCTTTGCCAACCTCAGAGGTTTTTCCCATGCCTTCCTCCTACCTCTCCCCTGCAGCATATTCTCAACATTTTCCTTCAGATGCTATATTCATGAAGAATAAATCTGAAATTTACATTGATGCATTATTTTAGAATGATATCAGTAATCACAAATATTTGTGTATATTGATTTGCCCTTTGAAATTAACTGATTACTTTTATTTAGAAAAATATCATTTTTATTGGAAATGTAGATATATAGAGATAGAGACAGAAAGGTCTTCCATCCACTGGCTGACTCCCCAAATGGCCACAACGGCCAAAGCTGAGCTGATCCAAAGCAAAGAACCAGGAGCTTCTGCAGGGCTCCCATTGTGAGTTTAGGGTCCTAAGGACTTGAGCCATCCTCTACAGCTTTGCCAGGCCATGAAGCAGGAGCTGGATAGGAAGTGGAACAGTTGGGACATGAACTGGCACCCATATAGGATCCTGGTGCTTGCAAAGTAAGGATTTAGCCATTGAGCCTTTGTACCAGGTCCCCCCCCCCCTTTTTTAGTAAGAGGAAAAAATAGTGATGTAGCAGCACTGTAAATGATAAGGTTATCATCAGGTTGCAAGTAGGTCTTCTAAATTTCCAAAGGCAAAAGTGAAAGACATTAAAATACTGATAGACTCTTAAGCATTAATGTTTAACAGAAGAATGCTACATGTGTGTTTAATACATAGGAAAAAACTTAAAAGTCAAATTTTTCTATCCAATTTCCTGAGGAACAGACTGGAAGAGGGAAAAGAATCTTACTTCCAGGTTAAAATTGTTATGTATGGGCCCGGCACGGTGGCCTAGTGGCTAAAGTCCTTACCTTGAACGCACAAGGATCCATTTCTGATCCCGGCAGCTACACTTCCCATCCAGCTCCCTGCTTGTGGCCTGGGAAAGCAGTCGAGGATGGCCCAAAGCCTTGGGACCCTGCACCCGCTTGGGAGACCCGGAAAAGGTTCCTGGTTCCTGGCTTTAGATTGGCGCAGCACCAGCCACTGCAGTCACTTGGGGAGTGAATCATCAGATGGAAGATTTTCCTCTCTGTCTCTCCTCCTCTCTGTATGGCTTAGTATTAAAAAAAAAAAAAAAAAAAATTTAGAAAAATTAAAAAAATATATGTATGAAGATCAATCATTTACATGTTTATATGCATGAAACTGCTTCAAATGTTCATAGAAGAGAGTCAAAGGAAATTTGTTTTTCATAAACTTTTTGAAGATTTATGGTATTTGCTTAAAATACTTCAGGAAAGCTACACAAGAAACTGACAAATACAGTTTCTTATACAGAGGAAACTGGATAAGGGAGGAAAATGGGAGTGAGTATGTTTTCTTTATATTTGCACATTTTTTTGAGGTTTGTACCACACTCATTTGTACCATTTCTCATTCCCCGAACTCAACAGAATAGAAAAAACACTAAAACTGCATTGTATCATTTATTAACCACTATTATCAACAATACCGTATGATTTAGAGGAACTCCAGCAGGGCTATATAAGCAAAGTCTGAATCAGAGCAAGTAAACTTCCTCCTTTAAGGAAGTGACTCTGATGCATCAAAAAGCAAATCAAATACACAAATATTTCTAAAGCCCATCCATGTAAATGTAAACACCAATCTGGTACTTAACTACATTTTTTCCTTTCCTCTTAAACACTACTGTTGATTAACACTGGCGTTTTCTTAAATGTATTTATGTGGGGAAGAGGAAAGACTTGTCTATTTTTTAGTTATTAAAATCTTTATAACACACAAAAGAAAATGTTCAGAGGTATCAGCTTGAGGCATATTTTTTAAAACCCTCTGGGGCAGGGAATTACTGGAGAAGCAATGTAAGCTGCCTCTCCCATTCCTCATCAGGGAACCAGACGTCCCACTTTGTTCCAACTCGCTGCTAATGCTTCCAGGAAGCATGCAGAAGATGGCTCAAGTACTGGGTTCCCTGCCAACCACACGGGAGACCTGAGTGGAGTTCCAGGATCCCGGCTTTTAGGCTGAGCCAGCCTGAGTCACTGTGACCTCCCAAGAATGAACCAGTGGATACAGGATCAACTGATCCACTGATACCTCTCTATCTCTACTTCTCTCTCTCACTTCCTGCATAAATGTATGATTCTCTTTTCTTCTCTCTCTCTTCCTGTATATCACATAAATTGATTTTTTAAAAGAAATTCTCATATTTAAAAGGAGAAATGAGTATTTACGATCCCTTGATAAGTTCTTCACGTCTGTGACTCACCTCCACTATCACTGGACATTTTCCAGAATAATTCTCTATCTTCCTCTCAAAAGCCACCAGGATTTCTTGCATAGCAGCAAGCCTTTCAGGACTGCTTTCAAGATCTTTTGGATTCCAGCTGCTGGAAAAGAAGGGCCACCATCTTTGGTTTCAGGAACTCTTTGGAAATATTTAACAGAGTCCATTCCTCTAGCTTCAAACTTTTTTATGGGGAGTTGTTCTCCATCTGAATTATATTAACAATTGTTTGTAAGACTAAGCAATATAATTTCAAAGTTTTCATGATGACATGGAAATAGAGGCAGCAGTTTTCATACATTTTAACACTGTCCAGATATTTACATGTCTTGACTATCTACTAAAATTGTTACTTAGCACAAATTCACAATGCATTCTTGTAAAAAGCTAAGAAATTCAACACCGTTATAAAAATCTAAATATGTTTTACATCACATGTTTGTCATTTCATCTTACTATGAAATTCACTCCATTTGAAGTGCAGGGATAACCACTACTTTCATCACAGTAACTGAAAATTCAGCTCTTGCATCATCCCACATTCTTCCTTCTCCTGCTACAAGTCTTAGCGATTTTAATCTTCAGTATTTCCTAGAGGTTTCCCCCATTTATCAGTTTTACTGCAGGTACCTTAATGCTAGATCAAGTCACCTGAGCTACAGCAAGAATAAGAGAGATTCATAAGGTAAGAATGTCAGATGTTACTTTTCAATTTAAACCACTTTAATAGCTCCAGCGCGGTAGCCCAGTGGCTAGATCCCTGTGTTGCATGCGTCAGGATCCCATATGGGTGCCAGTTCGTGTCTTGGCTGATCCAGTGCCCAGCCAGCTCCCTGCTTATACCCTGGGAAAGCAACAGAGGACAGCCCAAAGCCTTGGGACCCTGAACCCAAATGGGAGACCCAGAAGAAACTCCTGGTTCCTGGCTTCAAATTGGCTCAGCTCTGGCTGCTGTGGCCATTTGGGGAGTGAACTAGCAGACAGAAGATCTTTCTCTCTGTGTCTCCTTCTCTGTGTCAATCTAATCTGCCTTTCCAACAAAAATAAATAAATCTTAAAAACAAGAAAAACTCTACTAAGTAAACAATTGCAGAAATTATTTTAGAACCTGAACCCAGTTCTACAGTTCCAGATCAGTGCTTTATGCCTCATAACATGTATTATCATTACAGTTACACAAACCAAGGAAGACATCAACTATATATCTAAAACATAAGCAGATGATCTGTTCACACATGTATTTATTCAACCACCTTCAATATTTTCCTTCCAGATATAGTCATCTACCGAAGATCCAAGTGTTATTATCAAGTACCTTGCTACTTATGTATACTCTCTAAATTCTACCTAGACTAGGCAATGTAAGAGTTAAATGAGTTAAATGAAAGACTTCTGCTAAGACTCTTCTCACAACTTTGTTCATTAGTTTAACCGAACAACTATCCAGTAAGCAGATGCAGCTTTTAAAAGGACAATTAGTGACATTATTAGAAGTTAAACCAGTAAATTATATCAAGAGGAAAAAGGAAATGCACAGCAATACTGCATAAATAAACTGCATGCAATTTTGTTCCTCATATTGCCTAAAAATGAAAATCTCAAAATGAACTTCAGAGTCGCAATCACATTTCACATCCTCTCATTTTTTAATTATCATTTTATTATACAGTTCCACAGGCTCTGAGATTTCAAATTTTCAATTAGATAGTAAAGTAGAAAAAGATGTCTGAGAATGAAAATAAAATCAGATTAATTAACAATGTATCTTCCTCAACACTTTCTCTTAAGTCAAAAGAACAAAAGGCTATATATAACTCAAAGTAGAAACATTCAGAGGTTGGATAAATAGAAAATCAAAAACAGGAGGGCCTGGTGGCATGGCCTAGCGGCTAAAGTCCTCGCCTTGCACACGCCAGGATCCCATATGGGCGCTGGTTCTAACTCTGGCAGTTCTACTTCCCATCCAGCTCCCTACTTGTGGCCTGGGAAAGCAGTCAAGGATGGCCCAAAGCCTTGGAACCCTGCACTTGCGTGGGAGACCTGGGAGGAAGTGCCTGGCTCCTGGCTTCGGATCAGCACAGCACCAGCCGTTGCGGTCACTTGGGGAGTGAATCATTGGACGGAAGATCTTCCTCTGTCTCTCCTCCTCTCTGTATATCTGACTTTGTAATAAAAATAAATAATTCTTTCAAAAAAACAGGAAAGTTTCTATGATCTTACAAAAGTCACACATAAATTGTGAAAACAGATGGTTTCAAGACACTTTTGTTTTAGCCCAAAACGGACACAAAGGTGAAATAAAAACAAAAGAAATCAAAAAAGGGTGTGTAGTTTTCTACAAAATTCAAAAAGCAAGCTCTCTAACTTATATGGCTAAAAGGCTAGGTTATAACAAATCAAAGTTCTGCAAGATATATTATGTACCTGAGTGGATTCTGTTTATGTATCATTAGTGTTGCCAGGAAAAGGTCCTACATTAATACATGACATTTATAAACAGTGAATGAACAGTCTTCAAGAGATCAATGGAGTGCACAATTGGCAAAATGTTTAATGACTGGCAAAATGTTTAAATACAAAACCTCAGAGGCAAAGACAGCAGAATGGGGTAACGACAGGTTTAAACAGATGCAAAATCATTAGCCAGGGTAAAACAGAGAGGGCATAATCCTGGGATATAGGAGAGGAGCGGCCAACAGCAGAGGGACACCTGGAAATCTGTAAACATACAGAACAGAGACAGCAGAGTGATGTTGCAGTGACCAGACAATGCATCAGCAAGCCCGGCAGCCAGGTGGGAAGGGGAGTTCACCAGGAACTCAGGAATGAACTGGGGACTGAAACTCACTGGAGGCAGTGGCACAAGCGACTGCAAATGAAGATCTGGGTACTAATCACAATCAGTAAAATCGACCTGTAGAACTGTGGGAAACATAGCTTAGAAACCAGCCCTAAGGAAAGGAATCTGCTAAGCAGAATAGCAATGACAAAGAACAAACGAACAAAAGAAGCGCAACGAACATTACTAATGCCTCCCCAAAAAATGAGCAAAAGCCTTTTGTCAGGGCCCTGCAGCATGGCCTAGCGGCTAAAGTCCTCGCCTTGAACATACCGGGATCCCATATGGACGCCGGTTCTAATCCTGGCGGCTCCACTTCCCATTCTGCTCTCTGCTTGTGGCCTGGGAAAGCAGTCAAGGATGGCCCAAAGCTTTGGGACCCTGCACTTGCGTGGGAGACCTGGGAGGAAGTGCCTGACTCCTGGCTTTGGATTGGCACAGCACCAGCCATTGCACTCACTTGGGGAGTGATTCATCGGATGGAAGATCTTCCTCTGTCTCTCCTCCTCGCTGTATATCTTTGTAATAATAATAAATAGATCTTAAAAAAAAAAGTCTTTTGTCAACATAATTAAGTGAAACAGACACTGAGGAAATGGGAGCAAAAAATTTTCAAAATTTGTTATAAAGCTTCTTAACAACAAGAAGCACATACAGGGCCCGGCGGCGTGGCCTCGCAGCTAAAGTCCTCGCCTTGAACGCCCCGGGATCCCATATCGGCGCCGGTTCTAATCCCAGCAGCTCCACTTTCCATCCAGCTCCCTGCTTGTGGCCTGGGAAAGCAGTTGAGGACGGCCCAATGCATTGGGACACTGCACCCGCGTGGGAAACCCAGAAGGGGTTCCAGGTTCCCGGCATCGGATCAGCGCATCAGCCTGTTGCGGCTCACTTGGGGAGTGAATCAGCAGATGGAAGATCTTCCTCTCTGTCTCTCCTCCTCTGTGTATATCTGGCTGTAATAAAATGAATAAATCTGTAACAAAAAAAAGAAGCACATACAGCAGTTCAAGCAATTTAAGGAATATGAAACACCGGAAATGTGAACAATGAATCAAATTAAAACCTAAATCTTAAAAATTAAGGACATAATGCAGTAAATTAAAACTTCAGTGGAAAAACTCTCAATAATAGAATCAACAAGACAGGAGAAAATCTGAATTGTCAGACATTTCCTGCAGTAATGGGGAAACAAAAAGCTACAAGAAGAACTAAGTCAAGCTAAGAAAAACATTCAAGAACTGAGACACTACTAAAATACAGGAGGGGAAAAGAACACCCAACGGGGTGGACCAAAAGCCATTTTCACCAAGATACATGATAATCAAGCTCTCTTCAATAAAACACAAGGAAAAGATCCTGAAATGTGCACATGAAAAAAATCGACATATAAAGGAATGCCAATTAAACTCACAGGAGACCTCTTAGACGAAACTCTACAGGCCAGAAGAGAATGGAGTGACATATTCCAGATTCTAAAAGCTAAAAGTTGTCGACCCAGGATAACGTACCCAGCAAAACTTTCCTTTGTCTTTGAAAATGAAATAAAATTCTTCCACAGTAAAGAAAGGTTAAAAGAATATGCCTTTTCCAAACCTGCCCTACAAATGATAAAGATGTTTTCTTGACAGAGAAGAGGAATAGCGCCCACCCAAACCAAAGGCAAATACAAAGAAAATCCCAGTTACATAACAACAGAAAGGGGCAGGGAATTGGGGAGCGAATTGGGGAGGGGATAAGAGAAATTCCAGGGCCTATGGAACTGTATCATAAAATGGCAATAATAAAAAGTGAAAAACAACAGCAACAAAAAAAACAACAACAACAAAAAAGAGTTGGGACTGAGAGCAGATCAGGACATGTCAGGCTGCAATATCCAATGTTAAAGGCCAAAACAAGCGATGGGCTATGCCGAGGTGGGTCAGAGCAACCACTGGCATGTGCAAGATATGTGGCTAAGAACAGGTCTGGCTGGGTACCTAATGGGATACTCTGGCTGAGTTGTGGTTCCCACTGGTGAACAACAGCCAGAATATGGGGTGGCAATCTGGTCTGCAGTCTCATGGCTGAATAGGGGTGACAAACACGGCTGCAATCTCCCTCGGTAGTGATGTGGACTGAATCTGAGTTGCTCCAGACAATATGAGAGCTATATCTGGGTGTGGAACAGATGACTGGGCTACAGCACCCAACAGTAAGTACCAGAATGGGTAAGGCCACTTTTCCTGCCAGGACAGGAAATAGACCAAGTCAGGCTGGGCTAAGTACCCACCAACGTGTGCGAGATGTGCCGATGGAAAGAGACGTGATAGAGAAGCTTGGGGATCTCCTCTGTCAGGACATAGTCCCTTGCAGGTGAGCACAACAACCAAGGCTGGAAGTAACCCAGATTAGACCAGGTTATGATACCCTCCGGCTTCTGTGTGAGTCAGGTCTGGGGACCCACTGGCAAATGTGAGAACCAGAATGGGGTTCCGGACATGCTGGGTTGGAATATAACACCAGCCAGTTCACATTAGGGCTGGGATGGACTAGGCTATAACACCCAACAGCTTAAGTTGGAACTGGGATCAGATCGGGCCAACCCAGACTATAGCACCAGTCTCCAAATGCCAAGGCAGACCATGCCAGACTAGGCCACAGCACCCATTAGCACATTTGAGAAGGAGGGTGGGAAGCATGTGTGGGTGCAAGCCCAATAACAGGCATACAGGGTGCTACCCTGCTGGGTCACTGCTCTCACTGGTGAGCATGAGAAATGGGACCGATGGCTGACCAGGCAAAGCAGGGCTACAACACCTGTTGGCCTGCATGCCAACATGCATGCAAGACTCTTAGAGGGAAGAGTCAGGATGGGTTAACCGACAATACCCACTGATGTATGTATAAGGCAGAGTAAGAGCAAGTTGATTGGGCTTTGCTGCAGCATCAGTTGGAAAGTGTTGTCAAACCAGACCACAGTGCCACCTACAGAATGGAAAATCCGGGACTGGGACTGGAACCAATAGGGAAACTGCGGGTACCTCTCTGATGGGTTGCAACTCCCACCGGTAAGCATGAGAACCAGTGCTGGGGTCGGGTCTGCCTTAACAGCTGTGAGCTGGACAGTGGGGTTGGTTGGGTTGAGCTAGGCTTCACTGTCCACTGACATGTATGACAGCTGAATGGGACATGGGACAGACTGGACCAGTCTGCAACACATAACTAGGAGGCACAAGAACCAGGGCTAGGGTTATGCCTGGTGAGGGTTATTGGGAGTCACTTCTACTAGGCTGTAGTTCCTATTGGTGTATGAGAGAGCTGAGTGTGTGTGTTGGGTTGGGCTGGACTGGACTGTAGCATCCATTGGTTTATGTAAGAGACAGGGCTAGAAACAGAACTGCAACTATTAGTGTGTGCACAGGTTAACGTGGGTGACTGACTGAGTCAGGTCTGGGATCATCTCAGACAAAGTTTCTTTGTGGATCCTCCCAACTGAACTAATAGACTCAGAACTCCAACCATGGAGAGAATTGCAGCATCTGTGGTCTGACCAGGAACTGCATGTGTCAGAGCTGGGCCTCCCTCAGTGGATAAGACAGAGCAGTGGTCAGCATACCCAGATGCACATGGAGGATATGGCCGTCCATTGGAGCACCAGAGGACCTCTGGTACCATAGCAGAGGAAGGAAGGCAGAACAAGTATCTGGGCGAATAGAGACTCTAAGATGGACTACGTCAGCCTATGGACCTTGGAAAAATTTCCTCATCAGCGAGATTGTCAACATTTCAGAACTATTAAAACCATTTGAGCAGAACCCTCAGCGCACGCTTCAGATCAGGGACTCTGGGAAGACATCGCATGGCCACATCCATCCCCAAGTACTGAGGCGGTTGGGAGGCCGGGTGCAGCTTCTCCCCTTATTTCCCTCTTTCTCCCAGATATAGGAAGAAGGAAAAGAAAATTTGGAAATAATAGTTTCACCCACTGTCCCCTAATTTTTGACCCTTCCCATGCTAATCAACTATGTAACATCATCAAAAGTAAGTTTTTAAAACAGGTAACATTTATCAAATGTTTAAAATATTCCAGGTACGGGCCCAGCACGGTGGCCTAGAAGCTAAAGTCCTAACCTTGAACACGCCAGGATCCCATATGGGCGCTGGTTCTAATCCCGGAAGCCCCACTTCCCATCCACCTCCCTGCTTGTGGCCTGGGAAAGCACTCAAGGATGGCCCAATGCCTTGGGAACCTGCACCCGTGTGGGAGACCTGGAAGAAGTTCCTGGCTCCTGGTTTCGGATTGGCACAGCATCAGCCGTTGCGCTCACTAGGAGAGTGAATCATCGGACGAAAGATCTTCCTCTCTGTCTCTCCTCCTCTCTGTATATCACATCTTACTTCGTAATAAAAATAAAATCTTTAAAAAATATATTCCAGGTACTATCCTAAATGTTCTACCCAGATTAATTTATTTGCTATATAGAAACAAGTACTATTACTGGTCTCATTTTACAAATGAAGAAAGTGAGGTTTAAATATTCTCTTGAGATCACAAGGTCTAACTCTGGCAGCCTGACTCTAGGGACAACCCTCTTAATTCCTTGTTTTATTACCTCTCTAAAATCTGTCTTCAAATTTTCTAACCTGAAATAAATATTGTATGCAATACAGTTGCTACCTCAAATACAGTGCTATTCAACTCTGAAGAACCTGAGAAAAAAAGGAATCTTTGTAAAACTGAACTGTTTTATCCTTAACAACAAATCATGGGGTTAGCACCATGGCACAATAGATCCAGCCTCTACCTGCAGTGCTGGTATCCTATATGGGCACCAGTTCTAGTCCTAGCTGCTCTGCTTCTGATCCAGCTCCTTGTAATGTGCACATTCCAAGTGCTTGGGCTACTACACCCACAAGGGAGATCTGAAACATGCTCTAGCCATCAGATCAGCCCAGCTCTGGCTACTGCAGCCATTTGGGGGATGAACCAGCAGATGAAAATCTCTCCCTGTGTGTTAAATCTGCCAGTTAAATAAAAATAAATTATAACCAACCATTAAAAAGGCACTACACATTGGTCTGGAATGACTTTCATCTCTATAATCCATGATAAATGCCAACTCTTATATTTTCAAGCCCTATCTGACATTTTTCTAAAGTTTAAGATTGTGACATCTACTATCACAACTGTTACCAAACATTCTTTGATTATAAAGTGCCCTACAAGGTCTGCTTGCTTGATCTAACTATTATGTTTTCTCTTCCATAATCTTGGAAATACATAAAAATCATGTTTTTCTTCATGTCCTAGCAAGTAAAACAGCTCAAAAATTAACTTAAGATAGAGCCAAATAAAATTACATGTGAATCTATACTCTGAATGTATGTTTTACCTTCTTTACCCCTATCTCATTCCATCCATGCAAATTTTTGTGTTGCCTTTTAATCTGCAGAAAGGTATATAATAAAATCATATTGGATTACAATCACATATATTGGGATTCTAAATTTGCACCAGCCCTTTATCCCAGACTAAACAAACCAAAAGTGGAAAATACATAAGGAAAAAAGCCACCTTTATATTAAGTACATCTGTTTTTACCTGTTATTATTTCCTAAGCAATACTGTTTAATCAACTATTTATACAACACATTTCAACAGGCATAAGTAATCCATAGATTTAAACTGCCGAGAGAATGTTGTGTAAGTTACGTATATGTATATGTATATGTGTATGTGTATGTATATGTAAACACTATACCATTTTATTTAAATGACTTGAACATTGCAGATTTTGGTATCCACAAGGGAGTCCTGGAAACAATCTCCCATGAAATACTGAATGACAACTTTATATTTACATATTTGGTTGGCTCAACACTTACTCAAAGCATTTAAGTCGTATAATTTCATCACAAATTATAAAATAATATGACTAGAAACAATCAATTTATATGAGCAGCCAATCTTAAGAATTAAAAAGCAAAATTTTGACAGTTAAAGACATTCATTTTGGAAAAACAGCAAACTAAAATTATAAATTTGTCTCTTACAGAGCTAAAACACTCAAAACAAGCCTGAACTAGTCCTAAAAACATCTGCTCACGGAGCTGGCCTCAACGTCCTAGACTCTACCTGAAAAATCAAGAATACCTCTGCACAAAGAGAAATCATATGCAAGCCACTTTAACTAGAGGTGCATTTTCTTTATGCTGGCTCCCTCTACTGACAAGAAAATAAAACTCCAGAATTACACTGTTACATAGAATCAACACAAATGATATTTATTTAAATATTCCAAAATCAGCCTTTTTGATAAAACAATATTAAAACCTGACTGTACCACAGACCCAGGAAAAAAACAAAAATTTAACTGACAATTCAAATAACATGCATATTTTATACGTGATGGAGGCCATTTCAATATAAATTTTTAGCATTAATCTTTAGATGTAAGCAAAGGTAAATCTTAAAGCATTTTAAGTATTTTTAATAACTTCTTGATCAACTATGTTTACCTGTATCTGTTCTGGTGTCCATTGGTCTAGGTTGACTGATTTGACCCTGGATATATGAACCCCAAGATTTCTATGAATTCCAGCACATCTGATGCAAATAAACACACCAATATTCCAGGAAGCCCATCGTGGACCTAATTAAGGAAAAGCAGCAAACAAAACCAAATATTAAAAGGTAAAATAAACATGATGCATTCTTTCTTAATACAATTATACTAGAAGCTTCCCAAAATCACATGCTAATTTTCAGTGCAACAGCATGCTAAGAAAACATATGTATGTGTCAAAACTGCACTGAAAGGTTAAAAGTCGATTTTCAAGAATCTTATCCGATATACTAATTTTTATTTTCTAGAAACTGTCCCTATGTGAACAATATCACAATTTTAATTACTACTAGTAACATCCTTTGTAATTATTTATCAAAGAGAAGAGTGCTTAAGTGGTTAAACATAGATATCAAACAAAACCGTTTAGAAAAGTAAACATAGAAATTAATGACTACACTGTTCCTGCTAGGTCAGGAGGTGAACCGAGTAGGGTTGGCTCAAGAACCCCCTGGCAAGTGCAAAATCTGGCATTGGGAGGGGTTCTGATGGAGGAGCCTGGGCAACTCCTCTGGCAGGACACAGTCCCTGCAGGTAAGCGCAAGAAGCATGATAGGAAACAGCCCAGAATAGGCCATGGTAAGTTTCCCACTGGCATGCATTCGGCATGGGTCAGGAGCAGACCAGGCTGAATCAGTTCATGTCATCCACTGGACAATCCGATCACCAGAACAGAGTGCGGGATGGGCCGGGTTTGGTTGCGACAAAACCAGTACACATTATGGAATGCCAGGGCGTGGTTGCCTGTACTGGATATGAATGCAGCACCCATCCAGCACACCTGAGATCCAGGAAGGAAGGGGCAGAGCTGGCGGGGGGATTAAGGGGCTGGTCCCCTCGCCGCACAGCTACTCCTACTGGAGAGCGTGGGCTGGGATAGAGACAGACCCGACTAAGCAAGGCTACAACACCTGTGCGCTGCATGTGGACTAGATCAGGGCAGCAGCATCAGCTGGCAGAAGCTGGCACTGGGGACTAATTCTGTCAAGTCAAATCACAGGACCACCTAAAGAGTGCATAAACCGGGACAGAGAGACCTGGGAGGGAAATGGTGGGTTCCCCCTTCTTGGGTCACTATTCCCATGGGAGGGCATGAAAACTAGCACAGGGGGCTGGGATGGCTAGATAGAGAGCCACTCAACCACATGTGAGGGCTGGATGGTTGAGTTGGTTAGACAGAACTAAGCTTTAATGCCCATTGACAAGTACAAGAGCCAAAGGGGATGGGGGACAGACTGGTCTTCTGCTACACATACCGGCAAATCAGGGTAGGGGGCGGACTTGGTGGGGGTTATTGTGGGTCGCCCCAACTAGGCTGCAGCTCCCACTGGTTGATGTAAGGGCCGAACCAGACTGGACTGCAGCACCCATTGGTTCCAGTGCAACTCACGACCGAAAACAGAACCAGCCCAGCAATTGCAACCACCAGCTGATCGTGGCGAAGGACTGTGCCGGGCCCTGTGCTTGCTAGAACATACAAGAAACTAATCTGGGAATACCTCAAAGTTTCTTGGGAGATCTCCCCAATCGAACTGCTGGACTCAGAACTCTAACCAAGAAAAGACAGAAGACAGAACAGCACAATCATTCATCTCAGCTATATGTTGGCAGCGAAATATGGGGCAAACGGAGACCTTATGATGGACCATATCAATCAGTGGACGACCTCATCGAGCGAAACTGGCAGCGATTCATAACTGGAGAACTATTAACACCACTTGAGCACATATCTCAGAGCATGTCCCACATCCGGGACTTGGGGTGGGCGGGAAACCAGGTGGGGCTTCTCCCTCAATATCCCCCTTTACCTCAGATACATGATGGAAACAATATTGACATAATAGCCTTACCCACTTCCCTATCCCCCTGAACCTTTTTTTTTCTTTTCTTTTTTTTTCTTCTTTTTCCTTTAACTGTAATTAACTATGTAAAGATTGTCAACAACAATACAATAAAATAGATTTTAAAAAATTAATGGCTACGAATAATATGGCTGGGTTATTCCCCAAAAACATATATTGCCAAGAAACATGAAAACCGTACAATTGCTGTAGTAATTAAGAAAAATGCCTTTTAGCGCACAGTACACTGGCTCAACTGGCTAATCCTCTGCCTCCAAGTGTGGGGATCCCATGTGAGCACCAGTTCGTGTCCACTCTTCTTGGGGAAATGTAATATTTAAATGAAGTACTTTATGACTTCTCATTGGCAAATCTGATGACCACCATGCTACCCTTGTGCAATGAGGCCATTATTAAGTAAAATAAGTTACTGAAACATAAGCACTGCAATATGTAACATTGGATCTCATAATTTATAGCTTCCCTTTGATTAACAAATAGAATATTTAGAACATATATAATGGATATTTAAGTAATTCACTTCCCAATAAGATAAACTGAGAGGGAAAATGATTACAGTATACTATGCAGAATGGCACACAATTTAAAACTTTATCTCTAGAATTTTTCACTTAATATTTCTGAAAAAAACAGCAGGCTATAGATAACAAAATGCAGAAAGCAAAAGCATTGTTAAGTGTGTCTAGTGTTGTTGCTGATCTGCAAATGCGGAGGAAGGAAAAAGGGAAATGGACAATGTAAACAGCATCCCAAAGAAATGACAAAACTCAACAACAGAAAACACAGTAACAAACCAGGCAGAGGACAAAACATCCAGCAGGCAATTAAGAACACAGAACTCAAGTTCAAATGGGGATACAAATATGAGCACCTTCTTTAAGGTGAATTCTACCACTGATTCATCAATACCTCAAGTTTGGAATCAACCACAGTGCCCAATATCAAAAGAATGCATAAAGAAAAATGTGGTTTATATATACAGAATGTTACTCAGCTATCATTTGCATCAAAATGGTTTCAACTAGAGGATATTATGTTGAAACAAACTAGACACAGAAAAACAAATATCATATACTCTCTTATATGTGGAAACAAAAATGGATAATGAATGAAAGCCTATGTGTATCACCACTGCTGCAAACACAGTTCTGTAAATAAAACATAGTTTTGGGACAGCCAAAATCCTTGGGAACCTGTACCCACATGGGAGATCTGGAAGAAACTCCTGGCTCCTGCCTTTGGATAGGGTCAGCTCCAGCTGTTGCAGCCACTTGGGGCGTGGACCAGTGGATGGAGGATGATCTGCCTCTCCTTCTCTCTGTAAATCTGACTTTCAAAAAAAAAAAAATCTTAACAAAAAAAAAAAAACTTATTTGGCCTAGGGGTGGGCCTGGTAGGGATGCTTAAGAATCTCCCAGACAACTCTTGCCAGCATGCTTGAGAGTTGGGTCTGAGAACCAGAACAGTAGCAGTTCTTATTGGCCTCCCCAACTAGACCATAGCACTCAAAACTTGACCTCAAGGAATATCACACAGGGTCTGGTGAGATGGCCTAATAGCTAAATCCTTACCTTGCAACCACCAGGATCCCAAATGGGTACCAGTTTTTATCCCGGCTGCTGCACTTCCCATCCAGTTCCCCACTTATGGCCTGGAAAAGCATAAGACAGCCCAAACCGTGGGACCCTGCACTTGTGTGGGAGACCTGAACAAGCTCCTGGCTCCAGACCAGCTCAGCTCTGGCCACTGCAGCCACTTTGGGAGTGAGCCTGCACACAGAAGACCTTTCTGTCTCTCCCCTCTGCAAATCTGCCTTTTCAATAAAAATAAATGAATGCTTAGCGGGGAGCGGAGGGGGAAAGGAACATGACACAGATGTGTGGTCTGGCCTTGCAGCACATGTTGTCTAACCCACCTTTGTGTCTGACTCCCATGCAAAGAAAAACAATAATCCCAGACGCACAGAAAACACAAAATAGCCTGCTCCTTTGCTCATCTTTTGGAATGGCTCTTGCTTGTTTCAATATGCAGTTTTGTAGAGTCAAATCTAATTATTTTTGCAGTGAATCTTTCCCTTTTTGCACTTCCTGGTTATCTGTATCTCCCAATAAGTTCTTGTGATTCATTAATTGATCATCCATTAGAGATGGATTGCTTGTAAACACCTGAGATTGTAAATGTCCATTTCAACACTGCTTTGCTACATATCATGAATAATGAAGTTCTAGTTATTAACTGTAATTCCTCAGCACAAGAATCACACACTGGCATCTATTCCTACAAGAAGGTTTCTGATTTCTGTTTTCACCACTCCTGTGATACATTTTTATTTTAGCAGCATGGTTGTTAACTTCCTGTAAAGAAAAATTTATTTTCACCCCAATGTGGACTGTGCTCACTGATTCTGTTAGAAAATATATAGTGGGGCCCGGCGACGTGGTCTAGTGGCTAAAGTCCTCGCCTTGAAAGCCCCGGGATCCCATATGGGCGCCGGTTCTAATCCCGGCGGCTCCACTTCTCATCCAGCTCCCTGCTTGTGGCCTGGGAAAGCAGTCGAGGACGGCCCAATGCATTGGGACACTGCACCCACGTGGGAGACCTGGAAGAGGTTCCAGGTTCCCGGCTTCGGATCGGCGCGCATCGGCCCGTTGCGGCTCACTTGGGGAGTGAAACATCGGACGGAAGATCTTCCTCTCTGTCTCTCCTCCTCTCTGTATATCTGGCTGTAATAAAATGAATAAATCTTTAAAAAATATATATATATATATAGTGGAAATGTAGCGGAGACTGGTATGTTCAGACATGAAGACAAAGTGCTGTATATCTATGCATGCAGACCAGAGATGAACCCCCAGTGAAAGAATTGAAACTACCCTAACAGTACGATGATGTACTCCCTGACAATGTCCATGCCTACAAAATACTGCAACAACACAATGGACTTCTGACTGTTCATGAAGGACATCCATTGTAAAACTAAAGGGGAAATCAATGTGCTCCAATTTTAGAGTTCATGTGTCTGAACTGGGCCTCCTCAATTGCTGAGGCTTATGCAGGCGACAGCATGCCCAGATGTATACACAGGGGACATGACGGCCAGCTTATCTAGCTCAGCACACTCTCTTGGCAAGCTTTGTATCATGTTCCTGGGTCTGTGGAAGCACTAAGGTGAACCTGGTCGACCCACAGACCTTAGAAAGATATTCTCTGCTGTGCAGCAATGAAGCCAATGACGTCTCAAAACTATCAAAATCACTCAAGCAACACCCTTGGAACACTATTCCTGATTTAAGAGTATCTAAGGTGTTGTCAAATGACCAGCTCCCATCCCCAGGAACTGAAGTAGTTTGACAGCAAGGAATGTCCCCACCCTTCCCCTGGGGACACAGGAAAAAAAAAAATGAAAAACTGAAACATTTGTTCCACTCACCTCCTCCAAATCTTGACCCTCCCCACACTAATCCAAGATCGACATGGCATATGCATCTCAATTATGTAAACGATATCAAAAATTTTTTAATTGAAAAAAGAAATGGGCAATGGATATGAACAGGCATTTTTCAAAACACTAAAGACAAACTACTAATAAAAACATGCTCAGGATCACGAGCCACCAGAGTAAAGCATATAAAAACAACAAAGTGGGTCCGGCGGCGTGGCCTAGTGGTTAAAGTCCTCCCCTTGAACACATCAGGATCCCGTATGGGCACCGGTTCTAATCTCGGCAGCTCCACTTCCCATCCAGCTCCCTGCTTGTGGCCTGGGAAAGCAGTCGAGGACGGCCCAAAGCTTTAGGATCTTGCACCTGTATGGGAGATCCAATGAGCTCTCTGTATATCTGACTTTGTAATGAAAATAAAATAAATCTTAAAAAAAAAAAAATGAGGTATCACCTCATTCCAGTTAGAACAGCTCTTATACAAAAATCAAAACACAATAAATCCTGGTAAGGATAGGGGGAAAAAAATGCCCTGACACAGTGCTGGTGGGAATGCAAATTGGCATAAGCATTATGCAGAACAGTATGAGGATTCCTCAGATCTACCATATGACCCAGCTATCTCAACCCTGGGAATATGGCAAAAGGACATTAAATCCGTGTGTGAAAGTGATACATATGCACTCCCCACGGTTACAGCAGCTCGAGTCACATCAGCTAAGACATGAAATCAACGGAGATGTCATTAAAGAAAATATGGTATGTATTCCATATACAATGGAATACTACCCAGCCATAAAAAAGAACGATATCCTGAAACATGTAGCAAAATAAACTACAGACAATTATGCTAAGTGGAAAAACCCAGACCCAGAAAGACAAATACATTTTTCTAATATTGATAGTAGTTAATATACAAATGTAAAAATTCTGTGGATTCCTGTCATATGATGTTTATTTATAAATAATACTTTACTGAATCATACCATTTAAATGACAATATATTCTTTTTTTCAAGCTTTTCTTTTTAACTGAAAAGGCAAAGGAGGAGAGACAAAGACCTTCCATTCACTGGTTCACTCCAAAAGTGGCCACAACAGCCAGAGCTGAGCTGATCTAAAGCCAGGAACCAGGAGCTTCTTCTGAGTCTCACACAGGATGTAGAGTACCAAGGACTTGAGCCACCCTCCAGTGCTTTTGCCAGCTCACAAGGAAGGAACTGGATGGGAAGTGCAGCAGCTAGAACACAAACCAGAGCCAATATGGGATGCTGGCACTCAAGATGGAAGATATGACAGCTGAACAATGGCACCAGCCCCAATGAGACTTCTTTTTTTTCCAAACTAAGGCAACATTAAAAATAAGCAAAATGTATAAAACAACATCCCTGAAGCAATGGGAAATCAAGTGAGAGACATCAAGCTAGGTGGGAGTCACATCATAAATGCAGATTACTGTCTAGGAAGTGCTCAGACACTGACACAGGCAAGTTCAACCCAGGAGCCAGCCAGCGGTCTCCTTAAAATTAAACATCGGGCCCAGTGCGACAGCATAGTGGCTAAAGTCCTCGCCTTGCACGCACCCGGATTCCATATGGGCGCCGGTTCTAATCCCGGAGGCCATGCTTCCCATCCACCTCCCTGCTTGTGGCCTGGGGAAGCAGTCAAGGATGGCCCAAAGACTTGGGAACCTGCACCCGTGTGGGAGACCCAGAAGAGCTCCTGGATCCTGGCTTCAAATTGGCTCAGCTACAGCCGTTACGATCACTTGGAGAGTGAATTATCAGATGGAGGATCTTCCTCTCTGTCTCTCCTCCTCCCTATACATTCACCTTTGCAATAAAAGTAAATAATTAAAAATTTTTTAAATAAATAAATAAGACTACTTTTACATATTTGAAAAGTACCATTATAGAGAAAGATGGTAAGACAGAGAGGATCTTCTATCCACTGTTCACTTACCAAATGAACACAAAGGCCAGTACTGGGCAGGGCAAAGCCAGGGGTCAACAGCTGTATCAATGTTCCCTGCATGAGCAGAGGAACTGAAGTACTTGAACCATCCTGCGCTGCTTTCTAAGCACATTGGCAGGGTTAAGGATAAATGGAAAAGTCGGGGTTCAAACCAGTGCCCATGCTAGCTAGCACTGCTGAACCTGCTACATCAAAATGTAAACCCTATTACACTTATAATCTAGCCTCCTGCTAATGTTCCTGGAAAGGCAGCACATACTCGGGCCCTGCCACCCATATGAGAGAGATGCAGAGTTCCTGGACGCCGGCTTCATCCTACCCTAACCCTGGCTATTGTAGTCATTTGGGGAGTGAACAAGCAGATGGAAGATCTTTCTGTCTCCCTCTTCCTTCTATTTATACCCTGCCATGCAAATAAATAAGTAAATCTTAAAACTGTTAGAAGCCATAAGCTATAATATGAAATAAGAAATATACTGGATAGAATTAACAGTTTATTAAGAAAAACAAAAGATACAACAAAGCATCTGAGAACAAAGCAAAAATAACCAACATGAAACTGAGAAAAAGACAACCTCAAATGCACAACTGAGCTGTACAACAATTTCAGGAGTCTAAGTTAAAATTGGAATCCCTGACTTAGAAGGTGACAAGAAAAGGAAGGAAGGAAGGAAGGAAGGAAGGAAGGAAGGAAGGAAGGAAGGAAGGAAGGAAGGAAAAGCATGTAAAGAAGTAACTGCAAAAACTTTCTGAAAACTATAAATTCACAGAACCAAAAACTCCAAAGAATTACAATACAGGAAGCATAAGTAAAACAACTAAAAGATACATGTTAATCACGCTGCTGAAAAACAGCAATGATAAAAAGGTATTAAAAGCAGCTTAATAAAAGACACTGTGTGTAGTCTAGCTCCGCCCTGCCGCCATGGCGGCAGCACAAGTCAGGGTGGATTCCATTCTTGGGGCTGGGGATGGACTGAACCACTCACTCTCCAGGGTGACAGCTGCGGAAAGGCATCTCTGCTAAGTGGGATCCAGCTAGCGGTTCAAGTCAAAACCACCCTGGCAAGGTGGTGGCTGAGCCCTTGGCTTTGGGCGGCCAGTGCCCCAATTGGTGCCAGGTTCTGCCTGCTGGCCGCCCAGCAGCGAGCTCTGGGGTATTTATGATTTGTAACAGCTGCTCAGGGACACTCATGAATTAGACAAACTTTAGTATAGGTGAAACATGAATTCCGGGCGATTGCCAGTGATAGGGACATGTAGCTTTGCGCTTGCACCCACTGGTCTACTTTAGTCAGGGACGCTAGGTCACAGTGCCTAGGGTAGAGGCCAGGACAAGTGAGGGACTGAGACAACCTGAATCAGAGCAACCACTGGCAGGTGCATGATCTACAGCTGGGAACAGGACCAGTTTGGGGAGCTAAGGGGACACCCTAACTGAGTTGAGGTTCCCACCAAGGGGCGCGTGTGCTGGAATGGGGGCTGTGTTCTAACAAGGAAACAGTTGTAGTCTCCCAAGGCACTAGTGTGGGCTGGGATTGGATGCACCGGGCCATGCCAGACCCCAACACTATCTGGTGTCCTGGAGAACCAGGGTAGATGTGAGACTGACTAGGCTAGGTCTCAACCCCCTCCTGAGCCATGTGTGAGCTGTACATGGGTGTGGACAAGCCATGGCTGGGCTGAAACATCCAACAACAAGAATCAGAATGGGGTGAAAGCAAGCCAGGAAAAGCCGCTGTTCCTGCTAGGACAGAAGGTGAACTGAGTAGGGCTGGCTCAAGGACCCCCTGGTATGCGCAAAATAAGCGCAAGAAGCACGATAGGAAACAGCCCAGAATAGGCCATGGAAAGTTCCCCACTGGCATACATTTGGCATGGGTCTAGGGACTAGGCTGAATCGGTTCATGTCATCTACTGGACAATCCGAACGCCAGAACACAGTGCGGGTCGGGCCAGGTTCGGTCGCGACAAAAACCAGTCCACAATACGGAATGCCAGGGTGAGATTGCCTGTACTGGATTTGACTGCAGCACCCAACCAGCACGCGTGAGAACCAGGAAGGAAGAGGGCAGAGCCAGCGGGGGGATTAAGGGGCTGGTCCCCTCGCTGGACAGCTAATCCCACTGCAGAGCATGGGTTGGGATGGGGACAGACCAGACCGAGCGGGGCTACAACACCTGTGCGCTGCATGTGGACTCAATCAGGGAAAAGCCAGGGTGGGCGGATTATTACTGCTGGTACAAGCATAGGTTAGAGAGGGTAAGGATTGTTTGGGCTTAGCCACAGCATCATTTGGCAGAAGATGGCACTGGGGGCTAATTCTGTCAAGTCAAACCACAGAATCACCTAAAGAGTGCATAAACCGGGACTGAGAGAAACCCGGAAGGGAAATAGTGGGTTCCCCCCGTCTTGGGTCACTACTCCTGCGGGAGGGCATGAAAACTAGGACGGGGGCCGGGGTGGCTAGACAGAGAGGCACTCAACAACATCTGTGAGGGTTGGATAGTTGAGTTGGTTAGATGGAACTAAGCTTTAATGCCCATTGACAAGTACAGGAGCCAAATGGGATGTGGGACAGACTGGACTAGCCTGCTATACATACTGGCAAATCAGGGTAGGGGGCTGGCCTGGTGGGGGTTATTGTGGGTCGCTCCGACTAGGCTGCAGCTCCCACTGGTGGATGACAAGGCCAAGTATGTGCTAGGCAGAGCCAGGCTGGACTGCAACACCCATTGATTCCAGTGGAAGTCGGGACTGAAAACAGAACCAGCCCAGCAATTGCAACCACCAGCTGATCGTGGCGAAGGACTGTGCCGGGCCCGGTACTTGCTTGAACGTACAAGAGTCTGGTCTGGGAATACCTCAAAGTTTCTTGGGAGATCTTCCCAATCGAACTGCTGGACTCAGAACCCTGGCCAGGAGAAGACAGAGGACAGAACGGGTCAATCAACCACCTCAGCTATATGTTGGGCGGCGAAATACTGGGCAAATGAAGACTCTATGATGGACTGTGACAATCAGTGGATTCTTCAACGACCTCATCAAGCTGGGAGTGGCGCAACTGGCAGCGATTCATAATTGGTGAACTATCAAAACCACCTGAGCACGTATCTCAGAGCATGTCCCACATCCGGGACTTGGGCCGGGTGGGAAACTGGGTGGGGCTTCTCCCTCAATATCCTCCTTTACCTCAGATACATGAAGGAAACGATATGGACATAAAAGTCTTACCTTCTTCCCTATTGCCCCTGAACCTTTCTACCGTAATTACGTAAAGACTGTCAACAATAAAAAAAAAAAAAAGACACTGTGTACAAAGGAACAAATGCCTATATAATCAGAACAGATTTCTCACCAGAAAAAAATCCAAGATAATAGATGCTGGAACAAATTCATAAGAGAGCTCAAAGTAAATTACTGTCAATCAACAAATTTTATCATGCTAGAATCATCTTATAAACCAAAGGTAATATAAACAATGTCAGAAATTAGTAACATGAGAAACAAAAATAAAACTAAATCTTTTTGGGAAAAATAAATGAACATGATAACCCTTTAGCCTGGTTGATTAAGAAATAAAACAGTTTATCAATATCAGAAATAAGAGAAGTGATATAACCACAGATTCTAACAGTATTGAAAAGATAAATGTTAATACATGCACCGATTCATTGAAAGACAAATAATTTCTGCTATCAGAAGATAAATGTTATTATATGCACCTACTCATTGAAAGACACAAATAATTTCTCTCTAGAAGAGAAAGATAATATGAACTATGCAGTATCTATTTAAAAAATGGAATCTATAGGTTAAAACCATCAGCAAAATTAAACAAATTTCTAAGCACAGCTTGCTAAAAATGAAAAGTTATGAAATAATTAAGAATGGCAGTTCAGCTGTGGGGCTGGGGCAACAGGACCCCCTGAAGCATGGCTGCTGAAGCAGGCACCCGAGCCAGGCCGGACCCCAATGCTTGGGACTCAGCCCATGGGCACTGCTGCCAAGTGGTGACTAAGTCCTAGACCTTCCTAGGACCAAGAGATTTCTTCCCTCAGGGTAAGTACACCATGAGGGAATGCCGGGAATGGGATTAGAGCCCTGGCTCCGCCACCATCTTTTGGCAGGAAGAGCCAGGGCGGTGTTTGGCAGTGGGGCTGGGGCAAAAGGAGCCTCCTGTAGCATGGCTGCTGCGGGGGGAGGGGGGCCCGAACCAGGCCGATCCCAATGTCCAGGACTTGGCCCATGAGCACCGTCGACAGGGGGTGAGAGTCGCAGGCTTTGGGCACCAGGCTCTGCCTGCTGGCGGCCTGGCCGCAAGCTCTAGAGTTTTTAGGGTATATAATTGCTGCCTAGGGGCATCCATGGATAAAGCCAGTGTGAGTGTAGGTGAGGGATGAATCCTGTGTGACTCCCAGTGACGGGGTCATGAAACTTGCTGACAAGCATGGGGACTGAGACCTGGTGGTTTGGAGGGGAGAGTCCATAAGATCCATTTTGGCCAGACTGATGCACCAGCCCACATGGAAATCTTGAGATGGGCTGTTAGCGTAGAGCATCTCTGGCTGCCACACAAAAGTCCACAGAAAAGCTATGGCTGGGGGCCTGTCTGGCAGGGCTAGGTACCAGTACCTGACAGAGTGCTAGAACAGAGGATGGGTCACAGTAGGTAGGGTCATGACACTAATCAACACATGACAGAAACAGATCCAGGGGTAAATTCTGTGGGGGATGTGTGGGCCAAACCCTGTGGAGATAAAAGTCCCACTGGTTAGCCCAAGAGTTGAGATGGTGATGGGCTGAGCTAGGTGTGACCATGGCACCTGCTATCACTCACGGGTAAAGGAACCGACAACAGTCTGGGCAGGTCAAGGCAGCAGCACCCAAATGTGCATCCTAAAGCAGGGTGTGGGGTAGGCTGGGCTGCAACATTCACCAACTCACACAACGCCAAAATGGAAGGGCAGAATATACCAGGCACTGGCCTAACACCCCCTGGCACGTATGAGATCTGGGTCTAGGAGTGGGTCAACTGGGGAAACTTGGGAAACTCTCCTAGCAAGTCACAACTCTCATTGATGATCACAAGGGCCAGGCCTGGGGGTCGGGCAAGCTAGGCATAGTAGCTCCAAAGGTTGGTTAAAGTGTGGATTGATTATGGACGAGGGCAGAACCGGCAGGGCCGAATTAACCTTAGCTCACAAGCAAGAACAGAAATCAGGATGGAGGCACAGGTCATGCTGAGCTAGGCTCTTATACTGGCTGGTTTGCATGAGTCAGGGAGGCCAGGACAGAGTGTGTCAGGCAAAGGCCAAGACAGGTGGGGGGCTGTGCCAAGATGGGTCAGAGCAAACACAAGCATGCTTACAATCTGCTGCTGGGAGCAGGCCTGGTTGGGAAGCTAAGAGAACACCGTGGCTGGGTTGGGGTTCCCACTGGTGAGCGTAGGGGCCTAAGTGGGGGTTGCGTTCTAGTCTGAATATGGTTGCAGTGTCCCTTAGCACAAGTGTGGATTGGTGCTGGGCACTCAGAGTCAGGCTAGACTCCAGCACCATCTGGGACTCTGGGAGACCAAGATAGATGTAAAACAGACTAGGTTAGGTCTCTGCCCCTACTGGGCCATGTGTGAGCAGTGTCTGGGTATGGACGAGCCTTGGCTGGGCTGAAACATCCAACAGTAAGAACCACAACGAGTTGAAAGCCAGTCAGGAAAGGTCACTGTTCCTGCTAGCACAGGAGATGGAATAAGTAGGACTGGTCCATGGACCCACTGGTATGTGCAAGATCTAGCACTGGGAGAGGTTCTGATGGAGGAGTCTGGGCAATTCCTCTGGCAGGACACAGTCCCAGCAGGTGTGCACAAAAACCACAAAAAGGAGCAGCCCAGACCAGGCCAGGGAAAGGTACCCACTGTCATACATTTGGCACAGCTCGGGGGTGGACCAGGCTGAACCAGTTCACAACACCCACTGGCAAATCTGAGCACCAGAACAGAATGTAAGTCATGCCAGGTTCATTCGCAACACATACCAGTACACATTACAGCTAGGATGGGGTGCCTGTTGGGCTGAGCTAGACTGTAAACCCCACAAGCGGGAGCTGTAATTGGGGGTGGGCCCAGCCAAGCTACAGCACCCACTGGCAAATGCTGAGGTGAGGGGGGCCAGGCCAGACTGGGCCAAAGTGCCCAACCAGCACACGTGAGAACCAGCAGGCAAGCGGCAAAAGCCGACAGAGGGGATGTGGGCTCCCCTGCTAGACAGCCACTCCCACTACAGAATGTGAGTTGGGATGGGGACAGAACAAACCAGGCAGGGCTATAATACCTGTGGGCTTCATGCAAGCTAAATCTGGGAAAAGCCAGGTTGGGATGACTGTTCCGACTGGTGCAAGCAAAAGTTGGAGTGGGTGAGCATTGGTTGGGCTTTGCCGCAGCATCAGCTGGCACAGGCTGGCACTGGGGCTAATTCTATCAAGTTAAACCACAGAATCACCTGCAGAGAGCATGATCTGGGAGTGGGAGTGGCCTAGTAGGGAAAAAGTGGGCACCCCCCTCTTGGGCTACCACTCCCCCTGAACAGCATGTAAACCAGGACTGGGGCAGAGGTGGCTGGACAGAAAGGCACCCGCCAGCACATGTGTGAGCTGGAAAGTAGGGCTGCTTGGGTTGAACTAGGCTTCAATGCCCATTGACATGTATAAGAGCTAAATGGGATGTGGGACAGATTGAACAAGTCTGCGGTACATACTGGCAAGAATGGGAACCAGGATAAGGGGCAGGCCTGGTGGGGGTTACAGGGAGTCGCCCCAACTAGGCTACAGTTCCCACTGGTTTGCGTGAGGGCCGAATGTGAAGTGGGCAGGATCGGGCTTGACTGCAACACCCACTGGTTCGTGTGGAAGACAGGACTGGAAACAGAACTCATCCAGCAAATGCAACCATCAGCATGTGCATAAGCTAATTGGAGCGACAGAATGTGCCGGACCCTGTACTGGCAAACTCACACAGCAATCAGGTTTGGGATCATCTCAGATGAAGTTTCTTCGGAGATCCCTCCAACTGAACTGCTGATCTCAGAACCCCAACCATGAAGAGACTACGTCAGCCAGTGGATTCTGAAGAGATTTCATCGTGCTTGGAATGGCGAGATTGGCAGCAATTCAGAACTGTTGAACTATCAAAACTGCTTGAGCAGGACCCTCAGAGCATGCCCCACTTCGGGAACCTGGGATGGGTGGGAGGTTGGGTGGGGCTTTTCCCTTTATCCCTCCCCTTACCCCAGGTACAGAAAAGAAAAATACTAATGTAGAAAAAGATGAATAGACAGAGGAAAAAAAAGAATGGCACCAATTAGTACATACTTTTGCAAACTGAAGGAAAAGGAGGGGATATAGGGAATACTTCCTAATTAATTCTATGAAATCCAATTGCCCTGATACGAAATTGTGGTCTTTATGTTGTTTATCACAAGAAATAAAAACTGCCAATCAACAAATTGCTATATAAAAATTCACAAAGTCAAAACTTTAGCAGATCAAATCAAAGAATACATTAAAAAGAATACATTATAATTAAGTGCAATTTGTTCCAGAAATGTAAGGTAAGCTGGCTCTTGAAAAACATACTTGATTTTTTTCAAAGTCATTCAAAGAGAATGAGAGAGAAAAAAAATATATGAGATCTTTAGTCCACTTTACACACCAAATGCCACACTGGCCAGAGTTGGATCAGGCAAATGCCAGAACCTCTACCCAGGTCTCCCACATGGGTGGCAGCAGGCCACACATTTGGACCATTTTCTGCTACCTTCCTACACACTTTAACAGAGAGATGGGTGAGGAAGAGGAGCTGAACTCCAGTGCTGCAGACAGTGCTTCACTCACTGTACCATCTCGCTAGCCCTACAAAGTTGGCTTAATATGCAAAAATCAGTGTAATTTATTATATTAAAAACTGCAAGAAAAGCTGTATCATCTCAATAGATGCAGAAAAATTATTTGATAAAATCCAACTTCTGCTTCTGAGGAAAATTCTAAGCCAATTAGGAGTAGAAGGGAATTTCCTAAATAAAAGTCATCTACAAAAAAAACCCTAAATTCACATTATACTACCAGGAAACTCCTAATAATTTGCCTAGGAAAAGGATTATCCACTTCTATTTCACTGAATGTTCTAATTAGGACAGAGATTTTTTAAAAAAAGCAATCAAAGGCATCTAGATTGCAAAGTAAGCAAGGATTGTCTTAAGGGAGACAACTGACTGCATAAGGGATCTGAAAATCTAGAAAACAGCTTCTGAACAAGTGAGGTTAACAGAGCTGCAGGTTACAACAAAAATATGCAGAAATCCACGCTTTATACCAGCAATAAAAACTAAAATTTTAAAAGAGAAAACCATTCAAAAAGCCGTTTAAAAATGTATTCTATTTTAAAAATAAATACTACGTATGGAAAAATCTGACAAAAAATAAGCAAGGCCTATGGAGTGAAAATAAACAAATTAAGTAGATCTTTAATAGTAAGCAGAGGGATATCATTGATACACAGGTTGGAAGACTCAGTATTTTAAAGATGTCATTCCATCTAAAGTGACTCCACAGATATAAACCAATCTTGATTCAAGTGCTAAAGCATTACAAATTAATGCTAAAAATAACACTCATGTCAGAGGACCTATAGTTCTCAAACTCAGAAAAATATTTCAAAATGTATGATAAGGCTATACATAGTAATCAGTATAGGCAATACTGACATAAAAGCTGCCAAACAGACCAAAAAAACAAAAAAGGAAAAAAAAACAGAAATACTCTGTAAAATGCACAGGCAACTGAGCTTTGGCAAATGACAAAATGGCAATTCAGGGAAGCCAGGATAATTTTGTCAGTAATATGTCCACATGCTAAAAACAAAGCAACCCAAACTGGACCACAGGCATAATATGTAACTATAAAACTCCCAGGAAACAACACAGGAAAAAATAATTCAGCATTCATGGTTAGGTACATAGTATTTAGATTTGTCAAAAACAAAATACACACACACAAAAAAGGAAGGATCAGCACTGTGGCCAAGTGGGGTAAGCTTGCTGACACCAGCAGCATCCTGTATCAGACTTTGAGACCAGACTGCTCTCTCTCTCTAGGTCGGCTTCCTGTTAATGAACCTAGGAGGGCAGCAAACAATGGCCCAGGTGCTCAGGTCCCTATTACCTATGTGGAAGACTTTAAAAATGATGATCCTGACCTGGCGCGATAGCCTAATGGTAAAAGTCCTCGCCTTGCATGTGTCGATCCCATAAGTGTACAGGTTTGTGCCCCCGCAGCCCCACTTCCCACCCAGCTCCCTGACTGTGGCCTGAGAATGCAGTCATGGACAACGCAAAGCCTTGGGACCTACACCCAACTGGAAGACCTGGAGGAAGCTCCAGGCTCCTGGCTTCAGATTGGCTCAGCTCCAGCCGTTGTGGTCACTTGGGGAGTGAATCAGCAGATGGAAGAACTTCTATCTCTCCTCTCTGTATATATGATTTTCCAATGAAATAAATAAATCTTTTTTTAAAAATGGTGATCCTGGGGCCTGGCGCCGTGGCCTAGCGGCTAAAGTCCTCCCCTTGAATGCCCCGGGATCCCATATGGGCCGCCAGTTCTAGTCCCAGCAGCTCCACTTCCCATCCAGCACCCTGCTTGTGGCCTGGGAAAGCAGTCGAGGATGGCCCAATGCTTTGGGACACTGCACCCATGTGGGAGACCCGGAAAAGGTTCCTGGTTCCCGGCTTCGGATGGGGCGCACTGGTCGTTGCGGCTCACTTGGGGAGTGAATCATCGGATGGAAGATCTTCCTCTCTGTCTCTCCTCCTCTCTGTATATCTGACTTTGCAATAAAAATAATAATAACTAAATCTTTTAAAAAAATGGTGATCCTGACTCCAACCTTCAAACTGGTCCTTTCAAATAAGTAAATAGATATTTTAAAAGTTTTTAAAGTAACAAATTGAACCTAAACCAAAACCAAAAACTTTGCTTATCAAAAACCACAGAAAGGGGCTGGCATTGTGGCAAAATGAGCTTAGCTACTGCCTGCAATGCCTCCGTCCCACATGAACTACCCAGTCCCAGTTGCTCGGCTTCCAATCCAGTTCTCTGCTAACACTGTACTGGTAAATTAAAAGAGGATGGCTCAAGTTCTTGGGCCCCTGTCACCCACATGAAAGATCCAAATGGATCTTTGGCTCGTGGCACCAGCCGGGATCATCCACAGCCACTGCAGCTGTTTACAGAGTAAACCAGTAGACGGAGGATCTTCCTATCATCTCTCTTTCAAGTAAATAAAAAAATTTGGGGGGTCCAGCAAGGTAGCCTAGTGGCTAAAGTCCAAGCATTGCATGTGCCAGGATCCCATTTGGGGATCCTGTAAATGTCATCTTATCTGGTGTAAAGTCTTTGTGGAAGTAATTGAGGACTTTGAGATGGAGCAGAATATCCTGGGGCATCTGGCAGCTGCTAATCCCATCAACTGTATCGTTACACGGTGGAGCAGTGAAGGCTTCGCACACAGGAAAGCCTGAGCTGGAAACGGGGCAGAGAGAGAGAGAGAGATTTATAGGCGCTTGCCTCCAAGCCCGGAAGCCATGACAAGAAGTCAAGGGACGTCAACCCAGCACAATGGCTCAGTGGCTAAATCCTTGCCTTGCATGCGCCAGGATTCCATATGGGTGCCAATTCATGTACTAGCTGTTTCACTTCCCATCCAACTCCCTGCTTGTGGCCTGGGAAAGCAGTCAAGGACAGCCCAAAGCCTTAGGACCCTGTGCCTATGTAGACAAACCGGAGGAAGCTCCTGGCTCCCAGATTCAGATTAGCTCATCTCCAGCTGTTGTAGCCACTTGGGAAGTAAATCAATAGACGGAGGAACTTCCTTGCTGTCTCTCCTTCCCCCTCTCTGCATATCCGACTTTCCAATAAAAATTAAAATAAATCTAAGAACGAAAGAACGAAAGAAAGAAAGGAAGGGAGGGAGGGAGGGAGAAAAAAGAGAAGCTAGGGGCTGTTGCTGCAGCATAGTATGCTAAACCCCAGCCTGCAACACCAGCATCCCATGTAGGCACTGGTTCATGTCCCAGTTGCTTCACTTCCAATCTAGCACCCTGCTTATAGCCTACAAAAGCAACAGAGGGATGGCTCAAGGCCTTGGTCCCCAGCACCAACAAGGTAGTCCCAGAAGAAGCTGCTAGACTAGCCCAACTCTGGCAACTTGGGAGTTCATTCCATTTGGGAGTGAATCAGCATATGGAGGATCTCGCTCTGTTACTCTCTCAAGTAAAATAATTAAAACCTTTTTGAAAGAAAAAAAAGCTACAGAACAAAATATTTACACACACCAAAGACTAAATCTAGAATATCATAAAAATTCAACAATCAAAAAACTCCAATAAAATATGAAAAACATAAAAGACACATTTGACTAAAGATACACCAATAACACACACGAAGCTGTATGCAAACATCATTTGCTACAGAAAAAATGCAAATCAAAGCCAGTATCATTACTACATGGCTAACACAATGACTAAAACAAAAAATAGTCACACTACCAAAAGCTGACAAAGGAACAGCAACCCACTTTGTATGAACTAAACATTCAATTACCACACAACCAAGTGAACTGTACTACTTACTAGACATTGATCAGGGAAATGAAAATCCCTATTACCGGGAAACCTGTAAACAAACTGTAATAGTAGTTGTATTTATTTGACGGGCTGTGTAACAGAGGGAGACAGAGAGACACCTTCATTCTGCTGGCTCACACCCCAAATCACCACACCCGGACTGGGCCAGGCTCAAGCCAAGAGCCAGAATCCTCTGGGTCTCCCATACAGATGCAAGGTTCAAGCATCTTCCACTGCTTTCCAAGGCACCGAAGCAGAACAGCTGAGACTCAAACTGGTGCCCGTATGACATGCTGGCACTGCAGGGAGTGACTTAAGCACAAGACCACAACATGTGCCCCCCTAGCAACTTTAAAGTAAAAAACAATAAACAGAGTCCTTCAACTTGTGAATGCCTAAAAGAAGTACAAAAAAAGTACATAGGGGCCCTGCACTTGGCCTGCCTAGTGGCTAAAGTCCTCACCTTGAACCCGCCAGGATCCCATATGGGCGCCGGTTCTAATCCCAGCAGCTCTGCTTCCCATCCAGCTCCCTGCTTGTGGCCTGGGAAAGCAGTTGAGGACAGCCCAAACCTTGTGACCCTGCACCCGTGTGGGAGACCTGGAAGAGGATCCTGGCTCCTGGCTTCGGATTGGCACAGCACCGGCCGTTGCGGCCACTTGGGGAGTGAACCAACGGACAGAAGATCTTCCTCCCTGTCTCTCCTCCTCTCAGTATATATCTGACTTTGCAATAAAAATAAATCTTTTTTAAAAAGTACAGCACATAAATATACACAGCATAAAATCTTACTTAATAAGAGAAAAAAGCTATTTTTTTTTTTTGACAAAAAGATAAACTGGTTCACTCCTCAAATACCCACAATGATCAGGGGTCAGGTCAGGCCAAAGATGGGTACTAGGCACTCAATCCAGACCTCCCAAGGGAATGCCAACAGCCACCTGCTACCTCAAAGGGAATATATTAGCAGGATTTTTAAATCGGAAGCAGGTCCAAAATTCAAACCTAGCCACTGTGATGTGGGGTGCAGACACCCCAAGTGGCATCTTAGCCACCAGGCCAAGTACTCATCCCAGACAAAACTATTAACACATACAACAACTTGACAGACTCTCCAAAAATTACATTACTAAAGATAATCCCAAAAGGTTACATAATGAAGGAATTTCATTTATATATTTTTGAACTGACAAATTTTAGAGGTAATTAACAGTCTATTTAAAACGGGCTAGGAACAGGGGTGAGGAGGAGAAGGCAGAAGATGACTGTGGGTTAAGAGGGCAATGAAAGAGAACCTCAGGCCCAGTGCAGTAGCCTAATGGCTGAAGTCCTCACCTTGCATGTGCCAGGTTCCCATATGGCCACCAGTCCATGTTCCAGCAGCCCCACTTCCCATCCAGCTCCCTGCTTGTAGCCTAGGAAAGCAGCTGAGGACGGCCCAAAGCCTTGGGACCCTGCACACATGTGGGAGACCCAGAGGAAGCTCCATGCTTCTGGCTTCAGATTGGCTTAGCTCTGGCCACTGCAGCTACTTGGAAGTGAATCATCAGACGGAAGATCTTCCTCTCTGTCTCTCCTCCTCTCTGTATATCTGATTTTCCAATAAAAAAGAAATAAATTTTAAACAAGAGAGAGATCCTCACAGTGATGCAACTTTGCTGCATACAGATTGGTCTGTGGGTGTATATCTGTGAAGTTCTGTGATGTTGGAAATATTCTGTAATCCAAATTGTTCAACACACAAGTGTGTCTCTTGCAATGTGCCCAGTGAAATTAAAGAACTCAATAATTACATTAGTCAATTATTCAATTAATAAGCTAAACATATGGCTTCCACAATGTGCAGAACATACCTAGGACTTACCCCAAAATTTAAAAGTCTCTCTCTCTCACACACACACTCTAAAATTAATCATTGCTGTATTACAAGTACTACTTCTCAGGAAATACATTACTGCAATATTTGAAGAAGAAAATTCACTGAGCAAGTCTGTCTCAACAGAACATAAACCTTTCAAATAACTTCTTACAAAATGTCATTTTATAGCCACTCCTGAAAATATAGGATTTTTCGAAGAACTTAGTAACATGGAGTTAGCAGCAATAATGTATTTTCACCAGAAAAGGGCAGTAGTTACAAAACTGTCCCTTAAACCGTATTTTAATGTCACTTAAGTTGTACTCCAACATTCCAAGTCCAAATACACTGAATCAAAAAATATTAAATTTACTTATACAAAGTAATTGTGCTTCTTAAATATATATTTTCAAAACTACACTTAATTAGGCTCCCCAGAACTCAGTCCTTGTCGATTTACATCAGTTTATTCAAGTTAAGTATAATTTCTAAATCAAAACTAACTCTTACAAACAAAATGTCAACTGTTTCTAGGTCCATTCACACACCTACTGACAATATTCCTGTGTCTGCAAAATAAATTTTCATTCTTGAGAGTATTAAAGTTGTTTCTTTTTAATTTATTTATTTTTATTGGAAAGTCAGATATACAGAGACAGAAAGGAAGATCTTCCCTCCAATGATTCACTTCCCAAGCAGCCGCAATGGCCAGAGCTGAGCCACCAATCCGAAGCCAGGAGGCAAGAGCTTCCACCGGGTCTCCCACACGTGCGCAGGGTCTCAAGGCTTTAGGCTGTCCTCGACTGCTCTCCCAGGCCACAAGCAGGGAGCTAAATGGGAAACTGGACCACCAGGACAAGAACCGGTGCCCATATGGGAACCTAGCATGTGCAAGGCAAAGACCACAGCTGCTAGGCTACCACACCGGGCCCAACTTGTATTTCTATAGTAAAACAGCATTTGCTTTAGAGCTAACAATATGCAAAAACTAAAGAAACCTGTCAAAGATAATTTTTAAAATGGCAAAGACTACCTAGGAAAAACTTTTTAAGTGGTGTCAACATGCTAGTTTCATTTTATTAAATTTCTTAACAAAATGCTCTGTAAAGCACACAGAAAACAGGCTCTGCAGCAACTTGGGTTCAGCTTCATAACAGGCACTTTCTTAAGCACTTAGAAAACAGTTTCAGGGGCAGGTATCATAGTTTGGTAAGTTAAGTCTCTCTCTGTGGTGCCAGCATCCCATGAGCCAGCTATTCCACTTTCAATTCCAGCTTCCTGCTAATGTACCTGGAAAAGCTGAAAAGCTGAAGACAGTCCAAGTCCTTGGTCCCCTACACCCACACAGGAGACCTAGATGAAGCCCCAGGCTCCTGGTTTTGGTCTGACCCAGCTCTGGCTGTTGCAGCCATTTGGGGAGTGAACCCATACTGAAGATTTCTTTATCTTTTTATCTCTGTAAATATGCCTCTCAAAAACAAGCAAATGTTTAAAAGAAAAAACAGAAAAAGAAGAAAAAAAAAAAGCACAGCACAATGGCACAGTGGATAAATCCTCCCCTTGCATGCGTCAGGATCCCATATGGGCACCAATGCCTGCCCTGAATGTTCTACTTCCTTCTAGCTCCTTGCTTGTGGCCTGGGAAAGCAGTCAAGGATGGTCCAAAGCCTTGGGACTCTGTATCCACGTGGGAGACCCAAAAGAAGCTTCTGGCTCCTGGCTTTGGATTGGCTCAGCTCTAGCTGTTGCGGCTACTTGGTGAGTGAACCTGCAGCTGAAAGATCTTTCTCTCTATATATATTTATTTGACTTTCCATTAAAAATAAAGAAGTCTTTAAAAAGAGAGAGTACAAGAGAAAAGTTTTAAAGTTGACAAAAAACACAGAAATCAAATGGTCATTTCTAGTCCCTTTTACTTCCCTGTTATATTTAATTTTCCTGTCCATATCCCTCTTTGTATGAAAACTCTCTTCTGAAGTCTCTCCATTCTGGATTTCCTTACAGTCTCCCCAAATGCTATTTAGTTCCTTTACTAATCCTACTTCTGCTGTCTTCCTGCAAAATCTGGATCACTAGGCCTCTGATTAAGCAAGCATCCAACCCAACCACTCAGCTTGGGCAAATATTTTTATGCAAATGATTCCCAATTAAACAATCACATCTTGTCTTCTCATCTTTCCTAAATGCCTAAACCAGTACCTACACATGCACCAGGAATGAAGCATATGACCCCTAAGTATATATGTATAAAGCTGTTTACAGGTTCTCCCTTGTTGGACAATGCAATTACTTCATTGCTCTTCAGTCTTCTCTCCCTCAAGATCTATCCCTTCTATTAAAAGCCTTTCCCAACCTCTTGTTTCGGAATGTGTACTCTCTAACACCTCATGCTTGTACTACTTTCCACACAGATACACAAAGCAGACTCTGGCTATGGCCTGCCCATTTCCTTACAATAAAGGCAGCTAAAGGGTAGGAAAGTGATTGTGACGTACAAGCGGACCAGCAGATAGAAACGACTAGACTGCTTTCCAGAGTCTTCCAAAAAGGACTCTCACACTACTCTATTCTCACAATCTGCTCAACCATTTTATCTACCAAAATATGATTTTTTAAAAGATTTATTTATTTTTAATGTAAAGACAAATTTACACAGGAAATATTTATATAAATGAAGGTATCTATTGGTTCACTACCCAAAGGCTGCTCAGACCTGATCTAAGGCCAGGAGCCAGGAGCTTCTTCTTGATCTCCCATGTGTGTGCAAGGTCCTAAGTCTCTGGGCCATCCTCCACTGCTTTCCCAGGCCACAAGCAAGGAGTTGGTTGGGAAATAGAGAAGCTGGGACAACAATTGGCACCCATTTGGGATCCCAGTGCTCCAAGGGGAGGATTAGCCATTGATCCATCACTGCCAATGTAATTTACAATGATTTCCTGCAAAGCAGTATAAACATTCTAAGTGCTCAAGAACAAAACACTAACACTGGGCATAATTACCAAGCCCTTCCTTACTCATCTATGTAATCCTTACTTTGTGACAGACATTACTTCATAAACCAGTTAATCCTCACAACCCTATGACACAGAGATCAATCACCATTTTATTTGTAATGGTACCAAAACTCAGAAAGAAAATTTAAGCAACAGGTTCTCACCATAAGGAAGAAAGCAGAATGTAATCAGAGCCAGCATTTTAAAAATTAAGATTTTTAACCCAAACTATGAAGTCCATAGTTCCTGTTATTAAACTAACCTCTCACAAGTAACAGCAGAACAGATGCCAGTACATGGCATGGATCTGGGGGATCGAACCAGCTCGATCATGTGTGGGCCCCAGACAGGAGGCAGAGCCTCAGGCTGCATACCACCCCTTCGGAAACTCAGGCTCAGGAACCTGTGTGCTCACGGGCATGAGGCCTGCAGACTGCTCAGGAAAGGTATTACGGAAGTGTGTGGGAGAGAGGGGACCACTGAGGGGAACACTACAGGTGAGAAATGACTTCTGAGGGACTTCCAGACCACTGCAAGTGCAGGTCAATCAGGGGGCTGCAACCCAGTGGTTTAAAGGAGGGAAACTGGAGCACATTTCTGGGTCAGATCAGTGCACCCACTCTTACGGAAAATCTGAGCTGGGCTTGTTGGTACTGACCACCACCTACTGGCACATACAAAAACTAAAGCTAGGGGCCTGCCAGGCAGAGCTCAACCACAGTACCTGCCGGGGAGTGTCACGGCAGAGGGTGGACAATTAGGCTAAGCCACGACACTAACTACCATGCCAGAGAGCCAAGTCTGGGGGCATATTCTGTGGAGAATATGTGGGCTCACCGCTGCAGGTTTGCAATACCAGCTGGTGTGCTCAAGAGCTGGGGGTGGTGATGGGCCAAACTAGGCATGACCACAGAACTTGCCAACACTCACGGGTACTGGAATTGGGAACAGGCTGGGCTGCAACACCCTATAGCACATACAAAGGCTGAGACTTGGGGGCAGACTATTCCAGGTAGGGACCTAGCACCAGCTGACACATGTGAGATCCAGGTCTGGGAGTGGACCTGGTGCGGGAACTCGGGGAACTCCCCTGGTGGGCCACTGCTCCCACTGGTGAGCATGAAAGCTGGGAGTGAACATAGACTGGGCTGCAACTCACCCTGGGCTGGGCTGAAACAATGATTGGTCTGTATGTGAGCTGGGCCTGGGGGATAGCAGGGGTAGGCCAGGCCACAGCATCCACTGGTATAAGCAAGGGCCAGAGTAAGTGCCAACTAGCCAGGCTTTGCAGCAACATCCATTAGCAAGTGTGGGGACAGAAGCAAGATGTGTCAGACTGGCCTGCAGTACTCCCTGGAAAGTGCAAGATCCAGGAATAGACTGGGCCTAGTAGAAAAGCTGTGGGCTGCAGCTGGGCTGCAGCTCCGGCTGGTACGCATGAGAGCCAGGGCTTGGGGGCAGCCCGTGATGAACAAGGTAGCAGCACCCATCAGCACACATGTAGACTGGTTCTTGGGGTGGGGTGGCCTGGGCTGACCTAAGCTGTATAACCCATAGGTGTATGTAAGAGCCTGGTTGGGATGCAGCACAGACCAGACTAGTCTACTTTACATATTGGTAGACGTAGGAACCAAAGGAACTGTAGGAACTGGGGGTGGACCTGGTAGAGGTTACTGGGGATTGCCCCAATTAGACAACAGTTCCCACTGGTGTGCTCAAGGGCCAGGTCAGTGGCATGCTAGGCTAAGCCACAACACCCATTGATACACGTGGGTCCTGGGGCTGGGGATGGAACTGCTCAGGCAACTACAATCACCAGTGTTTGCATAGGCAGATAAGGGTGATGGACTGAACTGGACTCTGTAATGGCCAGACTTGCAAGAGTCAGGTTTGGGGTCACCCTTAGTGATGTTTCTTGGGGGACTCCCTAACTGGACCACTGGCCACAGGGAGAACCACAGGGTTTGTGCTCCAACCTTGGAAAGCACGTATCAGGACTGGACCTCCTTGACTGTTGATGCCTATGCAGTGATACAGCACACCCAGGTGTATAAGGGCTACATGACAGCTCATTTAGGCCTGCAGAAGACAACGAGTGTCATGTCAGAAGATGGAGCACAGAATGGATCGGACAATTCTCCTTGCTGAGCTTTAGCAGCAAGTGTCCGGATGAGTGCATGCACGGCTGTGGACTCTATCAGCCAATGAATCTTGGAAGGATTTTCTCATCCTAGCAATAGCAAAAACAACAACATCTTGGAACCATCAAAACCACTCAAGCAATACTGTTGGAACAGTCTTCTCCCATTGAAGTTTCTAAGGTAACATCAAGTAGACATCCCTTATCTCCAAGTATTGATGTAGTTTGTAACTGGGAGCAGCCCCCTCCCTCTTATCCTCATACAGGAGATAAGGGGAAAAAAAGGAAAATTGGAAGCATTTGTCCCACCCACCTACCCCACTACCTCCACCCTCTCCTCCTCATTCAGGGCCCACATGAGCCTGCATTTTAGTCATGTCTCTCCTCCTCTCTGTATATCTGACTTTGTAATAAAAATAATGTAAATCGGGCCCGGCGGCGTGGCCTAGAGGCTAAAGTCCTCACCTTTGAAAGCCCCAGGATCCCATATGGGCGCCGGTTCTAATCCCAGCAGCTCCACTTCCCATCCAGCTCCCTGCTTGTGGCCTGGGAAAGCAGTTGAGGACGGCCCAAAGCCTTGGGACCCTGCACCTGTGTGGGAGACCAGGAAGAGGTTCCTGGTTCCCCGGCATCGGATCGGCACGCACCGGCCCATTGCGGCTCACTTGGGGAGTGAATCATCGGATGGAAGATCTTCCTCTCTGTCTCTCCTCCTCTGTGTATATCTGGCTGCAATAAAATGAATAAATCTTAGAAAAAAAATAATGTAAATCTTAAAAAAAAATTTCAGAATGCATATCTTTAATTTCTCCTAGCAATCTTGTAGTTTCCAGTATACAGGTCTTGAGCATATGTACATTTATATTCACTTACTTTATTTGAAAGAGTGAGACGGGCGGGCGTTGGGAGACAAAGACCTTTCATCCACTGGTTCATTCCTTAAGGGCTACAACAGCCAGAGGTGAGCTGATCCAAAGCTGGGAGCCAGGAGCTTCTTCCAGATCTACCACACAGGTGCATGGGCCCAAAACCCTGGCCCATCTGCACTGCATTCCCAGGCCATTAGCTAAGAGCTGGATGAAAAATGCAGCAGCCAAAACTAGAATCAGTACCCATGTGGGATGCCAGCACTTCAGATGGAGGACTACTCTGAAATATCACCAGACCAGCCCCATATTTTATAAATATTGTAAATGGTATTTACTAATACAACTTTCAACAGCTTGTTGATAACTTACAGAAATAGTTAATTTTTTTATATTCACCTGCAATTTTGCTATCTTAATAAACTCATTCATTTAATACCTACTTAATAAATTTCTTAACAGTTTTGTACATAAGATCATATTGCAAAGAAACTACTTAAATTGACTCTTATGCATTTATTTTTTAATAGTTTCTGAGGGAATTATTAATTATATTCAGATTACCATCCTGTAATTTTTTGGTAAGATTTACTTTTTTATTGGAACGGCAGATATACAGAGAGGAGGAGAGACAGAGAGAAAGGTCTTCCATCTGCTGGTTCACTTCCCAAGTAGCTACAATGGCCAAAGTTAAGCCAGTACAAAGCCAGGAGCTTCTTCCAGTTCTACATGGGTGTAGCATTTAAGGACTTGGGCCATCCTCCACTGCTTTCCCAGGACACAAGCAGGGAGCTGGATGAGAACTGGAGCAGCAAGGACATAAACTGGCGCCCATGTGGGATGCCGGTGCTCGCAAGCAGAGGATTAGCAAACTCAGTCATCGCACTGGCCCCACTCCTATATAATTTTAAAACCATCCAAAGCAGTACCTTTTATAAAAGTACAGGCTCAATATAAAATTTTTACAGCAAACCTACTTGTGCCAAGCAGAATAATGACCCCCAAGAATGCTCAAGCTGTAATTTTAAATGGGGAATATCCAGACCACAGGCCATGTAAAGTCTAAGAAATCATTTGGTCTGGCTCTACTATTTCTATATCTGCAAGACAACCACACGCAGAACTTGAAATTCAATAAATCCACATCTTATTTAAGATAATTTTGTATAGCACACAAATGATATTACAAATACCCCAGGGGTCCTTAGCAGAGAAAAGGTTCCTCATCTTGTTTTAATCCCTGAAATCCCAATTAAGGACACTGAAATGGCAGTGCTATTCTGGATTACCTACACACATCTCATGTAACCACAAAGGTCCTTCAAAGTTTCAGGGAAGATGTGAGCAAGGAAGGAGTCGCTAGCCAAGGAATACAGGGGCTCATAGGGGCTGGGAAAGAGAAGTAAACAGATGGTCTCTCCTAGTTTCCAGAAGGAACATGAGCCTGTTACCACTGCTTTTAGCTCAGTAACTCTCATTTGGGAATTTGATCTCCAAAACTGAAAAGTATGTGTTATTCTAAGCAACTAAATTTGAGTACGTTTTTAGCAGCAACAAAAGGAAATGATTATAACCTGGATGATCACTTCCATGAACATACTTTTGGGCCCAGTGCAATAGTCAAGTGGCTAAATTCTTGTCTTGCATATGCTGGGATCCCATATGGGTGTGGTTCTAATCCCGGCCGCTCCACTTCCCATCCAGCTCCCTGCTTGTGGCCTGGGAAAGCAGTTGAGGATGCCCCAAAGTCTTGGGACCCCTGCACCCAGTGTGGGAGACCCCAAAGAAGCTCCTGGCTTCGGATCAGCTCAGCTCCAGCCGTTGCAGCCACTTGAGAAGTAAACCAGCAGATGGAAGACCTTTCTCTGTTTCTCCTCCTCTCTGTACATCTGCCTTTCCAATAAAAAGGTAAAGTAAACCTTTTAAAAAAATTTACACACTTTTGCAAGAATTGTAGCAACATACACAATGACCACCCTCCACCAAAAGCAGCTTTATGGAACAGAGAAGCAGGAACTCAATAAAAAAGCCCTGCTTTTTCTTTTTTTAAGTTTGAGCTGAACACTGATCCTTGAAATGCACTCTACAAAAGATAAAAGATCAATCACAGACATCATTAATCATACCTAAAGCAGTCACTTGGATCTCTCATGAAATGAAGACAAAAATTCGATGGTCCAGGTGTGGGGAAAACAGCAAATGGAAAATTACTAGAAAGTTAACAATTCTCTTCCTTTACACTCTCAAAGCTCTTAATGTGTACCTCAAAACACATGTGAATATAAATGTGGCACATGTCTAAGAGTCGAAGCTCTATCTTAAGTGTCATTTCTATGTGGTAAATGCCACTCAAGAGTCTCACATGCCTCCCTAGAAGACACTGACACTGATAAATGTACATGGCAGGCTGAAAAACAGACCTGTAAGCCCTGTCTTACAAATGATGGATGAAAGGAAGCCTTAGCTTCAGCAGCTGCTTGAATGAGGTAACTATTCCAAAAAAGTATTACAGTAAAAAAGTTTCAAACAAAAGACCTCCTCAGTTTGAGAGGAATATTTAGTTGGGGTAATTAGAAATGACAGGTAAATTGGCTCAGCAAGAGCTAAATCATCGGGAAAAACTTGAAAAGACAAAAATATTTGATTAAGACCCAAAGTTTAATTATGATAATATGAATAATGCCAAATATTCCGAGAGGTGATGAAAGTATAGGATTCCAAAAGAACACACACAACAACTGAAACAAACCTCTGCAACAGGATCATGAGAGAGGGATAACTGAGCACCAGGCAGGTCACAGGCCAAGCTCCGGCTCACACCTGCTTGTCTCAGCTTAACCCAGGCCAGCCCTCATGATCACATCACCCTGTTTTTATGGTTTAAAAAGCCCAAAGAGGGACCAGTAATACAGTGCAGGGGGAAAGCCACAGCATGCAACACTGGCATCCCACAGGGGCTCCACTTCAAGTCCTGGCTTCATCACTTCTGATCCAGCTCCATGCTAAAGCGCAAAAGCAGTAGATGATGACTCAAGTACCTGGATCCCTACACCCACACAGGTGATACTGAAGAATCTCCTGGCTCCTAGTTTCAAATTGGCCCAACTCTGGCCAATGCAGCTATTTGGAGAGTGAACCAATTGATGGAAAATTATCTCTGTCTGTTTGAGATTTATTTGAAAGAGAAAAAAAAAGGAAAGGAAAAATGTCCAGGGGGCAGGAATTAACCCAAGCAACTAACAGGTCCTATACGTGAGTGCCTGATCTCAATTATGTAAAAAATATTTAAAATAAAGAAAAATACAGGTTCTCCCGTGCAGATTGTGGGCGGCAGCAGTGATGGCTCAGTAACTGGGTTTCTATCCCAGCTGGGTCCAGTCTAGCTATTTTAGAAAAACACAATGTACAAGAACCAATTGGAAAAGGCAGTAAGTGTTTTGAGATTGAAGTCCAAGAAAGCAAGGAGCATAAGTGTTTTTGTGTTTATACGGGGGAGGAGACAGAAGAGGATGGAGAGACTACGTGATCTCAGAGGATCATGAGACATGTATCTCCAGGCCAACAGACAGAAAAAGGGTTTTGTAGATAAACAGGCTGGTGTCTAATTAAAATGTACAAGGACTTTTTTCAAAATATTAACATTTATAAGAAGCATTTCAACAATGTAAAGATTGTCAAAAATATAATAAAAAAATCAAATTAGAAAAACAAAGCATTTCAGACCTCAGAAAAGTACAGCAGTTTATCTCAATAATTTTATTTACCCTATAGGACTTGGGATGACGTCCATGGTTACCTGAGGGGTAACAGGGTAGCTACAACCAAAAAGGCTGTAGTCATGCGAAGCTGAATCCCTATACCATATTAACTGTAAAAACAGAAAACAAATATGGAAGAAAAAATGAATAGAATAAGCACTCAGGTGCCTGCCTATTGATTAAATCAATTTATAGAATACATTCCAGCAACCAGGGGAAAAAAGATGTAAGCTGTTTAAACTAACATATTGAAGTTAGGATATTTCTGCTGAAGACAGCTTCCATATTTGGCCTCTTAACTATCATAACCTGACTTGAAGGTCTTCCAAACAACAATCTTTATACAACAACATTTCACACAAAGAGAGCATGTGTTTACCATTCCACTGAACACATGGTTAACAGCACAGACCCTGTAGGGCCGGATCTCCTGAGTTCACATTCCCCACGACTACCTCAGCTCAGGAAAAGCAGAATTTATCCAAGTTCTGAAAGACTATAATGTCCCATCCTAACCCTTATCACTGGGTTTGGTTTCCAGAGCTGGTTGACGTATGCTGAGACCTCAACATACCTATATAGTGAGTGGAAAAATACACTATTAGTTACGTTGGGTAGTAACTAAGACCTCTCAGGTTCAATAACTTGCTAAGAGGATTCTTAAGATTCCATATAGAGTTATACCTACAGTTACAGTGTATCGCAGGAAGAAGGTACCAAGAAAAATTGATAAAGAAAAAGGCACAATCGGCAAACTCCAGGAGAAACCAGGAGCAAGCCTCCCTGCCAGTGGGGCTGCACTGGACACAAGCAATTCTCCCAGCAGTGAATTTTGACATGTGTGAAATACTGCTCCCAGGGAAGCTCACCAGAGATTCGGTCGGTGAGTAAGGTCTCACTGGGGCCATATAGGCCCTCTGCCTGGTACAAATGCAATTTTCACAGTCCTAGAAGCAAAGTGCATATTCAACATAAATCACATTATGTATATTAACAGTTTAGGCACAATCAGAAACTTTTCCACTTAGAGAGATCACATCCAAATTCAAATTCCCAAGATCTGAGCCTGCATGTCAGTCCTGTTGCTAACTCTTCTGTGGACTAGCAGTTTGGCAGATGAGCAGCAGAGGCCTCATCTACTAAATTCCTGCTTTCATGTGTAGGTCCTACTGAAGTGCCTGAAATACAGTCATCACTAAACATTTTCCTTCTGAGAAGCTGAAAGAAGATCCCTTCCATTCACTGGTTTGTTCCCCAAATGTCCACAACAGGCCCAAGCTGTGGCCAAAACTGAGAGCCAGGAACTCAATGGTGACAGGAATCCAATTACTTGAGCCATCTTCATAGTCTCCCAGGGTCTATATTGGAAGGAATTTTCAGAAGCAGAGCCAGGTAACAAACCCAGGGATTCCTATAAGGGATATGGATGTCTTAAGCAGGATATTACCCATTAGGTGAGGCACCTGTCCCCAAACCTTTATTATTATTATTATTATTATTGCATCTTTTCATTAAAGAACCCTGGCTCTACCACTTCTTAGCTATATGGCACAGGGAAAGCTACATAATCTTTCCCCTCGTTTGCAAAATAGGACATCAGAATTATCTGTCTCAAAAGGTTTTGAAACTACAATCAATTAGAGGTCGGTGCACTGGCAAAGTGGGCTGTTCCTTTGTGGCACCAGCATCTCATAAGGGGGCCACTTCCAGGGCTGGCTGTTTCCCTTTCGATCCAGCTCCCTGCTTGTGCCCTGAGAAGGCAGTGGAGGATGGCCCAGGACCTGAAGCTCCCAAATCCACACGGGGACCTGGAAGAAGCTCCTGGCTTCGCACTGATACAGCTTTGACAATGACAGCCATTTAAGGAATGAATTGGTGGATGGAAGCTCTTTCTGTGTCTCCCTCTTTTTCTCAGTAATTCTGACTTTATTTTTATTGGAAAGTCAGATTTACAAAGTAAATGAGTCTTGTAAAAAAAAAAAAAAAAAGAATAGGGGCCAGCACAGTGGCTCAACAGGCTAATCTACCACTTGTGGCACTGGCGTACCATATGGGTGCCGGTTCCAGTTCTGGCTGCTCCACTTCCGATCCAGCTTCCTGCTTGTGGCCTTGGCACAGCACCTTCCTTCACATCATTTACCATGAGGTAAACTAGCCAGGGGACCCTCACCAGAACTGGCACCATGATGCACACATTCTCAGCCTCCATAACTGGAAGCTAAATAAACCTCTTTCTTCACAAAAGTATTCAGCCTCAGCTGTTTTGTTAGAGCAATGAAAGACTGAAGAAAACCACACAGAAAACACTGATCTATACCTGAAATTATATGTTAGTCAACTGTTTAAAAAAAGTTTGGGTCCAGTGCAGTAACCTAGTGGCTGAAGTCCTCACTTTGCATGCACTGGGATCCCATATGGATGCTGGCTCGTATTCCACCTGCTCTACTTCCCTTCCAGTTCCCTGCTTGCAGCCTGGGAAAATAGAAGAAGATGGCCCAAAGCCTTGGGACCCTGCACCTACATGGGAGACCCAGAGAAGGCTCCTGGCTCCTGGTTTTGGATAATCTCAGCTCTGGCCGTTGCAGTCACTTGGGGAGTGAATCAGCATAGGGAAGTTCTTTCTGTGTCTCTTTCTCTAGAAATCTGACTTTCCAATAAAAATGAACTTTTTAATTAAGATTTACTTTATTTGAAAGGCAGGGTGACAAACAGGGAGACAGAAACCTCCCAACTCCTTGTTCACTCCTAATTGGCCACAACAGCTGGGGATGGGCCAGGCCAAATGAGGAGCCACGAATTCCATCTGGATCTCCCACATGGGTAACAGGTCCATCTACACAGGCCACTTCCCACAGCTTTCCCAGACAAACGAGCAGGAAGCTAGACTGCAAGGGCAATGCTTATATTCAAACCAGCTCTCATACATGGAATGCTGCAGATGCAGGCAGCAGCTTAACCTGCAGCACATGTCATCCCCAACTGAAGTTTTAAAGAGTTCTACTCCATACAAGGTAAAACTAAATATCGCTTTCAATAGTTAATCATCCTTTTGGGGTGTGTGTGTGTGTGTGTGTGTGTGTGAAACCATTCAAAATCTTCTCCTGTACAAGTCAAGGCAGCAGCACCCGAAAGTGCGTCCTAAAATAGGATGTGGTGTGGGCTGAACTGCAACTAGAAATGGACAGACCGGGCAGGGCAGAGCAGGGCCAAGGAAATCTCAACTTACAACAAAGAACAGAATTCAGGATGGAACACAGTACATGCCAAGCTAGGCTCTTCCACTGACTGGTCTGCAAAAGCCAGGGATACTAGGCCACAGCATTGAAGGCAAAGGCTGAGACAGGTGAGGGGCTAAGCCAACTGGGTTAGAGCAACCACTGGCATGCACATAATCTAGGGCTGGGAACAGACTCGGTTGGGGAGCTATGAGAGTAAACCCTTGCTGGGTTGGGGTTCCCACTGGTGAGTGCAGGGGCCAGAGTCGGGGCTGCTGTCTGTCTGGTCTGGATATGGCTGCAATCTCCCTTGGCACAAGTGTGAACTAAGGCTGGACGGACCTAACTGGGCTAAACGCCAGCACCATTTGATGCCCTCGAGAACCTGGGTAGATGTAGGATGGACTAGGCTAGGTCTCTGCCCCTACTGAGCCATGTGTGAGCAGTGTCTGGGTATGGATGAGCCTTGACTGGACTGAAACATCCAACAGTAAGAACTGAAATGGTCTGAAGGCCAGCAAGGAGGGCTGGCACATGGACCCACCAGTATGCTCAAGATCTGGCATAGGGAGAGGTTCTGATGGAGGAGCTTGAGAAACTCCTCTGGCAGGACAGTCCCTGCAGATAAGCACAAGAACCATGATAGGGAGCAACCCAGACCAAGCCAGAAAAACATACCCACCAACATATATTTGGCATAGATAGGGGGCAAAACAAGCTGAACCAGTTCACATCACCCACTGGCGAATCTGAGCACCAGAACAGACTGTGGGTCGGACCAGGTCCAATCCCAACACAAACCAGTGCACATTACGGAACGCCAAGGTGAGGTGAGCCATACTAGATGTGGCCAAAGCAGCACATGTGAGAACCAGCAGGCCAAGGAGGAAAAGCTGGCAGGGGGAATGTGGGCTCCCTGCTGGACCGCCACTCCCGCTGGAGAGCGTGAATTGGGATGGAGGCAGACCAGACCAGGCAGAGTAACAACACCTGTGGGCCTCATGTGAGCTGGACCAGGGGAAAGCCAGGCTGGGCTGACTGTTACGACTGGTACAAGCATAAATCCAAGTGGGTGAGGGTTGGTTGGGCTTTGCCACAACATCACCTAGCAGAGGCCCCCAAAGGCAGCAGGTGATAGCACAAGTGGTCAGATCCTGTCCTACATGTGGGAGACCAGAAGAGTTCTAGGTCCTGGCTGAGGCCTGGCCTAGCACTTGGCTACTATGGGCATTTGGAGTGAACCAACAGCTAGGAGATACGTCTCTCTTTTAAATAAATAGGTTAAAACAAGAGGCCTGAATTTATAAAGCATACAATTAGAATGCCAAATAGTTTACCTTAGTAAAATGTCAAGTCTTTTGTGCATCAATGGAGTATATTCACGTATCTCCTACATCAAGAATTAAGAGAATATAAATCTCCTTAATGAATTAATGAATATTTTTCGATAAGAAAAAAGACAAAGAAGAGTTAGAAGGAAAACAAGACAGGGAGCAACATGTACCCCTAGCTTAAACTAATGAGTCAGAGGGGGATCAGTATCTCTCCCAGCTCTGACACCATGGTTCTGCACACAATCATGAGAAAACCTCATCATCACTAGAATTACAACAACAGCTATGCTACACTGAAATTGACCATTTCAAGGGAACTTTAAGGTTGGCAAATTTCTTAAGTGGGCCCGGCAGCCTAGCCTAGCGGTTTGGGCACCGGATCTAATCCCGGCAGCTCCACTTCCCATCCACCTCCCTGCTTGTGGCCTGGGAAAGCAGGCGAGGACAGCCCAAAGCCATCCTCGACTGGGACCCTGCACCCTCATGGGAGACCCAGAAAGAATTTCCTTGCTCCTGGCTTCAGATAGGTGCAGCACCAGCTGTTGCGACCACTTGGGGAGTGAATCATTGTATGGAAGATCTTTCTCTGTCTCTCTTCCTCTCTGTACATCTGCCTTTCTAATTAAAAAAATTTCTTAAGTGAATTACAACCAGATTTCAGTTTATAAAAGTTGATCCTGTAAACATCAACATCATAAACACCATTTCCTCAAGTGATTTTTACATTCTTTTAGTGAGACTACTTTAAAATGGGTTTAGGTGAAATATCAAAAATTTGAAAAAATATCCAATTTTTAAAAATTTTTGTTTTATTTTATCTTTTTGTTGTTTTTGTTTAAAATATCAAATATTTTCTATCCTCACTCCTATGCTCCTGTGCTGACACTAAGACTGGTTCCCTAAGCCAAACAGGCTGTACACACTCTTGCTTTTTGAAAAAGTTAGAAAGTTAAAAGTTCCTTGAAGGCATATGTTGGACATAAAACAGACTGGCGATTATTCTAACATGGAAAGCACAAATGTGGCAGAGATCACATTTCCACAGCAACAGAAACAATAAAAATGCTTAATAGAGGGGCAGACAATTGGCCTAACAGCTAAAACAGTGGTTGAGACACCTGCATCCCATATTGAAGCATATGGGTTGCAGTTCTGGCTCCACATTTAAGGCCAATTTCCTGTTAATGGGCACCCTGGGGAGATAAGCAGCTGATGGCTCCAGTAGCTGAGTGGAGACCTGGATAGTATTCCCAGCCCCCTAACTTGGCCCAGTCCAGTCTTACCATCAAGACAACTGCGACGTGCCCAGCCAATGGGAGCTAGCAACCCCCCTCTCTCCCCATGTGCCCATCTTTCACCCATTCTCTCTTCTCTTAAAATTTTTTTTAAATCCTAATAGACATTCAATGGCTACAGCAACCACAGCCCATGTTGCTCTATGTCTCACCAGTTTTTTGAGCAAAAAGTAGTCATGGCAATGAAACAGCAGTAACATTGGCAGTATCTGTGGCCTTGAAACCAGAAGTCTATTAGTGGCTACCTGACCTGTCCTCCTCTAACTCTCCCAATGATTTCTAAGTACCTGATTCCTTAAATCCCTGTTCGTTAAAAATAGCTACAGTGGATGTTTCCTGCTCTACACATCTCCTTACCCTCTTCTTAGACTGTTAAATAATCGTAAATCAGTGGTTTGCCTGCAATTTCTCACCATCCCAGTTCTTCCTTTGACTTACCAATGATCATATTCAAGGAAAGAGTAAAGAAACAAAAAGTCAAAGCTGGGGGAGGGGGACCTGAGTTGTGCAGGTTAAACCACTGCTGGCAACACCACCATCCCATGTTGGAGTGCCAGTTCAAGTCCTGGCTGCTCTGATCCCAAAGCAGCATCTTCCTAAGACTGGGAAAGCAGCAGATGAAGGCCTAAGTACTTGGGTCCAGGACACCCATGTGGGAAACTTTCGCAGCTCCTGACTAGGCTGGTCCAAATATGGCCGTTGCAGCCAGTCAGGGGTGAACCACAAGACAGAAGATGTGTATCTTGCTCTCTGTGTCTCCATCTCTTTGCTTATCAATTAAATACTTTAAAAAAAATAGAAGCCTCTCATTCCATGTACCAATGCTTTTGTGTGTACAGCTGTGTCTTTTAATTCCTTCTCTAACTGGCAAAATCCCATCTACCTTCAATGAGACCTGGCAGAAATGAGACCGGTTACTCTCCTAAGAGCACCACTCCAGGCCACTCCCTTTCACAGGTGCACTCCTTTCTGCACATCCTGCTCCTGCCGTGGGTGCCATGCTCATTCACATTTTCATCTGTTTAAAATGTATTTGCTGGCCCATCCCTCCAAAAGGACAAGCCCAGGGCCCAGGACCCAGGATACATGCTGGCATGGGGGCTATGGATTGCCTGGGGAGCCAATTTGAGGATGGGGCGCAGGATGCACGAAGGAAATACTTAAAAGGTGTGAATGACTTCTGTGGTATTTCAGATTATGAGGGGGTAAGACGAGGTGGTTTGAATAGGGGAAACTGGAGGGCCTATCTGGTTTAGACCAATGCACTCACACACATGGGAGTGACCTGGGCTGGGCTAGGTGGCATCACCCACCACCCACAAGTGCACACAAAAGCTAGGGCTGGAGGGTATAACTAGGCCACAGTACGCAACAGCTGTGTGTCAGTCAGGAGACAGATCACTCACAGTTGGGTCATGACACCAACCAGCACATGAGAGAATTGGGTCTGGGGGCAGATTCTATAGGGGATCTATGGGCTCATCCTTGTAGGACTGCAGCACCCCCTAGTTTGCACAACAGCTAGGGATGGTGACGGGCCAAGCAAGGAATGACCATGGAACTCAGTGACACTCACAGGAACAGAGGGTTGGGAGCAGACTGGGCTGGCCCAGACTGTAGCCCCAGAGGGCACATCCAAGAATTCAGTACAGGGGACGCAACAGGCCACAGCACCTGCCAGCACACACAAAGGCTGGGACTGGGAGGTGGGTCATGCCAAGCAGGAGCCTAGCATCCACCAGCATGCACGAGCTACGGGTCTGGGAGCAGGCCTGCGTGGGGAAATTAAGGAACTCCCCTACTAGGCTGCAGCTCCTGATGCTGAATATTAGGGCCAGTCCTGGGATGAGCCAGCCCAGGAAAGGCTGCATACCACTCATCAGCACGTGTGTAGGCTGGCTTGTGGGGGCAGGCTGGGCAGGGCTAAGCCAAACTGCAGCACTCACTGGCACAAAGAGGAGCCAGGACAGGATGTGGGTATGCCAGGCTAGGCTACTGCACCTGCCAGTTCATGAGAGCCAGGGATGGGGGCAGGGATGGGGGCAGAACAGGGTGCAGCACCATAGGCAAAGTTGGGAATGAGGGCAGGTCATGCTAGGGTCCACATGAAAACCTGGTCTGGGAGGACCAGGTGGGGATGGGCTGTAGTACCTACCAATGAGAGCCAGAATGGGTGTGGGCCAGTCCAGTGAATGCTAGGACTGGAGGCGGGCCATGTCAAGCTGGGCTGAGCATCCAGTGGTGTTTACGAGATCTGTGGCAGCTGGTTTGACAGGGGAACTTGGGGAACACCCCTGTTAGGACACAGTGTTAGGTGGTGAGGCCTAGAGCTAAGGTTGGGGGCATCCTAGGCCAGACCTGGGCTACAGTGGGGGTGGGGCAGGGGAAGAGGGTGCAAGCTTGGAAGGCAGATCTGGGGGCAGACCAGATTGGGCCAGTTGTAGCACCTCCTGACAGGTGCAGGAGCTAGGACAGGTACAGGCCAGCCCAGGCCACGTTGAGCTGTAACACCTGCCTGTCCACGAAGGCCACGACTTGGAGCTGGCCAGACAAGGCTAGCCTGTAGTACCCATCAGCATGAGCTGGGACTAGGGCAGGCTGAATGATGCAAGGCCTGCAGCATGCAACAGCAAATGCCAAGGCAAAGCAGGCTACACCAGACTGGGCTGCAGCAACCACCAGCACACTCAAGACCAAGTCCCCTGCTGGGACAAGCCTGGCGGGGAGCTTCAGAGGCTCCCCTGCTAGGCCACTGATGAGCTTGAGAGCCACGACTGGGCATGGACCAGGTTGGGCTACAACACTTACTGGCCTACATGTGAGCTTGGTTTAGGGGACAGTCAGGCAAGGTTAGGCCACTGCATCCACTAATGCATGCAAGAGCTAGAATAAATGCAAGCCAATCAGGTTTGCTGCAGCACCTGCTGGCAAGGGCTGGGAGTCAGCCTAGTAGGGAAACTGTGGCCACTCCTCCTCTGTTGGGCTGCAGTTCCCACTGTTGAGCATGAGAGACAGGGCTAGGGTCAATCCAGGCTGGACAAGGCGACAGCATCTGTCTGCATACATGTGGACTGGATGTGGGGATGGGTGAGGTTGAACTAAGCCATTACACCCATGGGTATGTGCGACAGCTTGATGGGATGCTGGAAAGGTCGGGCTAATCTGCACATGCCAGCATGTGAAGAAATTAGGGCTGGGGACAGGCCTAGTGACAGCTTCGTGGGCTTGCCCCAAACAGGCTGCAGTTCCTACTGGTGTGCATTAAGGGCCAGGTTTGCGGCACACTGGGTTGAGCTAGCCCAAAGTACCTGGCAGGTTACGTAGAACATGGGGCTGGGGACAGAACTGACCAGACAGCTGCATTCATCAATGTATGCATAAGCTGATGCAGGAAGTCAGACTGAAATGGACCCCACAATAGCTAGCACACACAAGCATCAGGTATGCGACCATCCTAGCGCAGTTTCTTGGGGGACTCCCCAAACAGACCACTAAACTCAAACTCCAGCTATGGGAAGAATTACAAGATGTGTGGTCCAACCTTGGAGTGCATATATCAGGACTGGGCCTCCTTGATTGCTGATGCCTGTGCAGTGAACATTATGCCCAGATGCACACGGGGGGGGGGGGGAGGGCATGCCAGCCAGCTTATCCAGGCCAGTGGAGACATCAAGTGCCTCATCAGAGCATGGAAAGCAGAACAAGTTGGACAACTCTCCTGGTCAAGTTTGGCAGCAAGTGCCTGGGTGTGTGGACACATTAAAGTGAACTTTATTAACCAATGGATCTTGGAAGATTTTCTCAGCCCTGGAGCAGCGAAACTAACAATGTCTCAGAACTATCAAAAGCACTCAAGTAACACCCTCAGAACATCGCCACATAGAGGTCTCTAGGATGCCATCAAGTGGACATCCCCCATGCCCAGGTGCCAATGTAGTTTGGCAGCAAGGAGTGGTCCCCTCCCCACCCTTCCCTCCTCCCTGAAGATAAAGGAGAAAAAAAAATGGAACCATTTGTCCCATTTAGTGGCCCTAATCAGTGGCCCATATGGGCATACATTCTTCTCAAGTAAGTAAACACTAAAAATTAAATTAAAATGAAACAAATAAAAATGAAAGCTATTTGCTGAGCTACCTTTAGCTACTACACGTCACATATAATGTGCTAAGGTCTGGAGGTACTACCCCAAGCAAGAAAAACAAGCCCTCCTCTCTTGCAGGCGTAAGCAACAGGGATATAGAATAGAATATCCAATAATTACTTAATTACAACTGTGGTAAGTGCAATAAACAATTCAAAGTGATTCCTTACGTATATAAATAGAAATTGAACCTTATATGGCAGATCAAAGACGATCTCTTTCCTTGAAACTGCATTTTAGTGGGGCCAGCAATGTATCCTAGTACAGCAGCCATTTTCAGTGTCAACCCCCATATGGTTATCAATTCAAGTCCCAGCTGCCCAATTTCAGACCTGTCTCCATCTTAAGTATCTAGCAAAGCATTGGAAACAGGTAGCCCCTGCATCCAAGTGGGAGACCCAGAACAAGCTCCTGGCTTCATTCAGGCATAGGCCAGGCTGCTGCGGCCATTTGAGGAGTGAACCAGTGGATGAAGATCTCACTGTTTCTCCTTCTCAGTAACTCAGCATTTCAAATAAACAGATAAATCTAAGAAAAGAGGAAGGCAGGAATTAGATTTAAAAAAACAACAACAACAGAAAGAGCAGTAAAATCTAATCAATCAGAAAATTGTTCCAGAGCTTCCTAGGCTGAAGGAACACAGTATGAAAAAGCCCAAAGGAAGGGCCTAGCATAATGCTTCAACTAGCTAATTCTCCCCTTCCAAGCACTGGATCCCATATGGGCACCAGTTTGTGTCCCGGCTGCTCCACTGCCCACCCAGTTCCCTGCTTATGCCTGGGAATGCAGCAAAGGACGGTCCAAAGTCTTGGGACCCTGCACACACGGTAGATCCAGAGCAAGCTTCTGGTTTCACACCTGCTCAGCTCTGATCATTGTGACCATTTGAGGCATGAATCAGCACCTGAAGATGTCTCTCCTCTCTGTAAATCTGCCTTTCCAATAAAAATAAAAAAATCTTAAAAAAAAAAAAAAAAAAAAAAAGAAGGCCAGAGGAAGCACTGTAGGAACTGTGAAGAGAACCAATGGGCAAAAACCAGAGTAAAAAATCAGCAGCAGTGGCAATCAGTGGAGAGGGAGGCCAATCTCAAAGCTACAAGGGCAGCACTCGGCATCGCTTTAGGACTACTCATCTGCACAGCCTTCACTAAACAACTCCTTCAGCCTGCGGAATTTTCAACAGCCTCAATATTGAGATACTGCTTAACAAACCACATGACCTCAAGAAAATTCCTGTGGCAGAAACAAATCTCAATTTGCTCCTAGCAAGGAGCTCACCCTCTTATCTTCTCAATACTAAAGAGGCTGAAAAAGTAATCAGGTTCAAACTTCTTGTTTCTGACTACCCCAAAACTTATAAGGAAAGAAACCCCTGTTCATGCCAGTTTACACAAACCCAAATTCAAGACTAGTATTACCTCTGTATGAACACTGAAAACTAAATTTTAACCCCAACAGGGGCACTCCAACCTCACTGCCCCATATTTCCAACCAATAACCAAGAAAGTTGCCTGAAATCTGCCACAAAGTCACACATGTGACCTGTCGGAGAACAAACACAGCTCCATCTGCCCGCACTGATTTGCCAGTTGCTCAACAAATTTGGTCAAAAAGGACTGAAAACAGGAAACTGACATCAAAACCATCTTTTTCTCCATTCTTGCTTCCTAAACATTGTCAATAGAGATCAAAAACTGGTGACTAATTACATGTCAAAATTCAATTGACATACCTCTGCTAACTACTACAAGGCAACAGAACAGGATAATTTCCAAGCTCGTATTTTCGTCTCATACATGTTCTCAAAAATATCAGCGCAGGATGCATTCTCTGAGAAAGAAAACTGAGGTAACCAAGAAGTTTCGAAGCACATGAAAATCCGGATGGAATTTATTAGGTCATGAGGAAGACATCATACATAATCAGAATTTTTTAAGATTTTATTTATTTTTATTGGAAAGGCAGATATACAGAGAGCAGCAGAGACAGAGAGGAATATCTTCCATCTGCTGATTCACTCCCCAAGTGACCGCAACAGTCGGAGCAGGGAGCTGATCCTAAGCCAGGAGCCAGGAGCTTCTTCCAGGTCTCCCACACGGGTACAGGGTCCCAAGACTTTGGGGCATCCATCACTGCTTTCCCAGGCCACAAGCAGGGAGCTGGATGGGAAGCGGGGCCACCAAGAATAGAACCAGCGCCAATCTGGGATCCTGGCGCATGCAAGGTGAGGACTTAAGCCACTAGGTTACCACGCCAGCCCAGAATAGAAATTCTTCGTAACGGAGCTATAGAATGGAACCTTTAACATACATTCTAAAAGAACATTGAATCAGATTTTCACTCCCTACATTTATCATGTAATGTAGCATATATGTAATAATAGAACCAAAATATGTAATAAAGAATTGTAGTAATAGGGCTCTAAAGTGACATTCAGCCACCTAAGATTCAAAAAACTTTCCAAAGATATATTTACTTTCATAAACACTATGAAATCAAATCTTATAAAGTGGTCTTACTAGTGATATTTTTTCTTAAAGATCAAGATAAAGCAACAAGATAACCTACAACTTTATTTTAATATTATTCTGGTATTAATATTATATTAATATCAAAATAATTTTCTAAATCATGACTGAGTTTATGCCCCTCAAATTTGCACTTGAGCTGTTTATGTTAACCCTTCTTTCCCACATCCTCCACTCCTCCACTTCTCACGTACAAATTAAAAAAAAAAAAAAAAGACCAAGCATTACAATAAAAAAAGAAATTTACTCAACATATATCCACTAACTTCAGTGGAAATACAAACAGTGAGCAAAATGAACTCTTCCTACTATTCAGGTAAGAAGCTAAAACCATCCATGCCTATTTAAGAAGTGCATCATCCTCTTCTCACCACCATTTCCCCAAGAAAAAGTAAATGAAAAAAGTATTAACATGGGGTATGCTGTTAAAAAAAAAAAAAAACTGCTGTATGAAGTATTAGGAAAAATTGAATTTTACAAAGTACCCTTTTGAAGAATCTGAACAAAGGCAATTCTTAATTATTTCTATACCTAAAAGAAGGTAATAGTTCAAACTATTTTTATTCTATTTTGTTATGTGTTTACTTATTTAATGGGAGAGGCAGAGAATTTCCATCAACTGAGTCATTCCCCAGGTGTGCATGAGGGTCCCCCACCCCTAGGCCCAAGCTGGAGCTAATCAACCTGAGTGGCCAGGACCCAACTACCTGATCCAGCTGCAACCAACACAGGGAGCACTGGCAGGAGGCCAAGTCAGGGCACAGCCCCAGGCACTGACGTGGGGTGCAGGCATTCCAATCCACAGCTTAACTGCCAGGCCAAATGTCCCCCATCCCTGGCTGGATCTTAAACACACAGACTTAACATTTGCCAGATTTTCTACTTGCCAACGTGATCTACTACTCAAAACGACAAAATGCACGACGTAACACATTCCTCCAGCACCTTTCTTTCTCTAACCTGTTAAAGCCCCATTTTTCAGTTTCACCGGTGGAGTAGTTAGTGATAAGCAAAAAACTGATCCTCTCTTTTCCCAAGTTACTGTACACACAATCAAGGGTCAGGCAAACGAACACTACAAGAAACAGGCATACAATTTTGTTAAACTCATCACCTGAGTCATCACAGGCGATCCAGGGAACACCGGCTCAATCAAGTTAACACGACATTTAAAAGTATTTCAGAAAACGATCTAGTTAGAGCATGCCCCCCAATCCTGTTAGCAGCCTCACACCTGTTACGGCAGTGATGCTGCGTGGCTCAACCTAATCAAATCTCAGCAGCCTACAGAAATGTGACTCATTCCTCTAGTATTAAGAACAGTAAAGCTTCAGGAAAAGTCTAGATCAACGAATGCAAAAAAGAATAAAAAAAAAACGTCTCCTGCTTCGAAGAACTGCACATTTCTAACAGAATGATCAAATTCAATCACAAACACGCAAGATCATTTCCTAACTACATGAGACACTGCTTGAAACATTTTTTCCCATAACTTACAAGGCAGTAAGTATAAATCAGACCTCCAAAGACAACTTATCGTCTAAAAATAGTGTATGTATTTTAAAGGCTGGCGCAGGAGCCCTTCAACTGAACAGAACAAAATTAGGTCTTCTGCATCTCTGGATATTCAATATGCACCTTCGGCGTTTAGGGGGTCCACAAATCAGAGCCCACAATTTCCCTCAAACTAGGAGGGAGTGTAATTATTAAAAAAAAATCTTCAAGAAATACGTGAAATGAAAGTCTCTCCATTCTAGCTAAAAGTAACCTTAAAACCACTTTACGACCAACAGATGGCAAAAAAAGACCCTCCCTAATTACCCACTCCAGTTAAAATTCCAACCCAAAAGGCCCACTTGAGTCTTGCAGAGAGCACAGCCGAGCGCCCTCTACAAAAGCTGTCAGGTGGGCAGGTAGGTAGGGCTCGCTGTGGTAGGCAAGCATGCAAGCCCCGAAGAGGAGGACTTGGTCACCAGCAAGGGTCGAGAGAGGGAGAGAAACCTAAGGCCGGCCCCACCCACGAAGACAGCCGCGACCGGAAAAAGGCTAGGACAACCCTTTCACCCTAAGCACTGCCCGGCCCGGCGCCCAGTTCCGCGCTCCCGGTCCAGCCCTGAGAAGGACCCGAACAGCCGGGCACGGTCACCGGCTGGGCAGGGAGGCCCGAGGAGAAGCGGAGCCCGCGGGCCTGACCTGGCCGCCGCCTCGGGAGGAGCTGAGGGGCGCTGGGAGCCCCGCGCCCGGCCCGGCACCCGCCCTCCCGGCAGGGCCCGGAGCGGAAGGTCACCGGTCGCCGCCGGAGGCCCCGGCCGCGGGCGGCGACGACCACGTCCACGAATAGCGTGTACCTTTGGCCTCGCAGTCGGCGCAGTACTTGTTGTCCTCCTCCCTCAGCAGTTTGGACAGGATGAGCTGGTGTTGCTCGTTCAGCTTCTGCGCTTTCTCCCGGCAGGAGCGCGTCGCCATCTCGGCAGCGGGGCGAGGAGCCCGGGGCACCGAGGGCAGCAGCCGGGCAGGGTGGACGCACCTGGCGCCGCTGGGGCCGCGGGCGGACTCGGCCCAGCAAGCGGCGGCGGGAGCCGGAGGAGGGGCGGCGGCAGCGCCGACGTGTCCCGCCTCCTCGCCCGGCCGGCCCCGCACGCTCCGGCGGAGCCCGCGAGGGAGGGAGAGACGACGCCGAGACTTCCGGGTGGAGTGGAGGAAGAAACGCAGGCGCGGGCGCTGCGCTTGCGCAGAGCGTCTCCCGAATCCGGTCCGCAGGTGTTTTCCCTTGAAGGGCCTTTGCACAAGGTGATTCCTCAAAGGTTATCTGGCCAGGGTTTTTAGCGATGACTGTACCTGAGGGCTAATGGGGGACATACCAGCATGACTTGCCTCCTTACCTCTGCTCTTGTTGGCTGCTAATGGGAAAGGGTAGAAACTACAGAATGTGTTCAACCAGGAGTGTTCACAGCCTAGCTGGTGTGCTGAGAAATCGGCCCTGCTTTGCACCTGGAAGTCACCCAGCCCCTCCTGACTTAGCCACAAAGCCCAGCCACGCACCTTGTTCTGCGGACTGTAGCCACTGCAGAGCTAGCAGAGCTGGGAAGTCCCAGCCTTCCCCTGGAAGAGGGGGCATCATTGGTCTCTGTGGCCCTAGATCCCCTCTCAGGTTTATTCTCTAATAAATCGGACGCAGCTGTCATTGAGTCACCTCTCCCCGTTTCTGATGCTTGGGCTGTTTCTTCTAATAGGGGCAATATCATAAATGCAGAAGTAATTGAATTCATTGAATGTATTCTTCTGCAGTTTTGAAACTGTGCGAGGTAGAAGCACGCATGGAATAAAAGAGAAACAGATCCCTTACATTTCAGGACAAAGAAATCATCTTGTGGTAACACTAAAAGCTAATGTGTATTAAGTGAGTGCTCTGTGCCATGAACTGTTAATTCATTTAACCCTGTGATACTGCAATCCTCATTGTATACTGAGGAAACTGCAGCTCCGAGTTTAGTAGTTTGCCAGGGTGATGCAGTCATCCAAATAGGAGTTGAGATTCAGACCCAAAGCAGTGTAGTTCCAGAGTCTCAGGAACCTGGTGATAAGAGGGGAAAGGTTTTTTTCAAGCAGTCAAACACCAGGCAGTGTATAAACACTGATCTTCAGTGCAAAGAAAAAAAGGGAGAGGAGGAGAACTCGAGAGAAAGACATTTTTTTAAACATATTTACTTTTATTGGGAAGTCAGACATACAGAGAGGAGAGACAGAGGAAAATCTTCCGTCCGATGGTTCACTCCCCAAGCAGCCACAATGGCTGGAGCTGAGCCAATCCAAAGCCAGGAAGCCAGAGCCTATTCTGGGTCGTGCACATGCGTGCAGGGTCCCAAGGCCTTTGGTCGTCCTCTGCTGCACTCCTAGGCCACACACAGGGGGCTGGATGGGAAGTGGAGTTGACAGAATTAGAACCGGCACCCATATGGGATCCTGGTGTGTGCAAGGCCAGGACTTTAGCCACTAGGCCATGGGACCAGGCCCAGAAAGACGTTTTCTAAACAAAAGACTTGATTAGAGCCAAGGGCTCCTCATCCCAGGTTCATAAGATTTGAACTCTGCATGAGATCGATTGAAAGATGTGGTGTGTTCGGTGTTACTAGCAATTAGTAATAAATAAGTTCGTGTAATCAATACACTGTTAGATTCGCTGGCCACCCATGAAGGAACATATCAGCCGAGTAAAGAAAAGATATAGATGACCTGGAATCAAGATGGCAGGATAGGGTAAGGACAGGTTTAAACAGACAGAAAAACATTTAATCAGGATGAAGCAGAGAGGACATATTTCAGGATAGGAAAGGACAGAACAACAGCAGAGGAGTACCTGGAGACTGACAGACAAAGGAAAGCAGCGGGCACAGTGATGTGGTGTTGCAATGACTGATACTCCAGCGGCATTCAGCTAACAGCGATCTGAACTCCACCAGCAACCAGGTTCCGACAAGATCAGCGCCACCAACAACCTAATTATATAGGACACCTGGTGTCTCTCTCATCCTGGGACCTGCTCCAACCGCAGTGAGAGAAAGGTTGCAGAGACAATGGTGCAGCCTCAGCATGGTATCACAGGAGGTGAAGAGTGATGAGCCAAGAGCTGGGGCTATGGAGACCACAGTGGAAATCTGACATAAGAACCCAGACCTGGAACTTGCTGGAGATTGTGGCACAAGTGGATGCAAGCAAAAAGTTGTGTACCAACTGCAATAAGTAAAATCACATTGTAGACCTGTGGGTGACACAGGTTAGAAACCGGCCCCAAGAAGACTCTGCTAACCAGAAGTGCAATGACCAAGAGCAAAAGAAGAGACAAAGGCACAATGAATATTACTGAAGACTCCCCTGTGAAGCAGCAAAACCCTATGCCAACCTCAGAGTTAACTGAGGAAGACATCGAGAAAATGGGGGACACAGAATCCATAAGACTCATTTTAAAGATTCTGATCAAAAATGAGAAGCTTATGCAAGAGTTGAAAGAATTTAAGGAAGCAACAAAGAAAATCAAGGCTGATATATCAGAAATTAAGAACACAGTAGAACAAATTAAAAGTACAGTGGAGAGTCTCAAAAATAGAATGAAGCAAGCAGAAGAAAGAATCTCAGAATTGGAAGATATTTCCTGTCACCAGGGAGAAAAAAACAAAAAGCTCCAAGCAGAGCTGGAGCAGACCAAAAAAAGTATTCAAGAATTGAAACACTATTAAAAGGCCAAATATCAGAGTTATGGGAGTCCCAGAAGGTGCAGAAAGAGAAGCTGAGTTTCAGAAGGTGCAGAAAGAGAAGCTTAGTTTGCAAATGTATTTAATGAAATAATAAAGGAAAATTTCCCTAATCTGGAGAAAGAATTGGGAAACAAGATCCAGGAGGGGCACAGAACCCCCAACACGCTTGATCAAAAGCGATCTTCACCAAGACACATGATCATCAAGCTCTCTTCAATAGAACATAAGGAAAAGATCCTTAAGTGTGCTCATGAAAAAATCAATTGAGATATAAAGGAAAGCCAATTAAACTCACAGGAGATCTCTCACAAGAAACTCTACAGGCCAGAAGACAATGGAGAGACATACTCCAGATTCTAAAAGAAAAAAATTGTCGGCCTAGGATAACATATCCAGCAAAGCTTTCCTTTGTCTTTGAAAATGAAATAAAATTCTTCCACAGTAAAGAAAAGTTAAAAGAATTTGCCTCTTTCAAACCTGCACTACAAATGATACTTCAAGATGTTCTCTTGACAGAGAAGAGGAATAGCACCTACCAAAACCAAAGGCAAATGGGAAGAACATTCCAGTAAAATGACAACAGAAGACTAAACCAATGAACAACCCATTCCTAAAATGACAGGACCAAAGTAACACCCATACATATTAAACTCTGAATGTAAATGGTTTAAGCTCAATCAAACGTCACAGATTAGTACACTGGATTAAAAAACAAAACCCATCTATTTGTTGTCTGGAGGAGAAACACTTCAACAAAGATTAGCGGAAACTGTATCACATGGGTTTTGTTGTTTTCTGTTGGTTTCATCTCTTCAAAACACTTTCTTCTGATTAAATCATTCAATGACTCATAGATCATGCAATGACATCATTTTCTTCAAGAAGGTTCTTGATTCTCATTTCTTCAGCTACACGTTAGTCATTTAATAGCATGTTATTTAAATTCATGGTGTTATTAATTTCTTTTTTCTCCCTGATGTTGATTTTGTTTTGTGGCTTTTCATTTAAGGGGATGTATAGTAGCTGTGTAATGGAGACTGTCATATCTAGTAACACGTCATTTAACTTCATGGCATTGTAAATTTCTATTTTTCTTTCTATTGTTGATTTTGTATCATGACTTTACATTTGAGGGGATGTACAGTAGCTGTGAAATGGAGACTCAATCCAGATGTGAGGATGCAGTGTAGTATGCATTTCTGCTTCCAGACAAAGATGGACTTACAATGAAACTGTTTACTATATCTTGACAATAGGATTCTGGACTCTCTGCTAGTGTCTATGCCCGCAATGATGGACATATGACTGAGTATGAAGAACTATATGTTAGTAATGATATAGAGGAACTAGGTGGGGGGGAGGGAATTGGGGAGGGGATAAGGGAATATGGAACTGTATCATAAAATGATAATAATAATAATAATAAAATGTTTAAAAAAAGAATATAGATGACCTTTATTCAAAGAAACGCCAGTTCACGGACCTTTCTCCCTTGCAGTGGAGAAACAGACTTGAAGAAGGGGGTGGAGGGGCTGCAAAGCAACAGAAAAAAAGGCAAAGAAAGACATGTGCTGGGAGTTTAAACCCCTCTAGACATGGAGGCTGAAGCGGGGTCACTTCAGTCCTTATTTGGTGTTGGATATTGGCTGGCATCCGTCATTGGTCCAACAGTGGCTCTGTTGCCTCAGGGGCACACCGGATTTCTGCTGTTTTTCGGGGTTTCAGTCTAAGGTCAGAGTGAAGGACCGGGCTCAAAGGAAGCTCTGTTCTCCTCCAGTAACTGTGGCAACCATCAGTAACTGTTAACTGTGGTGGGGCAGATGCTAAGAAAAGTGATGGACCGGGGCCTGTGTCAAATACCCTCTATTGACTTATGGTTTTTATTTATTGCAAATAAAGAGATCTTTGGCCAACAATTTACTCCCCTGAATGCTCTCAGTAACCGGACTGAAACAGGTGGAAGCCAGGAGCCCAATCCAGATCTCCCACATGGGTGGCAGACACCCAACATTTTGACCTGACCTACTGGCTCCCAGGGTGTTCACTAGCAGGAAGCTGGAACTGGAAGCAGAGCCAGGACCCTAACACAGACAATCGCTTATGAGATACAGGGACACAGGGGTCCCAAGTGATATTTATCCACTCCTTGTCCCCATCTTATACTTTTTTTTATAAGACTAATTGCTGGTTTCAGTCTCTTGGTAACAGAAATCTTTATGCTTCCCTAGCCCTTTTCTTGGAACAAGGGCTCAGAAATGCTGTGGAATTAAACTGAATGGATTTGACAATGAAAATGCTCTGTAATTTTAAAAAAAGAGAGAGCTAAAACTGTGCTGCTCTGACAAATGATAAACACAGGGGTTACTGTTATGGTCTTGGGAGCAAGTTCAGGGTCAACAGTTCAGAAACCACATCTCCACTGCCTATAATTTTTCTGCACACCTGTGAGTTAAATGATGCTCACTTATTATCACCTGGAACCTGAAGCAAGGTGATATTGCATTGTTGCATCACCACTTCCCTATGATAGGGAGGGCCTTGGTCTCTTGGTCCTGCACATCCATTGCTCTCCTGTGAGTTCCTGCAACTCTTGGCCTGCCCAGTACCTGCTTGCCTTCTGGCTTACCTGGGGACAGACTCTGAGGATAGGGGTAGCCCCTGAACATGGCCTAAATTTATCTGTATTCCTCACCTTCTGTTCACTGCTTGAGTAAGTCAGCAAAGATGCAAATGCTAAAATGTTTTGTATTTGTAACTTGTGTACTTTCAAGAATTCTGGGAGAGGAGAAGCCTAACAATAATGGAATGTGAACAGAGAAGCCAGGAAAAGGCAAATATTTGCAGTTTTGTAAATGTGCCCAGGCTGTTTGCTACACATCTCTTAAGATAATATATGTTACTGGGGAAGCTCGAACATAGGTCTTCAGTTTAACAGATGGATTTCACAGGAATGACCATTTGTTCCTCTCAGGGTTTTGATTCAGACTGAATTGCCACGGTGACATTTCATTTGCTATTTTCTGTTATCATCAAATGAATGGTTGCCTAGTACCTGCAGCTGGTAATTAAGAAGGTGGGACTCTGAACATGCTAGAACATGCTACAGCATTATTCTTTCCTTAGAATAATGGGATCTGCCATCACCAAGCTTGGCCAATAAAGAATCCTTAATATATCCTAGACTTGTCTGGCATGATCTCTCTCACACCCCCAGAACAATATGAGAATGAGTTTCAATAAAAAGAAAAATAATGTCAAGTGGAATCAAACATGTCAGAAAATACTACGATTGAAAATGGTTGGGGGCCTGGTGTGATAGCGTAGCAGCTAAAGTCCTAGCCTTGAACATGCAGGATCCCATATGGATGCCGGTTCTAATCCCAGCAGCTCCACTTCCCATCCAGCTCCCCGCTTGTGGCCTGGGAAAGCAGTGGAGGACGGCCCAAAGCTTTGGGACCCTGCACTCATGTGGGAGACCTGGAAGAGGCTCCTGGCTCCTGGCTTCGTATTGGCTCAGCTCCAGCCATTGCAGCCACTTGGGGAGTGAATCATCGGACGGAAGATCTTCCTGTCTTTCTCTCCTCCTCTCTGTATATCTGACTTTGTAATAAAAATAAATGAATCTTTAAAAAAAATACTTAAAAAAAAAAGAAAGTGGGAGGTAGGGAGGAAGATAATGAGGGAAAGGAAACTGCACAAAACCGTAGCCATCAGGTAGCTTGGAAAACAGGCTGTAGCACAGGAACACTTGTTAGGTCCAAGTGAGAGAGAAGTTTGGATAAGTCAAGTATGACAGATTTTGGAAAACTTGGGGGAACCAAGTAGAAAATTTCCGGATTCTTCAGTTAGGTTAGTAGCAGGATCAAAGTGACTTTTGGGGGAAAGTTAGTAGCAGCAACCTTTCAACAAAAGCTAGTTTTTAGTATTAACCACTCTCCCTCTAAAATTCTGCTTAGCACTGCAAGTATTCAGAAAAACAGAAGATAGGTTTACCATCAAGAAATGACCTACAGGATAGAATGTAGGGCCATAACAATGTCTAATGAAAATGAATATAATAGCTACATTCAAAAAACAGGCAAAATTTAAAGTGCAATTTATTTAACTCAGTGTATCTAAAATATTTCAATGTTTGAGTAATATAAAAATTGAAATATATTACATTCTTTTCACATTTTCTTTGGAATATAGTCTGTATTTGCACTTACAGCTCATTCAGTTTGGAGGAGCTGAATTTCAAATGCTCAATAGTCCCATGTGACTAGAGGCTACATTATTGAATAGTGTTGCTTCAGAGGCTACTAAAATCTAAGCTTGAATTGTTTATTAAGGTGGAAGTAGGAAGAAAAAATGAGACTGATACCAAAGGCACCTTGGCAAGAAAATCACATTGCATTCATTCAATAATATTCATTCACTCATCCACGTACAATCAGAAACTTTGAGTCCACTATGAGATAGGATCTTACAAACAGAACTTTTAGAACCACACTGTAAAGACTGTAGCAAATATGAAGGACTGTGAGCAAGAGAAACAGAACATGTGCTATCCCGGGAGATTTGGGGAAGTCTTCTCAAGGAGATATTGCTTCAACTTTATTTTAATTGATGTAGGAATTTTCTAAGTGCCTGGAGGTAAAGGTGAAAAAAATCTTTGCTTGAAAAAAGTGTGCTTTTGAAAATTCAGGATTTTATGCTGGAAGCCTGTGAGGTAAGAGGCAACAGGAACCTAAATTATGTGTGGAAATAACAAAATAGGAAAGGAAACAAGGTAGAGAAAAAGATAGAGGCCTAGTGCTTAAGAGCGTCACACAACCAACAGGGGTCTTACACCAAGAAAAAGGACTTCTTGGGCTTTATGCTCAGTATTTAGCAACATGGATGGGGACATGGGTAGGAAAAGACTTACTAAACCAGATGATTAATTATTACAGTAATAATGAAAAAATATTATGGAGGCCTATTTTAAGGCAATAGTAAAAGGTTTGGAATAAAGTCAAAAGGTGTTTTAAAATTAAAAGCAACAAGATCTAGCAGCTGACTGTACAGGAAGGGTGAGAGGAAGGAGGTGAGAGTAACACCAAGGCTTCTAAGTTTGGAGGCAGGTAAAACGGTGATACCATTAACCCAGATCAGGAACAGAAAAGGATTGGCCTCTCAGTGGTAGCAAGGCTGAACCCAGGAAGGCTGAACCCAGGATGTTGACCGTTCAAGCTGTCTTCTAGCACAGCTGCCTGCTCTGCCACCATGACATAATAAGCCATGTCCTTCATCAACGACTTTCTGGCTACCAATATAGACAGTCATGATCCCCATCCAGTGGTGAAGCCGGAGCCGCAGGTGCAATCCTGCAAGCAGATCGCAGCTGACAGCTATGCAAGGCACTGTCGGCATGTCAGCATGCCCAGGGAAGGATAAATGGACCACTGGGCATGATCTGCTACTTCCCCCATGTAAGCCTTAACCTTCACTCCAAGGATAAAAGTCTGAAGATATTTCCCAGGGTGTGGACAAGCATGCACCATTCTGTAGGCATTCCGCTGAGTATCTGGCCTCCAGCAGGATGGACAAAGCCACTTATCTCTGCCTCATCTACTTCCTCAATTTTGCCAGAATTCCATCTGGCAACAGATATGTGGAAATCAGGTACAGAGCGTTAAGTTCCAAAGGCTAGGAGCCTGTATGTGGAAGTCACCAGGTCTCATAAGATCCTGAGCTTTTAGAAGAACTTCCATTCTCCATGCAGGGCATCATCTACCTCACAATAGTCTTCACCCCTGGCAATACCAAGAACATCTACATTACAATGAGTAGAGTAGATGAACAAACATTGGCTATCCTAACCTGTGTCATCTCCTACCCACTTCATCCCTGTGCAGTACAAAGGAGCCAGCCAATAACTTGTACATAAAAAGCAATAACTTGCATATAAATACTGCGGAAAGGTTTGTGAAGATGAAAAGGAAAGGGCCTGGTGCTGTAGCCTAGTGGCTAAATCCTCACTTTGCATGCGCCCAGGATCCCATATGGGTACCAGTTCATATCCCGGCTGCTCCACTTCTGATCTAGCTCCCTGCTTGTGGCCTGGGAAAGCAGTAGAGGATGACCCAAAGCCTTGGAACCCTGCACCCAGTGTAGGAGACCTGGAAGAAGCTGCTGGCTGCTGGCTTTGGATCAGCTCAGCTCTGGCCATGGTGGCCACTTGGGGATGGAACCAGTGGCTGGAAGATCTTTCTGTCTGTATCTGCTCCTCCCTGTAAATTTGTCTTTCCAATCAAAAAGATTAATCTTTAAAAAGAAAAAAAACGAAAAGGCAGGTGAATCACTGTTCAGAGAGATATTTAGGAATGGGGGAACTTCATGCTGGTCCTGTGGAAAAAAATTTGCAAAAAATCATGCAATTAAGAGAATGGTCACATACATAACTCTTAAAGGCCATTTGAGCCTTTTTGTTTTAAAGATGCATTTTACCTCAAAGACTTGCAGAGACAGAGGGATAGAGAGAGGGTTTCCATTCACAGGTTCACTGCACGAATGGCTACAGCAGCCATAGCTGGGATGGGCTGCTTGAACTTTGAAAAATTCCAATCATCCTTGTACTGGTCAGATTACGACTGTAAAGGGCTGGAGGAAACCGTAGGAAAGGACCTTGTGGTCATCATGTTAGAACACTGGCACTCTGATTTCATGTATTTATTGTGGAGAAAAGGAGAGAATCACATCACTCCAAGGCACAAGCAGCTCCACTGATCACACTACAGCCCAAAGATGTTAGAATCTCAGTGTATTTAAGTGTTTTGGGTTGTTTCATTTGTGTGTTTTATCATGTCTTCCCTGGATATGTCTCTTACGCATTGCCAAATAGTTGCAGTTCTATTCTAGGTTCAGCATTTTGCAGAAAAGCAATAAAAACAGAATACATTGAAGAGGAAGAAAGAAAAAAAAAAGACTCTTCAGATCAAACAAGAAGAGGTGCTCACCAGAGGGCATGTTAAGATGTCCATAGGAAGTCCTGCTTCAATAGCTCAGTGGCTAAATTCTCACCTTGCACACATTGGAATCCTATATGGGTGCTAGTTTGTAATCCAGCAGCCCCACTTCCCATCTAGTTCCCTGCTTGTGGCCTGGGAAAGCAGTTAAGGATGCCCCAAAGTCTTGGGTCCCCGCACCCACAAGGGACACCCGGAACCAGCTCCTGGCTCCTGGCTTCAGATCAGCTCAGCTTTGGCCATTGAGGCTCCTTGGGGAGTGAACCAAGCAGATGGAGGATCTTTCCCTGTGTATCTCCTTCTCTCAGTAAATCTGCCTTTCCAAAAGAAAAAAAATCAATTTTTAGAAAAAAGATGAGGAGGGCCCGGCGGCGTGGCCTAGCGGCTAAAGTCCTCGCCTTGAACGCACCGGGATCCCATATGGGCACAGGTTCTAATCCCAGCAGCTCCACTTCCTATCCAGCTCTCTGCTGGTGGCCTGGGAAAGCAGTCGAGGACGGCCGAAAGCTTTGAGACCCTGCACCCGCGTGGGAGACCTGGAAGAGGTTCCCGGCATCGGATCAGCGCGCATCGACCCGTTGCGGCTCACTTGGGGAGTGAATCATCGGACGGAAGATCTTCCTCTCTGTCTCTCCTCTCTGTATATCTGGCTTTGTAATAAAAATAAATAAATCTTTAAAAAAAAAAAGATGAGGAGATCACAGGAAATCATAGGAGATCATTCTATTAAGTGAAATAGGCCAGAGGCAGAAAGACCAAGACAAATACTACATGGGTCGTGAAATAAAAGCAGGCCAGATTAACATCATCCCATAGTTTCTTGTCAGTAGGTATGCTACTACCTCTTCCAGCATGTGAACGCTAAACAAAACAAGGTTGAAAGCCCCTTATAACAAATACTTGTCAATTACAGGATCTAGGTTTCCATAAAAACAAAGAAGGGACTGCACTAAGTGTGCAACCCACTCACCTTCACAGCAACTCATGCAGAAACACTACTTTTGTTCCTCCGACATAACACAGTAAAGCCATAAACGCCATAAATTGAGAGAGCTTAGCAGCTTGGTCCCCCTACCAGCCCCTCTGGTCATATTGTTTAGAGCTCTTCTTTCCCTTACTTAAACAAAATTTAACTTATTCTATGTTCACCTGTGTGTCTAGTCTCATAAATCATCATTGACAACCGGGAACAGATTCAGACTCAACTCACAGATTTTCCAATAATATTATGAAAAAGTTAAACACATACAGGCACACAAACATAATCTCTAAAACATATATATATATATATATATATTTGTTTATTTATTCAAGATTTATTCACTGCCACAAACAGGGAGCTGGATGGGCAGTGGAGCAGCTGGGATACAAACTGGTACCCATATGGGATCCCAGGTGCAGGCAGATTTATTTATTTCAATTGGAAAGGCAGATTTACAAGTAGGAGAAAAAAGAGATTTTCCATCCATTGGTTCAGTCACCAAATGGCCACAATGTCTGGAGTTGAACTGACCTGAAGCCAGGACCCAGGAGCTTCTTCCAGGTCTCCCACATGGGGATGGCGTTGGGCCATTTTCTGCTGCTTTTCCAGGCCATAAGCAAGCAGCTGGATCAAAATTGGAGCATCAGGAATCCAAACCAGAGTCCATATTGGATGTTGGCACTTGGAGGTAAAAGATTAGCCAGCTAAACCCTTGAGCTGCTTCCAATACATTTTTCTTAAAAACAAACAAACAAACACATAGTAGGAGTGGGAGTTGCCCTGACTAGGCTACGGTTCTCAATAGTGAACATGAGGGCCAAGTGTGTGGTGCACAGGATTGGACTGGGCCACAGTGTACATCAGTTTGCCTAAGAGATGGGATTGGAGATAGGACTGACCCAGCAATTGCAACTACCACTGTGTGTATGGGCTGACATGGACGACCGATTGAGCTGGACACTATATTGGCAAGAACACACAAGAGTCACGTCTAGGTTTGCCCTAGACATGCACTAAACTACTGGACTCAGAACTCCAATGTTAGGGACAATTGTAATATCTGTGGTCTTACTGTGCAGTGCATGTGTCAGAACTGGACCTCCTTAGTGGCTAAGACGGATCAGTGGACAGCATGCCCAGAAACACATGGAGGATGTGGCAGTTCATCTGGGGACATCTCATACCATAACAGAGGAAGGAGAGCAAATCAAACTGTTCAACTACCCCACTCAAGCGTTGGCAGCAAATATCTAGGCAAAGGAAGATTCTGGGGTGGACTGCGTCAGCAGATGGACCTTGGAAGTATTTCTCATCCTTGGATTGGTGAGATCAACAGCATTTCAGAACTATCAAAACCACTTGAGTGGAAATCTTGGAGCAGGTCCCACATCAGGGACTCTGGGATGGCTTCAGGTACCTGTTCCACATCCCCAGGTACTGTGGCAGTGGGGCCGTGGGGTGCAGTTTCTTCCCTAAATTCCCCCTTCACTAGATTAAGGAGGAAGAGGGGGGAAGATTTGGAAACAATGGTCTCATCCAAAACACCCTAGTGCTTGACTCTTCCCACTGAGGTCAACTATGTAAACATGAAAAACTTAAAAAATTTAAATAAATAAATAAAAACTGAAAAACATAATAGGACAAATGTAAATGTCTTGGACTCTGGTGTTTTGCAACACAACAGGGTAACTATGGTTCAGGATAATATGTAATATTCTGCAAAAAGAATATGGATAGAGGAGTTGATAGGTACCAAAAACAAAGGTAAAAATAAGGAAAGCAAAAGGCTCTTCAGCTGATATGGTGAGTTAAAACTATAAATACATATGGAAATGTGGTATTGTAACCCTTAAAAATGCAAAGATTACAATTCACTTAAAATTTTAAAATAAATTTTAAAAATATTTCCTGCAGAGAGAATCAATTGGCAGAATATGGTATAGACACTTTTAAACAAATGGAGAAACATTAGACAGGGTGAAGCACAGAGGGCACATTTCAGGAAATAGGAGAGGACAGAACAACAGCAGAGGGGTACCTGGAGACAGACAGACACAGGAAAGCAGTGGACACATCAGTGTGGTACAGTTACTGATACCTTAGCGGCATTTAGCGAGCAGCGATCTAAACTGCACCAGCAAACACAACTACAACAGCAACAAAAGCAGAAGGGTGTTCACCGGGAGCTTAGGAGGTGAATCCAGACAAAGAACTGCTGGTCTTACTGATCGATTTTTTTTAAGATTTATGTATTTTTATTGGAAAGGTGGATATACAGAAAGGAGGAAAGACAGAGAAGATCTTTCGTCCGATGATTCACTCCCCAAGTGGCCCCAATGGCCGGTACTGAGCCAATCCGGAGCCAGGAGCCAGGAACCTCCTCCAGGTCTCCCATGCTCATGCAGGGTTCCAAGCCTTTGGGTCGTCCTCAACTGCTTTCCCAGGCCACAGGCAGGGAGCTGGATGGGAAGTGGAGCTGCTGGGATTACAACCGGCAGCCATATGGGATCCTGGTGTGTTCAAGATGAGGACTTCAGCTGTTAGCCCACTGCCCCGGGCCCCTGACTGGTCCATTTGATTTGACCAGGAGCAGAGATAGAGCAGCAGGTGGCAGATGGGCAGTGGGAACAGACAGGATTTCACAGGCCAGTCAGTTCCCTGTGCTGAATCAGGCGCCATTTTGTGTAGGGAGCAAAGCGCTATGATGGGACAGAACTGCACATGCACTGAGTTGGAAGGGAACTAATTTCTGGCTCAGTGAACTGCAACAACATGGCATCCTTCCAGGTTCCACTAAAGATAGGTCAGAGTAGCCCACAGACCTGATGGCCAGCAGATCAAGAACTCTAGTAGTAGCACATGAGGCACTATTTTGTACAGTGTAGCAAAGGCTTTAAGGGATAAAAGTGAGCTACACATGCAGTGAGCTCAGCGAGAATTCAGTGAGCTCAGTGCATTGCAATGGTCTCACAGGGAAAATAACACTGACTATGGCATTGTACAGGTCAAAACAGGTCCGTGTGACCCTCAGACCTAACAGCCAAAAGGTTCTGAGAAGATCAACTCCACCAACAACCCAGCTATATAGGACTCCTGGTATCTCCCTAATCCTGGGACCTGCTCCAACAAAAAATGGGAGAAAGGTTGTACAGACAATGATGCAGCCTCACAACGGTATCACAGGAGGTGCAGAGGTGAGCCAGGAGCTGGAGTATGCAGACCATGGTGGAAGTCTAACAAAAGAACCCAGACCTGGAACTCACTGCAGGGAATGGCACAACTGACTGCAAACAAAAAGCCATGTACCAACCACAATAAGTAAAATTGAACTGTGTATCTGTGGGTGAGAAAGCTTAGAAACCTGCCTCAAGGAGAAGAATCTGATAATCAGAAGTGCAATGATCAAAAGCAAAAGAAAAAACAAAGGCACAATGAATATTATTGTAGACTACCCTGCAAAGGAGAAAAATCCGTTGCCAACCTCAGAGTTAACTGAGGAAGACATCAAGAAAATGGGGCATACAGAATTTGAAACACTTGTTAATACAGCATCTTATCAGCAATGAGTAGCATGCAATACAGGAGTTAAGGAATTTAAGGAATATGTCACACAGGAAATGAATCAAATGAAAGATGATATATCAGAAATGAAGAATACAGTGGAGCAAATTGAAAGTACAGTGGAGAGTCTCCAAAATAGAATGAAGGAGGCAGAAGAAAGAATCTCAGAATTAGGGGCCTAGTGCAATGGCCTCGCAGCTAAAGTCCTCGCCTTCAACGCACCAGGATCCCATATGGGTGCCGGTTCTAATCCCAGCAGCTCCACTTCCCATCCAGCTCCCTGCTTGTGGCCTGGGAAAGCAGTCAAGGACGGCCCAATGCATTGGGACCCTGCACTCGCGTGGGAGACCCGGAAGAGGTTCCAGGTTCCCGGCTTCGGATCGGCGCGCACCGGCCATTGCGGCTCACTTGGGGAGTAAAACATCGGATGGAAGATCTTCCTCTCTGTCTCTCCTCCTCTGTGTATATCTGGCTGTAATAAAATGAATAAATCTTTTAAAAAAAAAAAAAAAGAGTAGGTCTCTTCCAACCCTGCTCTACAAATGATATACTTTAAGATTTCTATTAACAGAAAAGAGGAATAGCACCTACCAAAACCAAAGGCAAATGTGAAGAACATCCCAGTAAAATCACAACAGAACACTAAATCATAGAACAACCCATTGCTAAAATGACAGGACCAAATTACCACCCATTCATATTAACCCTGAATGTAAATGGCTTAAACTCACCAATCAAATGTAAATAAACTGCATTAAGAAAACAAACCCATCTACTATTTATTACCTACAGGGGACATATATCACCAACAAAGATAAGAGGATACTATCTCATGGATTTTGATTGGGTTTTTTTCATTACATCTCTTCAAAACACTTTCTGATTAAATTCTTCACTGAATCATAAATCTTATAGTATCATCATTTTCTTCAAGAAGGCTTTTGATTTTCATTTCTTTTTTTAATTCTCTCATCTTTTAATTTTTTGAACTTTTTCCATTTTTTAATTATGTTTCTGACAATCTTTACATAGTTAATTAGGGTAAAAAGGTTCAAGGGTTACAGGAAAGTGGGTAAGACTATTATTTCTACATTGTTTCCTTCATGTATCTGAAGTAAACAGGGATATTAAGGGAGAAGCCCCACCCAGCCATAGTCCATGCCCACAATGATAGATATATGATTTTTTATGAAGAAATATGCTATAGTAATAATATAGAGGAACTCAGTGTGGGTAGGGAGGGGACTGGCGAGGATGTAAGGGAAGTCCCAGGGTGTATGGAACTGCATCATATAACAATAATAACAATTTTAAAAAAGTCAAAAAAAATATTTCCTGAGACATTAAGCTTCATATATGTGTTAAAATTTTATGTATCTACTTCTAGAGCTCTAAGGAGAACTTAGGGCTGGCGAAAAGTCATTTGGAAGTTACCTCAATTAAAATGATCATAGAACTCAGAGGAATGGGCACAATTTGTCCAGAGAAAGCATGTTAATAAAGAGGAGAGACTCAGGAACAAACTCTTGGATTGCCCACTGAGCAGTAGACTGGGAAATGTGAATCACTGAAGGGAGGTGAGAGAGTGCCAGGAAGAGAACCAGAAATCATAAAAGGAGACATTCTGGGGAAGACACCTGCCAAGTGATGACTCAGAAAAGTCCATTAGTTCTACTGCAGACAGCACCTAGCTGTGGGCCCTACGCTTCACTGTTCTCGGCCTCAGAGCTGACCTTTCACCAAAGGAATCAACTGGTGAGGCTTCCAAGGGACTGTGATTGGCTGGAACTTTCACTGAAACCTTAAGGGACTGTGATTGGCTGGAACTTTCACTGAAACCTTAAGGGAGGGAATTGGCTGCAAAAAAAAAAAAAAAAAAAGTACAAGGATAGGAGGCAGTGCTAGGGCTGAGGAAGGAGTGTCACACATTCCAAAGCCTATCAGGGAAAAGTCAAGCAGAAACAGCCAAATGATTATAGGTTTCTTTGAGGCCAGAAGTGATTTGGAGTGGTTAGGAAATGGATGGCTCAGCTAAAAGCTGAAGGGAGTGCCTGGTGACAGCATGCAAAGGTGTGTCCGAACTTCTAATGATAATATCTAGGTTGTCAAGCTCTCCGTGAAAGCTTGATGGGATAGGTAGGGAGTGAGTTGGAAGATATTTTTCTGCAGATTCTCAGTGACATGAATCCCCTTTCAACTCCCAACTTCTTGGTCCCAGTTGCAGGAAAAAAAGAAGAAATAAGTAATGGAAGCAGTATTTCAGAAAGGACATTAGAAATAATGTGGGAATGGTCTGAGGGAAATGGACAAGAATGCCATGTGTGACAAGCAGGTGCAGACAGCTGAGAAAATGGGAGTATTAGTAATAATAGGCACTCCTTTGGATTCCTTATTATGCTTTAGTAATTCAAATATCAATTATTTGAGATAAATCTTTTACACTCATTTTTCACAACAGGAAATATGAGTCATTATTTCATGTAGAGAAATATTCTCAAGAAATGATTTTCCAAACAGTGCAAGGTGCTTGAAAATGGAGGATTTGCAAATTGATCAATCATTATGCCAAGTCCTTCAAGCAATTTTTTTTTTTTTTTTCCTACAAACCAGTGTAAAGTTTATTTTTTATGCTTTAAGGCAAATTATTTGAAGCTAATAAATGTTTATTTAAGGAGTTCCCCATGTTACAATTCCTTCCAGTGTACATTCTCTTCATTTACTTCCATCTTCAACCTTTGAAAACTGCTTGCTCCATTCGTGGCTTTCTTCAATCCTTATTTTTCTTACTATTAATCTTCACTTGTCAAAACGCCACCCAGAATCTCTGGTAAACAATTTCAAGCAATGTACTCAGGTCTTTAGAGACAGTGGGTTCCCCTGATTCTTCAGGTCAAACACCCTTGCATAATCAGTTGTTATTCCTAAGCCATCACTTGAAAACACCTATGGAACACTCCAATACTGTATCACAAGATCCATTCTTTTGAACCTTCTATTCCAGATATGTTCAAAAGCCTTAAAAAAAGCATGTTTTAAAAATGAAAATGTTAATCACAAAGTCAATACTTAGTTACTACTACTGATGACTATAAGAGATGTACTATTCCTGCTTATATGTATCAAAACTCATACTGATCAATGAGTTCTGGGTTGCAAAAGAGGATTTGTTTTTTGCACCTTATGTCAGTCTTTGTCCATAAATTAAACAAATCAAGCAATTTTTTGAAAAAGGAATTTAATTTACAAAAATTGTTTCCACCACTCCTAATTCACTTCCAATTTTAGTCAACATATATGTTATTTAACGTTTCTGCCTCTTCCTCACTTAACATTGGATTTCACAGATTTTCTGAATCTGTATTTTAAATACAGAGCTAACAGGAATACGCAATTTCAAGATTTAGATAATAAGAACAACAAAACAGACCCAGCATGGGCTCTATTCAGGGGCCTTGGTTATTTAAGGGCAGATTCAAACGTAAGCATATAAGTAATTTCACCTTATTTAAAACAGCAGGCATTAATCCAGTTAAGACACAATCGGCACCCATTGTTTCGGTCTGTCTGGAGTCCATCACCCTCCTTCTAGTAGCAGTGTCCCAATTTTACTTTGAGAACTATCCTCCTTTTCTATTCAATACAGTTTTGAAGGAATGACTATTAAACAAAGAATTTATTTTAGGCATGTGACCAAATGAGGTCACATAGATGCTTTCCTCTTTAAAGCTGACCTTAAGGGAAGTGACACAAAGACAGGAACAGCCGGAGGTCATTTATCTCCATGGACATCCATTCATCTATTTGATCTTGCTCCCTTGATCCTCACAGCTACTCTGGCTCTGGTGTTTTCTAAAGACTGACTAGCTTTCCTTTAGATTCCCTGACTGGCACTCTTAGGTCTTTTGCTTGTTACATACAAAAGTCATTCTGTAAAACACAGTAACATTATGGGCCTGGCACGATAGCCTAGTGGTTGGGGTCCTCGCCTTGAACGTGCTAGGATCCCATATGGGCGCAGGTTCTAATCCCGGCAGCCCCACGTCCCATCCAACTCCCTGCTTGTGGCCTGGGAAAGCAGTCCAGGATGGCCCAAAGCTTTGGGACACTGCACCCATGTGGGAGACCCGGAAGAGGTTCCAGGTTCCCGGCTTCAGATCGTCGCAGAACCGTCCGTTGCGCTCACTTGGGGAGTGAATCATCAGACGGAAGATCTCCCTTTCTGTCTCTCCTCCTGTTTTTGTATCTGACTTTGTAATAAAAATAAATAAATCTTAAAAAAAAGAGAGAGAGAGAGGAGAAGACAGAGAAGAAGATCTTTTTTCCACTGGTTCACTCCCAAGGCAGCCTCAATGGCCAGAGCTGTGCCAATCCGAAGCCAGGAGCCTGGAGCCTCTTCTGGGTCTCCCACACAGGTGCAGGGTCCCAAGGTTTTGGGCCATCCTCAACTGCTTTCCCAGGCCATAAGCAGGGAGCTGGGTGGGAAGTGGGACTGCCGGAATCAGAACCGGCGCCCATATGGGATCCCGGGTTGTACAAGGCGAGGACTTTAGCCACTAGGCTACCACACTGGGCCCTGGGGTCAGCTTTGGCTGTTGCAGCCACTTTGGAAGTGAATAATCAGAAGAAAAGACCTTCCTCTATGTCTCTCCTCCTCTCTGTATATCTTCCTTTCCAATAAAAATAAAATAAGTCTTTAAAAAAAACAATGATATGAACAAATATTGGTTGAAAAGAGAAGGTGGCCTCGGATCAAGCCTTATGGGACATAAGTATTTGCCGCGTATTAATATAAATCAAGGATAATGAGCCTGCACTGGTGACCCAGTTGAAGCCAGAGAGATAGGGGAAAATCTTGCATCTTAGGAATGATACCACTTTTTATTGCTGTATAATAAGGCAGCCTAAATCTTTACAGGATAAAGCGATACTCATTTTACTGTTCACAATTTCAGGGGCAGAAATTCTGGCTGCTTTGAGCTAAATGTTCAGTTCTTCTAATGCCTCACTTAAGGTCAGGCTCACAACTGTGATCACCTGAGCTCAAGCAGGGATGGATAGTCCTGGATGGTCCTGCTTCCAAATCCAGGGAATCAGCTAGGTTGGCTAGAACGATTGGCACAACCAAGCTCTCACTTCATATTTTCTCTGTCATCCGGTCTCTCATCCGGAAGGAAGGTAGCCTGAACTGACACATCCAAGGGACAAATTCCAACGAATATAAAAGTTGTATTGGCTAACACTGTATTGGTCAAACAAAGTTACTTGTCTGTATTCAGTCTAAGTTCTAGATAGCTATTTAAAAGTGTGGACTCAGGGCTGGCTTTGTGGCACAGTGGGTTAAGTAGCCACCTGCACTGCCACTATCTAGCCCTGGCTGCTCCACGTCCAGCTCTTCCAATGTCCCCAAAATAGCTGTGGAAGATGGTCCAAGTCCCTGGGACCCTGTACCCATGTGGGAGACCTGGATGAAGCTCTTGGCATCTGGCTTAGGCCTGGCTCAACCCTGTTTGTTGTGGTCACTTGAGGAGTGAATCGGTGCACAGAAGGTGTGTGTAAGTGTGTGTCTGTGTGTGTTCCTCTCTCTATGGAATTCTGCCACTCAAATACATAAAATACATTTTTAAACAAACAAAACTTAAATATCCATGGATTCTAGGAGGAAGGATTCCTTGTGAGTTGTAGGGGATTACAGTCTACCAGAGCAAGCCTCTGCTTGGGAATCTGCAGTGTTCCCCTGTTCAACAAGTTCAGTCTAATTTACTTCTCACCACAGGCTTGGCTTTATGTTCTTACTAGTTAGACTAGCTCTCTCCTGTGGCTTCATGCTTGTGACAACCTCTGACTGAGATTCCTTCTCCATGTCTTGGCCTTCTCCAGCTGGCTACTTTTACCCCTTTTTAAAACCTCATTCAAACTTTTACATTTTTGTTCATTTTATTCTCTTAGACTGGAAAACTACCTCCTACCTTCTTCCACATTGCTCTAGCAATACCAATATCCAACTAATTTCATCTCAGCAGCCCCATGGTTGCTCTGCTTCCATGAATCTCCAGCTGTACCCATAAATTCTTACTGATCTAATAACTATGCCAAACAGTTTTGAACTTAAGTATATTTTGTACATTATGTACATTTTTCTATCGTTGATTTTAAATATACTTTTCTACAGCTGAATTACAAAGTAATTAAAGAAAGGAGCTCTGTCTCATCCCAGTTTAATATAATGGGCATAAACAGATGAACAGTGTTTTCAAGAATGTTAACTGCTTGTGGGGCTAGCGTTATGACATAGCAAGGCAAGCCAGTCTGTAATGCTGGCCCCCATATGGCTGTCAATCTATATCGCGGTGTCCCAATAAGTTCTGTGCTAACGTCCCTGGGAAAAGCAACAGAAGGTGGCCCAAGCACTTGACTCCTTCCATTCATGTGGGAATCGCGTAAGAAGTTCCTGGCTCCTGGTCATTGAAGCCACTTGGAGAATGAACCAGTGGCTGAAAGGTTCTTTCTCTTTCCTTCTTTCTTTCTCTCTCTCTCTTCTCTCTTCTCTCTCTCGTAAGCCTGCCTTTCAAAGAAATAAATAAGCTTAAAAAATAACAACAACAAAACCCAAAATGTTACTGTCTACTGGAGAGGCCCAACCCTAAGTAAATAAATGATTATAACAGAGAATATAGATGCCATTTCAAGCTGAAGAGCCACTGCTTTGGGAAAACAGTGACCGGGTTCTAAGTGATTGTCACCATTGTTATCCTTTGAATTGATTTGTTTGTTTTCAATTTTCACTTAGGCAGGTTTTGTTAGAGAAACTGGCCTCTGGTCTGAAATTCTTTTTTTTTTTTTTTAGATTTATTTACTTTATTACAAAGTCAGATATACAGAGAGAGGAGGCGAGGCGGAGAGGAAGATCTGACCAATGATTCACTCTCCAAGTGAGGGCAACGGCTGGTGCTGTGCCGATCCGAGGCCAGGAACCAGGAACCTCTTCTGGGTCTCCCACACGGGTACAGGGTCCCAAAGCATTGGGCCGTCCTCAACTGCTTTCCCAGGCCACAGGCAGGGAGCTGGATGGGATGTGGGGGTGCCAGGATTAGAACTGGCGCCCATATGGGATCTGGGGGCATTCAAGGCGAGGACTTTAGCCGCTAGGCCATGCTGCCAGGCCCTGGACTGAAATTCTGATGGTAGTTAAAATTAGCTACAGAAAGGTAAGGAATGGTGGAATGTCGAGCTGAGATTTTAAAAAGAATATGTGTGTGTGTTCAAAAAACCAAACTAAAACAAGACAAAAAAAAAATGTGTGTAAAGAGGAAAGAGACATCTTGGTTTTTTAGGAATTCCAGTTATGGGGCTTAAGTCTATAACTGATTAGCTGGAAGTCCAAGAGAAGTAAACAGATTAGGAGTTTAAGAGTTGGCTTTGAAATTTAACCTTTACTGGAGTGTAGGAGACACCATGAATGAGAAGCAAGCTCTCATCAGATGTGAAGTTGTCTCACACCTCGATCATGAACTTCCCAGCCTTTTGAACTATGTTCTATTTAAATCACCTGATGTAAAATAATCATACTATGGGAGCCTCAATGGACTAAGACAATGTTCCTTTGTGTAAGTCATAATGCTTACTTTGGAGGTAAACACTGGCTCAGTGTCAGTAGGGCACTGAGGGAAGCACCTGTGGGAGGTCAGGACCAGGATGAGGAAGTTGGGAGGGAACCCTTTATGGTCACTCCTTCCTCTATGGAACGATTCCAGTGCTGTACCCTGTTACCTTGTGCAATTCTAAAGAAAAGGCCTACATATGGACTTTAACCTTAACCTCCACGTTGAGAAATTAGTAAAGACTTCTTTAGAAACAACCGGTCAGTGTTAATTTTACCTCCTGTCTCTACTTACTTGTAAAACCACGTGAAATCACGGCATTCCATAACAATGATGACAACGGCCCAGTCTCAAACAGAGCTCTTCGCACGCAGTAGCCTCACTATAGCAATGTGGATAGAGGGAAAAAATTCAACAAGAAAATCCATAAATGCTTCTCTGAATGTGAGGTTTTTTTCTTTTTTTTTTTTTAATAAAAATAGCTACAATCCCCCATCAACCTACAAAACTAATTATCCCCTTCAGAAATCTTGTAAACAGTTAGTCAACCCCATTTTAGAAAAGACCAGCTGTTTTGTAGAAAATATATAGGGGGGAAAAGTAAGCTTACTGCACCAGGCTGCTTTGATCTAGGCTCACAGGCAGGCGCTTCTGTGATGTCCCTAACATAGAATTTCCTTCAGACATAACTGGCGCTCTAATAAGCTAGATCCTGTTGTAGGAGCAAATTAATCCCAACCCAAGTTAGGCATTTTACAAAGTGCATTAACTCTTTTAAGCCTCCTGATCATCCAGTAAATATCCTGAAACAGTCATTAATTTTAGATTACCTTGCAAGAGGGCAGGTGAAACATTGAGGTGGTCATTTGGGAAAATGTAAATGTGCACTCAAATAACCTACTTACATTGAAATAGTTCTGAGGTGACAGAAAATCCCTTATTTTACCTGCCAGGCATCTACAGCCTGTTTCCAGCCAGAGCTGTCTCCTTCGATGATTATTTTGGAAAATCATGCATTATGCCTTGGCTCCCTGCAAAGAAATTCTCAGGCATTTTCAACTGACAGACAGTAAGTTCATAAAGGCGATTTCCTGTGATAGGAGTTTTGGTATTTTTTTTCCCTGCCCATTTGACCTTCCAAGAGTAATTTATTTAAGCACAGTGATTTTTTTTTTAAGATTTATTTTATTTTTATTGCAAAGTCAAATATACAGAGAGGAGGAGAGACAGACAGGAAGATCTTCCATCCAATGATTCACTCCCCAAGTGACTACAACAGCCAGAGCTGCGCCAATCCAAAGCCAGGAGCCAGGAGCCTCTTCCAGGTCTTCCACGCGGGTGCAGGGTCCCAAGGCTTTGGGCCATCCTTGACTGCTTTCCCAGGCTGCAAGCAGAGAGCCAGATGAAAAGTGGGGTTGCTGCGATTAGAACCAATGCCCATATGGGATTGTGGCACGTTCAAGGTGAGGACTTTAGCCTCTATGCTACTGTGCTGGGCCCAAGCACAATGATCTTAGTAACTGAAGACGCAAATGTTTTTGTAGGTATTTGCATCTCAAATTTTTGTGTTTGCATAAAAGGGGGACAGGCAGAGAACACCCAAATATGTTTAAATGTAGGAGCAGGCATTTGTTGCAGCAGTTTCAGTCACCACTTAGGACCTGCATCACATACTGGAGGGCCTGGTTGGAGTGCTGGTTACTCAGCTCACAACCGAGCATTCTGCTGATGTGCATCTTGGAGCGAGCAGATGATAGCTCCAACACTGGGGGCCTTACTGGGGTGCCTGTTACCCCTGTGAGTGACCTGGGGATCTTCTGAGTGGCCTGTTTCCACCTGACCTAAACTAGCCCTAGCTTTAACAGGTTAGGGATTGAACCAGGAAGTGGAAGATTGCTCTTGTGTGTCTCTTTTTCTGTCTCTCTGCATTTCAGATTTTAAAAAAATGAAAAAAAAAGTTAAAAATATGATTTTGTTAAATTTGGGGAATATTCCAGCTGGAAAGAAATTCAATTGAAAATTTTCATACAGTTATATAAAATTATCAGAAAGAGAGAACCTAAATGTCCAATAGCAGCAGATAAATGTATAAATCATGAATGACAGAGCCACATAATAGACTAGCATATAAATATTTCACTGATGTTTATGAAGAATTTATATAGCATATAATAGACAAGAAGTCTGGCAGAAAAACAAAATGATAAAAGTGGTAGGATTTATGGGAAGGACCTGTGGGAAGATTTTTCTTCTCTATATAACAATTCTGAAAGTTCAAAGACAATTTGGCAACCTTTATAATCTGAAAAACTTTACAATGGGAACTAACCAAAGTACCTTTTTGAAATTTACATTTTACAGATCAATTGCCAAAATTCAATTTAGTAGGCATAACATCTACAGTGCTCTCCAGTTCACATGCCACTTTCACGTTTATTTATCATCCACAGCAACTGGAACCTTTAGCACATTTTTTATTCCACAGCAAGTCAAGCTGATCACATTCCACTTCTCACAAGATGACATTAAGCTTGGCAAATATTTTGGTGACAATACAATAATTCCCATATGTAATCCTTTATGACTATTCCTTAAATGCATATTTTAAGTATGGTAATAAAAGAGCTCGAGAAAATTATTACAGTTAAAGTATTTAAAAACTTTCAAGGCACTACATTCTCTGATTACCCACATAACGTCTTAAACCTTTAAAAACTCTTCCTCATGCTAATACTCAGACTCCCCACCCTCCTATTTTCTTGCTTCTAATTTCCCAGAAAGGAAAAAAAGGAACTATGTGTATTTGTTCTGGTTTCCCTCCTCATCCGTCCTCATACCCAGATTCGGCCAGCTGCAGGGCCCAATACAGAATGAAAGTGCTGAATCCTTTATTTGTAAAAGGTAACAGAAGAACAGACATTTGGTCTAACAGTAAAAATGTCAACCAATGTGATTTTTTTCTTGAGGCTAGTGTTGTGGAGCGGGCTACCACCTGCAACAGAGGCATCACACATGGGCACTGATTCATGCTCTGGCTGCTCTGTTTTTGGTCTCGCTTACTACTGGTGACTTCGGAGGGGCAGTGGAGGATGCCTGCCACCCACATGGGAGACCTGGAAGAATTTCCTGACTGGGCTTTTGCTTCGCTGGGGACTGGCCATTGCAACCTTCTAAGGAGTGAACCAGCAGATGAAAGATCTCTGTCTCTCTCTCCCTTTTCTCTCTATAGCTCTGACTTTCAAAACAAACAAATAAATCTTTACAGAGACAGTTCTGTTACATTGCTGTGAACAGCCTGGGTACGGTACCTGGTTGCAGCTCCTGACTCCTGCTTGCTGCTCGTTCAGATCCTGGGAGGCAGTGCTAACTGCTCTGGCATGAGAGACCAGTCCTGACCCGGGAAGTTGCAGACATCTCGGGAGTGAATCCATGGATAAGAATTCTTTCTTTCTTTCTCACCCTGTCTGTCAAATGAGTAAAATTAACAATATCTGAAAAAATAATGTTTTCATTAAAAATATATGAGAAAAATTCCTTTATAATATCTAATTGTTTAAAAATAATTAGGCTATCTAATTAAACCCAGTGCCCAACCTGAAATGAAGTGACATATGTTCAAAGAAAGCCTGAGCTCATCTCTTCAGCCCAAACCTCTCTCCACTCCTCTAGAGACCCATAAAATTTACTTCTCTGATGTCTTCACTGTGAAGTCTTTGGGTACTTGACATAATCACCTCTCTTCACTCCCCTCCGCTGTCTCAGGCAGGGTTACATGGGTGACATATCCATGTCAGGAAAAAAATTGAAATCATCCCTGACCCCTCCTTGTTTTTTACATACTCAATAATGCACAAAATATGAGAGATCTGTATTTTGAAGATTTCCTCGGTGTGTAGTTTATTTCTCCATATTCATATTCCTAACTTTGTTTAGACCTTTTTCATCTTTCTCTGAGACTACGCAAAAATATTTTTTCCTGGACCATTGCCCCTGCTCCTGGTGTGTACTCCGTGCAGCTTATCATCCTCTTGGCAAAGAGTGATCTGTCCAACATTAATCTGCTTATGCTTTTTCCAACTGAATACTTTTCAGTGACACCCCACTGCCTGCCAAATGTACTCCACATTGCCTAGTAAATAACAGAAAGTATTCCACCATTCCAGCACCTGGGTATTCCTCCACCATTCCGTTACATCTCTTACTCTATTTATGTTAAGTTCCTAGTAATCATTCAAATACATCATTACCCTAATCCATTTCCATTTCTTTTGCTGATACAGCTATTCCCTTCTTGTCTTAACACCCTTTACTCTCCTTTACATACACTGGGTTTCTCTAATGGTATGCTGCAGCCCACTGGTGTGTGTGATACAAATGCTCTCAATCTCTGGAGCACCCAGAGAAGACCTGGGCCAGTCCAAGGTAGTAAGAAATGGGTATATTTTCTGCTAACTTGGATGTGAGATATGAGACAAAAATAGCAAATAAGATGCCCCGGACCTTTTGGCCTGAACATCTGCAAGAGCAGACATTCCACCACTCTGCAAGAGGCAGACTGGATGGTACAAGCTTGAAAGGGTTGGTAAGATAGCAGTTTGCAAAATGGAAGATTTGTGATGCCAATTAGATGTCTGAGTTGGAGATGTTAAGTAGGGAGTTATATATTAGCTCTAAAGGTCAGTGGACAGATATGGGTCAAAGATAAAACCTGGGGATCATATACATATGTGTGGCATTTAGTGCCACATGGCTGAATCAGATTACCAAGAGGGTAATTGGAGATAGAAAAGAGAAGCCCAGGACCTGGTATGGAAGCCTAGCAGTTGGGGTCCTCACTTTGCATGTATGAGGATCCCATATGGGTGCTGGTTCATGTCCCTGCAGCCCTGCTTCCCATCCAGCTCCCTGCTTGTGGCCTGGGAAAGCAGTAGGGGACAGAAGATATGAGCTCAGTCAAAGCCTTGGGACCGTGTACCCATGTGGGAGACCTGTTAGAAGCTCCTGGCTCCGGATTGTCTCAGCTCTGATTGTTTTAGCCACTTGGGGAGTGAATCAGCGGATGGAAGATCTTCCTCTCTGTTTTTCTATCTCTCTGCATATTCTACTTTCCAATAAAAATAAATAAATCTTTAAAAAAAAGAAAGAAGGGCCCGGCGGCATGGCCTAGCGGCTAAAGTCCTCGCCTTGAACGCACTGGGATCCCATATGGGCGCCGATTCTAATCCCGGCAGCTCCACTTCCCATCCAGCTCCCTGCTTGTGGCCTGGGAAAGCAGTTGAGGACAGCCAAAAGCTTTGGGACCCTGCACCCGCCTGGGAGACCTGGAAGAGGTTCCTGGTTCCTGGCTTCGTTATCGGCGCGCACCGGCCGTTGCGTCTCACTTAGGGAGTGAATCATCGGACAGAAGATCTTCCTCTCTGTCTCTCCTTCTCTCTGTATATCCGGCTTTCCAATAATAATAAAACCTTAAAAAAAAAAAAAAAGAAAGAAAAGAGAAGTCCAAGGTTGGCACAGTGGCCAACATTCTTATCGAATCCAGCTGCTCCACTTTCCTTCCAGCACCCAACTAATAGCCTTGGAAACAATGGAGGATGGCCCATGGCCTTGGGTGCCTGCACTCATGTGGAAGACCTGGAAGAGGTTCCTGGCTCCTAGCTCTGGATTAGCTCAGTTCTGGCTATTGCAAGCACTTGGGAAGTGAATTAGCTGATAGAAGATTTTTTGTTTTTGTTTTTTTTTCCCTCTATGTATTACTCTGATTTTTAAGTAAAATAAAGAAATCTTTAAGAAGAGGTAGAAAAAGAAGAGGGAACAGGCATGGGGGCTCAAAAGGCTGATAATCCTCTACCTGCAAATGCCTGGCATCCCATATTGCGACTGGTTTGTGTCCCAGCTGTTTCACTTCTTACCCACCTCCCTACTGAAGGCTTGGGAAACAGCAGAGGATTGTCCAAAGTCTTGGGACACTGCAGCTTTGTAGAAAACCCAGAAGAAACTCCTGGCTCCTGGCTTTGGATCAGCTCAGCTTCAGCCATTGCGGCCATTTTGGGAGTGATCCAAGGGATGAAGGATCTCTCTCTGTAAATAAGCCTTTCAAATAAAATATTAAAATCTTTCAGAAAATTAAAAAGAGAGTGAAAAAAGAGAAGCCTAAGGCACAAATTGTTGTTTGATTTTCAGAAAAATAGCCAGTGAGACAGAAGGAACGTTGGAAGACTCCAGTGTTCTGAAAGATAAAGAAATTGTTCAAAGATAGAATTCCTGACAGATGGGATAAAATGAGAGCTGAGAGGGGCACATTGTGGAGCTTCCGTGGGTGACAAAAGGGAAAGGCTAATTTAGAAAGGGTTCAAGAAAGTGGAAGGCAATGACTTGAAAAGTCACTGTTGTATCAATTTTGCAGTATTTTCCTTCCTATAAGGGAAAAGAACAGTAACTACTGGGGGATATAAGACAAAATACGGTGTTTCTTCTACCTGGGTGGCAGGAACTCAGTTCCTTGAGCTAAGCAATGCCTCCTATGGTGTGCATTAGCAGGAAACTGGAATCGAGTGGAGCCAGTTTTTGGACGCAGGTACGTCAATTTGGAATGTGGATGTCTCAACCTGGAACTTTTTGTTGTTATTTTTAAGATTTTATTTTTACTGGGCCCGGCAGCGTGGCCTAGCAGCTAAACTCCTCGCCTTAAACACCCCGGGATCCCATATGGGCGCCCGTTCTAATCCCGGCTGCTCCACTTCCCATCCAGCTCCCTGCTTATGGCCTGGGAAAGCAGTCGAGGATGGGCCAATGCCTTGGAACCCTGCACCCGCTTGGAGAGCTGGAGGAGGTTCCTGGTTCCTGGCTTTGGATCGGCACAGCATTGGTCATTGCAGTTACTTGGGGAGTGATTCATCGGACGGAAGATCTTCCTCTCTGTCTCTCCGCCTCTCGGTATATCTGACTTTGTAATAAAAAATAAATCTTTTTTTAAAAAGATGTATTTATTTTTTATTACAAAGTCAGATTTACAGAGAAGGAGAGACAAAGATCTTCCATCTGCTGGTTTACTCTCCAAGTGGCCACAATGGCCAGAGCTGAGCCTCTCTGAAGCCAGGAACCAAGAGCTTCTTCTTGGTCTCCTCTGTGGGTGCAGGGTCCCAAGGCTTTGTGCCATCCTCCCCTGCTTTCCCAGATCACAAACAGGGAGCTGGAAAGGAAGTGGAACAGCCGGGATATGAACCGGCCCCCAAATATGGTCCCAGTGCATGCAAGGCTAGGATTTTAACCACCAGGCTATCATGCCGAGCCCTTAATCTGGATCTTAACTGCTAGAACACACAACCTACAGGAACAATTGTATGCAAATGATAAGGTTTAGAGTATCAGTGGGTATAACTGGCAGGAAAAAAAGCAATGAAAAAGAAGCAAATGCAAGGCCAGGCTATTTGAACATGGATGGGCACTGAAAACGTTGCCTTTTTTTTTTTTTTTTTTGAAAGGACAAGTTTTTGAAAGAGTGGCAGGGATTCAGGAGCTAAAATATTTCCTAATGTTATCCTACCCTGCTCATTTTTCAAGGTGATTGTTTCTCATTTTCTCTCTTTCTTCACACCTTCAATGCTGTATCTTCTCTTGCCACTCTTAGCAGATGTCTTACTTCTGATTTTACTAAGAAAACTAACTCAATGTGAAGAGGACCTCCAAGCACACTAGCACTCCTGGTCCCCCACTCACCTGCACACGCTAGCTCTGTTCTCTGCCTTCCCTTCTGTTAGAATGGAAGGACCATGTGGGCTTCTATTTAAGGCAGCTCCTTGACTTGTCGCCAGATGCTGTTCCTTTGACTCCTAGACTCTGCCTTGCCCTCCAACTACCGTACATGGCTTGGTTCCCCTTTGCAGCAAAAAATCCAGCAGATGGTGAGTCACTGTGTTTGTTCCTTCAACTCACAGTCTCTCCTGTACTGATATTTGTTAGGCATTCTTCCTCATCACCACACTGAAAACGTCCCTACCCACAATCCAAAGTCAATTCTCAGTCCTCATCCTATTGGATTCTCAGTAGCACTGGATATTGCTAATCATTCCCACATCCCTCCAAAGCTTCCATCATTTGACTTTGGGATATGATACTCCTGTGCTCCTCCCACTCCTCTCCCCTGCCCATGGATCCTTCTTTTCTAGTCATCCAGGGCTCAGTCCTGGGAGGGCTTCTTATCTCCACTGTGCTTACTTCTGTGATAATCTCCTATGGTTACATGATTTTAAATACTATACATTGCCTTTGATGCATAAATTTATATTCGCATCCCAAACCTCCCCTGAACTTCGTATTAGATATTTCCATTTGAATTTCTGACAAGCACTTTAGGCACAATATGTCCAAAATTGGACTCTTAAACTCCATCTACTCAAATATTCCTTCTCTCTCAGCATTTCTAATTCAGTAGACAATGGTCACCCAGATATTTCCACACCCCTCATCTGATTTATCAGCAAACAATGTCAAGATTAACTTAGAAATACATCATACATTTCATCTTTCTTTACTACCTCTAGACCTGTGCTAGCCCATCAAAATACAGGGTAAGTAACATGTTTCACTCTAAATTTTCTGAGAGCCACATTAAAAATGCAAAAAACAATCAAGTGAAATTAATTTCAAGTATGTTTTACTTAGTATAAGCCAAATATTATTTAACTATAGGATAAATTCTTTAGATTATGAGATTATTTTCTATTTTTTCAGACTGTCTTCAAAATTCCAGGTATATTTTACACTAGCAGCACATTCCAGTGTCAAGTGTTCCATAGACACATGTGAGTAGTGGTTCCCATATGGAATAGTGCATCATCTCGCATCTAAATTAAGGAAGTTATATTTTAACAGGATGCATCTTACTTCTCTGCTGCCTTCACACAGATATTCTCCGTTCATTAGCCAAAGTGATCCTCGAAATATGTGCAGCTCTTTTCTTATTGGCTATACTTCAATAAACCTTTAACTATATACACACAAGGGGATGCTCTTTGCCTGCTTGGAGCCCTCCAGTGACTTGCACCACATGTGAACAAAGTTCACCTCACCACGGCTTACAAAGCCATTCATGATCTGCTATCCCTCCATTTCTGCCTTGGACCTCATGCCCTGCCATGGACCCCTCATCACTCCACTGCCACCCCAACAGCCTGCTTGTTGTTCCTTACACACCTCTTCTCTTCCAGGGACTTCCATTTGTTTCCTCTGCTTTTCCCTCAGACCGTTTATGGGCTCCTTCCTCTCTACCTCTCTCTCCCCCAGCCCCCAGCTTTTTTGCTGCCTTTCTCATCACAGCATTGGCATTACCACCACCTGACTGATGTGTCGATTTGTGTGCTTGATTAGACTGCAATCCCAGCCAGACATGGATTGTGCTTCCTTCAGTACATAAGTAGGTGCTCAGAAACAAACACTCAATGGATACTTATATATTGAATGAGTATTTCAAGTGAAATAAACAAAACAAAACAAAACAAAACAGAAAGCAGCAGCCCCTGCCTTTCAGAGCTGTCCTGACACAGCTGGGCTGAGATAAATGTGTGTTCCAGTTAGACATAAACAATGCTGACCTCAGACAAGTGACTCTGACATCATGGCAAAATGGGACAGCAAACACCACTTCATAATTTTGTTTAACAACAGACAACAAAAAAGTCAAGGATTTATTCCCACAAGACCAAACATCCCCTCTCCTGGATGAAGTGATTAATGGTTTCTGCTTTGCAAACTACTACTTTATCAGCAATCTAGTCTATCTTCCCGCTGAATGTGATTTATTGAGACAGACACCAAATCACAAACCTGTCTTGCTTTCTGATGGTAACAAATCTACACTATCCCAGCAATTTAGTATGACTGGAGTAGAGTTGGGACAGAGTTGGTGAAAGATGGAAGGTTATAGGGAGACAAGAGAAAAGAAAAAACAAAAATCCTAGGAGTGTTTTATTCCACATTGTAGGCCCATATGGATAATTCTCTTAAAGCCGACAGCTGCAATCTCCAGTATGGTAGCCACCACTGCCATTTGCCATTTTTGTTTTTATTATTAAATTATTTTTTGTTTTAGAAATTAGGTATTTAAATAAATGCATATGTCCTTTACATGTTATTAAACAAAATATTTGGGAAGATATAATAATCTGGTTTAATATTCATAATGCATAAAATGATTAAATAAAGATGAAAGTATTATCAGTAATTGCATAAATGCATGTGTTAAAGAAGAGGAAACCCCAATATTATTTTTTTTCTGACTATTCATCACAAAAACTATTTAAAAAATAATGTCAATTTAGCAGAGGTGGGTAAAAAGCTGTTGGATAGCTTTGTTATCTATATGTTTTTTTCCTTTCATTATTTTTGATTATTTTAAAATCACAGTCACATAAAAGAATTCAGTTCTGGGGTCCTACCCATCCTATGCCAAGGGCTTTTTGGCCCATATGGCCAGCAGCTACAGTATGGAAAAGACGGATCCAGAGCCTTCCTGTCAAGAACCGTGCTACTCTGGACTCTCCCTGAGAAATGCCCATTCCCAGCTTGGGTCATGGGAAAACGGCTCCTTTCCAACACAGCAGATCACATTTTTATATCAGTTTTTGTGCCAGAACATAATCATCAATAGTTTATCCATAATGTGCTTTCTTCTGATTTCTGCCCAGGAATCGCAGCTTTGTGGTAAATAGAAAACAGAGTCACATGTTTTCTCACTTGGTGACTTCTTGTAACTTTCATGTTACTGTCTTCTCCTTTTTGTTTTTCTCCTGTAAATGCTCCCAAATGTCTTCCATGCTTTCTCCTGGGCCTGAGCCACATTTCTCCTAGACTGCACTCTCCTACATTGACCCTCTTTTAGCTCAATGTGCTCTAATCCACAGAAAACAGAACTACCACTTACTTTCCTTTGCTCCAAGCACTTGATTTCTGCATAGGGAACCTAAGTTAATTTTACCATTTGGCTCTTTTTTAAGCATCCATAATGTTATTGTGCTTATTAATTTTACTGGCTACTAACATCCCACTTGATTTTCAACCTAAGTTACTGTTTTGGTAAGACTCTATGAGTCTTCATGAGACAAACAACAATTGTTTTAAAGAGGGCTATTTCATTTCTTGTGGTTGCTGAGATTCTGTTACATATTTCAGAGGAGAGAAACTGGAAAGGAAAAGGAGAGGAGTGAAAAAACTCACAGAGGAAAAAGGAAATTAAGATATAACGTTGTATTATTTATTCAACCTATTTAATAAAAATATTAAATCAGATATAAGAGGAAATGTAAAAATAGAAAATGTTAGTCTTTGGCAGCTGAAAGTAGACTAAACAATGAAGTTCTCTTTCCAATAAGTGACTTTTAAACTCTTTTTGGGTGATGCATGTGTTGACTTATTAAGCAAAACTTTGATGCTGCAGTGGTACCTCTTTGATGCACAAACGTTCTGGCTTACCTTTGAAGACACAGGTTTATGCTTGTGTGTCTACAAATTGTGTGAGATTGTACACACTTGAACAAGACCCTCAGAAACCATCCAGGGCTAGCTCCGTTTCACCTGAGATGTAGTTGATTAGAGAAAAATACCCTTAGTTCCTTCCTTTTGGGGTCACATAAGTGGTTTGCACAAAGTCACACAGCAGGTAATTAGTAAGCCAGGACTCAACCCTCAGCCTGATACACACAGAGAGGCACTTATTACCCTATCATGATGCCTTCAGCCTCCTGACCTAACGGAAATTGGCCCTTGTAAACCATTCATTTTTGTCTTGGACTGAAATAACCAGACATATTCTATAGTATATTCAATGATTTCCAGTGCTAGGGTGATGAAACAGTTTTCACCAAAGATAAAACTCAAGTTTTAAAACATTTAAAAAACCATTTTCCAATGTTCATACTTCAATAAATAATCAATTCTTGGAGATTCTTTTTCTAAACAGAGTCATAGATATGATGATATAATAAAGTCTGGGATCTGGATGGTATTTTCATCTTTTAAATCCTTTTAAATTACCTGTGTTTAAATTAAAAGTTGAGATGTTCACATAGGGAAAATTCAAATAGGGTAAGTACGTCATAACAAAAAAACATAATAAACTTCTCAACCTAGTTTTTAAATCTTACTTCCTAGAGGAAATTTATAGATCCTCCCCAAATTGTCTAAGCACAAACAGGCTGTGGTTGCAAATTTAAGCATGTTGTACATACGGTTCTTTGTCACATTTTTGTGATTGTTGTTTAAAAATATAACTTGGAGGCAGTTCCTTAATGAAGCATTATTTTACTTTTATTTTTGGTTACATGGAACTCTATGCCACAATTTATTAAATGAGTTTCCTTGGATAGGCATTCTATTTACTATTCCAGTTACTTTTCTATTTTGAACTACATTGTAATCATTATCTTTACATACATCAATGTGTGGGAATTTTTACTATGCCCTTTTAATCTCTGTACGGTGGCATTCTTTGTATGGTTTAGTGCTTTTTTCCTCCCCAATAACTCAATCTTGTCTGATATGAATATTGGTATCTCTGTTTTCTTAAATTTTCTTTATTTGCACAATTTTGTATGGTATACTTTCACTGGTTTTTGAAAGATTTATTGATCTGCTAGATTTTTACATTCTCATGTGTATGTTTTTGAAAGTAGAGAGAGACAGATATGGGAGTAGAGACTTCTTTCTTGTGTAGCAACAGGTTGAAACTGGGAACTAAGAACTTAATCTGGTTCTTCCACATGGGTGGCAGAGAACTATCCATTTGGGGCATCAACTACTATCTCCTGGGATGGCATCAGTAGGAAGCTGGAATCAAAAGTAGAGCTGAAACTGAAATCCAGGTACTCCAACATGAAATGAGGGCATCCTAAGTGGCATCTTAATCATTCACACCAAATGTCAGTTCCATCTATGTGTCTATCGCCAACCCATTTATCTAACCACCCATCTATTCCTCCATACATGCAGCCCTCATCTAGCTAGCTACCTGCGTTAGAAATGAAGAGTTCATACTGATCCTTCCAATTCCATGTCAACATTCCAGCATGTATTCTGGCCTCTCCATATTTATCTTCTTCCTTAGAGTATGAAACTTGGCTACCATTATCTTCAACATATTTGCCTATTTGCTCAATCCCTTCATATAACATCAGCGTTCCAAACATTCAGGGTGCTTCCTTCGCCCAGCTTTCCAAAGCATAGATCACATCAATTAATTTCTCCTCAAACTACTGAGCAACCCAGGCATATCAGCAGTTCCCCCAGTCCTTACCAAAGGGAAGAAGTAGCCAAATTTGTGAGATGATGGAACCATTAAATACCTCACAATTCTAGGTTAAAACTTTTTATACTATACCACACTAGGAAGGACAATCTGCTTTATTCTGTCTACTGATTTAAATGTCAGCATCATTCAGAAACAACCACACACATACACACACTCACCCAGAACAATATTTAACCAAGTACCTGGGCAAGGATGCAGGGCAGGCATTGTGGCACAGTGAGTTAAGTCATGGCTTGTGAAGTCAGCAACCTAAATTGGCAGATAGCCTTGTTCAGATCCTGGCTGGTCTGCTTCCACTCCAGGTTCCTGCTGCATGTCGGGATGCAGCAGATGATCACCCAGGGATTTGGTCCCTGCCACCTGGGACACCTAGAGGGAGTTCTGGGCTGCCTACATCTGCTTGGTCCAGCTCTGGCTGTAGGGCCATTTGCAGAGCAAACCCGTGGTTAGAAGTTTCTCTCTGTCTTTTTCTGTCTCTCTCTCTCTCTGTGTCTCCTCCTCCTCCCCACATCACTCTGCCTTTCAAGTTGACAAAAACAAATACATAGGGCCTGGCGCAATAGCGTTGGGTTAAAGTCCTCACTTTGCCTTGCGCACGCCGGGATCCCATATGGTTGCCGGTTCTAATCCCAGTGGTCCTGCTTCCCATCTAGCTCCCTGCTTGTGGCCTGGGATAGCAGTTGAGAAAGGCCCAAATCCTTGGGACCCTGCACCCGCGTGGGAGACCTGGGAGAGCTCCTGGCTCCTGGCTTTGGATTGGCTCAGCTCCAGCCGTTGCGGTCACTTGGGGAGTGGACCATCAGATGGAGGATCTTCCTCTCTGTCTCTCCTCCTCTGTGTATATTTGCCTTTCCACTAAAATAAATAAATAAATAAAATACATAAACATCAAAAATCGATGGGCCCAACACAGTAGCCTAATGGCTAAAGTCTTTGAAGGCCTTGCACATGCCAGGATCCCATATGGCCACTGATTCTAATCCAGGCGACCCCGCTTCCCATCCAGCTCTCTACTTGTGGCCTGGGAAAGCAGTCGAGGATGGCCCAAAGCCTTGGGATCCTGCTCCAGTGCAGAAGACCCAGAAGGATCTCTTGGCTTCTGGCTTTAGATAGGCTCAGCTCAGCTTTGGTCATCGTGGTCACTTGGCGAGTGAGTTAGCAGATAAAACTGGATATGGCTACTTGAGTAATATATGGTAATAAAGCTCTTTTACATGTCAGTCTAGTTTTGACTGGCTACTTGCTCTAGGTGCTGTTTCAGTGGCAAAATAAATTCCAAGTTCCAAATAACCATCTTAAAAACAAAATTATTTGGAGGCAGAGATAATCTCTATGTTTATTTCAGTCTCTTAGACTTGCCTCAACTCCTATTTTCTTAGGAAAAACATATTTTAAGATAGCACAAGAATGAAGAATTGCAAGTCAGATAACAGATGGTCTGGGCTTTACACCTTCCCTGTATATCATTTACCACGTAATTCAGATGCAAATGCCTTCCTCTCAATATGTTATATTCTTTGTATCGATACTTTCATAACCAAGATGAAATTAATAAATGGGAATTACTTATAACTAAGCAAGTAAATGATAAGATACTGTTAAATATATTGGTAATGTACTGTGATACACTGCTAAATGGCTTTCAGAAAGTAATGGCTTGCATAGGAACATGAACACAAGCTGTGGGCTGCTGGGACAAAAAAGAGGTGGCAGTACTGAGCTAATGGTGCTGATCCAGACGCTGGAGGCCTGGATGACATAGTTATGCAAGTTGCTATTATTGACTGCACCTTCTAAAATTCTATATCGAGTTAAAAAAACAAACGGGGAGGAGGAGGTGTTTGGCATAGTGGATATTGATTGGAACCCCTGACTTCCATATCAGAGTGCCTGTGTTTACACCCTGGCTCTGATCCTGATAACAATTTCTTGCTAACTCAGAGCTTGGGAAGCAAATGGAGACAATTGAAGTATTGAGTCCCTGCTACCCATCTAGGAATTCACACTGGGTTCCCAGTCCCTAGTTTTAATATGGCCCAGCTTTGTGTATGTAGACATTTAGGGAGTGGATGTACAGGAGAGAAATCTGTCTCTCAAATATTTTTTTTTAATTTAAATCTCTTTTAATATTTTTATTTATTTTTACTGTATTTGAACAACAGAGACACAGGGGAGAAACAGAGACCTTTCATTCCCAACTCTACTACCCAAATACCCACAACAGCCAGAACTGGGCTAGGTGGAAGCAGGGGCCTGAGACTCAATATGGGGTTTTCATGTTGGTAACAGAAACCCAAATGGTTGAGCTGTCATTGCTGCCTTCTAGGGTGTGTGACAGCAGGAAGCAGAATTGGAAATGAGGCAGCCAGGACTTGAACCAAGTACTCTAATAAGAGACATGTACATTCCAAGATGGGCAGGGGGGCAATTGCCCAATAATCTTTTCTTAAAAAAAAAAAATAAGCAACATGGGCTTGCTGAGAATCTTAGGAATAGGACTAGCAACTCACCTGAAAAGTTAAAAAGAAATTTGTTGATTACCTATCTCAAATGCATTATATGTTATATTTCCAAAGGGCTACATATAGAGGAAAATACCATGTTAATGATATAACATGTATTTGTCAAACACAGCAAATTCAAATGAAAAGTTTCTTTTTTTAAGTCATTGGCATTTACATTTAGTTTTAAGATAAGCAATGGCAGGCAGGGAGTGTTACCAACCTTGATGTGAGGCCACAAAGCCTAAGTTCTGGCCTTGGAGCTAATAAGCAGCTGAATGTCCTCAGAGATGTGACTTACAGTCTTCTAGTGTCTAAAGAGTCTCTGCTCAGCTGAGCACTGCTTCCAAGATCTAGTGCCCCAAATTAGCATGATGAACATCCCAGCCACACCCTGCATCCTTGAGCATGGGCGTCTCAGAACTCAATGCATAAACCTGACCTGTTCAGGTTCGACTGCAGCGGCAGACGAGCAGGTGCCGGCAGTAGCATCAGTTCTTATATTTTTCAGAATATAGTTATTTCAAAGAACACACACACACACACACATTACTTCCAAGAACATCCTCTTCCTCTTTGAAGCCATCCTCTCCTGCACCCAGATACATCTGCAGGAAACTTGGAATTAGCACAGGCAGAGCCACTCCAATATAGGCTCCTTGGGTAGCAGGCAGCGAATTTTCCTCTGTCTCAGCTCTTAAACAACAAAATCATTTTATGACTCCCTCCTTTTTCCTTTCCTTTCCATCTGCAAAAATAAGCAATTAGCAGGCCATTGAGACAGCTTCAATGCCTTGAGTAGTACCTAAGCAAACAAAAATCTAATTCAGAGAAATAGTCCTAGACTAAGAAAACAAACCAAATCGCTATTTAGTCCCTAAGAAGCAATTTTAGCCATCAAAGACATTAACAAGGCTCTAACTAGAGACTTTTCACTTTAAATTAATCAAATATTTTGTCTTATTATTATGAACACTTCGCAAAGTTCTCCCCATATGCCCCCTCCACAGAACGCAGAATGACTCATGATTTGCTATTGCTTGATTCATCCATTGCTGCCTGTTCAAATAAACTCTTAAAAGTCATAATGGGACGAAAGTTTATTTTTAAGTGCATGACTAATGGCTAATAAAGCTTTAGGTACCAATGAGCCAGTGAAATACAGTAATTTTCCTGACTGGCTACCGATACCTTCAGATATTGAATCATCTCTCAAAGATCTGTCAACAGTAGCAGCAACAATGAAACCCAAACAAGGTGTGTTATGCACACACACTTAAAAAAAAAAACTCCTTTCATACCTGTGTAAAATATCCTCAGTTCAGATCACTAACACTGCTTTAAGGACTTTATACCTCAACTGGGGGGAAAGGCATCTGTTTTCTGTCATATTTTCCATTGTTTTAAAAGGGAAAATTTTTCAAGAAGCACCCATAGGTGCTAGTGTTGTGGTATAGTGCTCAAAGTCACATGTAAGGCCGGCTTCCCAGATCCCATATTGGCACTGGTTTATGTCTTGGCTGCTCCATTTCTTTTCTTTTGTAAAAAAGATTTATTTATTGTTTCTATTGGAAAGGCAAAGGAGATATAAAGATCCTCCATTTGCTGGTTCATTCCCCAAGTGGCCATCACGGCCAGAGCTGAGCCTATCTGAAGCCAGGAGCCTCTTCCGGTCTCCCACGTGGGTGCGGGATTCCAATGCTTTGGGCCATCCTCTACTGTTTTCCTAGGCCACAGGTAATAAGCGGGATGGGAAGTGCAGTAGCTGGGATTAGAACTGGCACCCATATGGGATCCTGATGCGTGCAAAATGAGGACTTTAGCCACTAGGCTATTGCACTGGGCCCTGGGCTGTTCCATTTCTGATGCAGGTCCCCATTAATCTGCCTGGGAAAGTAGTGGAGGAGGGCCTAAGTGCTTGGGCCCCAACAACCACATGGGAGATCTGGAAGAAGTTCCTGGTTCAGGGCGTTGGCCTGGCACAGTCCTAGACAATGTGGCTACCAGGCGATTGAATCAGTGGATGCAAGAATCCCCCCACCTTGCTTGCTCACTCTCTTTATATCTCTGCCTTTCAAATAAACAACTAATTTTAATGCATTCCATAAATAGTTTTTAAACATTTTATTGATAATTATTGTATTGTGAAATACAACTAATGTCTTTTCTCATTATAAATGATTTTTATAAATGTGGTTTGTCTATTATGTCCTATCTTTTGAATTTTTTCCTTCATAAAACTGTGTGAAGATGCTTTGATTACAGAGCAGTACACAGTGGTTTCTATTTTATCTCTGAGTAGGAGGTTGCTATTTATGGGGTTTATGGAAAGAACACGTTTTTTCATCTCTTTCCTGCTGCTTATAGGGACTGGTAGAAAATAAGCTCTTCGTATATATTTTGTATTAAAGAAATATGATAATTGCAAAAAGAGTTTATTGCTCAGCCTGCCACCTGGAAGAAGGTGGGCCTCTTGGACAAGGAAGTGCCCTTAGTTTTTCTGCCTGTATTTAACAAATATTTCAAAATACAATCACAGAGAGGAGTTTAAGGGAAGAATAATAGCAAGTGTGGAAAGTAAACAAAAGAATCAGGCACTTAGTGATACCAGCCGGTGAGATATGGCTAGACACAGGGTTGGCCCATGGTATACTAACAACAGTAATGACAATGGTGATCATACCAGCCAGTGAGATATGGCTAGACACAGGGTTGGCCCATGGTATACTAATAACAGTAATGACAATGGTGATCATACCAGCCGGTGAGATATGGCTAGACACAGGGTTGGCCCATGGTATACTAACAACAGTAATGACAAGGGTGATCATCTGACTATGCTCTCTATATACCTGCATTCAAGGTGCAGAGCCATCAAGTCACTACCCAGAGGAGAAAAGGACAGCCATATCATTGGGCTGAAGGGGAAATGAATGAGCAAAGCTCCCTGCATTTCAAGGCCATGACCAGAGTCCCTAAATGTTCACACAACTTAGACAATCTGAGGTCACTGCTGCTAACAGCCAGTACCAAAGCCTGCCTGGCCCACTCCAACCATGCTTGGAACAGGAGCCTGGGGCAGCGGCTCTTGTAACTGCTTGCATATTGTACCTCCTTCAAATTCTATCAAGGTCCTACTCCCTGGAATGTGGTCTTCTTTGGAACTAGAGTCATCACAGCTGTAATTTGTTAAGATGAGGTCATTGTGGAATAGGGTGTGACCTCAATCCTGTACGACTGGTGACCCTATAAGCAGATGTCTGAATGAAAACAAGGACATGCAAAGAGAACGCCTGTGACTCTGAAGGCAGACTCAGGAGTTGTGCCCCTGCAAACTCATAAGCACCAAGGGATGTTGGCATTCTGCTGGAAGCTGCAAAGATGCGAGGAAGGATTCCCCTTTAGGGTTTAGAGGGAACATCGCTTTGCAAACACCTTGTTTTCAGACTTCTAGCTCCTGACATTGTGAGACAGCACATTCTGCCAGTTTCAAGTCACCTGCTCCAGGCTGCTCTCTTATAGCAGCCCCAGGAAATGAACAGGATCCCTGAGGTTGTGAGTGCTTGGCCCTTGTTCCCACTCTAGCCCTCAAGCTTGCTTCCCTAGGGCAGCTGTCTATGGTGCAGCACCAATGGCCATTTCCCCTCTTGAAGCCAAAGCTAGGTTTTCCTTCCCCTCCCAGGCCCTGAGTCACAGAAGGTACAGGACTTTAAAACCCAACATGGCTTCTCATTTTGGGATGGAGGGGGAAGCAGAAGAGAAATCATGCTTTCCTGATGATGCCCCATTAAAGGAAATAATTAAGATGAAGAAAAATATTTTGATTTTTTTTCTACATAACTTACGCTGTCATGCAGTGTTGGGGTACAATTATGCCCTCTTCTGTGTTCTCCCAAGCACAATCTCAGTCACCTCAAATCTTCTGTGTGAGGCGGGCAGGAGCAACTGAGGGTGCAGGGTATGTGGAGGAACAGGCAGTTGTGGCCTCCTGCACCGTCCTCCAGGCCACGGACAGAAAGTTACATTAGAATCCCATAAAGGGACGATGCGGGCGGTGGGGAGGTGGGCAGGGCTAAGAGCAATAGGCTGGCAAAAACAATAGATTTGTGTCAAAGACCAGTTTGTGCCCTATCCTGTGACAAACACTGCTTTCCAAACCTGCTAGGGCAAGGTGGTCCTTAACAGGAAGAAGGGGGCATTCACCTCTACTACAGTTTCATTGAACAATAAGCAAGGGGCTACCTGAAAGAATGCACGGTGGATATTTGCAAACTGAGAGATTTGTTGAAGGATAGAACAGTCCCAAAGAGTAGTCTCCACCTTTCCAAAGGAAAATATGTGGAAATATACTACATGATCAGAAAACGGAATCAATAATAATCTTCCTGGATGTAAAAGATGATCAGACTTTTGCATGCGTTTTCTCTAAATCCAAAAACTCATTGCCCTTGGCTGCTAAAAGCAGGCCCTGGGGAACTGAGAATTAATGGGCTATCAGCGTGCAAATAACTGGGAGTTTAAACTCCATGTCATTCTACTTCAAACATAAAATACTTCAAAATTAATGAGTATAGGCACGCTCTCTTACTCCCTGGGTTGAAATAAATCCGTAAGAGAGTAACACCTTTGTCCTTTTTGGCTTGCAGTCCAATCAGCTGTCTTCTTTCTTAGAAAACAGACTAAGAAATCCATAAAAACCCTAATACACACTTCATGCTGTCAATCCCCGAGCCTCAGCTAATCAGGCTACTCAGCCAGGGACCCTTTTTCAAAACTGCTTTAACTCCTCTACATGAAAACATACAAATTCTATCTGGAATGGTTTGCATTGAAATACTTCAAAGTGGCTAAAAAATAGAAGTGTGCACAAGGGGATACATGGCTCAAAATCAACAGCTGTTGACAAACACTGGTGAACTTGGGTACAGGGGATTGGGGCAACATTTATAATTCCTTTCTCCAATTCTTGATAAAAAGTCATATACCATTTTGGGGTCAGCAGCATTATGGCTAAATGGGCTAATTGATGGCAAGCACCGACATTCCACATAGGCACCAGTTTGTGTCCTAGCTGCTCCATTTCCAAATCAGCTTCCTGCTTATGGCCTGGGAAAGCAGTGGAGGATGGCTCAAAGCCTTGGGATCCTGCACCTTTGTGGGAGACCCAGAAACATCTCCTGGCTTCTGGCTGCAGATGGGCTAAGCTCTGGCCGTTGTGGCCATTTGGGGAGGGAACCAGTTGGTGGAAGATCTTTCTTCTCTTTTACTCTGTACATCTATATTTCCAATAAAAATAAATCTTTAAAAAAGCTATGTACAGTTCTGTGCAATTAGTACACATTTATAAAGCTGATAGGTCTCATCTGTTTCTACAGCTGATTGTTTAATACCAAGCAGTAATTAGTGTATTGAATATAACTGGTACCTTCCTACCTTAGAGTGTGACAAGAGTGCATTTAGGGGGTTAGTTGGGAGTGCCTCTGAGTCGTGCTGTCACATTCAGTGGGGAGGAATCCAGGTGAAAGAGTTTCCAAGAGGACTTAAACTATGCTATGTAGGTCTCAAATTGACCCTCAGCCTGTGCAGAAAATGTATCTAGTACTTATGTTTTGAAGGGGGAAATGAGGAATTATATTGTTTTTATTACTGCAATAGTTGTGACATTTCACACCCAAGCATCTTTCCAGGGGCCTGACCCTGGAGCAGTGACTTGGCTCCCGGGTTCACCTGCAGTGAGGATGGCTTGCAGGTGGAGGTGGCAGGCTTGGCAGGCAATCGGCAGCAGCTGGTTTGCCCACTAGCCAATATATTGGGCAGGCTGTTGCATGCCAGAAGCTGCATGGCTTCTTTGGCAGAGCCTCTGAAAATGCCAATCTTATTCTTTTCTGAAACCATTTTTGCCTTGTAAATTTTAATTATTCTGTGTTTGGAATAGTGAGCACGGCGCAGTCTTTATCAGCTTATTCTGATACTTGCTATACTTCTGGATTGATTCCTAGTTTAGTGAAATTCTTTTTAGCTTCCCATAAAAATGAAACAGATAATTTGGGGTGCCCTAAATGGCTTGAGTGGTAGGGTTAAGTTTATACCATTTGAAATTCTTGGTTCATTTGCAGAATATGAACACAAATGCATTATGGCTCAGCTTATTTACTTACAGAAATGCTATTAAGCCCAGGGATAGGCTGAGGCATTTTGAGACTACTTTTGTTCCTGGCTAATATTCTTCCTGACTTGACACCTTCCAGCCCTCCACAGCCCTCCTCTCCCTCTCACAGCACATGAGCTTGACCTACCCCAGTTGCATATTGCTCAGACACCACTTTTATCAATCACTGGCCATCTGCAACTGATGCTCATTCTCTTATATTACACTTAGACATCTTAGAAGACTCCAGGCCATTTGCCAAGATGTTGTTCCCCAAGGATAAGCCCTTGGGCCTGGCTACTTTCCCCACATCCTCAATCTGGTCCAATACGACATATCTTCAGAAACCCAGCAAGTGCAAACAGAGAAGCTAGACGTAAGATCCCAGCTTAAACAGGAGTACCTGCTTCAGTACAACAACCCTAAATGCCGAGGGATCGTCGAAGATCCTGCTTTAAGACATTAGACATATGCAAGATCAGCAAACATCTTACCAAATTTCAGGTCCGTTCCCAAGAACTCACTCTTAGGACCTCTGCTTGGAATTGGGCCCATGTATTTCTGGTACTATGTTTTAAAGACGGACAGGGATAAGAATGAAAAACTTATCCAGGAGGTAAAATCAGATAGAATGTTTAACATCTCTTATTAAGCCTGGCAATGATGATGACATGTATTCTTGCTGAAGCAAATCCTATGTTAATCATTTTAAAAAGAAGACTCGAAAACATCTAATAATTTGTTTGATTTTGGAAAACAATATTTCTACTTAGTAAATTCCTAAAATATTTTGTAATGTCTGTATGGCAATTTAAAGTATATAGAATGCTTCTTATATTTTCTAAATTAAAACAAATGGAATTACACATTCAACATACTTCTAATAATGTAGAGTTAAATATTCTTTATCACTTGAGGGACAGTGATATTGTAAGTGATATTGTGGGGCAGTCTGAGCAGCAGACTCCTTGACAACCTGCCCAAGATTCAGGCTATAAGGTTCAGTTTAGCATGCTGGATGCAATACAAAATTATCACAACATAATAGGTGTTAGTTTACTCATATATGGCTCCACAGGGAAGGGAAATCACAGGAAAGTAAGCAGAATTACATCATAGGCAGATGGGATATGGCAAGAAGGGACCTGGGAGCTTTAACTGTTAAAAAATTGTCGGGCCTAGCTCGTTGGCTCAATGGACTCCCATATGGGTGCCAGTTCGTGTTGTGGCTGCTCTACTTCCCTTCCAGTTACCTGCTTGTGGCCTGGGAAAGCAGCAAAGGATGGTCCAAAGCCTTGGGGCCCTGCACCCCTGTGGGAGTCGCGGAATAAGCCCCTCGCTCCTGGCTTCAGATCAGCTCAGCTCTAGCTGTCATGACCACTTGGGGAGTGAACCATCAAAAGGAGGATCTTTCCTCTGTCTTTCCATTTCTCTGTAAGTCTGTGTTTTCAATTAGGAGAAATAAATCTTAAAAACAAAAAAACAAAACCTTGTTATTGGGCAACAGGGAAGATTGTTCAAAGGTAGAAAGATTTCATTTCTCTCTCAGAAAGATTATTTATTTAGTTATTGGAAAGGCAGAGTTACAGCAACAGAATGGGGAGAGACAGAGATCTTCCATCTGCTGATTCTGGCTACTACAATCAGGACTAGGCCAGGCTGAAACCAGGAGCCAGGAGCTTCTTTTGGGCCTCCTATTACTTGCAGGGACCCAAGCACTTGGGCCACCGTCCACTGCCTTCCCAGGTACATTAGCAGGGAGCTGGATTGGAAGTGGAGCAGCCACAACTGAAACTGATGAGCAAATGGAATGTCAGCGTCACAGGAGACAGAATGCCAGCTCCCATTTCTCTCTTTAGAGAGATGTTAGGGGTTGGCATTGTGGCACAGCAGCTCAAAGCCTCAGCTTCCTGCTAAAGGTCTGGGAAAAGCTGTAGATGATGGCCTGAGTGGTCAGGTTCTTGCCACTCATATAGGAGACCCTGCTGAAGCTCCTGGCTCCTGGCTTCAGCCTGGTCATTGCAGCCATCTGGAGAGTGAGTCAGTAGAGGGAATCTCTCTCTCTTTCCTCTCCTTTTTTCTATTAAATCTTTCTTTTTTTTCTAATTTATTTTAAAATTATCATTTTATGATACAGTTCAAGAAGCTCTGGGACATCCCCCACCTCCACCCCAAGTCCCCATGAGGGCTGGTATATCAGTCTGACTCATACAGATCTCCAGGTCTGTCCCCTCTAAACCACTGGCTTTGTTCCCTCACTTAAATGCAAGTGCAGCGATCCTGCAATTGCAAGTCCCTCAGCATTCATTCCTCATCTACATGCACAGTGGCCTTATCCTTGGATGTCCCTGGGCAGCAATCTCAGAGAAAAAGATCTTTTGTCTGCTTATTCACTTTCCAAGTGGCTGCAATAGCTGGAGCTGTGCTGATCTGAAGCCAGGAGCCAGGAGCCTACTCTGGGTCTCCCATGCTGGTGCAGGGTCCTAAGGCTTTGTGCCATCCTCAACTGCTTTCCTGGGCCACACGCAGGGAGCTGGATGAGAAATGGAGCAGCCGGGATTAGAACTGGTGCCCATGTGGGATCCTGGCGTGTGCAAGGTGAGTACTTTAGCTACTAGGCTACCATGCCAGGCCCTGGACTGATTTTTCCTAGGGCTGTGGCTTGATTGGGTCCTAAATTCTAGCTTTTGGCTCCCATATATTCTACTTTTTTAAATTTGCTCTCTGGTAAAATACATCCTTCAGCAGTTTCCTTTTGGTTTTTTTCCTCCGCAGTTTTTTTTTTTCTGTTTTTAATTTTAATTAGAGAAATTCATTCATTTACATTTAAGATAATTATTGATAGTAAGATCTTCCATATTTGTTTTCTAATTTTACTGTAGGTCCTTTTTTTTTATAAGCTGTAGTTTGGTGATTTTCTTTTTCTTTTTTTTTTTAATTACTTTTTTTTAAATTATTTTTTAAGAATCTTACTTAGTTGATTAGGGAACAAAGTGTCAAGGGCTACAGGGTGAAAGTGGGTAATACCATTGTTTCCACATCAATATCAATTTACCCTGTATCTGGGGTCAGGAAAAAACAAAGGGAAAAGCCCCACCTAACCTCCCACCCATCTCAGATCCCCAACGGGAGGCGCGCTCTGAGGGTCCTGCTCATACAGTTTTGATAGTTCATCAGTTCTGGATTGCTGCCAATCTCTCAGTTCCAATCGCAATGAACCCTATTCAGAGTCCACTGGCTGACAGTCTCTTCATGGTTGGGGTTCTAAGATCAGCAGTTCAGTTGGAGGGATCTCCAAAGAAACTTCATCTGAGATGATCCCAGGCCTGATTCTTGTGCGAGTTTGCTAGTACAGCGTCTGACACCGTCCGTCACACCAATCAGCTTATGCTCATGCTGGTCGTTGGGATTGCTGGGTTCATTCTGTTTCCAGCCCTGTCTTCCTCGTGAACCAGCGGGTGTTGTAGTCCAGTTCGATCCTGCCTACTTATACTTGGTCCTCACGCAAACCGGTTGGAGCTGCAGCCTAGTTGGGGCGACTCTCCATAATCCCCACCAGTTCTGCCCCCTACCCTGGTTCCCATGCTTGCCAGTATGCACCGCAGGCTTGTCAAGTCTGTCCCACATCCTGTTTAGCTCTCGTACATGTCGATGGGCATCGAAGCCCAGCTCAACCCAACCAACCTACTATCCAGCCCACACACCTACTGGCAGGTGCCCTTCTGTACAGCCACCCCTGCCCCTGTCCTGGTGTTCGTGCTGTCCAATGAGAGTGGTAGCCCCGCAGGAGGTGCACACTATTTCCCTTCTAGGCCACACTCCTAGATTATGCACTCTCCAGGTAGTTCTGGTATTTGACTTGACAGAATTAGCTCCCAGTGCCAGCCTCTGCCAGCTAGTACTGCGGCTAGCCCAACCAACCCTCACCCACTCTAGTTTTTGCTTGCACCAGTCAGAACAGTCAGCCCACCATGGCCCTTCTCTCATCTAGCTCACATGAGGCCCACAGGGTTATAGCCCTGCCTAGTCTGATCTGCCCCCATCCCGACCCACGCTTTCCAATGGAAGTAGTTGTCCAGCAGGGGAGCCCACGTTCCCCTGTCAGCTTTGCCTTCTCCGCCTGATTATCACATGTGCTGTTTGGGCGCTGCAACCACATCTGGTACGGCTCATCTCACCTTGGCATTCCTTATTGTGTACTAGTATGTGTCGCAACCGAACCTGGCTTGACCCACACTCTGTTCTGGCGCTCGGACTCACCAGTGGGTGATGTGAACAGGTTCAGCCTGGTCTGCCCCCAATCCATGCCATGTGTATACCAGTGGGATAATTTCCATAGCCTGTTCTGGGCTGTTTCCTATTGTGCTTCTTGTGCTTACCTGCAGGGACTGTGCCCTGCCAGAGGAGTTGCTCAGGCTCCTCCATCAGAAACTCTCCCAGTGCCAGGTTTCGCACATACCAGTGGGTCCATGAGCCAGCCCTGTTTAGTTCACCTCCTGTCCTAGCAGGAACAGTGGTGTTTCCTGACTGTTCTTCAACCCAATCTGGTTCTTATTGTTGGATGTTTCAACCCAGCCATGGCTCTTCCATACCCCCATACAGCTTACACATGGTTCAGTAAGGGCTGAGACCTAGCCTAGTCTGTCATACATTTCCCCTGGTCCTGCAGAGCACCAGATGGTGTTCCTCTGCAGTTTTCTAAGTCTGAAAATATTTTTGTCTATTCTCATACATAACTAGGGATACAATTCTATGTTCACACTTGATTGACAGTGTGCATGTGAAAATTAGCTATGCTGAATTCTGAATACAAAATTACCCTTACAAATTTGAGATGTTTCACTATTCTATAGCTTTCAGGTTTCTGTTAGCACACTTACTGTTTATCCGTGACCTTTTTGTCTCTTCTGTGGAAGCTTTTCAGGAAGGAAAAACAAAAACAATAAACCTGATTCTGATATATTGAGTGCTGGTTTAAACTTCCATCTGCTTCATGCTTCCAGGCCAATTTCCTCCTAATGTGCCTGGGAAGCAGCATATGATGGACCAAGCACTTGAGTTCTAGCTACCCGAATGCTAGAATCAGATGAGAGTTCCTGGCTACTCACTTCATCCTGGCGCAGTCCTTGCTACTGCGGGTATTGTGGGCCCCTGGGGGGTAAACCAGTAGGTAGAAGAGCTCTCCTCTCACTCTGCCTTTCTATTACTGCAGAGAGAATCAAGATGGCAGAATAGGATAAGGATATGTTTAAACAGATGGAGAAACATTAGCCAGTATGAAGCAGAAGGGCACATTCCACAAAACAGGAGAGGACAGAATGACAGCAGAGGGATACCTGGAGACTGACAAAAAGGGGAAAGCAATGGAAACAATGATGTGGTGTTGCAGTGACTAATATCCAAGTGGCATTCAACAAGTGGCAATCTGAATTGCACTGGCAGCCAGAACTCCACCAGCAACCAGGTAGGAAGGGGCATTCACCAGGAGCTTAGGAGGTGAACCCAGACACAGAACTGCCCGTCCTGCTGGTCTGTTTGATTTGAGCAGGAGCAGAGGCAGAGCAGTAGGTCCAAGATAGGCAGTGCGGAAACAGGGTGGATTTCACAGTCCAGTCTAACCCCTTAGAGTAATGGGGGTTTAAGGAGGCAAAGGCTACAGGACAGGACCCTGCATGCACATGAGCTGGGAAGTGAACTCATTTGTGAACTGCAACAATATGACATCCCTACAGTTTCTCTTAAGATAGGCCTGGGTAGCTCACAGACCTGTCAACCAACAGACCAAGAACTCTAGTAGTGGCACATCAGGTACCATTATGTATGGAGTGGCAAAGGCTTTAAGACTGCAGGGATAAGAGTGAGCTGTGCATGCACTGAGCTGTGAGCAAACTCACTGAGCTCAGTGCATTGCAATGGTCCCACAGGGAAAATAATACCGACTATGGCATCATATTGGTCAAAATATGTCTGTGTGGTCCTCAGACCTAACAGCCAAAAGGTTCTGACAAGATCAACACCACCAACAACCTAGCTATAAAAGACTCCTGGTGTGTCCCTAATCCTGGGACCTGCTCCAACCGAAAGTGGGAGAAAGGTTGCAGAGACAAAGGTGCAGCCTCACAACGGTATCACAGGAGGTGGAGAGTGGTGAGCCAGGAGCTGGGGCTATGGAGAGACTGGTAGAAATCTAACACAAGAACCCAGACCTGGAACTCGCTGCAGGGAATGGCACAACTGACTGCAAACAAAAAGCCATGTACCAAATCAGTATGGAGAACATTCAAACAACTCAAAATCGATATACCGTATGATGCAGCAATAGCACTCCTAGGAATATATCCAAAACACTTGTTTCATGAGAAACCAACATGCACCCCTATGTTCATAGCAGCACAATCAGTAATTGCAAAAACATGGAAGCAACCAAAATGCCCATTAGCAGAAGATTGGATAAGAAAGCTATGGTTCATCTACTCCATGGAATACTACTCAGCTATTAAAAAAAAACAAAATAAAGTTCTTTGTGGCCAAATGGGCCCAACTGGAAACCATAATGCTAAGGGAAATGAGCCAATCCCAAAAGGTTAGATACCACATGTTTGCCTTAATTTAAGATGATATGATGTTATGTAAAACATGTTATTTTATGTATGTTATGTTATATGTTGTGTATAAACTAAAATTGAAATGTCAAGGAGGTGACCACAGAATGTGGTTGAGAAATCACATTTGTTTTTAACATATTGGTTACTCAATACTATGTCAATTAATTCCACAATGAAGTTAATTTTTGCTGATGGTATGTTGGAGCTTTTAATTGATCAGAATGATACTCTGCTGGTTTTGCCCTCAGACCAGAGAGGGTCTCCCTAAGAAGGCGAGGAATTTGACTAGACTATAAGATGCTGAACTCTATGTTTATTTATTTTTTTTAAAGATTTATTATTATTGGAAAGCTGGATTATACAGAGAGGAGGAGAGACAGAGAGGAAGATCTTCCATCCAATGTTTCACTCCCCAAGTGAGCCGCAACGGGCCGGTGCACGCCAATCTGATGCCGGGAACCAGGAACCTCTTCCAGGTATCCCACACGAGTGCAGGGTCCCAAAGCTTTGGGCCGTCCTCAACTGCTTTCCCAGGCCACAAGCAGGGAGCTGGATGGGAAGTGGAGCAGCCGGGATTAGAACCGGCGCCCATATGGGATCCCGGTGTGTTCAAGGCGAGGACTTTTGCCTCTAGGCCACGCCGCCAGGCCCCTGGACTCTATGTTTAGTATATGCTTGCAAAGAGGAAATCTCAACTGAACTTGAACTGTGGTTATGCAACAAGGTGGAGGAATCCACCATGGGGGGAGGGTATGGGGGGGTGGGGAGAATCCCAGTACCTATGAAACTGTGTCACATAATACAATGTAATTAATGAATAATAAAAAAAAGAAACATAAAAAAAAAAACATGTACCAACTTCAATAAGTAAAGTCGAACTGTGTATCTGTGGGTGACACAGCTTAGAAACCTGCCTCAAGGAGAATCTGATAACCAGAAGTACAATGATCAAGAGCAAAAGAAAAAACAAAGGCACATTGAATATTACTGAAGACTCCCCTGTAAAGGAGAAAAATCCTTTGCCAACCTCAGAGTTAACTGAGGAAGACATCAAGAAAACGGGGCATACAGAATTTGAAACACTTGTTAGCACAGCTTCTTATCAACAAGGAGAAGCATGTAACACAGGAGTTCAAGGAATTTAAGGAATATGTTATACAGGAAATGAATCAAATGAAAGGTGATATATCAGAAGTTAAGAATACAGTGGAGCAAATTGAAAGTACAGTGGAGAGTCTCCAAAACAGAACGGAAGAGGCAGACGAAAGAATCTCAGAATTAGAAGATATTTCCTGTCACCAGGGAGAAAAAAACAAAAAGCTGGAAGCAGAGCTGGAGCAGGCCAAAAAAAGTATTCGAGAATTGAAAGACGCTATTAAAAGGCCAAATATGGAGGTGCAGAAAGAGAAGCTGGGTTTTCAAATCTATTCAACGAAATAGTAAGGGAAAATTTCCCTCATCTAGAAAAAGAATTGGGAAACAACATCCAGGAGAGAGATAGAAGTCTAAACAAGCTTGACCAAAATCGATCTTCACCAAACACATGATCATGAAGCTCTCTTCCATCGAACAAAAAGAAAAGATCCTTAATTGTGCTCATGAAAAAAATCAATTGACATATAAAGGAATGCCAATTAAATTCACAGGAGACCTCTCACAGGAAACTCTACAGGCCAGAAGAGAATGGAGTGACATATTCCAGATTAATAAAGCAAAAACTGTCAGTCCAGGGCAATGTACCCAGCAAAGCTTTCCTTTGTCTTTGAAAATGAAAAAAAAAAAAATTTCACACACACACAAAAAGTTAAAAGAATATGCCTCTTCCAACCCTGCTCTACAAATGTTACTTAAAGATGTTCTCTTTTTTTAAAAAAAATTTATATTTATTTTTATTGGAAAGGCAGAGATACAGAGAGGAGGAGAGACAGAGAGGAAGATCCTTCTTCCGATGATTCACTCCCCAAGCGACCGAAACAGCCGGAGCTGAGCCAGTCCGAACCCAGGATCCAGGAGCCTCCTCCAGGTCTCCCACATGGGTGCAGGGTCCCAAAGCCTCAGGCCGCCCTCAACTGCTGCCCTAGGCCACAAGCAGGGAGCTGGATGGGAAGCAGGGCTGCCGAGATTAGAACCGGTGATCATATGAGATCCCGGCGCCTGCAAGGCGAGGACCCCAATCACTATGCTATCGTGCTGGGCCCTAAAGATGTTCTCTTAACAGAGAAAAGGAATAGCACCCACCAAAACCAAAGGCAAATATTAAGAACATCTCAGTAAAATCACAACAGAAGACTAAATCAATGAACAACTGATTACTAAAATGGCAGGACCAATTACCACCCATTCATATTAACCTTGAATGGAACTGTACCATAAAATGGTAATAATATAAGTAAAATTAAATATACATAACTATATCACTGCAGTTGCAACCCTACGTTAGGAAGCATGGCTGCTTCTACAATTGTCTCTTGACACTCCAAGTCTAGCGACTTCACACTAGAGTGCTACAGCAGGCAAAGGCAACGTTTTCACAACTGAACATCTTCCTACTGACTGTCTCATATCCCCTTTCTTTCTTTTAAGAAAGATTTACTTATTTTTAAATACAGAGAGAAGTACAGAGAGAGAGAAAGATCCTCCATCTGTTGGTTCACTCCCCAAATGGCCGCCAATAGCCAGAACTGAGCTGATCTTAAGCCAGGAACTAGAAGGCTTTTCGAGGTCACCCATGTCGTTGCAGGGTCCCGAGGCTTTGGGCTATCCTCCACTGCTTTTTCAGGCTTCCAGTAGGGAGCTGGATGGGAAGTCGAACAACCAGGACAGGAACCAGCGCTGATATGGGATCCTGGCGCTTGTAGATGGAGGATCAGTCTTGTGAGCTGTGGCACCACCCCCCCCCCTTTTATAGTTTTTAAAAACACATTTATTTGAAAGTCAGAGTTATAGAGAGAGAGATGGGGAGATCTTCCATCTGCTGGTTTATCCCGCAAGATGACTTCATGGCCAGGGCTGAACCAGGTTGAAGGCAGGAGCTTATTGTTTCATTCAGGTCTCCCACTTGGGTGTCAAGTCCAAGCATTTGAGTCTTCTGCTGCTTTTTCTAGGCTATAAGCAGGAGCTGGATCACACGTAGAGCAGCCCAAATATGGATTGGCACCCATGTGATATGTTAGCATTACACGTGGCAGGTGGCCTTACCTGCTATGCCACAACACTGTCTCTCTCACATCCCCTTTCAGGTCACAAGTACATGTAACTCTCAGGATTTAACTTACCTACAGAACCTTCAGTACAAATATGATTTCTGGCACCCTATCCTCTATAGAATGAAAGGCTCATGAGAAGGTTGAGATGGAAGGCAAGAATTAAGTCACCACAACCACTTTTGCACTGTCGTATTGGAAGGTTAGCCATAATATCTTTAGGAAGGATGGGAGCTGTCACATTGACAGGCACAGTTCTCCATAGAAAGAGAATGAACAGGATGAAGAAAAATACACTGGGAGCAGGAACAGGCATTGTGGCGCAATGCTTCAGTTGTCTCTTGAGACATCCACATCCCATATCAGAGTGCCTTGGTTCAAGCAACTTTCAAATTAGTTTCCTGCTCATGCATATTCTAGGAGGTGGCAGGCAACGGATGCAGTAGTTGGGTTCCTGCTGTGAACACAGGAGACTTTGGTGGGATTCCTGGCTCCTGGCTTTGGACTGACTGAGCCCAAGTGGTTGTGGGCATTTAGGGAGTGAAACACTGAAAATTATGAGTTATACATACTACGTTATATAGATCTAGATAGGTAGCATCTGTATGAAATGTTAGAGGTAATTTATTTTGGGTACTGGTTCACACAACTGTTATGATTCTGAGTCCCAAGACATGCTGCAATGTAGAGAAGCAGGGCAGCTGGGGGAGTTCTTATTCAAGTTCCAAAGCCAAGGCCAGAGAATCTGGAGATCTATTGTCTGAGGGTAGGGGGTGGATGTTCCAGTTCCAGAGGAGACAGCAACTCCCTTCCCCCTTGCCATTGCATTTCTTTTTTTTTTTTTTTTTTTTTTTTTTTTTTTTTTTTAATTAATTATTATGCATTATGTGACAGTTTCATATGCTCTGGGAATCCCCCCACCCCTCCCTACACCCCTCCCCCCTGGTGGATTCCTCCACCTTGATGCAGTATTACAGTTCAAATTCCATCAAGATTCTTTCCTTGCAAACATATACCCAGCATAGAGTCCAGCTACTCATTGTCCAGATGGGTTGAACAGTTTGTTGGGGAGACCATTTCTGGTCCAAAGTCAGAGCTGGTAGAATATCATCCCAGTCAATTAAGAGTCTCAATATAACATTAACAGCAATTTGTAACATTATGGAATTGACAAGGTTTTGAGTAACCAGTATGTTAAAAAAAACAAAACAAAACAATACAAAACAAAAAAGAAGCAAGTTCTTAACCACAACCTATGATTAGCTCATTGACATTTCAATTTTAGTTCATATACAGGACCAGCTGCTATATACCTTAAAATGGCTATAAGGTACCATTCAGCTGTCTCGTGTCTGTTTCATTTTAGTATTTAGCCATTTGTTGTGTTGAAGTCTAATTTTACTGATCTTGGCAGATTTTAGGATAATCTAGACTGGCTTGTAACTCTAACAAGACATTTGTCAGCAGTTAAGGTGCAGAACATTTTTTTTTTTTTTTGGGGGGGGGGGGTGTGCAGGAAAGTCCCCAACACCACGGTAAGGAGTGACTAATCTTTGTGTCCTACCCAGCGAGGCATTAGCCAATCCATGCCAGCTCTTTCCTGTCGGATTTCAAGCTCTACTTTTTGTTGTTTGTCTATTTATTTTAGGTTTTTTTTTTAGTTTGTATGATTGTTTGTTTGCTGTGAGGGGTTTTCGGAGCGATCCTGATGGTCATTGCAAGGGAGGGTGGGGGTCCAGAGGTGGAGCCAGGCTCGGTCCAGAGAAAGCTCTCCTCCCTGGTCCCGAGGGACGTTTATTGTTCTTCTGTTTCTGCGGACCGCTCAGGGCTTCTGGTTGTCATTCCGATGACGTTGGTTTCTGCGCGGTAGTGTTTGGACTTCTTCCATCCCCTGCGGGAGCTCCGGTTAGGGGTGGGTGACCTCAGAGTACTCGGCCTCCGAGGGCATCCAATTCCCTGTGGCCTCCTTGGCAGTTGGGATATAGTCCTTGTTGCTCGTATTAGTAGTTTGTGGTGAAGGTCTGGGAGTCTTCATGGTTGGGATCCAGGCTTTCTCCTTGCCATCTGCTCTACCCTGGAGTGCCCCCCTGCTCCACGCACATGACCTCCTGTTAAGAGGTTGTCAGGATCGCACCCGATTCCCCCCTCATGCATTGGTATAGTAGTTTTACTATTGTTTAGTGCTGCTTTGAGTCTGTTGTCTATGAATTACCAGATTTGATCATGATAGGCTATATTATACTTTTTCCTCACTCTTTTCATGGTCCTGAAAGGCTTCCCTGCACTCCCCCCCATTACGGATTAACATAACGTATTGAGGGTGTAGTAGGTTTTACAGTTTTTCGATGTAGATCTTAAGTATTCTGACATTAATTGTTGGTTTATAGATTATATCACATTATTTTATTGTATTGGATACAGGTTGTTAGAGATTGCAATAATATTACAATATACAGGTACTATCAGGTTGTCATCTTTTCATCTCAGATTAAGGCAAACATGTGGTATTTAACCTTTTGGGATTGGTTCATTTCTCTTAGCATGATGGATTCCAGTCGGGCCCATTTGTCCACAAAGAACTGCATTTCGTTTTTTTTAATAGCTGAGTAGTATTCCATAGAGTAGATGAACCATAGCTTCCTTATCCAGTCTTCTATTGATGGGCATTTTGGCTGCTTCCAGGTTTTTGCGATTGTAGATTGTGCTGCTATGAACATTGACGTGCATGTTGGTTTCTTGAGTAGGAGATGTTTTGGATATATCCCTAGGAGTGCTATTGCTGGATCATATGGCATGTTGATTTTCAGTTGCTTGAGTATTCGCCAAACTGATTCCCATAGAGGCTGTACCAATCTGCAGTCCCACCAGCAGTGGAGTAGGGTTCCCTTTTCCCCACATCCTCGCCAACAAGTGTTGGTGGTATTACGTATGTGTGCCATCCTTACTGGAGTTAGGTGGTACCTCAAGGTTGTCTTCATTTGGATTTCCCTTATTGCCAGGGAGCTTGAGCATTTTTTCATATGCTTGTTTGCCATTTGGGTTTGTTCCTTTGTGAAATGTCTGCCCATTTCCTGTGCCCATTTCTTGAGTGGCTTGTTTGTTTTGACATTTTGGTTGTTTTGTAGTTCTTTGTATATTCTGGAAATTAGCCCTCTGTCACCTATGTCGTGCGCAAAGATCTTCTCCCATTCTGTGGGTTGCTTTTTTACTTTGTTGATTGTTTCTCTAGCTGTACAGAAGCTTCTTAGTTTGATGAGGTCCCAATTGTTTATTTTGGTCTCGATTTCTACTGCATTTGGAGTCTTTTTTAGGAAGTGAGGGCCTACTCCTAAGTGTTGCAGTGTGTTTCCAACATTTTCTTCCAAAAGTTTGAAGGTTTCTGGATGTAGGTTTAGGTCTTTTATCCATTTAGATTTGATCTTAGTGTATGGTGAGAGATGTGGGTCTATCTTTTTGTTTCTGCAGGCTATCAACCAGTTGTCCCAACAGCATTTATTGAACAGACCTTCCCATTTGCTTGGATTGTTGTCTGTCTTTTTGTCAAAGATTAATTGACTGTATCTATGTGGATTACTGTCTGGTGATTCTATTCTGCTCCATTGATCTTCCTCTCTATCTTTGTGCCAGTACCACGCTGTTTTGATAACCACTGCCCTATAGTATGTCCAGAGGTCTGGAACTGTGATTCCCCCTGCTAACTTCCTGTTCTTCAGGATGGTTCTGGCTATTCGTGGTTTTTTGTGCTTCCAGATGAACTTTTGGATCATTGTTTCCAGTTCCATGAAGAATGTTTTGGGCAGTTTGATTGGAATTGCGTTGAATGTATATATCGCCTTTGGCAATATAGACATTTTAATGATATTGATTTTACCTATCCAGGAGCATGGGATGTTACTCCATCTTTTGAGGTCTTCTTCAATTTCTTTTTTAAGTGGTTTGTAGTTTTCCTCAAATAGGTCTCCTACATTTTTGGTTAGGTTAATTCCCAGATACTTCATAGTTTTCTCTGTTATTTTGAATGGTATTTTGCTGCTTAGATCTTTTTCCAACTTGGGGTTGTTTGCATACACTATGGCTGTTGATTTCTGTTCATTAATTTTGTACCCTGCCACACTCCCAAACTCTCGTATAAGTTCTAGGAGTCTCTGTGTTGAGCCTCTTGGCTCTTCTATGTAAAGAATCATGTCATCTGCGTATAGTGAAAGTTTGACTTCTTCATTTCCAATTTGGATTCCTTTGATTTCTTTTTCTTGTCTTATGGCCTCAGCGAGTACCTCTAGGACTATGTTGAATAGCAGTGGAGAAAGTGGACATCCCTGTCTTGTTCCAGTTCTTAGTGGGAAGGGTTCCAGTTTTTCTCCATTCAGTATGATGCTGGCGTTGGGTTTTTCATATATTGCTTTGATTATGTTGTGGATTTTTCCATCTATGCCTACTTTGGTTAGGGTTTTTAGCAGGAAGTGGTGTTGGATTTTGTCAAAAGCTTTTTCAGCGTCTATTGATACTATCATGTGATTCTTGTTTTTCAGTTTTTGGATGTGGTGTATCACATTTATGGATTTGCGAATGTTGAACCATCCCTGCATTCCAGGGATGAATCCTACTTGATCCGGATGAATGATCTGTCGGATGATTTTTTGAATTCTATTGGCTAGGATTTTGTTGAGTATCTTAGCATCAATGTTCATCAGAGAGATAGGTCTGTAGTTTTCTTTCTCTGTAGGATCTCTGTCTGGTTTTGGGATTAAGGTAATGTTGGCTTCATAGAATGAGTTTGGAAGGGTCGCTTCCTTTTCTATTATATTGAAGAGTTTGTAGAGGATTGGGGTTAGTTCTGTTCGGAATGTTTTGTAGAATTCTGTAGTGAAGCCGTCTGGACCTGGGCTTTTCTTTGTTGGGAGTTCTTTAATCACTGATTCAATCTCTGCTTCAGTTATGGGCTTGTTCAGGTCGTTTGTTGCCTCTGGGCTAAGTTTTGGCAGGTTGTATAAATCTAAGAACTTTTCCATTTCTTGATGGTCATCTGATTTGTTGGAGTACAGTGCTTTGTAGTAATTTCTAATTATGTTCTTAATGGTTGCAATGTCTGTTGTTATGTTGCCTTTTTCATCTTTGATGCTGTTAATTCTTGCTTTCTCTTGTTTTTTCTTTGTCAGTCGGGCCAACGGGGTGTCTATTTTGTTTATCTTTTCAAAAAACCAGCTTTTTGATTCATTGATTTTGTGTATGGTTTTTTTTATTTCTATATGGTTGATTTCCTCCCTTGTTTTGATGATTTCTTGTTTCTTGTTGTGTGTGGGGCTCATCTGCTGTTGCTTCTCCAATTCCTGGAGGTGTGTGTTTAGTTCCTGTATTTGGCGCCTCGCTTGGGCCTTGACATGAGCTCCAATTGCGATGAATTTACCCCGTAGCACTGCTTTGGCTGTGTCCCACAAGTTTTGGAATGTTGTGTCAGAGTTTTCATTGGTTTCCATAAATTTTTTGATCTCATCTTTAATTTCTTCTCTGACCCATTGTTCGTTCAATAGCATATTGTTCAACCTCCAAGAATTTCTGTATTTCCTTGGGCATTTTGAATTGCTGATTTCCAGTTTCATTCCATGGTGGTCTGAGAGGGTACATTGTATGATTCCTATCTTTTTGAAGTTACTTAGATTTGCTTTGTGTCCTATCATGTGGTCGATCCTGGAGAAGGTGCCATGTACTGCTGAAAAAAATGTATAATCTGTGGCTTTAGGATAAAAAGTTCTATAAATGTCAACCAAGTCCAGTTGTTCTATTGTTTGTATTAGCTCTGTTGTTTCTTTGTTGAGTTTTTGTTTTGTTGATCTGTCTATTGTTGTTAGTGGGGTGTTAAGGTCACCCACTACTATTGTGTGCATATCTATGTCTCCCCTTAAGTCTGTAAGTAATTGCTTCACGTAGCTAGGCGCATTGGGATTTGGTGCATATATGTTCACGATGGTAATTGCTTCCTGATGGATCAATCCTTTCACCAATATATAATGTCCTTCTCTGTCCTTTTTGATGTCTGTAAGCTTGAAGTCTATATCATCTGAAATTAGGACAGCTACCCCAGCCCTTTTTTCTCGTCCATTGGCGTGAAATATCTGTTTCCATCCCTTCACTTTAAATTTCTTAGAGGCTTTTCTGGTTAGATGTGTCTCTTGTAGGCAACAGATAGTTGGATCTTGTTTGATGATCCATTCCGTTAATCTGTGCCTTTTGATTGGTGAGTTCAGGCCATTTGTGTTAAGAGTCAATATTGAGATGCTGCGATTTTGCCCTGCCATACATATGTGTCTTTTTGGGTGTTGTTATCTGTGTAATTACCCCTCCTTGTGTGGGCTTTAGTGGGGAGATCTTCCTGTTTGCCATCTTTGCTTGTGGTTTGCCCCTGTTTTTTCTGTGTTTAGCACATTTCTAAGGAGATTTTGAAGAGTTGGTTTTGTGCTGGCATATTCTTCAAGTTTCTCTTTGCTATGGAAGTATCTGATTTCGTTCTCGAATATAAATGAGATCTTTGCTGGGTACATTAATCTTGGTTGACAGTTGTTCTGTTTCAGGATTTGGAAGATCTTTGTCCATTCTCTCCTTGCTTGTAGGGTCTCTTCAGAGAAGTCAGCCGTGATCCTGATTGGTTTTCCCCGGAATGTGATCTTTTCTCTGCTTCGTACTTGTCTTAGGATTCTTTCTTTGTCTTCGTTGGAGTGGAACTTGAGCACCATATGTCTGGGTGAAGATCGCTTTGGGTCATATCTGCTGGGAGTCCTCTGACCATCCTGGATTTGGGCTGGGTTCATGTTCCAAGTGTTTTGGAAGTTTTCCTGTATAATTTCGTTGAGCACCGTTTGCATTCCTGATTCTCTTTCTGCTCCTTCGGGCAGTCCCATAATTCTGATATTAGATTTTCTTAGGTTGTCTTTCATCTCCTGAATGGTCTTATTGGCTTTGTTCAGGCTTGTTTCTAGCTGTTTAATGAGCTGGGTGTGTTCATTTTGTGTGTCTTCTGTTTCAGAGATCCTCTCTTCTGCTGTATTTATTCTGTTAGTTAGGCTCTCAAGTTTGTGCTCTAAGTCAAGGATTTTGTTTTTGACTTGCTGTATTTCTGTGACTATGTGGTTCTTGAATTCCTTGAAGTCTTCCCAGTTCTTCTCATTGTCTCTGACAGCTTTTAACATTATTTTTTTAAATTCCTTGTCTGGTAGAGCTTCCATGTCTTCTTCTCGTATCTCCGAAATAGATATTGGCTTTTGGTCTTTTTTTGGTGAGGTACTGGCTCTCTCGTCTGGATCATTCCCTTTTCTGAAGTTTCTTCTCATTGCGTTATTGTTTCTTGTTGATTTCAGGGATGTATTCTCTGATTTGTTTATCTACAGTTTCTGGTCTTTGTGCAGTAGTTTGGAGTAGGTGTGAGTTCGCTGCTTCCTTTAGGTTTACTTTTGAAGGAGAATTTCTTTGAGTTCTATTGGAGATGTTTGGTGCGGGGGGATAGCTATATCAACCCCTGAATGTCTATAACCCTCTGTAGCTTGGTTTCTGTAAGGTCTGTTGGTTAGACCTTTCGTCCTGTGTGTGTTTTCAGGGGTAGGGCTTAGTAGCAGTATTTTGTAGCTTCAGGGCTCCTTGTCTGTAGTTTTGGGGTGGATTTGGAAGACCCCTAGCGCCCCTCAGGCCTGCAGTTGTGGAGCTGCCCAACCCTGGCCTGATGTGAAACTCAGATGCTGGTGTGCTGAGGGGTTTGCCCAGAGGGATTCCTCAGAGGACTGCTGTTGTTGTGCTGGGGCAGTTTTCCTAGGGGGATCCCTCAGAGGAACCGAAGCAGCACTCCCGCCGCAGGCGCGCACTGCTGGGGACCTCCTCTGTGGGGCCTCGGGGATTCAGCAGTGAGAAGCTGCAGGCGCGCACACCAGAAGTTGCTGTTGCACCGAGTGGTTTTACTGAGGCAGCTCCCTCAGAGGAACTGAAGCAGCACTCCCCGTTGCAGGCGCTCGCTGCTGGCGCCCGCCGCTGGTGCCCGCCTTTGTGAGGCCACAGGCATTCAGCAGTGAGAAGCTGTGCTGGCGCACACCAGAAGTTGTTGCTGCACCAAGGGGTTTTACCGAGGCAGATCCCTCAGAGGAACTGAAGCAGCACTCCCTGCCGCAAGTGCTCGCTGCTGGCGCCCGCCGCCGGTGCCCGCCTTTGTGAGGCCACAGGCATTCAGCAGTGAGAAGCTGTGCTGGCTTGCACCCCAGTTGCTGTTGTTGTGCTGGGGCAGTTTTCCTAGGGGGATCCCTCAGAGGACCCAAAGCAGCACTCCCTGCCGCAGGCGCGCACTGCTGGCGGCCTCCTCTGTGGGGCCTCAGGCATTCAGCAGTGAGAAGCTGCAGGCGCGCACACCAGAAGTTGCTGCTGCACCAAGGGGTTTTACCGAGGCAGATCCCTCGGAGGAACTGAAGCAGCACTCCCCGTTGCAGGCGCTCGCTGCTGGCGCCCGCCGCTGGTGCCCGCCTTTGTGAGGCCACGGGCTTTCAGCAGTGAGAGGCTGTGCTGGCGCACCCCAGAAGTTGTTGTACTATGTGGTCTGCCCAACGATGTCCAGTAGAGAGAGTTAAGCTGCGCAAGTCTCCTGCACCTTACCACTGGGGGACCTGTAGGGACTCTCCGCCCTGGCTCCCACACAAGTTGGAACGTTCAATTCTCGCACAGCCTCAGACTGGGAGAATTCTGGGGGACAGGGGGCACTGAACAGGGACAGTCTCAGTATAGTTCTCTCAGGGAGCGAAAAGCCCGAAAATAGTTTTTTTTTTTTTTCACCTCTGGCGCACTCCACCTCTCTGGGTTCCTGTGTGTCCCAGCGCCACAAAGTCGCCAAGCTAGGTGCCTCCAGGGGCCAGTGTTGCTGTCTCCAGCTGCCCTGGGTCCTCTGGGCTTCCCGCTGTTGCACCCCCTTCCCGGGATGACTCACCACGTTTTAACTGGGTCTTTGTGTTTCCTGCGTTCCTTCTCTGGATTTCTTCCGAACCATGTGTTTCTTCTTGGATGCTCGATGTCCAGGGAGCTTCTTGCCATTGCATTTCATCTGGCCTGCCAGTGCAGGCCTGCCCACATCTGATGATTCCAGTGTTAGTCCCTCCCAGGAACACTCACATAGATTTGCCCAGAATTAATATTTCACCAGTCACCCAGGCATATCTAGACAAGCTGACAACTTGAAATAAGCCATCGCTGCTGAGACTAATTAACTGAAAAATAATTAAAGGTATGACATGAATTCTGTAATATTTTCCCTTTGATGAAGTAGAAAAAGCCATTTCTCCTATTCAGTTTATACCTAGCTATACTCCACACAGGACTGGAGGAAGTAAGAAGAAATATGTGTTGGCAGAGAAAGGCAAGGGGCTTTCTAGTCAGAATTAATCAACCTAAAACTGTGAAACAGAGATTCAGGATGCCTTGCTGAGACATTTGGTTCATAGGTACAGATGGTGACCGAGGGCTGTGACTCACATAATCAAGGGTTCAAATGTGCTATGAGACAACCACGCAGAAGTCTTGACATCTCTGAGCAGCAGGATGACATAACAATCAAAACACAACCTTGTGCAAGCACTCTTAAAAATGAGGACTCTAGCTGAGTCACTGACTTAGAAAAGAGACAAAATATTACACCCCAAAGGCAAACAAAAAAATCTAAATTTCATAAGTTTTTAAAGTTGCAGGTACTGGGCATGGTGTGATGGCTCAGTAGCAATATCACCACCTTGGAAGGGCCAGGATCTCAGACAGGTACTGGTTCACGTCCCTGCTGTTCCATTTACCATGCAGCTCCCTGCTGGAGACTTGGCAAAGCAGTCGAGCACAGCCCAAAGCCTTGGGACCCTACATCCTTGTGGGAGACTTGGAAGAAGTTCCTGGCTCCTGGCTTCAATTCAGCTCAGTTCCAGCGGTTGCAGTCATTTGGGGAGTAAATCAGCATATGGAAGATCTTTTTCTCTGTCTCAAATTCCATAAATCTAATCTGCTTTCCAATAAAACTGAATAGATCTTAAAAAGTTTTAAGTGCCAATTTGAATACAAAGACCTCTGTCCTTGGAAATACACAATAGTTTAAGGTACCAACTCCTGGGTGAGTCCAGGTAAGACTGCTCAGAGTACAGGTGTCTGAATCTCCTGGCCACATGGCTGTGGCTTGCAGAACTTGTGCTGGGCCAGGCTTCCTACTGGGCATCCTAGCTCCCTGTCTACTGGTGCCAAGCAGTGGGCAAATCCTGGGCTTGTCCAGGCCCGAAGTCTGAAAATTTCCTCCGTCCAGGGCAATCATGCTACCGGCAGATCTCAGGGACAGCTCTGGGCATGCTCAGGATCATGGCTCTGCCCACTGCCACCATGTTGGTGGGCGGAGTTCAGGTAAGCCTTCTCAGAGGTATGGGTATCTGAATCTCTCAGCCATGTGGCTGTGGCTGGGCGAACCTATGCTAGGCCAAGCCTCCTGCCAAGTGGTGGGCGAATCTTGGGCTTGCAAGCCCAGAGTGACAATGGAGCTGGGCTTCACCCACTGGCTTACTGGCAGCGAGCTCTGGGGTCTTAAGAATCTGGAATTACTGCCTAAGGACATCCTTGGATAAGGCCACTGCATGTGTAAGTGAGGAATGAATCCCAGGGCACTTCCAACGACAGGGTCACTGTACTTGCAGGCAAGCAAGGGGACTGAGACCTGGTGGTTTGGAGGGGAGAAACCTGAAGAACTGTATGGGTCAGGCACATGCACCAGTCCACATGGCTTGTTAGCATGGAAAACTGCTGACCACCACATGCCAGTCCACCCAAAAGCTAGGGTTGGGGGCCTATCTAGCAGAGCTAGATCCTAGTACCTGACTGAATGTTGGAACAGGGGACAGGTCACATAAGGCGGGGCAATGACACTAACCAACACGTGAAAAAACAAGGTCCAGGAGTAGATTTTGTGGGGGATTTGTGGGCCAATCCCTGTGGAAACACAAATCCCACTGGTTAGCTCAGAGTTGGGGTGGTGATGAGCTGAACTAGGTATGAACGAGGAACCCACCAACACTCGCGGGTGCTGGGGCTGAGGATCGTCTGGGCAGGTCCAAGCTGCATCATCTGCATGTGCATGCTTTTTTTTTAAAAAAAAATTTACTTATTTTTATTGAAAGGCAGATAGACAGAGAGGAGAGAGAGAAAGGAAGATCTTTTGTCCAATGGTTCACTCCCCAAGTGACCGCAACGGCTGGAGCTGAGCCAATCCGAAGCCAGGAGCCAGGAGCTCTTCTGGGTCTCCCATGTGGGTGCAGGGTCCCAAGGCTTTGGGCCATCCTCGACTGCCTTCCCGGGCCACAAGCAGGCAGCTGGATGGGAAGCAAGGCCACCTGGATTGGAACTGGCAACCATATGGGATCCTGGGCGTGCAAGGCAAGGACTTTAACCACTACGTTATCATGCCGGGCCCTGCATGTGCATCCTAAAACACGGTGTGGGGCAGGCCAGGCCACAACATTCATCAGCTCATACTACTCCAAGATGGAGGTGAAGGCTATGCCAGGCAAGGGTCTAGTACCCATTGACATATGTGAGATCTGGGTCTGGGAGTGGGTCGAGTGGAGGTACTTGGGAAACTCCTAGTGGAGAGTCATGCAGGCTGGGCAAGGTAACTCGAACTGTTGGCTAATGTGTGGATTTTTGGAAGGGGGTGGCCTGGGCACGGCTGAGCAAACCTTAGCTCACCAGCAAGTGCAGTAACCAGGCTAGAACACAGGTCATGCATGAGCCAGGGATGGGAGCAGACTGAGCAGGGCCATGTTCCAGCATCTGCCAGTCAGAGATCGGACTATGGGCAGGCTGGGTCAGGCCGGGTTACGGGATCCAAAGGCAACGGCCAAGACAGGGGAGGGGTTACGCTAAGCAGGGTCAGAGCACCCACTGGCAAGAGCAAGATCTATGGCTGGGAACAGTCCTGGCTGGGGAGCTAAGGAACCCCCTGGCTGGGTTGGGGTTCCCACTGGTGGCTGCTAAGCCCAGGGTGGAGGCTGCTGTCTGGTCTGCTGGTCTGGATATGGCTACATGTTCTTTGGCACAAGCGTGGGCTGAATCTGGAGTGTGCCAGGCTGGGATAGACTCCAGCACCCACTGGTACTTGTGAGAACGAGGGTGGGTGTAGGATGGGCTAGGCTAGGTTTCTGCCCTTGCTGAGCCATGTGTGAGTTGTGTCTGGGTGTGGACCAGGCTTGGCTGGGCTATAGCACCCTACAGAAAGAACCAGAATGTGTGAGGGCCAGTCAGGAAAGGACACTGTTCCTGTTAGGACAGGAGGTGGACTAAGTAGGGCTGGCCCATGGACCCACCAGTGTGCGTGAGATCTGGCTTTGGGAGAGGTTCTGATAGGGGAGTTTGGGGAACACCTCTGTCAGGACACAGTCCCTGCAGGTGAGCACAACCACCACAATAGGCAGCAGCTCAGACCAGGCCAAGGAATGGTACTGAAGAACCTAGATGTTTTCTCCTTTTGTGATTCTGCCTTAATTGCTTGGCTGGGGACTGTGTGAACTCCAGGCCTGACAGTCTACGTGACACCCGGCAGGACACCTGGCAGGTCACGTAGGCAGACCACTCCTCAGGAAGGAGGTCCCTGGTGTTTGATAAGATTCACCGCCCTACAGCCCATCAATTTGTACCTTTTCAAAGTTGCTTGCTTCAAACCTACCAATAGAAGACTGCCAACTTGCTCTTTTTGAAAGTTAACAGTTAAAACTGACCAATCATGACTGTATAAGTATATGGAATTGCCCTGAAATGTACAAGAACCCTGTGCTGCAGTATGTGGTAAAGAACTTGCTTTTTTTTTTTTTTATTAACATGTTGGTTGCTCAATACTATGTCAATTAATTCCATGACATTGTAAATTGTTGCTGATGTTATGTCGGGGCTTTTAATTGATAGGGATGGTGCTCTGCCGGCTCTACCTTCAGACCAGAAACGGTCTCCCCAACAAGCCGTTGAATTTGTCTGGGCAATGAGATGCTGGACTCTATGCTTGGTATATGCTTGCAATGAAAGAATCTCAACTGATTTTGAACTGTGGTAATGCAGCAAGGTGGAGGAATCCACCATGGGGGGAGGGTTTGGTGAGGAGTGGGGGGAATCCCAGTGCATATGGGACTGTGTCACATAATGCAATGTAATTACTAAAAAAAAAAAAATGCAAAAAAAAAAAAATAACCCTGTTCAACCTCAGCCCTTCTCTTTTTCCCCGCCCTGCTGATCCTGCTGCTGCCTCAGCTACAGCTGCTCTCCCCCGCCCAGCCCTGCTGGTGTACATTTGGCCCAGGTTGGGGGCGAACCAGGCTGGGCCAGTTTGTATCACCTGCTGGCAAATCTGAGCACCAGAATGGAGTGTGGGTCGGGCTGGCTTGGATAACAACACAAGCCAGTTCACATAAGACCCCAGACTGGCAGGGCTGGGCTAGGCTGTAGCCCCCACCAGCATGAGTTAGAATTGGGGGTGGGCTGGGCCTGCCCAGGCTATAGCACACTGGCAAATGCCAAGGAGGGGTGGGTCATGCCAGACTAGGTTGCATCACCTAATCAGGACATGTGAGGTCCAGTGGGCGAGGGGGTGAAGCCATTAAGGGTGCTGTGGAGAGCTCCCCTGCTGCACCACCACTCCTATTGGAGAGCGTGAGAGTTGGGATGGGGACAGACCTGCCAGGCAGGGCTACAACCATGTTGGACTCATGTGGGATGGATTGGGACAAGCCAGGCTGGGTTGCCTGTTCCTACTGGTGCATGCATAAGTCAGAATAAGTGTGGGTTGGATGGGCTTTGCCAGCAGAGGCTGGCACAGGGGGCAAATTCTGTCAAGTTAAACTGTACAATCATCTGGAGAGTGCAAGATCATGGAGTGGGCCCATGAGGGAAATAGTGGGCACCTACCTCTTGGGTTACCACTCCCACTGGTGAGCATGAGAGTCAGGACAGAGAGTGACATCTGCTAGCATGTTTGTGGACTGGATAATGGGGCTGGTTGGGTTGAACTAGGATTCAATGCCCACTGACATGCATGAGAACTGAATGGGATGTGGGACAGATTAGACTAGTCTGCTATACCTACTGGCAAGTACAATAACCAGGGCAGGGGGTGAGCATGCTGGGGGTTACTGTAGGTTGCTCCAGCTAGGCGGCCAGTGCCAGTGGTGTACATGAGGGCCAAGTCTGTGGTGGGCAGGATCGGACTGGACTGCAACACCCATTTGTTTGTGTAAAAGACAGGATTGGAGAAAGAACTGATCCCACAATTGCAACCACTGGCATGTGCATAAGCTGACTGGGGCAACAGACTGTGCCGGACCCTGTTTTGGCAAGCACACATAACATGGAGAGAATTGCAGGTTCCGTGGTCTGACCATGGAGTGCATGTGTCAGAACGAGGCCTCCTCAGTGGCTTAGAGCAGTGGACAGCATATCCAGGTGCACATGGAGGATATGGCAGTACACTGGAGCCTGCAGAGGACACCTGGCACCACAACAAATCGATCAACCACCCCAGCCACGTGCTAGCAGTGAATAACTGGTTAAATGGAGACTCTAAAGTGGACTATGTCAACCAGTGGTTTCTGGAGAGATTTCATCATGCTAGGAGTAGCGAGATTGGCAGAAATTTAAAACTGTTGAGCTACTAAAACTTCATATGAGCAGGACCCTCTGAGCATGTCCCACATTGGGAACCCTGGAATGGTGTTGGGTGGCTGTCCTCTATCTCAGGGTGCAGAGGCATTTGGGAGGCTGGGTGTGGCTTCTCTTATCATCCCACTTCCCAGATACAGGAAGTAAAAAAAGAGGGCCTGGCATGGTAGCCTAACAGCCAAAATCCTCACCTTGAACGCCCCAGGATCCTACATGGGTGCTGGTTCTAATCCCAGCAGCTCCACTTGCCATCCAGCTCCCTGCTTGTGGCCTGGGAAAGTAGCCGAGGACGGCCCAAAGCCTTGGGACCCTGCATCTGTGTGGGAGACTAGGAAGAAATTCCTGGGCCTGATATGTTCAGTTCCAGCTGTTGTTGTCACTTGGGGCATGAATCAGCGAACAGAAGATCTTCCTTTTTTTTTTTTTAAGATTTATTTATTTTTACTGGGAAGACAGATATACAGAGAGGAGAGACAGAGAGGAAAATATCCCGTCTGATAATTCACTCCCCAAGTGACTGCAGCGGCCGGTGCTGCGCCAATCCAAATCCAGGAGCCAGAAACTTCCTCCAGGTCTCCCACACGGGTGCAGGGTCCCAAGGCTTTGTGCCATCCTCAACTGCTTTCCCAGGCCACAAGCAGGAAGCTGGATGGGGAATGGAGCTGCCGGGATTAGAACTGGCGCCCATATAGGAGCCCAGTGTGTTCAAGGTGAGGACTTTAGCTGCTAGGCCATGGCACCGGGCCCCAAGATCTTCCTCTGTTTCTCCTCCTCTCTGTATATCTGACATCCCCCCACCTCAAAAAAAACCAAATTTTTAAAAAGAGAGAGAATACAGAAATGGTGATTTCACCCACAGTCCTGTAGCCCTTGACCCTACTTACCCTAATCAACCATAAAAATCATCAAAAACAAAAATTAAATTTTTGTACACAAAAAAAGACATTAGTTATTGTTCTAGTCTAGAGATTTGTCAGTTTATAATTTTGGTATTTTCTTTCCCAAAGGGGCCAAAGACAAGGCCTGCAGAAACACAATCCTGGTTTTTGTCTTTGTGCATGGTTTCAATTTCTTTTTTTTTAAATGTCTTTTTTAAAAAAAAAAAGATTTATTTATTTTTATTGGAAAGTCAGATAAACAGAGCGGAGGAGACAGAGAGGAAGGTCTTCCGTCTGATGATTCACTCCCCAAGTGACTGCAGTGGCCAGTGCTGCACCAATCCAAATCCAGGAGCCAGGAACCTCCTCCAGATCTCCCACGCGGATGCAGGATCCCAAAGCACTGGGCCATCCTTGACTGCTTTCCCGGGCCACAAGCAGGGAGCTGGATGGGAAGTGGAGCTGCTGGGATTAGAACCGGCACCCATATGGGAATCCGGCGTGTTCAGGGCGAGGACTTCAGCCGCTAGGCCACCACAATGGGCCCTCAATTTCTAGTATTAGTTTGTAAGTTGCTTCTAGAAACTCTTTTGTTTGATTTGCATTCCATTCTCTCACCTTCATCACTTATAAACTCCATATTCAATCATTCCATGATTCCTTTTTCCTAGCAACAGCTAATTACAAGTATTCACATTTTCAGAGCTTCAGGCAAGATTCTAAATCTTACCTGAAGGAACACAGGAGGTTACAGAATTTTAAGTAAACTTTCTATAACCAAACCATTTTTATATTTGATCAATGCTATGTAATAAGCACAAAATCAATTATATATTTAGATGCCCAATGTATATGAAGACATTCTTAAAATAAGCAGTAGTCTATGGCCATTGAAATTTTCACACTTTCCTGTTTTATACCCAATAAAACTTGTTTAACCAAACACATTTAATCACCACTGTATTAGATTCTATCAGCTTCATTTAAATATCTTAATAACAAAGAAGGCAATATGTTTCTTTAACTTACCATTCAGATTTGGTTGATTATAAGAGAAGCTGGTTTTGAAAGAATCAACTTCCCCAAGCAAGAAGAGGGAAATGATGAAGGGCCAATTTTATGAAGAGATGTTTATTTCTACAAATCAAAGGAGGGAAAGAAACTAAGAACAAAGTGCCTAGAGTACGTAGTGACTGCTAACTAATATTTCTTCATTTTAGATATGTTGTCCATAACCATATTCTTCTTGGGCAGGGACTGGCTGACTGAATCTTCAGATAACCAAGAGAGTGGGCCTGGCACAGTAGCCTAGCAGCTAAAGTCCTTGCCTTACACTTGCCATATGGCAGCTGGTTCTAATCTCGTGAGCCCAGCTTCCCATCCAGCTCCCTGCTTGTGGCCTGAGAAAGCAGTGGAGGACGGCCCAAAGCCTTGGGACCCTGCACCCGTATGGAAGACCCAGAAGAGGCTCTTGGCTCCTGGCTCCTGGCTTTCGATTGGTTCAGCTCAGCTCCGTCCGTTGTGACCACTTGGGGAGTGAATTAAACAGATGGAAGATCTTCCTTTCCTTCTCTCCTCTCTTTATATCTGACTTTATAATAAAAATAAATCTTAAAAAAAAAGAAAAAAGGAAACCAGGAGTCTCAGTTCTCTCAATCTGCCCACTCTGTACCACCTTGAGTAATGCCCATGTTCAGAACATGCTCAATCACAGAGTGAACAGCTTAGTTAAACATACCACAGAGTTAGTTTAAATTCAAAAAGAAGAAAATTCAGGGGGCTGCAAAGCATCATCTTAGCACTGAAAACTCAGAAGGTAATAGTCTCATCAAACTTAGGAGTTTCCCTTTGGTGTGGCTGGGGTGAAGTACAGTGATCTACAATACATTCAGCTTGCTCTCTTGTGTTCTAGAACTGCTGTCTTATACAAATCAAGCATTCAAGACACCAGGCCAGAATCACAGGGACTCTGCTTTCATTCTTAAACAAAAATAAAGAGGATACCAGGGTTAAGCCATGGGGTTGGGGAGAAAGGAACCCTCTGCAGTGTGGCGGCTGTGGGGGGGGTGCCTGAGCCAGGATGGACCCAATGCTGGGGACTCAGGCCATGGGCACTGCCACCAGGTGGTGACCGAGTCCTAAGGTATTCCAGGCCCAAGAGATTTCTTCCCTCAGGGTAAGTGCACCATGGGGGAAGCTTGGAAACTGGATTTACGCCCTGACTCTGTCCTGCTGCTATCATCTTGCAGCAGAAGAGTCTGGGCAGTGTTTGGACATGGGGGAGGGGCGAAAGGAGTCCTCTGCAGTGTGGCAGCTGAGGGGCGTGCCAGAGCCAGGCCAGACCCAATACTGGGGCCCCAATACGCCTATTTGCCACCAGGCTCTGCCTTTTGGCTGCCCAGCGGCAAGCTCTGGGGTTTTTAGGGTATGTAATTGCTGCCTAGTGTCATCCATGGATAAGGCCAGTGTGAGTGTAGGTGAGGGATGAATTCTGGGTGACTCCCAGTGATGGGGTCACGGAACTTTCTGGCAAGCGTGGGGACTGAGACCTGGTGGTTTGGAGGGGAGAGTACATAAGATCTATTTGGAAAAAAAAGAAAAAAAAAAAGATCTATTTGGGTCAGACTGATTCACCAGCCCACATGGGATTTTTTTTTAAATTACATTTCATTTTATGACAGTTTCATAGGCTCTGGGATTCCCCCCCCAACCCTCCCCATACTCTTCCCCCATTGTGGATTCTTCCACCTTGTTGCAGTATTACAGTTCAAATCCAGTCATGATTCTTTCATTGTGGGCATGTACCATGCATAGAGTCCAGTATCTTATTGTCCAGATAAATTCAACAGTTTCTTGGGGAGACCATCTCTGGTCTGAAAGCAGAGCTGGCAGAATATCATCCCAAGCAATTAAATGATACAACATAAAATCAACAACAATTTACAACATTATGGAGTTAATTGACATGGAATTGAGTGACCAATATGTTAGAAAATGCAAGTTCTTAACCACATCCTGTGACTACTTCATTGATGTTTCTATTTTAGTTTATATACAACCGGTTGCTATACACCTTAAAATGGCTATAGGGTACTATTCAACTGTCTCGTGCCTATTTTCATTTTTATATTTAGCTGTTTATAGTATTGAAGCATAATTTTTACTGAACTTGGCGAATTTTAGGATAGTCCAATCCAGCTTATAACTCTAACTAGGCATATGTTAACAACTGAGGCACAAAACAGTTTTAGGACGGGTGTGCAGAAAAATCTTCAAAACCTTAGTGAGGAGTAACTAATTTTTGTGTCCTACCTAGTAAGGTATATGTGAGTCCAAGCTTTCCTTATTGCTCTCTGTCTATCTAATCTTGCGCGTACTGCTAGGTCCATGGGCCAGCCCTACTTAGTACACCTCCTGTCCTGCTAGGAACAGTGGCATTTCCTTGCCTTCAACTCATTCAGGTTCTTACTGTTGGATGTTTCAGCACAACCAAGACTCGTCCATACCCAGACACTGCTCACACATGACTCAGTAGGGCCAGAGACCTAGCCTGGTCCATCCTGCATCTACTCAGGTTCTCCAGAGCACCAGATGGTGCTGGAGTCTAGCGTAGTTAGGTGCGCCTAGTCCCAGCTGACACTTGTGCCAAAGAAAATTGCAGCCATATCCAGACCAGACAGACAGCAGCCCCCACTCCGGCCCCCGCACTCACCAGTGGGAACCCCAACCCAGCAAGGGTTAGCAGGGACCTATGCGTATGAACATCACCATCACCACGAACAATCTCAGAATATGCATAAGCAAGATGTTAGAACTGGAAGCTGCAACTTGAACTGAGGTATTCTTATGGGTTGCCAAGGTGGGATATGGGTATCTCAAGAGTATCCTGCCCACTGTGTCAAGTGCCTGCTACAAAAGAATATTTTAAAAATATATAGTCATTACTTAGCAGTACATTCAATAAGTAAACACAAAAAACAAATGTTGACAAAGACAGGATGTAATACCAAATGACCCATCTTAATTAAGTACACTAGTTTTTCTTTCAGAGAGGATTTAGGAATAATCCTGAGGAAGTATATTCTCTTAAATATTATCTTCCTATAATCTCAAAACATGTTGGGATTCTAATTCATATCATATAATTAGCAGTCTTCTGCATTCTGTCTTCCAGCTCTGCAAACCCAACCCACTAAGTAATTCAAGTATAGCCCGGGGTGCAGAAGGCCAGAGGACAGAAGAGTAAAAAATGCCTCAGGGAATCTACAATTCCTGTCCTCCCTTTATTCCACATCCTCTAACTGGACTTGACATTTCCTGACCCAGTTATCAAAAACCTACAGGGTAGAAGCTTTGGAACCATTAAAATGGGACTGGCCTATTCTACCCACTGCTTTTTTCAGATGTGCCCTCTATATCTGAATTTTATTTCACAAACATTATTTCAGTTCAGTTTACTCATGTAAATAATCTCCAATTTTCAACTAATTTTTTTACTACTATATGAAATCATTTCAATTATTTCCAATTTCGTTTTTAAAATATTTTCCTCCAGGAAGCACAGGCGTCTGGAAAAATGTACTCATGACTTAGAGATACGTGACACAGCAGGGTATATGCTATGCATGGCTCCATGGGGCTGACAGGTTGTGTTGCTCAATTTAGGTCTCAATCTGAGTGGGCCACAGGTTGCCTGTTTCACTTGCCTGATTCCATAGCACATTGTTGGTGCTTACTGAGTGATAGTTAAATGAGTAAGTGTATGTATGTCACTAGGGTGCCCAGATCAAACATCGTTTGTAAATGTTCTGTGAAGGTGTTTCTGGATGAAATTAACTTTTTCATTTCTTTTCTTTTCAAAATTTATTTATTTATTCGAAATGCAGAGTTAGAGAGACTGAGAGAGAGCCATATTTCATCCTTCCGTTCACTCCCCAAATGGCTACAATGGCCAGGCCTGGGACAGGTCAAAGCCAGGAGTCTGGAAATCCACTTGGGTTCCCTTGTGGGCGCAGAGGCCCAGACTTGGGCCATCTTTCGCTGCTCTCCCATGTGCATTAGCAGGGAGCTGGATTGGAAATGCACGAGACAGGATTCAAACTGGCTCATCTGTGATGAAGGCAGTGGGCTAACCTGATGTGCCACAACATCAGCCCCAAGAGTCAACGTTTGAGATAATGGATTACAGAGTAGATTGTCCTTCTCAACATAGCTGGAAACATCCAGTCTTCCAAAAATCTGAACAGGACAAAGACAGAGGAGGGAGGAATTCACTCCTTTTTCCTACTTCCTGGTGGGAGCTAGGAAATCAAATATTACCTTCACTTGTCCTTGGATTGAGGTTTACATTACTGGCTTCCCTGGCTCTCAGGGCTTTGTACTGTGCTTGAACCCCAATACTGATTTTTCTGGGTCTCTAGCTTGCAGACAACAGATCATGGGATTTCTCAGCTTCTAGAATTATGTGAGCCATTTCATCAGAATTTTAATCTCTTTCTCTCTCTTCCATCTCTTCCATCTCTCTGAAGAACCCTAAAACACACACATCTATCCACTTAATTTAAAAAATTTTTTAAAAAGATTTATTTATTTTTATTTGAAACGCAGACTTACAAATAGGAGAGACAGAGAGAAAGAAAGATCTTCTGTTCACTGGTTCACTCCCCAAGGGGCCTCAATGGTCGAAGCCATGAGCTTTTTCCTTGTCTCCCATGCGGGTACAGGGTCCTAAGGCTTTGGACCATCCTCAACTGCTTTCCCAGGCCACAAGCAGGGAGCTGGATGGGAAGTGGAGCAGCCGGGATTAGAGCTGGTGCCCATATGGGATCCCAGCATATGCAAGGCGAGGACTTTATCCATTAGGCTAATGCACCGGACCCTATCCACTTAGTATTATCAACTGTCTTATGCATTGGAACAGGTTTTTAACTCCAGATTATAAATGAAGATACTGAAGCGCAGAGAAGTTTACTAACTAATCCAAGGTCCTATAGATGATAAATAGTGGACTTAGAATTTGAACCAAAGTAATCTGGATCCTTATTATTTTAAAGATTTATTTATTTATTTATTTTTATAATCTATTTTATTGTGTTGTTGTTGACAATCTTTACATAGTTAATTACAGTTAAAGAAAGAAAAAGAAAGAAAAAAAAAAGGTTCAGGGGGATAGGGAAGTGGGCAATACTATTATGTCCATATTGTTTCCATCTTGTATCTGAGGTAAAGGAGGATATTGAGGGAGAAGCCCCACCTGGTTTCCCGCCCACCCCGAGTCCCGGATGTGGGGCATGCTCTGAGATATGTGCTTGAGTGGTGTTAATAGTTCTCCAGTTATGAATCGCTGCCAGTTTCGCTCCATGAGGTCGTCCACTGATTGATATGGTCCATCATAAAGTCTCCGTTTGCCCCATTTTTCGCTGCCAACATGTAGCTGAGATGAATGATTGATCTGCTCTGTCTTCTGTCTTTTCTTGATTAGAGTTCTGAGTCCAGCAGTTCGATTGGGGAGATCTCCAAAGAAACTTTGAGGTATTCCCAGACTAGTTTCTTGTATGTTCTAGCAAGCACAGGGCCCGGCACAGTCCATCACCCCGATCAGCTGGTGGTTGCAATTGCTGGGTTGGTTCTGTTTTCAGTCCAGAGTTGCACTGGAACCAAAGGGTGCTGCAGTCCAGTCTGGTTCTGCCCTGCACGTACTCGGCCCTCACACAAACCAGTGGGAGATGCAGCCTAGTTGGGGCGACCCACAATAACCCCCACCAGGCCCGCCCCCTACCCTGGTTTGCCAGTATGTGTAGCAGAAGACCAGTCTGTCCCCCATCCCATTTGGCTCTGGCACTTGTCAATGGGTATTAAAGCTTAGTTCTATCTAACCAACTCAACCATCCAGCCCTCATGGGTGTTGTTGAGTGCCTTTCTATCTAGCCATCCCAGCCCCAATCCTAGTTTTCATGCCCTCCCACGGGAATAGTGACCCAAGAAGGGGGAACCCACTTTTTCCCTCCCAGGTCTCTCTGTCCCGGTTTATGCACTCTTTAGGTGGTTCTGTGATTTGACTTGACAGAATTAGTCCCCAGTGCCAGCTTCTGCGGCTATGCCCAAACATCCCTCACCCACTCTAATTTATGCTTGCACCAGCAGGAATAATCAGCCCAGCCTGGCTTTTCCCTGATCTATTCCACATGCAGCGCACAGGTGTTGTAGCCTTGCATAGTCTAGTCTGTCTCTATCCCAGCCCACGCTCTCCTTCTGGTGGGAGTAGCTGTCCGGCGAGGGAACCAGCCCCTTAATCCCCCCGCCAGTTCTGCCCCTCCCTTCCTTCCTGGATCTCACGTGTGCTGGTTGGGTGCTGCATTCATATCCAGTACAGGCAACCATGCCCTGGCATTCCATAATGTGTACTGGTTTTGTCGCCGGAAAGAAAGATCTTCTATCTGCTGCTTCACTCCCCAAATGGTCACTATGGCCAGGGTGAGCTTGTTGGAAGCCAGAGCTTCTTCTGGATCTCCCACATGGTGCAGGGGTCCAAGGGCCTGTGAGACATGCTCCCCTGCTTTCCTAGTCCCTAGTAGGGTTCTGGATCAGAAGTGGCGCAGCCAGGACTCAAACCAGTGTCCACATGGGATGTCAGCACCACAGGCTTAGGGCTACTCCATTACACCCATGCCACTGGCCCCTAAAAATTTTCTGTGGTTACTGTGGCCTTCCAACACTGTCATGTATTATCACATTATGATGCACAATTCATATTTAAATCACATTTAAGAATACATTACTTAGCACATGGCAGCAAAATCACTGCAAAATTATTTTATTTACATTTAGCAGCAACTGATTAATTTACGCTGAAAAAAGGATGAAGCAGAAGTTTACAACTATCATCATCTATAAATCCCAAAACATTCAAGTTAAATATGTGCTAATGCAAAACTATTTTCCCCTTTCTTAATTTATTATAGTTATAGTATATTTTCTCTTAGAGCCATCAAGAATATTTTTAAGCATATTATGAAAATAATGAATTGAAGAATAGAAAGAAAAGGCAGAAATAGTTCATATGTGCATATTCAGAAAATGATACAAAGTTAAAGAATATGTGACTTAAAAGTCAATACAGCGTCCTTTTCGTTCCCAATCTCCATATCGCGTAGGTTCCGGGCCCCTTGGTCCACCTTTTTCTTTGGTAACTGGGTTAACATCATCTGGGAATTCTAAGAAAAGACAAAGGTATAAACAAAGCAGTCAAAAGAAACAGGAAAGGAATGATGGCCATTTCCCAAGCCAGGACTGGATAACTGGCTAGATTCTGCAGACCCAGGTACCACTCAGTTTTCAAATGAACTGTAAATCTGTTTTCCTTAAGCTTGAGAAATCATTTTAGGACCTACTTTCATAAACATTGTTTTTAAAAATATTTTTATTTTTATTTTATAGTTACAGAGACAAAGCAAGACAGCAAGAGAAGTCTTTCACTCACAGGTTCACTCCCCAGATGCAATGGCTGGAGCTAAGCTGATCTGACGCTGGGAGCCAAGAGCTTCTTCCAAGTCTCCCATGCAAGCTCAGTAGCCCAAGAACTTGGGCCATCCTCCTCTGCTGCCTTCCCAGGCCATAAATGGAGCACTGGATTGGAAGTAGAACAGCTGGGACATAAATCAGTGCCCATACAGATGACAACTCTGCAGATGGAGGCTTAGCCTACCTACACCATGGTGTCAGCCCCATATGCAATCAATTTTACCAATGACATTAATGACTTGGAATTCGTGGAGCATTTACAGCTGCCTGTCTGGGAAGCAGTTTTGTATGTGCTATTGTATACAAACAGAAGGAAATGGTTGCCCAGATTACAGAATGCAAATTCATAGGACGCAGAGGGTTTTGCCCAAGGTTAATTTGAAGCAGTCACCCTGACTCAATGCGTCACTTTTAGTAAAATAGGCAGAACAATCATACCTAACTGGGAAATAAAAATATTCATATATAGGAGCCAGCATTAGTGCCATGTACATAAGGGAATGCTAATTGATACAAGTGTGTATAGCATTTTGTTTCAGCAAATGGTTAGTTGGTATTGCCATTTATGAACTTAATACTACATATTTATCTTCACCATGAATCAAGTCCATTTCTGAGTAATGTGCACATATTCATTCATTTAATTTTCAGAATAATCATATGTAATTCACAGACAAGGAAAGCAAGACAAGAAAGATTAAGAAAGTCACCTGAGGCCGGGGTGCCAGCAAGTATTGCTGCTTGGGGTGTCCCCCAGTCTTGCAGCCAGAAGAGACTGCCCAGGTTTGAGTCACAGACACTAGCTTCCTCAAATGCAAAACCTGGCAGTATCAGGTGATGCTTAGCTACTTCAGTACCTGCAGCCATGTGGGAGACTTGCATTGTTTTGGACTGCTTCCCTTGGCTTTACCTAGCCCTGGCTGATGTAGCCATTTGGTGGGTAAATAAGCAGATGGAAGATTTCTCTCTCTCTCCTTTCTTCCCTCCCTAATAAAATAAATAGGAAAATTTCTCAGTGTCACATTGTTATGGGGTACAGCCAGTGATAGCCAGCATCCATTGACAGTGGGCTAAGAAGTTGATTAGCACTGGTTGAGCTGGGCAGAAACAGGAACTGGGCTTGTGGCTAAAAACACCTAGACTAATTGGACTCATCTGTACCCAATATCCTGGCTAAATTAGGACATGGGGGGGGGTGGGGAAGAGTATATAAGGAGAGCAGCAGGTGCAATAAAGAGAGACTTCACAGAGACTTCTACCATCACTGGTCTCCTGTCGGTGCTTCATCCCCAAACCCTCTCCCTATCCACGTTACTGGCTCTGCTGGTTGGAGCAATCATTGTCCCTGTGTACTGCTTAGATGGCACAATGGATATAGTACTGTTGTTTCTGGTCTGTGTACTATCAGGAGTTCCAGGAGGGGTGAGGCCTAGCAGTAGTAGAATGTGGGCAGAGAAGCTAGGGAAAGGTAAATGCCTGCAGCTTTGTAACTGTGTCCAGGTTATTTGTTGTACATCTCTTAGGATGACTTATATTGTTGCGGAAGCTGGGACATAGGTCTTCAGCTTAACGGATGGACTTCAGGGTAATGACCATTTGCTCCCCTTTGGATTATCTTTGGTTGGATTGCCATATGAACTTGTGATCTGCTATTTCTAGTATGTTCTATTATCACCAAGCTTGGTAAATAAATACTCCTTAATAAACCTTAGACATATCTGGAGTGATCTTGCTTGCACCCCGTAACAACATAACTACTGAGTTCAAACTTAGATGTCCAGATATCCTTACTGCAGTCAGGGTCAGGGTTAATCAATACTGCTCTGTACATGAAAACAGCAGAGGGGGAAACAGCTAACAGGAAAAACTCTTAATTCCTAAAGAAATTCTCTTTAGAGGCCCACAGTAGTGGCTTACTGGCTAAAGTCCTCGCTTTGAATGCGCTAGGATCCCATATGGGCGCTGGTTCTAATCCCGGCAGCTCCACTTCTAATCAGCTCCCTGCTTGTGGTCTAGGAAAGCAGTCGAAGATGGCCCAATGCCTTGGGACCCTGTACCCGCATGGGAGTCCTGGAGGAAGTTCCTGGCTCCTGGCTTTGGATTGGCACAGCAAGGCCACTGCGGTTACTTGGGGAGTGAATCATCGGATGGAAGATCTTTCTCTCTGTTTCTCCTCCTCTCTGTATATCTGACTTTGCAATAAAAATAAATAAATCTTATAAAAAAACAAAGGAAGTCTCTTTAGAAAATAGGTTGTCATAAGTACCCCCTCCCTAGGTAAAAGAACAGATGAAAAGAAAGCTTGAAAATTTTCAAGTATGTCTTCTTATATCAAGTCTTGGCTCTGCTATGAATACCTTTTCCTGAATCTCATCATTATTACATTTTCTTTCTTTCTTTTTTTTTTTTTAAAGATTTATTTATTTTTATTGCAAAGTCAGATATACAGAGAGAGGAGGAGAGACAGAGAGGAACATCTTCCGTCCGATGATTCACTCCCCAAGTGAGCCACAACGGGCTGGTGTGCGCCGATCCAAAGCCGGGAACCAGGAACCTCTTCCGGGTCTCCCACACGGGTGCAGTGTCCCAATGCATCGGGCCGTCCTCAACTGCTTTCCCAGGCCACAAGCAAGGAGTTGGATGGGAAATGGAGCTTCCAGGATTAGAACCGGCGCCCATATGGGATCCTGGGGCGTTCAAGGCGAGGACTTTAGCTGCTAGGCCACGCCTCCGGGCCCCATTATTACATTTTCTAAAAAATTTTTCTGCTTTAAATTCAAGTTGGTCTGTCCCTAGACTGACTTCCCCTGAAGACTTCTCCAGGAGTTGTCCTTCTTGTTCTAGGACTCAGTGTGCATACTAGCCAGTTCAGGCTGCCATAAAACCACCAGCTGGATCACTTTGACTCATCTCACTGGCCACAGCGATGGAATCAGCTGTGCATACTTGATACAGACTGGCCTTTGAATTTTCTTGTTAGGGAAGTTGCAACAAGCAGTAAGAAATTCTAGGCTCAGTCTGGCTGCTCTCCTGAACCTAAAAGCTAATGGGGGTAGTTACTTTCTGCCCAGGGCACCAAGAAGTTACTCTGGAGGTGGAAAGCAATGAGGCGGGGGAGGAGGAAAGAGGGGGGGAATGCAGTGATCGGTATCGACAGGAAGAGGGAGAAGAGCCTGTTTTTCTAGGGCCCACCAGTATTACTGCCCTTAGGTACCTCATGTCTATTTAGTATCCTGAGAGCAATCTACCACACCTTCAGTTTGTTGTTTTCTGTTGTCTGTGTCAAAGACTAAGTCTCAACAAGATGTAACAAATCAAATAATCAAACAAATGATATCACTGTTAGGGGCTGGAAAATATTTTGACCGTTTAAGATTTGTTTATTCACAAGTCAGAACACAAGTCAGATCACAAGTCAGCGAGAGAAACAAAGATCTTCTATTCACTTGTTCATTCTCCAGATGGCCACAATGGCTGAGGCTGAATCAGGCCTAAACCATGAGTCAGGAGCTTCTTCTGGGTCTCCCATATGGGTGCAAGAGCCCCCAGGCCACTAACAGGAAGCTGGATTGGAAGTGGAACAGCCAGGGCTTAAACTGGTACCAAATGTGAAAATGCATCCCAAATGGGATCCCTACATCACAGGTGGCAGCCCCATTCACCACACCATAATGCCAGTGCCCCCTCCTATTTTTTTTTCAAAAGTTTACACTTACTCCATATGGCATTCCTGCTGGAATGCTTTTAAGATTTCTAAGCAAAAGCGTATTTTTTCCAATTACTATCTTAATAATTTAAACACTTCTGTCAACAATTAGAAGAGAAGATTTACTTACTTTTCAGTGGTTCTTTCTCAAAATGGGAGCCCTCTGGGGCATCAAAGCGACCTTCTGGCAACCTGGGCTTCTTAAGGGTTTGTGTGACGTGTCCAGCTTTTCCCCCTGGCGAAGAACTTGCTTTTCTCCAAGAATGATACAGAATGGGTGATCCTGGAAGGGTCAGCAGAGTAGAAAAATGACTTGTTTATTTAATCCATTTTAAAAACTTAATTTTACTTACTTGCTTTTAACTTGTAGGTTCACATTTATCAAAGTTCAAAAGGTACAAAAGAGTGAAAATTCTTCCCTTTACAGTTATTATCAAGAAAGTCACTTTTCTTCTTTGAAAACAACCAATATTACCACCAGAAAAAGAGCTTTTAAGTAGGTTAACCATCAGCAAAACTGTACAAATGTATGTAAAACACATATAATAGTTGGGGCTGGGCCAGGTCAAAACCAGGAACCAGGAACTTCTGGGTCTCCCAAATAAGTGGTAGAGGTGCACGGACTTGGCCCATCTTTTCTTACTTTTACAAGCGTTAGTAGGAATATGGGATGCCAGCAAAGCAGGCAGTGACTTATGTAGCTGTGACACAATACAAGCCACAAAGGAAGCATTTTTTTAGTGAGCTAACAGTATGACAGAAGTGGGGAAGAAAATCCCTCTTGTTTATTGTACAAGGACAGACCAGGGATATTGTGCTCCTTGGCACCTGTAGGCGTACAGCTTTACAGACATGTTCATGCGCATCAGCCTGGCACAGGTGGTAGTGATGAACCATGTACAAGGAACTTCATTTCAGATTAGCCAACAGGCCAAGGTAGGTTCAAGAATCTTGTCTCCCAATTCTGCCTATCAAATAGATGTTTGAAGAAAGTGGTTAGCCTAGCATCCAAATGTGTCTCACATCAGAGTGCCTGGTCTTGGCTCTGAACTACAGGTCCTAAATCTGGCCACCCATCAAGGCAGATTGGGACGCAGTGTTGCAGGGTGTGAGTGAGATCACCCCAGTCATGTCTAAGGTTTAATAAGGAGTTCTTTATTAACTAAGCTTGGAGATAATAGAGCACAAAAGAAAATCACAAGTCCATACGGCAATTCAACCAATCATAATCCAATGAATCATAATTCCCAAAGGAACAAATGGCCATTATCCTTAAGTCTATCCATTAAGCTGAAGACTTATGTCCCACTTCCCCAACAAAACAAGTTATCCTAAGAGACATGCAACGAATAACCTGGACACACTTACAATGCTGCAGGCATTCACCTTTCCCTGGCTTCTCTGCCCACATTCTACTACTGCTAGGCCTCACCCCTCTTGGAACTCCAGATAGTACACAAAGCAGAAACATTATTATAACCATTGCCTCTTCTAAGCAGTATACAGGGACTATGCTCAGGGGATTACCTGTCCTGGGTCAGCCAAGAGTCGAGGTGCCAGAGTAACAAGCACCTGGCCAGAAAAAGTGAGAGCCCCTGCTTCATGGGCCTTTTAAGGGGGCTTGTGAGGGAAGTGGTTACACGACAATGCAATACCGTCCCCTCTCAGTTGATAGGTGAGTCACAGGTGGGCAGGAGGGAATACCTAAGTGTTGCGGGCTAAGGAGTTGATTAGTGCTGGTTGGGATGGCAGGAACAGGAACTGGGCTTGTAGCTAAAAACACCTAGACTAATTGGACTTCCAATATCCTGGATAATTTAGGATGTGGAGGAAGTGGTTGAGGATGGAATTAACATTCCATTGCTGTTAGGACCGACCTTCAGGACCGAGGGTAGAGAACACAGCCAGATTTCATTTGCCCACTGTCAATGGGTGCTGGCTATCACTGGCTGCACCCCAAGACAGCAGTGGGGAAGGCTGACATAATTGGGTTCCTGCCATCATGTGGGAGATTTGGATTGACTTTCCAGATCTTGCTGGCTCAGTTTCATGTCTGACCATTTCAGACATCTGGGGGATGAGCCAGCTCATGGGAGATCTGTCTGGGCCTCTTAAAAAATAAAGCAAGTGTTAAGCAATATAAGCTATATTAATGTTACCTTAGTATTACTTCTGGCTATCCAGACTTTTGATTAGTATCATTGTATGAGATGTAGCTGATAAAGTAGAACTCATCTCAAGAGTATAAGAAAATAATGAGCAGAAAGCTTGTGTATTCTACTTCAAGAGGTGGTTTGTTCTTATTCAGTCTATGGAGAATTGTTATTTACAGATACATAGGAATTAAGAAGGTGATCTTCTAAAAGAAATAACAAAAGTGCTTCTCGGCCTTTTGGCTAAGACCAAGTGTAGAAATAACAAAAGCTAAGGAAAACTTGTCACCATAAAATTACTCACAGATACTACAACAAATAAATTAGAATTTCTGCTTCTGAGATTTGACAAATTATATAACAAAATCCTATAGCTCTAAAATCTCCAGCCCCCCAAAACACAAAATCTTTCTACATTAAAGGAAGAACCTTTAAGAGAATAATTACTGGGGAGTGTGCCATGGTGTAGTAGGCTAAGCCATCTACTGCTGATGCCAGCATCCCATCTGAGTGGTGGTTTGAATCTCGGCGGCTCTACTTCCCATCCAGCTTCCTGTTTATGGTTTGGGATGCAGCAGAGGATGGCTCAAGTCCTTGGGCCCCTGCAGCCATGTGGGAGACCCAGAAGAAGCTCCTGGCTTCCAGTTTTGGATTGGCCCAATTCTGGGCCATTGTGGTCATCTAGGAAGTGAATCAGTGGATGGAAAGACCTATACTTCTAACTCTGAATTTCAAGTAAAAATAAATAAATCTTAAAAGAAAGTAATAATGATCAACTAAAAAGGCAGCTGAGTGCAGTAAATAAACAGTAAAACTGAAAGAGGTACATATTTTTTTTAAAGATTTATTTTTTTAAAATTTTTATTTCAAAGTCAGATATACAGAGAGGAGAGACAGAGAGGAAGATCTTCCATCTGATGATTCACTCCATAAGTAACCGCAATGGCCAGTGCTGTGCCATTCCGAAGCCAGGAGCCAGGAACTTCTTCCAGGTCTCCCATGTGGGAGCAGGGTCCCAAGGCTTTGGGCTGTCCTTGACTGCTTTCCCAGGCCACTAGCAGGGATCTGGATTAGAAGTGGGATATGGGATTAGAACCAGCGCCCATATGGGATCCTGGCGCATTCAAAGCGAGGACTTTACCTGGCAGGTCACCACACCGGGTCCTGAAAGTGGTACATATTTTGTGCCTTTTCTTGGCCAGGTCCCTGAGCATGGAGCTTTGGAACAACAGACACGGCAGTACATTAAGCCTGAGCAAAACAGAAAGCCTATTATAAGTCAGGAGTCTGGGAGACTAGCTGAGAAAGCAAAAAAAAAAAAAAAGGCAGGAAGGGTTAAGCTATGCACACAACAAAGCACCTAAAGTATCTTGTTAAAACTGGCACAGGCATTTCATATGGAGGAAATGACCCAGGTCAGAACTATCGGAGTCCCTGGGTTCAAATTCTGGTTCTATGTTCTTTTTAAACTTATTTATTTATTTCAGAGTTACTGTGCAAGGAAGAGAGAGATTTTTCATCTGTTGGTTCACTTCCCAAGGGACCACAATGTTCAGGTCTGAAACAAGGTGAAGCTAGGAGGCAAAAGTTTTATCTGGGTCTCCCTCATGGGTGGCAGGGGCCCAAGCCCTTGGGCAATCTTCGGCTGCTTTTCCTAGGAGGCCATTAGCAAGGAGCTGAACGTGAGGGGGAACAGCCAGGACACAAAGGGGCACCCATGTGGGATGTAGCATCACAGGTGTGGCCCTGCCAGTTATGCCACAATGATGGCTCCCAGTTCCCCCTCTGAGTGTATGCATCTGGGAGGCAGCAGACGACAGTTCAATTACTCAGGCTCCTGCCCTCTATGTGGAGGCCTGGTTTGACTCTAGGCTTTGACTTTGGTTTGGTCCATCTTGGCTTTCCGGACATTTGTGCAGACTGTTTCTCTCTGCTTTCCAAAAAATCAAAATGGATAATTAAAAATGGTTTTAAAATGTAGATTCTAAAGTCCGGGTGGGATCAAAGATTTTAAATTTTTTCAAGTTTTTAGGTGATGCTGCTGGTAGAAGGAACCAGAAACAAAGAACAAAGTTCCAAAGAAAGAAGGAAAAGTGTCCATGTCAATCATGGTCCTAAGCGGAGACATGAAAAAAAAAGACTCTGATTCTGAAGCTACCGGCTGACCATTCCTGTCTTCAAGCCTGATGACATTTGCACGGCTCAAAAACCTGTAAGGCGGACATCTGACCATAAAGGGGCTCCAACTCTAGTGTTTAAATACTCCTGGACACAAGGCAAACACAAAAGTCAATCTTCTGAGAAGAATTACACTCTCAATCCATATCTCATGTAAGTCCCACAAAAAATCTGGCAGAACTTTCAAGAAATGAGTCATCACAAACAAGAGTTAGCAGAATCAACAAACAATCCAACTGTGCGACCAGAGCATAAAGATTCCAAACACTGAATTCTCAATATAAGACATCTAAATATATTTAAAGAAAACAAACATGAGTAATAAGTTAATACAAAAAACATGACTGGAGACCAGTATTATGGCAGAGGGTGTAAAAGCACCAGTTTGAGTTCCTGGTTGGTCGACTTCTGAGCCAGCTTCTTGCTAATGCAGCTTGGGCACAGAATGTTCAGCTGGCAAGTATACCACCAGCAGACGCATCCAGCTGCCTGCTCATGAACCTGGCAGAGTAGCAGGTGGCTCAAGTACTTGGGCTCCTGCCACTCACATGGGAAACCTGCATGGAGTGCTAAGACCCAGGCTTTGGTTTGGACTACCCCTCGCTGTTGCCAACATTTGAAGCAGTGTACAGAAAATCTCTCTTTAATAAATGAAACAAATCTTTTTAAAAACAAACTAATCTTGGGCCCAGCACAATAGCCTAGTGGCTAAAGTCTTCACCTTGCACGTGCCAGGATCCCATATGGGTGCCGGTTCTAATCCTGGCAGTCCTGCTTCACATTCAGCTCCCTGCTTGTGGCCTGGGAAAGAGGTCAAGGATGTCCCAAAAGCCTTGGGACCCTGCACCCGTGTGGACCAGGAAGAGACTCTGGGCTCCTGGCTTCGCATCAGCTCAGTTCCAGCCACTGCAGCCACTTGGGGAGTGAATCATTGGATGGAAGATCTTCCTCTCTGTATATCTGACTTAAACAATAAAAAAACCTTTAAAATTAATTAATTTTAATAAAAATATATTTTCATATTTAAAATGACACTGATATAAAAAAATCACTCAGAAACATTACCAGTTAATACCAAAAGAATTGTGTACTTTAAAACATCCCAGAAGTGTGAGACAAGAAGGAACAAAAAGACAACAAAATGATTAGAATACTTCAGTACACTGAGTTTGGTACACTGAAATCATTTACAATATCATTTATTTATAGGTTTACCTAAACCACAATCCTAACACACACACACACAAGAAGCTAAATAGCAGAAGTAGAGAGCAAACGCATTCATTCACAGCTTGGTTCAGTTCAGGAGGAGGGTCAATGTATCAATACACTTCAGACTTAGGTACATAACTCAATTTCAGGGGTAACGAATAAAGTGCATTATCTTCTGCACCAAATACAAACAAATGAAAGAAGAAATTTTTCAGTTCAAAGAAGCCTGAGAAACAGTGTAAAAAGAAGATGGCAGAAATTTAACAGTAACTATACCTAGAAAAAAATCGAACTCTATTTGAAAGCCTATCAGACTGTATTGGGGGAATGTTTAGTCACACACTATTTATGCAAGGTACATCACTTTCATACTTTTTTTAAACCCACCATAGGGGTCCAGTGCAATAGCCTAGTAGCTAAATCTTTGCCTTTCATCCATAAGGATTACATATGGGTGCTGGTTCATGTCCTGGCTGATCCACTTCCCATCCAGCTCCCTGCTTGTGGCCTGGGAAAGCAGTAGAGAATAACCCAAAGTCTTAGGACCTTGCACTGCTGGGGGACTAGGAAGAAGCTCCTGGCTTCAGCTCAGCTCAGCTCAGCTCCAGCTGTTGGGGCCAGCTGGGGAATAAACTAGCAGATGGAAGATCTTTCTCTCTGTAAATCTGCCTTTCCAATAAAAATAATTTTTAAAAAAACCCAACATAGAAAACAGAAAGAAATCTGAAGCAAAAAGAACAAAGCAGGAAGCATTATATTATTTGATTTTAAACTGTATCAACAAAGCTAAAATAAATTTTTTAAAGAAAAGACTCACCTATTTATTTGAAAAGCAGAGTTAGAGAGGGACAGACAGAGGAGGCAGACAGCGAGATCTTACATCCACTGCTTTACTCTGCAAATGATCACACAGGTTAGGGCTGGGTCAGGCTGAAGCCAGGAGCCAGAGACTCAATCTGGGTCTGTTACATGGGCAGCAGAGACAATTACTAATCACACAGGTTACTGGCATCGAAGGTGGTGGCTTAACTCAGTGTGCTGGACCCACAGCTCCCAGAATTAAAACAGCCTGTTCATAGAACACTAGAACTCAATAGAGATCCTATACAGAATGAAAGTGAACTCACACAACTTAAACCAACTAATCTTTGATGAAGAAGCTAAGGACATCCACTGGAGAAACAACAGTCTTCAATAAATGTTGCTGGTAAATCAGCTGTCCATATGCGGAAGAATAAAACCAGATCCCTGCCTTTATGCAGAAAAAACAACTCACAATGGATCAAAGACATAAATGCAATTCATAAAATTTGAAATTTCTGCAAGAACACTTAGGGAACCACTTCAAGATACTGGAATGGGTAAGTGTTGTGGTATAGTGGGGTATAGTGGTTTAAGCTGCAACATATAGGAATGTCTGATTTAAGTGCTGTTATTTTGTGATTCTGATCCAACTTCCTGCTGATGTGCTTGGGACATAGTGGATAGGGACCCAAAGACTCAGGTTCCCATCAACCACGTGGGATCAGAGCTCTCGGCTTCCACCTAACCTGGCCCCAACTGTCTGGGACACTTGGGGAGTGAACTAGCCGATGGATGATTTTTTTCTCTCTCTTCTCCTCCCACTCCCGCCCTGTGCCTTTTAAATAAATAAATCTTAAAAAAAAAAGTGGATTTCCCAGGTAAGCCATCCTCTATTGCTTTCCCAGGTGATTAATTAGCAAGAACCTGAGGTTGAAGTGGAGCCCTTAGGACTCGAACTGCTGCCCACAAAGGATGCTGGCACCACAGGCAGAGACTTTGCCAGATGCACCATGATGCTGGCCACCCATTTTTTTTTCCAGTGCTCTGTATACACAGACATTTCTCAAAGAACATATGTGAATAACCAATGGGCACATGCAGAAAATTGGCAAAGGCACAGCAAATATGACAAATGCTATGACTCTTTAAGAAATCAAATAAGTAATTTAAAATCTTCCCTTAAGAAAACAGCAAGGGGGCTGGTGCAATGGCGTAGTAGGTAGAGCTTCTGCCTGTGGCGCCAGCATCCCATATGAATTCCAGCGCACGTCTTGGCTGCCCCCTTCCAATTCAGTCCCTGCTTATGGCCTGGGAAAGCAGAAGAGGACAATTTGAGTCCTTGGCCCCTAGCATCATGTAGTAGACCTGGAGGAAGTTGCTGGCTCCTGGATTTGGATTGGCTTAGCTCTGGCTGGTGTGACTGGGCTGTGAACCAGCAGATGGAAGACCTCTTTCTCTGTCTTTCCTGCCTTTCAAATAAAATAAATCTTTTTTTTTTTTAAGTGGCACTCAGAAATGTGCAGTTGAGTTTAAAGAATCAAAGATCAGGTCCTGGCACGAGAGCGTAGTGGTTAAGGCTCTCGCCTTGAACGCCCCGGGATCCCATACCGGCGCCAGTTCTAATCCCAGTGGCTCCACTTCCTATCCAACTCCCTGCTTGTGGCCTGGGAAAGCAGTCAAGGAGGGGCCCAAAGCCTTGGGAACCTGCACCTGTATGGGAGACCCTGAAGAGCTCCTGGCTTCGGATTGGCTCAGCTCCAGCCGTTGCGGCTGCTTGGGGGCAGTGAGCCATCAGATGGAAGACCTTCCTCTCTGTATCTCCTCCTCTCTGTATATCTGCCTTTCCAATAAAAATAAATAAATCTTTTTTAAAAAAAAAGAATCAAAGATCAGATAATTCCGCATACCTGCCACCCAAAAAATGTCTGACAATGTAGGGAAAAGGATCACTAGGATAATCGAACTTTTAAAATCAGAAAAGAAAAAAACCTAAGGGAGTAAATCTACAGGCCATTTACTGAGCAAAATATTAGTAAATCATTAAATTTAGAGTATTTTATGAGAATATAAAAATGATTCACCATCAGAAAAATCTGCAACTCACCACTCAATGAGCTGAAACGAGAAAGTTGATGCAATCAGTGCAATAAGTAAGATGAAGAAAAACAGATTCAGTACATTTCAAAATTTATTGTTTAACAACAAACACATGAACAAATCAAAAGCCAAGAAGATCTTTCTAGGAATAAAAGGGATTTCTTTAGCCTAAAAAAGGCAAGTGTAAGCAAATATCACACTTCACGGATAAAATACAAACACATTCCTTTCACACTGATAAGCACACCTGCTACCATCACTTCTAGTCAACATGGTACTGCAAAGCTCTCTAAAGATAGGAACATAGCAGGGGGGAAAAACACATAGGGATTAGAAAAAAATAGACTGTCACTATTTTTGGATAAATGTCTAGTAACTTCCAAAATCTGCAAATAAGGTAACTCAGTTATGGGACATAATATCAATAGTCAATTCGAAACATAAACATCAATCAAAAATTATCTATTAAAAAACAAGTGCTACCAATCAAATCTCAACAGGTTTTTTAATTTTTTTCCTTTTAAGAATGTGATGTTAGGAACTGATGCAATGGTTCAATTTACTAATCCTCTACCTCCAAGCGCCAAGATCCCATATGGTTGCCAGTTTGTGTCATGGCAGTTCCACTTCCCATCCAGCTCCCTGCTAATGGCCTGGGAATGCCTTGGGACCCTCTACCAGTGTGGGAGACCCAGAACCTTCTGGCTCCTGGTTGGAGACTGGCTCATCTCTGGTTGTTGCAGCCTCTTGGGGAGTGAACCAGCAAACTGAAGATCTTTCTCCCTGTTTCTCCTTCTCTCTGTAAATATGATCTGCCTTTCCAATAAAAATAAATAAATCTTTAAAAAGATATACAGAAAGGAGGAGAGACAGAGAGGAAAATCTTCCATCAGACCGTCCACTCCCCAAGCAGCCACGATGGCTGGAGCTGAGCCAATCTGAAGCCAGGAACCAGGAGCTTTTTCTGGGTCTCCCACATGGGGGCAGGGTCCAAAAGCTTTGGGCCCCTCCTTGACTGCTTTCCCAGGACACAAGCAGGGAGTTGGATGGGAAGCGGGGCTGCCAGGATTAGAACCCGAATCCATATGGGATCCCAGCGTGTTCAAGGCGAGGACTTTAACTGCTACGCTATCACGCCGGGCCCCCAAAATAAGTACATCTTTAAAAAAAAAGAAAAAAATATGATATTAAACTTAAGGAAAACAGCCAAGAAGAGCCAACACACTTCAGAAAACAGGATGAGAGGATTTATCTTGATATGAATATTTATAACAAAAGTATGGTTATTAAAGCGGGTGGTGTCAGAGCAGATCAATGGAGCTGAACCTTCTCTATCTGTAGGCTTGATTTATTAAATATGACATGACATCAGTGAGGACAAAGTCCTACAAATATATTACCCTAGGGGAACAAACCATGGACATGGGAAAAAAGTGAAAATGGCCCTTTGCCTCACAGCATAAATGAAAATCAATTCCTTGTATAATGAAATCTTAAAATGTGAAAAAGAAAAATTACGGATCTTCTGGAAGAAAATATAAAAAATTTCTATTCCTATAGGTTAGAAAAGGATCTCTCATGCAAGACCACAAGGCACCAACAACAAGCAAAACATCAATCAAGATTATAGTTAGGCAATGCTGTAGCATAACAAGTTAAGATAAAATTATGATAAATTATAATTGTTCATTAAAAAATACCCATCATACCAAAGAGAATGAATGAACAAGCAGACTCACTATATATTTATTTATTTAAAAGATTTATTTATTTTTATTGGAAAGGTAGATTTACAGAGAAGAAGAAACAGAAAGATCTTCCATCCACTGGTTCACTCCCCAAGTAAGTGGCTTCAATGGCCAGACCTGAGCAAATCTGAAACAGGGAGCCTGGAGCCTCTTTTGCATCTCCAAAGCAGTTGCAGGGACCCAAGCCTTGGGCCGCCCTCCACTGCATTCCCAGGTCACAGGCAGGGAGCTGGATGGGAAGAGGTACCACTGAGCCGGGTATGAACCAGAACCCATATGGGATCCTGGCAGATGCAAGGAGAGGATCTAGCCACCAGACTACCCTGTCAGGCTCTGTATTTTACTTCTAAAAGATTTATTTGGAAGGCAGAGTGACAGCCAGAGGAAGAGAGGTAGATACAACTTTCATCAGATTATTCACTCTGCAAATAGCCTCAACAGCCCTGGCTGGGCCAGGCCAAAATCAGGAACCTGGAACACCAACGGGTCTGCCATGTGAGTGGCAAGGACCCGAGTATTTGGGCCATCTGCTGTTTTCCCAAGAGAATTAGCAGGGAGCTGGACTACCAAGCAGTAGTAACCCAGAGCTGAACCAGCATTCTGATATGGGATGTTGGTATCGCAAGCCATTGTTTAATGTGTTACTACACAATGCTGGCACCAAAGCCCAGGGCAGTTATAAACAACATGGTAGAAATAGACAAAAACAGGCTACAAATTGGATACATGACTACAAAGAATTTAATATGCAAAGTAGGAAAATAACTTAAGTAAGACAACCTATTAAGAAAATGAAGAGGCATTTTACATACAAAAAGCTAGTATTTGTAGGGTCTGGCATGGTAGCTTCATGGCTAAAGTTCTCGCCTTGAGGGCGCCAGGATCCCATATGGGTGTAGAAACGGCTCAGCTATGGCTATTATGGCTATTTAGGGAGTGAACCAGTGGATGGAAGATCTTTCTCTGTTTCTCCTCTCGGTAAATCTGACTTTCCAATAAAAATAAGTAAGTATTTTTTTTTTTAAAAGTAGTATTTGTAAAGCTGTTTAAGTTTTCTAATCAGAGGAAAGTAAAACCACATTTCAGTAACTGTTTCAGTATCTTTCACACAGCCAAGAGTTGAAATTTCAGACAAGATGGAGTGTCAGATTTGTGTGGCGTGATGCTCGAATATATTGGTGGCAGAAATCAGAATTGCCACTTGGAGCAGAACACGGACTCACACTATGGGGCACCAAGCTTCACAGGCTGGCAACATCAGCCAAGAATTCCAGTTCTTAAACTTCAGCACTAATTAGGTAAATAGGAACGCTAATTCCGGCATTTCCAGCATTACTTTACAGTCCACTGGGAAGGAGAATGTATTGCACCTTCACATAGAACAATGTGTAGCTGCAATTTCACATATCAATATGGATCAATCTCAAAACACAAGGTTAGCTGAAAGGATACAAATGGCACGAAATCACTTCTACAGAGCTCAAAAAACACAGTGCACAATGCATCAGCAAACTTCGTAGCAACAGAAACAGCCTTTCTTGGACAACAGGCTCTCAGAGCTTGTTTTGCGTCATAACTTACACAATGTGTGCATACACAGATACCTAGGGTCTCATACTTCATCCTTGTTTAAAACTATCAAAAATGGATGCTGAATGAATACGATAGGAATCAAACAGTTATTACCTGAGGTTTGGATAATGTGACAGTTTTACTATCTAAATTAACTTATTTCTGAATCACTTAAAGTTTTTACGATGAATAGGTAATATGTATTTGAGTTAAGTGATTACATACAGGAAAACCAATCCCATAGAAACCTGGGGATGTCTGCTACAAACCTGAATCGGTCTGGCCTATGCTGTTAGTATAGCTGTTCTTTCTTTTTTTTTTTTTTTTACATTTATTTTTATTTGAAAGGCAAATTTACAGAGAAGGGAAAACAGAGAGATCAGTGACTGGAGAAACAAGGTCAGTCAATTGTTTTCCATTTACACACATCGTTTCTTCAGGGCGTCATAAATTATATAAAGCATAGTACTAGTTGCCAACTAATTCAGTGATAGACTGGGACACTTTCAGTAAAAGGGGGTTAAATAAAAAAGCTTATTTCTACAGAACGAACGTTTCTGTGCTATCTATCCATTCCTGGCTTCATTTAATTTCCACTGCATTTCCTTATTTGCCTTGGGCCCTCTAGCCACTTTTCCAGTATTGTAAACTGCTACAAATCCTTGGTGACGCTGTAAATGAGTGACTCATGCCAAGGTGCTTTTCCATTTCTGTCAAGGGCACCAAGTGCAGGGCGCCCTGCGAGCCCCACACGCACGTCGTGGAATCGTGGATTTTGGCGGCCACGGCGGCCCGAGACCCCCAGGGTGCGGGCAGGCCCCCAGCGCCCTCCGGGAAGGCGTTTCTCGCGGAGCCTGGCCTCGGCCACCCCGCCCGCCACCTCGCCCCGAGCACCACAGCTTACTTGTCGCTCCCCACGCAGCCGCAGGGACGCGGCCCAGCAAGGCGGCGAGTCCTGACGCGGTCATGACGGCGCCTTCCGCAGCTTCTGCGCAGGCGCGGGAGGTGGGGCGGCGGCGAGCCGGCTTCCGCCCAGGGGGCGGGGCACTCACGGGGCGTGGCCGCCGTGAGATCCGGCTTCCCTCCCCAGTCAGAGGGAGGCAGCAGAAAGGAGCTAGAATGTGGAATGTTGCTGCACTAAGAACCTGGCAAGTCGCCCTGGACCCCTGTTGATTAAAGAAACGGTGAAATTTGACGGGGGATTAATTTTATTTACCCTTCTCATTCTGAGGCAGAAGTCTCTTCCTTTTACAATGTGTGTGTGTTTTAAGTAATTATGTTTCTCTTACCCCGCTTTTCTTAAGTCTCACTTTGCTTAAACAGGCCGTAATTCATTGGCCATGTAACTCAGAAGACATTTTAGAGCAAGAGAAAGCTTTCCACCTGCAGCAGGCCACAGTTCCCAGAATTCTGTCCATTGATTCCTAAATTGCAAAATTCCAGTGGTGTTTGGAGCTTTTGTGTTAGACTGAGGGTGATTTAGGTAATCTAGGGGAGGGCTTATAGCATCACAGTGGTGGTTGCCAGAATTCTATAACTTTTTGTTTTTTTGCAAACGTTAGGGAGAGAGACACTTCCCTCTGCTGGGTCTCTCCCCAAATGACTGCAGTAGCCAGGGTGTACTAGAGGGAAGGCGGGATTCCAGGGCTTCTTCTGGGTCTCCTGTGGGGGTGCAGGTGCCCAAGCACGTGAGCCATCTTCTGCTTTCCCAGGCACGTTTACAGGTTGCTGGATGGGGAGTGGAGCAGCCAGATCTTTAACTGGCACCTGTGATTGGATGTTGGCATTGGAGGTGGGGCCTTAGCTTGCTATACCACAACAGCAGATCCAACTTTGTTTTAGAAAAATTCAGTTATTAGTCCTTGGTAGTGTCTGATCATGTGACAATAGTTCCTGTAGATAAGGAATCCACTCCCTTAGAGGATGTGGTGCATACAGAACAGGGACAGAGGCAAAAACGTGGTAATTGTCATTAATACTTGGATCACACTCCTAATGTCATTTTTATCCTTAGCTTATATCTTCTAATTAATGTGTTTTCTTAGCATAGCTGGCTAAGGAGAAAACTTCAATTGTATTGTATTCTCAGTTGTTTTGCTCACTGAACTGATCCAGTTGGCAGTGGATTGCTTCTGCATGTAGAGGCACTCAAGCAACAGCAGAGTGGAGGAAAGATCCTCTCCAGAAGGCAGAATTTACTAGATACACCTTGCCTAGAAGGGGCCATGTCCTGAGAGAACTATGTTATTTTAAAGGCAGCAAGAGGTATAATCCAGTGATGAAGAACTAGAAAAGCCAAAAAAAGTGGGGATAGTACTTTGGAATAAGATTTCTGAGTGGTCCTAAATCATGAGGACATTTAGGTCCTACTGAATATTAAAAAAAAAAAAAAAAGTATCCCATGGCAGAGTTCTTAATCAGGACAAGATTATAAATTACCTATTGCTACCCAACAAATTCTACCACAATTTGCTGGATCTAAACAAATATTCTGGGGCAGACACAATAGCTCAAGTAGTCAATCCTGTGTCTTGCAGCGCCGACATCCAATATGGGCACCTGTTCGTATTTCAGCTCTCCCACCTGCCATCCAGCTCACTGCTTATGGCCAGGGAAAACAGCAGAGGACTGCTCAAAGTCTGTACCTGTGTGCAAGACCCAGAAGAGGCTCCTGGCTCCTGATTCAGCTCAGCTCAGCTCCGGACATCGGAGCCATTGGGCTGTTTCAGCTGATACAAGATCTTTTGGGCTATAAATTTGCTTTCCTGATAAAAATATAAAAAAAAAACAATAAACATTCTCAGTTTTTTTGGGTTAGAAATCAGAGGATTCTGGCTTCACAAATACGTGGTTGCAGCCAATGTATCTGAGTATGGGAAGTGTTTGAGTAGGCATGAGCAGGGGAGGATTTGCCTCCAAACTTGTAATATTCAGGATTTAGTTTGGTCTGGTGACTTCCCGAAGTTCCTTGCTACGTAGGGTTTCTCCAAACATCATCTCACAACATGGCAGCTGCCTTTCCACACAAAACCAATGAACCAAACGGCAAGAAGGACCACTCAAATGGAAGCCACAACCTTTGTGTAATCTAACTGCAGCTGTAGCAGCTCACTGCTTATTCTGTCATCAGGCTTGGTGATCATACATGAGCTGCCTGCTACGAGGGGCTCATTCTGTGGACACCAGTCAGCTTCCTTTTCCACCACAGCGGTTTTTTCCTAGTGACACCAGTAACAAGGTATCTTCTAATTAATGTGTTTGATTGCAAGAATGGTGACATATATGTATTTCTAACATTGTCTTTTCCCTAGCAGCTTACTACTTGTCAAATACAGTGACTGACTTGATTCCCTAATAGTGTTTAGTAGCCTAGGTTGCAGATCTAATTACAATAAAATCCTAGTAACATAGAAGAGGTAGCAATTTGTTCTCAAGAATGATTTGTTTGGTTTGATTGCTTTCCCTTACTTATGCTTCTTTAATATACTGATGTTACTGGATATAGTTCATTGCTTCTAAGAATGAACTCAGTTCCTATAAAGATATGTAGCAGGGGACTGAGGCATGCATGCTGGAATCACCAGTGCTGTCAAGTATTCCACCAACCAGAAGTCTTGTAGAACAACAGACAACCTTATTAAGGGCTTAGTTTTGTAAATAGATAGAAAAATAAACTTTGAGATATTGTCCTATAATAGTCGTTAAATGCCCTCAGGTAAATTAATGGTACTCAGGGATACTTCTCTTGATAGACTAACAGAAGGAGGGATTGCCTGGTCCATCTGACACAATGCCCATTTATTTTGTTTTCTACCGTGGGGAAAAGAGAACCTCACAAGCCCTGAGTGGCCCTGCATGTGAACGTCAACTGGGACACACTGCAAGGCTTTTTCATCTCCTGATGGTGAGCAATTTCTATACCTGGTCATACAGGTACCAAAGTAGGGCAAGGTCATTACAGAATGAGTAACAGTGAGCCAACATCTCCAGGGGAGAATGACTTGTTTAAAATCTGCTTGGTCTGTGAATCCTTGGCTGTTAACACATCCCACTAGGAGGGCAGGTGACACCAGGTTCTCTGCAGCACACTGGGGCAAAGGGGCTCCAGGAAATGATGTAAGCTTGAGCACATTTTGACCACTATAGTAATGCCGTCTCTTACTCAGGAGTGTCAGCCAAAATGTTGGCTTATAAGTAGGATCAACTCTCAGATGCACTGCCTGTTCTTGTCCTCATCTTCATGATTTCGGGGGCTATAGGTGTAGTAATTCTTCTATCTAGAGGAAGAATGCTCTCATAAGGGAAAATGTTTTCCCTAACTTGGATATTGAAGTTGCTCCTTGGCCATTTTTAGTTTTTCTTTTTTTTAAGGAGTTATTTATTTTTATTGGAAAGGTGGATGTTTTATAGAGAGAAAGAGCGACAGGGAGAAAGATCTTCCATCCGCTGGTTCACTCCCTAAGTGACTGCAATGGCTGGAGCTGAGCTGATCCAAAGTCAGGAGCCCAGAGCTTCTTTCAGGTCTCCCACATGGGAGCAGGGTCCTAAGGCTTTGGGCTGTACTTGACTACTTTCTTAGGCCACAAGCAGGGAGCTGGAAGGGAAGTGGAGCAGCCAGGATTAGAACCAGTGTCTATATGGGATCCTGGTGCATGTAAGGCAAGAACTTCAGCCATGAGGCTATTGCACTGGGCCAATTTTCAGCTTAAAGTTAGAGAAAGTGATTATGGTGCTAGCTAGTGACTGACCCTGGTGAAAATAGAGGAAAAGCAATCAGGGAAACTAAAATTAGAACTCAGGGCATCTGGATACCTCCTTAAAATTGTAATCGACCCTGGAAATTCTGTCAGTCTATAATGATGGGGCTTACAATCTGTATCTATAAGTAGTTCAGGTCATTTGGATTCAGGCGTTTGTGACACATTGCTCTACACTAACTAGTTCATGCATGTCTGTATAATTTTTCTTTCCTTATACTATAATTGCATATAGGGTTGGTGATTATGTCACGATTATAAACCAGTGCGGTGACATCATTACTAAACTAGGAGACATTTCACTGAGATCCTACATTTGAACTGGATATGAGATAGTGTTATTATGCTGGGGTGCAGCAATTTAAATAAATACACTGAGAGGATGGTACAAGCAGTTGCTAGACAAAAAAAAAAAGTGAATTACAGTAGCCTTTTGATATGCTCTTCTTGATGATGTCATCAAACCTATTTCATGTTTGATGAGTCTTGCTGGAAGCTGAGAGGCTTAGATGTGCAACAGTCAGAGCAATGACACACATGGGTCAGTCAGCTGGTTAGCCTTGCCCAACTTTGCCTCTAGTCTAAGCATCTCAGGGAAGATGGCTGCTAGCAGGATGTATCATCTTCTGGGTTGTACTGAGGTCACAACTCAGCAATGACTTTGGTCACCTCTGTGGTCTTTGTTTCTGTTTCCTCAGAACTCCAAGCAATCACACATAATCTGAATTCAGAGGTGAACACTGTATGATGGCTTCTCTGCTAAATCAGCTATAGTTGGATTATAAATGATGATCACTAATGCGCAGCTAAAATTGTATTAAAATAAACAACCAATCTATCAACTATGATCATAACAGCAATTTACCATCAACTCCTGTATTTATAATTGGGAGTAATGAGTCTTCTGGAAAGCCTGAAGTCATGCACTATATTTGAAACCCAGGGCTATGATCCATGAAGATAAAAATGTCTGTTGCAAAAATGCATGGATGAATGTATCTATACTTTACAGGCATAATGCACTTTGTATTTCATTATGTTGTTAATTTGTGGAGTTTTCAAGTATTTTTAAAAGTTGTACAAATATAGCTTTATACTGGTCTATACAGTTAATTAATATAGCATAGCCAATTATGAATTTAAAAATTCCTCTATTATTCTGAGAATAAGCAAATGATTACAAACATTTTAGTTGTTCCTCCAAATACTCATTTTTTCATTTATTAATTTGAGGCAATAACACGATGCTAAAACATGCAACAATTACGCAACTTATACTTACAAAACCTCTGTCCACCATGCTTGGTGACGGAAGCAGATCTTCCACCCACCATTAGTGCATAATTATTTTCACAAGTAAAACAGGGAAAGAAAATAGTGAATTTTATGCTTTTCAGCACCTTTAGTAAAGTCAAAAGACTCAACATCTCCATATATCAAAACATTTGCATCTGTATCACCAAACATGTGAAGTTACTTTGTTTCAACATGAATTATTTTATTTATACTACTTTAATTCAATAAATTTTAACATTTGAAAATTAAATTCATAAAATATTTCATAAATTTCAACATTTAATTATTATGTACATAAAATGAAGTCCATGAAAAAAGTTAAAGACATGTAATCAGAAAGTTCAAGCAACATTACCAAATTTAGCAAAATTCCAACCAAATCAAGGCTGGGTGCACTCAAACATTCAAAAATCTTTATATGCAGCCAATATGAACATGAAAAATTCCAGTAATAAAAGTGGATGGGAAATAATGTTGAAATCACCAGTAGAAAATATACTTTAATAGGCATGACATGTATTTAACAGCAACAGTAATGACTTTGTAGAAAACTTTTATGACACTATATATGAACTATCTGATTTGATCATAAGATAAAGGTATATTTTAGGACTAAAGGAGTTGATTTCCAAAAATATCGTTTAGCAGCCAAAATTTTATTTCCAGTTAAAACAATGAAATGCTGAAAGTAAAATTTATAACTAACTGAATAACATCCCAATATTAGAAAATTTAAAGTCCCATGCTATTCTAGCAACAATGGCAAATATGATGTAATCTGATACAAGGATTGTGGAAAGCCAATAATAAACAATCAGACATTTAAAGGGGTTAAAGTTTCACTGAAAAACTTAGGTAACAAAATATATGAAAAAGTAATAGAAAAGTAAAAAGATAAAATTAAAAAAATATTGCACAGCCACATTACCTAGAAAGTAAAGTTGAGGTTTAAAAAGCTCTAAACATGGATGATATAAATTATCTTCCATAGAAAAAGGTATAAATATTTCTTAGAACTTAGCATATACATTTTAATATAATACATTATTTGAATCATTGTTGAATGAGGTAATTTTCAAGTGTCTAATATGTTTATTCTATTGGAAATATTTGAGGGCAGCAACCAGGAAGAATTTCTCCAAAAATATTTCTGAATCCAGAACAGCTATATGTGCAGCTCTTCCAATGAGTGAATCAGCTGTATTGGGCAATGCATTGATGACATTGTATCGAACCAAATTACAGTCCTTGCTTTTTAGAACTGGACGAAGCAAATTGTGAATCATTTCTGAATATATCTGCCCTATGAAACAAACAGGAAAAAGGAAAATCAGTTCATAAGAATAACAAAAAAGTTCTATGCCAACTTGTGTGTGATTTATAAAAGTTATATTATTTCATATAAAATATGTCTAAGGTTTCATTTTTCCAACAATCATTTCTGAGACTGTTTTGTAGAAAATTTTAGTAATCATATTATTTATTAGTCAAGTAAAAATAGCAATTTATTATACTTCATTCTTGTTGATTTGATATTTTTAAGTTAAAGTAATGCACAAATTAAAGTTTTCTTCGATATAATGTTTCTTATAGCTTATTAAACCATTATAAAAACAAGCTAGCTTTTAAAATTCTGAAGCATGTACTTTAAAAATGTGGGCAATCAGCATTTTCAAATTATTGAGAAAGAACAGCAAGTTCCTAATTCAGAAGAATGACTCAAGCTTGGCAAGGCTCAAAGAACAAACTGGATCAACAGAACACTATGGTCTGAAGTTTAAGTGACATGGATTCTCTTTCCAATTCTTAGATGGCTCCTCTCCTTCTTTTTGGTCAATTCTTACAAGACTTGTAAGACTAGACTTACATACACAGAGATAATATAAGCTGTCTGAAAAGGGGCAAAATATAGCTTACAATTTTTATGCACAACTCCTATCACTAAAAGATGGCATTAACCTATCCATACAATCTTGAGTTTAGTGAAAACAACCTTAAATTTCAGAGCAAAGGATATAGTTCTGATGAAGTGATAAGAAGGGAAGAATATACATAAATAAGTCATACAAATTTGTAACCAATATTTTTCATTCCTATCTCTTCCTTTGCTTTTCATCTTAAATCAAGTTGGATTTCTGGTTCTTTGTTATTTAAGAATACACTTACACAGGAGGACGTTCAAGTCAGCCTCATTAAATTACCTTTGTCCCTAGTGTTACCAAATGTTATTATAATAAAAGAATAGAATAAGAATTATCTAGTTTCAGTTATCATTTTGAAGGCTGAGCTCTTCTTGAATTTCTAAGTGGACTTGAGCTTTTATAGAGGAAGAAAGGGCATAGTCATTGATATCTAGTGGGTAGAAAAGGAAATAAAGAGAGAAGGGTGCAGGAAAAGGGGAAAGTGGGTGGAAAAAAATTTGGGAAAAACTTAATTCATAGTACAGCTTGGTTTATTTTGTTACCTGACTGCTTGTCCTTTAAAGCTGTCTTACACATTTCAATGCGGGCAGAGTGGTAAGGAACATAGCGATCCTGCAGAGAGCCCACCAGCACAACATTTTTGAAATAATGAAGCCCTGCGAATGAATCATAATACCACAATTAACCACACTGCAGTTTCTATTATATTAAATGATCAAAATATAAATTTATTTGCTTAGTGGTACCAAGTTTATGCTGTATGCACTTGATGAATTCTAAAATTTCTGTGTTTTCTACAAAACCTCAGCTTCACTTCATACTGCCTTTGTGCTAGCCTGGGAAATTTGCACTGATGGCAATCACTGTGGTATGACTTAAGTTTCTTTTGCAAGTATTTAATGGCATTCTTACATGACAAAGGGTATTTTTCAAAGTTTAGGAATATTTCCAAATAAATACATCAGTTCCCTGTTTTTTTTTTTTTTTTTGGTTGTTGCTATTTAGCTCCCCCCTTTCATATTTTTAGTTTTTATTAGTTGGGTGAATATATAATTTGCTAATTAACTCATTAACATACTGGAACCATGTTCTGTATCTCTTTAATATCATTGATATTCCATTTTTATTTCTGGCTTGGACTAGGTCTATATAAACTTTTATGTCAATATGTTAGAGCTGGGCTGTAGAGTATGTAATTATTTTTTCTGAAATGCTCCACAGTAAAACTTTGGGGTCAGTAAAATTCAAACAATTAAAGATAGACCAGTTGTGGGAATTATTGTAGATTCTTAATTGTAGTCTGTTGGAGATGCTCTTTCCTCTGCAACACACATATTCATCCAGAAAACAGTATAGTCTCCCACACAGTGAGGTGACACCGTATAACAGATACGACCTATACCAAATAAAAGGCCATCCTGTAATTTATATTTAAGGAGAAGAAGCCATACACAGTATATATAAATATACAATTACAGGGTTATAAGTGTAATACTCATGTTTACTATAGGGATTCAATAACTGCAAATACATAGTTAAAACATTTTATGCAACTATTAAGCAAGTATGCAAGTTCCTACAGGCTAGCAAAAGAATTGAGGCTGGGAGCAGCACAGACAAGACAGGCTACAGTACCAGTTGGTATATGCATGGGTCAGATCTGGGGCTGGGCCAGACTATAGCACCGACTACCAAATACTGAGGTGAGGGGGGCAAGACAGACAGGGCCACAGTACCCACTAGCACAAGTGAGATCTGGGGAGAAGGGTGCAAGCCTGCTGGTGTACACGAGGGTTGAGTGTATGGTGGGCTGGGTTAGGCTGGGCTGGGCTGTAGCATGCATTGGTTTATGTAAGAGACAGGGCTGGAGACAGAACTGACTCAGCAATTACAACTACCAGTGTGTGTGTGCGTAGGTCGAGGTAGGTGACGGACTGAGCAAGACTCCTTACTGGCAAGCACACGAGTCAGGTCTGGAATCACCTCAGATGAGGTTTCTTTGGGGATCCCCACAACTGACCTGCTGGAGTCAGAACTCCAGCCATAGGCAGAATTGCAGGATCACTGGACAGTAGAGTGCATGTGTAAGACCTGGGCCTCCTCAGCTGCTATAATGGAGCTGTGGATAGCATGCTCAAATGCACATGGAGGATATGGCAGTCCATTGGCACCTGCAGAGGACATCTGGTACCACAGCAGAGGAAGGAGGGCAGAACAAATTGGAAAACTACCCCAGCTAAGTGTTGTTGGCAAATATATCTGGGTGAGTGGAGACTCTAAGGTGGACTACACCAGCCAGTGGACCCTGGAAGGATTTTCTCATCCTAAGATTGGTGAGACTGACAGCATTTCAGATCTATCAAAATCACTTAAGCAGAACCCTTCGATTATGCTCCACACTGGGACCCTGAGATGATATCGAATGGCTATTCCCATCTCAAGGTACTGAGGTGGTTGGGAGGCTGGACACAGCTTATTCATCTATCTGCTCCCTTCCTCCATATACAGGAGGGAAAAAAACCCAAAAACTTGGAAACAGCGGCCTCACCTACTTTCCCCTAACCCTTGATCCTCCCACCCTGATCAACTATGTAAACATCGTCAAAATTTAAAAAAAAAATTGGCTTGACTATAAAAATTAAAAGAAGCAAAAATTTTTTTTCTGTTAATTCTAGTTTTTCATGACATAAATTTAAGTCCACTTTTGAAATCACCTGAAACCATGAAAACAGGCCTGGCACAGTAGCATAGCAGCTAAAGTCCTTGCCCTGTACATACCAGGCTTCCATATGGTTGCCAGTTCTAATCCCAGCAGCTCCTCTTCCCATCCAATTTCCTGCTTTTGGCCTGGGAAAGCAGTTGAGGACGACTCAAAGCTTTGGGACCCTGCACCTCTGTGGGGGACCCAGAAGAGGCTCAGGGCTCCTGGCTTTGGACTGGCTAAGCTCTGGCCATTGCAACTGCTTGGGAGAGTGAATCAATGGATGGAAGATCTTCCTCTCTGTTTATCTGACTTTCCAATAAAAATAAAATAAAGCTTAAAAAAACCTATGAAAACATCATTATGACCACTAGTTTGGGAATCAGCAGCGTATCTTAAAGTTCGGGTCTTCAAATCAGTGTGCATTCACCACTGAATAATCTTAAGATTAGTCATGCTGTATATGGGCATTCCAATCTACATATGGACACTTTCCTGAAAATGACTTGCCTTTATCCTACAAGAGAAAGGTATTTATTTTTGCCACTCTATTTTAGATGTTATTACAGTATAAACCCATGCATATAAAAATCTCTCGGGAACCATGCAAACTATGAAGCCTAAATTTTATCTGACAAAAAGCTTGATTTGACTGATCATTTAACAATGAGAAGTGGCTGTGAACTGTATTTTATGATAGATATTCTCCATAAATTAAATAAGCTAAAAGTATAACTTTAATAGAATGAACTTTTTGAAAATATATATCATCCAAAATGCCAGAAAATATAATTCACAACCATTTGAACTCATGGAATATTTTTTTGGTGTCATCTTAAAATTATACAACAGGATATAAACTTTTTCAAAGTTCTTTTAAGGGGTAAACAAGCAAAGGATATTCAAGCCATTCTGCAATTTTCACTTGTATCCACACTTAGTTACACTACTTTTTCAGTTATCATACCTATATTCAACTTATTTTAGGCACTATATTTTTTGAATCCTGTGTATAACAACACCATTACTGAGATTTTATTCCAAGCTGCATAGAACCAGTTAAACACATTAGCATAAGAGTTACTTTTTCACTTATCTAAAAGCTGTTATGTTGATGTCCTCCATAAGAGGGGGCTTCCATCATACATGACCCTTGGGGTGCCATTCAGGTACAACAATCCTTGCATAGCACTGCCTCAAGAATATTCATCCATACTTTCTATTTCTCCTCAAACTATCAATCTCTTCAACCTTTGACATGACTTTTTTATTGTACTGAGAAACAGAATAAGACAATGTCCACCCACTTCCACCTTAACACCTACCAATTTACCATACTTGTACCTTCTTTTTCCACTTTTTGCTAAAGATAGCTCAATATCTCTTGACTATTTAAAAACATGACTCTTAACAGCTGTCCTCCTTCTCATGCATCATTATTTTGTCAGTTTTGTATAGGATATTTTTTTTCTTTTTTAATGTTTACTATTTAAGAGGCAGAGACAAAGAATTAGAGAACATTTGCATCAACTGGCTCACTAAGCAAATGTTCATATGGACTGGGGCAGGGCTGGGGCTTAGGTATCAAACCTGAATGCAACCCAGGCTTCCCAGATGGCCGACAGGAATCCAGTCACATGAGCAATTACCCTCGACTCTCTGAGTGTACTAGCAGGAAGCTGTGGTCAGCAGCGGGAACAGAACAGCAAACCAATGCACTCTGTTGTGGACATCTTAACTACCAGGATACATGCTCATTCCCTTTACAGGCCATTCTTATCAGTATACATAACACTAACACATCATTTCCTTAAGAAAATCAATGAACAAGTCCCCAGACCCTGGACCCCACTCATTTATGGTAAATTTTTTTCTTTAAGAACTCTCTGTGTTCTTTCTTTTCCTCTAGTGAATCTTCTCCAAGAAGTCTTTCTTCCTCATAGTTCTGGACAAATTTCACTTGCTACTTAATGAACTAAAACAAAACAAAACAAAAACTACTGCTCTATTCTAAGGCTCCTCTTGTTTTACAAGTTTTAATTCCGTCAGAAAGCCCAACTTGACATAAAAAATGATTATTTTAAGTCAGTTTCTTCTCCCCAAGCATGTCAGAATAAAGTACTGAGAGATCACTTTGCATTAGTGACTCTGTAAAGCAACTTGAATCTAAGTCAGTTCTCTTGTTTGTGAGGGATGACTATGGGAGCGAAAAATGTACCTTGCTTCCAAGTTTTGTGATACTCTTCTTTATAAAAGTCATATATATTTCTGTTTTCAATGATCACTTTAAATATAATTCTCAAATTTGAATTTCTCACCTGCCTCTCAATGGATAACCTGACATGAAACTTTGTGTCATTCTTTTGGCAAAGATTATTTGTTTTTATTGGAAAGGCAAATTTCCTGACAAGGAGCAATGGAGTGAACAATCTTCCACTGCTGGCTCACTCCCCAAGTGGCCACAATGGCCAGAGATGGGCCGGCCGTTCAGAAGCTAGGAGCCAAGAGCCTTTCCAGGTCTCCTATTTGGGTGCCGGGTTTCAAGGCCTTGGGCATCCTCCATTGCATTCCCAGGTATACTAGCAGGGAGCTAGACATAAGCAGAGCAGCTGGAATCCATATTTGATGTCACAGGAGGCTTACCCTGCTCTGCCATGTCACTGGCCCCATAATAATCTATTTCAACAGCTTGTAATCAATGTTAGTGAACAGAAGCATAAGTAAATAAATTTGTGAAAAGAAGAACTTCCTGTGGTGCACAAAGTTATGAATGGGACCATAAGTTGATCCTCTCAACAGTCTCAATGACTGAGCAGAGCAGAAGCTTCCAGGCTAGCACCTCTTCTGCTGGGGAACAATCACGTTGGTTTATCTCAAAATAGCTTAATGCAAATATACTCTAAAAATAGAACAATTTATTATGAGTGCATTCAGGTGAAAGATTGGGCTGTGGATGAGTAACATGCAACTGTACATTTCCCCAGCCCATTCCTGTGCCATCTTTATTTGTAAAATTCAAGCAGTTTTGTTTGCTTTTCCCTACTAAAAAAGTTTTTAAAATTATTCCCCTCTTGTCCACATCCTTCATTCACAGGTGGCACAGCTAAGAGTTGTACATATCAGTCCATATTCCATTCTAGGTACACAGAACACTTTATTTGTAAGATTTATATATGAATTTTTTGCTTCTCATTTTGCTTTTAAAATTCAAGGGACAACTTTTCATATTTCTACAAATATACTCATTCTTTTAAATATTATGTGTCTCCATGACTGCATTTTAGTATATTTGCTGTTTCTCTACCAATATTTAGGTCCATCCCATTTCAATGGGGAGGGGATATAAAAAATAAAAACAGTGCATGAACAGCCTTTCCCTAATCTGTGTGAGATTTTTGCAGGAAAAACTGCAATGGACTGCTTAGAACATCCTTCAAATTCTCATAAATGTACCCTCCCCCAAATTACATAACCTCCCCTTTTGCCATTAGCATATAAATATATCTGCTTTCTCAAATAATCCTCAATACTGGATATTATCTTTTTAATTTCTACCAACCTAACAGCAAAAGGATTAAACTATTTTTTACTCCAATGTGTGTTTCTTTGACTAAAGTTTTAAAGACTGTATTTATTGCTTTCTGGGCTGTTAGGTTAGGTAGTAGGGACATATTACACATATCACCAAGGCATCAACAACATGATATTATCTCCAGCTATGTGTTCTATTAATCATGTATTTGTGATTACATGAGCACTGCTTCTTGTAAATTCACCATTCATCAATATTTTAAAAAGTTCTTTCTATGGTGGTTTGTATTATAATACTAGGTATTTTATCTTTCCAGGTGAAGTTAAATTTGATATATTTTCCGAAATAATAGCTCTTTGCAGAGATCCTGATATGCTTCTCATGACCCTGAAATTGAGAAGTGTTTTATCCTGAGGTTCTAGAGGAAAGTGTCTGAGCTTCCTCAGGTTCAGGCAGCTCAGCCGAAGGATGAAAACGTTGAGTGATTGGATGAAGTCTAAGATATCCTTTCGGTTTCAAATGCCATGTGATGAAACAAATCAACTAAACATTTTTCGTACTCACATCACATATACTATATTTCCTTATTTCTAAAGGTAATTTCTATAACACTACTGCTATTTTTTTATACTGCTATTTTTAAAAATGTATTTTAAACTTGGTAGCCAGTCTTTTTAAAAGTGTGTCAACAAAAATGTTTTAATATTAACATTGTTATTTTGCACAGATTTACTTTTTGCAATCCTGGTAGGAATCTTATCTGAGTTGAAAATCCAAGTAATAAAAATGCCAAATGGCTTTATTTTGGAAGTATTTCTCTGTATCCACCTTGATTCCAACTGCTCAAAGACAGCCCAGTTATATGGACTGTGTATTAGTATCTGACTCAGTCCCTGATGTGATATTAAAGATACCGTTAAGTGGGGAAAGTTACAAGACTTTTCCACGTATAAAATGAGCAGGTTTAGTCATAAAAAGTTTTATTCATTTTAGTTTCCTTATTTTAGTTACTTTTCAAGATATCAAGAAAAAGGTTTAAGTGAATCTTTAGTTATTTCTCCGGATGATATAACATGCTTTATGTAAATACCTTAATGGCAACTTTTATCTTTATTCTTCTTGACATTTTGGTTATTTGTTCCTTTTCCTGAAAAACTTAGTGAGTTTTCTAGCAATTCATGTTGTCATTTTATGGCTATTCTCTGGAAATGGTTAAAGCAGTGGTCCTAAACTGGTCATTTTGCAACTGTAAGGACCATAACAATGCTAGAAGACATTTGTGGTTGTCACAACAAAAGTAGGCAATTTGACAGGTGTGTTTGCTACTAGCACAGGATGGACAGGAGCCAGAAATGCTGCTCAGCATTGTAGAGTGCCCAGGACAATCCCTGACTACAAAAGCAGCAGACAGTAAAGAATGCCAACAGTGCTATGGTAGGGAAAACCTTGTGCTTTTAAAATCTGATGTATTATGAAAAATATAGTATTTTTATTTTTGTGGATTTCCTTTAAATACATCTGAAACATGTTTCTTTCAAAAATAATTAGCTGATTCCTTCCCACTCTTGCAAAAACAAGATAATAAAGTGTTGCTTTTAAATCAAGTGATACCCATTATTAACTACATCTCTAACTGTCTGGAAAACGATTATCTGTGCAGAATCAGCACAGCATGAGACATCTTTAATTGTTATATTTTATTTGTCAGAATTCAGCTACTGAAAGAGATTCTGAGCAGATGTTTTTAGGAAAATCACATAAAATGTACATTGTTTTTAAAATTTCAGTAGTGAATAGATTCTGACTACTTCTGAGGTCTAATGGTGAGATGCAAGGGTTGCCATGATCCCTTTCTACTCTAGTTGACTTTTCTACTTCTTCCATGGTGTCACCTAAACCATGTTTGTCCTACAGTTTACTTGTCGTATCAGTCTAGTTCCTTCACTTTCTTTGTTAGCCAACACTGAGATGTTAGTACACCAACTTTCTATATTGCATACATTACTTATATATTTTATTAGCAATTTATAGAATGCAAAACGGTATTTTTGGTCAAAAGTTGCTATAAAATTTAATCAACATTTATAACCAAAATGCCTTAATCTAAAAGGGTAATTTCCTTTTAAAAGCTACATTTCTGAAACCCTTTAGTAGATTTACTGTGTTCAAACACACACACACACACACACACACACACACACTTACCAATTTGGGCTGTAGAAGTCTAGATGACATAGGGAAAATATTTAATAATCAATAAAATAGGGATAAACAGTACTGTAGAAGTTAGAACTATAGTTCTATAGTTCTATAGAAAGAATAATTATTAATAGTTTAATTTCTGACATTTTTCACAAATATTTGATAGTACTGGAAAAGGAAGATAAAAAAATATGTGGCAAATTATACAATGGTTGAGAACTGGAATGGAAGACAGCTAGAAGCAAAAGAAAAGCTAGGACATGCACAGCATGTTATGTAACTGGAGTATTCTAAAAGCTAACATTTTAGATAGTTTCAAGTAGCTGCATAGTTTATGAAAGATAAATATAATCAAGCCCCCTGCTTACGGCCTGGAAGTAGCTAAGGATGGTTCAAAACCTTGAGACATTCACATGGGAGATCTGGAAGAGGCTCCTAGCTTTGGATTGGCTGAGCTCCGACTGCTGTGGCTATTCGGGGAGGGAACCAGTGGATGGATGTTCATTCTCATTTTCCCCTGTAAATCTGCTTTTACAATAAAAATACATTCTAAAAAAGATTTACTTATTATTGGAAAGGCAGATTTACAGAGAGGAGAGACAGACAGAAAGATCGTCCATCCACAGGTTCACCCCCCAAATTGTCCCAATAGCTGGAACCCAGCTGATCCGAAGCCAGGAGCCTCTCTCAGGTCTCCCTTGTGTGTGCAGGGTCCCAAGGCTTTGGGCCATCTTTCACTGCTTTCCCAGGCCACAGGCAGGGAGCTGGCTGGGAAATGAAACGGGTAGGACATAACTGATGCCCATATGGGATCCCGGCACTTGCAAGGAAAGGATCAGCTAATTGAGTCACTACTCCAAGCCCTTTGTGCTTTTTTTCTTTTGTAAAAAAGTTTTTCTATGCAGTCTTTCCAAACTGCTCCTATGTACTTACCTGCTTTATTACTAAGCTTATACAAAAAAGTTTGACGAGGGTCTGAGTGATCTCGACATGTTAGCTGCAAAAGAGAACCTGATTTTTTCCACTTCTGCATAAACCAGAGACCTAAGAGAGTTACATGACATATTAGTATAAATGGACATACATAATATATAAAAATAAATAATTTTACTTCAATGCATGATATATGCGAAATTAACATTCTGTTGGATAATAAAGAATGTTTTCCTAGCATATCCCATGTATTGATAACACATATAAACATGCCCATATACACATACCTTATGGTTAATAACTATTTTTTCTTAAATTGTATTCATATTAAGAGATCAAATTTCATTTATCTCATATGTACAATTTTAATGTTCTCATATTTCTTCCTTCTTTTTCTTCCGCAATCTCCCTCCTATTCAAAAATTTTTTTGCAAAAATACAATTTCAACCCACTCTATAATAATAGGCTTAATGTGCCACTAATTACAATATTCAACAAGCAAAAAAAGAGAAACAAACCACTCTCATAATGATAAATATCATGCATTCTCTAATATGTGGCAACTAAGATAGAACACACAAAAAACCGTAGAAATAAAATAGATACTGTTGAGATAGGATTGTTATTTTTAGCCTACATTTAGATGTCAGTGGAAATGAGGTCTTGTTTCTTCACTTTTTACTGGTTGAATATAATGATAAGTGGCTGGGTAAGCCTGTGAATAAGTGTGGACTAAAAGTATGACTGCAAGTACTTTAAAGAGAGAGAAGGGTAATTGGAGGGAAGAATGGGAACAAGGGACTATTCCCATGGAATGCATAAAATCTGTTTTCTTTCATTCATTGAAAAAAAAAGCCAAAGGAAAAATCAAGCCAAATAAAAGGGTAAATTAAGTACCAATTGTTTTCTCAATAAGAAAATTCTACTTCTCAAAATTACGGTCTTAATTTTCATTTTAATTTCCTTAGAAAATTTGGATCAATATATTCAACATTAGAGTTTCTCATACTATCCTTCTTACTGTTGCCAAACTAAATCAGAGTCAACATTTTATGTAATATTTTATAATTATGTAATAAGTGTTAGTATTTGTTATCTGTTCAGCTAATAAAGTAACAGCTTCTTTATAAGATAAATCACTGAAAACATTTAGAGTTTAAGGGAAAATGCTATTATGTATTGGCAATTATCATCTCAATGAGAATAATAATTTTCAGAAATGACACGCATAGCAGAGTAAAAAATTATCTACATGTTGTTTTACAAAACCTCAAGTATGTGACGAGCTGACTTAACAAACACCGGCAAATGCTAAATCTGTGTTTACATTTCCTCCCTATACCTATTTTTTTTTTGGTATATAATAAAACTTACCTGTATTAACAAGAGCACTGCTGTTATACAGGGTACCAAGGTGAGGTCCAGAAAGAGACAGAAAGGTATGAAGTTTGTTGAGGTAATATTTAAACCTTGGTCTTGTAAGCACTGAACGGATTATTAGGTTGCCCAAAGAATGTCCAATAAAGCTTTAAGAGAAAAAAAGTATGAAACATTTATCCCACCATACTTTTTAGTAACAAAAATTAAAGATGATAACAACACACATACATGTAAATACCAAGTTAAAAATTTTTCATTATGTTTTAAAATAATTTTCTATTTTGAAATTATATAACCTATGGTTTAAAGAAAAAAAAGAATAGATTCCCATTACTGTATAATTAAAATGGTTATAAAAACAAAATAACTGTATGAAAAATTTTACATAATGTTTCTAATTGCTTTCTGTATCATGACATTGTAAGTATTCATAATGGTGGAAAATCTAGTATTTTGTCAAGGTATATTTAAGTTTCACTGGGAGTCTTCTTTTTATTCAGGAGCAGAGATGCATACTGAATCACTTGATATTAATTTTTAAATTTCATTTTAATTATTTGGGAGGCAGAGAGAGAGAAGACAGAGAAAGACATCACTTATCTGTTGGTTTACTTTCCAGATGCCCACAAGGTACAGGGTCAGGTCTAAAGCCAGGAATGCAACCTGGGTCTCCCGAGTGGCTGCAAGAAACCCAGTACCTGAGCTGTCACTGCTGCCTCTCAGTGTCTGCTTTAACAGAAAACAGGAGCCAGGAACCAGAGTCACAGCTGGAAACTGCACCTAGGCACTCTGACGCAGGACACGGTCATGACCAAACGCCCATCAAACACTTATTTTTAAATCCATTTCTCCATGAATTTTTTTTATTTGATTTTTATTTGAAAGGCAGAGTTCCAGAAAGAAGGAGAGACAAAGACTGAGATCTTCCATTTGTTGGTTCACTCCCAGATGCTGCAATGGCCAGAGCCTGGCTGGTCTGAAGCTACAAACTAGGACTTGGCTCATCCTCCTTTGCTTTCCCAGGCCACTAGCAGGGAGCTGGTGTGGAAGTGGTGAAACAGTGCCAGCACCCTCTGTGAACTTTTAACATGCCTTCATATCTATCTTTAAAATATATCCATTTGCCTAACTTTTCTTAGGGTAACAATTTTATTCAGGCACAATTCACATGTCATATAATTTATTCATTTAAATTGGACAACTCACAACCACACACAAAAAAAATCCTATACATTTTGGCTGTTACCTACCCATTTCCCTTACCTTCCACGGTACTAAGCAATCATTATAGAATCACATAATACAGTCTTTTCTCGACATGTTTATATTACTAGAAAATTAACATAAATCAGTTTTCAATATTTGAAGGGAAAATACTACCTCAAATTCTGTTTAGTTTTTCTATGACTCAGGAAAGTATGGAATTTAAGTTATTGTATTACAGAAGTTACCTTATTTTTGAGACTGTCAGACTGTATATCTGAATATACTGAATTATCTCATCCAAAAGTCGATCAGTCATGCTATCAAAATCAGCAAAAGTATCATTCTGAACAAAAGCAAAACAGACATATTACTGAAACTGGTATAATATTATGCAAAAAATGCTATTTCAAATTAAGGCAAGGAAAAAGACGGTTAAATGAACGTTTTAAAGGAGAAGTTAATGAATATGATATTTATTACATTAAAATGGCCCAAAAAATGAGATTCTAGAAATTTAAAGATTTATTAATCCTGGCAACAGCTGCTTCATTCAGTTGTTAAAGCTTTTACCTTTTTAGCAGTATAAAATTAGTTATTATGGTTTAACTGTTGAAATAGTTGCAGAAATATTTTAGGTGAAGATAAGAGCTAAGTCAAAATGTAAAATAAGCATTTGTGCTTATGTTTAATGACAGAGCAATCAGAGAAACTTTTATTACTATAGGCATTTTGTGGGAAGCAAATATTAAAGTAGAAATTGGTAAAATAAAATTAAAAAAAAAGGCTTGCTTCTGTATTTTACCTGATTTCTTTCAGACATGAGAAAATCAATTCTTCCTCCAGGAAGTCCAAGTTCAATGTAAGTTTTTACTAATCGGAGATCTGCACTGTTACCTAGAAAGCAAAAATGATGCTTATTAGATAAAGTAAAACATCCATTATATACATTTTTACAATTTTCAGAAACAAGTTTATAGCTTACATCATTTATAAATAGACAATGCACTCCATTAATTGTTGAGACACACAAAGTTAGAGATCATCTTTTTATGCTTCTCAGGAGGTTTTGGTCTTAATGAGGCTTTTACTCATCACTTGCTGGAGCATTTGCTTGTTAAACTATTAGGACATCACTTTAGTGCTGTTGGCCCTAGCAGCTGTAAATGACTGCCAATTTACCATCACCAGTATAGGCAGGTAAGATTTTAACAAAACTTGAATGCATTTTGTAATAAAATTTAATCTGTTGAGCTTCTTGATGGCACAGTATAGCTTCAGAGAAATAAAAATTCATTTAAACATCTAAAGTAATTTAGCAGTTGTTCACTTCAATATAAAGTATATATAAAACATTTAAATATAAAAACATGATTTTTAAAAATTAGTTTCAATAAACTTAGTTAATGCCTTTGGTTTACTAATTAATATTAATTGTAAATTTAAAAATTTTATCCTATTATTTGTCTTTTATCCTATTATTTGCTATCTGATTATTTAATTTATTGATAGTTATATTATTCCTGACTTAATTTAAAAAGAGCATTTAAAAAAAAGATTTATTTTTATTGGAAAGACAGATTTACTAGTTCACTATTCAAATGGCTGCAACAGTTGGAGCTAGGCAGATTCGAAGCCAGGAGAGGAGCCTCTTTAAAGTTTCCCAAATAGATTCATGGTCCCAGGGCTTTGGGACCCTCCACTACTTTTCCAGACCACTGGCAGGGAGCTGGCTGGAAAAAGGACATGACCCTGTACCCATCTGGGATGGTGATGCTGGGAGGCATTTGCAGCCAATTGAGCCATCAAGCTGGGCCCGAGAGCATTTCTAGTGTTGCACTATTAAGTTTTCCACGCGCTAGAAATATAAATGCCAGACTAGCTTTATTTAAAGGAATGGATACTCAATAGTTTCTTACTTGATTTGCTGATACATTTCATTAACAACAATTTTCCTTCATGACTTTGTTTTTCAAATATTTAACTGTTACAGCAGATAGCATTTCTGCTTCAAGGTCTTTTTATATAAAATATGTATGCCATTTTGACAGACTACTGTTGAGCTCATGATCTACAATACCTAGACAGGAGTTCAGAAAGAACTCATGGATTCTGGTGTCCACAAGTTTGCTGTATAACATCATAACAAAATGATGGCCAGGGAGGATGTACCCGTACACAAAACCACTCAATGGTTAGCAGACGAGTCTGCAGGTCAGACCCAGTTGTTGGTCTGTTTTCATACACAGCTGCAAGGTAACACAGCTTCTACATTTGTTGAAGGGTTATTTAAAGATAAAAACACTAACAAAAAAAACCAACCAAACAAACAAAAACCCTAAAACAGAATATGTGACATAGACAAAAGAAATCAATAACCATTTACTATCTGGTCTTTTACAGAAAAAGTTTGCTGACTGTCCTTCTTCAATAAATTTATTATATATGCCTACTTTTACATTCTGACAATTCAATTCTACTTGCATTGCAATACTTTTTTTTAGCAATAGACTTTAATATATTAAGTCTATTTGCTAAATTTTCATAAAGTATATTTATATATAAATAAAAGTTTGCTCTTTTTTGGGGGGAGGTATTGCTTCAATATCTTGGTCAGATAACAAACTTAGATCAACTCTTAGGAATAAAATGGGATATATTCCATATTTTTCCATTGTTCAAGCAGACAGAAATAGTATGTTCCTGGAGAGTTATTTTCTTTTAAAGATTTATTTTACTTTTATTGGAAAGGCAGATTTACAAAGAGAAGAGAGCTAGAGAGAAAGATCTTCTTTCCACTGGTTCACTCTCCAAATGGCCACAATGGCCAGAGCTGAGCTGATTTGAAGCCAGGAGCCAGGAGCTTCTTCCAGATCTCCCACATGGGTGCAGGGTCCCAAGGCTTTGGGCTATACTCCACTCCTGCCCACATCATAAGGGAGGGAACTGGATGGGAACTGGAGTATCTGGGACATGAACTGGCGTGGATATCGGATCTCAATGCATGCAAGGCGAGGATTTAGCCACCTGAGCTAGGCCCAGAGAATTTCTTTTTTTTTTTTAATCCTATTTTTTAAATTATATTTTTGACAATCTTTACATAGTTAATTAGGGTAAAAAGGTTCAAGGGCTATAGGGAAGTGGGTAAGACTATTATTTCCATATTGTTTCCTTGGCCCAGAGAATTTCAAAGTAGTCTTTGTCAGAAGGTCAGGAAGTCTTTCTTGGGAAATAAATACTTTTGTGTTTTTATAATCTATAAAATCTAGTTTGTTTTTATAGAATCACAATACTGGCGCCCCTACGAGGTGGAATTCGGCCGGAGACTCAGGCCAAACCCACAGCTGTGAGGCATTGGGCGAGTCCTTGGCTTTGGGCAGCCAGTACACTAAGTGGTGCCAGGCTGTGCCTGCTGGCTGCCCGGCGGTGAGCTCTGAGGTTTTTACGATATGAAATAGCTGTTTGGGGACACCCATCAACAGGCCCAACTTTAGTGTAGGTGCGACAGGATTCCTGGTACTATCCGGAAACAGAGGCTTGAAACTTTAGGGCAACACACCCACCGCCCTTGTTGGGTGGTGAGCGGGATTGGGGAGTGGCGAGACCTTGGGCCTGGGGGTTTAAACTTCCGGCAGACGGGAGGCTACTGAGGGGCCACAGGATGGGGTGTCTTGCTCAGATCCGGACTCCAGCCACCATGTGCTCATGGTGAACTGCGCCCGGGCCTGCCAGGATGGAGCACAGGTCATGCCGAGTTAGGCTCTTACACCTACTGGTATACTTGAGTCAAGGACACTAAGCCACAGTGTCTAAGGCAGAGGCCAGGACAAATGAGGGACTGAGATAAGCTGAGTCAGAGCAACCACTGGCAGGCGTGTGATCCACGGCTAGGAACAGGACCAGTTTGGGAGCCAAGGGGACACCCTAACTGAGTTGAGGTTCCCACCAAGGGGCACGTGTGCTGGAATGGGGGCTGCGTTCTAACAAGGAAACAGTTGTAGTCTCCCAAGGCACTAGTGTGGGCTGGGATTGGATGCACCGGGCCATGCCAGACCCCAAACCATCTGGTGTCCTGGAGAACCAGGGTAGATGTGAGACTGACTAGGCTAGGTCTCAATCCCCTCCTGAGCCATGTGTGAGCTGTACGTGGGTATAGATGAGCCATGGCTGGGCTGAAACATCCTACAACAAGAACCAGAATGGGGTGAAAGCCAGCCAGGAAAAGCCACTGTTCCTGCTTGGACAGGAGGTGAACTGAATAGGGCTGGCTCAAAGACTCCCTGGTATGCGCATAACTTGGCAAAGGGAGAGGCTCTGAGGGAGGTGCCTGGGCAACTCCTCTGGAAGGACACAGTCCCTGCAGGTAAGCGCAAGAAGAATGATAGGAAACAGCCCAGAATAGGCCATGGAAAGTTTCCCACAGGCATACATCTGGCATGGGTCAGGGGCAGACCAGGTTGAATCAGTTCATATCACCCACTGGCAAATCCGATCACCAGAACAGTGTGGGTTGGGCCGGGTTTGGTCACGACAAAAACCAGTGCACAATATGGAATGCCAGGGTGAGGTTGCCTGTACTGGATTTGACTGCAGCACCCAACCAGCACGCGTGAGAACCAGGAAGAGAAGGGCACAGCCAGTGGGGGGATTTAGGGGCTGGTTCCCTCACCGGACAGCTACTCCCACTGCAGAGCGTGGGCTGGGATGAGGACAGACCAGACCGAGCGGGGCTACAACACCTGTGCGCTGCATGTGGACTCAATCAGGGAAAAGCCAGGCTAGGTGGATTATTCCTGCTGGTGCAAGCATAAATTAGAATGGGTGAGGGTTGTTTGGGCTTAGCCGCAACATCAGCTGGCAGAAACTGGTCTGGGGGCTAATTCTGTCAAGTCAAATCACAGAACCACCTGAAGAGTGCATAAACCAGGACTGAGAGAGACCCAGGAGGGAAACAGTGGGTTCCCCCCGTCTTGGGTCACTACTCCCGCGGGAGGGCATGAAAACTAGGACGGGGGCAGGGGTGGCTAGACAGAGAGGCACTCAACAACATCCGTGAGGGCTAGATAGTTGAGTTGATTAGATGGAACTAGGCTTTAATACGCACTGACAAGTACAAGAGCCAAAGGGGATGTGGGACAGACTGGACTAGTCTGCTACACATACTGGCAAACCAGGGTAGAGGGCGGGCCTAGTGGGGGTTATTGTGGGTCGCCCCAACTAGGCTGCAGCTCCCACTGGTTGATGACAGGGCCGAGTATGTGCTAGGCAGAGCCAGGCTGGACTGCAACACCCACTGGTTCCAGTGCAAGTTGGGACTGAAAACAGAGCTAACCCAGCGATTGCAACCACCAGCTGATCGTGGCAATGGACTGTGCCGGGCCCTGTGGTTGCTAGAACATACATGAATCTGGTCTGGGAGTGCCTCAGAGTTTCTTTGGGGATCTCCCCAATCGAACTGCTGGACTCAGAACCCTAGCCAAGAAAAGACAGAGGACAGAACAAGTCAATCAACCACCTCAGCTATATGTTGGCAGCGAATACTGGGCGAATGAGGACTCTATGATGGACTGTGTCAATCAGTGGATTCTGCAATGAGCTCATCGAGTTGGGAGTGGCAAGACTGGCAGTGATTCATAACTGGTGAACTATTAAAACCACTTGGGCAAGTATCTCAGAGCATGTTCCACCTCTGCGACTTGGGACGGGTGGGAAACTGGGTGGGGCTACTCCCTCAATATCTCTCTTTACCTCTGATACATGAAGGAAACAATATGGACATGATGGTCTTACCCACTTCCCTATAGCCCCTGAACCTTTTTTACCGTAATTGACTATGTAAAGATTGTCAACAATATAATAAAAAAAAATTTAATCTATACCTTGATTAATTAATGAACCTTTAATTTTTAGGAATATTGGTTTTCCTAGCCCAGATCTTTTAAAACTCGCAAGGTAAAAAGAGCTAGGAAGGGGCCCGGCATGGTGGCCTAGTGGCTAAAGTCCTCATCTTGAATGTGCCGGGATCCCATATGGACACTGGTTCTAATCCCGGCAGCTCCACTTCTAATCCAGATCCCTGCTTGTGGCCTGGGACAGCAGTTGAAGACAGCCAAAGCCTTGGGACCCTGCACCCATGTGGGAGACCTGGTAGAAGTTTCTGGCTCCTGGCTCCGGAATGGCACAGCACCGGCTGTTATGCTCACTTGGGGAGTGATTCATTGGATGGAAGATCTTCCTCTCTGTCTCTCCTCCTCTCTGTATATCTGACTTTGTAATAAAAATAAATAAACCTTTAAAAAAAATGGGCTAGGACTGTTCCTGCTTGGAAAGGAGGTGAACTGAGAAGAGCTGGCTCAAAAACCCCTTGGTATGCGCTTAACTTGGCAAAGGGAGAGGCTCAGAGGGAGGTGCCTGGGCAACTCCTCCGGCAAGATACAGACCCTCCAGGTTAGCGCAAGAAGCACAATAGGAAACAGCCCAGAATAGGCCATGGAAAAGTTCCCATGGGCATACATTTGGCACGGGACAGGGGCAGACCAGGCTGAATCAGTGCATGTTGTTCACTGGCAAATCCAAACACCAGAATAGAGTGTGGGTTGGGCCGGGTTTGGTTGCGACAAAACCAGTGTACAATGTGCAATGTCAGGGCGAGGTTACCGGTACTTTATTTGACTGCAGCGCCCAACCAGCACACGTGAGAACCAGGAGGGGCAGAGCCGGCATGGGAATTTAGGGGCTGGTCCCCTCACCGGACAGCTGCTCCCACTGGAGAGCGTGGGCTGGCTTGGGGATAGACCACACTAAGCAGGGCTACAACACCTGTGCGCCGCATCGGAACTAGACCAGGGAAAGGCCAGACTGAGCAAATAATCCCCTACTGGGGCAAGCATAAATTAGAACGGATGAGGGGTGTAAGGTCTTAGCCGCAACATCAGCTGGCAGAAGCTGGCTCTGGGGACTAATTCTGTTAAGTCAAATCGCGGAACCACCCGAAACATGCATAAACCGAGACAGTGAACGACCCAGGAGGGAAACAATGGGTTCCCCCTCCTGGGCCACTGCTCCCGCGGGAGGACATGATAACTTGGAAGGGGGCTGGGGTGGCTAGACAGAGAGGAACTCAACAACATCTGTGGGGACTGGATGGCTGAGCTGGTTAGTTAAAACTAAGCTTTAAAACCCAGGGACAAGTACAAGAGCTAAATGGGATGTGGGACAGACTGGACTAGTCTGCTATACACACAGGCAAACCAGGATAGGGGGCGGGCCTAGTGGGGGTTATTGTGGGTCGCCCCGACTGGGCTGCAGCCCCCACTGGTTGACGCAAGTGCCGAGTACGTGCTAGGCAGAACCAACCTAGTCTGCAACACCCACTGATTCCAGAGCAACTCCAGTCCGAAAACAAAACCAGCCCAGGAATTGCACCTACAAGCTGATTGTGGCGATCACCAGCTGGACTCAGAACCCTAGCCAAGAAAAGATAGAGGACAGAACGGGTCAATCAACCATCTCAGATATGTTGGCAGCGAAAACTGGGCGAAAGAAGACTCTATGATGGACAGTGTCAATCAGTGAACTCTGCAACGACCTCGTCGAGCTGGGAGTGGCGAGACTGGCAGTGATTGATAACTAGAGAAATATTAAAACCACTAGGGGTTGATCGCAGCTAAATAGTCTCCCCAAGAAGCTGTTCAATCCATCTGGACAATGAGCAGCTGGATTATGTGCTTGGCATCTGTTTGCAAGGGAAGAATCTTGATTGAACTGTAATGCTGCAACAGGGTGGTGGGGTCCCCTGTGGGGGAGGGGCATCGGGAGGGGTGGGGGGGAATCCCAGAGCCTATGAAACTGTCACATAATGCAAAATAATTAATTAAAAAAAAAAGGGCTAGGAAAAAAAGGGCTAGGAAGACTGTCAATGGTAGACAAAAAATTGCCATGAGGTGACAGCTGACAAATAAGAGAAGAGAAAATCCAAAATTAAAAGCAACATAGGCACAAGTATTAGTTCTACAGAAAATCTGTTTTAAAAAGAAATCATATTATACCTAGAATGTTTTAAGCTTCAATTAATTTAAGCAACTCAAAATTGTTTTTGATTTCAAAGATTAACTCCTATGAGTTGCTATGGGTTACATAAATAGATATCACATACCATCTAAGCCATGAACACAGACAATGAGATGCACTCCATCTTCAGAACTATCCTCTTCTTCCACGCTAAAATAAGGTACTGAGGATGCCAGCACAGGAACATCACTGTACATGAACCCAGGGAGTTTAAGCTGTTTTAATTCTTCTTTTGCCTGAAGGAAGCTGAAGGAAAATATTATTAAAACACAACAAAACCTTTTAACTAAGGCTTATATCTTGTTTTTAAAACACAAAATTTATAAATCTGCAGAAGAGAAACCTAGTAACATTTGGTTTTAAAATTAAGAAAAAATGTGAGTTCACTGAATCAATTAAAGTCAGAGGATCTCTATCCTTTATATCAACAAAAGAACAACCTAGCGGCTAATGAACACTATCCCGAGTCGGATACACTGGGAGACAACATACACACCCCTGCTTTCTGAAGAGTCACAAAAAAAGGAGAGTCAACTCTAGATTCCTGATATATTACACGTTTTAGTTGGTCACTGTTGCCTCACTGGGTTCACTAGCTTTATTTCCTATAGATACTAATTTTGTGTATGAGTCAGAACCATTTGGAATTTTAAAACTCCAATATACATGCCCAATCAAGGTTGAGGCAGCAGATATTTTGAGGACCAGTACATGCTATATACCTATAAAAATCAACATGCTACATATCTATATAATCAACATAATTCCTCGCTTTATCTAGACATTTTACTGGTTTATAAAATTTAAATTCTGCAAGTCATTGAAATGGCTGAGATAATTATGGTCTGGCAAATTCAAGTGATTCCTACTAATTTTTTTTTTTTCATTTTTCTAGGCGTACTTCCCAGGCGTAGCCAACAAAACTCAGTTTTTTTCTGGGAATTAATGGGACAGAAATCAGTTGCTGATAACAAAATGAATTTCTAATCTCAACTATCACTTATCCTAAACACAAAATTACCAATGGAAGATTTATATGAGGAATACCTAGCTTATAAAACAGGATCACCATTAGCGATCTACAAGTCTATCTCTGAAACAGCAGAATGCATTCATTTCTAAATTTTCTGTTACAAAACAGTGCTAATTCAAGAGCACTTTTTGTTTTGTAGAAGCTGGAGAACAAAACAGACACTCAATCCTTTAGCATTGTAGTAGCACATTCTACTGTGCTCCATTACTTACGCCTGTATTTGAGGTTTTGGAGAATTTTCATACCAGGAAATCGAAGAAGTGGAGTTGTAAGAAGCGCTGCTTGGCTGCTTTGTAATGGCATCAAGTTTACTTCTAGAGGAATATTTAACACTACAAGGAGACTCACGTGGTGCAGATGGGAAGGACAAACAACCAGAAGTGCAGACGGTAGGCATATTTATACCATCCCTCAGATAGTCACTGGTTATTTTCTCAGACTTTGTAAGTCCTTCTTCTGCATCGCCGCTTGCATAGTGGGCATGGATTGTTCCATCCAAAGCTGAATAATCTGCTTCTTCATAATACCCATTTTGAATCATTTGTTGATCCTGCTCTTCTTCCTCATCTTCTTTTCCCTGCACTCGCTGAAGACTACTAATTTTTTTTTCAGAAGCTTCCTTCTGAGGGCTAACGGAATGGCTGTAGCTAATGGCACATGTATTGGAAATACCCGTACTGCTTTGAGAACCAAAATAATTTTCTACAAGCCCTTGCTTTACCATATCAGTAGTGGCTGAAAAAGGGTCATTCGTACTCAGGTGAGTTTCACTTTCAACCACAGAGGTTTCTGAAAGTATCTGTTTGAGATTTAATGTGTCACTAGTTTTTCTTTCCACAGTTCTAACTTCACTAATTTCTGTGTTAGTAGAAATAGAACCTGAAACAATACAAGAAGTGCCTACACAAACCAAGTTTGGATTCAATGAGACTGCCGTCCCTGCAGAGTCATCAGACTTATCAGGACTCTGGGAGCCTTCACACCTAGTGTCCAAGTTAGGTTTGTAGCCGCAACTACTTTTCATATCACTGGAAGTATGTTTATCTGAAAAAACAAATTGTAAAGGGTCTTTAGTGCTTGAATTTAAGGAATGTACTGCTAAAGTTTCATTGTCCAATTGCTCGGAAAATACAACACTCTGCTGTTGCGAAATAATACTCGATTTTCTAGTACCTTCACATTTTGGCAAATCCATTGTTCCTAGATTTAAAACAGTTTTGCTATCACTTAGATGGCATTCTGGTACAACAGATTTCTTAGAATTTTCATCAGGTGACAATTCATCATCAGAAGGTAGCGAGTTTATGGATGTCAAAGATGACTGTATTTCACTTAAAGCACTTGTACTCTCAGTACAATGACTTCCCAATGAAAATTTTACATTATAATCAGGTTTCATTAAAAGCTGAGGAAATAATCTTTCATTATTGTAAGGACTTTGTCCCTGTATAGTTTCAGAGACCACATCAAGGTTTGGATGTGTTGCAAAAGAACTTGGTTCACTTTCAACACCTGAATCTGAAAATCTTGATGAGGCATATGTGGTGTTATCTGGTAACTTAATTGCATCTCCACTGACCACCACATGATACTCCTTTGTAGAAGAAGCAGGCAGATTACTTCTCAATTTTGCTAATGAGTCTCCAATAGAAAGACATTTTGCTTCTTGCAAAGGTTCTTTTTCAGCTGCTATTTCTACAGATTTAGATTTACCATTAGATTCTAGGGATTCATAGTTGCGTAGGAAATTATCCACCAATATTTCATCCTGCTGAAGTTCTGTCCAACCTCCTGTTTCAACAGTTGTTTTCTCTCCACTGAAAGAATCATTACAAGGCTTTACTTCAGTTGTTCTAGCTCCTGAAGATGGAGTTGTTTGATGCTCATGGCAATGGTCTGATGAACTTCTGAATGCCAGATTATGTTCCATTTGTGTAATTTCACTATCGTCATGGGAGATAGCAAGTTTACCTGAAATGGACAAATTTGCACAAAGATTTAGGCTGCCGGAGTTCAAGGGATCAAACTGGTCTGGTTGCATATTGTCAATGTCTGCAGACTTTTGTTCAGTTGTCTCTGTATTAGTTGGCAAACAGCTACCTTCCTTTTGACTTGTCTCTCTGGTGTACATTTTTGGGTCAAAATCATATCCACACATTGTGGGATCAAAACCTTCCTTCTGACTATGTGAAGGAGTGCCATCAACGCACTTAGTGAGATCATTTGATGCTGTACTTTTCAAACACTTGTAGGCTACCAAAACCACAGAATCCTTAGAGTTCTGTTTTATTAGCTTTTTGGTGTTTTCAGGTTTCATTGTTTTCATGAGCTTAGTAACCTTAACCTTGGACTTAATTGATTCTTCATTCTTTCCTTTTAGAGGTTTTGTTAGCTGCTTTTCACCTTCTGTATACCAAATACTGGAGGCACCAGCAGATTTGATTTTCAACTCGGGGCTAGAAAGTCCTGCTACAGAGCTTTCTTCAGCTTCATATTTATCCATTCTACTGGATTCTGATCTCTGAAGACTCTGAATTCCCATCCAAGGTGCATCTAAGTCTTTTATCCAAAGAAAAAAAGATTCAGATTTAAAACAGTGTGAGAGGTCAAATAATTAAGACTACTTTTTCCAACTATAACTTCCTAATAAAAATCCTCAAAAATAAACAAAACTAGTGGGGGAAACTGCTGCATATTAGGGAATATATGTACATTAGGAAGAAAATACTTTTTATATAAATTTTTTAAACAAAACTTCTATATTTTAGATTATACTTACCTTCAATAACTGAATCTAAATACCTATCTTCAAAGATTATAGGCAATGAATTGAGATCACCATCTAATTCACTACATTCAATTGGTAGGGGTGGAAGAGAACTGCAGAAGGAAGTATTTTTGATAGCGGTGCACATCTGTAGGTGACTCTGAGCACTGAAAAACATTTCATGTCAGATTGCAATGAAAAATTATATTCCACTCCATTTTACAGACTACCCTTTTTTTCTTTCCTAGCCACTGTTTTCCTCCTCCTTAATATATAACCTCTTCATAAAAGAACTACTTAACCAATTAAAAAAAAAAGCCTGGCAAAACAAAAATAATTTGTTGGCAACAAAATTAGGAGTCTGGAAAAACTGTCTAATTTCTATTGTATTCTTTTATATATTCTTATGTTATTTCTAAGTGAGTGCTTAACAGTAGAATTTTCTAATATACTATGAACAGCACACAGGGAGAAATACCAAAAGCTTATTAATTATTTGAGTATGATAAAAAGTGCTCCATGTTACTGTTCTACCAAACACATATTAATTTATAAAATTAAAAGCAACTTTAGGCGCCCACCTTTCTAGTTTTTTAAAGACAACTTCCAACCAAACGATGGCCAACGTATATGATTTGTTAATAAAGTTTTATTAGACTTAAAAAATTTGTTTCCATGACAATCTCAACAAATCAAAGTAGACAGAAAAGTTTAAAAACTTCCTTGTACCAATTATCCAGTTTCAACAATACTTGTCTTTTTTGTCTTAACTGTATCTCAGCACTTCCTACCTACTTCTTGCTCCACAATTATTTTCATGTTTTTTTTGAGGAATAATTTATATGCGTTGAAATACATAAATATTGTCTATGTAATTTTGACAAAAATTTTTAAGATATAGAACATTTATATTTAGACTTCCCTGATTTCTTTTTTTTTTTTTTTTTAGACTTCTCTGATTTCTTCTCAATCTCCCAGCCCAAGTCAACCCTAGGAAAACCACTGTTCTAAACTTTTTCACCTTTGTTCTGTCTGTTCTAGAAATCTCAAAATCTTCTTTAAAGCCAAAGAAAATCATGCTTAAATATATACTTAGTATGGAGGAAGGCATTTTTCTCTTATATTTTGTTCATAAATTATTTACAAATTTAAGAGCAGTTGCCAGTCAGCCTAACTGTGAAAATGTATAATAAAAGTAATGAACGTAAATGGTTCTGACCTGTGAAAATATTTGCACATGCAGACCAAGATGGCCAAGTGGAAGACTATAGCCAGAGCTGTCAGGTAATGTCAAGGTGACAGCAGATCTGATATAAGGGAAGAGGGGTGGATCAGGAAAGCAACTGAACCTCTGTTTGATTAAAGAGAGGATTTCAGGAACTCCAGAATCTTCTCATGTTTTCAACTGGAAATTCTATAGATTTTGTAACCAATCAATTTTGAGATCGCTTAAGCAAAAAAAGAATTAAAGCATTTTAATTCTGTATTTGTGCTACTCACTGAAGTTCCTGGTATGCAATGGCAGCTTCTCTTGGATGTTCAAAACAAAAGAACGCCTCAGAAAATCTTCGTACCTAAAAAAATTTTGCAAAATGGAATATTAATAACATGCTGCATTTTAAAAGTCATCTGGCATAAAATGGCAAAGGAAAACATGGAGTCAGCTGTGTTCTATTAGGGCTTCCCAGTGAGAATTAAACTTCCTTCCTTCTTTAGTGTTGCCCAAACACTGTATTTTTATATGGCATGGGATAAAAGGATCAAAAGAATCTAAAGTGAGGTATTTAGGTTTACATTCTGGATCCCCTCTATCCTTTATAAAGTTAGACACTGTGTTTTCTTACTAGCACCATCCCCGGTACCTATAACATAACATCTGCTAGCTGCCAAGTGTTTTCTCTTTTTAAATTTCATATTAGTCGTTAAAGATTTATTTATTTTTTGAAAGGCAGAGTTACAGAGAGGAGAGGCAGAGAGATCTTTCACCCTTTGGTTCATTAACCCAAGTGGCCGCAATGGCCAGAGCTGGGCCTGTCTGAAGCCAGGAATCTGGAGCTTCTTCCAGGTCTCCCATATGTGTGCAGGGGCCCAAGGACTTGTGCCATCAAATTAGTTAACACATGAGGTTACTATAAAGAACAAGCTAATTTATGTAAGCAGCTTGCAATCTGGAAAATATACTTAAATAAAAGCTATTTTAACTGCTAATATAGTAGTTACCACCCTTGCCTTAAAATGTACATGGTAATTATCTCCCCTCCTAAAGTGTAATGATTTTTTTTAGGGTTAGAGTTATATTTTGATGAACTTTGTAGCCCTCAAAACATATTACATAACTTGTATGGATGTAAATTCTTGGCAAACACATAATGAACCTAGTGAATATTTCTTCCAACATGGTTGTATTTTGATCCTTTCATTTTGATGATATTATTATTACCATTAGTAATAGTTACTATTTGGAATAATGTTAAAAATTACTAGTAAATAGCAGAGCTATCTTACTTGTGGGATACAAAGAGGAAAGCAATTTTATTACATTGCAGCAGACATTGCAGACAGCACATAAGGCAGCAGTCTTACATGCCAGCATTCTTTATGGGCACAAGTTGATTCCCAGCTGTTCCACTGCCAATCTAACTCCTTGCTGGCGGCTTTGGACAGCAGCAGAAGATGGCCCAAATGTTACAGAACCATGCCAACCACTTGAGAGACCAGGATGAAGCTCCTGGTTCTTGGTTCCTGGCCCAGCCCTGGCAGCTGTGGTCATCTGGAGACTGAACAGTATATGGAAGCCATCTTACTCTCTCTCCCTCTCTGTGTAACTTAGACTTTCAAAATAAATAAATATAAAAAAGGAAATTACATCTAAGATTGTTTCCTAAATAATATCTGATTTACAGACCTTTGGCATTTTAAGGATTTATTTTTGTTAAATTTTTATTGGATAGGCAGATTTGCAGAGAGGAGAGACAAAAAAGACCTTCTGTCTGCTGGTTTGCTCCCTAAGTGGTTGCAACGGTCAAAGCTTAACCGATCTGAAGCCAGGTGCCAGGAACTTCCTCCAGGTCTACCACATGGGTACAGGGTCCCAAAGCTTTGGGCCGTACTTAACTGCTTTCCCAGGTACCAGAAGGGAGCTGAAAGGAATTGGAGCATCTGGGATACGAATTGGCACTGATATGTGATCCCAGTACATGCAAGGCAAGATTTAGCCACTAGGCTATCACGCTGGGCCTGGATCTTTGGTTTTAAATGCATAATAAATCAGACATCTATTTTACTCAAAAGGAAGATCCAGGCAGGTAAGTTTCAGACCTACCAATTTTACTTGTTTCTGTAAACAGATGATCCTGGGTGTATGTGATGAGAGCAATGAATAGATCATTGAGACGAAGCATGTCATCTATACCTTTGCTTTTGATCTAATGGCTTCTTATTTCTAACACTAAGAGAATGAGGGAAAACTATCTATTTAGATGTTTATCCTAAGTGCTGTATAAAACATGAACACAAGCATCTCTAAGTTGCCTGGATTTCTGCAGTTGTAGTTTGACAGGCAAAACCAGCTAGTTGTGATGGTTCCATCTCTCCCTACCTTCTCTAATTTCTAGACCATCATTTTCTGTAAATATCCTACCTACTAGGTTTTATGCTAAAAGCTTTATGTTTTCATTTAAATCATAGAAAGTCGTATGAAATAGTCATTAGGTTCATTTACTAAGTGAGGAAATTAAAGCAAAGAGGAAAATCATTTGGCCAAGGTAACAAAGATAGTTAAGTGGTGAAGTTGAGATTCAAATAAAGATGTGCACAACTTCAAATGTTGTTCTCTAAACTATATTTCCCTTCTGCATTTAGACTGAATGTTACTAGAAATCTTTCTTTTCTTCTATGTAGCCACGATTCTTCTAAGCTCTCTCCATACAGTAGCAATGTGCAATTAGCAATCCCACTCATTATTATGTGGTCATAAATGCAGTATGACTGCCACCTGATGGTAAAAGTGCTTAGCTTTAGGCAAAGGACATACATAGAAAGAAAAAAATTATAAGCTTACACCTAGAATATATTTATTTGTAAAAGTGAGTTTTGTGTATATTACTAATCTTTTTGTAATTCATCAACTATTCAAAATTTAGGAAACTGCTAAATGGAAGAAAACCTGAGAATACAACGTATTTACTAATAATGGCAAAATGATCTTTTATTTGTGTTCTTCATAGTATGTTGCTAAAATTACTAATATAGTAATTATGATGATAGTTTTATATCTGCAGGTTATTTATTGATATTTTAAAAAAGATTTATTTATTTTTATTGCAAAGTCAGATATACAGAGAGGAAGAAAGACAGAGAGGAAGCTCTTCCATCCGATGATTCACTCCCCAAGTGACCGCAACGGCCGGTGCTGCGTGGATCCGAAGCCAGGAGCCAGGAACCTCTTCCAGGTTTCCTACATGGGTGCAGGGTCCCAAGGCTTTGGGCCATCCTCTACAGCTTTCCCAAGCCACAAACAGGGAGCTGGATGGGAAGTGGAGCTGCCAGGATTAGAACCAGCGCTCAAATGGAATCCCAGTGTGTTCAAGGCAAGGACTTTAGCTGCTAGGCTACAGCGCTGGACCCTATATATTAATCTTGAGTGCATGATCTATATGCACTAAAGGTATTTATGCTATCTTGAAAAAATAAACATGTCACAAATATTTGGTAAACAAACTTTCTTTAAATCCTTGCAAGATATCACAAATTCCTATTACAGAATTAAAGGTTTATTATTCAATACAATTCTAGTCAGTTTATAAGTTATTGGGTATGTTGGTGCGCAGCACATGCACAGAGCAATCTGGGGTAAGTGTCCGGGGCGGCAGTGAGGATGCTACTCAGGATGACTGTGTCTCACTCCGGAGTCCCTGGACTCATTCTGGCCCCCATTTCAACACAGTCTCCTACTGCTGTGCACAATGAAAGGCAGCGACTATGGTTAAACTATTGTGTCCCTGTCACCCATGTCGGAAGCACAAATGGCCTTCCAGGTGGATGGCTTCAACCTGGCTGGTGTCTGGCTGCTGCTAGCATTTAAAGAATGAAACAGTAGAGAAAAGCTTCAACTTTTTTTTTTTAAACCTGGTTCCTCCGGTATGAATTTTTTACCTTTGGAGGGGGGAATGAATTTAAAAAAATCTTAAAATAAACAAATAAATAAAAAAGTGAAGTAAACAAAAGAAAATGAACTGTAGAGGTATTTATAAGAGTATTTCATGGAGTCATGAAAAATAGGCCATTAATAATAGCATCAGAAAATTTAAAATTCTTATTAATAAATACAAGACAGGAAAACTTGAAGAACTGAAATCAGTACTTTTGAGAAAAACTAAAGAGCTAAAAATATAGGGAGTTGAATAAATGCAGTGCTACTTCACATCCACAGTTATCTGGCTCAATGTAGCACAGGGGGAGATTCCCTTATACTGATACATATAGTTTACTTAACGTAATCCCAAATCTGAAAAGGTTTATTTTTTAAATAAAAATTGAAAAATGGATGGGAAATTTGTACAGAAGTGGAAGGGATCCAGAGTAGCTAAATTATTTCACAAAAAAGAAGAAAAACTGAAAGGACCCACAGTTACCTGACTGCAAGAATTTCTACACAACCACAACAATCAAGTTAGTGTATTAACAGGCGAATCAATCAGAAAAGAAAACTGCAAAGCAGATCCACACTTATTAATTAATCAGCTGATTTCCAACAAAGATGATAAGGCAAAGCAACAGAAAAAATGTTCAATAAATGATGCTGGAACACAGTATAGAAATAAAAATGAACCCTGACTCTCCCATCTTCACAAAAAATAACTCAAGATGTTACTATTGACTGGCATGTCAAAGTTGTCATTTCAATGCTTTTAGAAACAAAGAGACAATCTTTTCATTAACGTGGGTTAGGACATGAAGTCTTAAAGAAGATGCAAAAGCATTTAATATACACAAAAGATTAAATTATGTTTAAATAAATACTCCCATTAAGATATATGACTGAAAAAATGAAAATGGCAAGATGATCTTTAAAGAATGTTTTAGAGTATACACACTTGATAGTGGGTCTGCAAGTATAACACATAAATATTTCTAGTGAATAAATAATTAAAAAGTAAATTAATTTAACATTTAATAAAACCAAATTCATGAGGTTGGCACTGTGGCTTAGTACGTTAAGCTTTCATCTGGGATGCCAGCAGGCCAAATGGACTCCAGCTCAAGTCCCAGGTTCTTCAATTTTGACCTAGTATGTCCCACTTAAAAAAACTTTTTTTTTGGTTTGTTTGAAAGGCAGAGATACAGAGACAGAGGGAGAGAGAGGTCTTTGATTTGCTGATTCACCCCCTAAATGGCTGCAACAGCCAGAGTTGAACCAGTCCAAAGCCAGGAGCCTGGAGCTTTTTGCAGTCTCTCACATCAGGTGCAGGGCATAAGGATTTGGGCCCTCCTCTGCTGCTTTCCCAGGCCATAAGCAGCGAACAGGATCAGAAGTGGAGCAGCAGGACACATACCAGGCCTCACCTGGGATGCTGGCACTGCAGGTGGAGGATTAGCATGCACTGCCACTATTGATGGCCCCACCAGCCACTCCCCACCTTTAAAAAAATTTGATATTTACATAGTTGAGAAGGATGCATGCCCATGTGGACTACTGATTAGGGTGGTAAGGGGAAAGTGAGTGAGGTCACTGCTTCCAATTTTATTTTTCTTTTTCCTGTAACTAGGGGGAGTGGGGAGGGATGAGGGATAAGCTGCACCCAGCCCCAACCACCTCAGAACCTGGGGATGGGGAACGGTCACCTGATGTCATCTCAGGGTCCCAGTGTAGAACATAGTCCAAGGGTTCTGCTTAAGTGGCTTTGAGAGATCTGAAATGCTGTTGATCTCGCCAATCCTAGGATGAGAAAATCCTTCCACGGTCCACTGGCTGATGTAGTCCACCTTAGAGTCTCCACTCGCCCAGATATTTGCCAACAACGCTTAGCTGGGTAGTTGTCCAATTTGTTCTGCCCTATTTCCTCTGCCATGGTACCAGATATCCTCTGCAGGTGCCAGTGTACTACCATATCCTCCATGTGCATTTGAGTATGCTGTCCACTGCTCCATCTAAGCCACTGAGGAAGTCCAGTTCTGACATATACACTCCTACGGTCCAGTGACCCTGCAATTCTGCCTATGGTTGGAGTTCTGAGTCCAGTGGTTCAGTAGAGGGCATCTCGAAAGAAACCTTGTCTGAGATGACCCCAGACATGGCCCCTGTGTGTACTTGCCAGTAAGCGGTTTGGCTGAGTCCATTACCCTATCAGCCTACATATTTGTGGTTGCAGTTTGGTGTCAGTTCTCTCTCCAGCTCTATCTCTCATGCAAACCAATAGATGCTGCGGCCCAGACCAACCCTGCCCACCATACACTCAGTCCTCATGTACACTAGTGGTAACTGCAGCCCAGTTGGAGCAACCCCATTTTAATCTCCACCAGCCCACCCTGGTTCCTGCTTATGCCTGTATGCGCAGCAGACTGGTCCAGTCTATTCCGTATCCCATTTGGCTTTTGTATACATCAATGGGTGCTGCAACCTAGCTCAACTCAACCGAACCCACTATCGACCCTATACTTATGCTGACTTATGTAACTGACCCACACTTATTCTGATTTATGGTTACTACTGCCTATCTAGTCAGGTGTACCCTCAGCCCATCAGAGAGGTGCCCACAGTTTCCCTACAAGGCTCACTCTGTCCTGAATCTTGTACTTTCCATGTGTTTTTGTCGTTTAGCTCGATAGGACTTGCCCCCATTCCCAGCACTTGTCAGCCGATTCTGAGGCAAAACCCGAACAGCCTGCACTTACTTTGGACTCTTGCATTCACCAATGGATACAGTTGTTTAGCCCAGCTTGGCTATCCCCCTAAACCTGCTCACATGCAGGCCAAAAGATGTTGTAGCCCTGCTTGGCCTGGTCTGCCCCTGGTTCCAATTTTCATGCTTACCAGTGGGAGCAGTGGTCCAGCATGGGAGTCCTTGCTGCCCCCTTGGCTCCCATCCCCAATCCCCTGGGTCTTAAATGTACTGGTGGGAGTTGCAGCCCAGTCTGGTATGGCCCACCTCACCTCGACATTTGGCTGTGGGTGCTATAGGGCAGACCAGCCTGGATGGTCCGTACTCCTGCACCTAATGTGAACTGACTGTGTTGCAGCATGATCCAGCCTGACCTGCACCCTGTCTTGGGTGGGTGTTATGAACTGGCCCAGCCTGGCCCATCCATCCCTAGACCTGACCCACATGTATGCCGACAGGTATTGTAACCTGGCTTGGTGTGGGTTGCTCCCAGCTTAGGTTCTTCCACTCACCTGAAGGGACTGTGACTGTTAAAGGAATTCTCTAAGCTACTCTATCAGGTCTCCTGCCAGTGGCAGATCTCACACACACTGGTGGATCCTTGGCCCAGCCTGATTTGGTTCACCTCCTGTCCTGGCAGGAACAGTGGCCTTGCCTGACTGGCCCATACCTGTTCCAGTTCTTACTGTTGGGTGTTGCAACTGCTACACCTATTCCATGCCAAGACCCAGCTCCCACATGGTTCAGTGGGTGCTGAGACCTAGCCTATCCATCCTTCACCTACCCTGGTTCTCACAAGCACCAGTGGGTGCTTCTTATGTGTGTGAGAAAGCAGATGGCCCAAATCTTTGGGTCCCTATATTCATGTGGCAGATATGGGATAAGCTCCAGGCTCCTGGTTTCAGATCAGTTTAGTCTGGTCTTTTCAGCCATTTGGGGATCACTCAGTGGATGGAAGATCTTTCTGTCTCTCCTCTTTCTTTAACTCTGCCTTTCAAATAAAAATAATTAAGTAAAAAAAAAAAACCAAACCAAAATTCATTACCAAACATTTCAAAATAAGTAGTCAGCAGAGAAATGCAAAATAAAATCATAATGTGAGTTTACTTTACACATATCAATGGGGCTAAAATTAAAAACCAATCCCACCAAAATAAAGCCAGCATGCTGAAATCTTACACACCGATGGGAAGAATTTAAAAACTGTGGCTCTTTTGAGAAAAAAAAAATTAGAGTTTTTAATAAAGATAAATCTACCTGTTGACCAAGGAATTCCATTCCTATATATTTATATAACAGACAGAAGTCACAGAAGTGGGTGTTGTGGTACAGCGAGCTAAGCTAACATCCTAAAGGAGACCTGTTGTTCAAGTCTTGGTTACTCTACCTCCAACAGAGCTCCTTGCTAATGTGCCTGGGAAAGCAGCAAAGGATGGCTCAAGACTTGGACCTCTGCCCCTCAGTCGGCAGACCCAGATGAAAGTTCCAGTTTGTTGGCTGTGATCTGGACCAGCCCTGGCTGTGGAGGCCATTTAGGGAGTGAACCAGTAGATACAAGTTCTCTCCCTTTGCCTTTCACTTATAAATCAATAACTCATTTTAAAAAATAAGAAAGGAATTTAAAACGTTGTGCTTACAAAAATTCATAGTGTTATTATAGTATTTCTGTTCAGAATATCCCAAGTAAAATGAAAACACATCAACAGGCAAACAGATGAACACATACAATGGGATATTATTCAGCCATAAAAAGGATCTGCTGCCAATACATGAAATAACGTGCATTAACCTAAAAATTTATGTTGAAGGAAACAAATATATACAAAATATTGACTACTGAAACAGATGAAATTAAACTGTGAATAATACAAATCAGACCACTAGTTACTTATGAAATATTAAAACTGACTTAAAGTATCACAAGCTCATTTTTCTGAAGTAATGGACATGACTTTATAACATTTAGATTTTTTTGTAACTCACTTAAAAAATTTTCTGGGTCAAGTCTAACTGTGGGTTACCAAAATGTCTCATGCTGACATCAAGCAAGAGAGGTTACTGGAACACAGATATACACATTAATTCAGTTAGAATTTATGATCTTTTTTCCCACCTTGTCATATGGTTTTTCTCCCCATGTCATATAATAATAATTTCAAAAAAATGTGTTGGTAGCAGTCAAAAGCGCATTTTCACTCAATTACATACAAGGTACTTTTAGAATTTCACAAAGAAAATAATTACTTGACCTCATTTACAGAATCTAAGACTTCATGACTTCTGTATCCAAGGTGATCTGTTAGCAAGAGAGTGAAAGGGAAACCCAGAGAATAGAAAATTGGTACATCTGCAAATTGGCAGTAAGTGGTACAGACAGTATGCTCCCTGTATGTAGTAAGAATGCCTGAATATTCAAAGACAATCCAACTACAATATGGGCATAAAACACCTATCCCCAGAGAAGATTTAAAATTATCAATAGACAAAAATTTAAAAAAAACGAGACAAAATTATCAATAGATACATGAAAAGACACTCAAGATCATCAGGTGTTAATTAAATGCAAACCATCTCAATCCCACTGGATCTGCCATAAGAAAAACACAAAACAAAAATATAAAGAAAGAAAAAATAGCATGTGTTGGCAAGCATGTACGTTTCTGGTAGAGATGTAAAATGGCGCAGCTATTGTGAAAAAACAATTTGAAGGTTTCTCCAAAAGTTAAACATTTAGAATTGCCAATAAACTCACCAATTCCTAATTGCATTTTACCCAAAGGAATTTAAAAAGAGGTATGTAATCACAAGGATTTAAAAGAAGTATTGAAATAAATATTTGTAGACAGGTTTTCATAGGACCGCCATGCACAACAGTCAAAAGAGCGAAACCACCCACACACTCAAGAACGGATGAAGAATAAAATATTATGGTATATCCAGGCAATGGAACTCAGTCACTAAAAGAAAAAATGAAGTATTCATAACAGATGAATTTAAAAAGATTATGGAAAGTGAAAGAAATGTGACACAAAAGTCAAATGTTACAATTTCACATTGATTTGAACTAATCAGAATCAGTAAATGGGTGCCAGAGGACTGGGAGAAAGGGAGATGGTGCAGTGACTGTTGAATGGTATCAGCTTTCCTTCTGGAGTGATAAAAGTATCTTACAAGTAGAAGTACTGGTTGTGCAACACTGTGAGCATACCAAATGTCAACTTAGTGTAATATTAAAATGGTGATGATACAGGACATAAAGGTTTTGACTTTAGTAAAACCTATTTTCTGAAAAATTCAATCTTATGAAATTAATCTTCAGAGATACCTACAGACATCAACCATGCTTTTGAGTCTTCTATTTTGGTGGTACTGTCAATAAATGCTTTCCTTCCACAGCTACTGGACCACTAGTGGTATGTTTAGTGTGCTCAACAGTGTTTTATTTTTTTAATAATTGTTTTCCATGATACAGTTTTGTAGCTATAAGGGCTCATCCGTCCCCCACTTCTTCCTTCCCAATATTTTCCCCCATGTTATCACCACAGTATACTTCCTTAGTACAACTACAAGCTTAACTGATATTTAAATGTATCATGACATGATATAGACCAAAAAGAAAATCTAGTATTATAATGTAGAGCAACATTTCTTTTTTTGTGTGATCTTTAAATATTTATTTATTTTTACTGGAAAGGCAGATTTACAGAGAGGAGAGAAAGAGAGAAACATCTTCCATCAGATGATTCACTTCCCAGTTGGGTGCAACAGCCAGAGCTAAGCTGATCTGAAGCCAGGAGCTTCTTTGTCTTCCACGCAGGAGTAAGGTCCCCACCCTGTACTGCTTTCCTAGGTCACAAGCAAGGAGCTGGATGGGGTGTGGAGCAGCCGGGACATGAACCAGCACACAGGTGGGATTCCAGCACATTCAAAGTAAGGACTTTAGCCACTAGGCTACCGCATTGAGCCCTAATTGGTGATCTTTGAAGGTGACCAAAAGAGCCTTTACAGTCTCTGCTTACCTTGACTGAGTTAACAAGTCTTCCTATTCTGTTCTTGACCGAAAATACCAGAACTGAATTCCGTTACCCTCAATAATTTCTACTACAAAAATGTGTCTTGACAAAGACTTATCCTGGTTCTTTTTTATGTAAATTATTCTGAAAGACTATTACCTATTTTATCATTTTGCTATTTTTTGTTTTATTTCTTTTTTAAAAAATTATTTTGAATTATTATCATCATTATGTATCTTTTTAAAATATAGCTGTTTCTTAACATGCTTATTTGTGTTTGTGTATGGATATATAGACATATTATTTTTTACAGATAGATCTATTAAATACACTGTCACATATATGATCTGTACAAGGGAGACCAGCATACCAAGAATTCAAGGTACTATGATATATGGAATCAACCCAGATGCCTCTCAACAGAGGAATGGGCAAGTTAATTATGGTATATTTATTCCATGGATATATTCATCCATAAAAAAGAATAGTTCCATTTGTAACAAAATCGTCCCAAATGAAAACCATTATGCTTAGTGAAGTAAGCCAGTCCCAAAAGGCCAAATCTCCTTTGAACAAATGTTCTTGTTGATAGAAGGCAGCCAATCCACAGGACTTAATGATTAATTCTATCAATTAAAGACAAATGGCATATTACCTTCAAAAATCAACTGGAAAATTTTAAAACCATATTTTGCTTGTATCACCAACATAACTGAGAATTACACTTCAGCTTGTATTTATTTTTTACTTGTAAAATCTGAATAGCACAGCAAACTAGTACCATAGAAAGTGTTATTTTGATGTTGTAAATCTGGACTACTGTTCTGTTTGGTGTCTTAATTTGCTTTATTTTTGATAATTTGCAAATGCACGAGCAACTTACAAAATGGGGGTATATCAGCTTTGCAAAGACTGTTCGGGTTTATATATCCCATCTTTTAAGAGGGTAGCTTCATTATCTGTTGTGACTCCTTTAAGACAAGTGGACAGATTAGCTCCCCAGTGCTCCTCCAAAATGTAAATGACCTACAAGGGATAGCTCATGGATCACAGAAAACTCATCCCTACTGAGGAAATATTGCAGTTACAAGTATGTAACTCTGCAGTTCGTATTTCAGTGAAGTCTCTGGTTGTTCTACCTGCTGCCCCTTACAAGCACATACTAATGGTCCAACTAACTAAAAGGGACTGCTGTTACGAGTATACTCTTAAGCTATGGTCCATAATACAGTAGTTGTCAGCCCCTGCCTGGCCTTGCTGAAGCTTACTGACAGTGGATTTAATAAAGCTAGTTTTGCTCTCTATGCCCTCTGGTGAATTCTTCTTACACACCCAGGGTACATGCCTCAACTGACCCATTTCTGCAACACTTTACTGTATATATGCTGTGTGACTTTGGCTATCTTAACTTTCTGACATCAATGATCCTTCTATAGAATGGAAATGCTAAATGTCTTACTTCAAGGGATGAGTAATGTGGTTAGCAAAAGTAATTAGTGCCCGGTAGACAATAATTACTACGTAATTTACATGCTAGGTAAAAACACATAAAAAGTTAACATGGTCTTTCCATGAATAGTCTATGGTTTAAAAACAAAAACAAGTGCCCAGCTGAAGAGCTCAACCTTGCAATCCTCGCCTTGCAAACCTCCATAAGTTTATGTCCCGGATGCTCCACTGCCATCCAGCTCCCTGCTTGTGGCCTGAGAGAGCAGTAGAGGACGGCCCAAAGCCTTGGATCCTATACCCTCGTGGAAGACTCAGAACAGCTTCTGGCTTCGGACTGGCTCAGCTCTAGCCATTGCGGCCATTTGGGGTGTGAACTAGCAGACGAAAGATCTTTCTCTTTTTCTCTCTTTCTCTGTGAATCTTTCAGAGAAAAATATATGAATCTTTATTAAAAAAAATGAATCCAGGGCTGGCGCTGTGGCATATTGGACTGTGCCTCCACCTAGGGTGCCAGCATCCCGTATGAGTGCTGGTTTAAGTTCTGGCTTTCTGCACTTCTTCTTATTCTTCTTTTTCTTTCCCTAAAATTTATTTATTTCTGCTCTTGGTGCCATAGCCTAGAGGCTAAAGTTCTCTCCTTGACTGTGCTGGGATCCCATATGAGCACCCGTTCATGTCCCAGTGGCCCCGCTTTCCATTCAGCTCCCTGCCCGCAGCCTGGGAAAGCAATCCAGGACAGCCCAAAGCCTTGTGACCCTGTACCCTCATGGAAGACCCAGAAGAAGCTCCTGGCTCCTGGCTTTGGATTGGCTCAGTTCTGGCTGTGGCAGCCATTTACTTGGAGAGTGAACCAGTGGATGGAAGATCTTCCTGTCTCTCCTTTTCTTTGTACATCTGCCTTTCCAATAAAAATAATAAAAACAAATCTTATAAAAAAGATTTATTTCTATTTGAAGTTCAAATTTACAGAGAGAAGGAGAAACAGAGAGGAATATCTTCTGTCCAAAGGTTCTTTCCCTAAGTGGTCACAGCAGCTGGAGCTAAGCCAATCTGAAGCCAGCAGTCAGGAGCTTCTTCCAGGTCTCCCATATGAGTGCAAAGTCCCAAGGCTATCGGCCACACTCGACTGCTTTCCCAGGCCACTAAAGGGAGCAAGGAGGGAAGCAGAGCAGCAAGCACAGGAACTGACATCCATATGGGATCCAGGTGGTTGCGAGTAGTCACTAGGCTACTGTGTTGGGCCTTGTTTGCTGCACTTTTAAAGAAGTTCCCTACCTGTGGCCTGGGAGAGTGGCAAAGGATGGTTCAAGTTCTTGGGCCCCTACATGCACATGGGAGAATCAGGAAACTCCTAGCTTCTAGATTCAGATAGGCTTTGCTCCAGCCATTGAGGCCATTTGGAGAGTGCCAGCGGATGAAAGATCCTTCTCTGTCTCTTCCTCTCTCTGTAAGTTTGCTTTTCAAATAGAAACTAAACTTTGTTTTTTAAATCACAACATTTTTTATACAACCACTAAAGGAAAATAGCCTTTCTCTCAATATGTAGATGAATTTTGGGACTAATCTTGCGAGTTTCATCCTTTTGCGGTGTACTAAATAGGTAGCCACAAACTTAGAGAGAAAGTAGTTAAAGAAAAAGAAGATAACAAGCTTATGGGATTAACGGTGGGAATAGCGATGGATTAAAACACAGGTAACAACATGGTATATAATGAGGACAGAATGCCCAATAAAGAGTTTGTTAAGTTCTGTTCTGATAACTGTATAGTTTGAAATATAATTTTATGAAGGATTATAAAGATTTTCATCATATAGTCCAAAGAAGGCATGTTTGTATAAGTTTAAAAAGAGCAATAGGGGCTGAAACGGTAGCCCAGTGGCTAAAGTCCTCTCCTTGAACACGCTGGGATCCCATATGGGTGCAGGTTCTAATCCTGGCAATCCTGCTTCCCTTCCAGCTCCTTGCTTGTGGCTTGGGAAAGCAGCTGAGGACAGCAGAAGGCCTTGGGATTCTGCACCTGTGTGGGAGACCTGAAGAAGCTCCTGGCACCTGGCTTAGGATAGGCTCAGCTCCAGTCACTGCAGCCTCTTGGGGAATGAATTAGTGGATGGAAGAATTTTCTGTCTTTCCTTCTCTCTGTATATCTAACTTTCCAATAAAAATAAATAAATCTTTAAAAAAGAGCAATAAAACTGAATATTAAGTAATTGAACAGTATGATCACCATACCAAATAGTAATTCTTGCTCTAGATAAGAATTACTGATAACAGTGCACATTGAGTAAAGGCATATGTTTACCACAGACTCTGTTTCCACAGAATGGTAATAAATTCAAAAGAGGCTTTTTTCTGGACCAGGAAATTCTGCTTCCTGTACCTCCACAAGGCTTACTTCATTTATATAAAAAAATGTATACACATAGTTAAGACCTCCTTTGATGCTTTAATACACTATTTGATATTGCCATACTGAAAACACTTATAACCAAATAATATTTACTGCTCATGTGAAATCCAAATTTAACTGGGAATTCTTATTTGGCAACCCTATATATTAGGTCTAAGCATCATTATTTATAAACATCTGTCACAACAGAACTAAAGAATTATATGAGCGGACAGTATTTCTTTGAAAAAGAGCCAAATCAACTGTTACTTTGACCCCTCTAGCTTTTAAGAACTTGTTCAGAGCAGAACACAAGTCTGCAATATTAGCAAAACCACCCACAAAATTGAGCTCTTTAAGTGTAAAACGGAATGAGCCGAAATCTTCAATAATGGACTTAGTGGGTAGAGCCATGGCATGGCAAGTTAAGCTTCTGCTTGCGGCACCAGCACCCCACATGGGTCTCAGTTCTAGTGCTGGCTGCTCCAGTTCCCATCCAGCTCCTGCTAATGGCCCAGCTCTGTTTGTTGAGGCCATTTGGAGAATGAACCAGGGGATGGATTCTCCTTCTCTCTATAACTCCGTCTTTCAAATACAAATAAGTAAATCTTTTTTAAAAAATTGGCTTACAATACAACTTCAGCTCAAATGATAATCAACATTACATATTGAGTTTCTGATGTTATAATTAAAAGCCCTTTAGCACAATTGTTCTAGTGCTTAGAAAGTACTAACAAAGGTCAGGAAAATTATTAAGGGAATAAAATTCAATGAAAGTTAGTTCTCTATGAGACAGACTGTTGAGAGGACTGGCACTGTGAGACAGCAGGGTAAGCAGTTGTCTTCAATGTTAGCACCCTATATAAGTGTCAGTTCAAAACTCAGCTGTTCCACTTTCAAGCCAATGTCCTACTGTGCAACAGAAGACAGTAGCACATGGCCCAAGCATTTGGGCCCCTGCAGCCCAGGTGGGAGACCATGAGGAAGTCTCAGACTCCTGGCTTTGGACTGACCCAATGGCAATCCTAGCTTTTGTGGGAGAAAAGACTGAAGACATCTCTCTGTTGTTCCATCTCTCTAATTCTCCCTTTCAAAGAAGTAAAATAAAGTGTTAATTAGAAAATAGTACTGAGAGAAATTCTGTACTTCTGCAAGTCTTCTGAGAAGAAGTCCTAATCATCTTTGTTTGAGACTACCTCTCAGGAATGTGTCTTCCTTTGGAGCAAAGGACAGGTTTACTTGTGATCTTGAAAGACACAGATTACTTGTGCAGCAAAGAGCAAGCATGACAACCCTCCATTACAAAACTTGTGACCTTTCTTCTCAGATGTAGAGACTGGGGACCACACTCTGGCTATTGGCATTACTGTGAGCAGTGAAACCCTCTGTCTCTGACCAATTTCTTTTGCTATTAACCATGACATATGCTTTTACTCAGTTAACAGCAGGCCACAGTATGGTAACTTGTATGCAGAAGGAAATCTTGGGTCCTTTTTAGTTCCCGATACATACAATATCCAGCATAATTTCAGATTTTTTTTTAATGAAAGTCATTTGATCATTTCATTTTGCAGTTTGAAATAACAAAGACCTCTTTTAGTTGATCATAAATATTTTTTATCTTTTTGATTAGTGTGAGATACCAGGAACCAATAACATACAAATCTATATGCTGTAGTGTGAATGTAAATGGCATATGACTGAAGACTACAACAGTTTTAGAAGACTTAATTTGTCAAGAATCTGAAAATCTGTACTTTCTGCATCGATACTGTTCAACCAATATTACAGTTTTCTTTTCAAGTAGATTTACATGTCTTGTTTTTAGTCCAACTCTCTATTGCACTATTTGCTTTCACATCAATAAACAAAGACTTCTTATCAGAAGTTAACTTGATTATACTACTTCCAAATACAGTATCTGACAACCACTACACTTTATTACAGTTAAGCCCCTTTTTGGTGTGAATGCTGAATGACCTTTGGACTGCACTATCAGAACTGCAGGATAGTTTGAGGAAAGTACTAATTAAACCATTTAAAAGAGAGCCAGAGTACGTAATATGCTACCTTTTCCAGTTTTTGTGATACCCTATACACTGTAGGACAGGGCAAGACTTACTCCTGTGCTTCCTTTCTGGTCTTAACTACTTCTCTTTGATATCTTTAAGATTTAAATGAGGCCCTACCTTGGGAACTGCAATGAAGTGAGAAAATGGAAGATATATATTAAATGCTGGAAGTTTCATTTTCCACAAAAATGATTTTTGTGTTTGTCTCCCATTTTTGCCCGTTTTCAAAGTTATGTTCACTTTCTGCTTTGTGATTATTCAAGTATAGCTTCATGGATATTCCACGTAGGACAGTTTCATTCCCATAGAACATCATGTATTAAATTGTCTCTAGTCCTTATTATCATCCACTTTCTAGAATTTCATTACATTATGGCCATATAACACGGCCATTTAATAGAACTGGATTTTTTTTTTTTTTAGCTAAAAGCATAGAGAACACCTTGAAGATTAGCTTCCCTACCTGAAACCATTTAGTGCTTTGGTTGCTAAAAGTAACCTTCAAAGAGACTTTGTGGTGATACAACAGAAGTTCTCCCCTCTCCTCTCAGCTTTAACTTACTGCCAAATTTGACTTCCAAATTATTCTTACAAATAAAACTTCATTGGGAAATAGTTATGACCATTCATGCATCCATTATATATTGTTGCTTTCATGCTACAATAGGGTGGAGATGTTTTGGCTAAGATGTATGTTGTGGGGAACATAAATCACAAAATGCTTACTACTTGGCTCTCCCGTAGCAGAAAAATGCTGCTGAATCCTGTTGTACAGCAGAGAAATGAGAGCCATTCGTTTACTACTGGTGTTTTTGTCCAGGGAAACTATCTAAAAGGGTGGTCTGCCTATCTCTCAACTTTCTGTGAAGACAGGCTAATTTTCAGGGTCAGATCAGAACTGTAATTTTCAAAAAGCAATCAGTGAGATCCTTTAATACTTTTCAATATCACTTTCATTTTTCATGAAAACGGGCAATAGTCACTACATTATCATAATTCATGATTGTTTAAAATTTTGATTGTGAAGAAATGCCAGTGAAAATTGAAAGTATGCATTCTGCTCATTATGCTACCTTTTAAAATCACAATATTAAGATGAAATGAGATTAGCAAATTGGATATTGTGATTATACTCTCTTATCCATCCCAGAATTTCTTTCATTTGGAAAATTAGAGGTGATGGGCCCATAATAAAGGGGAAAAAATAACCTTACAAAACAGAAATATTCAACCTGAGGACCTTGTTAATCAGAAAACAGCAATAATAAGAGGAAAGAAAAAATATTAAAAGAATCAATAACATCAAAAGTAGGTTCTTAGAAACAGCTAATAAAATGACAATTCTAGTTAGAATAATCAATAGAAAAAGAGTGAATTCACAAAACTACCATTAGTAATGAAATGGTGGATAACACTATAGTTGTTGCAGTTACTACAAAGGTCACCGATGAATATTATGAGCTATCTGATGTCAATAAACTACAAAATTTGGGGCCCGGAGCAATAGTGTAATGGTTAAGGTCCTCACCTTGAACGCGCCAGGATCCAGACACAGCATTAAAACAGTAACCAAATAGAAAAATCCCATAAGTCAGAAATTTACTTATTTATGAAAACATTAACATTCATAGAAAATTATAAAACAAGAAGAAAAAAATTGGAAAATGACAAACAGAAAAGTTTTGAGCAGGCACTTCAAAAAGGATATCTATACAACCAATAATCATGCAAAGATTTTGCTCAACTGGGCTTATTAGAAAAATGTAAATTAAAATTACAATGATATACCAATTCTATCAGATTACTAAAGTAAAAAAAAAGACTGTCCATATCAAGAGATAAAGAGCATCGGGAACAACAAGAACTCTCACAATGCTGGAGTGAGTGAAAACTGGCATCACTTTGGAGGCAGGGTGTACCAGCTAATAAAATCATAGTCATACCTATTTATGATTCAGTAACTTACCTTAAAGGTATATATATTTCAGAGAAATAGCTATTATGTCTGAATATCAGGATAGCTACAAGTTAGCAGTAATCTAAATATTCACTAATATAGATTAGATAAACAAATTACAGTACCTTTAAATGGGATACACCAAAGCAATGAAAAATATCTACAGCTGTCAACAAAACATGGATTAATTCACAAAGCCTTCAGTGAAAAAAGCAAAATACCGAGAATATACTTTTCCTGATTTCATTTCATATAGAATTAACAGGTGGAAATGATCTCTTATGTAGCGTGTACACATAAATGGTAACAATAAAAGTGAGGGACTCAGCACAAAAAAGCAATACTGATTGCTTCTGCTTGTCAGGAAGGGATACTAATAGGAAAAGATAAGTGTTGACAGTGTTCTACTTCTTCATCTAGGTAATACCTGCAGGGTATACTTTCTTTCCTTTTTTTTCTTAATTTATTTTCTTTCTATTGGAGAGGTAGAGTTACAGAGAAGGACATAGGAGAGAGAGAGGAGAGATAGAGTTCTTCCATCTGCTGGTTCACTCCTAAATGGCCACAAAGGCCAAAACTGGACTGGCCTGAAGTCAGGACACAGGTGCTCAGCCTAAGGATTTGAGCCACACTCTGCTGTTTTCCTAGCTTGTATGCAGGGGGCAGGATGGGTAATGGAGCAGCAGAGACATGAACTGACACCTATGAGATGCTGGTTCTGCAGGCAGAGGGTTAGATTGCTGAATGGTTTTAACTATTTGAGAAAACACCCATCTTTTATGTACTTTTGTGATTTTGGTTTGCATGTTACATTTTGATTAAGGAAAAATAAACATTGCACATGGCACTACTGTGACTGAAGTCCTTGCCTTGAATGCATCAGGATCCTATATGGGCACCTGTTCTAATCTTGGCGGCCCCACTTCCCATCCAGCTCCGTTTGCGGCCTGGGAGAGCAGTTGAGGACGGCCCAAAGCCTTGGGACCCTACACCTGGAAGAAGTTCTTGGCTCCTGGCTTCAGATCAGCTCAGCTCCAGCTGTTGCGGCTACTTGGGGGAGTTAATCATCAGATGGAGGATTCTCCTCTCTGTATATCTAATTTTCCAATAAAAAAAATCTTGAAAAAAATGAGAAAAAACATCATATTTGGAGCAATTTCTAGTAGGTAAAAGAATATTGGTGTATATACAAAGTACGTAAGGAAATGAGACTGAAAGGTAAGTCAGAAATGTAACAACTCAGAGTATCTTATGATGTTATGTTGTGAAACTGTATAACAATTTCTGCATAATGTCCATACTAGACCTGCAGCAACTATGAGTCTGTAATACACACTCCTATATCAGATGAGGAGGAGAGAAGGGAGGGAAGACGAAGCAAGGAGAAGCAGAAAGGCTCTCAGTTCCCGAGTGCAACACCTGATGGGTCCTGCTTGCAATTCTTGTCCTGGGTTCTGGGCACTACACTAGCTAATACTTTTTTCTTTTGGGTGGCTTGTCGTACTAGCAGTTGTGATTAAAATATGTCAAGCATTTAACTGTATTGTTCTATGAATAATTTTAGAAATTAAACAATAACATGGTAAAAGTCTTTTTATGTACAGCATTTTATGTACAATAACAATTCTCTAAAGATATGTAAAACTCATTAAAAGGTTCTACCATTACAATCATCACATTTTAACTTACTCTCAATGTATGGTGCTCTTGTGCTAGTAACATTCTTAATTCTTCATGTAGTGTTATAACTTCCAGAAACTGTCCCCACAAAGCCATGAGAAGTGAGCAAAGTTGTGCAAGATTCATATTGATAAGTTCTGCCAGTTCATCAGGATTTTCTATTTTCTGAAATGACAAGAAAAAATAACTTCACTGCTTCGTGAAACTTACTTTAACGTAGCTACATATTACCTGCTATCAACCATATATACTATATAGAGGCAATTTATAGTTGCAAAAAGTATGTGCATGTACACACGTGTGCAGAGAGAAAGCAACTAGCCAACTGTTTTCTGCCTGATAGTTCTTAAGACAATTTTCAACACCTTAAACCAGATAATGGGATATCTGAGATTCCTTAGTACTGTAATAATGTACATTAAGATGTCATATGATGAAAGTAATTTTTCCAAAGGATAATGCAGCCCTGAGGTATTATTTTCTTTATCTGCTAAGTACTTAAAAGATCTGTATTCCTTAGAAAGGTCTGAGATATTTTCTTTTTCATAAAGAATTCTTTACTTGAAAGGCAGAACTGTGGGAGCAGGAGGAGACAGAGAGAGAGAGAGATCTTGCACGTACTGGTTCATTCCCCAAATGGCACAAGCAGCTGAAGCTGGATCAGGCTAAAGCATGGGTGGCAGGGGTTCAAGTACTTTTGTCATCTTTCATGGCTTTCCCAGTAGCAATAGCAGTAGCAGGAAGCTGGAATGGTAGTAGAGCAGCCAGGAGTTGAACCAGCACACAGAAAGGATGTTAGCATCACAGAAGGTGGCTTAATAAATAGTTCCACAATGCCAGTCTTCAAGATATGTTCTTAAGTATTTCTGTTCTATAGCCTTATGTTCTTCGCTTGTGAGTAATCCTTTTACAGAGCTGTTCAACAATTTCTCTCTTCTGACAAGTCATTAACTCACTACTAAACACACCTTAAGCACTATGGCATATATGATATAGATAGAAAGATTACTAGAAGTTCCCAGTCTTACGAGGAAAGAAAAGCCATTAACTATTATAAAACATTATGAGCATCTTAATAGTGGCATTTAATTATCCCACTTACATAAATGAAAGACTATAAACCAGAATGCTTCTTTTGGGGGAAAGTGTTTTTATTATATGAAGAGAATTTTCTTTAATTCATTGAGGATGCAGTCAGTTATCAGACTGATAAAATGATACTGCAAAAATTAGTACTTTAGTTACTGGTAACATGGGCTAGTCTTGTTTGGATATGGAAAACTTTTAAAAGTTCATGGAAAGGGGATTACGCCATGATGAACCCATTGTAAATTGGAAATATTAAAAGTACAAAATGCACTTGGGGCTGGCATAGTGTCTCAACAGGATAATCGTGCACCTTGCAGCATCAGGAATCCAATATAGGTGCTGGTTCATGTCTTGTCTGCTCCACTTCCCATCCAGCATCCTGCTTCTGGCCTGGGAAAGCAGTTGAGGACAGCCCAAGATCTTGGGACCCTGTACCCAGTGAGAGACCTGGGGTAGGCTCCAGGCTTCAGATCAACCGAGCTCCTGTCATTGCAGCCATCGGGAAGTGAATCAGTAGCTGGAAGATTCTTTCAGATGTACATCTCTTTCAAAATAAGAAAACAGATCTTTTTGGGGGCCCGGCATGGTGGGCTAGCAGCTAAAGTCCTTGCCTTGAACGCGCCAGGATCCCATATGGGCGCTGGTTCTAATCCCGGCAGCTCCACTTCCCATCCAGTTCCCTGCTTGTGGTCTGGGAAAGCAATCTAGGATGGTCCAAAGCCTTGGGATCCTGCACCCATGCAGGAAACCTGGAGAAAGTTCCTGACTTCTGGCTTTGGATCAGTGCAGCACCGGCCGCTGCAGTCACTTGGGGAGTGAATCATCGGATGGAAGATCTTCCTCTCTGTCTCTCCTCTCTGTACATCTGACTTTGCAATAAAAAATAAATCTTAAAAAAAATAAATATTTTTAACAAGTTCATGGAAATGTATTTTATGAAATTAGTATGCAAGGATTTAAAATTCTGCACCAAAATAAACGTGCACTAACTTGTCCTAGTATGTCTGAACAAGATCTAGATTCAGGCCTAAGAAGGATGCGCTGTAAGCCTGAAAAGGGCAACATGGATTCTACTACAAATGAGGCAAGCATAAACATTAAAATTATGAGAACAATGGTGAAATTACTGATGTCAAAATTTTGGGGGAACAAATCTCCCAAAGAAATCAGCAGTTTAACTCATTTAAAGGATAAGACAGTGATGAAAATGAGGCCTGTAGTGGCATGCTGTCCATATCACTTTATGACCAAAAAATGATCACTGTTCCTGTTCTAAATACAGCAAATCAATGATTCATAGTAGAAACACCAACCAACACCATAGACATCTCAATTAGTTAAGCATCCACAATTGTAAAAAATAAAGCTGAGCAAACTTTCTGCTTGATTCATGCCAAAACAGTTGTGCTGAGAACAGCTCCAGAAAAGAACATGAGCTTTGAGTGGAAATTCTCAACAGGTTGACTCAAGATCCGGAAGCGTATCTTCCAACCCTTTATTTTGTTTGTTTAAACAGAAGAAACATGGCTTTACCAGGATGATCCTGAAGACGGGGCACAATCAAAGCAACAGGCACCCAGAGGCAGAAGTGATCCAGATAGAGAAAAAGTGGACCCCGTCAAGAGCAAAGGTCATGGCAAGAGTTTTTTGGGCTGTTCAAGGCATCTTGCCTGTTGACTATCTGGAGGGCAAAGAACAATAATGTATGCTTATTAGGAGAGTGTGTTTAGAAAGTTAGCTCAAGCTTTTAGCAAAATGAAAAAAAAAATAAAGCCTAAGAAATCTTCACCAGAGTCTTTCAATACCATTCAACCCTCTCATCACACAATCTGATAAGAGTTTGGATGAGTACATAACTGAGTATGTACTTCAGTTGTATTCGGCTCTGACTTCTTTTTGTTTTACAGTGTTAAAAAAAAAGTCAAAGAGCATCAATTGCTTTAATGCCTTATATTTACTGCATTGATATGCTTAAATTTAGGGATGTGCTAAATAATTTGATGGAATATATGTTGAAAAACAAAGTTTGTAATTTAAAGTTGTAATCTTTTGTTTTTCTTCTCCCAAGAACTTTTTGCTGTCTCTCATATCTGGATAGATGCTGACTTCAATATCCTATCTAAGAAGGTAGTGGTGTTGAAAGTCACTCCCTTAATTTAATCACCATCTCTATACATTAGCCAATGGCTGCTAAATCACATTTTTCTCTTGAGATCCAGAATATCTACAATTCTATTAATTATATCTCCTCTCTCTATATATATATCTTTAAAAAAAAGATTTATTTATTTAAAAATCAGGGTTAGAGAAAAGTGGAGGAAGTTTGGAGAAAGAGATCTTCTATCTGCTGGTTCACTACCCAAAATGGCCTCAACAGCTAGGGTAGGGCTGGTCCAAAGTTGAAAGCCAGTAGCTACTTCCAGGTCTCCCATGTGGATGGAGCGGTCAAAGGCCATCCTCCGCTGTTTTCCCAGGCTTTTAGCAGGGAGCTGGGTGGGAAGTGTAGCAGCTGGGACTTAAACTTATGCTCATGTGGGATGCTCGTACTGCAGGTGGAGGATTAGCCTTCGAGGCCACTGTGCCAGTCCCCACACTCCTTTTCTTGAAAAATTGAGAACATTTTAATGTATCTTAGATTTTGCATTTAGGAAACTATGATAACATATTAAATATATTTATCTTGGCATATTCAGGGTATTTAAAACATAAATACAAATATATATTCCTAAATCCTGCTTATCACATACAATATTATTACTCTCAGCTATAAAAGTTTTATTTATTTGAGAGGCAGAGAGACAGAGTTCCTAAATGCTAGTTGACTCCTTTAAAGCCCATGTCCAAGCCAGAAGTTGGAAATCATCAAGATCTCTCAAATGGGTGCAGGAATCCAACCACTTGAGCCACGATGGTTGCCTCCTGGGTCTGCATTAGCAGGAAACTGGAGTCAGGATTCAGAACAAGAGCTGAAAATCTAATCCAGGTAGTCCAATATGGAGTTCAGCTGTCTTAATAAACAGGTCAAATGCCTGCCCCAATTTCTGCTTTTTTAAAAGCTTACTCTCTTGTGTGCTTTTCTTCCTCCACCCAAAGCAAGCTTCCATTTATTTATCCTAACTCAAAAAAGATACAATCAAAAAAAAAAATCAACAAAATTGGGAAGGGTAGGGATATTATGATCATGTTCTATTCACTTGTGATTCTGGTTACTGGTACACAGTAGTAAATCAATATTTACTAAGTGAATAAATGAATAAATGAGTAATTACAGATTCAAAATAAGAAAAAAATTCCCAGAACTTATGAAAAACTCAGACAATGCTTACTAGTACTATAGATGCTATTAGAGTGATGTATTTTATCTCAGGAAATGGTTTTATAAATTCATTACATATAAAGCTAAGAAGTTTTCCATGTGTCTTAAAACACATATAAAGAGTACAATGTATGCTAAAACAAGCTGGAAGCTATACTATTATTTTCTATTTTAATTTTTTACCTATAAAGATTTACTTTTAAAGGCAGAATTAGAGAGAGAAAAAGGGACCTTCCATTCACTCATTCATTTCTCAAAGGCTGCAGTGTCTGGGGCTGGGCCAGGCTGAAGTCAGTCAGGAGGCTGGGACTCCTTGTTGAAAGAAGGATCAGCAGTGGAGCTGCTAGAATTTGAACCAGTGCTCACACAGGATCTGCTGTGCTTACCCTCACATGTTATTAACAAAGTATAGATACGAAAGTTGAGAGTAATTAAATAGCATTGTGTAATGCAAGCAATATTATACTTAGCATAGTGAATATAAAAGTAGAAATAATTATCACAAAAGTAAAAATATTATCACAAGCTGAATAAAGTACACAATTATGTTAACATGTGTAATTATTAATTTCATTTCCTAGGGATTACATTATCTAGACTGTGAAAAAACACTTTAAGTATTTTCATTACTTAAAAAGTATTTCTTTAAGCATAAATAAATAACTTTCTTGGCTTACACAAATCTCAAAATAGGAAACAAAATTCTTAAGTTAAAAAGGAAATTAAAGTCTGAAATGATCTTTTATACACACGAACGTAGGAATAACAAGATGTAATGCTTATACATAAAAATATTTATTTTGTTTTACACAGATAAATAAACAATATAAAAATATAAAAAATACAAAATACAAAAAATCATTTTAGGGTATAAAGCTCCATGTTTAAGCTAAGATCATATATGGCTTCATGGTATTCTCACTTAAGAAATATGAACATTTTTCATACAACATCACTTTCTAAAAACATCATTTTTAAGGCAGCATAATTATTTGGATTATAAGTATCTCATAATTTGTTTAACCATCAATTGGATGTTTATCTAAGTTAACATTTTCAGTAACATATATTTCCATATGAATCTGATTATTTTTTTGGTATGCCGAGAACAGATATTATTGAACTTGGAAAATACAGTGTTAAACTAATCTGAAGATTTACAATGTGTATTTGTATCTATAGAAGCATTACAGTAATTTGGAAAAAAATCTCAGCCAATGGTAGGTTAAAATGGTACCAGAACATTTAAGTTGACCTATATGCTGTAATGCATAATAAAATTTCAATATCTGAACATATATAAGAAATAGTAAAGATAAATACAAATGATACAAATTCTCTTCACATTCTTCATTCTTCATGCCATTACTCTCCATATTATTCCTCTTTTTATCTTTGTTTTTATTATTATTATTATTATCATTTTGTGATACAGTTTCATAGGTCTGGGAATTCCCTGGCACCCTACCCAGTTCCCTCTTTCCTCACTGAGTTCCCATACATGATTACTATAGACATATGTCCATCACTGCAGGCATGGACAATAGCAAAGAGTCCAGCATCCTATTGTCAAGATATAGTTAACAGTTTCACTGGGAGTCCATCTTTGATGTGGAAGTAGAGATGCATGCTGTATTTTATTCACACATCTGGATATGATAGTCACCACTACACAATTACTATAATCCCCTTAATAAAAAGCCACAATACAAAATCAACAACAGGAAGAAAAAACAGAAATTTACAACGCCATGAAGCTAAACAAAATGCTACTGGATACGACAGTCTCTATTACACAGTTACTGTATATTCCCTTAAATGAAAAGCCATGAACAAAATTAACAACAGGAAGAAATTAAAAACCACATGGAGTTAGATAACATGCTACTGAATGACTAATGTGTCACTAAAGAAATGAAAATAGAGAACCTTCTTGACAAAAATGATGCTACTATGAGTCAGTTTAATGAGAGAGATGAAACTAGCAAAAAAAAATCAAAATACATGAGATACAGGTTCTGCTTATTTTTGTTGGTGAAACACGTCTTTTGCAGGAAACAAATACATGGGTTTGTTTTTTTAATCCAGTCTACTAATCTAGAACATTTGGTTGATGAGTTTAAGTCACTTACATTCAGGGTTAATAAAAAAGTAAGTGGTAATTTGGTCCTGTCCTTTTAGCAATGAGTTATTCATTGATTCAGTCTTCTGCTGTTATTTTACTGGGATGTTCTTCACATTTACCTTTGGTTTTGGTGAATGCTATTCCTCTTCTCTGTCAAGAGAACATCTTGAAGTATCATTTCTAGGGCAGGTTTGGAAGAGGCATATTCTTTTAACTCTTTTTTACTGTGGAAAATTTTACTTTTTTCAAAGACAAAGGAAAGCTTTGCTGGGTACATTATTCTGGATTGACAATTTTTTGCTTTAAGAATCTGGAATATGTCTCTCCATTCTCTTCTGGCATGTAGAGTTTCCTGTGAGAGATCTCCTGTGAATTTAATTGGTATTCCTTTATATGTCAATTGATGTTTTTCATGAGCACAATTAAGGATCTTTATGTTCGAATGAAGAAAGCTTGAGGATTATGTGTCGTGGCGAAGATCGATTTCAGTTAAACCTGTTTAGACTTCTGTCTCTCGCCTGGATGTTGTTTCCCAATTCTTTCTCTAGATGATGGAAATTTTCCCTTTTTATTTCATTAAACACAGCTTCTCTTTCTGCACCTCCTGGGACTCGCATAACTCTTATATTTGGCCTTTTAATAGTGTCTTTCAATTCTTGAATACTTTTTTCTTTGGTTGACCCAGTTCTACTTCTAGCTTTTTGCTTGTTTCCTCCTGGAGACAGGAAATATCTTCCAATTCTGAGATTCTTTCTTCTGCCTCCTTCATTCTATTTTGGAGACTCTCCATTGTACTTTTTAATTTGCTTGACACATTCTCCATTTCTGATATATCACCTTTCATTTGATTCATTTCCAGCGTGACATATTCCTTAAATTCCTTGAATGCCTGTGTTACATGCTTCTCATTGCTGATAAGAATTTTTATAACAAATGTTTTGAATTCTGTATGCCCCATTTTCTGGATGTCTTCCTCAGTGAACTCTGAGGTTGGCAATGGATTTTTGCTATTTTGCAGAGGAGTCTTCAGTAATATTCATTGTGCCTTTGTCTCTTCTTTTGCTCTTGATCACTGTATTTCTGGTTATCAGATTCTTCTCCTTGGAGCATGTTTCTAAGCTGTGTCACCCAGAGGTCTGCAGTTCAATTTTACTTACTGTGGTTGGTACACGGCTCTTTGTTTGCAGTCACTTGTGCCACTCTCTGCAGCGAGTTCCAGGTCTGGGTTCTTATGTTAGATTTCCACCGTGGTCTCTGTAGCCCCAGCTCCTGGCTCACCACTCTCCACCTCCTGTGAGACCGTGCTGAAGTTGCACCATTGTCTCTACAACCTTTATCCTAAACTTCCTGTTTAAGCAGTTCCCAGGATCAGGGAGACACCAGGAGTCCTATGTAACTAGATTGTTCGCTGTGCTGATCTTGCCAGAACCTGTTGGCTGTTAGGTCTGAGGGCTACACAGATCTATTTTGCCCTGTATGATGCCAAAGTCGGTATTACTTTCCTTGTGGGTCTAGTGTAATGCACTGAGCTCAGTGAGTTTGCTCACAGCTCAGCGCATGAGCAACTCACTGTTGTTCCTGTAATCTTTATTAAGGTTTTTCCACATTGTACAAAATATTGCCTTACATGCCAGTACTAGAGTTCTTGGTCTGCTGGCTGTCAGGTCTGAGGGCTACTTGGACCTATCTTGGGTGGAACCTCTAGGAATGCCATGTTGTTGTTTTTCACTGAGCCAGAAATGAGTTCACTCCCAAGCTCAGTGCATGCACAGTCCTGTCCCATAGCCTTTGCCTTCCTATACAAAATGGCGCCCGATTCGGTTTTAGAGTGCGGACTGGGCAGTGAAATCCACTCTGTTTCCACACCACCTGTCTGGGACCTGCTGCTCTATCTCTGTTCCTGATCAAATGAAACTGACCAGCAGGACAAGCAGTTCTTTGTCTGAGCTTACCTTCTGAGCTCTTGGTGAATGCCCCTTCCCACCTGGTTGCTGGTGGAGTTCCAGCTACCAGTGCAGTTCAGATTGCTGCTCCTTGAATGTCACTGGGGTATTGGTTACTGTAACACTACACCTTTGTTTCCACTGCTTTCCTGTGTCTTTCAGTCTCCAGATACCCCTCTGCTGTTGTTCTGTCCTCTCTTATTTCCCAGAATGTGCCCTCTCTGCTTCACACTGTTTCTCTGTTTAAACCTGTCCTTACACTATTCCTCCATCTCGATTTTCTCTGTTACTCTTTTTAAAGAAAGATTTCATTTATTTTTTAAGATTTATTTATTTTTATTTGAAAGATAGATTAACAGTCAGTTGAGTCTTCATGTCAGCCCCCTCTTTACTCCTAATAGCTTGGAACATAACTATTTTCAAGTATCTTACATGTGAAAATCATCAGCATCTCATTTTCTTTTGTTCTTTATCTTAGCCTTTAGAAGTTGTTCCACATTCCAAGACTGGACTGCTTATGTTTATACCCATATGAAGTTATTTTCCTCCTAAATTTTTGGACATTTAACTCCTTAATTCATGTGCAACTCCTTCTGAAGGCTGGTAAGAAGAGCTATGTTTCCAACACCATTTTAAAAACAGATTTACTTATTTACTTGAAAGTCAGAGTTATAGAGATATAAAGAAAGGCAGAAAGAAAAAGATCTCCCATCTGATTGATTCCCTAAATGGCCTCAGTGCCAAGAGTTGGGAGCTTTATCTGGGTCTGCTACATGGGGCCGGGGCCCATATGCTTGTGTTGTCTTCCTCAGTTTTTCCCAAGCCATTAGCAGGGAGCTGAATCAGAAAACAGCCAAAACAGTAACCAACATCCAAGTGGGATGCTGGCATTGCAGACAGAAGAAGCTTCACCCACATACCACACTTGTCCCTATCATATCATTTATAAATCTCAATGTTCTTGATGTTTTATCATTTGCTAAATTAAACATATTGGTGCTTATATTACAACTATTTGGTTCCATTTGTGTTTCTCATAAATTACAAAAAAATTTATGTTATTTCAACTTTACACTTTTATCTATTTTAGCATCTAGCTGGGCAAGCACTGGCACATTTGTGTTTTAAGTATTTACTTTTTTCATTTTTCCACAGTGCTGTAATTTGTTATTATTCTTGTTGTGGCTGTTGTTCTAACTCATACCAGTTGTTGACCTTGTCTCATGACTTCTCATTTATGGAAAAGTATAGTGATGGAATACTGGGGTCTACCAAATCCAGATGTGGGGGTATAATGCAACATGCACCCCTGCTTCCAGACAAAAGATGGATTCCCACCGAAAATGTTGGAAATGTGTAGACAATGGGATGCTGGACTGTCTGACATGGTCTATATGCACAATGTCGGGGTACACTTGAATAAGAGATTGATAGGATTATTATTCCTTATGAAGGACTATACCATTGTAGCAAAATGGAGAAAATCTGTCAGGGGGTCCAAGTCTATACAAAATTGTACTACATAATTCAAAAATTCAAAAAAAAGTATAAAAAAATTTATTTTCTTTGCTATCCTTATGTTTTTCTAAATGATTTTAAAAATAAAGTTAAAATTCCCAAAGGATTTTGATTTAGACCCATTAACATGATTAACTTAAGAATGTAGTTTTTAGCTGTAACCTTTCTGTGCTGGAGTGCCAAGCTTATTTATTCAAATTCCCTTTAATTTCAGTGAAACATACAGGATTCTTCATATTAACTGGATATATCTTATGATTATTTTTAACTATTTACTATTCTTTTGGGATGGTTTTTCAAAGAAAATATTTATGTTTTTTGAAATGTGGGAAAAACTTCTATGATAGTTCCAAAAAACCCTTCTTATATACCCTGTACTTGTATAATTTTTCTAAAAACTCCAGTTCTCATTGAAATTTATAAGTAGAAATACATTCTGTATCAAATACATTTTCATTTGATTATGTCTAATTCTTTTCCCAAAATGTAACTAATCTAAATTTTTCTTAACAAAAAAAGAAAAACTTGTTCATTGTAAAAGCAAACCAGAAAAATGGTGTGATATTCAAATTAATCCATTGAAATAAATTTTCATTGTTAAAAAATAACATTTTACAAAATTATTCAAGTTTTAATAGTGCTTTAAAAATCTACCCAGAAAAATCTTTGAATGAATTAGCAGAAGAAAACACACATTCTAGATTGGATGATATCTCTGTTATGTCATTAATAATAAATACTTTCTAAAAAAATTTAAACCTGTTTTTTAAGTTCATGCTAAAGCCAAATGTATTTGACCAACTAAGAAATGGTTCTACCATGGTCAACAACTAAATATTTGTATTTTAGCAAAGACAAATAATCAAAATTCTCTTAGACAAAATATATAACATAGAAAACAGAAATCATTGAAATAAGCTAATAACGTAGAATTAAAAAATTCAAATACCTTAATTTCTTCACATAGTTCAGTAAGTCGAGCTTCTACATCCATTTCCTCTGAAAGGAGTAAAGAGTAATTAAAGGAAGTATTCAATGCTAGAATAAAAAAAATATCTTTTGAAATTATGTAAGCAAATTAAATTTCATTTAAAAACCCAAGATACTGAGAACCATCTGGATAACCGTTCAATGTATTAAATTTTTCAATGTATTAAATTAAATATTTTCACAGACACATGAATCATGCAGATAATGGGATAGATAACTTCTAAATGGTGCTCACTATAAGTACTATTTCATTTTCACAAGAAGCCAACACCATCAATAATATACTGATTATGCATGAAAAATAAATTACACAAATGTGTCACAGAAAAAACAAAACACATACTTAGATTTTACTGTATTTCACATTTTGCAATTTCCACTAAAGCTTTGCTTTATGTTTCCATGCCTCTATTTTTACAAAAGTTCTTCTTAAATGGCTCAAGGGAATTTCATTTTTTATTCAAAACATTTAAAAGTTATCTAAAGTATAGGCTATTTGATAAAATTGAAAGACAAAATGCTTTTCAATATAAAGTTAGCTATTAACTTCATCGAATAAACTTAGGTTTTGATAAGATTAATAAACATAGGCCAACTTTTTGCCCAATAATCCTGATTCATTTAATGAATGACATAATAATGTATAAAGGATTAATTTATGTAATTAAAAATACCAAATAATGTGAGTATACTTCAAAAGGTACATGGAAAACTTGAATTAACATTGTTTTAGTGCAGAAAATTTTTGAAACTCATACTTAAAAGGGACATATAAAATTGCATGAAAATATACAGGATGAAAATTAGTATGCATAGATTTAATTTTTTTCTGCACCAAATAAACCTGCCATTTCTATTTTCCATAAACTTTTTTTGCCTTCATATTGTCAATGGAATACAGAAACCAAATACAAAAATTCATTATTTTTGTAGGAAAAGATTCACATTAAGACCTGAAATATCGGGTCCAGCACGATAGCACAGTGGCTAAAGTCCTCGCCTTGAACGCACCAGGATCCCATATGGGTGCCCGTTCTAGTCCCGGCAGCTCCACTTCCCATCCAGCTCTCTGCCTGTGGCCTGGGAAAGCAGTCTCGGATGGAACAAAGCCTTGGGACCCTGCACCGACGTGGGAGACCCAGAAGTTCCTGGCTCCTGGCTTTGGATTGGCTCAGCTCTGGCCATTGCTGTCACTTGGGGAGTGAACCATCGAATGGAAGATCTTCCTCTCTGTCTCTCCTCCTCTCTGTATATCTGCCTTTTCAATAAAAATAAAATAAGTCTTTAAAAAAAAAAAGACCTCGAATATCTTTAGATAAACTTAATTTTAATTAGAACTTAAACTGAGTTATCATAAAAGAATTGTGAAAGCTTAGTAACATATCTCATGGATTTCACAAACCATCCCCGTTTCTGATAAACAGTGACTTCTAATAACAGCTTCTCCCAAACTGAAAAAATCAGCATTTGACCTTTACTTAAAATCCCAGCTTCCATGTCAATATTTATTTTCACATTATTCATGATCTTCTGTATGCCAAAAAAAAAATCACTAAAATTAGCTTCACATATCCTACTTCTCAACTGTAAAAAATAAAAAAATAATAAACTTATAGTTTTGATGCATTTTTCTTTTTTTTTAAAGATTTATTTTATTTTTATTACAAAGTCAAATATACAGAGAGGAGGAGAGACAGAGAGGAAGATCTTCCATCCGATAATTCACTCCCCAAGTGAGCCGCAATGGGCCGGTGCACGCCGATCTGAAGCCGGGAACCAGGAACCTATTCCGGGTCTCCCACATGGGTGCAGGGTCCCAACGCATTAGGCCGTCCTCAACTGCTTTCCCAGGCCACAAGCAGGGAGCTGGATGGGAAGTGGAGCTGCCGGGATTAGAACCGGCGCCCATATGGGATCCCGGGGCGTTCAAGGCGAGGACTTTAGCTGCTAGGCCACACCGCCGTTGGGCCCTCGATGCATTTTTCTAATATAAAGTGGTAAACTTGCACATTCCCAGTGTTATTTTGCAAACCGTGTCCTAAAGAATGTTCAAAAGTCAAACTTGTTTTCTGAACCTTGGATTTGAAATGATTTCAAGACCGCTCAGGAATTTTAACCAAGTTTAAAATCTAGTTTTACAGAAATATGAAAATATGATCAGTATCCTATTTACTTCTTTTGGGGTTCAGGGGTGAGGGCTGGCTCCTCCTGCAGATCCGAGATTACAGCAGAAAAAATATCCTTGCAGATTGTTCAAATGCACCCAAACCAAATCAGTTTTGGAGTGAAGATTTTACAAGAACAAGACAGCTATGTAACACTCCTTGATGCACGTGCACATCAGGTATGTTCCTATCTTCACCCTAACAATGGGAATTTTTCTTGTTTATAGTGTTTTGCTACTATAGACAATAGCATAAAAACATGTTTGTACGTATTTCTTAATGTACTAAAATGTTATTTCTATGATTAACAACTCATCCGTCCACTCATTCAACAGGTATTATAACACAGCTCAGACGATGCAATGTTACGTCTAATGATAAACGGCATCTCCATGAGTGCTCTTTTAAATATGTTTATTATTTTTTTCAGTCCAGTCCTTTAGCTTCCAACCACAATCTGCTGCTGCTTTGCTTAGATCTTACAATATTAAGTGGCATTCTGTTAAACTACTTAGGATACTCCCACATCCACAAATTCAAAGGAAGGATAATAGTTTAAGAATATGTTTAATCACTAAAAAGACATGTTATAAAAGGCCACCATTTCATAACGTGAATTTGATAATTTTATGAGAACAGAAAACTATACACTTCAATCTTTAAAACTTTTCTCCATCCTAAAAAAATTATTTTCTGTTAATAGCTTTAGTGAAAAATAACAAATAGTTTTGAATGGATTTTCATCTGAAATACTGATTTTGCTTGTTTTTATTTCTGAAAACAGAGATGTATATTGTGATTCTTTTTCATTTTTCAAATTTCTACATCTCTCATCATTTTAAAATGTAATTCTGAAAGCCTATTAAACACAAAACAGAAGCTTTCAATATTCCTACAGAAAAACAATAAATTATACACTACTGCTACTTAAACCTAAAATATATATAAATTAACAAGAATATTTCCTTTAATACAGTCAAAGCATCTGGATAGGCATGAGCCAGCTTTTGTTTCTGTTTTGTTTTTACTTAGAATAATTCAAACATCACCATACATTAACTAAAACATATAAGCCAAATCATTATTTATTGCTGCAAAGCTTAAAACTAGCTTTACTTCTTCAATCACATTTCATTATTATTAGGTGTAGCCATAGATAAAATTACTTTCAGCAAATTTTAGGCAGTACAATTAAACTAAGAGATTCAGGCAGTAAATATGGTTTTGCACTGATTATTTACACTTTCAAATGAAAACTTTAATATTTCAAATTAATTAATTAATTTGTACTCATTTATAAACCAAACTGAGTCTAAGGGTAAATTCATAAATAGAAGTGGAAGAAACACACTGTTATCTACATATACAGAGAAATAGATGAAATTTGATACTAATTTAAAGAAAAGTATCAAACTAATCAAAAGGGATTATTTACTTCACCTAATTGCAAACGTACCGACACAGGTGTCTTTCTGGGCTCGAGGATGTTTTCTTCTGAGAAGGCGTTCATATAGGACCTGCATGTTGGCCTTGGCTAGTTATAAGGATTGCACACAGCACTAGTTACCATACTCCTTTTATAACAAAATTTACTAGTTTTCCCCAACCTGTTAATAATAGACTTAGTATTGACTTGAGAGTGCAGTGTTAGTTTATCAGAATTACAAATGATGTACATTCAAGGTTGCATTACTTGTTTTTCTATTTAAATGAATGCGCTAGTCAGTATTTTCATACTTTAATATTATATTTTATGCTTGAACTTCTTACAATTTTAGCACTGGCAGGGAACACGAGATAGCTAGGACAACTCCTTGCTTTACCAAGCAGCTCAGATAGGTTATCTGACTTGCCAAAAATCTAGATTCCAAACAACTAATTCTCATTTTATGTAAGTTCCTTACATTTAACCAATATCAATTATATGTCATCACAAATGTACATCATTTATCTAGGATAAGGAAAAAGCCAAAAAACAGAAGGCAATTTAAAGTGTTATTTTAAAAGAGAGAACAAAGATAAAATTTCCTAAGCATGGTGCAGTGCAGTTTAAGAATTTTAAAAATACACTTTCTTAAAAAAAAAACAAAAAAAACCCAGGAAAACGTGTTAAGCAATAGAAGGAAAAATAATAAATTATCTAATCCACAACAATTTTATTTCTATTTGCCAAAACCGCTGGATAAAGAAGTGTTTACTTAACAATATATTATAAAAACATATTAGTGTTCACATTTTATTTTGCTGGGATTAAAAATAAACCATGTAGATAGTTCACAATAGGCAATAAATGCTTGTATTGTGAATTATTATTAGCCTTTCTATTCTCCTAGAGGATGCATAAAGAATGAAGTTCACAGGAAGGAGAGAGAAAGACAGAGTGGTAAAGAAAAGTTTAAGAACATACAAACTGACCCAAGTAATAAATTTGAGTAATGCTTTTAAAAATCTCTCAGAAGCTGTATAAGCTATGTGTTGACGGCTGTACTTGGCCAAGTAATAACAACAGCCCTATTGTGCTATTTATTCATCCAACAAATCCCTACCTTATTTAAAACTAGAGTTTGAGGGTTTTTTTTTTTACAATTCTATTATCTGATCAAATACTTTAAGCGATTTTGAATAAAGTTCAAAATCATTTGATAACTGACTCCTGAAATTAAATACCTGAACTCTTATCTAATTTTTGTAGTAGAGCTACAAGCACCATCTAATACATACACCATAAAATCCAGCTGTAACTGAGAGAAAATTCAAAATTTTATTAATTTAATTTTATTAATATTTTATTAATACAGGAATTACCATGATACAATTAAATGAATAAACTGGAAATGATGTGCTATCATTAAGTTATCTGAAACCTTGGCCTTTGAAAAGATGAACTTCTAATCTATTTAAATAAAAAAAACTAGATAATTAATCTAATTATGGCACAGAACACAGAATGCAGCATTTTTTCAGGCTGAAATAAAACAGGTTACAAATTTTCATACTTTCTGGCAGCTCCATGATAATTTTAAAAAATTCTAAACTGCCTAATTGATCTCAAACCCTACAACCATTTTCACTAACAATGATTATTTTAGAAAGTGAATTAAGCATTATCAAAAGACAGACCCTTAAGGAACAAACAAGTAAACAAAAATGACTGGCTAAACAAAATATGAAGAGATTTCTGACCTACTCAAATATAGGATACAGCCAATGTATTCTAAAGAGATCATAAAAGTTGATGTATAAAAGTTTATAAAACTGACAGAAAAGTCTGAATGAAGATGTATTGTCAATCCTAATAATTTATCCTACATGAAATCATATATATATAAAAGTACTTTTCAAAATATAAATGGTTTATAAAGGGAAATGTGATTTTTGTATCTGTAACATATATGCAGATCCTACTGTGAATTGAAACTAAAGCTTGATTTATATTTAAATGACTTAACTCTTCAAAATCTTAAAAATATTGAATTGTGCTATTATCTCTTAGAGTGATATGAGACCTGAAATAAATAAAAATGAAATGTGTATAAAAATGGCCCAAGTGTATATATCTATATCTATATCTATATCTATATCTATATCTATATGTATCTGTGAAGACTGCTGCTTTCCTATGATTCTGTTAACAGTTCTGTTTGCTTTCTAGTATGCTTCATGATTCAATTTCAAGGAGTAGTATGTGAACATGTGCTCTTAAAAAAATTTATCAGAAGATTCATTACAAACAGCACCAAGAAGTTATCTCCCAGTTAAATAAATATTTTTAAAAACTGGATAAAGTATTTACTAAAGGTTGATAAAGAAGATACAGAGAAGCAAAAGTGAAGTATGTGAGCATTATAGTTTTAGCATAGAAAAAACTATGGTAAAGTTAATATTACAAATATAAGAATGGAGGGAATGACTTCAAGTGTAGGATAGTCTTGCTACTTTTAACATACCCAGTTCTAGTTTCTGACAAGAGGGAATCTCTTCTGTTACCGTAATGAAGTAGCTGTGCAATCCCTTGAAGGCCAGCAGCAAGGTGGCACAAAGTGTATAATGAAAACGATAGGCATGATGCAGGAAGGAATCTGCAATGATGAAGCTGCAACCCTAAAGAAACAGGTTCAGAATGCAGAGTGTTAGCAACTAAAAGCTTAAAAATATCACATTTGAAACTTTGAAAAAAAAATGCCAAAGCATCTGCCAATTTCAGTAATATTTTAAGAAGTGTTCATACAATTTAAGTACATAAAATGTAACTAAGTAATTTCAGCTAATTTTTTATTAACAAGCATATTAAATTATGATTTTTCTTCTATAACATGAGTTTTATAATTGTACTGAGGGACAAACACTCTGCTTTCATAGCAATTAAGTACTCTTCAAGTGCTTGGGCTACTCTAAGTTGAATTTAGTTCTATAATTTCTTTAAAGACTCCTTAGGAATAACTCTACAGTATTATCTCTTGCTAAGAAAGCAAAAAATAAATGTACACATTGATAAAAGCAATCAGCTGCCAAAGATCTCTGCATACTAAAAGTAAGATTTTGAAGTTTCAGGTTAGTTTTCATAATATTCGCTTGGATCCACCAATTTGTAAAAATCAGACATAATTAATCTGTAAGTTGATGAAACTGAGTAATGGAGGAAATAGGACACTCACAGACAAAAATAATTATATTTTTCTTAAATAAGAAAGAAAAGTAACTTTTATACAAATTCAGCTCTTACATCGGGTGATAACTGTTTTGTGTAGTTAATGCCAAAGACCACACTTTCAAGAGTAGGAATCACAGAATCTTTGTTTTGTGCTGGTGCATTTCTGTTTAACCAAGTAGTCTTCACAGGACGAGGAAAGCTGGAAAACCAGTAAGTACTATGTTATTATTGTCGTAACAGTCGAACTGAAAACAAGTTAAACATTTACACAAGGAACAGAAAAAGCAAGGTTTTGCAAGGTTATGAAGGCACAAGAAGTCTATTTCCTTTAGTAATCTGAATAATTACAAAAAAATCCAATTAGTATTTTTTAAGAATGCAAAGCTATAATTCTGCTGTTAATTATGAATGACTGGGCTCCTGAAAGCCTCAAAGAACTCTAAAGCCAAAACAAAATGGGATCCAGAGTAGCTAAATAACAAATCAGAATCTAACTTTAATTTAAAAATCTGTCAAACTATGAAGGTTTAAAATAAAAAATCTCATTTAAATTTAGAAAAATTATTAAATCCGATGACTCTCAAAAACAAGATTTTCTTCACTTTAATTGTCTTCACTAAAATGCTATTAACTTTATTGAAACAATTTTCAAAATTCTTCTAGACGAGGCCTGCACAGTAGCTTTGCAAGCTAATCCTCAACCTGCAGCACTGGTATCCCACATGGGTGCTAGTTCAAGTCCTGGCTACTCCACTTTCAACCGAACTCCCTGCCTGGGAAAGTAGAGCAGAATGGCTCACATGCACCCACAGAGAGACCCAGAACAAGCTGTTGGCTTGCAGCTTCGAACAGGCCCTGCTGTGGCTGTTGTGGCCATGTTGGGAGTGAACCAGCAGATCTCTCTCTCTCTCTCTCTCTCTCTGTAAATCTGGTTCTCAAATAAAACTAAGTCTTTAAAAAATTAAATTTAAAAATCCAAAACGCTTTAAGATACCCTTTCAATCACACATTACATAAACGACTTGTTAGCACTAACAATGCCCTTAATATTCGATATATTCCACAAAGTAATAGTTTCTTTGCTTTTGAATATTTAAAAGTCATACAAAATTATAACTAAAAAGGATGAAGCGTTTGGACGGCTTGGCAGTAGGGAAAAGACAGGAAAGTAAATCAATGTTGCCATAAGCAGAAAGCAGCCTATGCAAATTAATTTGCTACGCAAAAATAAAGTATCTATACCCCAGCAAAAGGAGTTGCAAGTCAATGGTAAATTCCATTTGCTATGGTGTTTTTTCTCAAAATTGAGCCAATAAAAGCTAGACTTGAAAAAAAATATCTAATAAGAGATGGGTCATGTAAAATATAGGCTAAAGAAACAGGAAACCAATCTATTTGAAAGAATTGATGTAATCTCCATGGCTGGGTTATTTTAAATTAAATTGCTTTAAATAAAGCTGACATTTTAAAAGATAATGTTATAAATTAAAATTTTTTCAATGTATTCAGAGGATAAAAATCCATTATAATCAAACGTCAGGAAAACTTGCTGAAGCATACATAGGAATGTTACCCTTAGACGTGACCCCTTCATCAGCACGCCACCAGCAAGAAGCTTTCCCTTATGCTTTCCTTGATCCCCTTTTCCAACTTCCCATTTATGGACAAAGAAAGTCCGGGAAAGATGCTGGTTCTTTCAGGACAAAGTTCTAGCAGCAAAAGAGGGAATTATAAGGGCCCACGGCAGGTAAAGAACAGCAACCTCAGCTGTGGCAGGCACCCAGCTTGCTTTTCGGTCACTAACCAGAGCCAACAGTTAATCCTCTTGGCTTCTGATTCTGAGCCAAAAATGTCTTCTTCCAGTAACTGGTCTCTAGGAGATGAGTTGCCCCTTTCTCCTATTAGCCTGTGGCAAAAACTGCTGCATTACAAGAGGAAGCAGACATTTAACTGACTAGCATTAGTGATGTGAATACCACTATTTAAACAGGGCCTTAAAATGCAAAATTAATAACTTATAATAACCTCTATGAATTGTCTGTACATTCTTCAGTGGAAAAACTAGCCTAGTTTTCAGATGAGATTGGGTGCGTTCAGGGTGGTATGGCTGTGGACAAAAAAATTAGGCTAGTTTTCATAAACACAATCTTGGTAAGCTTTTCAAAGGAATGATGCAAATTATTTAGTTGGGGATTGTTATTGAAACTACAAAGAGATTCAGAAAACTATAGTAACACATTTTAAAAAGAAATGCACTTTTAGCTACTTTAAACCTAACATATAAGCCAAATAAAACTGTAAACTGTTTATTTGAAAATTATATTCCAAAACAACCCATTTACTTGTCAAATTAGCTTCACTCAGTTAAGTATGTATAACATACTGACCTATTCCAGAATGTACAAAATTTTTTGGCAAAGGTTTGCTATAAAATTACATGTAATAAAGCAAATACTTTCACATTTACAAAAGTTGTAGTATAACGGCAGCATATCAAAGGTCTAAGAGGTAATACAAAGATGGCAAAATAACAGAGATTTCACTGTACAATAAGAAATGCAAAGCAAGTCATCAGGAGAAATATTTTTCCTGTGACTCTACCCTCAGTGAATCAGGAAAACAAACTATATGTAAGAGATTGAGGAGTGACACACTAGAAAGGGTTCTCAGTTTTTAAGACAATGTGAAAATCTGAAGGAATTAATTACTTGTGATTGACATAATAAATTATGCTGGGTTTCTGTAAATTTTGAGAAATTGATACAGCTTTCATAAAAACAAGTTTATCATCACTTCCCTTAAGCATCAATCTTAATTATTAGTTGTGAAAATCAGATTAGTATATAGTTATAAAATTGACATTTCAGAAATAAAATTTAAAACTTAGTATGTTTTCAAACAAAACACCACTTTTTTTTTATACCTTACATAGTTGATTAGGGTACAAATGGTCAAGGGCTACAGGAAAGTGGCTAAGACCATTATTTCCACACTAATATCATCATTTTCCCCCCTGTATCTGGGGTAAGGGGAGAAACAAAGGATGAAACCCCACCCAGCCTCCCATCCATCCCAGGTCCCTGATGTGGGGCATGCTCCGAGGGTCCTGCTCAAGCAGTTTTGATAGTTCAACAGTTCTGAATTGCTGCCAATTTCGCAGTTCCAATCATGATGAAATCTATTCAGAATCCACTGGCTGACATAGTCTCTTCATGGTTGGGGTTCTGAGATCAGCAGTTCAGTTGGAGGGATCTCCAAAGAAACTTCGTCTGAGGTGATTCCAGAACAGATTCTTGTGTGTGTTGGCCAGTACAGGGTCTGGCATCATCCGTTGCCCCAATCAGCTTATGCACATGCTGGTGGTTGCATTTGCTGGGTCAGTTCTGTTTCCAGCCCTGTCTTCCACGCGAACCAATGGGTGTTGCAGTCAAGCCCGATCCTGCCCACTGCATACTTGGCCTTCACGCAAACCAGTGGGAACTGCAGCCTAGTTGGGGCAACTCCCGATAAGCCCCACCAGGCCTGCCCCCTACCCTGGTTCCCATGCTTGCCAGTATGTATCGCAGACGTGTTCAGTCTGTCCCACATCCCATTTAGCTCTTATACATGTCAATGGGCACTGAAGCCTAGTTCAGCCCAACTAACCCTACCATTCAGTGCACACACATACTTGCGGGTGCCTTTCTGTCTAGCCACCCCTGCCCCTGTCCTGGTTTTTATGCTGTCCAGTGGGAGTGGCAACCAAGGAGGGAGGTGCCCACTCTCTCCCTACTAGGCCACTCCCACTACCGGATTATGCACTCTCCAGGTGGTTCTGGAGTTTAACTTGACAGAATTGGGCCCCAAGGCCAGCCTCTGCCAGCAGATGGTGCAGCAAAGCCCAATCAATGCTCACCCACTCTAATTTTTGCTTGCACCAGTCGGACCAGTTAGCCCAGCCTGGCTTTTCCCTGATCTAGCTCACGTGAGGCCCACAGGTGTTGTAGCCCTGACGGGTCTGGTCTGCCCCCATCCCAACTCACGCTTTCCAGTGGAAGTGACTGTCCAGCAGGGAAGCCCCCCAACATACCCGCTGCCTGCTTTGCACCCTCCCTCCCTGGTTCTCACATGTGTAAAGCACCACTGTCAAGTGTCAATCTACCACACATACAACAAGGATGATGCTTCATTATAAGAATTGAAGAATTTGATTTGCCTCAATAAAAAGTCGTCTACCTCTGCAGGGAAGTGGACAGAAAAAAATTATCTCAAAGCTTTTTTATAATTCAAAATACTATATGTTTTTTTTAAATTTATTTATTTTTATTGGAAAGGCAGATGTACAGAGAGGAGGAGAGACATAGATTCACATAGATACACTCCACAAGTGGCGGCAACGGCTGGAGCTTTGCCGATCTGAAGCCAGGAGCCTTGTCCATGTCTTCCATGCAGGTGCAGGGTCCCAAAGCTTTGGGCCACCCTCGTCTGCTTTCCCAGGCCATAGGCAGGGAGCTGGATGGGAAGCAAGGCTGCTAGAATTAGAACCGGCGTCCATTTTGGATCCTGGTGTGTTCAAGGCGAGGATTTTACTGCTACACAATAACGCCGGGCCCCTACTATATGCTTTTAAGCTAGAATATCACATGGTATCATTTTTAAAGGCTTGGATAAAAAAATGCATAAAACTGGTAAATAACTTGGTAAGGAAAAAATATTGCTTGATTTAGCATTAGGGAGGTTAAACAAACACAACCTAAGAGAGAAAACTAGTTATTCTTCCAGAGAGTGAGTAAGCAACAGAGTATCACTGCATAAAAATACAGGCGTAGATTAAACAATGTTGTATGGTTATTTATATATCACATTCTTTTTTCTTGACAAAATTATTTTGGATTGATATAGATCACTCCATAGTTTTATTTTTTAAAAAAGTTCTTAAGCTTAATATTTCTATACTGTTGATTTTTCTTATTTTATGAATTCAGTTAAAAAAAAGATATCACATTAATAATGTCCAAAGTGCCGGTTAAGTTTACCTTATTAGTGGCTGGTGTAGTGCAACCAACGATGCATGGACTGTAACAGAGACCACAGAAAGGTGGAAATAATCAAATATAACATTAACATGATGATGAAGGCCTCTGTGGAGGCTAAAGTGCAGCTTCAGTGTTCGGCTACTGATGAGTTGCAATGCATTCAGATCGTCTGTCCTATAAAAAACAACATATTTGTAGGTAAGTATGTTACATTTAATAAATATTAGTATTTTATAGTTTAAACTATCAAAACAATTAGTTAAAAAATTCAGAATTCTCTGGTGTGGTTGTGGCAAGAAAGGTGCCATCATTCACTGTTGATAGGAGCAGAGTCTAGTACAATTGCTATGGATGTCAGTATGGAGAGTGCTAAGAGAAATGAGAATTGGTCTGCCATATGACCTTGCTATCCCACTTCTGGGAATGTATCTGTAGGAAATAAAATCTTCATTTGAGAAAGGGATCTGTAATCTTGTATTTACAGGAGCACAATCTACAATAGTAAAGACATGGAAACAATCCAGATGCCTGTTCAAAGAGGACTGAGTAAAGAAACTATGACACATTTACTCTAAGGAATGCTACTCAGTCATCAAAAAGAATGAAATTCTATCATTTGCAACCAAATAGTCCTAACTAGAGACTATTATCTCAGTAAAGTCAGTCAGTTCCCAAAAGACAAATATCACCTGTTCTCTCAGATAAAAGGCAACCTTCATACAAAATATAAGATCAACAGCCCTTTCAATACTGTTTTTCTACATCTCATGGCTTTTGCTGTTTCTGTTTTTATTTTCATTCATTCAAAACAGTTTTTTTTCTTATTAATTTCCTCATCGACTCATAGGTTACAGAGTGGCAACGTTTGCTTCAAGAAGGTGTTTGATTTTCTTTTTCATTTCTTCAGCAATATATTGGTCATTCAGTAGCATGTTATTTAACTTCACTTTGTTATTATTGTTCCTGTTGTTGATTTAAGGGAATGTATGGTAACTATGTAACAGAGACTGTCATATCCAAATGTGAAGATAAAATGCAGTGAGCATCTCTACTTACAAATCAAAGATGGTCTCCCAATTAAACTGTTAAATATATCTTGACAATGGAATGTTGGATTTTTTGCCATTGTCTATACCTACAATGTCAGGATACACTAAAGTAGCAGAATGATGGACTTATGGCTGTTTATGAAAGACTATGCTATTGTAATGATTTAGGGAAAAATCAGTGTCTGATGGGAGGCAGGTATTTGCGGGGAAGGGAAGAGAAATCCCAGAGTCTATTGAACTCTATCATAAAGTAATAAAATTAATTTAAAAATCCAAATATTCACATAAAATGTGGACCTGACACTTGAGAAATTAATCTTAGGTTCAAGTAAATATTAATACACAGAGGACATAATAAATAATATTAATCATAAATTTTGGTATAGCATATATTAAATCATACAAACTTTTTATTTTATTTTATTTATTTTTATTACAAAGTCAGACATACTGAGAAGAGGAGAGACAGAGAGGAAGTGGAGCTGCCGGGACTAGAACCAGCGGCCACATGGGATCAAGGCGAGGACCTTAGCCACTACACCACACCGCCGAGCCCCATATAAACTTTTTTTTAACAAATTTAGCATGCTTTTTGTAGACTTAAGGTATTGCTTAGTTAGTGAAACGATAATTTTATTACACTGGCTCCATTGTTAGAATTATACACACAGAGTACATAAAACATCATGAAAATTATATCTACATACGTTTTTTAAATCTTGTACATGCATTGTAACAAATTATTTACACATTTCAGTTTAACACATTTAAAGGTTTCTGATTTTGTTAAAACAGAAACCCTTCCTGTATCTGTAATGACGAAGTAACAGAGAAGTAATAGCTGCTAGATAAAATATTCTTATTAAAAATTCCAAGACAGGGCCTGGCACAGTGACTTACTGGCTGAAGTCCTCACCTTACATGTGCTGGGATCCCATATTGGCACTGATTCTAATTCTAGCAGCCTTGCTTCCCATCCAGCTCCCTGCCTATGGCCTGGGAAAGCAGACGAGGGTGGTCCAAATCCTTGGGACCCTGCACCCACATGGGAGACGTGGAGGAGTCTCCGGGCTTGTGGCTTCAGATTGCCTCAGCTCCAGCCATTGCAGCCACTTAGGGGGTGAATCATCAGATGGAAGATCTTTCTGTCTCTCCTCCTTTCTGTATATCTGACTTTCCAATAAAAATAAATAAGTCTTTTAAAAAAATTCCAGGAACCTACTAGAGACCTTTATTGATGACTACTTAGTCCTACCTGCAGTCTGGATTTATATACAATCTTCAAGAAGTACTTTCAGGCTTTAGTTGAAATAGGAAAGGGAATGAGAAAGATTACAAAAGCAAAATTGTCAAGTAGATCTGATTCTTGCTTGAAATGAATATAAGCATAACACTGCTTCTAATGTTTAGTAATGCATGTCTAGCTGTGTGTTTAAGTTCAGTATAAAACCAGTCGTTAAAATTTTTCAATGCCCGTAGAATTCAATGAATGTTTACTGCTAAGCATAGCATAAGAGTCAAAATCTTGGATCTAGCATTGCGATAATGTTAAGCCACTGCCTGAAGTGCTAGCATCCCATGGAGTCACCTGTTCATGTCTCAACTGCTCCATTTCTGATCCAGCTCCCTGATAAAGAGTCTCAGAAAGCTTGGGCCCCTACATTCATGAGCAAGACTCAGGAGAAGTTCCTGGCTCCTGGCTTCAGCCTGACCCTGCCCTGGTCACTGCAGCCATTTAGGGAGTTATCCAATGAATGGAAGATGCCTCTCTCTGTAATTTTGCCTTCCAAATAAATGAGTCATAAACAAATGAACAAACAAAAGCCTCAACAGTCTTGATAACTCTCAGAATATTTATGTCCATTTGATTGTGGTACAATTTCAATAGTGACATTTCTACAGTCTGGGAAGCTGTTTTTTCAACCTCTGTCTTATACCTGGAGCTTGAAGCACCAACATGGGTATATCAAGATTCTCCTAGGAAACAGAAGCAGTTAGAGTAGTAGACTGGATTCTAAGAAGAAAACAGGCAGTCTAACAACAATTGTTATAACAAATATAATAAAACCTGTTATAGCAAAAAGTCACTGTAACTGATAAATACTATAGTAAATAATAGTCTTGAGTGCCTAGTGAGTTTTTGTTTTGATTCGTCTACTTACGAATAATCTCCATCTGTGAAGTGTAGATCTAGGGATAACAGAAAATTCATTTCCTCAAGAGTTTCTTCAATCTAAAGAGAAATTATAGGATACTTTTGAATATTTATAAAATGTTAGCAATATGCCTTGAAGCTTTACCAAAAAACACTGATTTAAATATATATATAAAGAGTATTTACCTTTCTTTCATCCAATAGCATTTTAACTTTGAAGATCATAACATCATTTAAAACAACTTCTTCATTTTTGTACAGAATTTGAAATGTTTTACTACAAATCAGAGAGTCATGAACTGAAGCCGGAAAAGCTAAAGTTATACCTAAAAAAGAATAAGATATACAATTAATAGGTAAAATGTAAAATATAATGCCATATGTAAATTAATACTTTAATATACTTTAACTATATTATATAGCATAAGAAAACTTCTGAAAGTTTACTAATTCCATGGTAAAAAAAAGAAAATTTAAAAGCATTATAATAATTCTAAAATTGCTTTATGACTTACATTAATTTGCAAGGTAAGTAAGTGGAATTTTAGAATGAATAGTTGATCTGTATGCCCCAGTTTTCCACAGCTAAGCAGTAAAGAATCTGGCTGGTGCTGCTCTTGGTTGCTAGGAACCAAGCTATAAACCCCTGGAATGAAGAATCTGGCTAGCAACTTTTTTCCTATTTTGAGATGCAGCCTCTAAATACTTACTGAATTCTGGCAGTTTAAACTAATGAGTTGATTTATGGTGGACATCCTAGATAGTTTATGCTTAAGGAGATGACTCAGAACATGGCCTGAGTCTACCAGTAAGAACAACCATGGGATTGGAGTTTGAGCCAGGTAATTCAATTAATCAGGCCTCCATAGTGGAACATCTGGATGTTGCAGTGTGAGTGTCCCTGGTTGGCGATATCCTACACATTGTCACATATCAGTGTTCAACATGTGAGGGGAAATGCATTCTGACTCCATAGAGAGAAAACAGCAGTTTACATGTAGGAACCTCCAAGAGCTGATTTTTATCCTTTTGCAAAAATGAAACTGTAATACAGTACTTTGAGTTTAAGTTGTTCTAAGAAATTATTAACTGTGAGGGGAAAATGGGAACTCTAAAGTTCACAGACAATAGGAAGTGAGATTAGAGAGCAGATCCCTGACACTGTTGATATCTGAAGTGATGACAGTCTTGTGAAAGACTATATATATTCTTCATCTTATTTTTTTTTAAGATTTATTTATTTTTATTACAAAGTCAGATATATAGAGAGAGGAGGGGAGATAGAGAGGAAGATCTTCCATCTGATGATTCACTCCTCAAGTGACCACAATGGCTGGTGCTGTGCCGATCCAAAGCCAAGAGCCAGGAACTTCCTCCAAGTCTCCCACGTGGGTGCAGGGTCCTAAAGCATTGGGCCGTCCTCAACTGCTTTCCCAGGCCACAAGCAGGGAGCTGGATGGGAAGTGGAGCTACCGGGATTAGAACCGGCGCCCATATGGGATCTCAGCGTGTTCAAGGTGAGGATTTTAGCCGCTAGGCCACGCCACTGGGCCCTATTCTTCATCTTGATAATGGTTTAGCTTCAGGTCAGTGATATCAGGGCATTTTAACAGACCATCCACTGTCATGGTCTTATTACTGTACCTTGTAAAAATAACATGAAAAACAACTGAAGAAAGTATATGAGTTCAAGCTAGAGACCAAGCAAGACAGGGCTGGGACCAAAAAATGGGATATCAGAGTACAAATGGGAAAAGAAAATATGTCCATGACAGATCCCAGGCACCCTGATGTCAGGGTTTTTGTAGAGTAATAAGGTCAATCTAATTAGAGGTGTGATTCAGAGTAAGATATTGGAACTCAGATAAGAAAAGAATAACTAATAGGAAAACACCAAAGTCTTGGAGGGGAGGTGGAACAAATGCGAGTGCATCCCTGCAGAGAGGAACCTTGGAGAAGGGTAGGAGTCCAAAGTGATGAGAAAATTTCCCTGTGGAGGTGGGGTTAGAAAACAGTCAAGAGAAGTCACACAAAACACTCTACCGAGTCTGAGATGAGGAGGACATATAACTAGAGAAGGATCTCCCAGAGAAGAGCTTGGTGAGTTTAAGTAAGGAGAGAACGGTATCCACAAAAGGGAATACGCTAGCATGAGGTGAGGTTAAAGCAGTGCAAGGAGAGCAAGCGGGACGGAGAAGGAGCACCGACAGGAGACCGGCATATGCAGACATGGTCAAACCAGAGAAATGAGCTACGGAAAATGGAAGCTAGTTTTCCTTACTGTTGGAGAAAGGATATACAGGTGCTGGCAAACTATTCTTAAAATGATCCAGAAAAAAAATTTTTATGCTGTACTTGCAACTTTTCTCCAAGTCTGAAATACTTCAAAAATCTATTTAAAGGAAAACACAATGGTTCCGATACTCAGTTACTGAATATTTTTAGAGAAGAGTTGAGGAAAGGAATAAATTTGTCTCAATAGAAAGCAGATTTTACTTAAAGCCAACAAGCAATGGACTCCTTACTGTTTTTTTCCTAAGAATGCCGCTTTCCTCTAACTGGAGTTGTTTCTTCTTCTACACTATTCCTAATGACCTTGTAACTTCTTTAAGATATATTTATTTTTATTGGAAGACAAATTTACAGAGTGGAGGAAACAGAGAAAGATCTTCCATCCTCTGATTCATTTCCCAAATGGCCACAATGTCTGGAGCTGAGCTGATCTGAAGCCAAGAACCAGGTGCTTCTTCCCAGTTTCATTCTGTTGCCTGGATCTTCTTCTCAGTTTCTATACAAGTACCAGACAGTTTTGATTACCACTGTTCTGTAGTATGTCTTGAAGTCTAGAATTGTAATTCCTACAGCTTGATTTTTTACTGCTCAGGATAGCTTTGGCTACTTGTCGTCTCTTGCATTTTCAGATGAATTTTTGTGTCTTCTTTTCTATTTCTGAGAAGAATGTTGTTGGGATTTCGATTGGGATCACACAGAATATGTATGTCATCTTCAGTAATAAGGACATTTTGATGATGTTGATTCTCTCAATTCTGGAACATGGTGATTCTGTTCATCTTTTAATGTCTTCTTCTATAATCTTTTAGAAATTGTTCTGTAAATTTCCCACAAAATCTTCCTCACCTTTGGTTAGGTTTATTTTACAGTTTTTAAAGTTCTTCTCAGCTATCTGACTCCTCTCCTAATGTATTGTTGACCTCTAGTCCTCCTCAGCACTTTACTCCCAGGGTCATCTTCTGGAATTCTATATTATGCATGACCATAATTCTCATTTGTAATTTGCATTACAATCTTTTCTCATACCTCCAATCTTTCCTGCTTATTTACTCTAGTATCAAAAATTCAATTATCCTTTGAATCCATTGAGGAAGTTTCCATGAATCATATTCCCTATCACTCTGCCTTTACTTTCTCTGAAGTTCTCAAATTTCCTCCTTATCAATCTGAAATCCTACAATCCATCACAACCATTTACTCTTCCATATCCTATTAAAGACATAAGCTGTGCTTGCTTTGCCACACTGGTCTGGATCAATGTATTTCTCTGCCTAACCCATACTTGTGCCCACTGGCTATCCTTTAAATTAGTGAGCTTTTCGGGCTGTACAACAATCACACTACATTTTCCAAATCCATTTTATGTCCACATTGTTCAATGATTACTTAACAACATTTTCCCCTTTCTTCACTCCAATCCAGCACTTTTGTTCTTATTTCATAAGAAAATAAAAATAGTCAGAATATCTATAAATTCTACTACTGCATCTACCTGGACAAATCCTTATTTCTTTACCTCTCTTTTTGACAAAACTCTAAGAGTCTCTGGTATTTGGTATTTATTATCCATCTCTCATTCTCTCTTTAACCCATTTCCTGACAACCAGCCTCCAGACTGGTCCCCAATGTTTCTTACTTTCTGGAATTCACACCCTTGCATGACACCCTCCTATAAAAGTCTCCTGGTTCAGCTGTGTGAATACAGAAGCAGTAATGGCATCATTTGTGTGAATGAATACAGCAGAATAATTGACTACAGCCTCATAAGATCCATAGCCACAGTAATCCACCTAAATTACTGATACACAGAAACTGTGGATGTTGCTGCTTTAAAGGAAGTTGTAGGTAAATTTTTAAACAGTGATAATTAATTCACATTTCAATAAAACTTTGCTCCATATAACTGCTCTCTTATCAAGACTATTAATGATTTTGACTTTGCTAAATCAAATGGTCAATTCTCAGATCTCATCTCATTAGACTCACAGTCAACATGGATACACATCCTCACATTTTTGGAACAAATCTTTTCTTTCCTTTCTGTATACCACCCTTAAGTGTTTTTGCTCCTAGTTCAGTTTCCTTTCTCCTTTTTTTCCGATTTTAAAAATTTGTTTCTCATCAAGAAGTAGCACAACACAAGAGTTAAAAATAGTGACAATAGAGCCAGACTGTCTGGGTTTAAATCTGGATTCTGCCACTTACTAGTTCTACAATTTTTATTAATCCTTCTCTTTCCTCTCATGTCTCACATCTTATTCTTCAGTAAGCCCCATTGGCTCTACCAAAATACTCAATATTAACTGACCCAGAATGCTAGAAAAAGAGACTGCTTTAGGAATTCCTTAAAAGGGACTCTACCACCAACGTAAGAAATTGTACACAAAATAAGTGATTCAAAATTGCTTTGGAGTGAATAACAATATTCAGTGAAAGTTGCCTCATTCCTTACTGACATCAATATTAAATTTTCAAATGCTTAACAAGCTCTTACAAATAACACCTTTCTCTTTATTCCAAAATCAAGATTAACGTACAACTTATGTACAACTCCCAGTCATTCATTCAGCCATCTCATCAACAAATACTTGCTAAATATCTATTCATGTGCCACCTTCCTTCTGTTGAGGGTATACTGAAAAACGAGGGAGATGGAAAATAATCGGAGAGTGCATTATAATGAGAGGTGATAAGGAATAGAAATAGTGACTAAGTAAATAAATGACACATCATGCCTGAAAGTACTAATTGCTACGGAGAAAAACAGAGAGGAAAGAGAGGTGGGAAAGACAGCAACTATAAACATAAGTCAGGCAATGTTTTTTTGAGAAGTGATCTACAAACAAAGAACAAAACCCAGTTCTGTGTTCTTTCCCGTACTACATGCCACAGGTTGAAACCACTCCTTCACTCTATCAGAAGTCTGGAGGATCACTCCCTGCAGAGGATATAGCAGAAGCCTTATAAATTAAAATATATGAGTATAAAACCCAGGGTAAGCTGAACATTAAATGCAGATCAGATGTAATCACCTCCATGGGGTTCCTAGAAGGTTGGCAGCAAGATTTGTACTCTCCAAGTAGGAGAGAGACAAATGTGCACTCTGGAAAGAACCCTCAAGAATCAGAGATTTCACCCTACTGGCAAACTAAAAGCTGGACTGCCAGTTTCATAGATTTTAGGAGAAAACATGAGACTAGGGCTAAAGAAAAAAGATTTTAATAACCACATATTGGTAAGATAATCAACTTCTGTTCACACTGGCTTCCCTTTTATCTCAATCCTATGAGAGTGAGAATGCAATGGGTTTTTGATTACAATAAAGAACTCTGGGCTGGTTCGGGCCTTGGGATTCGGGGGCAACTGCCGCTCCTCACAGTGTGGCGGCTGTGGGGGGTGCCCCTGCCGGGTCGGACCCAATGCTGGGGGCTCACGCCAAAGACACTGCCGCAAGGCAGTGAACGAGTCCTCGGCCTCAACCAGGACCCAAGAGAGCTCATTCCTCGGGTAAGTGCACCATGTGGGAACTTGGGAACTGGCTTAAAATTCCTAGCTCCACCCAGCTGCTAATATCTGGCAGCTAGGTGAGTTTGGGAGGGGTTCGGGCCTTGGGATTCGGGGGCAACTGCCGCTCCTCACAGTGTGGCGGCTGTGGGGGGTGCCCCTGCCGGGTCGGACCCAATGCTGGGGGCTCACGCCAAAGACACTGCCGCAAGGCAGTGAACGAGTCCTCGGCCTCAACCAGGACCCAAGAGAGCTCATTCCTCGGGTAAGTGCACCATGTGGGAACTTGGGAACTGGCTTAAAATTCCTAGCTCCACCCAGCTGCTAATATCTGGCAGCTAGGTGAGTTTGGGAGGGGTTCGGGCCTTGGGATTCGGGGGCAACTGCCGCTCCTCACAGTGTGGCGGCTGTGGGGGGTGCCCCTGCCGGGTCGGACCCAATGCTGGGGGCTCACGCCAAAGACACTGCCGCAAGGCAGTGAACGAGTCCTCGGCCTCAACCAGGACCCAAGAGAGCTCATTCCTCGGGTAAGTGCACCATGTGGGAACTTGGGAACTGGCTTAAAATTCCTAGCTCCACCCAGCTGCTAATATCTGGCAGCTAGGTGAGTTTGGGAGGGGTTCGGGCCTTGGGATTCGGGGGCAACTGCCGCTCCTCACAGTGTGGCGGCTGTGGGGGGTGCCCCTGCCGGGTCGGACCCAATGCTGGGGGCTCACGCCAAAGACACTGCCGCAAGGCAGTGAACGAGTCCTCGGCCTCAACCAGGGCGGCCAGTGCACCATGTGGTGCCAGGCTTTGCCTGCTGGCAGCCCGGCCGGGGAGCTCTGGGGTAATGGATGTCCGAATTGCTGCTTAGATAGCTCTAGGGTGACCCCACTGTTTCTGGGTTCTGAGTCAATCCTAAAGATTCCCAACGCCAGTAACTCTTCTTTTGGAGAACCTCTAATCACTCAATAATGCTGAGCTTTGAACACCTATAATGCAAAAGATAAACCCCGGATTGTCTAGCAGGATATTTTTTTGCCTGACATGATGTTGGTGCAGGAGACTGGTCACATTAGGCAGGTCCATAATTTTAACTAGCACTCTAGAACCTTATACTGGGGTGGACTCTGTGCAGGATGTGTGGGCCACACCCTGTAGAAAGTTTGACCCCACTGGTAAACCTAAATTTTAGGTGGTTATGGACTAAGCTAGGTGTGACCAAGGAGCCTGCCATCAATCACAGGTAAAGGGATCCACCATAGACTGGACTGGGCAAGGCAGCAGCACCCAAGTGTGCATCCTGAATAGGCTGTGGGGTGGGCCGGGCTGCAACATTCACCAGCTCATACAAGGCCAAATGGGAGGCCAGAGTACACCGGGCACTGGCCTAAAAACCAATGGCATGTATGTAAACTGGGTTTGGGAGTGGATCAAGTGGAGGTACTTGGGAAGCTCCCCTGGCGAGTCATAGCTCTCGCTGGTGAACATGCCGTCCAAATCTGGGGGTCAGACTAGCAGGGCATAGTAGCTCCAAAATGTGTAACTTGGTAATGGACCGTAATGTACTGGGCAGGACTGAACAAACCTTTGTTTACAAGCAAACTAGAAACCAGCATGGAACACAGGTCATACCGAGCTAGGCTCTTGCACCTACTGGTCCCCAAAGCAACCACGGGCAGGTGCATGATTTACAGCTAGGAACAAGCCCAATCGGGGAGGTAACGGGACACCCTAACTAGGTTGAGGTTCCCACCAAGGGGCGTATGTGCTAGAATTGGAGCTGCGTTCTATCTAGGAAACAGTTGCAGTCACCCGAGGCACTAGTGTGGGCTGGGATTGGATGCACCAGGCCAGTTCAGACCCCAACACCATCTGGTGGCATGGAGAACCAGGGGGTAGATATGGGACTGACTAGGCTGGGTCTCAACCCCCTACTGAGCCATGCGTGAGCTGTATGTGGGTATGGACGAGCCATGGCTGGGCTGAAACATCCAACAACAAGAACCAGAATGGGGTGAAAGCCAGCCAGGAAAAGCCACTGTTCCTGCTAGGGCAGGAGGTGAACTGAGTAGGGTTGGCTCAAGGACCCCCTGGCATGCGCAAAACCTGCCTTTGGGAGGGGATCTGATGGAGGAGCCTGGGCAACTCCTCTGGCAGGACACAGTCCCTGCAGGTAAGCGCAAGAAGCATGATAGGAAACAATCCAGAATAGGCCATGGAAAGTTTCCCACTGGCACACACTCAGCATGGGTCAGGAGCAGACCAGGCTGAATCAGTCCGTATCACCCACTGGCAAATCCGATCACCAGATCAGAGTGTGGGATGAGCCGGGTTTGGTCGCGACAAAACCAGCACACATTATGGAATGCCAGGGCGTGGTTGCCTGTACTGGATATGAATGCAGCACCCAAACAGCACACATGAGATCCAGGAAGGAAGGGAGGGGCAGAACTGGCGGGGGGATTAAGGGGCTGGTTCCCTCGCCGGACAGCTACTCCCAATGGAGAGCGTGGGCTGGGATAGAGACAGACTAGACTATGCAAGGCTACAACACCTGTGCGCTGCATGTGGAATAGATCAGGGAAAAGCCAGGCTGGGCTGATTATTCCTGCTGGTACAAGTATAAATTAGAGTGGGTGAGGGATGTTTGGGCATAGCCGCAGAAGCTGGCACTGGGGACTAATTCTGTCAAGTCAAATCACAGAATCACCTAAAGAGTGCATAAACCGGGACAGAGAGACCTGGGAGGGGAAAAGTGGGTTCCCCCTTCTTGGGTCACTATTCCCGTGGGAGGGCATGAAGACTGGGACGGGGGCTGGGATGGCTAGATAGAGAGGCACTCAACAACACCCGTGAGGGCTGGATGGTTGAGTTGGTTAGATAGAACTAAGCTTTAATACCCATTGACACGTACAAGAGCCAAATGGGATGGGGGACAGACTGGTCTTCTGCTACACATACTGGCAAACCAGGGTAGGGGGCGGGCCTGGTGGGGGTTATTGTGGGTCGCCCCGACTAGGCTGCAGCTCCCACTGGTTTGTGTGAGGGCCGAGTACGTGCTGGGCAGAACCAGACTGGACTGCAACACCCATTGGTTCCAGTGCAACTCAGGACTGAAAACAGAACCAACCCAGCAATTGCAACCACCAGCTGATCGTGGTGATGGACTGTGCCGGGCCCTGTGCTTGCTAGAGCATACAAGAAACTAGTCTGGGAATACCTCAAAGTTTCTTTGGAGATCTCCCTAATCGAACTGCTGGACTCAGAACTCTAATCAAGAAAAGACAGAAGACAGAGCAGATCAATCATTCATCTCAGCTATATGTTGGCAGCGATATATGGGGCAAACGGAGACTTTATGATGGACCATATCAATCAGTGGACGACCTCATCGAGCGAAACTGGCAGCGATTCATAACCGGAGAACTATTAACACCACTCGAGCACATATCTCAGAGCATGCCCCACATCCGGGACTCGGGGTGGGCGGGAAACCGGGTGGGGCTTCCCCCTCAATATCCCCCTTTACCTCAGATACTATGTAAAGATTGTCAACAACACAATAAAATAGATTATTAAAAAAAAAAAAAAAAAAAAAAAAAAAAGAACTCTGGGCTTACGTAACTTTAACCATATATAAGAGGTTATAAGAAAACCTATTTAATATTCAGTTTTTTTAAGATTTATTTTATTTTCTTATTTGGATGGCAAGGATACAGAGAAAGATCTTCAGTCCTCTGGCTCACTCCTCAAATAACAGCAATAGCCAAGCTGAGCTGATCTGAAGCCAGGAGCTTCTGCTACGTTTCCCACACAGGTGCAGGGTCTCAAGGCCTTAGGCCATCCTCTGCTGCTTTCCCAGGCCACAAGCGGGGAGCTGAATGGGCAGTGGAGCAATCGAGATACAAACTGGTATCCATTTGGGATCCCAGCATATGTAAGGCAAGGATTTAGCCACTAGGCATGGCATCGGGCCCTAAGACTGATTTCTCAAAATTTTATTAGAAAGGTATAGCAATAGAAAGAGTTAAAAACTCCCATCAGTTGGTTTCTTCTGCAAATGTCTGCAACAGGCCAAAATCAATAGCCAGGATCTCAATCCAGGCCCATCCAGGTCTAACAGGGTGGTGGCAGGGAGCTAAGTCCTTGGGTCATTAACTGCTGCCTCCCCAGAGTGTTTATTTGCAGGAAGTTGGAACGGAAGCAAAGGCAGTGCCTAAACCTAGACATCCCATTATGGGATATAAGTCTCCCAAGCAGATTCTTTTTTGTTTTTTTAAGATTTATTTATTTTTATTGCAAAGTCAGATATACAGAGAGAAGGAGAGACAAAGAGGAAGCTCTTCTGTTCAATGATTCACTCCCCAAGTGACTACAACGGGAAGAGCTGAGGCAATCCCAAGCCAGAAGCCAAGAGCCAGGAGCTCTTCCAGGTCTCCACGCTGGTGCAGGGTCCCAAAGCTTTGGGCCATCCTCACTACATTCCCAGGCCACAAGCAGGTAGCTGGATGGGAAGCAGGGGTACTGGGATTAGAACCAGCACCCATATGGGATCCTGGTGCAATCCAGGTGAGGACTTCAGCCACTAGTTTAGCCACTAGGCTACCATGGCAGGCCCTCCAAAGCATATTCTTAATTACAGTGGCAAACACCTGCCCTTGATGCTTTCTTGCTGTTTTTAAAGATTCTATCATCTTCATGAAAGCTGAGTGGTAGTAGGAATAGAAATGAAATCCACTGACAAACAAATACTACCCAGGACACATGGATGACTTTAAGAAAAGCCTTGGGACCCTGCACCTGTGTGGGAGACCTGCAGGAGGTTCCTGGCTCCTGGCTTCGGATCAGCGCAGCACCAGCCGTTGCAGTCACTTGGGGAGTGAATCATTGGACAGAAGATCTTCCTCTCGGTCTCTCCTCCTCTCTGTATATGTGATTTTGCAATAAAAATAAATAAATCTTAAAAAAAAATGACTCGGGCCCGGTGCGATAGCGTAGTGGCTAAAGTCCTTGCCTTGCACGCGCCAGGATCCCATATAGGCGCCGGTTCTAATCCTGGCAGCCCCGCTTCCCATCTAGCTCCCTGCGTGTGGCCTGGGAAAGCAGTCGAGGATGGCCCAAAGCTTTGGGACCCTACACCCACGTGGGAGACCTGGAACAGCTCCTGGTTCTTAGGTTCGGATGGGCTCAACTCCATTCGTTGCGGTCGCTTGGAGGGTGACCATCGGACGGAAGATACTCCTCTCTGTACATCTGCCTTTCCGATAAACATAAATAAATCTTAAAAAAAATGATTCAAGGATTTCAATATTTTTTTTTACAGGAAAATAAACTGCCTTGTATTCTATTTTCCATGAGTTAGTTTGAAGTCTCTCTAATCAATCAGTTACCCTACCCACAGTAAGGCTGATTCTTTTTTAATTTAATTTTTATGTTGTTTACATAGTTGACAAGAATGCATGCCCATGAGGACCACTGAATAGGGTGGGAAGGGTCGAGGTAGGGAGAAGAGTGGGCGGGACATATGTTTTCAATTTTGTTTTCCTCCCTTTTTTTCTGTATTGAGAGTAGGGGGCTGGGGCAGAGGATGCGGGGGTTGCTCGCAACTGCCAAACTACATCAGTACCTGGGGATGGGGGATGTCCACTTGATGTTATTTTAGAAACTCTGATGGGGAGAGGAGTGCTCTCAGGGTATGCTCCAAGGTTGAGAAAATCGTTCCAAGGTTCATTGGTTCAGAATCCACCCTAGTGTATCCACTCACCCAGATATTTGTTGCCAAAGCTAGGCCAGTAGTTCAACACATTCTGTGTCCCACCTTCTAACATAGCACCTGACGTCCTCTGCAGGTCCAAATGAGCTGGTAGTCATGTCTCCTTCGTGTGCCTAGGCATGCCATCATAGGCATCACCAATCAACGAGGCCCAGGCCCAATGCATGTATTCCAAGGTTAGACCACAAATCCTATGATCTTCTGGCCCCTGGAATTTTGAGTCCAGGAGCCCAGCTGGAGAGTTCCCCCAGAAACCTCACCTGGGATAACCCCAGCCATGACTCTTGCATGTGCCATCCAATACAGGGTCTGGTTCTGTCCATTACCCATATCTACCTATGCACACATGGGCAACTGTAGTTGCTTGGTAAGTTCTGTCCCCAGCCCCACATCCTACACAAAACAACAGGTGTTGTAGCTCAGCCCAAGACAGTGTGCCACAGACCTGGTCCTTGTGCACACCAGTTGGAACTATAACTACAGCCTAGCTGGGGTAACACCAAATAACCCCCACTAGGCCTGTCCCCAGCCCTGGTTCCTACATGTGCCATTATGTGCAGCACACTGCTAGTCCAGTCTGTGCTGTGTTCCAATCAGGCTCTTATGGGTGTAGTACCTTAGCTCAACCCACCCAACCCTGCAAACAAGTTCTCATGTATGCCAACAGGTGCTGCCACTTTGTCCAAAGGCTAACTCTTGGAAAGTAAGATTGATTGAGCCTGGTGCGATGGCTCAGTGGCTAAATCCGCATCTTGCAAGTACCAGGGTCCCCTGTGGGCACTGGTTTATGTCCCAGCTGTTCCACTTGTGGCCTGGGAAAGCAAGAGGATGACCCAATGCCTTGGGACCGTACACTTCTGTAAGAAATCTGGAAGAAGCTCCTGGCTCCTGGTTTCAGATCGGCTCAGCTCCGGCTGTTGGTGTCACCTGGGGAGTGAACCAGCAGATGAAAAATTTGTCTGTCTCTCCTTCTCTGTGTAAATCTGACTTTCCAATAAAACAAATCTTAGAAAAAAAGGCAAGAATTGATAAAGATATAAATGGTTCCTTCTTCACAGACTATGTTCCTTAAATCCAGTCTGTTCTGAGACCCTAGATCTATTTCATTTCTGCTTTTTAACAAAGGGGGAAATTTAGGGTAGAAAGAGAAAGCAAGGCAAAGGAAACCAATGTTTACTGAGCATTACATTAGCCTCTACACGATTTCTAACTATATTCTCATAAATATACTTTGAGATAGGAATTATATCTACTTCATTAATTAGGGCAAAAAGGCTCAGAAATATTACATAAAAGACCATCTAGCCATAATGACAGAACAAGGCCTGAAGCTCGTTATGTCTACATTCAACCATCTTTTTCAGATTAATCTAGTTTTGCAAACACAAATGTAAGCACGTCCCTGGATTTGCTTAATATATTTTAAATTCAGGAAATTTTAGTTTTCCCTTCTTGCCTTAGCCATCTTAGTTTATACTTATATCGGAAATGGTTTCTCAAAAATACATGAAAAACGTACTCATTAACATAAAATGCTATCCTATGTACATACTTACTATACTGCATAATAGAAATTATAGGGGAAAAAAATGACAAATTTGATTATATGTTTTTCCACAACATAATGGCTCATAGTGTGATAAACAAGTCAAACACTGAGTGTTTCTTAGTCTGTCTGGTATTTTCAGAATCCTAATCAGTATAAAAGTATAGCCTTTTACAGTTTGCTAAGTACATTTCCTTATTTACTGTATTAAAAAACCTTATAAAGCAGGTAATAATTGAACATTTCACAGATGAGAGAACGAAACTCATACAGGTGAGTCTGGACAGCAAGAAGCTAATTTCATGATCCCAGTCACTACTATAACACTACCAGAGTTTCAGAATCACCAGTCGGAAATATCTATCTCAATCTCTATATTATAGAGATCAATATCAAAATAACTAGACTTGCTTTAACTGTCCTCATAGGAATTTGAGATCCTTTTCCATGTTAGTCATGCTAATGATATTAACTCTTTCTATATACCATAAAAATCCAAATGCCACTTATTATTAACTGATGGAACCAAGGAATAGACAAAACATTAAAAAATTTAATTAAAATCGTAAAAGGGTATGTATGGTAATATATTCAACAATGTAAAAGAAAGAATATAGGGCTGGCATTGTATCATAGCACCTAAGTAAAGCACCTACTTTGCAATGTAGCAGTCTATATGGGTGCCATTTCTTGTCCCAGCTGCCCCACACTTTTTTCTTTTTTTTTTAAGATTTTATTTTTATTTTTATTGGAAAGTCAGATATACAGAGAGAAGGAGAGACAGAGAAAGGTCTTCCATCTGCTGGTTCACTTCCCAAGTGCCTGCAATGATGAGAGCTGAACTGATCTGAAGCCAGGAGTCAGGAGCTTCTGGGTCTCCCATGCAAATGCAGGGTCCCAGGCTTTGGGCCATCCTCTACTGCTTTCCCAGGCCACAAGTAGAGAGCTGGATGGGAAATGGAGCAGCGGGGACATGAACTAGAACCCATATGGGATCCTAGCACGTCCAAGATGAGGATTTAGCCACTAGGCTATGCCGCCGGATCCCTCACCCCATACTTTTAATCCAACTCCCGAATAGTCTGTGAAAATCAGACCATGACCCAAGTGTTTGTGTCCTTTCCACCCCTGTGGAAGACCCAGATGAAGCTCCTGGTTCTCAGCTTTGGCCTGGCCCAGCCCTAGTGGTTACAGCTATTTGGGGAGCAAACTAGCTAATAGAGGACTAATCTCTCTCTCTTCTCTCAGTCTCCTACTCCCACCCACATAAATAAATCTTAAAAAAAAAAAAAAAAAGAGGGCCCGGCGGCGTGGCCTAGCGGCTAAAGTCCTCACCTTGAACGCCCAGGGATCCCATATGGGAGCCGGTTCTAATCCCGGCAGCTCCACTTCCCATCCAGCTCCCTGCTTGTGGCCTGGGAAAGCAGTCGAGGACGGCCCAAGGCTTTGGGACCCTGCACCTGCGTGGGAGACCTGGAAGAGGTTCCTGGTTCCCGGCATCGGATCGGCGCGCACCGGCCCGTTGCGGCTCACTTAGGGAGTGAATCATCTGACAGAAGATCTTCCTCTCTGTCTCTCCTCCTCTCTGTATATCTGACTTTGTCATAAAAATAAATCTTAAAAAAAAAAAAAGAAAAGAAACAACAAATATATCTAGGAAAGGGTAGACAACAGGAGAGAAATTTTGAAAAAAGTAAAAAATGCTTATACAGAATAAGGGGTCTGGCATAACTGCTGGAATAGGAAAAGCAGCATTAAGTTGGTCTGAAGCTACAGAGATGATAGGAGAAATATATGAGAAAACAGTATCTCTTGAAAGTAGAAGGAAAGTAGAGAGGAAACAATTTAAGTAAGGGAAATAATAGCAAGACTTAACAATGCCTACATTACAATAAACATAAGGACTTGAGAAGCAGTTAAAAGTGGCTATGAAGACTAACTGTTCTTTTAATAATTTGATTGTGTTGTGTAAATAATTTTCAAAAAAGTTGGATGGACTTTAGAAAGCAAAATACATCCCATTTTAATAGCACTATCAGTACTAGAAATGGACATGGACTTTCTATTGAAATTGTGCAGTTTAAAAATGAGTCCTTCCTTCTAGAATCAGCAGTGACATCTCTGTTTCAAATATAAGAATCCCTTTTTATTAATCAATTTTAAACAGCTCTATAAATATTCATTGTCTTTCTTGACTGATGTTATTACTGATGACAGCTATTTCCTGACCAAATCATCTCACTGTCAGCATAATCCTGCACTGGGAATAAATTTTGATACATTACAATGTGCTATAAAATACCACTTAATTCCCAAGCCATCCAACTTGTCCTACTGCAACTCACAATTATCATTCCTTTTTTTCCCCTTACCTAAAAGTTTTCTGCAAATGCACAAAAGAGAAAGCAGTTAACAAAAAAGATAGTGCTAGGAAAAAGGTATTGAGATTAAAATACAAATTGGAGTTAAAAAAAACAAGGTGAATAAAAATAGCAAAGACAAAATGAGAGTTATTACAGAACAGAAAGAACAAAGAGAAACAACCTTTGGAGAAGTTAAAGTTATGGATGAGGCTCGAGACCAATCATATGTATATGTTTTAAAAAGTTAGCTAAATTTATGCAGGGATAAGCATTACAGGCAAAAAAATTCTGTAAGCATAATTTTTCCTAATTTGCTAACATTAAAAATACACACACTCTTGGACCACCTTGACACCATTTCTAAATGAAAGAAATCTTGAGTGCAGCAGGGCATGGAGGACAGAAAGAGCATCCTAACAACTATTGGGGCTGATGCTTTGACTTAGACACAAAGCTGCTGCCGTGACACCAGTATCCTGCATGGGCTCCAGTTTGTGTTTTGGCTGTTCCACTTCTGATTCAGCTCCCTGCTAATGTGCCTGGGAAAAGCAGAGGAAATCAAAGTGCTTGGGGTCCCTGCCACTCATGTGGAAGATCCAGATGAAGCTCCTGGCTCTTGGCTTTGATCTGACTGGTGCAGACACTTGGAGAGCAAATCAGCAGATGGAAGGTATCTACCTCTCCTCTTTCTCTGTAACTCTATCAAATAAATAAATAAATAAGTTTAAAAGAAGAAATATACCAGTTAAACTGCCTTCACTCCCCCCCCCCCACCCGATAGCTAGTAAGCAAACTTACAAAAGAACATGAGCTAGGATCCAATACTTTGGAGTCTCTGATTCACATATTACTTTAACATGATAGAAGCTATTCCAGAGTACATAGCAAGAAATACCTGGTATCAGATCTACTTTATCAGAGAGGATTCAAAAGCTGTGGAACACCTCCGGCACTCCTTCCTCCCCCCACACTAGATTATTGTGCTAGGTACAGTGGCAGGCAGGGGGAAAAAACAATGTCTCACAATTTGTTCCACATCATTATATTTGTAAAGCTGTACTGATACCTTTGTATGGCATAAATAAGAAAACCAACATCTCCCAAACTAGAAACTTTAAAACACATTGATTCACCACACTAGAAAAAAAATGGATAGGTCATATTTGGTAGTGCATTTCAGGTGTGACAAAGTTTGTTATTTTAAAAGAGTGACAAAAAAGTGTAATGAAGATTTTATACATATTTTTCTTCTATTAAAAATCTACCTTTGTGCTTGCTGTTTTGTCTGCTGTAATTTAAACAAAAGCATCCAATTTCTTAAAATTTTTCTTGTATAATGCCATAAACATATACATACAATATTTTCACATAAAAATTACGTGAAATTATAAGTACAGGGCTCAGCAGAGTGGTGCTACAGGTTAAGCCTAGAATGGTAGTAACCCATATGAGTGCCAGTTTGAGTCCCAGCTCTGAACCAACACACGAGGGAAGGCAGCAGGAGATGGCCCAAGAGCTTGTACTGTTGCCACCCACGTGGGAGACCTGAATGAAGCTCCTGCCTGCTGGATTTAGTCTGGCTCAGCCTAGGCCACTGCAGCCACTTGGCTAGTAGGCCAGCGGATGGAAGATTTCTGTCTCTCCTTCTCTTTCTCTCTTTCAAATACATAATAAATCTTTCAAACAAAATTAAAATTATATACTATGGCAGTCCAAAGTTTACCAAAAACTATTCTTCTCTTTCCCAGACAGATTGTTTATGCATACCACTTATTTTAAAAAATATTTATAACAAATTAGTGTATTCTTAACTATATACATATATAGATATACATATATGTGGATACACACACACACACTTATTTATGTATGTATTTATTTATCCCCCAGGGCAGGCAATTGATGCAGTCATCAAAACATACCCTGGGACAGCAGCATCCCATATTGGGAGGTGACTGTATTTGAGTTTCAGCTCTGCTTCCCATTCTAGTTTTCTGCTAATCTGCACTCTGGGAAGTAGTAGTACTGGTTCAAGTACTTGGGTCACGGCCACAGCAGGAGATCCAGACTGAGCTCCTGCCTTCAACCTGGCCCAGCTCCAGTGGCCACTGCAGGCATTAGGATAGTGAAACAGTAGATGGGAGACACTTTTCTCCCTCTTCCTCTCTCTCTAGTGAATGAAGGAAATAAAACATAGCTGATAATGTCAAGTCAATCAGTTTGTAATGTCAGAATCTAGAGATTGAATTGGAAGCAACAATGGTTAATTCTGGACTCAATTCAGAAAAACAGAAGCACTGTCTCCAGGAAAAGGCTAAGTCATGGGACTGCATTTTGGCATTTCTGAAACACAATGTGTTACGCTGCCAAAATAACAGCATATTATAAGCTCATCACTTTGTATTTCTGCCACAGGGCCTAGAGATTTAACTATAAGCTGTAATGATTTTGACATAAATTAAATTCTTCCTAATTGATTAACTGATGGAGAATAACAATTTTGGAACCTGGTCCAAAATTCATTTATTTAGAATATTTTTCTCTTCAAAATATAAAATAAGTGTTAAATTTCTACTTTTCTAGCGAGTAAATCAAACTAAGTAAGTTGAACAAATCTATTTATTTAAAAAAATGAAGTAGCAAATAGAACAACCTTTTGGAATAAGATAAGGCTAAATATAAATATCATGGCATCTAAACTATTAATGTTTCACAGGTTAATTATGACTCAGTAAACGCTGAATAATGAATTGGCGCCCTAAGCTACCTGTGGAATGAATCCTGCTGAGTCTTAGTCTACCTGCAACTGAGCATCACAAGATCTGGGTGGGTAACTGAAGCAGACGTGCACTTAGACAATGAAACATTCCAAAAGCCTTGGAAAATGGTCTTAAGATGTAAAATGCAATGAAAATTAAGTATATTTCCTTGTTGCCATAAGGGATATCTTTGCTCTTCAAAGCACAGAATGTACTCTGAGATATTAGAATATAAAATGCTCTAAAAGATCCAAAAAGGACTAAATGACACACTGATTTTTAATCAACAGAACTACTAAAGCAGAGTAAGGGAATGTCTGGCCCCAGGGATATTGTAAGCCTGTAAAATAATTCTGACTTGCCAATGCAACCACAAGTGGGACTTGAAATTCATTAACTCCATAGCAGGCTGATTGAAGACAAACTGGTATGGACCACAACTAATCTTATAAATATCTGAATGGCTCATGTCTGAAAAACAATCTCTACCCCTGCACTACAGCCTAAAATGTCTACCCAGATTTGTAATTCTGGACTGTCAAATAGCATGATGTTATTACCACTTGATTGCTGACAGAAAAAAATGTTCTCGAAAAAAGTATAATACATGTAGCAGCAAGCAAAGTCACTCAAGAGCTATCAGCACAATCACAATAATCACAGGTTACTATTAAATACCTTTTTAGTAATTTATGTTATTACCTTTAGTTATCTTCAACCACTAGTCAAGAAGTAGAGTTTAATGTTTCCATAAGCAGGGAGCTAGATCAGAGATGAAGAAACTGGGACTAGAACTGGCACAATGCCCAAACTGGATGCCGGCATTGCAGATGGAAGATTACCATGTGACACCACGGCATTGCGCTGGCCCCGAAAGATTGTATTTTTATTATTATTATTATTATCCCAAAGGCAGAGTTACAGAGAGGAGAGACAGAGAAAAAACCTTTCATCTGTCCTAACAGCCAGAACTGAGCTAATGCATAGCCAGGAGCCAGCTTCCTCTGGATCTCCCATGTGAGTACAGGGGCCCAAGGCCTTGGACCATCTTCTGTTGTTTTCCCAGCTCATAAGCAGGGAACTACAGGGGAGAGGATTAGCCTATTCATCCACAGTGCCAGCTTCTATTTAGAACATTTTTTAAAGTAAAAAAAAAGTGTACTGGTGGGTAAATACTGGGCACAGTTAACCAGTTACAGTTAACCAGATGTCTGTTGCGATATCTGCATTCCATATATCAGATATTCACTGTAAATTCAGTGAATGGGAAAAGGCTGGGTGAGGCCAGGCTGCAGCACCTGCTGGCGTATGCAAGGGCCAGGATTGAGGGCCGACTGTGCCAAGCAGGGCTACTCTCTCTACTAGCATGCATGACATCCAGGGATTGCAGCAGGCCTGGTAGAGGAACTTGCAGAATTCTCTTGCTAGACCACAGCTCCCACTGGGGAGCACCATAGCTGGGGGCAGGCTAGCCCAGGCAAGGCTGCAACACTTAGCAGCATTTGTGCGGGCCAGGTCTGGGGCCAGGCTGGGTTGGGCCAGGCCCACTGGATTGGGTTGCCAACACCTGCCAGCAAGAGCTGAGACTGAACTGAGACTGCCAGGTTGAGTCAAAGAACCCGTCAGCATGTACATGACCCAGGGCTGGAAACGGGCCTGGTGGGGGAACTCTGGGGACAGCCATACTGGGCTGCAGTTCCCAATGGTAAGTGTGAGACCCAAGGCTGTCGGTGGACTAGGCTGGGCAAGGCTTTGCACCTATCAGCATGTGGGCTGGGTCTGGAGGCAGGGCAAACTAAGCTGGGCTCCAGCAACCACTGGTGTTCTCAAGTGCCAGAATGAGTGCGGGACAGACTAGGCCATGATTACCGCCAGGTCACATGAGAGTGGAGTTAGGGTGAGTTAGACTGGCTAGGTTGTAGCACCCTTCAGTGAGAGCCAGAAGAGGTATGGGTCAGTTGGACTAAGCTGCAGTACCACCAACGACAGAGTACCAGGACTAGGGGGCAGCCATGTCAATCTAGGCAACAGCATCCGACAGCACTTGTAGGATCCAGGGCTGGCAGCGAGCCTGCTAGGGGAATTTGGGGAACATCCTTGCTAGGCAGCTCCCGCTGGTGAGCACTAAGAGCCAGGACAAGGAGCAGGTTTGACCAGGCTGGGCTGAAGCACCCATAGGCACATGTGTTAGCCAGTTGTAACATTCTACAGCACACACTGGTACAAGTATGACCCAAAACAGGGAGCAGGCCAGGCCAAGTTAGACCATAGCACCTGTCAGTTCACACTAGGGATGAGGGTGTACCAGACTGGGCTAGCCTATACACCCACCAATAAGAACTAGGACTGGAGTACACTGGGCTAAGCCAGCTTGTAGCACCTGTCGGCAAATTCTGAGACTGTAGGAAGGCCATATCAAACTGGGCCACTCCACCTGATGGTACATACAAGACCTGGGGCTTGGTAGGGGAACTCTGGGGACTCCCTTGTTGGGCTGCTGATTCCATTGGTGAGGGTGAGGTGGGACAGGGAGTGGGCCAGTCTGGGGGGAGGCAAGGCATGGCAGACTGCTGTACCTGCTAACATGCACAAGCACCAGAATGGTGCAATCCATTCTGAGCCTGGACTGGGTGTGACTCATGTCAGGCTGTACCACAGTACCCCTGGCAGGCACAATATCCGGGACTGGAAACATACCTGGCAGTGGAACTGTGGATACTCCCCTGCTGGGCTGTACCTATCGCTGGTGAGCAGAAAAACCAGGGTTGGGGTTGGACCAGGCTGGACAAGGTGGTGGCAGCTGTTGGCACACGTGGGGGGCCAGTTATGCCACAGTACTCACAGGTGTGCATGAGAGTCAGGTAAGATGTAGGTTGGGCTGGGCTAGACTGCACCAAAGGCTGGCACACACAAAACCTGGGTCTGGTGGTGCTACTGGAGGAGGTTATTGGGGGTTGCCTCAGCTAGGCCAAGGAACCTACTGGTATGCCAGAGGACCAGGTCTGATGCAGACTGGCTGGGCTGGGCTGTAGAATCCATTGGCTTACATGAGGTATAGGGCTGTGTTAGAACTGATCAGGCAGCTGCATCCATCAGTACGTGCGATGGCTGCTGCAGGTGACAAACCACACCTGACCCTGCACTGGCTGCTGCACACAAGAGTCAAATTTGAGGTCACCGCAGGGGAGGTTTCTTGGAGGACCACCACTAGTCCCAGATCCTGGCCACAGGGAGAATCACAAGTTGCGTAGTCCAACCTTGGAGCATGTATCAGGACTGGGCTTCCTCAGATGCCGATGGCTGTGCAGTGGACAGTATGTCCAGCTGCATATGGAAGACATGATGGCCAGCTCATCAAGACCAGGAGGGGATGTAAACTGCCACATCAGAGGATGGAAAAGCAGAACTGATTTGAAAATTCTGGGCCTGGCGTGGTGGCCTAAGCAGTGAAAGTCCTCACCCTGAACACACTGAGATCCCATAGGGGGGTTGGTTCTAATCCCGGCAGCTCCACTTCCCATCCAGCTCCCTGCTTGTGGTCTGGGACAGCAGTCGAGGGCGGCCCAAAGCCTTGGGACCCTGCACCCATGTGGGGGACCTGGAGGAAGTTCCTGGCTCCTGGCTTTGGACTGGCATAGCACTGGCCATTGCGGTTACTTGGGGAGTGAATCATCAGATGGAAGATCTTCCTTTCTGTCTCTTCTCTTCTCCGTATATCTGACTTTGCAATAAAAATAAATAAATCTTCAAAAAAAAAGAAAGAAAAGAAAAGAAAATTCTGACTAAGCTTTGCAGCATATTTCTGGGTCTATGGATTTTGTCAACCAGTAGACCTTGGAAACATTTTCCTGGAGCAAGGAAACCAAAAGCATCTCAATGCTACTGAAACCACTCAAGTAACACCCTCAGAGCACTCTTCCCCCCATGGGATTTCTACATATCATCAAAAGACCTTTTCCCATCCCTGGGTGCTGATGTACTTTGACCGCAAGGAGTGGCCCCCTCACCCCCCCCTTACTGTGGACACATGAGAGAAAAGAAAATCTGTTTCCATATCTGACCCTCCCCACCCTAATCAGAGGCCCTCATGGGCAAGCATCCTTCTCAATTACATAAACAAAACAAAATTAAAATAATTTTAAAAGCCTTACATCTCATTAGAGCTTATTAACCAGAATAAGCAAGGTAGTTTGAGAGAGTTCATGGAAAAAATCTCCCATTATCTTATAATTCCATTGTCATATTTTGAAGTTTTATATATTCCATCTTTTTATTGTATTGAGAAAGCTAAAAAACACTCAGTGATAACGTTAGGACTACAAGTTTTAGCTTAAATTATTGTTGGTGTGACTCTCCTAAGAGTATGAATAAATAAGAAAGCTGCCATAATGTCTATTTTATATCTTCCTACATCGTCTTCCGGTTCTTTTCTAATTACAGTAGCTAGCAGAAAAAGCTTTGGCTTAAAAAAACGCTATAGAATGTACACCAAAAACTTATCAGAAGATAACATTTGTCAGAAGAAGTCAATGTATATCTTTAAAAAAATGCATTTGAGATGCTATCATTGCCCATCTCTATTTCATGAAAATTTCATATATAGTTTTTGATGTGCTCATTGCAAGAAATCTAAGGATACAGAGTATATAATATTAGGCTTGTTTTCCTGAGATGCCAAATATATTTCTTAAACGGACATCATAATGATGCTATCTGGCATCTTACAATTGCAGTGAAAGTATACTTCAGAAAAACTAATAATTATAATATTATTTCAGTCTTGTTAAAAATATTTTTCCACTTACCTGTTCCATGTAATAAACTGGCTTCTACTCTATGGGGAATTCTTGGTGGAATTTTCATAGATGCACGAATCTGGTAAAAACTAAAACAAAATAGGTAAGTTATTTCAAAACACTTTAAAAATATGCTATGCTTTAATTTCTATGTCATGTATTAAAATGATAAACTCAATTTAACAACACCAGTCTCTCATTACTTTGACTATCTGTGGAGAAAAAAAAACCATTGGATCCACATAGCAACTATTAGCTTGGCATAAAGCCAAAATGGAACATGAGTATATATAGGATGAATGAAAAAAGAATAGGGCCTGGCGTGATGGTCTAGCTGTTAAAGTCCTCACTTTGGAAGCGCTAGGATCCCACAAAGGCACCAGTTGCTCATCCCAGCAGCCCTGCTTCCCATACAGCTCCCTGCTTGTGGCCTGGGAAAACAGCGGAAGGATGGCCCAAAGCCTTGGGACCCTGCACCCTGATTAGTTATAATAGTATAACCAAAAAAAAAAACCCACTGAAATTAACATGATTAAATACATATAAATAAATGATTGTTTTAGTTAACATATACCATTATTTAACTTGGAAAAGTTATTTTACCACCTATTTTACCATTGTAATTTCATGACACAAAATCGTATCTTATATTTTAACCTTTCATAATTTTATAAAATTTGGTCACTTTATAATATAAAACAAAGAACAGAAGTTACACAAATACAAAATTTATTTCTGTGTTTTTTTTCTAAAAGATTTATTTTGCTAGTTTTTCAAACTATTTCTATAAAGTGAACAAGTGTCACGTATTTCACAATATAGAATTAGGAACATAGTGGTACTTCCCACACTACCCTCCCTCTTGCTCAGTCTCTAACCAACGTCTTCTAAAACCTAGTAGTCAATGAATTTTCAATTTTTTTTTCACTATGTAAGCAATTTTTTGTAGCTAGTCTCCAAACATAGTTATAACCCTGAATTGCATTTTAAGCATTTGATTTTATACTATATATTATATATTACATATAATTATGTACATATTTATTTATTTTACTTGAAAATCAGAATTACCGAGAGAGAGTAGAGACAGAGATCTTCCATCTGCTGGTTCACTTCCCAAATGGCTGCTACAACCAGAACTAGGCTCGTCTGAAGCTGGGAGCTGGGAGCTCTGGTTCCTGTGTGAGTGCCAGGGCCAAGGGCTGGGCCATTCTCCACTGCTTTCCTAAGTTGCAAGCAGGGAGCTGGTACAGAAGTGCAGAGGCTGACACCACAGGTGGAGGATTAGTCTGCCACTGAACCAGCCCTAAGCTAATCTTCCATCTGTGGCAGCAGCATCCCCTATAGGTGCCAGTTTGTGTCGTGGCTGCTCTCCTGCTTATAGTCTGGAAAAGCAGCAGAGGATTGGTCCAAGCCTTGGGACCGCGCACCCATGTGAAAGACCTGGAAGAGGGTCCTGGCTCCTGGCTTTGGATTGACACAGCTCTGGCCATTATAGCAATTTGGGAAGTGAACAGGAGGGTGCAAGATCTCTCTGTCCCTCTCTGTCCATTTGTAGTTCTGACTTTCAAACAAAATAAAATAAATAAATCTTTAAAAATCATGTTTCTTAAAAAGCAGATCTACAAAATTTAAAAATATCTCCAATTTTTTTGCTCTTCAAATATATCCATACCTGTTGAAAGATGACTCTACCAGAACTATAACGTAGGTCTACTCCTCTTTAAGGTAATCAGGGCTTACTTTATGACTTGCTTTAGGTCAATACATTGCAGTAGAAGTGACATATCATGTTAGCTGTAACCATACATGCTAATAATTATCCCTGAATAGATTTGGACCTTGCCTCCAAATGAGAATAAACTGCAAAATGAGAGACTGTAAAACTCTTAGAGTTGAGTCTGTTTAGCTGAAGTCATTTTACATTAGTTAGCACAAAGTTAACTTGCCAGCCAACTATAAATTCAAGAATAAGCCCAACAAAGATTAGCCAAGCCAGCCCAGACCAGCAGAACCATTTCAGCAGATTCACAGACTTGTAAGTAAAAAGGAATATTTATTATTGTAATGTCAAGGCTCTGTGTCTGTCATTAGTTCTTAGCTATGGTTATCTGCACTATTGTGGCAACAAATAACACACAGAAAGTGATACCTAACAGTGGTGTGTGCTGTAACAAAAACTTAAGATACTGATTTTTGAAGTCCAACTAGCAATTAAAAACAATGAAGAAGCTACAGGCAACTGGAAAATTGCTAATCTATTTTATGTTGTTATGCTATGTTCTATCTACAAAAACTTGGAAGAAGTCAGACAATGTACTAAAAGAACTTCTGGACTTTAGAAAACTAATTTCCATGTAGAATGCTGAAAATGCCATTTGGTTGCTCTTATCATTCTGTAATAGGGTTCTTTAAGAAAGAGATGTTCTAAAGAAAGAACACACATAGTCTAAAAGGACCAGAAATTGTTGCTTTGGAAAATAAAAGTGTATCCATCTCGTAAAAACATTTTACAAATAAGACAGAATAAGATCAAATTATGGGAGCAGGTGTAGAATCCTTTCCTTAAGATTACCACAAGAATTAAGGCAAGGACTATGTAGATTGTTAACTTGAGGGTTTTCTAGAACTAATGGCTATTAACTACATAAAATTTTGATTCCAAAGCAGTAGGAATTACATTATGAAAGGAAGCACTATCTCAAAAAAAATCATGAATGTGAATTTTAAAGCAAAAATATACTGTCTCAGTCATTCAGAAAGCCCACAACATTTTCTAAGTGAACTGTACTGGCCAAAAGTTACCATTCGGGACTCCAGACAGAACTTATGACTTGCTTGGCCAACACGAAGCAGTGAAATAACAGTGTGCTGGTTCAAAGGTTCTTGCATCTTCTGCTCTTTCTTGGCTATCTGCCTCTGCTATGATAAGAAGTCCAGGTTTGACTGCTAGGTGATGATGAGACACCAGGTGGATCAGCATACAGCTTAGCACAGCAGTCTTTACTTTTTCAAAAAGACAACAAAACCAAGCCAAAAAAAAGATTATCTCTCACCCTACTACCTTTGTTTAGTTAGTCCCACTATTGCCATTCTTGGCCCAGAACTTTAGATTTATATTTTAAGTTATTAAAAAGGGGACCTGGAGTCACGGCTCAATAGCTAACTCCTCACCTTACAAGCGTCAGGGTCCCATGTGGGCGCCAGTTTGTATCCCAGCTGCTGCATTTCCCATCCCAGCTCCCTGCTTATGGTCTGGGAAAGCAGTCGAGGACGGCCTGAAGCCTTGGGATCCTCCATCTGCGTGGGAGACCCGGAAAAGGCTCCTGGCTTCAGATCTGTTCAGCTCTGACCACTGCAGCTATTTGAGGAGTGAACCAGCAGATGGAATATCTTTCTGTCTCTCCTTCTCTCCACAAATCTGATTTGCCTTTCCAATAAAAATAAATCTTAAAAAAAAATAGTTACTACAAGTGCCTCTAAATTTTTCATTGTTTCTTGTCCATAATCATCAATTTAATATATTACCATCTCAATTGAGATGTCAAGGAAGTAGTTACAGGATGTGGTTAAGAACCTGCATTTTCTAACATACTGGTCACTCAATACCATGTTAATTAGCTTCATCATGTTCTTAAATTTCCATGTTCCTTCCTGTTGTTGAAGCTGTATAGTGGTATCTCATTGGAGGGGATGATATCCTGCCAGCTCTACTTTCAGACCAAGGATGGTTTCCCAATGAAACTGTTAAATTTATCTGGACAATAAATGCTGGACTGTCCGCATGGTCCATGCCCGCAATGAAAGAATCATGACTGGTTATGATCTGTACTACTGTAACAATATGGAGGGAGGGTTTGGGAAGGGGTTGGGGGAATCCCAGAGCCTATGAAACTGTGTCATAAAATGAAATTTAAAATATATATATATATATATATATATATATATATATATATATATTACCATTTCCATGTGATCGTGCTTTCTGTATCAAAGACATTTTTTTTCCTTTACTTGGAGATCAGTAAACTACCTAAATCCCTGGTGTTAACTTTTTCCAGACATTAAAATTTCTGTACAAGCACAATCTTACCTTTCCTTGATACCTTTTATAATTCTGCTAGAAAATATACAATCTGCTTAATGTTCTTTAAAACAAACAAACACACAAGTCCATGGGGCAAGTGCCAACAACTTCAGTCACTGCTTGGAATGCCAGGATCCCCGTATTGCAGTGCCTGGTTTAAGTCCCGGTTATTCTGCTTCCAATCCAGTCTCCTGTTAATACCCATACCAGGAGGCAGCAACTATGGCCTAAATACTTGTTTCCGGTCCTTGCCACTCACGTGGGATACTTGGAATGATGCTCCTGGCTCCAGGTCTCAGCCTGGCTGAGCTCCAACTGCTGTAGGCTTTATGGAAGTCAACCTGCAAGTAAAAGAATTCCCTCCCTGCCTTTCACATAAAATGAAAATAAGTAATAGCAGTGAGAAATTTGTCTTTAAAAAACCAGTAACAGAGTCCAGTATGGTAGTCTAGCAGCTAAAATTCTCCGCTTGCTGGTACCAGGATCCATATGGGTGCCAGTTCTAATCCTGGTGGCCCAGCTTCCCATTCAGCTCCCTGCTTGTGGCCTGGGAAAGCAGCTGAGGATGACCCAAAGCCTTGGGACCTTGCAACTGCATGGGAGACCTGGAAGAGCTCCAGGCTCCTGGCTTCAGATTGGCTCAGCTCCAGCCATTGCGGCCACCTGGGGAATGAATCATCAGATGGAAGATCTTCCTCTGTCTCTCCTTTCCATATATCTGCCTTTCTAATAAAAATAAATAAATCTTTAAAAAAACACTATTGTCAGCATGCTCATTCTTATTTCTAAGATTTGAATTCATGCTGCCTTTTCCCACTAAAGGCTCTTTATTTTACTCCTTTCCTAAGTCTTATCCACACTCTGATCCTAGTTCTCCGTAATATCCTAAGTTACTAACCCCAGAAAGGCATCTTTCTGTGGTGATTTCTAGAGCACTCCCTGTATATACTTCTTGAAGCAGCATTTTATATGCTTTTCGTATTTCTACTTAATTGTTTTGCATAACATATCTTATTTTCATCATTATATACTACTAGGAATAAAAATGATTTCAAAATTTGCATTCAACTCCTGTCAATATTAAGAACAAATTACTCAGCATTGTCACTAACTCCTCATAAATCCTAAGTATTACTTAACATACAAGTTCTATGGGAAATTCCTTAACTATAGCTTATTATTTTTCTTATGTATACTTGAATAAAAGTATGTAATCAAATTAAAACTATATCTTATCCTATACAAAATGTATAATTTTCACATTAAAATACACACCCTCTCTGAAATAAATCCACATTGTAGAACTTATTTAGCTCCACGGAGAATTCTACCATTGCTTGAACTTCAGTCATTTTTAATTTATACCCTGAAGGCAAGTCTGGTAGCAGCACCTTGATAAAGAAAGGGAAAAATCAAGAAAAGAACAATGAAGATGTCAACTTATATTAAAATAAAATACTATTACTTAAACATATTCCTACATAAAATGCATATGCATAAAATAAAAATGAAGCAAACTAGCTCACTGTTCTCCAACTAAATAGCAATAGAATCTTTACTTTCTAAATAGGACTTCTATAATTTAAGAATTATCCTGTCTGTTTTTCTAAAATGTGCTCCCCTAATGACTTCTATATAATAATAAATCACTTAAGAAAAAATAAACTTCTGATTTTATCTCTTTTGGATAACATCTTTTTAAAAATGAAGCTACCTACTCTTTTCTATTTCTCTCTTGCTTATAATGGTAATTTCAAAATCAAAAGGAGTTAACATTTTTTAACCCAAAAAAATCCATGCAAAATTTTCTCCTTTAGACTAGGAGTTCTTTAACAACTATTTTAATTTAAATGTAAGAAACTTGGTTCCTTCATTAAAAAAAAAAACTTTAAATATCCATGTTCACAGATTTTTAAAAGCCAAATAAGAAAAAAGCACACAATTTCATCCACTGAAACACACAATTCAGTATGCATTCTTCACGAATGTGCATTTAGAACAATTCTTATTAAAGTGGGATCAAAGCACAACACATTGTATAATTTGCTGACTTCATTTAATTTCCTCATGCATCTGAGTGAGTAAGTATAGTTTTACGGTGATAGTTTTACTTGTAACTATTTCACAGGAACACATTATAATTTAATCAACCAGCTATTGGGTATTTCAGTGATTTCTATCTTTTCACTATCAACAATTATCCTTAACAACAACACGTATTAAAAAAAAAAAAAGAAAACAACAGAGAAAGCAAACATTGGAGTGCATTTCTCCATGACTCTGGTATTTCTGTGTCTTGCAAGCAGAGATACTGACAGTTTTTGTTACAATCTATCTTTTCAAACACAGGTACTCTTCAAAGGAACAGGTTGCATGCTAGAACAAAGGGCAAATTTATTCACTGTTCCGTAAAGCAAAACTCAGCTGGGCTTATTATCCACTATAAAAGGTTCAGGTTCCCATAGGTTAAGGTCCCTCCTTTGCAACGTACCCTACTTAGTATGCAGGCATTATATAGTACTCCAGCTCCTGATACTGGGAGTATAAAACAACCCTTGTCCGAGTTAGGAGCCTCAAGTATTCAGCCAACACATATGGCACTGTGCCAGCTTAATCTCTTTGTTCACAAACGTGACAGAAATTTCAGATCCTCCATGGTTCTTTAAATGGTTCTAAATAGACATTAGCTAAATGCTCATATATTCTGATCTATAAGGAGTTGAACGCAAAAGGAATGCCATATTCTTACCTCTGCAAATCAAAACTTCATTTTAACATTATCAGGTAACCAATATTGTACTGCTACTGATTCTCGTTGTTAAAAATATATCGCTTGTCCTATGAGAGAGAAAGAATAACATCTCAAAATAGTGTGCATACCACGTCTGCCTTAAGGAAACTTGTATTATGTTAGTTACTTAATAGTAACAGTTTATAGTAACAGGAAAACAGTTACAGTTTTGCTGATATCAATATTAACTATTATATCTTTACGAAGTAGTAAGTTAAATGTATTTTAAAGTTCTATAGTGAACAAAGTGCTTTCTTTTTTCAGTGGCTTAGAAATGAGTACCTAAAACATTATAAGCTTATTAACTCTTAAAAGGCATGTGTTTAAGTGGGTATGTATATAAGCCATATATGTGTGCGTGTGTGTGCTTATCTAATGCATTTTAACAGAACAGGCCACCCAAATACACCACAGATTTTTTTCACATTTTAAATACTGATTAACTTTTAAAACATGCATGTCTTTTGTCACTGGTATAGTATTTTAGCTACTAAATATGTTAGAATAAAATCACATTCACCTTTCAACAGTTTTTCTTCCGTCCATCATAAAGACTTAGAGACTTTATGAGCATCCATACAACTACCTTAAAATTGCAACATCAATACCAGTCAATGATCAAGTAGTAATTATTTCTAATTAGATAAAAACATTTTTTATATCTTTACATAAATTATTCCCTATTTCTGGAAATAACCTCCTCAAACACCCTCTATATAGATTTTTTAAAATAGGATCTGGATCATGGTTCTCGTTACGAGCTGATTTTGATTAAATCTTAATGCTTTCACTTATTCAAATTTTAAAAATAGGTAGTACTCAAACATTTATTGAATATTTACTATTGGCTAAGAATTGTAATGGACATAGTGTAGTTCAATTTTTCATTTCAAAGAGCTAACTAACGAGCAGGAAGCAATAAATACATTTAGACATTGTACAATGGTTCATTAGCTAGGGGCTTAGAGCTTGAGCCTTGTAGCCAGCATTTTGGTGATAGACCTCCTCTCTCCTCATTTCCTTGTGGAACATAGCTACTCCACCACCAGAACCAACAAGCCTGCTAGAGAGAATTAACTGTTTTATCAGATAAGCTACCTTATTGCTGGATCATTATTATAGCCTCTTGGCCTTTCCCTTAATATGAAAACACTCGAATTAAAGTACTACTATAATAAAAATCTCCAAAAACATTGTACTATCTTAGTAATTAGAAACTAGACAACAGGGAAACATCTTACTAGAATACTGGTGATGGATTATACAGAAGCGAAACAACTGAAAAAGGTGTATAATAACCCGTAGTACTAGGTGACCATAAAAAAACCAACTGTCCCCTGGAAAAGTGCATAAACACTGCCACAATACCGCTTGTGTTGATGGTTCTTTGCCTCGTTTGCTTAGGCAAGAACTGGATAGTCTGCAAGCAAAGATGGAAATAAGAGAGAAAGGGGGGAAGAGTCTTGCAGCCAACCCCCTCAATATCACACGCATCAAGATTAAGTATCTTTCTCACAGCATTCTTTCTAGACTTCAGGACAGAGACTGGGATCTGTGGTTAACAATGCTGTTATTTCAAATAGCTTCAAGATAGTAACTATCACTTAGGGGAAAGATGTGTCTCATGAAAATGCAGTAATTAAAGTATGCTAGAGGACAGCATATAGATGATTCTGGTTAAGATGCCCAGATGCCTATCAGAGAGTAGGTGTTTCAATAACTCACTTTGGCTCCCTGTTCCAGTATCCTGCCCATGCGGACCCTGGCGGGTGGTGGGGAGAACAGTGAATGAGTGACTGGGTCCCTTCATCCCAGACAGGAGACCTGGACACCTGGACTGAGTTTCCAACTCCTGCTCCTGGCCTTTTCCTTAGCCCTGGTCTAGCCCCAGTTGTTGAAGGCATTTGGTAAATAGATCAGTGACTCGGGAATTTCAGCTGTTGTCTGTCTCTCTCTTTCAAAAATAGAAAAAAATTTAAAAAATTGTGTATTCAGAGAGAAATAAGTAAAACAGACTTAGACTAAAAAACAACAAACAACCTCCCCCAAAACAAAACAAAACAAAACAAAACAAAACAAAACAACAACCAGGTACAGTTAGTGGTACACAGAACTGAAGAGGCAAACAGGTAAGAATCCTATAATAGTTCTGGCAGAATTATATCTGTCAAAGAAATAACCTCACCTGTAAAACCCTGTGACTGGGTTAACTTGCAGGCTGGCAAAGCAGCACTAACAGGAATCAGGCAAAGGAAACGTGACCAACTTTTAATAAGACCTTAACATGTACCAGTAGGAGGTTAATGTAAAGAATTATTCAGTCAGCAAAGACAGAGCTCACAAAGACAGCGAACATGGGCATCCTTGCCAGAAAGGAGAACTGCCAGGACATGGGCTCTCTTCAGCATTCCAATGCAGCATTGCTCTTATGGTTTCTCATCATTCACTTTCTCAACTGGAGATTTCATTGCCGTTTCTGTTTCTCACCCACTACAGCATGCTTGGGATGGGTAGGGATGGTGAACAGAGAATGACATTTAGTTTATAGGTCACTAGACCTGTTGATCCTCTGTGAGCATAGATTAATGCTAACAAGTGGATGGCACCTCAGATTGTTTCCACAGGAGAAGGAAGGAATTGTTTCTAAGGGATGGGATGAAAGATGCATATGATATTTGCCTGGCCAGAGTGGCAGACTGTGGTGGACTTTTCTGCCTTTTCTTTTTGATAGTCACCCAGACTGAGATAACATTTCCCAGCCTCTCAGGATGCCAAGTGACCCACCCAAGAAATGTGGAAAAGTGGTTCTATCCATGGAATGTAAACTGCAGTGATACCTGTAGTTATCTGCTTCCTGTCAAAAGGAAATTATTTCTGCTGGATATCATCTGCTTTCCTTTTTATAGGTTGGAATACCTTCTTGACAGTAATCTGGTAATGATGGCAAGATTAAGACAATGCCCGGAGAATGGTAAGGCCAAAGGTGGAAGGCTTCTAGATTCCCGAATATCCTAGCAACCATGGATGGGTCACATTTTTTTGCGTTCCTGCCTTATTCAGTAAAGGTGACTTACACTGGCCTATAAAACCTGGATCTTCCCTAGGTTCTCTGACCTCCATTCCACCACATCGCCCACTCCAGTCACTCACTCCTTTTTATTTCTCAATAGCACCAAACGTGCTCCTGTCTAAGGGCCTCTGCACACTCTCCCGGGAACACTCTCCCCTCTTGTCAGATACCCACAACTCACTCCTTTCTCTCTTTTTAGTCTTGACTCACACAACTCTCAACTAGGCTGTTCCTGGACAGACTACCTAAAATAGCAACTCTCTGCTCCAGGCTGACTCTGCTTTTCTTCCTCAGCACTTCAGTTATTATACTACATATTTTACTGACTGGTCCCTATTTTTTCTCCCTCACTAAAATGCAAGCTCCAAGAGGGCAGGATATTCCAACTAGTCTGTTCACTGCTGTATTCCCACGATTTGGCACACAGTAGTTACACAATTTTTATATTTAAAAATAATTAATAAACATGTAAAAATCCCTAAGTACTATCACTATCTTTCTCCTACTTAAGCCAAAATAACTTGGAGGAAGGAATTATCACACTGACATACTGACATGCAAGAATAAATTTTGGTCATAATATTCTGTATTAGTTCAAGTTTGGTCAGATATTTCTCTGTAACTTCAGGGCATGATACTATTCCATCTACCCTGCATCCCGCTGTGCTTTTAGTTTTATTGCTGCTGTCCAGTTTTCCTTAAATCTGACATTTAAAACAGTGATTCTTCCCTAAACAGAAACATGCACATCTTTAAAAGTTCATGGAAGATGCACTCAATTTTCAATTGATGAATTTGTTCAAGCCTGCTTTAGTTGTCAACCAATTTGTTCTTTTCATCCCTTCCTCTTAAAAAAAAAAAACAAAAACACAGGGCCCGATGTGGTGGCCTAACGGCTAAAGTCCCTGCCTTGAATGTGTCCAGGATCCCATATGGGCGCTGGTTCTAATCCCGGCAGCCTTGTTTCTCTTCCAGCTCCCTGCTTGTGGCCTGGGAAAGCAGTCGAGGACGGCCCAAAACCTTGGGGCCCTACACCCACATGGGAGACCCAGAAGAGCTCCTGGCTCTAGGCTTCGGATTGGCTCTGTTTCGGCCAATGCAGTCACTTGGGGAGTGAATCATTGCACAGAAGATCTTCCTCTCTGTCTCTTCTCTTCTCCGTATATATGTGATTTTGCAATAAAAATAAAATAAATCTTTTTTAAAAAATCAATTATTAAATAATTCTTTTTATGTATTAATGCATTTTTATGAATGCAGGTCAAGAATAACAGAAAAGAAATTCAGAAGACTCTCAGAATCAATCTATTCATTTCCAATCTATAAAAGGTAACTCTGGATGAGCTCCAGCCAATCTTTACTGCCCTGATAATCACCAGGAGATTCTAGATTTTCATAAGCAAGTTAAAAGTCTTTTTTTCCTCCTCTTCCTAAGGGTAAAAAGATACTAATGCCTTAATTTTAGATGTTGCCAACTAGTTAAAAAACAAAACCATAAGATGAGAAAACTTGTGTACTATGCACCAATTCACCTACAGAGCAATATTTATTCTGCCGGCTAACAATTTGAAATCTCCGACTGACAAATCCTTTATGCCATTCATGAACCAGGAAAACTCTAGTATGTCTGCTCTCAAAAACCAAAGCGGCTCTAAAGGAATTCTTTCCATGCACACAGGGCGCGCATTGCACCTCAGGGACTTCCTGCGCCTCCGCTGGCTGGCTCCGAAGCTTCACTTGGACTGCTTCTGGTGCTGCCACAAGCAGCAGACCTTCCTGCGAATGAACTCTTCATGCTGTTCTGGCCCCAAGAAAATAGCAAGCAAACAAAAAGTTTGAAGGGTTAGCTAAAGAATGCTTTTTCCTGTACCATTTCCTAGATCGTGAAGAGTTAATTCAGCTGACTAAATTACAGATTCCAATTCAAAGAAGCCGATAGGAATCCTAAAAAAAGAATTCATTCTAACACTGAACAACAATAACAACAAAACCAAAAACTCATGCTGAAAAACCTTTATGAGACTAGAAGAGCTTTCTCTGCCAAAAGCATTTGATCTACTAGAACTGCTTTGTCCAATATGCCACTGAAATAATAAGTGACTGTTCAAATATATGGAGAGAACTTAAATTTTATTTCACTTTAAATTAGTTTAAATCCAAATACTGGAGCTGCATAAAATAGCTTTGTATTAAAGACAGCTTTATTGTTTTGATATAACTATATTTTACTTTCTTAAAATTGGTGCTGTGGCACAATCAGCTAAGTTACAATAAGCAAAGCTGGCATCTGTATCTGGCAGTTAAAATCTTGGTTGGAGTTACAGTTCCTCTGCTTCCAATTCGGCTTTGTGCTAACACATTTGGAAAGGCAGGGAAAGATGGCCCAAATACGTGGGCTCCTGCTACCCATGTCAGAAACCAGATGGAGTTCCTGGTCCCAAGCTTCAGCCTTGGCCAAATCTGGTTGTTTTGGTTATTTGGGAAGTGAACCAGTAGATGAGAGATCAACCTCTCTCTTTTTCTTTCTGACATTTTGTTTTCCATATAAATAAAACTTAAAAAAATGTAGAGTAATAAATAAAAGGTGTCCTGACACACGCTGTGGATGTACAGAACGGATTTTAAAGACAAACTAAACAAAACAAACAGAATGTTAAATCTCAATGTTTCTATAATGGTCATATTTTGAAATAAATGTTTTAAACGATTTTATTTATCAGACAAGCAAGTGTTGTAAAGAGAAAGAGAGAGAGAAGGTCAGGGAAACAATGAGCTCCTCCATCAGCTCATTCACTCCCCAAATGGCTGCAACAGATTACACTGAGCCAGGCTGAAGCCAAAAGTCAGCTTCTTCCGGGTGGTTTCCCGCATGAGAGAAGGATCTGGGCTAGCCCATACTGCTTTCTAACCTGCATTGGCAAACTGCTGGCTTGGAAGTAGGGCAGCTGGGACTCAGACTAGAACCTATATGGGATGCCAGGACTGCAGAAGGTGGCTTAACACCACAACATCAGTCCCTTAAGTAATATTTTTATATACTTAAATTATTATTAACTTCACCCGTTTTTACTTTTTTAAAAAGTGGGTACAGAAATTTTTAAATTATGCTTTCATATATTTCTGTTGAATAACACAGTCTACTCAAAGTCAAGTCATTTCTTTAACTGCTGGAGTGGACAACAAACACCCCAGACACAGTTCCAGGCACAGGCAACCATGCACAGCTTCGAAGACCACAGAGATGCTCATTTCCATGGGTTAGTGGAGACACATCCACAAAGGACAGTCCAGGCACGGGTATCTGGAAAAATGTGACAGATTCTCTGATACTAGAACAACAGTCAACTGTTTTAAATTCAGAATTCACCAGTGCTTCAGAACCTAAAAGATGGTGTGAAAATACCTTCAAAGACACAAGCTGACAGGTCCCTTAAGATGGAATGGAGAACAAAGCAGATGATCAATTCCCACAGAGTCAAGGAACAACCTGGATTATTCAACTATGGAGTTCAGATGCTCTGGAATGTTATTTCTCCTGCAGCAGAGGGTAAAAGAAGCTCAACAAGCATCTCTCTCACCAACCTAAGGAATACAGGGGACATGATCACTAACTATGGAGTCAACAATTCAAGATTCTAAATCCTATTCCCAAGTTAGCACCCACATTCCACATTCAAGTTACAAACCACAGACAAATGGGCTCAAAGCTTCTAATACAGATATTCTGAATAATGATACCCAAGAGACAGCACTTGAAATAAAAATCAATCCTGTCCAGTTTACACTTTAAAATTCCCTAGAAAGACTCTGTGCTCATCATTTCTCATTAAGAACAACATAGTGGGGTCTGGCGCCACGGTTTGATTGGCTAATCCTCCACCCTGCAAGTACCAGGATCCTTTTCAGGCGTGGGTTCCTGTACTTCTGCTCCCTTTCCCACCCAGCTCCCTGCTTGTGGCCTGGGAGAGCAGTGGAGGACGGCCCAAAGCCTTGGGGCCCTGCAACTACATGGGGGACGTGGAAGAAACTCCTGGCTCCTGGCTTTGGATCAGCTCAGCTCCAGCTACCGCGGCCAATTGGGTAAGTGAACCAGTGGATGTAAGATCTTTCTCTCTCTCTCTTTATAAATTTTTATCTCCAATAAAAATAAATAAATCTTTAAAAAAAAAAGCACACAACACATTAACTTTCTGCTCCAGTTTAAAGAAAATCTTCAAGTCTTCAGCTAAATACTAAATTATGTGGTAAATTTGCATCTAGAGGTGACACTGAACAAAAAACACATACCTTTAAATATTCATATAACAAAATAGTTGGAGTTCCACATTACAGCGGATATATGGGAACTGATAGTAAAAGAAGCACTGGCAGATTCACACTCAATTGAGGAGTGGGAACTGAGACTGATATTTGGGATCTGGGACCAAGGAGGGCAAGAACTTCTAACACACGTAGTAAAATTCAAGAATGTTAAATAGGAATATCATAGAACAGAGAAATTTCCCAGATTTGGAATGAGACAAAATCAGAAATGGTGTAATTTCCCATCAATTTTTCTTGGGCCTTTTCTAAAAGAGAAAACTGGAAGCCTAAAGTAGGAGCACTCCTAGAAGCCTGAGGAACGCTGTTTTCCTGTGAATGCCAGAAGATGCTTGCAACAGCTACCTTTAAAAGATTAAGGAGAGGAGGAAAAGGGATATGTGGTGGTACTTACACTTAGTAGCCACTGTTCCTGCATGCTGCTCAATTACGATATACAAGTCCAATTCACATAAGGCCCTGGCCCTCAGAGTCACCGGCCTGTGACCAACCAGACTATCTAGGAACAGACTGTAACCAACCAACCACTGATACTCTTATTAGCCCTGCTGTCTGTAAATTCTGGCCATTTAAGTTAGTGAAGTCCACAATGACAAGCTTAGTTTGGATTCTGAGCTACGACTTTATTTCCTGTTTACATTTGGTCCCTTTCTGGTTGGTGATGACCCTGACACCTTACCCTCTTGGTAACGTAGTCCCTTTGCAGGGGTAAGCATCATTACTCGCTGGATTGTATCTTGCTGTAAGATGAACCAGCCACCTGTCACCTGCCTGACTCTGAAAGATATGAAGATCATCTTCATCCAAGTGGTTTTTAAAGTTTTTTGCCTTAAAATCATTCACATGCATGACATACTTTTACCAATAGCGTATTTCATCTTAAAAAGTGAATCAGCAAAGCTGACCTCTCAATACAGCCAAGGAATACGTAAAAGAAGAAAAATCACTTGTCTAGAATGTTTTGCTGCCATTTTTCACAGATCACAATGATTTCCTGAGGGACAGCAGCACGTTATAATGCACAAATTGCAAAAATATCTAAGAAAATAGGGTACAATTTTTTTCTATTGGGGAGAGGGAAAGAAGAAATTCGTTCAAAAGAAACAATGAGAATAGCTTGACAAATTGTAAAAAAAAAATTTCTCTGCTAATGATACAAAATACAGATCAAATAAGCAATATAAAACAGCAAATATACACTGAAAAATGGCACAAACACTCAAGTCAGTAACACTAATCATGCTACTTCATTTTTTCTGGTGAGAATCTAAAAAAATTATTTCTCCATTTTATAGCCAATAAAACTAAGAAACAAAAAAGTTAACATACCCAAGGTCACAGAGTAAAGAAATAGTAAAAAGGAAAAACGTTCACATATGTCGATCTTCATGCTTTATATTTGCCCCTGCAGACCCCTAAAATCCACACCTGAACTGCTGGAGGAATCAGTCAGGGAGACACACTGTGTCACCACTGAGAGAAAAATTAAAATTAGAATCAGTGGAAAACAAAAGCTCAATAAACAACCGATAATCAGTTTCTCAGGTATTTAATAGTTCCTAGTTACAAAAATCTTCAAATTTTTCCAAGTCTGACACAACAAAAGCATAGTTTTAAAGGCCATGTTCTTTTCCAACTACTTTATAGTCTCTGAGTAGCTATTCCCTAATCAAAGGGAAATACATCATTACGACTCCTGGAACAGGAAATACTCAAGAGTTAGGCATTGTGGCACAGCACGTTAAGCCGCCTGTTGTTAAGCTGCCTGTTGTGGCACTGGCATCCCATATTTGAGGGCCAGTCCCAGTCACTCAGCTTCTGATCCAATTTCCTGGGAATGTTAATCTTGCTGGCTACATGGGAGACCAGGAGAACCCAGACCTGGCTATTACAGACACATGAGGAGTGAACAGGCAATCTCGGTCTCTCCCTCTCGTTATGTCATGCTCTGCCTTCCAAGTTAGTCAATAAATCCTGCAAGGAGTGGTGGTGGTGGTGGGGGGGACCCTGCTCTAAAAGAGCAAGACTGATCTGGGGTAAGTTTGTTAATATAACCCAAAATCGGGCCCAGCGGCGTAGCCTAGCGGCTTAAGTCCTTGCCTTGAACGCCCCGGGATCCCATATGGGCGCCGGTTCTAATCCCAGCAGCTCCACTTCCCATCCAGCTCCCTGCTTGTGGCCTGGGAAAGCAGTTGAGGACAGCCCAATGCATTGGGACCCTGCACCCGCGTGGGAGACCTGGAAGAGGTTCCTGGTTCCCGGCATCGGATCGGCGCAGCACCGGCCCATTGCAGCTCACTCGGGGAGTGAATCATCAGATGGAAGATCTTCCTCTCTGTCTCTCCTCCTCTCTGTATATCCGGCTTTCCAATAATAATAAATCTTTAAAAAATATATATATAACCCAAAATCTATACCAAAAATAACTTAAAACATACTATAGAAGGAATGTTGGGAATCTCACAATATTTTCATGGTTCACTAATTATATGAAAGAAACACAGGGGAGGGAAGGGGAAAGGAGCAAAAAAAGAGAGAGAGAAGGAAGGATGGATTTTTACTCCTCACTATGTGCCAATGAAAACTACCTCCGAGATTATATGGGCTACAGAAAAATAAGACTTAACTTACTAAAGGCAGTTTATATCAATGTTTTGTTTTAGAACAAACCTGCCAGCAACATAACACAGAAAACCTTTAAATATGCCATGTTACTATGTACCTTAAAAACCTCACAATAGCCAGCATTACCAAAAGCTAGTTACTCCTCTAACAGAAAAAGGAATTAAGAACCACAGTCATCCGCTATCTAGTTCTGTTATCTGTCTAGCATTATTCAAGATAAGCCCAGCATGTGTTGCTGAGAGCCTAGTAGCTTTCCTATGATTTACTGGCAGTTTGAAAACATGAAAGAGTGGGCAGAACAGCTATCGCTGCTCTAAAGATACAATAGATCCTTAAGGGAAATTCAAGAAGGGTTCAATAAAGAAACCCTTAATCCAACTTGATTAAATTAAAATTTATAAGGGGGGAGTGCGTTTCCTAAAACTTAACAGAAAACAGTGTATCTCAGATAACCGAAAATATAATCCAGTCAGTCCACTCCTGGGAATTTATCCAAATGAAATGAAATCAGCATTTGAGACAGTTGTCTTTAAGCCCATGTTTATAGCAGTTCACCTCACAACCCAGACACTCATCAACTGATGATCAGATTAGGAAAGCGTATCTATGCACTGTGGAATATTACTCAGCCATAAAGAGAATGAAATTTTGTCTTTTGCAAGTAAATGAATACAACTGGGAGCCATGATGCTTAGTGAAACAAGCTAGTCCCCAAAAGACAAACATCACATGTTTTCCCTAATCTATGATCACTAGTACAGACTACAAAAAATGCAATCTATAGGTGCAAGAGTGAGTGATATGTTGGGATTTGATTATTGTGTACAGTCTTGGTTTACACTCCCAAGGAATAGAATGGTTTTGTTTTTGTTGTTGCTATTTTCTATTGCCATGTGGTGGTATCTTTATCTAATGGAGTATTAAACCTGCGATTATAAAGAGAAATGGGAGTAGGCTACTGTAAAAAAAAAACTATGGAAAAAAAAAGGGAGGAGAAGGGTAGGTGCAGGCAGGAGGACGAGCAGGATATGAAGCGCCACTGAGACCCTAAATCTGTGCTGCAGAAGACACGAAATTTGTCTGCTTTACAAAAAAATTTTAAAAGCAAAATAAGCGAACTAGACATACAAAATTCAGGGGCAGAATCAGGAAGAATTTTGGATGGGGTACACACACAACTCCATGGCTTGGGTAATAACAGCATTTGATTTCCAAACTGGAAATTAGCTGTACTATTTTTCTTAATATCTAATACATGTTTTACAAATATCTTTTTGCCAAAGAAGAATTGCAGACAACTATTAACAGAATTCTTTTTTATTTTTAAAGATTTATTTATTTTATTACAAAGTCAGATATACAGAGAGGAGGAGAGACAGAGAGTAAGATCTTCCATCCGATGATTCACTCCCCAAGTGAGCTGCAACGGGCCGGTGTGCACCGATCCGATGCCGGGAACCAGGAACCTCTTCCGGGTCTCCCACGAGGTGCAGTGTCCCAATGCATTGGGCATTGCTTTCCCAGGCCACAGCAGGGAGCTGGATGGGAAGTGGAGCTGCCGGGATTAGAACCGGCGCCCATATGGGATCCCGGGGCATTCAAGGCAAGGACTTAAGCCACTAGCCCACGCCGCTGGGCCCTATTAACAGATTTCTATACTAACAAAACAACTTAGAAATACTTTCAAATATTCTGTATGCTTAGACAGAAACCTTAACCCCTAAAAGAAAATAAACCATCATTTTCTTAGGTTTTCAGCTGAGAGACAATTCACCGCTTTTTTTTTGTCATTGTTGTTCATTAAAATAAAAGCTACATAAAAAGCAGGAGCTATCATTCAAGGGGATACCATTTCTGATTCCTTTATATAGATAAAAAAATTTCTAATTTTAAGTTTAGCACATCATACTGATAACCAAGGACACACCTATTTTAAAGAATCCATCTTTAAAAATGAAATTGTGAAAACCACTGTAGGGCTGCTCCATTCCCAAAACATCTAGACATGTCCAACAGCTTGTGCTCTGTAACTTTTCTGACAAATTACTAGCTTCACTAAGAATGCCTCCTTCTATATCCCCTTCTGCATCTTATTCCTATCCATTTTCAAACCTTCTTCTTCAACGACAAAAAAGTCATCACAGCAAAAGCAAAACCTCACTTCAAATCTACATATGTCCACCCTTGCCCTTTGTCACCCCTAAATATCTACTCATTCTCAAAGGTCTAAATGTACAGTAAATAAATACAGAACATAAGACAACAGAAACTAAGGAGGTTACAGAAGACACATATGTAACTTTTTCGTCTCTTTTCAGGGTCAAATTCTAGCAAACAAACAGCGTATGTGTTTTGGGCTCAGCACAGTAGCCTAATGGCTAAATCCTCACCCGTGAATCCATATGGGTGTTCGTTCATGTCCCAGCAGCTCTGTTTCCCATGCAACTTCTTTCTTGTGGCCTGGGAGAGCAGTCAAGGACAGCCCAAGGCCATGGGACCCTGCACCCTGTGTGGGCGACCCAAAAGAAACTCCTAACCTGGCTTCTGATGGGTTCATCTCTGGCCATTGCAGCCACTTGGGGAATAAAATCAGTGAACGGAAGATCTTCCTGTCTCTTCCAATAAAAATACGTAAATTAAAAACCTGAGATTAAAAAAATAAGTATTTATACAACAATTCTTGTCTGTATTTTTAAATGATCACAGCTTTGCTATTCAGGGTTACTGATTGGCCACTTTACCACCCACACTTCATAGGTGGAGTCACCGTGGGATAAGGGTAAGTGGCTTGTGCAAACTTTTATTATGAGTCATCATGAGAGTGTACAACTTCTGACTTACAGTGCTACGTATGCTGTCTACCACTAAGAGCACAGAATCAGTACTTCAAATAGCCCAAATATCAACAATATATACATATTTATGTCTTGTAATGAACAGTTACTTAAAAACAAACACACCGGCCTCACAAGAGCACATTTATTTTAGAAGCAGTGGTATTCTCTGCAGATGCATTGACAAAATAATTTTCAAGTAACCCTTAAAAAGTTGACGAGTTGCTCATCTCCTCATGCACAATAATTGCTGATTCTCCTAAATGCAGCTTACTGATACTAGATCTTTCTATGTTCTCCTTAAGTCACTTTGACTAAGGTACTACATTTCTTGTACCTTGATATTCTCCTTCTTAAGATGGAAACAGAAAAACTTAATTCCTACCTGACATAGACAACACAAGGAAGAATTTACTTTCTGAGGACTGCTTTGAGATTCCAGCAGGAAATACATAATCCAGCTGATCTTCAACCCTAGAATAAAGGCAAACTTCACTGAGAGCAGTTGCTGCAGCAGACGCCTCTAAAACGATCCTATATTTATCAGTTAAGTTTTACTTCAACCAAGTCTTTATCACAGTGAAGAAAGGAAACAAGTTCCAAAACTCTTTTCAAAGCTTTGCCAAACGAAAAGATTGAATATTTCTGTTCTCACGTTGCCACTTCTTCAGTAAGCACCGATTCTAAAATTAGCAGAAATCACATGCATTGATTGCAGATCAGACTCTCAAGAAAATGATGCAATCAACTGCAACACCAAAAGTTTAGTTTCAAACAAAATTTTATTCAAGGTTAGTTCTCAGATAACTGTATTTACCAGGGAGAACAGTAATATTTTCAAATGTTCAGCATATGTTTGTCGGTTCACATTTAACAAATCTTAGACCTTCATTAATTTCCTGAGATCTGTACTTGAATTCCTCTCTGGGACTCAAAGTCAGGTAAATAGTCTTAATAACCGAAGCTTCAACCCAGTAAGTATAACAAGTTTATTGCTACTGCCACTCTTGTACTTCCAGGTGGTGAAGAAAGAAAATGCAGAGATTTTAGGAATCTGGGAAATGAACCCAGTACTGAGTGGATACCTAAGTTAGGGTGAAGAGAGAAGAGAGCAGATAGGTGCACATGTTAGAAAGAATTCTTCTGGGATTTCATAGAAACAAACACACACACACACATATAATCTGAAGAGGATCAATCTACAAAAACAGGAAAACAGATGAGGGCGTGGGGGAGGAGTCAAAATTACAGCCTAGACACGGGACTAGATTGGAAAAATGACCGGGTGGCAGGGGTTCCTAGAAGGTGATGGATTAGGGTACCAAAACAGTCCAAGAGGAGGAGCACCGGAAGCTAAGGTGGGCATAGCGCAAAGCGATGCTCAACACATCTGCCCCTCTGCAACCAACGAGAATGAAGTTCAGAAAGGAGTTAAACAAAAAAAAAAAAAAAAGAGGGAAAGAAAGCCAAGGATACAGAGGTAACAGCGTGAGAAGCCGATGTTAAGCAGCTCCGGGCAGGGACTCGCCAGACAGCGACGGGGAAGAAACCCTAGGGAGCAAAAGCACACACTGCCTTCCAACCGAGGCAGCCCCCTGCCCACCCAGGCGGCAGGGCAAGTGCGAGGAAAACACACAGAAAGAACCACGCAACGGAGATAAAGCGCGGACGGGGCGGGGATCCCAGATGCGGCGAAGCTGGGTTCCCGCGGAGCCGGCCGAGGGACGCGCGGCTGGCGCAGGGGAGGCGGAGAGCACCGGGGCCAGCCGACCGCCTCGGCCCCTCGCCTCCCGGGGAGCGCCCGGCAGCGCCGTCCCCGCCGACCTTCAGAGGGCCCGGGCCGGGTTTCCATCGCGAGCAGCCGCGGGACGCCGGCCGGAGAGCGCGGGACGAGCAGCAAGGCAGGCCTCTTCCTGCCCGGCCCCTGGGAAAGAGGCGCGGCCGGAGGGGTCGCGGGGGTCTGCAGCCGACGGAGCCGGGAACATAGTTAGAGGGGCTTACCTCCGGCCGCGCCTGGCCTCTTCCCCGGCCTGTCGGACGGAACAGCTCGTCGCCCAACTGCAAGAAGACAGCGCTGCCCGGGTCAGCACCATCCCGCCCGGGGCCCCCTTCTCACATCGCCATCGCAGCAACCGCAACCACCGCAACCGGGGAGCCGGCTCGTCACAGCCGCTCCGCCACTGGCCCGGCGCCGCTCCGGAGCATGCGCAGTCGCCCCAGTCCCGCGGGATCCCGGGGCCGCCAGCTCTACCTGAGATCAACAGGTCCCCGGCCGCCCGGCCCCGCCCCCGGCCTCGCTCTCACCTCCCCCGCCCCTCGCGGAGAGCAGGCCACGCCCCCGAGCTCCACGCCCCGCCCTCAGGAGCCCGACGGCCGCTCCGCTTTCCAGAACCAACTGAGATTTCGAGATTTGCTCACCCTTCCAGGCTCTCGCTCCCGAGTTCCCGCGAGAATGGGAGTTTGGCGTCAATAAAAGGCGCGAGCCGGGCTGAGGGCGACACTGAGTTTAAGCGGATGCTCTAGGAGTGCGTTGGGTAGCACCACAGGCGGGCAAAAAGAGGAAAGGCTAAGACTTCAGCTGTTTGACTTGCTGGATTCTTTCCGTTCTTCTCTTTTCGACTCCGAAAGCAACTCAGGTAGAGATTCCGGTCCCTGCACTTGTGGGTTTGCCCGAGAGGCGAGGAAGCCGCGGGGCGTCCGTGCTGGCTCCTGGACCAGGACTGTGTTGCGTTTTGGGGCAAAATGTGGGTGCTGAGCTGATGGCTTCTCGGTTGGTGACGCCCAAAGGAGCGAAGGGAAGTCGATAAAGTTCTTAAGTCCATTAACACAAGCTCTGGAAGCATAGTGTTTGATTCATCTTTTATTTCACTTGCCCCCCCCCCCCAATGGTGCTTTGACATGCTGAGAGTCAAACCTAAAAATTGGACATCTCCCTGAAAAGCATTTACTGTATCCCTCAAAACTGTCTAAATCTCTCATCTCCCTGCCCTTCAGAAATGTGGTATGGAACGTTCTGAATAATCGTGACATAGTGCTAAGTCACTTTATCGACTATTCCCCGTGCTGTGATTCTCCCCCTGTTACATGTTGGTAAATCTGAATACTTTTTTTCCTCGTATTTCATTTTATTCTGTCTAACCCCTCAGATTTCAAGACGATAGAGGAAAAAAGTTCCCTTTCCCCGTATTTGTTCTTCATTTCTGAATCTAATATAATAGAACAATTTGTGGTGCACATAATTACGTATGTAATTAAAGCCAAGGTAGTGAAGAAAATTGTGGGTGCAGCGTATGTGCTAAAAACGAATTAGGAGGGGCGGGTGATTGCACAGCGATTAAGATGCTACTTAGGGCTCTGGCATTCCACCAGTGACTCCTGCCCAGTGTGCAATCCGGGAGGCAGCAAATGATGCCTCCAGCAGCTCTTGTGGGATACCCAAACTGCATTGCTCGCTTCGCCCCTTATCAGCCCTAGCTGCTGCAAACATTTGGTGAATGAACAGTAGATGAAAGGTCTGCCTTTCAAAGTAAAAATGAAGTAATGTATAGAATACATGGGGAATGGATGAGAGTGATGATGGTTGCCCAGTAATGGGAATTGATTCAATGCCACCAAACAGAGAACTTTTAAAATGAAAATGCTATGTATTTTTTACTACAATAAAAATTAGGGAATAGGCTTTGGCTTCTTTAAACATAATTAGAAGTGATATATCCAGGCATTTGTGTGAATAGCTTGTTATTCTGGATTCTATTCTGTCATTTCCTCTACAACCCAGTGCCATTTTTACTATACTTTCTAGAAGGGTTTTTATTGCTTATTGCAAAACTTGAACTGTAGTTTCACTGTGAAAGCATTTTCTATTCTAGATTCAACTGTCTTAAGAGAATGTACCAATTGTTTGCATTTGCAACTTCATCCCTGAACTATAACCTGTGCCAAAGTTTTTTCATGTTGTGTTGTTATTTTTATTCAAGTCCAATTTTAGAATTCTCCATGTGCCAGGCAATGGGTCTTAGAGAACACCAGCATGAACTTAGGTGGAGTGTTTGTACAGTTACCTTACGGTGTAGTAAGTGTAACACAGAAAAGCAAGGAGTTGCTGGAGCTCAGAGAAGCAATAATCCAATTTAGGTTTGTGAGAGGTCGTGAATCTGGAAACACTTCCAGAAAAAAAAATATTCCAGAGAGCTGATGAAGTGAGATATTTGGTGGCTGGACAGCAAATAGGACTGTTGGAAAAAAAAGAAAAAAGAAAACCACTTATGTAAGTGAGATGCTGATCTTTGCACTGAATTAAAACTAAACTTTGGTATGACTGCTTGGGAGGTGAGGTAGTAGGTGAGGATCTCATGGTGCCTCTTTGAGGGATAGTCAGAGCAGCATCAATTCAACTAGTAATTTTTATTGTTTGTATATGACAAAAATTCTGTTAGTTACTGATGGAACAGTGAAGACTGTCTTGGGGTATTTGCAGTCTAGTACGGGGATACAGGCATGTGAAGCAACTTAACACTGAAAAGGAATTAAAACTGGGATAGGGTTGAGGTTGTGTGACAACTCATACTCAACCAACTTAGAGATTTAGACAAGACATCCTGGAAAGTATCCAGTTGATAGGAAGATTTAAGTAATTTCTCAAAGAAAAAATAGAAAAACAATCATAGCACAAATAAAACTGTCAAATTACCTGGGTCTTAGTTGGAGATTCTGTGGTATACTGTGTAATATTGGGTTTCTTAACTAGTCCAAGTCTTGGTTTTCTCTAAAATAACAAGAATTTAAATTCCATTGATTTTGAAAAAAAAAAAGAATTGTTTCAGAAATATCACAATTCTAGATTTTTCTACATTTATCTCTGCAGGTTTTGTATTACCTTGTATGTTGCTAATAAACATTTTTGTGCTGCATTAATATGCGTTAAGCTAAATCTTACCTATGTTGTTTCTGAGTTTCTTAGAACTCAGTCTGAGTTCTAAGTGCTCAAAGAATGAAAGGTTAGGAATTCCTTTCGTGCTGTAAGTGGTTTACATGATTTGACCTGGGTTTTTGAATCTCTAGTAAACCCTTGTATTGGAGTACTCTTATAAGCTGAAGATTCAGTTGTCTTCCTCCTGCACAGTTGTATAATATTGACTAAGTTAAAGGTTGAGACAGTAGAAGAAATGAATATTGGAGATTTGGAAACAGCCTCAAGGAAAGATTTCTCATATTTTTAAAGTAGCTAGATGTTATTTTGCCAAGCAAATATGCTTGTTTTTCCCTCCGTGAGGTTTTTCAATCTTTAAAATATTTCTATTGCTTTGAGTATGGTAACTGTCAACTTTGAAATTTTAGATTAAATATAATATTTAATAAAACAACTTTTTCCAATAATATGATTCTTTTTGGGATTTTATACAGGGAAATTGTAAATCCATTTTTGGTAAATTTAGGTTTTCATCTAATAAAGTATGATAAGTACTACTAATAAAGTATTAACCCTCCATTTGAAGCACTTTTCCTTCAAGCAAAATATGGATTAAATTATATGCAGATAATTGAGGAAGTGCAATTAGTACTGAAGGGTAAGTTCTTTAAGGCAGATTTTATTACTTTAACAACAAACATGAGATTAAGCACAACAGTTTCATTAGGGGACTTCCATGGGTTAGTAACAACTGCAAACCAGAATGGCAAATGTTGTTTCTTAAGAACTTGATATTTTAATATTACTTCATGACTTAATAGCCATGTACTTGTAGGGGGGGAACAAAAGACCTGATATAGAATTACCTACCAGGTTTTTCTTCATTGCAAAGTAATAGCAATCCTTTAGTTTTTAAAATGCTTTTTTTTTTTTTTTGTAAACCAATGTTGATTGCTTCTGGGAGGAAAACTTGGAAGCTGAGGTGTTTCATGAAGGAAGAGAAGATAAAGTTCTGAATTTCATGCTAGTGGTTATGTTAAAGGGAAAAAAACCAGAAGATGAATAGTCTTATAATACATGTAGTACATGTTTTTAAAGAAGATATTACTGTAAGAAACTCTGATATTGCATTTTGTTGGAACTGTATTCACGCAGGGTGTGGTAAGGGGCAAATGGTGGCTTCTTGGTTGCAGCTCAGACTTGCTAGGTTTCCCAGTGATGGAGTGTCTGCTCAGATCATTCTGAGTGAATCTGACAGAAGACATTTCTCCCACCACTACTCTGCTGAATCATTCTTGTGAAGTATAATTATCCAGGATCAAGTGACAACCTTGAAATGATTTCTAAATTGCTTGCTTGCCTGTTTATATACCTGAAGCTTACCATGTTTTTTAAAATGTAATATTTATAGTAATTATCATTCACTCTGTGATAGCAGACATGGGAGGGCAATTTTATTTTCTAATGACTCCGATGTTCTTATCTAGAGTCCTGATCTGTAAATCAACTCCCATCACACAGCTTGTGCTTCACAGCAGCCTGTTTCACTTAGATATCCTGCTGCACCTTCTTCAGCAGGCCGTAAGCTGGGCTCCTTCTGCTCTCCTTTCCCCATCACAGCCAGCCCCAACTCTCTCCATCCCTGCTGGTTTCTGTCAGTTACCATCTCCCTGCCATCTGCTAAGCCTAAAACTTCAGAGCCACACTAGATTCTTCCTTCCTTTTGTCCTTCATCCATTCCATTTCAATATCCTTTTTTAATGTTCTTGAAAAATATGAGAGTTCAAAATTTCTTTCTAGTGCAAGGAACACCCAGACTTGGAAGAAAGAGAAACAATTTTTCTCCTGAAACTGGAGAGGATGTACAACACAGTATGAGTGAAGGCAATTCATCCATTTTTAAGACTTATTTATATGAAAGCTAGAGTTACAGAGGGAGAGACATGCCCCCTAGGTGCATTGTTGGGGAGCTGGATCAGAAATGGAGCACCCATGGCAGGAATCAGCCCATAAAGGATGCCAGCACAGCAGGTGGTGGCTTAACACTTTTTGCCACAATCCCGCACAAATTAATCAGTTTTAAATCTACGTTTTGCATCAAAAAACAAAACTAAAAAGGTAAAAGGGGGCCTGAGGCAATGGCTCATTGGCTAAAATCTCACTTTGCAAGTGCCAGAATCCCACATGGACGCAATACATCCATTGCTCTACTTCCCATCCAGCTCCCTGTTTATGACCTGGGAAAGCAGTAGATGATAGCGCAATGCCTTGGGACCCCATACCTGGATGAGAGACCTGGAAGAAGTTCCTGGCTTCTGGCTTCATATCAGCTGGTTTCTGGGTGTTGTAGCCACATGGGAAGTGAGCCAGAGGATTGAAGATCTTTCTGTACCATGTTATACATTGTTGTGTATAATGCTATCACAAATATCAAGATGTTCATCCTTTATCATGAAAAGTTTGCTTGTGCTTTTCATTAATCTTATCTCTCTTCCCATCACCTCTATGCTCACACTTAGGCAAGCTATCACCTGTCTTATTTAGAGGTTAATTTGCATTCTATAGAATTTTATGTAAATAGAATATTAGCAGTGTACCTTTTTTGCCTAATTTGTTTCACTCAGGAAAATTCTTTTGAATGGCATCGTGTTGGTGCATATGCCAATAGTTCAGTCTTTTTTAAGGTTGAAGTGGTGCATTGATAAAACATACCTTATTTATCCATTTACCTGCTGGAGGATCTGTGGGTTGTTTCCAGTTTGGGACCATCACAAATGAAATTAATATGAGAATTTTTACTACTGTTTTTTATAAACACTTTTATTTCTTTTGAATAAATACATAGTTCTGGGGTCCGTGCAGTAGGTGTGAATAACATGAAGGTATGAAGAGGACAGCTCCCCTGCTTGGCACGGCCTGGAGGAGCTTCCAGCTTTTTGGCAGGACCCGGTGGATTTCTCTCTGACCACCGACCACCTGGACACAGTTTCACCCTCTGTTTGCATGGACACTCAACCACCCCACTAAGAATTTTGTAATCTATTAAGGCATTGTTTGCCCCTGTGAGATGGCTTTTGCAACCAACATGAGCTTGAGAGTTAATGTTATTAATAATGTCTTGGTGAGTGGGCCTTTAACTGCACACAGGAGTACAATTAAGCCCATGCCGTTTCTGGACACCTTATTGTGTGCCTACCAGTTGCCCTGAAATCTGGCCCAGACATACAGCATGCCTTCTGGGAAATGGCTTGATAAGAATTTTACAAACTAATGGAAGTGATGAGAGTATGGGCTGAAACTGCTCTGACAAAAAAAAAATGTAGCTACTGGGACCCTAAAGGCTGAGCTTGAAGGCCTAAATGGCCAACTAATATCAATGACCCCAATCCCCAGAAACCAAGGCCCCAGACTTTTTAACCCATACATAATTCAAGGTGGGGGTCTGGTTGTCCCAGGTGGCGCCAAGGTTAGAGCCCAGACTTGAGGAGAGCAGGTGGGGGGCTGGCAAGCCGAGATAAGCAAGGAATGTGGAATCCTTCCTCACTCACCTCTCAAGCTGTTGTAAATTGTGTCCCCCTTGGAGCTGTGTCAAACTGCCCCTAAAGAAAACTTTGTATTGTACTGCTTGGGGCCACACTCTGCAGTCGAGTTGATGCAACACCGTGATGTAAAAAGTCTGTGCCAGAGCTTGTGACTGCTTCTTATAAATAAAGCGGACAGCTTTCTCGCATTGTCCACAATGGTCTTGGAATTGTAGCGGTCCATCTCTCTTCTTCTCTCTGTGCCTATTTCATGCACCCTTCTTGAGCTCCGAACTCAGCTGGAGCTGGACTCTGGCAACATAGAAATGGAATGATAAGAGCATATGGCAGGTTTATTTTTAAATTTTAAAAAGAAGCTGTCAAACTATCATACCGGCAATAGAATTCATTTAAATGCTCAAAAGCCATGAAACCATCCTGGTAACACCCCATACCATATAATGGAGTGCCAGTGGTTGACTTGGCTGCCTTGCTTGTTATCCAGCACCCTGCTAATGCACCTGGGAAGGCAGTAGAGAACTCAGGCAGTTGGGCCCTGCTATCCATGTGGGAAACACTCAGAAGCAGTTTAGGTCTCCTGACTTCAGCCTGGCCAAGACTTTTGTGGCCTTTCCTTGCTTTATGGCTCTTTCAAATAAACAGATAAATCTTATTTGTTTTGTTTTTAGAGATTAGGAGAGGCAGAGAGGACGAGAGAGAGGGGGGAGGGGGAGAGGGAGAGACTGAGTTTCAGTCTTATTTCTTTGCAAGTATTTGATATGGCCAAACATTTTAATGTTAATTATTCTAGTAAATATATAGTGTTGTCACATTATGGTTCTAATTTGCATCAATGTACTGAATAATACGATGCAGTATTTTTTGTTTATTTTTCTGTGTGTAACTTTGGTGGTAAGTTGCTTACGTAAATCTTTTTGTAAACTATTATTTTCTAATTATGGGGTTTTGACAATATTTTATATGTATTCTGAATGTATATCCTTTAACAGTTAATTAATTTGAAAATATTTTCTTCGGTCTTTACATTTTCAGTAGTGCCTTTGGAAAAGAAGTCTTTCTTTTTGATGTTTCTTTCTTTCACATGTTTTCTTTGAAAATTCATTCTGTTGGGACTGGTGCTGTGGCATAGTAGGCTAAGCCTCTGCCTGCACTGACAGCATCCCATATGGATGCTGGTTTGTGTCTTTGCTGCTCCACTTCCAATCTAATTCTCTGCTTACTGCTTGGGAAAGCAGCAGAGACTGGCTCAAGTCTTTGGCCCCTGTGCCCATGTGGAGACCTAAAGAAAATGCTCCTTGCTCCTGGGTTCAGATCAGTCCAGCTGCAGCTGTTGCAGCCATTTAAATAAAGAACTAGCAGACAGAAGATCTCTCTCTCTTTCTCCTTCACTCTGTAACTCTGCCTTTCAAATAAAGGCAAAAGAAATCTTTAAAAAATCCAATCTTCAGCCTTATGTGTGTGAGAAAACTCACACAACACAGTGGTCCTTCACTCCACCCCCTCAGAGAAAGAATACTATATTTACATATTGGGTCTTGGAGAGACTTTAGTGATATCATTATTTTCTGTGCATATATTGTTAACAAATGGGAAAATCAACAGAATGCTATCCTTATAGATTACTCAACACTGAAATTGATTCCTTGGACAACAGCTCACCACCTCTATTTCATGAATGTTTTTGACCACTTATAATACTTTTGTACTGCATTTCAAATGACTTAGCTTACAAAAGTCTTTTTAAAAAGATGTTAAGGACCTGGCAGGGTAGCCTAGGGGCGAAAGTCCTTGTTTTGCATGCACCAGGATCCCATATGGGTGCTAGGCTGTATCCCGGTGGGCCTGCTTCCCACCCAGCTCCCTGCCTGTGGCCTGGGAATGCAGTAGAGGATGGCCCAAAGCTTTGGGACCCTGTGCCTGTTTGGGAGACCTGGACGAGGCTCCTGGCTTTGGATTGGCTAAATTCTGGCTGTTGTGGCCACTTGGGGAGTGAACCAGCTGACGGAAGATCTTCTTCTCTGTATCTCCTCCTCTCTCTCTATCTGCTTTTCCAATAAAAATAAATAGATCTTCAAAAGAAAAGATGTTAAATTATTTCAAATATATAGTTACAGAGAGAGAGGGAGAGAGACAGAATCTTCCATTCACAGATTCACCACCTCACAACCCCTATGACTGCAACAAGCCAGGAGCCTAGAGCTTCATCTGGGTGTCCCACTTGGGTGTAGGGACCTAAGCACTTGGGTCATCTCCTGGTTTCTAAGGTGTGTTCCCAGGAAGCTGTGTCAGAAATGAGTAGTCAAAACCAGAAGGAGTGCCCATATGGGATGCTAATGTCGTAAGTGGAGACTTACAGTAATGCAACAATGCCAGCCGCTATAACCTATTATACATGCCATCTCCAAGCCACAGTGTCTGACCCTGAATTTATCATTTAATTTAGCGTGATCAGAAAACGTACTTTTACATGATTTGAATTTTTTAAAGATGTATTTATTTTTATTCACAGTCCAATATGTACAGATAGGAGGAGACACAGAGAAATATCTTTTGTCCGATGATTCATTCCCCAAGTGACTGCAACGGCCGGTCCTGCCCCGATCCGAAGCCAGGAGCCCAGATCCTCTTCTGGGTTTCCCACTTGGGTGCAGGGTCCCAAGGCTTTGGGCCGTCCTGAACTGTTTTCCCAGGCCACAAGCAGGGAGCTGGATGGGAAGCAGGGCCAGCGCCCATATGGGATCCTATCACATTCAAGGTGAGGACATTTAGCTGCTAGACCACGGCGCCGGGCCATGACTTGAATTTTAAAGATGAGATGCTTTTAATATTACTTAAATATGGGCTGTTCATAATTTGTGTGCATTGAAAAAGACCATGTTTTATTGCTGTTGGTATTCTAGAAATGTCACTTATATTGACTTATAGTATTGCTCAAGTCTCCTATGTTTCCTGACTTTGTATTTGTTCTGTAAGCTATTGAGAATCCAGCATTAAAATGTTTATTAAAATTGTGACTTTGCTAGTTCTCCTTGTAGTTTTATAAAAGTTTGTATGCTGCAAATATTTTTTAAAAATTTAAAAAAGCATTTATGTTGAGGCTGACATGATGTAGCAAGATAATCCTCTGCCTATAGTGCTAGTATTCTATATGAGTGCTGATTCTAGTCCTGCCTGTTGTATTTCCAATCCATCTCCCTGATAATGGCCATTGGTCCCTGTATCCACATGGGAGATCAGAAAAATTTCCAGGCTCCTGGCTTCAAACTGGCTCAGCTCTGGCCATTGTGGCCTTTGGGGAGTGAACCAGTGGATGAAAATTTCCATCTCTCTCTCTCTGTTTTTATCAAGTAAAAAATATCTTTAAAATAAGTGTTTATGTTAAGGATAGCTAGATTCTTTCAGAGAACTTACTTCTTCATAATTATAAAATATTCCTCATTTTCCTTGGTAAAAATTTATTACTCAGATATCTACTTTGTCTCTCACAAATAAAGCCATTTCAACTTTCCTTTAAGTCATGTTATGATGGTATATAAGTTTAAGCATACTGGTATTCATATTTAAATAATATTTCTTGAAGACCTCATTTCAGTGTCTTGCTTTTATATTTAAACTGACAATCCCAGACTTTAAGTTGGGATATTTAGGCCATTCACATTTATATAACTTCTGATATGGCAGGGGGTAAAATATACCACTTTCCTGTTTATAACTTTTGTTTTTTGTTACTCCCTTTTTCTTTTAGTTATCTTACTTTGCCTTAACAGTTTTCTTTGAAAAAAAAATTAATGTATTTTCATTTCATTCAAGATACAGAGACAGACCTTCCATCCACTAGCTCATCTTCCATGCCCACAACAACCAGCCTAGAACTTGATCCAGCTCACCTATTTGGATGTTAGGGTTCCTATTATATGTGCCATCATCTTGTGCCTTCCAGGGTATGCACCAGCAGCAAGCAGGGTCAGAATAGAAAGAGTCAGGACTCACTGCAGGCAACCTTACATGGGATATGGACATTCCAGGAAACAACTGTTGTGCGATATGCTTGCCCTTCATTAACAATTTAAAATTATACCATTCTATCTCCTTTGCAGGTTTACTAGCTATTTCTATTTTTATGGTATTTCAGAGGTTAATTTAAGGTTTAACATATTAAAATACTCTTGACTTGTCTTGATAGACTTTCAGTAATATTATACTACGTTACATATGGTATAGAAACCATACAACTGCACACTTCTCATATTCCTTTCAGCTTTTATGCTCTATATATTTTATTTCCACATTTGGTATATACCTTAAATATTACTTGTTCATTATGATTTAGCTGTTTCTTTGCCACATACTGTCTGTATAATTTTGAGGAATATTCCTTCTATACCTAATTTGTGCAGGCCTTTTATCATGGAGGGATATTGAATCCTATCAAATACTTTCTACACAACTTTTGAGATGATCATATAATTTTTCATTCTGCTGATGTGATTTATGATATTAATGATTTACAAATGTGACCCACCCTTGCATCTCTGGGATAAGTTCTACTTGAATGTGATATGTGTTCCTTTTTTATGTGGTGTTGGATTCAGTTTGCAGATATTTTATTGAGAATTTTTGCATCTGTGTTCATCAAGGATTCATGTTAATAGTTTTCTTTTTGTATTGTGTCTTTGTTTTGTTTGGTACTAAAGTGATATTTCATCAGAGTTTGGCAAAGTTCTATCCTGTTCACTATTTTGTAATAATCTGGAACGTATTGGTGTTAGTTCTTCTTTAACTGTTCTGTAGAATGCAACAATAAAGTCATTAAAACCTGTAGTTTTCCTTGACTGGAAAACTTTTAATTACTGTTTTATCTATTGCTTGTTATGGACCCATTTAGATTTTTCTGTATCATCATAATGTAATACTGGTAGGTTATATGTACCCAAGAAATTATGTTTCTTCACGGTTTCCCAACATATTTGCATATAATAGTTTATACTAGCTTCTTATTTCTGTTTTGGAAGTGTCAATTGTAATGTCTCCTTCTTCATCTTTCATTTAATTAGAGGTTTATTTTCTCATTTTTCTTTGTTCATCTGGTTGAAGTCTTGTCTGTTTCATCTTCTCAAAAAAACATTTTTTGTTTTGTTAAGCTTTTATAAAGTTTAATGTCATTTATTTCTGTTCCTATCCCTATTATTTCTCATTTTGTGTTAATTTTGTGCATAGTCTGTTTTGTTTTTCTATGTCCATAAGATGCAATACCGAATCATTTTCTGAGAACTTTCTCTTTTTAATGTAATCACACAATGCTGTAAAATACATTGTTAATAGAATCTTTATTATATTCTACAAGTATGTTGTATTTACACTCATTTCACAGTGGCTAGTTTTTAATTTCCATGTTTTTGTAAATGTTTTATTGTTCTTTCTGTTGATTTCTAGTTTCATTCCTTTGTAGTCTAAGATATGCACTGTGATTTCAATCTTTTTAAATTTACTGAGACTTGGTTTTTGGACTAGTATATGGTCCAACTTAGAAAGTATTTTATGTGCTAATGAGAGGAAGGTGTGTTCTGTAGCTATTAGATAAAATGGTTTATAAATTTCTCTCAGGTGCATTTATTTACTCAATTATATGGCTGGGTTCCAATGTATGTTTGTTGATTCTCTATCTGAATGATCTGTCCACTGAAGACAGTGGGGGTACTACAGACCCCACTCTCATTGTATTTGTGACTGTTTTGCCCATTAGGCCAAAAAAGTTCTTTTTGTATTTACCTGGGAGGTTTTGTTTTGGGCTTATATACATTTATGATTGCTGTAGCTCCTTGCTGAGTCAATCCTTTTATCACAATAAAGAATCCTTCCTTGTCTATTTTTAGTTTTTGATGTAATGCCTATTTTGTTTGATGTGAGTATAGCTACTCCTGCTTGTTTGTTTTGCTCCCTTTTGCCTAGTATATCTTTTTCAAGACCTTCAGTGTTTGTGTTTCTTTGTGAAGTGAAATGAATTTTCTGTTGGCATTGGGTCTTATAGTTGGGTCTTAGTTTGATACATTTAGTCAACTTAAATCTATGGGAACTTTTACTGATTTACATTCAAAGTTAGTATTTATTTTCTAAGAATTAACATCTATCATTTTATCATTTCATTATTGGTCATACTTGTCCCATTAGTGAATATAATGGTGTCAGGTGTTTTCATGCTGTTTGCTTCTGTTAGACTCATTTCTAAATTTCTTGTAGCTTTGGTTTGGTGGTGATAAATTATCTGTTTTTGCCTATCTTAGAGGAACCTTACTTTTCCCTCATTTCTAAAGGATAATTTTGATGGATATTAAATTCACAGTTGGAAGACTCCACTTCCCCCCACTTTAGATCTTGAATTCACTGTTTGTAGGAATGTAAACTAGCACAACCACTATAGAAGCAGGTATTGATCATCTTGGAAGAGAGATGAAGTTGTGATTACATCAACAATCATCACCATACACACCCCTTGCAGAGAGTAGAGATCTACCACACCTAACTTGAATGTCACCCTGGATTCTTTCCCCATACTTGAGCACTGACAATAGCTTCTTTGCCCCACCCAGCACATACCTCTGGATATACACTGAAGGGGTAGATATTGAGAGAGGCACAGTTTAAAGATCAGAGATCTCAGATGAGAAAACCAAGTATTTCCACAAATGCTTAAAAATAAACACAGAAGTATAGGAAACAAGAAGAAAACAATGTGTCTCCCCAAAGGAGCACAACAACACTTTATTAGATGAAATTGATGACATGCCTAAAAATGAGTAGGAAAAAGTGATCACAAGATCACTTTTAAAAAAACATGTAAATAAATTGATGAAATAAAGGAATGTATATATGATATGGATAAAAAGTTGCCAAGAGATTGACATATTGAACATCAATCAAACTAAAACATTAGAAATGAAGAATTCAATGTCAACAAGAGAATACAGTAGAAAGCTTTAACAAAAGATGTGGTGAGCCTGAAACAAGAATATCCAAGGTAGAAGACAAATTTTTGGAAATAATCAAACAAAAAGAACAGGAATGAGGAGGAGGAGGAAGAGAAGAATTTAAAAAAAGTAAAGGTAGTGTTCAAGGTTTGTGAGATATCAAATGACCAAATGTACACGTCTTAGAAGTTCCTGAAGACATGAAAGAAAGAATGGATTGGAAGGCCTATTCAACAAAATAATAGTAAAGTTGTCCTGATTTGGAAAAGAAGAGGAAATTCAAACACAGGAAGCACATATAATTCCTAGTTGACATGATAGGAAAACAATTTTACAAAGACAAATAGCAGTCAAACTTTCAACAATAAAAGGTAAAGAAAAGATTCCCAAAATTGCCTGAGACAAATGCCAGATTGTTTTTGGAAGATTCTCAATCAGAATAACAGCTGATTTTTTTTTTTACCAGAACTCATACAGGGTAAATGATATGTAGTCCATGTCCTACGAAAAAGAAACTGTCAATCCAACATTCTGTATCAAGAAAAGCACTCATCAATAAACGAAGGTGCACTAAATACTCTCAAAAACAAGCATCAACTGGAAGATTTTGTCACCACTAGTCCAGCCTTATCAATGACTCATAAAGATACATTACACACAAAAGCACAGAATGGTTGTCATCATTTTAAAAGAACATGAAGGCAGAAAAATCTCCTGGTTAAAGTATGAAGGAAATCCAAGGCAAACTAAATTAATATTTATGGAAAAATGGTAGGATCAAGTTGTTAATTACCAATAATAACTTGGATATAAATGGCCTAAATTCTTTATTTAAAAGGTATACACTGGCAAAATGAATAAAGAGCTTAAATCTCTATCTGCTGCCTATGAGAAATACACCTCACCAACAAAGGCATAGACAAACTGAAAGTTAAAGATGGAAAAAGCTATTCAATCTTAATATCAGACAAAATAGACTTTAATAAAAATATTGTTAAGAAAGATGAATATGAGCATTATATAATGATTAAAAGATCAATTCAATGGGAAGATGTGACTATAGTAAATGTGTGTGAAACCAAAGCCAGAACAACTGGCTATTTAGAATAAATACTAGTGGGGTCAAACGGACACATAAGAGCCCTTTATGTAATATAAGTATATAATAGTAATGGGGACTTCAAACCATACTTTCAACGGTGGACAGATCAACTAGACAGAAAACCAACAAAGAAACAACAGTTAATCTACACTATAGATCAAACGGAACTTACTAAAATCTACAGAAAATTTCATCTCACAGTTGCAGAATACACACTCTTTTTAGCAGTTCATGAAAGTTTTTTTTTTAGGTTAGATCATATGTTAGGCCAGAAAGTTCTCATCTTGCATGTGCTAGAATCCCATATGGGCACTGGTTCTAGTCCTGGTGGCCCCACTTCCCACTCTGCTCCCTGCTTGTGGTCTGGGAAATCAGTCGAGGACAACCCAAAACCTTAGGATCCTGCACCTGCGTGAGAGACCTGTGAGAAGCTCCAGCCTCCTAGCTTCGGATTGGCTCAGCTCTGGCTATTGTGGCCACTTGGGGAGTGAATCAACAGACAGAAAATCTTCCTCTCTGTATATCTGAGTTTCCAATAAAAATTAAGGAAAAAAAAAAAGGAAATATATCTGTTCTGTTCCAGCTTGGAATGAAGCTTGAAATGAACAACTGAAGAAATTCTAGAAAATAAACAGATATATGTAGACTGAATAATATTCTTCTGAATGGATAGTGAGTCACAGAAGAAATAAAAATATTCCAGAGATAAATGAAGATGACAGTGTACATAGCAAGAAGCTTATGGAATATAGCAAAATCAGTGTTAAGAAGTAAGTTTATAGCAAATAGTGCCTACATCAAGCAATTAGAAAGTCATAAAATAAAGATCTATCAATGCATTTTCAGGAACTTGAAAAACACTAATAAACCCAACATTAGAAGAAAGAATTAAAATTAGAGAAAAATATACAGAATTGAAACAAAAACAATTCAAAAGATATGTGAAATGAATAGATGATTTTTTGAAAAAATAAAATTGTTACATCACTGGCCCAACAAAAAGGCAGAGAGAAGACCTAAATCAATGAAATCAGAGATGAAAAGGGGGATCTCATACAGAAACACAAAGAATCAACAGGAATTACTACATATATACGTATGTCAACACATTGGAAAATCTGGAAGCAATGGATAGATTTTTGGGTACATACAAGCTACCAAAATTGAGCCAAGAAGACATAGAATGTCTAAATAGATGAATAGCAAGACAGAGATTGAATCAGGAATAAAGGCCCTCCTAACAAAGAAAACCCCAGGACTAATTGGCCTCATGCTGAATTCTATCAGATTTTTCAACAAGAACTAATGCCAATTATGTTCGAACTGTTCAAAACAATTGAAAAAGGAAATCTTCCCAAACTCCTTCTACCAGACTAGCATCACTTCCATTCCAAAACCCGAAAAAGATACAAGAAAGAATGCGAACTATCGACCAATATCCCTGATGAACATAGATGCAAAAACTTCAACAAAATTCTATCTAATAGAATTCCAGAATACATCAAAAGTATCTTTCACCTGGACCAACTGGGATTTGTCCCTAGTGTGTAGGGATGGTTCAATATAAGCAAATCAATAAATATGATACATCATATTTACAAATTGAAAAATAAAGATCATATGATTATCTCATAGAGGCAGACCAAGCATTTGGTAAAATGCGATACCCTTCATGAAAAAAAATAACCTTAAGCAAATTAGATATAGAAGGAACATCCTTCAACACAATACAATTTACAACAAGCCCATAGTCAACATCATATTAAATGTGGAAAATTTGGAAGCATTTTAACCAAGATCCAGAACCAGGCCAGAATGTCCACTTTTACCAATACTGTTCAGTATAGTTCTGGAAGCTTTAACCAGTGCCATTAGCAAGGACAAGAAATCAAAGGAATGCAAATTGAAAAGGAAAAAGTCAAATTATCCCTGTTTGCAGATGAAATGATTCTATATACAATAGAACCAATAGACTTCACTAAGAGACTATTGGAGCTCATAAGAGAGTTTGGTAAATTTACAGGGCATAAAATCAGCACACAAAAATTAATAGCCTTTGTATACAGACAATGCCATGGCCAAGAAAGAACTTGTAAGATCAGTTCAAATCACACTAGCTACAAAAACAAAGCAAAACAAAAACAAACAAAAACCCCTCTTAAATATATGGACTAAATTTAACTAACAATCTGAAAGATCTCTAGAATGAAAATTATAAAACATTAATGGAAGAAATGGAAGACAGAAAAAAATGGGAAAAATCTTGGAAATTCAGATTGGAAGAATTAACATCATCAGAATGTTCACACTACCAAAAGTAATTTGCAGATTCAATGCCATCATAATCAAAATGTATGACTTTCTTCTTAGTTCTTGAAAGAAAAAAGAAAACACTAAAATCCATATGGAAACACAAAGGACCCTAATTAGCTAAAACAACATTAAAGAACAAAAACAAAGCTGGAGACATCACAGTCCCAGATTCAAGACATACTATTGGGCACTTACAGACAAAACACCCTGATACTGGCAGAAAAATAGACACAAATAGAATAAAAATCCCAGAATTTAATGCACTCATGTATTTATCTTTGTCAAGTGATATGAAATCAATCCCTGAAGCATGAACAGTCTATTCAAAAAAAATGGTGTTGGGAAAATTTGATCTATATGTGTAGAATCATGTAGAACCATGGAACAAGAGCCTTACCTTTCACTTTATACAAAATCAACTCAAAAGTTGGTCAAAACCTATGACCAGGGCCCAGCGGCGTGGCCTAGCAGCTAAAGTCCTCGCCTTGAACGCCCCGGGATCCCATATGGGCGCCGGTTCTAATCCTGGCAGCTCCACTTCCCATCCAGCTCCCTGCTTGTGGCCTGGGAAAGCAGTTGAGGATGGCCCAATGCCTTGGGACACTGCACCCGTGTGGAAGACCCGGAAGAGGTTCCAGGTTCCCGGCTTCGGATTGGCGCAGCACCGGCCCGTTGCGGCTCACTTGGGGAGTGAATCATCGGATGGAAGATCTTCCTCTCTGTCTCTCCTCCTCTGTGTATATCTGGCTGTAATAAAATGAATAAATCTTTAAAAAAACAAAACAAAACAAAACCTATGACCAGATACCATTACATTACAGAGAAAACATCATGGACACTGTAAGACATAGAGATAGACAAATAGTTCTTGGAAAAGACCCTAGAAGTATGGTCAATAATAACAAAAATAAGCATGGGAATACATCAAATTATGAAGCTTCTGCAATGCAAATGAAACCGTCAACAGTCAACCAATATAATGAGAGAAAATGTTTGCAAACTATACAACTGATAAAGGATTAATATCCAGGACCTATGCAGAATTCAAGAGTCTCAAATACAACAGAACAAGCAATTCAGTTGAACAATGGGAAAATGACATTAACAAGCATGTTTCACAGGGTGAAATACAAATGGCCAATAGATATATCAATCAATGTCCAGGATCACTAACCATCAAGGAAATGCAAATAAAAACCACAATGAAGTTTCACTTCACTCCATTTAGAATGGCTATCACCCAAAAATCAAGCAGTGAATACTGGTAGGGCTGTGTGTGGTGGTGGTGGGGGGGCTGCACCCTATTCCACTGTTGGTGAAAATGCAAAATATAAACAACTATATGGAAGACAGTATGTAGATTTTTCAGAGATGGGAAAATACATATACCATGTGACCCAGCATTCCACTCCTGGAAATTTACCCAAAGAGAATGAAATCGGCACATGAGCGATATTTATATCCCATTTTTGTTTCAGCACAATTCAGAATGGCCAAGATATAAAATGAACTCAGATGTTCAACAACTGATGACTTAATAAAGGAAATGTCGTAGATATACACTACATAATTCTACTCTACTATATATGCACTATGGAATACTACTCAGCCATAAAAAAGAATAAAATCTTGTCTTTTGCAACTAAATGGATGGAACTAGAAATCATTATGATAAAATAAGCCAGTCTCCAAAAGGCAATGTATATTTTCTCTGTTATGCAGCAGATAATATGGGATACCAAAAATGTATAGGAATGAAATGGTTATTCTTTTTTAAAAAGACTTATTTTAGTTATATTGGAAAGTCAGATATACAGAGAGGAGGAGAGACAGAAAGGAAGATCATCTGTCTGTTGATTCACTCCCAAAGTAGCCACAATGGCTGGAGCTGAGCCATTCCAAAGCCACTCCAAGCTAGGAACCTGGAGCCTCTTCCAGGTCTCCCACAAGTGTATAGGGTCCCAACGCTTTGGACTGTCATCTACTGCTTTCCCAGTCAAACAGGGAGCAACAAGCAGGGAGCTGGATGGAAAGCAGGACCACTGATATTAGAACCAGCGCCCACATTGGATTCCAGCATTTGCAAGGTGAGGACTTTAGCCTCTAGGGTACTGCACCAGGCCCAATGGTCATTCTTTATTTGTTAAATATTATGACTACTGATGACTATCTTTTAAAAAAAGTGTCAAAGAGAATAGATTGAAGAGAGGGTAGTGAGGGAGAATAGGGAAGTGAGGGAAGTAGTGGTTGTTTTGTGCATATTAAATGCACAAAATCTCTTGTTACATTAATAATGTTTTAAAAATCAGGATCTCTCCCTTAACACTTTAATTATTCTTATTGGAAAGGCAGATTTGCAGAGAGAAGAAGATACAGAGAGAAAGATCTTCTGTTTGCTGGTTCATTCCACCAAGTGCCCAGAATGGTTTGAGCTAAGCTTGTCTGAATCCAGGAGCCAGGACATTCTTCCATGTCTCCCATGCAGGTGCAGGATCCCAAAGCTTTGGGTCATCCTTGACTGCTTTCTCAGACCACAAGCAGGGAGCTGGATGGGAATATGAAATGGTGCCCATATGGGATCTTGGCACTTGCAAAGTAAGTATTTAGCCACTGAGACATAGTGCCAGGATCATATTAATATTTTTTAAGGTTAATATTTGATTTAAAAATCAGATAGAACTTACTTAGTTTTTCAAATACTTTGATTTTACCTTTGTGGTTAATAAGGCATGCCCTTAGTTGCACCTGGATGATTCTGTATGGTGGTGTCATCATCCCTGGAAGAATGAAGATTATCATCCTTCCAGCCAGGAGACATCTCTAAAACAGGTACATGTAAATGAGCTCAGTGCGCTTCCACTTCTGGCACACCTCTATCACAAACTCATCCTAGACAAAGGTCATGAGATGCAAATGTGACATCTAATAACGAGGGAACAGGTAGCAGGATACTGAGGTTGCTGGTGATTCAGTAGAAGTAGGCAGACATGTGGGTCTTAGTGAAGGGTGCACCCTGGCCACAAAGTTCAGGAACAGGTGTTTTTGTGAGGTCTTTTTCCACTTGCCCCTTATGAAGGTCCCTTAGCCAATTGTGAAGGAGGCCTGTGGCTGTTTCCCGTGGAGGCTTCCTAGGAGCTGATATGGTGTTCTCGGGGAGGAACTGAGACTGTGGCTCTTAGAAAATGTCCTCTGCTTGATCCAGGTTATGCTGGAAAATGGTAAGACTATAGAGCACCTTGGGGCTGCTGTGCATTCACGTTTAGTACTACCATAAGACAGGGCAGAGCATGGACTCTAGACCCCAGGGCCAGTTAAACAGAGGACATGGGACTTCACCCTAGGAGCTCAGCTAGTGGTCTACACTTCTTTCAGGCACACAGATTCTTTCTCACAAGAAGGACAATGAAATATGAGCAGGACAGTTGGGTAATGACTGCACCCTTTGCCTGGCTCTGGCTGGAGGAGCTCTGACTGGGCCAGGGCAGTGCATGTGCTTAGTGCCTCTGTGGTGTCAGAAAGAACACCTTGCTCTATACCCAAATGTCCAGATTAAGTTACCAGAGTTAGAAGGGCTGGTCTAGGCCAGGATTCCCTGTCTTCCACCAATGCAAACCAAAGAAACCCAGAAAAGTCAGGGCTTAGGTCAGAACAGCCTTCCCTTATAAATCTGAGTTGATCAATTTCAGATTTCCTTTTGGAGGATGGAGTTTTATGGGGTTACATCCAGGTGGAATGAGAAGGACAGGGAAAACTGAAGACAGAGAAGGGCCTTTTGGCCTCCCAACACAAAGGCATCTGCTGTGTTCTGACCCCAGCGAGGAAGAGCACATCTTGTCTCTTTAAGATACCTGGATCAAGGTAGAGGCAAGCTTAACCCAACTAGTGCATGTGGTGTGTTGGAGGCCAGGCCAAGGGCAGTGCAGGCTGCAGCCTTCTTTGAGACTCCTGCACTGTCCCTGGGACCCAGAAAGCAGCAGAATCCAGTGTAGGCACTAGCATACACAGTAATTCCCTCTGGAAAAACTGCATCTTGTGTTTACTGTGACTCTCAACAGGTTCATTTGCTGCCATTTCCACAAAGGGAAATGTGTGGGGCCATCAGGTGATGGCCTATTCTGGCTGTCCAGACCTGAGTGGTGGTGTAACACAGTCACCATGTTACCACAGAATCCCTAAGTCTGCAGGATGCTGGAGCAGCAGCAGTTTAAAGAGTGTCACAGACATGATCTATGCCAAACACTACTGCAAGAAGCTCCAGTCTGACTTGGGTAGCCTGGCCTGGATCCTGGTGCCTGCCTGTGAGGTGGGTGCCAGGTTCAAGAGCCCTGAGGGCAGGGGATCTGGTGTAGCTTTGGTCGCCTGGCCCGGGCCATTAGGCCCGGACAGCAAGGTGGGTTCCTGGTTCAGGAGCTATGGTGTGGCGGGGAAATAGCGTGGGGATCTGGCAGGAATCAGATTGCATGGCACTGGTCTCTTGACCCATCTGAGTGGTGGGTGCTGGGTTCATAAGTCCCAGGGATGGAGAATCTGGCAGGGCTCAGTGCACCTGGCCTGGATCCTGGGGCCCACCTGTGTGGTTGGTGCTGGGTTTGTGAGCCATAGGGACTTGGGATCCGGTGGTGCTCCGGTCGCCTCGCCCTGGTCCTTGGGCCAGCCTGCAAGTTAAACATGCGGAGACCCTGATATACATGAAGACTATGGCAGCCCATTTGATATTGTAGCAGAGGAAGGCGAACAGAGCAAATTGAACAACTATCTCAGCAAATGATGACAGCAAAAATTTGGGTGAATGGAGATTTGAAGTTGACTATGTCAGCCAATAGAAATTGGGAAGGTTGCCTCATCCTCAGATATCCAAACTACTTGTTCAGAACCTTCAGAACATGCACCACGTCGGGGTTCTGGGTTGATATTGGGTGGTAGTTCCTCGTCTCTGGGTAGTAGGATATTTGGGAGGCTGGGTGGCTTCCCCCTTTATCTCTCCAATTCCCCCAGAGTCAAGAAGAAATTGAAAATTTGGGAACAATGATTTCACCCACTTTTCCCAAACTTTGATCCTTCCCACCCCTTACCAAACATGTAATCATCAAAAATAAAAATTCAAGGATGGCAGAGCACTGTTCAGACCAAGACTCCACCAGAACCTTTATATATCTCATGCTTAAAGACTTAATCTATTATTTTTGGCTTGTTAGAGTGAAGCAACAGGATCATACAACTACATTCTGTGTGGGATCTGTATAATGAATTCTTTGTAAACAGATTGATATTCTGTCTTTTTAACATAGATGTAGGTAGCATAAAACTTAATTTCAGAGGAATGGTCATTTCTGTAAAATTGAATTTTATTTCATCTATACAGGATTCTATTAATCTAAACAGCACATCTCTATTTCAGTAATAACAGCTTCTAACACGAAGCTGCCCTTTTCCGTAGTGCTTTCTCTGAATGTCCTATATTTCCATTTTATACCCTTCCAAACTATCTTCCAGTCCGCTGGTGATTTTTGTAAAGAGTAAATTGTATTTTGTTATCATAGCTATGATTAAATCTTTTTGGTGGAGGCCGGCATTGAGGCATAGTGGGTAGAGCTGTAAAACCACCATCCCACCTGGGTGCTGGTCTGCATCCTGGTTGCTCCTCTTCCTTCCAGTGGGAAAGCAGCAGAGGATGGTCCAAGTTTCTGGACCCACATAGGAGATGCAGCTCTTCGCTTCAGTCTGGTACAGCTCCAGCCTTTGTGACCATCTGGGCAGTGAACCAACCAATGAAAGAGTTCTCTCCCCCTCCCCCACCCCGCTTCTAACTCTGTGATTCAAATAAATAAACAAATCTTGATAAAACGATTCTTTTTTTTTTTTAAGCTAGTATACATTTCTTGGCAAAGCTGATAAAATCTGACAAATTGTGTAACTGGATGGGAAGAGTATTGGTAAAATGAGCAAAAAGCAAACAATCTTGTTTATGAACTTAAGTGGATCACTTTTGAAAATGAATCATGATGATACCTAAATTATGAATTTAATGATGTCTCGGTAGTGTTTCTCTTTTTCCCAGAATATTTACTTTGAAAATGCCATCATCTTTGCATTTAAAAATTTATACCAAAGCAGTGATTATGAGTGTATGTGTAAATAATACATATATAATATCTAATACTATATTTGTGTGTGTATATATATATATATATATACATAAATGCATATGAATGCTACATGCTGGTAACATTACTGTTCTTTTATTGCTTGCCATAAGGCAATATAATACCTTACCAGTGGTATTAACTCTTTAAAACAAATAAAATCTAATATAATAGCCCACCTCTGAAAAACAAATGAAGCAGTCTAAGTTTTGACTTTGCCGTGTAACTCTAGGCGAGTTACTGTCCTAAGTTTTTTCACCTGCAAAATGGTACAATAATGGCAATATTGTGGTATTGTTGTGTGCAAAAACATATAGGCTTTTCATCTATTATACAGCAAGAATTCAATGTAAAATTAAACTATTAATTAATTTTAGGAAGAATTTTCTCCTAAGAAGAGTAAATTTCCTTATACCCTGGCATTTAGAGAGTATAAAGCTGTTTGTGTTGTGTTCATTTTCAAAATAGATGAGAACTTATTGTACTTGTTCCACTTGTTGTGTCTTCTCAATTTCTTCCTGCTTCCCAACCTCTTCCAGGTTCTCCTTTGGATCAAGTATATGCTTGGCTGGTGGAAGGGGGATTTTTGAAGTTGCATCGTTGTTACATTACAGGTTACTACAAGGAAAGCCTAGAGCTGAGTGGAGTCTTTTCTTTTGGAGAAGAGACCTACATACACTCACAATGCTCATGTATTTTCTGCCAGGAGGAGGAACAGTTAAACTTTTAGTTCCAGTTAATCACCATAAATTCTCATTTGGGACTTTTCACTTCTACATTCCCAGTTATATTGCTATTCTATGCCTGATGATGACAGCTCATAGCTGCATCAAATTGAAATGAACAAATATTTTTGACCTTTGTAAACAAAGCAATGTTGCTTAAAACAAAACAAAACAGCAAAAATGTTTCTGTCCACAATGCATCTTTCGGTTTGTTAGGCACAGTGCCTCTGGAGCAATGGAAGTGTAATGGCAAGTTTTCCAAGGCATTCAATCTTCAGTTCCAGCATTTGAGGCAGATTACTGGTTGTTGAAATATGAATATGAAAACACCTGACTCACCAAATTATTTCCTAGAATAGTTAGCTGGGTGGGGGCTTACTAAGTTAATAGCTAATCCCAACCCTCAAGTATATTGGCAAAGGGCATATTTAAGCTTAATGACTCTGTATCCACCCAGAAAGATAAAGGAGGCTTTGATTTCCTGCCCGGCTGACTGGGAAGAGGAAAATGACTCATTTGGCACCTGGGACATTGAATAAATGGACACTGGGCACTGGACATGTTTTGAAAGGTGAGCTGAAGTTCTAAACCAGTGTGTAGGAACCTGGACTCAATCAAGTTGGAGGCACTTGATGAGTCAAGAAATGAGAGAAAGAAAATGTTGCACAAGAGAAATGCAGAGCAGAGCAAATAGTGACTTACGAACATGTACATTAAGGATTAGGCTATCTACTTAGTTCTCATTTTGGATCCCCGTCCTCTCTTGCAATGATCATCAGGGCTGTTCCGGAGCCCCCCCCCCCAAAAAAAATTAGAATAAATAGTCAGAGACACACAAGAAAATCTTACAACCAAACAGGAAATGATCAGCATGGATCCACATATACCCTGCTAGATAGGACACAAAGATTAGTTACTCCTCACTAGGGTATTGAAGATTACTCTGCACACCCCTCTTAAAACTGTTCTGCACCTCAACTGTTGACATATGCCTTGTTAGAGTTATAAGCCAGTTTAGACTATCCTAAAATCTGCCAAGTTCAGCAAAATTATGCTTCAACACTATAAACTGCTAAATACTAAAATGAAAATAGACACGAGACAGCTGAATAGTACCCTATAGCCACTTTAAGGTTTATAGCAGCTGGTTCTGTGTATAAACAAAAGTTGAAATGTCAATGAAGTAGTCACAGGAGGTTGTTAAGAACTTGCATGGTTTTAACATACTGATTACTCAATTCCATGTCAGTTAATTCCATAATGTTGTAAATTGTTGTTGATGTTGTGCTGGGGCTTTCAATTGATCAGGATGATATTCTGCCAGCTCTACCTTCAGACCAGAGATGGTCTCCCCAAGAAACTGCCGAATTTATCTTGACAATATGATGCTGGACTCGATGCTTGGTATATGTTTGCAAAGCAAAAAATCTTGACTTAATTCAATCTGTAATACTGCAACAAGGTGGAGGAATCCACCATGGGGGGAGGGTTTGGGGGAATCCCAGAGCCTATGAAACTGTGTCACATAATGCAACATAATTAATAAAAAAAGGATTATGCTGTCTTGGAAAAAGAAACATTGTTTAGACATCTCCACAACTTAAAAATATTTTTTATTATTTATGCTGTTATACGGTCTAAGGTATGTACAATATCCATACCTTAGTTTGGCTGATGTGTAGTGTCACTCTTCGCTTTGCCTGTAATTTTGCATTTTAAGAAAAAGAAATGGTACTTTGTGTTGATAACGCTACATAATTTCCTGCAGGCTCACATTTCTAAGGCATTAGTGCTTGCACTATAGCTCTTTCTGTTGGTTTTATTGCTAACAATAACCAAAAATGACAGCAAATTTAGTCATCTATATCAAGCATATGACACATATTCAGCAATTATTTGGAGAGTACATTTTGGAACAAAGACTCTTAGCTCACTTTGGTATACAGTTTAATTTTGCAATACATTTTTAATTTTGCTTTTTAGATAGCCAGAATATGAAGCGTTTTTTTAATCACTAGAACTCTATAGTAACTCACTTTCACATGCTAGATTATTCAAGTTGACATTCGAAATTTAGAACCACTCTATCTGGCTTGTGCTCTAAGAAAATAATGTTTTGAAATATTAACAAGTTAGAGAACTGTCTAAATCTTGTACAATAAGTTACTTCTCAGACTAGGAAAAATGACTCCATAAATATCATCGTAAGTCATTTTATTCTGAATCAGAGTAATGGACATTCTCATACATAAATTAAATGTATTTAAGGAGCAAACTATCAAAAACATTTGAGTTTCTCTTTTTTTTAACTCTACCTAGTCATCTATTTCACGTTTAAAACTGTGTATGTAACCCTTCTATATATTTAGGGCTTTATTAACCTTAACTGTATGAGATAATGTCAATATATTTTTTGTCAGAAACATTTAACTGTACATCTTTTCTTTAATGGTGTTTTATTGAAGTAAAACTTTTGTTTTATAGAATATTCTAGTATTGTTACCTTATAGAATATCAGCAAAAAAAATCACAAGAATTTACTTGACTGAGAACAGATAAAAGTTCGACTTCTTGGCTTTAACTTGGATTTAACTTATTGAATTTTAACTGAAATAGGAAGAATCCACCTTCCTATTTCACACAAATCCCTTTTTCCTCTCATTTCTAAAAACTACTCTTTGGAGGCACTTTTAGCAACAGATACAAGCTTGCTGTTGAATCTGTCTATCTATAGGCAGGATGCAACTTGCAGGAACAAGTCCCTGTGTGCCAGGATTGCACCACCCGCTGAGAGACAAGTTTACCTCATCCCTTCACTTTGCTACCAAACATGTATCTGCAGAAGTAAGCCAGTGTAACTCAGGTTCATGGGGAAGCCGGGACTCACCCCAGGCTCTTCTTAAGGAATAGGAGAAAATACAGGGTGCAAGATAATTGGCTCCCCAAAGGAGCAGAGAAAAAAATGAATGATGTGAAGAATTCAGATTTGGCAATTACTGTCTTACTAGGTCCTGTGTGTGTGTGTGTGTGTGTACAGGAAGGAACCAGAATTGTGAAATAACCTCAAGCAGTGCTGGTCAGTCTGCTTCCCTTTGAAAAATAAAAATAAAGTAAACTACTTTGAAGAATCTCATAACAGGAAACAACACAATGGACACTGGAGAACCGTGATACAAAAAAAAAAAAAAAAAAGCCAATAATTTTGAATGATGGAGGCTAAATAATTGATTGCAATATTGAGTGTACAAAAAGTTGAAGTTGAGATTAAATAGAAAGGAAGTTTTAGGCAGACAATTTAGTTTAACAGGCCTCAGGTAAGGTCATCAAAGTAACTAAGAGTCAACCATTTTGCTAGGTCTTGAAATATCTGAATAGTCTCAACAGATTTTTAATGCTCTCTTTTTCAAGTATAATGTCAAAATGTATTTTCTTGGCTCTGCTTTTTAAAAATCAGATAATAGTAGTAATGAGCTGAAAAGGATTGATTGCATGAATTTAAGAAAAACAAGTGTTGGTAATTTGAAAAATCTGACTAGTAAAGGTGAATCAGTTATCCACAGTGAAAAAGTATACATGTCATATTTTACCTAAGTCAAACTAGACAAAGTTTCTCCTATCCAGAGTAGGGATAGCACATACACTTAGTTTATCAAAGGTCGTTGCTTGGGCCTGCAGCGGTAGCCTAGTTGCTAAAGTCCTCACCTAGTACACGCCAGGATCTCATATGGGTGCTGGTTCACAACCTAGTGCTCCCCTTCTCATTCAACTCCCTGCTTGTTGCCTGGGAAAGCCAATCAAGGATGGCCCAAGGCTTAGGAACCCTGCACCAGCATGGGAGACCCAGAAGAAGCTCCTGGCTCCTGGCTTTGGGTCGGGAGAGCTCCAGCCATTGCCGTTGCTTGGGGAGTGAATTAATTGAGGGAAGCTCTTCCTCTCTGTCATTCCTTCTCTCTGTATATCTGACTTTCCAATACAAATAGATAAATCTTTTTTTTAAAAAAAAGTCATTATTCTGATACAATATTTGCTAAGAGCACAATTCTGGAAATCATTTAAATCCACATTTAATCTAGATGATTACAGGAAAAAGATACAAAAGGAGACAACACAGCACAAACGGTACTATGCTGGAAGGTATTAACAAATCAAGTTCTTTCCTAATTGCTTCTAATTCATTATCTTCAAAGCCTATGTGATTTCAAGACCTACATTTCTCTTTTCTTTTTTTAGACACTGAATACTCAGTTGTCTTATGATGACCTCTTTCTCAAGCAGCCTTTTTTTTCCTTTTATTGGCCTGTTTTGTTTTGAAGAATGGCAAGCAAAAGTGAAAGTGGGGAGAAGGACTACAAGAAAATAAATTCTATCTACTTGCCAGTTTGACCTGCTGTTACCTGAACTACCCTCCTGTAGTTACTGGGAGTATATGGCAAACTTGAGTCCAGTAATAGTTGCTCCTAGGTGCCTTGGCTGAGCTTGTTTATTCTGATGAATTTGCCTTCTCTGTTTTAGAGTATAAAATGCACTAAACTATTCTTATGGTAATTCCTTCCTTTTCACTTTTTTTTCATTCTCACTTTCTTTTTTTTTTGCCTTAGTTTGTATCAGGATCCTTTAAATTATCTGTATTGTCCATCTTTCATGGGCTCCTTTTCTAAATATTCATGTATATTTTAAAAACTGTATTTATGCATTTGAAAGTCAAAGTTACAGAGAAAGAGGGAGAGCAAGCAAGCGAGAGATCTATTCATTGTTCACATGCCACATGGCTACAACAACCAGGCATGACAAGCTCAGGCCAGGGCCAGGAGCTTAATCCAAATCTCGGATGTGGGTGGCAGGGCTCAAACACTTGGGCCGTCTTATGCTTTTCCTAGGCCATTAACAGGGAGTTAGATCAGAAGTGGAGCAGCTGGGTCAGGAACCAGTACTCACACAGGAGGCTTGCATTGCAAACAATGGTTTAACCCACTGCATCACAATGCTGACTCCTCTAAATGTATTTCCTTATATTGACACCTGACTCCTTGGAAATACGGGAGAAAGTGGAAAGTCTTGATTAGGAGGTTCTGCAATAATCCTGCACCATCATTTTGTGAATAAACGAGATATTTAATAAATTATGGCTTTGAAAAATGATTGAAGAGCTTGCCTATTTATACTCAGACAGCTTTCAAGAGACTACTTAATGCCAAAACTGAACAGATGAATTTATTTATATGCACTCCTTGCAAGAATTAATTTTAAAATGCTTGTTATGCTAGTAGTGCACTGAGAGTTTTAAGCTAGAAAGGTATTAGATTGCTGTCTCTTTGACTAACTCTTGCACTTTATATAGTTTGTTATATAATCAGTTATGTAACCTGTTAAAAGGGCCAAAAGAAAGGTTATTAAAATAATAATCTTCCAATCTTGCTTTTCTTTTTCAATAAGTAGCTTACAGGTTAATCAGCATATTCAAGCTTCCTTCTCATTCATTTCTTAAAATTCTAGGAAATACTTCCCATTGTATGCTGTGGCAGATTTTATTATAGGATTACATTCATTTTGGCAATGGAATAATCAGGGACATGAGGCAGAGCTCGGGTATTCTGTCTCAGAAGCAAACACTATACGTCAGGTGGGATTTAAAATGGATTACATTTAATCATTTCTACTTTGTTTAATTATAAAAGTTTTCATGCTATTAAGCTTTTCATTCTGTATCTTAACTCAAATTCTCCATGCTGGACCAATCTCATCATCTTAGTTTTGAATTCAAAACACCGAAATAACGGCTGGAAAAAAATGCAAAAGCAATTTCCTAACTTTCAAAACTGCAATTCCTACTTTTCAGTTAATGTTTGCTGAGCTTTCCACAGGGCTTTACTCTATTTTTTTTTCTTCTTTCAGAGGCAGGATACCTCTGGCCATTTTCCTCTTGTTAACTCTGTGCAGCCCTCACTGCCTCACTGCTTCCCTGCACTTGGTCACAGATGGCTTTACTCTTGTTTTGTAGGTGAAACTGAAGCACCAGGTACAAGCTTTTTGAACTTTACCAACAGCAATGCATGGCACCCTTTCAATGTGCCTTCTCTTTCAATGTGGAAGAAGTGACCTCCTTTTGAGGAAAAGTAGCCAATTCATCCATGGTTCTGACCACAGGGTCTCCAGTGTCCTAGTGCCTTTGACATAGCATTCCTCTTCTGCCTCACTGTTTTTCACCAGTCCTTTGTCCCAAGCCTTGGTTCTCTGCCCAGTCTCAAAGTGAAGATGTTCCACAGGTGCAATTCTCACTCTTTTTCTTCTCTTGTATATATCACAAGGAGGTATTATCTGTATTCACCTTAGACACCTCATCTGCTTTGAGCCCTGTTTTTTCCAGTGCTTGGGTGCCTATGAGATACTTCTACCTGTCTTCTCAAAGATACCACAGTCTTACTATATTCAAAACAGAGCTATTCTAATTGGAAAATATTTTAAAATAATGTTCTGTACCCTAAAACTGCTTGATCTTGAAACCTAAGAATCATCTTTGTCTCTTACCTCTTGTTTCTCCCACCTTCAGAGAGTTACTACATTCTGCTGAATTTCATTATACTGAGTAGTGGTGAATAGGGGCAGGGAATATTTTCTAAGAAGGTTCAATGCATTATCTCATTTGATATTTACAGTTACAATACTATGTGGGTGGCTATTGATTCGATAGTTAAGAAATCTGAGGCACAAGTAAAATAAATTGCTTAGGTCAAATAGACAGCAGAGGGAAGAGGTGAAATCTTAATCCAGGCAGTCTAACTACAGCTGACCTCTTAGCAGCTGCACTATGCTGGCCATTCCACCTCCAGGATCCTAACTCTCTTCAATTACCTTTCTACTGTTCTTTCTCAGTTTGGCAGACCTTGTTCATGTGCTCCTATTTCTTACCTGTGTATCTTCTTACAATCAGTTACCCCAAATTCATTTTTGTTTTGTTTTTACTCCTCATGAAAATTTTTGGGTGTGGGGATGTTGACTAAACTGGATCTCTATAGATTTGAATTCCTCCTTTTAGGAAAATGTTACTCAATTACATGTTTGAATTTTCCCATTTTGTGTATTCTTTTAGTCCACAATAGTGGCTATCTGCATGTTGTCCATCTTTGCCATCTTTTCTATACCATTTTATCTTTGTCTTTTCCCATTTCATATTATGCTATTTTCTCAAGACTGCGTTCTTTGTTCTACGCTATGTTTCTACCAGTGTTTTTCTTTTTCTTTAAGCTTCTGTTTATCCTATTGAGAATTTAACCTCTGTAATGATTTCATTTTATTCCCGTATTAACCCCTGAGCTCCATAGGTTCACTTTTCATCTCCTGTTCTCTCCTCATTTCTCTTCTGATTTCTTGTTAAACTTCAAGAATCTTTTTTTTTTTTTGTTTGTTTCAGCTTGCATTTGATTCCTCTAGTTACTTACTTGCTTGAAATTGATCTATTTTTCTAGAACAGTTACTGAAATTCCGTGTTGCTCATATGCCTATTGTTTAGTTTTTCCCTTCATTTTCTAAGCTTCCACCTGGGAAATGAATGCAGTAGAAACAAAAGACAGATGATAGCTTTTGAACTTAAAAAATGTATGCAGCAAGTTCTGTGAGAGCCAATTTTATAAATTCCTTAGTTGTTCCCTTTAGCATACCATGTATGAACCTTGATGGTGTGGCCTTTAGAATTCTCCTATAGCATCGCAAGGATAGTCTTCAGCCAGTAGTAATGAAGTGCTACTTAAGCAGAGGCAGAAAGAGGAGCAAGAAGGCCCAGAGCTGCCAGTCAGGAGAGGCTAAGCAGAGGGAATGTTAGAGCAGCATGACTCAGAAGAAAAGGCAAGAATTCTTTTTTAGGGCTTGGCAGTGTGGCCTAGTGGCTAAGGTCCTTGCCTGGATCCCATATGGCCGCTGGTTCTAATCCCGGCAGCTCCACTTCTTCTCTGTCTCTCCTCCTCTCAGTATATCTGACTTTGTAATAAAAATAAAATAAATCTTTAAAAAAAAAAAAAAAAAAAAAAAAAAAAAAAAAAAAAAAAGAATTCTTTTTTAAAAAAACTTTGCTTTTTTAAGACAAGCTTTAGATTCATAGCAGAATTGCAAGGAAAGTACAGATATTTTCTATATACTCCATGTCCCAACATATGTACAACCTCTGTTTATTTGTAACATGAACCCCCAGCATGGTTCATTGGTTGCAATTGATGAACCTAAATTGACATATAATAATTGTCCAGGGTTCATAGTTTACACTGGCCGTTCACTCTTGTTCTATTACTTTCTATGGGTTTGGACAAACGTATAATAACATTTATGTACTGTAATCGTATGATATAGAATATTCCTCTTTGTTTTACATGGTCATGCTTTCAATCTCCAAGCCCTGGAAACCATGTATCTTTTTGCTGTCTCTGTAATTTTCCATTTCTAGGACATCCTATTGTTTAATCACACAGTATGTAGTTTTTTTAGATTCGTTTCTTTTGCCAAGTAATATATCTGTGTGGCTCCTCCGTGTCCTTGTATGCCTGGGTAGCTTATTTCTTTTTAATGATTGTCTTGGTCCTTCTTGTGTTACTATTTCATTTCTAAGGGTAGTTAATTTACCATAAGTAGGAATTTGCTTCATGTTCTGGAGGCTGAAAAACCCCACACTGAAGGGTTGACCTTTGGAGAGGATCATCCTGTGGCAGAAGGTAGAAGGCAAGAGAGGATTAGACAGAGCAAGTGCAGAGGAGGTGTGGGCAATTTCATCCATTTGTGAGGACCCCAGTCCTGCAATAATAAATACACCTCTAAGATAAGGGCGTAAATCCACTCAGGAAGGTCGTTACCCTGCCTAATAGCTTCTTTTTAAAATTTAATTTAATTTTATTTTTTAATTAGAATTTTTTATATTGATTACATTGCATTATGTGACACGGTTTTATAGGCACTGGGATTTCCCCCACCCCTCCCCAACCCCCATATACACATATATATGTATGCACATATATAATATATACAAAAATATACACATATAATCTTTAATATGTAAAGATTTAGAACAATTAATGCAAATGAAAAGTTCATTGCTTGTTTTTCTTTTTTTAAAATTTTTTTTATTAATTACATTGCATTATATGACACATTTTTATATGCAGTGGGATTCCCCCACCCCTCCCCAAACCGTCTCCCCATGGTGGATTGCTCCACCTTGTTGCATTACCATAGTTCAAATTCAGTTGAGATTCTTTCATTGGAGGTATTTACCAAGTATAAAGTCCAGCATCTTATTTTCCTGGTAAGTTCAATGGTTTCTTGGTGAGACCATCTCTGGTCTGAAGGCAGAGCCGGCAGAGTATCATCCCAATCAATTAAAAGCCCCAACATAATATTTACAACAATTTACAACATTATGGCATTAATTGACATGGTATATTATATTTTCCTATTAATATGTTACTAGGAAAATGCAGGTTCTCAGCCACAACCTGTGGCTTCTTCATAGACATTTCAATTTTGGTTTATATTCAACCGTGTTCTTAAAAAGGCAATAGATTTCTATTCAGCTGTCTCATGTCTATTTTAATTTTAGTATTTAGCAGTTTATAGCATTGAAGCCTGATTTCACTGAACCTGGCTGGTTTTTGGATAGTCTAACTCTATAATTCTAACAGGACATATGTCAGTGGTTTAGGTGAACATTTTTAGGAGAGGTGTGCAGAGAAATCTTCAATACCCCACTGAGGAGTAACTAATCTTTGTGTTCCACCCAGTGAGTTATAAGTGCATCCCAGTTGACCGTTTCCTGTCTGTTTCTAAGCTTTCCTTGTTGTTCTCTATTCTAGTTTTGTTTGTTTGTTTGTTTGTTTTGAGGGGTTTTTTGGAGCGATCCTGATGGTCATTACGAGAGAGGGTGGGGACCCAAAATTTTCTCTGGCAAGGGCCAGAAAAAGCTCCTATCCCTAGTCCCGAAGGAAGTTTACTGTTCTTTTTTTTCTGCAGACCGCTCAGTGCTCCTGGTAGTCGTTCCGATGACGTTGGATCCTGCAAGGCAGGATTTGGGCTTCTTCCATCCCATGTGGTATATCCAAATGGGGGTGGGTGACCTCAGAATTCTTGGCCTCTGAAGGCACTCCATTTCCCCGTGGTCTCCTTAGCAGTAGGGATGTAGTCCTCGGTGCTCATACTGATAGTCCTTGGTGAGGATCTGGGAGTCTTCAGGTTGGGTACAAGCCTCCTGTCCCCCTGCTCCACTCTGGGGTCCCCCCTGCTCTATGTGTATGACCTGCTGTTAAGAGGTTGTTAGGCTTGCTCCTAATTCCCCCTATATGCCTTTATAGTTTTGCTATTGTCTAATGCTGATTCGAGTCTGTTGTCTATGAGTTACCAGTTATGATCCTGATAGGTTATATGCAATAATAAATACACCTCTAAGATAAGGGCATAAATCCACTCAGGAGGGTCCTTACCCTGCCTAATAGCTTCTTAATGGTCCCATCTCCCAATTTAAAATCACTGTAAACATCCAGGTGCTAATGTTTGTGTGGTTTTTAGGTTTTAGATCTTTTGGCTAAATATCATGGAATGTAATTGATGAATCAAGTGAGATTATATCTAATTTTTGTAGTTTTTATTTTCTATAAATTGACTAACTTTCCCAAAGTGTTTGTACAAATCTGCATTTCCACAAGTGATGACTCAAAGTTCCTTCTCTGATTTCCTCCACTGTTTTTGATATCGACAGTCTGAAAGATGCTTGTGGGATCTTAATCTGTATTTCCATGATAAAACATGAAAAGCAGTATGTTTTTATATACCTCTTCTTGTAGGGTATCCATTAAGCTCTTTGATTCATTTGCTTTTTAGTAAGTTCTTTTTTTTATTTGAAAGGCAGAGAGAGAGAGACAGAGAGAGAGAAAATCTTTTATCTGCAGGTTTACTGCCCAAATGACCAGAACAGCCCAGACTGGACCAGACTGAACCCAGGAACCAGACTCCATCCTGGTCTCTCACACGGGTAGCAGGAGCCCAAGCACTTGGACCAACTAATATTCTTTTCTGGGCACAGCAGTGGGGAAGTGAATTGTAAGTGGAGCGAATTGACACTCTATATGGGGTGCTGGTAAGCTGTGCATTGACCTGTTGTGTCACAAAGCTGCCTTTGTGTATTTAAAAGATACACTTTTTTTTTTTAAATGAGGCTGTCCAGTGCCATTTGTTGAAAACACTTACCTTTGTTTTACTATATTACTTTTGCTCTTTTGTCAAAGATAAATTAGATATATTCATGTAGACCTGTTTCTTAGTTTCCTATTTTGTGTCATTGTTATATATACCTATTCTCTTACCAATACCATACTATTTTGATTACTGTAACTTTATATTGAGACTTGATGTTGAGTGGTGATAGTCCTCCTAATTTATTACTCTCATTCTAGATTGTATTGGCTATTCTGGACTTATTGTTACTTTATGAACTTTAGAATTAGATTTTTGCTATCAGCAGTGTTTCAGCTCTTTTCAAATTTGTCTAGCAGGCTTTCCAGTTTGTACAGGAAAGTTCTACCACCCCCCACCCCCGCCAAAAGAGATTTTTGAGATCACAAAATGATTTACTGAAGTTTTAATTGGAATTTCATTGAATCTATAGATCAATTTGATCAAACTGAAATGTTGATAATATTGAGATTTTCTATATAGGAATATGGAATAGCTCTCCATTTGATTAGTTCTGCAGTTTGTTTCACTGGAATTCCTAAATCAACTAAATAAATACAAATAAAAGTGAAATCAGGCAGTAAGAAATAAAATCTTGGGACTGATCCAATCGCTCAGTTAGCTAATCCTCTGCCTGCAAGTGCCAGCATCCTATAAGGGTGTAGGTTCATATCCCAGCTGTTCCACTTTCCATCCAGCTCTCTGATTATGGCCTGGGAAAGCAGTGGATGATGGCCCAAAGCTTTGGGACCCTGTACGTACATGGGAGATATGGAAGAAACTCCTGGCTCTTGGCTACTGATGGGTTCAGCTTTGGCCTTTGTGGTCATTTGGGAAGTGAACCAGCAAATAGAAGAGTTCTCCTGCATAAATTTGCCTTTCCAATAAAAATAAATAAGTAAATCCTAAAAAAAGAACTGAAAATTTATATAACGTCTTTGGCAAATAATTTGGGATTGCAGCTAAAATTGAAGATTTACAGATCTGCAATGTAGGAATTCCAACCCAGATGTTAAATCTAATGAAAGTTCTGCACATCAGCACAAAAGGCATGTCTAAGTGTGTTTATACTATCATTCTTTGAATATAAAGAATGAAAAGTCAAACTGGGAACAATCTCAAATTCTATCTTTATGAATTAAGAGTAAGTAATTTGGGACTATCATGGTGGCTTAGTAGGCTAATCATCTACCTGTAGTGCTGGCATCTCTTATGGCCACTCAGTTCCCACCAATCTCCCTGCCTATGGCCTGGGAAAGCAACAGAAGTTGGCATACATCCAACTCCCTGCTTGTAGCCTGGGAGAGCAGTAGAGGGTGGTTTAAAGCCTTGGGACTGTACCCACATAGAAGTCCTAGAAGAAGCTCCTTGCTCCTGGCTTTGGATTCTCTCTGGCCATTGGAGCCACTTGAGAAGTGAACCAGCAAATGGAAGATCTCTCCTTTTCTCTCTCTCTCCTTTTTCTGTAAATCTGCCTCTCAGGTAAAAATATATTTTAAGAATAGATAATTTGAATGATCACAGCAATTAGGCTACTGTCTTGGATGCCCATGTTCCATATTAGAGTGTGTGGTTTTGTTTCCAAATCCATTTTAAATCAGCTTCTTGGTCATGAGTACCCTGGGAGGCAGCATGTAATGGGTCACTACTTTTGTCCTTGCCACTGTATAGGAAATCTTGATTGAGATCCTGGTTTCCAGGTTTGGTCTGGCCCACTCTCAGCAGTTGTGAGCTTTTGCTTTCTCTGCCTTTCAAATAAATGTTTAAAAGTAGGAGCAATTTATTTTGCATATTGAATGTACTATGTTTAAAATGAATGAGGGAGAGAGAGATTTATCAGCACGATAAATTTCAAAGGTATAATGCTGTTTGAGAAAAAGTTATTTTAGAATAGTAGTATGAGATTTCACTTTGAAAAGTATAAAATAGCTAAAACTGAGCAATATGCATAATTATATATGTGTTAATGAAACCGAGCCCCTATACATTGCTTCGATATAGATGCTAAGTCACTTCAAGTCCTGGTCTCACATGGCCTCCTAGCTTCCTTGCCTTAGCTTAGAATTTCATTGCCCTTCTCTTAGGATTGCAAAGTAAACTTTTACTAAAATTAATCCACTGATTTGTGAGAATGGTGCAACTCTCTCTGAGCACAAGACCCATGAGGTCATTTATGTGCCCTACAGACAACAAGTTGGCATTAAGTAATGAAGTGAGGGCTGGTTTTTTTTTTTTCCCATTCATGAATCTCAGGCCTTTAGCAAGAAGTAACTACCACCTGACCAATTAGAGTGGTGACCACCAGGTCACCATCAGAATTCTCAAAGGAATGTGTTGTTGATGATTAATTGAAGAGGGACCATGAGCACAAGAGGCCCACCAGGAACATGCACATGCACTGAACATACACTTTTATCTCCAATTCCAAAGGATAAGAACCTTTACCCCAATGCTGGAGGAGCTGCAGAATCCAATGCTGACTTCTTGTTCTGCCCCACACCATAAATACTTCCTTCTCCTATTTTGCTAGTGGAAATGACTTGCTATGTACCAGGCAAGTGGACCCAGTTTGGGGGGCTGTATTGGGTAATCCCTCCAACCAGTTGTGGGAGTTTTCTGTAGCAAATTGACAATGAAGAAGACACTAGAGTGAATATGAAATGAACATCTTGCCCATGGCACGGACTCCTCTGTCCCGTGGTCCCCTTAGGAGCAGCCCTGTAGCTGTCTGAGTACTTCTTAATGTCAGAGATGGCCTGAAAAGCCTGACCAGCACTTTTTGGTGAAAGAAACAAGGTTTGAATTTGGCTCAAAGCAAGCATGACAATGTCCTTTTGTGCAGTTTGGCTCAGCCACTGCTAATCATTGGGTTTAAATGAATCTTCCTATTTTTCATAACTGAAAAAAATGCTTCCTTGATAGAACGCTTTGTTGCTTGATAAGACAGTTTGTGGCCTTGTTTCCCTTGGTAGAGATAGAAAGACACACTTTGAGCTCCCATTGGATTCGAGGAAGATGAATTTAAAAATACCCAAAAAGGGGGTGGGAGGATAGAGGCGGAGGATAGAAGAGGAAATCCCTGAGCCTAAGGAACTCTAGCAAGAAAAACAACAAATAGGGGCCCAGCGTGGTAGCCTAGTGACTAAAGTCCTTTCCTTGCAAGAGCTGGAGTCCCATATGGGCACCTGTTCTAATCCTGGCAACCCTGCTTCCTATCCGGCTCTCTGCTTGTGGCCTGGGAAAGCAATTGAGGATGGCCCAAAACCTTGGGATCCTGCACCTCTGTGGGAGACCTAGAGTAATCTCCTGCCTCCTGGGTTCGGATCGGCACAGCTCCGGCTGTGTGCTCACTTGGGGAGTGAATCATGAGTTGGAAGATCTTTCTCTCTCCTCCTCTCTGTATATCTCCCTCTCCAATAAAAATAAATAAATAAAATTAAAAAAATAAAAAGTAGAAGCCTGGTAATCTTCCAAATTTACTTCATAGATATATATCTCAGAAATATGTTATCCATTTTGTTCCACCTATAGGGGAAGAAAACATGATTTGGCATGTTGAAGAACTGAGAGATTATACTTAATGTGTGCTAAATGATAGTGTCAGATGACCATCTTTGTTAAATACTGAGGTTTTCCTAGTGAGGAAAGTCATTCTCCAAAATCAAATAGGTTTGGATGTCCTAATGGCTATACAGAGGAAACATGTTCCCCTACTGAAACAGAATGTAAAAAAATGATTTTAAAAATGATTTTTGTTGTTAGAAATGCAGAGTTATGGAGAAAGAAGACAAAGTGAGAGAGATCTTCTATCCACTGGTCCACTCCTCAAATGGCTGCAATAACTGGTGCTGAGCCTGTATGAAGCCAGGACCCAGGAGCTTCTTCTGGGTCTGACATGTGGGTACAGAGGCCCCAGGATTTGGACCCTCCTTTGGTGCCCTTCCTGACCGTAAGTAGGGAGTCGGATCAGAAGTGGAGCTGCCAGAAGTTTAACTGGCATCCATATGAAATGCTGGTGCTGCAGGTGGAGTATCAACATGATACACCATGGTGCTGGTCTCAAAATAGTATGTTATATATATATCCTCAACAATTCTGTAAGTATTTCCCTAGATTTGCAAGATATACACATGGATTAATGCTCTATGACCTCATGCTAAGCCTTAATTGATGGCTGCACTCATGGCATGAAAAAAGAAGTCACTCGTAGCAGAAATTACTCATCTTACTTGTTTACACTGTAGGTATAGGAATACTAAAATCCTGCTGCTTTTATTGTTGCTGTGGAATGATGAAGCACTTGCAAGATGAAGGTATATGGAGATGAACAGGACCAAGCTCTATTATGATGTAGAAATTCTCAGTTCAACCTGAGATAAGGATTTTCTTAAAGGAATGCTACCACTTCTTCTATTCTAATCCTAACACCATCCTACCTCACTCCTTAAAGGCAACAAGTAGCGACATAGTGGCTAAAGTCCTCACCTTGAACATGCAAGATCCCATATGGGCACCAGTGCATATTCCACTGACCCCGCTTCCCATCCAGCTCCCTGCTTGTGGCCTGGGAAAGCAGTTGAGGATCGTCCAAAGCCTTGGGACCCTGTACTCATGTGGGAGGACCAGAAGAAGCTCCTGGCTCCTGGCTTCAGATTGGCTCAGCACCTTTCTTTGTGGCCACTTGGGGGAGTGAATCATCAGATGGAATATCTTCCTTTCTGTCTCTCCTCCTCTCTGTATATCCAACTTTTAAATAAATAAATAAATAAATAAATAAATGTTTAAAAAATAAAAAAACAGCAACAAATGGAACAGTTGTTATCCATATTTCTTCAGAAATTACAGAAAATAGAAGGAATTGAAATGGAACCCCAATACAATGTCTCTTATGTGGATGCTAGATAATCATCAGGTTCTAAACTTCCACCATATCCCAAGTTTCCTCATGTAACCTTTTCCTTGTCTTGTTTTTGTCATTGTGAATCAACCACTTACTAAAATTGACTCTTTGACATCAGGTAGTATACTAGCCCCCCAGGGTCCCTGATCACAATTCTCATGGGACCAGTTAGTTTTCCTATAGGTAACATCTCACCTTGAGGGGTTTCTTTTAAAAAAAAAACGCAGTCCCCAAGCCAGAAGTAAATGTGATATGCCTGGAGTCCACTTTGCCATAATTGAGATTCCCTAAAGAACACACTGATGGTCAATTAAAGGAGAGCAATAAGCACTATTCATCAACCAGGTATACCTGGGCCTGAATTGAACTCAGACTTCTTACAGTGTCAGTGTATAAGAATCTTTGATCCCAACCACTGAGGAACCCAGAAGTCATTAATTTCCTTGATCCTTATTCAGCCCTTTGCGATAAATTTCAACTTCTTAGAATCAGTGATTATCTTGCTCATTCACATGGACTCAGGCTTGGGGGTCCTGTGGCAATTCCTTTAATCAGCTTTGGGGGCATTCCGTAACAACAAAACAGCATGGAAAAGTGTGGAGTGATATTCACAAAATGCAAGATGGTGTTCACCTATATGGGGAGAAAATGAAATAAAGATTTTGGTTGTGTTTAATCTGTTAAACTGTGTAATAAGTTCAAGGATACTTACTTTTTTATTGCTATTTAAACTATATACATAAATCATGCCCTTTTGATTGTGGATCTCATTAAAGGAAATTAATTTTTTAAACATTTCTTTGTTTTTCTCGAAAGAGTTACAGAGAGAAAGAGGGGGAAACATAAAGAGAGATCTTCCGTTCTCTGGTTCACTCCCTAAATGACCTCAATGGCCAGAGTTATGTTGATTTGAGGCAGGGGGCCAGGAGCTTCTGCCAGGTTGTGAAGAACCTCCGTGTTTTCTGCTTTTGTGATTTCTGTCTGCTTGCTTGGCTGAGGAGCTGTGTGAACTCCAGGCCTGACAGCTTACTGACATCTAACAGGTCATGTAGGCAGAGCATTCCTCAGGAGGGAGACCCTTGGGGTGATTTTCAGATAAGACTTGCTCACTACCCTATAGCTCACCAGTTTGTACTGTTAGAAAGTTGCTTGCTTCAAACCCACTGATAGAACCCTGCTAACTTGCTCTTTATAAAGTTAACAGTTAAATTGACCAATCATGACTGTGGAATTGTGTGGAATTGGCCTAAAATGTATAAAAACCTTGTGCTGTCCAACCTTGGCCTTTTAGCTGCTTCTGCCACCCCTTCTTCCCCTTCTTCTGCTCCTGCTTCTGCAGCTAATACTCCTCCTACTGCTGCTGCTGCCCCCTCCCCATCATCCACTGGGTTGGGGTGATGGCTGGGAGCCTAGGCTAGCCTGAATAAACAGCCCTTACTCATTTGCATTGATTTCAGACTCCTGATGATTTCTGGGGATCTCAAAATCTGGGTACAATAGTTGCACATGTGGGTGTAGGGCCCAAGGCCTTAGGCCATCTTCTACTGCTTTCCCAGGCCATGGGATTGGAAGTGGAGCTGCCAGGATGTGAACCAGTGCCATTGTGAGTTGCTATCACTGCAAGGTGGAGGATTAGCTTTTAACAATCTAATTAATTAATTTGAAAGAGTACGTGTGCTTCTCTAATCCCAGTAAAAGGGGAATTCCCAATAAGACTGTTAAGTATGCCTTGACATTAGGATACTAGATTTTCTGCCATTGTCTATGCCCATAATGCTATGATACACTTAAACAGCAGAATGTTGGGCTTGTGACTATTGCTGAAGGACTACACTGTTGTAATAATATCGGGGTAAACAGTGTGTGGGAGAAGAATAGGGAGGGAGGAAGGGCAGGTGGTGAGGGGAACTCCCCATACCTATAAAACTGCATCATGGAAAATAATAATAATAAATAATAAAATAGTAAATAATAATGATAATGATAAAATGAAAAAGGAGTGTCTTAATAAGTTAAATTTACTTTCCTGCTTGAGAAGAAAAGTCACAAGACATTGAAAACATTTTAAGAATTCAGTTGCACAGAAGCAGATGTTAGCAGCTTCAATGCCAAATTGTTAACTTAAAACAAGTGCTACAGTATGCATAGACACACCATCCAAAGCAGACTTATCTAGGAATCAAAGCAGTGTTGGTCAGCTCGAATAATGAAAGCATAAGCCATATTCACTGACTGTATTTTAACATTTGATACTTTGGTTTAAGTGTCATGTAGTCTGTAGGTCAAGCATGCATAGATTAAAACAGATTGAGGTTACTCTCCAAGTGGCAACATGCCAACCCTTGCCTTTGTAAAACCCAGAAAATTTCTCGTCTTTCCCTTTAGGGAAAAGATTTCTCAATATGTGTTTGGGAACCACAGAAGCCATGGCTGAAAGCACTGTTGGAACAAGCAAACAGGGCTATTTTTAAGACTGTGATCATTCTGTATATAATCAGTACTGAACCAGTAAGTCATATGGAATTAGGTTGATGATATATTTAGTGCTGAATGGATCCTGGCAACCTCTGATCAAATGCCTTCCAATTAAGTTTCACAGCAGCTCTAGGGTGTGAGTCCTCCGGGCCAGTACACAGATAAATATTTACACAAACCTGCTGCACAGCTGTACTCTATTATCTCAGCAGTCTGTCTGGAAAGACTGCTGAAATATCTAAAATAGGAGCATCTGGTTGTATCTGCAAAATTGTACTTTAAGAGAATTTTATAAACTATGTTGTATAATGTAAAGTATATTTAAAACAAGGCATAGAGCATAAAAATTATCAGAATTTTTTCCAAGAGATTGTTCCTGTAACGACACCCAAGAAGTAGCATGCTACCAGCACCACAGTGGCTCCCTGGGCCTCTCTACCCTCTCCCTGCATCAGGAACTACTGTCCGGAGTTTTTGTCCTTTTGTTCTTGACCTTGCTTTTTGGCTTTGCTTCCTAAAGTGTGTGTATTTCAGAACAATAGTGTTTACTTGTGTTTATGTTAAAGACTTCATAAATGGGATCACAGTGTTTATGAAGTGTGTCTTGCTTCTTTTGTTAGACATCCTGCTTCATTAGCGTCTTCCCTGTTATCATTGGCACATGTTCTCCTGAATTTTCCTTACATCACCTAGCTACCATGCTAATTGTCAGTGATTCTGTTTTAATATGTATATAATTATAATCTCCCTGGACCTTCTACTATGTAATCAAACTTTTAAAAATTGCAGCACTTATTAGTTGTCTACCAAATGCTAGACAAACAAAATATTGTTCATATAATATAGTTGTATTCAAGATGGTATTATATAAAATATAGGTTTAATTTACCCATTTTTATAGCCAATAAACTGAAATTCAGAAACACACAAAAAAACTTAGCTCTAGCATTTTTTTCAGATTTATGGAGAGGAGAGTCATAAAGATCTTCCATCTGTTAGTTCTCCCTACAAATGGCTTCCATGACCAGAGCTCAGCCAATCCACAGCCAGAAACCAGGAGCTTCTTCTAAGTCTCCTATGGGTTCCAGGATTCCAAAGCTTTGTGCCATCCTATGTTGCTTTCCCAGGTCACAAGCAGGGAGCTGAATGGCAAGTGGGGCATCTGGAACCCATATGGGCACCTGTATGAGATCCTGGCAGCTGCAAGTTGAGGATTTAGCCATTGAGCATTTTGTTTCCCTCTCTCTCCTTTTAAAAAAATTACAACTTGGGCTTGGCAGCGTGGCCTAGTGGCTAAGGTCCTTGCCTTGATCCCATATGGCCGCTGGTTCTAATCCTGGCAGCTCCACTTCCTCTCTATCTCTCCTCCTCTCAGTATATCTGACTTTGTAATAAAAATTTAAAAAAAAAATCTAAAAAAAAAAAAAAAATTACAACCAGCTCTTTGTTCTTGTTTTAATGTTCTTGACACTTGTATACAGATAAGAACTGGAGTTTAGAAAGAAAAAGATTAACAACCTTTTTTTTCTAATTTACAAGTGATAGCTTCTTTCTGATCTATAGCAGCTATGGAATACTCTGTGAACTTCTTTTCATAACAGTAGTAAGAATCCAGGAGGAGGACTGAAGTTTAGGTAGGCCATAAGGATGGGACAGCATGGAACCAAAAGTTAAGTTATGGCAGTTCTACACTTGTCATTGTGTATGTGGCCCTGGGTAGTCGCTTATCCTCTCCATGTGTAAGCAATCGTCAAACTCAAATTCAAGGTCCTTTCGGAGCACAATAAATGCAGACTTCCAGTCCTCTTAAAATCTCTGAGCTGGGGATTGGCATATTTGTTAAGTTTCTATTGATATTGTTTCTGGCATGTTCCAGTTCCACCCACAAGGAAACAGGCTGTAAAACAGGAAGATTCAATCCTAGAAACTGGTTCAAATCAGTTAGAACCAACATGGGGTCCAGATTAATCTTCATATAACCTCAAGTCCTTTATGCCTTCATTATAATGCATCTGTATAGTAAAAATCACATCTTCAGAGTCCTGATGTTGTGGTATATCAAGTAAAACTACTGTCTGCAATATAAGCATCTCATATGGGTGGCAGTTCAAGTCCCAACTGCACCACTTCCAATCCAACTTTCTGCTTATGTTCCTGGGAAATCAGTGGAAGATGATACTCTCAGTGCCGGGGACCTGTGCTCATGTGGGAGACTAGGGGTAAGCTCTTGGCTCCTGGCTTAGATCTGGCCAGTTGGAGAGAGAATCACTCTCTTTCTTTCTCTGTAACCCTGCCTTTTAAATAAATAACAGTTTAAAAAAATAAAAACCACACATATTTGCACTGCTATGATAGTTTGCAATTGCTGTGACAACCAGTGGAAATCATCAAGCAAGGAGAGAAAAGAGGTAGACTCCTCATTTCTGGATGTCATCCCCCTTTACCAGAAATAAAGACAAATATTCCCCCAGATATTTCTTTCCACATAGATATTTCCAGACCCTGTAAATATAGAGTCCCAAGAGCACATAGCCTTACTGTGTGTGGAACAGCCTGTCCTTTGCCACTTTGTTTAATGAAACACTTTTTTATTTTATTTTTAAATTTTTAGATGATTTATTTATTTTTATTGGAAAGGCAGATATACAGAGAGGAGGAGAGACAGAGAGGAAGATCTTCCGTCCAATGATTCACTCCCCAAGTGACCACAATGGCTGGTGCTGTGCTGATCCGAAGCCAGGAACCAGGAACCTCCTCTGGGTCTCTCACGCTGGTGCAGGGTCCCAAGGCTTTGGGCCGTCCTTCCGCTGCTTTCCCAGGCCACAAGCAGGGAGCTGGATGGGAAGCAGAGCTGCCAGGATTAGAACAGGTGACCATATGGGATCTTGCACATTCAAGGCAAGGACTTTAGCTGCTAGGCCATTGCGCCGGCCCTAACGAAACTCTTGCTTTCACTTTGCTGGCTCATGATTGATTTCTACATTTCACTAATGTCAAGGACCCTCCTGAAGTTGCTGGGGTCTGGGAGTGGGAAGTGACCACGAAAAGGTCCCCAGCTGTCAAGCATCATCATATGTAAGAAGCAATGCAATGGGTGATGGTTTCAATTCCCTCTGATTTAAAAATTCTGGCCTAGAATTTGAACTTTTGGAACCTTGGTTCTCTCATCAGAGTTAAGCACCTACTGATTTCATCATTCTGAAAATTTTGCTAGTAGAAATGAACTCAAGGCCTTTGAAATTCAAGATGTCAAATATTATTACTGTAATGACACAATAATACAAGTTTGGGGTGCTGGTTGTCAAAATACTTCGGGATTGTTTTAGTGTTCCTAAACTGAGTGAAAAAATTTGCTGCCCCAGTGTCATTGTATCTGTATCTTTAAAAACTTAATACCAGAGGAAGGGGCACGCTGGCCGGGAGGCACACCTCCTGAGCCCTAACCCCGCTCCCCGAGGTGTCCCCAGGCCGGATCACCTCAACAGCCACGTCAGACAAGTGCACTCCACAGAACAGCCCTTCAAATGTGAGAAATGTGAGGCAGCTTTTGCTATGAAGGAAGGATCGACTGCGGGCTCACACAGTACGACACGAGGAAAAGGTGCCATGTCACGTGTGTGGCAAGATGCTGAGCTGGGCTTGTATTTCGGACCATATGAAGGTGCACAGTCAGAGCCCTCACCATGTCTGTGAGCTCTGCGACAAAGGTACCAGCGAGGTTTGTCCAATGGCAGCAGCAGTGGCAGCCCCTGTAGGTTCCCTCCCGGGTGCTGAGGGTGCCCATGAGCTCCCAGTCACTTCCCTCCCAGCCCTGGTGAGCCCCAGGTTGGTGGGCGGGAGGGCAGAGTGGAGGGATGTGCCTTGGCACAGTGAGGAGTTCCTCACTGCGTCAGCACCCTTCCGGGAGCCTCCTGCAGGAAGGAGGAAGGCCGGTTTTCCTAGGGGATTGGCTAGGTCTTCACCATTTGTCTCCTGCTTCTCTCCCCTTTGCCCCAGAGATGACCCTACACTCACTTGCGCCCTTGGTTTGTGTTGAAGCCCCCCTGGACCACGGGCGGGGATGGCAGAGGACAGGAGCAGTCACTGCCCTTCCCCCTCTCCTCTCTGCCACCTCTGCCAGGCCCTCTGCGAGTCTCTGCCGTCACAGCCCTCACTCCTCCTTCAGGTCCTCTCCCTCACTACTGTCTGCTGCCCCTCTCTGGGCAGTTGGTGCTTTCTTCTTGTTTTTTTTTTGTTTTGTTTTGTTTTTCTTTCTTCTTCTTTTTTTTTTTTTTCTTCAAGGGGAGGGAGGAGAGGAAGGAGGGAATCAAAAATTCTGTCCTGGGAAGGGAAAGGTGAGATTTGCGAAGGGACAGACAGGAAAGGTAGAGGTGGTACTTACTGAGTATCTGATGGGGGGAGGTTAGGGGAGCAGGAGGAGGAGCTGCCAGGGCCAGAGGTAGAACAGGTGGGGGCATCGAGGCGGCCAGGGTAAATGAGAGGGTCCAGGACTAGGGGTGCTTCCTGGGCTGGGGGAATGCAACCACAGGGTCTCCCCCTTCCCTCTCCACCCCAGTTCCAGCCCTGGTCTGGTCTCTTCATCCGTCTCCCCCATGACAGAGCTATGGCTCTGGCCGTGTCATCGTGTTCCTGTGTCCCATGCATGTCCCACACCCTCCACCCCCTCTTTTTGCACAGACCCCATTACAATCAATTTTAAATTAATACCTGAAAAAAAAAACCTTAATACTGTGTAGTAGGCAAAGGCCACACAGCCTCACGCAGCACACAGCAGCATCAATATGATTAACAGTGGATGACAGAGTGTCATGCAGTCTTGTTAGGAAGAAAAAATAGTTTATACTCTTAAAACAACTCTAGAAGTCAGCTCATTTAATTATAAAATATGCTAAATATATCTCATTGGAGATCTGCTGTTGGCTGATTTATTTGTACTTTGCTTTTAGATTCTGTATATCTTTATTATTATTATTATTTGAGAGGGAGAGAGAGAGAAAGTGAGATAGGGAAAAAGAGAAAGAGAGAGATGGAGGAGAGAGAGGGAGAGAGAGAGTTTGCACACACTGTTTCACTTCAAAATGCCTACAAGGACATTAGGCCAAACCACAGCTGGGAACACAAAACCCAACTTAGTATTTGGATAACAGGAACCCAAGTACTTGAGCCGTCATTAGCTGCCAGTCAGGGTCCATATTAGCAGGAAGATGGAATTGAGAACCAGGACTGGAATTCAGGAAATCCAGTGTGGAGTATGGGTGTCTTACCTGGTTCTTAACACTAACCCTTTCAAATGTCCTTCAAGTTCTTTGGGAACTACATGGGGGAGTCCATTTCTGGAATTATTCTTTATTGTCTGAGCAAGTGGAGTCACTCAATTATTTGTTCTTTTTTTTTTTTTTTTTTTTTTTTTTGGCGGGGGGTGGTGGTGGGAGTAATCACATCCACATTTAAGAGCAGAACAGTCTTTTCTCACCCAACTCATTCTGCAGAGGTTCTCACACCTACATCCAGGGAAAGCTTGTGCCCCTGCCACTGAGGGGCCTGCAGGTCAGCAGGGATTCTCTGCAAGAGGACAGAGCCACTCAAAGCGCTGAAAGAAAACTCTTCCTAGAGCATGTGTAACTTCCAGAAACCTTCCCAGGTATCTTCTCTAGTGCTTCGCTGCAAAACTGGTTCCCAAACCTGTCAAACAGCAATTATTCTCATGGTCACCTATAGGCTAGACCTCAATACTGGAGTTGCTGTTAACCCAGTGTATTCCCACAAAACATCCCCACTTGAAGTACACAAAAGAACCTTAATATCAGAAGTATGTAAATGTATGATCAGGTGAGATGCTATTCAGAATTATCTGTTTACTGATCTCTATATTAATGTGGACATTATTATGTATTACTGTGTTTCAAGTTCCCTGCCTCTTCTCCCGTCGCTTTTTTTCTCTTGTCCCTTCTTTCTAACCCACCTATAAGACAGAATTGTTTAGTGATTACTCCCACTTCCTTGTTTTTCTTCTTTTTCGCAGAAGACTTGGAAATGACGTCAATTCTTGTAGAACAGGTTGACTATCTGAGAAAAGGCAGAAGGCATAGCAGTGAGAAGAGCATACTCAATGGCTTGGAATGTTTCAGAAAACCTGGGAAACTCTCCTGGCAGAAGCAACCAAAGTGAGTCAGGCTAATTAGGGAGTTGCTATGGAAAGATGTCAGACTGAAAAAAGAAGAGAAATGGGGCAGTCTTGACTGAACTACCTGCGGTAACTGGCACTCCAGATGAGTCTGACAGAAGAATGGAGCATGATCAGAGAAGCACAGAGGAGGCAATGAGATGAGTTGGGAGGAGGACAGGAGGTTAGAGACAAACAAACTCTGGTTGCAAACTAGAGACTGAGGGAAAGAGATGAAAGGTCAGTGGTGTGGTGCAGCAGGTTGAGCCTCTGCTTCCTATACACTCATTCCGATACCAGCAGAATGCTGACTTGAGATCTGGCCGTTCCTTTTCTCATCCAACTGTCTGCTAATGTACATGAAAAGGCAGTTGATGGTGGTCCCCTGCTACCCATGAGGGTGACCAGGAAGGAGTTCCTGGCTCTTGTTTTGACCTGCCAAAACCCATTGTGATGGCCATTTGGAGAGTGAATCTGAGGATGGAAGATATCTCTCTTTCTCTCCCTCTCTCTCTAACTCTACTTTCCAAATAAATAAATTAACAAATAATCCTTAAAAGAAGCATTTGAATGAAATATCAATAGAACACATTTGTCAGAGTTATAGAAAGGGAGAGGCGGGGGTGGGGGAGAGTCTTCGAGTCACTGGTTCATTCTCCAAATAGCTGTAGTGGTCAGAGCTGGGCTGATCTGAAGCTAGGAACCAGGAGTTTCCGGATCGTCCATGTGGGTGAAGGGACATAAGGACTTGGGTCATCCTTTACTGCTTTTCCAGATGCATTAGCTGGGAGGTAAATTGGAAGTGGAACAGCTGGTCTTGAACTGGCAGCTATATGGGAGGCAAGCACTGCAGGCCCGCCTTTATCACTACTCTACAGCACAGCCTCTTGCCATGGATTTTCTTACTCTGTCAACACTTTAGATATTGTGAGTCCTCAGAATGTTATAACTTTGTCTCTTCATTCTCAGAATGTTTGCTACCACTGCCAAATTCTCACACATCAGCTTTGATAATTTTATCCATTTCCTATATTGAATCCCAAAGTTACACTTTATGCTCATATGGTTCTCCCAAACCAGAGACTTGTGGTTTCCATTGTGGTTCCTACCTGGATGACTCACAGACATTTCAAAATAAACATATTCAAGAGCAAATTCATGGCTTAAGAAGGCTAGGACATTCAAGTTTTGTGACTATAGAGACATATTGTTCCAGAAGAAAACATATTGTACAGAGACATATTGTACAGGAGAGAGGGAAAGGAAGTAGGGGAGAAAGTAAGCATGCTTTCACTGACTGGTTCATTCTCCAGCTGGCTAGCCAAGATGAGGAGGACCCAGAATTGAATCCCGGCCTCCTGGGTGGGTGGCAGGGACCGAAGGACCCAGGCCATCATTTGCTGCTTCCAAGAGGTGCATTAGCAGGAAGCTGGAATTTGAAGTATATCTGGGAACTCAAACCCAGGCACCAGCACAAGGGATGCGAGCATTCCAAACTGCATCTTAACTGCTGTGCCAAACAACTGCTTTGATCGTCCTCCTGATTTCACCTAAAAGCACCTACAGTAGAAACTTGCAGTGCTCTAGCAAATACTGCTAGCATGGCCTGATCAAGTTAGTTTATAAAATGAAGCACCACAGTTGCTTATTCCTGGTTTATCTCAGTTACCCATTTATCTCAATTGAGAGAGAGAGCTTTACTAAACATGGCTATTAGTTCATATTAAACATTATGGAAACCTTTCTCTTCTTCCTTCCCTTTTCCCCTCCTCCTCCCCTCTTCCCTATATCTCTGCCTCCATCCTTCCATTCCCATCCAGCTCCCTGATTATGGCCTGGGAAATTGCTGCAGGGACTCTGCATCAATGTGGGAGACTTGGAGGAAGCTCCTGGCTCCTGACTTTGGATCAGCTCAGCTACGGCCTGCTGTTGTGACCATTTGGGGAGTGAGCCAGTGGCTGGAAGATCTTTCTCTGTTTATCCTTCTCTTTGTATATCTGCCTTTCTTTCTTTTTAATATAGAAAATAAGTGCATTTATTTATTATCATCCATTTCCATTCAATGTTGTATAGTGAGTCACACCATTTATTGTTATTCCTGGAAAATATGAATGTAATTTGTATTTTGAATTTTGAATTATGTGGTACAATTTGGTATAGGCTGGGATTCCCCCCCAAACTCTCACCCCCGGCAGATTTTTCCCATTTTACTACAATGGTGTAGTCCTTCAGAAGGAATTATAATTCTATCAGTCTCTTATTTAAGTGTACCTTGACATTGTTGGTAGAAACAATGTCAGACAATCCAGCATCCCATTGTCTACACATGTCCAACAGTTTCATTGGGAATCCCTCTTTCATCTGGAAGCAGGGATGCATTATACCCTCATATCTGGATATGGTAGACCCCAGTACTCCATCACTATACATTTCCATAAATGAGAAGCCATGAAACAAAACAAGGTCAACAACTGGTATGAGTTAGAACAGCCATAACAAGAACAACAACAGCAACATCTACAACAAATTACAGCACCATGAAAAAAATGCGCCACTAAATAACCAATACATGAGTGACAAAAAGGAAACACAAAAGTCTCTTGGGAAAAATGATGCCACCATATAATTCATGAGCCAGTGATGAATTCGACAAGAGAAAAGAAATTATTTGGAATAGACAAAACTGAAATAAAAAACATCAAAACACATGGACTACAGCCAAAACAAACAAACAAAAAACAGTATGGATCAGATTATTAAAGTTACACTTTCCATGCTGGTTTCCTTATATAAAAGAGAACATGTGGTATTTGTTCTTTTGTGATTGACTCATTTCACTGAGCATTATGGTTTCTAGTTGGGACCACCTTGTTGTAAATAGTGTAATTTCATTCTTCTTAATAGCTGAATAATATTCCATGGAGTAGATGTACCACAGTTTCTTTAACCACTGTTGTTTGGACGCACATCTGGATTGTTTCCATGTTTTTGCTATTGTAGATTGTACTGCTGCAAATATAGGATTACAGATTCCCTTTTCATATGCAGATTTCACTTCTATTTGGATATATTCCTAGGAGCAGGATAGCTGGGTCATATGGCAGGTTTATTTGCAATTCTCCAAGCACTCTCCATACTGATTTCCACAGTGGTTGGCTAGCCTACACTCTCAGCAGCAGTTAAGGATGTACATTTCTCCTCACATCCACACCAGTGGGTGTTGTTAGTTGAATTCTGAATGTAGGCCAGTCTCACTGGATTTAGGTGGTACCTCAACGTGGTTTTCATTTGTAGCTTTCTGATGGTTAAGGAGCCTGAGCATCTTTTCATATGTCTGTTACCCATTTGAATCTGTTCTTTTGAGAAATGTCTGTTCATTTCCCATTTCCTTTGCCCATTTTGTTACAGGTTTTTTTTTTTTCTGTCCCTGGGTTTCTGAAGCTCTTTGTAAATCCTGGGTATTAGTCCCCTATCTCTTGTGTAGTGTGTAAAAATTGTCTCCCATTCTGTTGGTTGTTTCTTGACTTTGTTAGTTGTTTTCTTTGCTGTACGGACGTTTTGTAGTTTGATGTAGTCCCATTTGTTCATTTTGGCTTTGATTGCCTTTGCTTTTGATGTCTTTTCTAAAAAGTTTTTCCCTGTTCTTTTATCTTGGAGAGTGCTTCCTATGTTTTCCTTTAATAGTTTGATGGTTTCTGGGTGTAGATTTAGGTCCTTGATTCATTTAGAGCTAATTTTTGTATAATGTGACAGGTTTGGTTCTTGCTGCTTAATTCTGCAAGCTGCTATCCAGTTGTCCATTTGTTGAATAGACCAGAATTTTTGCCTGGATTGTTTTCAGTTTTCTTGTCAAAGATTAGTTGACTATGCATGTGTGGGCTCCCTTCTGATGTTTCTCTCCTGTTCCATTGATCTTATTCTCTGTTTCTGTACCAGTACCAGACTGTTTTGATAACCACTGCTCCATAGTGTATCTTGAGGTCTGGAATTGTAATTCCTCCAGCTTGATTTTTATTTTTCAGGATAGCTTTAGATATATGTGGTCTTTTGTGATTCCAGATGAACTTTTGTATCATCTTTTCTATTTCTGAGAAGAATGTTGTTGGGATTTTGACTGGGATTGCATTGAATCTGTGTATTACTTCTGGTAATATAGTCATTTTGATGATGTTGATTCTGCCAATTCAGGAACATAGTAAGGTTCTCCATTTTTCAAGGTCTTCTATTTCTTCTTCTTCTTTTTTTTAATGTTTTATAGTTTTTGTCATAGAGGTCTTTCACATATTTAGTTAGCTTAATTCCTAGGTATTTAACATTCCTCTCTATTTTAAAGGAGACTATATTTACACTTGCTTTCTCATCCATGGAATTATTTGTGTACACTAGTGCCATCAACTTGTGTTCATTAATTTTGTATCCTGATACTCTGCCAAAGTCTCTTATGAGTTCCAAATAGTCTCTATGTTCCTTCTATGCCTATCTTTGTTTAGGGTTTTCAGCATGAAGTGGTGTTGGATTTTATCAAATGCCTTCTCTGCATCTATTAAGAGGACCATATGATTTTTATTTTTCAATTTGTTGATGTGATGTATCACATTTATTGATTTGCGGATGTTGAACCATCCCTGCATGCCTGGGATGAATCCCACATGGTCTGGGTGAATGATCTGATGTGCTGTTGGATTCTGTTGGCTAGTATTTTATCGAGGATCTTTGCATCTATGTCCATCAAGGACATTGGTCTGTAGTTCTCTTTTTCTGTTGTTTCTCTATCTGACTCTGGAATTAAGGTGATATTAGCTTCATAGAAAGAGTTTGAAAGGATTGTTTCTCTTTTTATTGTTTGAAAAAGCTTGCATAGGATTGGTATAAGTTCCTCTTGAAACATTTGGTAGAATTCAGCAGTGAAGCCATGTGGTCCAGGACTTTTCCTGGTTGGGAGGCTTTAATTACTGATTCAATCTCCGTGCATGTTATTGACCTACTTAGATTGTTAATTGCTTCTTGATTCAATTTTGGTGGATTGTATGTGTCCCAAAATCTATCCATCTCTTCTTGGTCTTCTGATTTGTTTGCATATAGTTGCTTGTTATAGTTCCTGATGATTCTTTGTATTTCTGAGGTATTTGTTGTTATATCTCCTTTCTCGTCTCTGATACTATTGATGTGTATTTTCTCCCTTCTTTTTTTAATTAGTTGGGCTAGTGGGGAGTCTATTTTGTTGATTTTCTCAAAGAACCAGCTCTTTGATTCGTTGATCTTATGTATAGTTCTCTTGGTTTTATTTGGTTTATTTCCTCCCTTATTTTGATTTCTTTTTTTTCTACTAATCTTGGGATTGCTTTGTTGTTGTTTTCTAGTTCCTTCTGCTGTAAGGTTAGCTGATCTACTTGATGCTTTTCTAGTTTCTTGACATGAGCACTAATTAAAATGAACTTTCCTCTTAGCACAACCTTGATTGTGTCCCATAAGTTTTGATATGTTGTGTTGATGCCTTCATTTGTTTCAAGCAATTTTTAAATTTCCTCTTTGATTTCCCATTGCTCATTTAGCAAAATATTATTCGGTCTCCATGTGTTTGCAAGTCTTTCTTGGTTTTGACTTCTTGGTCTCTAGCTTCACTCCTTGATCATCTGAGAAGATGCATGGTATCATTTCCACTTTCTTAAATTTGTGGAGGCTTGTTTTGTGGCCTATAACACAGTCAATTCTGGAGAAGGTTCCATGTACTGATGAAAAAAAAGTGTATTCTCTGTCTGTGGGCTGAAAGGTTTGATAGATGTCAACTAAGTCCAATTGCTCTAAAGCTTGGGTGAGTTCTATTGTTTCTTTGCTGAGTTTCTGGTTTTTTTTTGATCTTCCCATTGATGTTAATGGGGTATTAAGGTCTCCCACTATGATTGTATTGGAGTCTATTTCTCTCTTTAAACTCATTAATATTTGTTTCGCATAGCTAGATGCTTTGGCATTTGGCGTGTATACATTTATTACGGTGATCTCTTCTTGCTGCATGGATCCTTTGATCATTATGTGGTATCCTTCTTCATCTCATTCGATGCTCTTCACATCAAAGTCTATATCATGTGGTATAAGAATGGCTACACCTGCACGCTTTTTCTTACCATTTTCTTGGAATATCTTTTTCCATCCTTTCACTTATAATTTCCTCTGATCTTTGTTGGTGAAATGTGTCTCCTGTAAACAGCAGATAGCTGGGTTTTGTTTTTTGATCCAGTCTTCTAATCTATGGCGTTTGACTGATGGGTTTAAGTCGTTTACATTCAGAGTTATTATGGATAAGGTGCAGTTTGATCCTGTCATTTTAGCTATGTGTTGTTCTACAGTAGATCTGCCTTTTTTAATAAAAATAAATTTTGGAAAAAAAACACATTTGAAATTATTTCACCTAATCTATTCGTGGCTTAAAGGCAAACTAAGAGAGATTTTTTTCCATGCTTTGAAAAAGATATATTTACTTTGCCCTTGATTATTTCTTATGCAAGTTTTCATTTTCTGTATTTTCTGAAATACAGTTCATTTCATTGTTGATTTTGAAAGTTGCTTTTTTCTGAGCCACTATTCGCCAATCAGTAACTCTTGCTTATAACTCAGTGGAGGCCAAGGTCATGGGTTCAATTCTTACATAGTCCAATTAGCCTCTCTTGCTTTAGGGCTTGCAGCACCACTTCTAGACTGTCCCCAACCATTATGCAAATGGATTCTATTGGACCCTCACGGCACTGTCTCAAAGAATGGATGGGTGTGTATGAGTCTGGAGTTATTAATGGAAAATCAATCCAAAGTCCATAAACCTCATCAACAGAAATTCAGGAATGTGTAGCAAAGCACATTGCAAAAAGGAATGCTTTTTGATTGATATCTTCAATGAATTATTTGTGCTTTTCCCTTGGAAAACAAAAGAGTCTCCAGATAAATTTTATTTCATATATATTTATGTTTTATTTCATGAAATTTTGTTTTATATGTATTTCTTATTCTTTCTGCAGACACTTTGAAGATTTATGTAACATTTCTTGGGGTTTTTATATGGTTTCATTTTTAGCAAAAAAAAAATCATCTCTTAGATTTTTACCTCCGAACATCTTTGATGAGGTAGGAAAGATATATGCAAAGCACATGAAAATAAATGATTTTATCTCATTTTATGTTTGAAATTAGTTACAAATTTGAATGAATTTCTATTTTTTCTTTTTTTACAATGTATTGAAAGTATCATTAATATTTTGATAATGGTTAGGGAAATGACTGGTTTGCTATTGGAAATTTAAGTATTGTGTTAAGCTTGTTTGAATGGTGTGGTTATTAAATGGATAGTTGTTTGATATTTTAATTTCATGTTGAGTTGTAACAATGACTCTTAGACTAGACCAGGCCAATTGCCACTTACTGTTTCTCTTTGTCCACTGCTAATTTATTACAATTAAGTTAGTTACCTTAGATTTTAAGGGCTTGAAGTAAGGGGTTTCTAATCAGTTCTAATGCTTCAGGTAATATTTTTCCAACATTCTAATGGACCATCTTTCCACATGTTATCCAGGTTGGATGAGAAGGACCTCAGCATCATTTAATTTGGGTAAAGTGGAACTCTAAGGGAATCTAGCATTCTCTCAGTAGTGCAACATGTCTTATTTAGCAGCAATTAGCTGTATCCCTTTATGTTTCAGTGAAATGGTTGATGGTAGAATCTTGGCAAAAGCTTTGTCAGGAGTGGCTTTGGCTCATTGGGTATAATACTTGAGTCCTGCAGTATTCCTTGATGTATTCTTGTGCTGCCATTCACATCTCAAAAGAACAAAAAAAGTTTTGTTAGAATTTGGTAACATGGACTTCTTATTTTTTTTTAAGATTTATTTATTTTTATTGGAAAGGCAGATTTATATAGAGAAGGATAGAAATATGTTCCATCTGTTGGTTCGTCCTCTAGGTGGCTGCAATGGCTGGAGGTGAGCTGATCTGAAACCAGGAGCCAGGAGCTTTTTCCAGTTATCTCATGCAGATGCAGGGTCCCAAGGCTTTGGGCTGTTCTGCTTTACTGCTTTCCCAGGCCATAGGCAAGGAGCTGGATGGAAAGCAGGGCTGCTGGAACAAAACCCGGTGCCCATATGGGATCCTGGCGCATGTAAAGCAAGGACTTTAGCCACTAGACTACCACGCCAGGCCCAACATGGGCTTCCAAGCCTTTAACCATGACTACCATAGACTTAAATGGTTGGCAAACCAGATAACATCACACCTTTGTTTTTTCCAACTATTTTCACAATGGCAGTTTTTTTCTAATATAATTGTTTCTTTCTTTATTTTTATAAATATTCATGTCTTTAGTCAGACTTTTCCTAAGTAATTAAAAAGTGTATCAGTTTGGAGCTTGGCAGCATGGCCTAGTGGCTAAGGTCCTCGCCTTGATCCCATATGGCCGCTGGTTCTAATCCCGGCAGCTCCACTTCCTCTCTATCTCTCCTCCTCTCAGTATATCTGACTTTGTAATGAAAATAAAATAAATCTTTAAAAAAAAAGTGTATCAGTTTATATAAGTAACTCATGAAAATATTATTCTTCTTACAATCATACATTATAGTTAAGCCCAAGTTCCCCTGACATATCACTTTCCCTAGTAGCTTTATAGGTAAGGATAGTTCTCAGAGACAGAGATGGTGGTGGGGGCACGGAGAAGGGGGGTGGGAAAGACAGGTATCCCTAGCCAAACCTGCTACTAGGTGTACATTCAACTATTCAAATGAAAAGCCCTCTGGCAAGGCCGCTGTACCTGCTGGTGAATGTTGGGGCTGGGCCAAGCACACAGTGGTATGGGTGAAATCTATGACTGGGAGATGGTCAGATAAAGGAGTTATGTTCTTCTTTTCTGATGAAATCCCCTCTGGTGAGTGTGAGAGCATAGGCCAGGGGCAGCCTAAACAAGGTGGGTTCCAGTGCTTGCCAGCTGGATTGGGCCAGTTCATAGCAACCACGGGTAGGTGTGAGAGAGCCAGGACAGGTGCAAGTTAAGCTGGCTTGGGCTGAGGCTGCAGCATCCACTGGTGTGTACAAAAGCCAAATGTGATGTGGGATAGACTGAACCAGTCAGATACACATACCGGCATGCACAGGAACTGGGGTTGGGGCAAACCTGGTGAGGGGTTATTGGTGGTTGCTCTGACTAGGCTGCAGTTCCCATGGGTGTGCACGAGGGCTCAGTGTGTGGTGGGCAGGGTTAGGCTGGGCTGCAGCATCCATTGATTTGCATGAGAGATGGGGCTCGAGATGCAACTGACCCAGCAACTGCAACCACCAGTGTGTGTAGGCTAATGTGGGTGACAGACTGAGTTAGACCTTGCACCGGCTGGCACACACAGAAGTCAGGTCTAGGATCACTTCAGGTGAAGTTTCGTTGGGGATTCCTCCTCCCTCACCTCAACTGGACTGCTGGACTCAAAACTCCAACCATGGGGAAAATTAAAAGATCTGTGATATGACCTTGGAATGTATGTATTGGATTGGACATTCTCAATTGCTGATGCCTGTGCAGTGGACAACATGCCTAGATGCACATGGGGGACATGACAACTAGCTCATTGAGGCCTGAAGAGGATGTCTAGTACCATGTCAGAGAATGGAGGGAGGGCAGAACAAATTGAGCAGCTCTCCTGGCAAGACTTTGATAGCAAGTATCTGGGCAAGTAGAGATTCTAAGGTGGACTAGGTCAGCCAATGGACCTTGGGAAATTTTCTCAGCCTTGGAGCAACAAAACCAAAAGCATCTCAGAGTTAGCAAAACCACTCAAGCAGTACCCTTGGAACATGCTCCACATTGGGGATCCTAGGATGACAGCAAGTGGCTGTCTCCCGTCCCTGTGTACTGATGCAGTTAAACTGTGATTGCCTTCTCCCCCTTACCCCTCTCCGCCCCCAGATACCCGAAGAAAAAAAAATAAAAACAATTGTCTCATCCTCTTTCCCCCATGCCTTGACACTCCCCACCATAATCAGTGGTCCACGGGGGCATGTATCCTTCTTAAGTGTGTAAACAACATCAACAAATAAAATAAATAATAAAAACATAAAAATAATAAAAACAAACATACAGAATTGACATTAATCCACTGTTAAATCATTCTAAGTTACCTAACTGATTACTCCATAAATTTTCTAGCTGGCTCCAGTAAACTCTAGCTCTGTTAAATGTTTTCTTATTTTCTTTCAATTATGTTATTTTGATAATCTTTACATAGTTGATTAGGGCACAAAGGGTCAAGGGCTACAGGAAAGTGGGTAAGACCATTGTTTCCACACTAATATCATCATTTTTCCCTCTGTATCTGGGGTCAGGGGAGAAACAAAGGGAGAAGCCCCACCCAGCCTCCCACCCATCCCAGGTCTCTGATGTGGGACATGCTCCGAGAATCCTACTCAAGTGGTTTTGATAGTTTAACAGTTCTGAACTGCTGCCAATCTTACCATTCCAAGCATGAAGAACTCTCTTCAGAATCCACCAGCTGACATAGTTCACCGTTGAGTCTCCATTTGCCTAGATTTTCACTGCCAACACATGGCTAGGGTATTTGATCGATCTGTTCTGTCGTCTGTCCTCTGTTGTGGTACCAGGTGTCCTCTGAAGGTTCCTATGGACTGCCATATCCTCCATGTGCACCTGAATTTTCTCAAAGTTTCTCAAAGTCTCAATGTGCTAACTCTTATCTGTATGTTTTTATATTAAGGTTATCTTTGTGTTCTCTGTCTTTCATTAAGTTATCATTGCTTAAAAGCAGGAAAAGTATGCACTTGTTTTAGAAATATTCGGGTAATCACTTTATGTCAATAATTAAATCTGATTTATAGTGTATCATGTCAAAAGATGTTCTTTCTACTAGATATTTTAGGTCTTCCTGGCATCCTTGACAGGGCAATCCAAAACTCAAAAGTTTCAAATTTCGGGACATTGATATTTCCAGGAAGGCCTCTTGGAAATGTCAAAGGATTTATCTCTTCCTTTGTAGAGACTACAACTGATTAGGGTATTTGAATCATATTGAAAGTACTGTCAATATGCAAAATGGTGCAACATTTTGCTATATCAAACTGTTATTGTTACACATATCCAGAGGTTACACCAGTCTAATGACCTCTTTTGTGTTGTTATCAGTCATAATTGGCATCTTCCGATAAAATCCTGTATGTGCTTCCTAAAATATCGTGTGTAGTAAATAGGTGTCTCCTGTTACTAGTTAATGAGTTTTTTGTTCCAGTCATGACTGAAAGCTGACTGTTTGAAATCTTTCTCATGATCCCCAGTTTTGTATTCTCCTCTACCTGTATTTGTAAACCATGTGAAAAAACATGGCAAACTCATAAGCCACTCCCTCTTAGCTCTCTGCCTATCTGTGGGTTGCATGGCCCAGTGCTTGGAAGATCGCAGAAGCTCCTCTCCTATCAAACATGTGCCCAGCTGCTCCTACTCCACTATGTCATTCTCTAGGCAGTCTGACCCCAGTAGTTAGGGTGGTGTGTTCTGGCTTGGAATTTCCTGTCTTGCCCACTTATCTTAAAAAAAAAATGGAATAAGCAGCTATACTGAAGGGACATGATGCAAATGTGGCATTACCCAGGCCCTGTCAGCTATTGGCTGCTTTTCTCCAGCAGTGTAACACTTGTCTGCACACAAGGCAACCTAGGCGGTTACTTACAGCTGCGGGAATAGTTGTAAATGGTGTATCTGATAGGGGGCTTAAGCCCACTACACATCAATAACTCATAGAACTCAGTAACAAAAAAGCAACTCAAGCATAAATGAGAAGACAATTTGTACAGACATTTACTCCAAGAAAATAATAAAAGTACATGTGTGTTAAAAATGTTTTTCATCGTCACACATTATGGCGATATAAATCAAAGCCACAAAGAAATACAGTCAGGGATCACTGATGTGGGGAAGTTCTGAGTTATGCTTCATTAGGTGATTTTGTTGTGTGAGCACCATGTGGTGCCCCTTACACAAGCCTGAATGGCATAAGCTCATGGAAGATAGCAGACTGTTTTACAGGAAATTTTTTTAATAATGAGGAATATGTACATAGTGTACATAAAAGTGTAGTACAGTAAACACATAAACCAGTGACATTCATTTTTATTATTCTCAAACATTGTGCATTGTGCGTATTTTTTTTTTTTTTTTTTACTGCTGATAGTGCAATGAGTTTGTTTATACAGGTATCACCACAAACAAGTGAGTAATACATTGTAGTGCACTATTATGGTAGGATGTCACTAGATGATAGGGATTTTTTAGCTTCATTATCATTATGGAACCAGAGTTATAAACACATGTCATCGTGGAAACAAAAGTGGGTAAGCAAAGTTGGCCTGTTACTCCACACCCTTGAGGGTGGTGTCAAAATAAGCAAACAAAAAATACGGAAAAAAAAAGAGGAAACATGGATAAGTTAGAATGTTTGTGTGTTTCGCATGGGAATGTAAAATGGTAGAGGTGTTATAAAGAAGAGATTGCCAGTTTATCACATAAAAAGAATTGGCAACAGCGCATTAATTTTGCTTCTAGATATGCACTGTATTATTTGAAAGCAGAGACCCAAATGGACAATTGTGTGCCAATGTTAATAGTAGCATTATCATAACAGGAAAAGACAGAAACAAACCAAATATCCATCAACTGATGAATGGATAGTGAAAATGTGACAGTCACACAATGTAATATTTTCAGCTACAGAAAGGAAGCATGTATGAGCATGCCGCAGCTTGTGTGAATGCATGCTGCAGCCCTGATGTGACTATTATGTTAAATGAATGAAGCCATCCATTGGATGAATCATCCAGAATGGGCATATTATATGAATCATCAAGGATGAACATCTCCATGGAGATACAAAACAGAGGTGTGGTGGTAGAGAGATAGTCAGTGGATACAGGATTTCTTTAGGAAGAGAAGTAGCCTCAATTTAGATGGTGGAGCTAGTTTTATAACCCTGGGATTATGCTACAAATCATTGAATTGTGCACTTTCTATAGCTGAATCACATGTTATCTGAATTTTTATCTAAATAAAAGTGCCAAAATTGTGTTTGGAGTAAAAAACTTCACAGACATTTATAAATATGGAGTACAGTTTGTTGAAGGCATTTAAAGTGTTCAGTAGATCACCAGGTTGTTTCAATTTAAATTCAACTAATTCATTAATCTGTGAGTGTACAATTCTAATAGTTACATAAAAATATTCACCTGCATTCATTCCAAAGCAGGGGGGGGTCAAGGGTTTTAATAAAAACTGTCCTCCTTATTGCTATTCTATTGTAATGTCTATTATAGCTAAAAATAGAAAAATTATGGGGAAAATATTTTGTTTTTCACCACCTGCTTGCTTTTTTATTTTCCTTTGTGTAAAATTTTATCTCTTGTATCCCAAATTTTCACATGGGAAACTCAAATTTGTCATTAAGAATTATTCTTCAGTAAATACTATCTTCTTTAAACTGAAGTATTGTAAACCTTACTTCTCTATAGCCACCATGACCAGAATTTTGTGTTTCAAGTCTGTCTCCAAGTCTACGCCACCTAGTGGCAAGATTGAAGAATACTGGCTTGTACATTTGAAACGCAGTTTGGTTGATGGCCAAGAAATGCTAAGAACCATCAACAAACTAATGACTAATCTCCATGTTTACTTTTTAATTTACAGCACTAAACTATGTGTTTACACAAATGATTTGTGACTTTATCAGCTGTTTTAAATGTTGACTGAAATGTAAAACCTGAGAGTTCAATACATGCTAATTTATTTCTAGTTTCTAACTATGTATAAGTGAAGTCGACCTGATTTTTAAAAATTTTATTTTTAGTGATGTTTACATAGTTGATCAGGGTGGGAAGGGCTGAGAATCAGAGGATAGTGGGTGAGACCCTTGTTTACACATTTTCTTTTTCTTCTTCCCATATGTGGGGGAGAGGGGGATAGAAGAAGAGAAACCATGCCCAGCCTCCCAACCACCACATTACCCAGGGGATGGGGAATTGCCACCGAATGTCATCCCCGGGTCCCCATTGTGGAATATCTTCTGAAGGTTCTGATCATGTGGTTTCGGTAGTTCTGAGATGCTGCTGATACCGCCGCTCCAAGGATGAGGAAATCCTTCCAAGGTCAATTGGCTGTCATAATCCACCTCCGATTCTCCATTGGCCCAGAAATTTGCTGTCAAGCTTCATTGACCAGTTTATTCTGCTCTTGATCCTCAGCAAACCAATGGGTGCTGTGGCCAACCCTGTCCAACACATGCTCAGCCCTAACAGGATGTGCTGCGGCTCGGTCAGAGAGACTCCCAATAGCCCCCACTGGATTAGCCCCTCAGCTCTGCTTCCTGTGCATGCCAGTATGTCCAGTGGATTGATCTGATCTGCCCCATATCCCATTGAGATCTTGTACATATCATTGGGCATTGAAGCCTAACACAACCCAACCGACTCCATACTCCAGCCCACACTCATGCCAGCAGGTGTCACCACCTGTCCAGCCAGGCCCGCTCCCATTCCTGGTTCTCATGCTTGCCAGTGTGAGTTGCAGCTCATCAAGAGGAGCCCACATCTTCCCCACTGGACCCACTCCCTGCCCCAGATGCTGCACACTTTAGGTGGTTCTGCAGTCCAGCTTGACAGGACCTGCCCCCAGTCCCAACATTTGTCAGCTGATGCTGTGGTTAAGCCCAACCTGCCTGCCCTTACTTTGGCTCATGCCTGTACCAGTGGATACAATTGGTTACCCCAGCCTGGCTCTCTCCCGTCCCAGTTCATATGTAGGCCCACAGGTGTTGTAGTCATACCCAGCCTGGTCTGCTTCCATTTCCAGCTCTCATGCTTGCCAGCATGAGCAGTGGCCCAGCAGAGAAGTTCCCACCACTCCCCTACTAGGTTCACCCCCCACCCTGGTCTTGCATGTGCTGGTGGGAGCTGCAGCCCAGTCTGGCATTGCCTGTTTCACCTCAGCATTTGCCAGTGGGTGCTATAGCCTGATCTGGTCTTCCCCATTCCAGCTGGTGCTGGCTGGAGCTGCTGCCCAACCAGGCACAACCAGCCCCCAGTCCTGGCTCTATTATGAACTGGCCTGTCCTGTACCCCATCCTGGTTCTCAGATTGGCCAGTGGGTGTTATGAACTGGCCCTGTCGGCAATGCCAGCATTGCTGCGTACCCCGAGCCGAGCAGAGGGACTAGGGTTACAAAAAGACAACACAAGACAACATGCATTGGGTCATTCTTGTAAAGAGAATGGCATTTATTTGATTTTACCCTGCCTCTTTTATAGTCTGCCTAGTTCCTCCCAGTATTATCCCAATGCTCAAGCAACTCCTAAGCTCCCCCGAGGGCATCTTAAAAAAGGGGAAGCAGGAAAGAGGAACTTGCGGTCAAGCCAGGGGCTAAACGTATTAGGCCAAGATTGCCCATCCTATTACCCCTTAGAAACAAGCTAAGCTGTGGAGTTAACCCTTGGGAGACCGGGGCCTACATGGTCCAGCCTGGCCAACCCTCACACCTGAGCCACACATCTGCGGGCAGGTACTACAACCTGATCTGCTCTGGACTGCTTCCAGCCTTAGTTCTTGTCCTCACCGGCAGGGATTGCTCCCTGACAAAGGAGTTCCCCAAGATCCTCTATCAGGTCTCCTCTCAGTGGACGATCTCATGTACACTGGTGGGTTCTTGGCCCGGGCTGACTTAGTTCACCTCCTGTCCTGGCAGGAACAGTAGCCTTGCCCAACTGGCCCATACCCAATCTGGTTCTTACTGTTGGGGTGTCACAGCCCAGGCACATCTAGTCCGTGTCCTGACACAACTCTCATGTGGCCCAGTGGGGGTGGAAATCTAGCTCAGCCTGTCCTACAGCACTCTGACTGATGAGCACCAGTGGGTGCTGGAGTCTAGCCCAGTCTGGCATATCCCAGACACCGTCCATGCCCATGCTGAGGGACACTGCTGCTATATCCAGCCTAGTCCACCACTCCCAGTTTGGCTCTCATGCTCACCAGTGGGAACCACAACCTAGCTGGGGCTTCCCCTTAGCTCTCAACCAGGCCTATTCCTAGCTCCAGATCTTGCACATGCTAGTGGTTGCTCTGACCGAGAGAACAAACCTGATTTTGCCAAATTACTTCTGTTTGTAGTATCAACAGCAGACAACAAATAAAATGTTAATGTTTTCCAGTACTATAAACTACCTTCAATGGTAAGTTCTGATACATATACAGATAAAACGCTGGCTGTGCTTAGCTTTGAATTAAACTTTGATACATTTTTACACATTTGAATAATGATACATCTTTATACCATGTGTTTATTAATATGATGGATGAAATCCTGTCTGTCATATTCAGTGACAAGAACAGGCTGTTTCACGTGGTTGTTAAGATGCTGGGACTTGTATATCTCAAATTGGAATTCCAGGATTCAAATCCCAGATCCATTTCCAATCCAACCTGCTGCTAATGGGCACCCTAAGAGGCAGAAGTGGATGACTTAAATGCTTGGGTCCCTGTCACGTGGGAGAACTGGATAAATTCTAGACTCCTGGCTTTGGCTTGGCGTGCCCTGGGTGCAAGAAGGTCTCTCTCTCTCTCTTTCTCATTTGTTTCTATCTCTCTGCTTTCAAACAAATGAATAAATGTTCAAAAAAAAAAAAAGACTCAAAAAAAAAAGGAATTGGCTCTAATATTTAATGTTTATACTACCTTTACATACAAGACTGTAATGCAGCTATTTTTATATTGTGTTAGAACAAATATATTACATCTTTAATAATGTTATATGTATGTCAGTGTGATCTACTTTTGCAAAAGTCATAGCATAAAAGTTGATTTGGGTCAGCTATTTTTATTCAGTGATTGAAAAAAAATTTCTTTATTAGAAATAGAAAATACCAGAAATTGGTATAAAAGGTAAAATAAAGTACAATTATGTAAAGTAGAAAGATTTTGTTTTCATTTTAAAGATTTCTTCTTTTTTTTTAAAAAAAAGCAGATATACAGAGAGAAAGAGAGGTACAGAAAAAGCTCTCCCATCTGTTGGTTCACTCTCCAGCTGGCCCTAGTGGCTGGAGATGAGCCAATTCAAAGCCAGAAGCCTCCTCTGTGTCACCTTTGTGGGTGCAGGGTCCCAAGGCTTTGAGCTGTCCTTAGCTTCTTTCCCAGGCCACAAGCAGGGAGCTGGACGGGAAGCAGAACAGCCAGGACATGAACGGGTGCCCATATTCGATCTCCATATTTGCAAGGGGACACTTAGCCAATTGAGTCGTTGTGCTGCCCCACCCCCCTTTTTTTTGATAGATTTATTTGTTTTTATTAGAAAGGCAGATTTACAGAGAGAGGGAGAGACAGCTCACTTCTGAGCAAATGCTAATTTACTCACAGGAAAGTCCTGTCAGGCATGTCGGCAACATATTCAGTAACAATTAGCAATTTGAATAAATCCAGCTTCCAGATGCTCAGCTATAGCATTTACACTCAAATGAAACCAAATCTGATTACTGTGGGTGAATTTAGATAAGCTTAAAAATTAATCCTTGAAAGATCATCCGATTTTGGACTGACATTGGTGGGCTCTTTCCACCACTTTAAGAAATGGAATAATTAGCACACGTGTATGTAAATTATAAAGCTGTTGGTTTTTAATAAGGCTGCTCAAGGCTGAAGATAGTGAAATAGTTCATGCCACATCTTTTTGTCTAAATGCCATTGGACAAGTGTTTTTTTGGTTTTACCACTAAAGACATTCACAATCCTAAAATTTGAAAGGAATCATCAGGTTCATTTCAGTTATTTCTGGGCCTAGCATTTCTCAGGTGGAAAGAACCATTTGTTTTGCTGGCAAACTTTGGAGTGCATGGACCGGTGCTGGCAGGTGGGCTTTCAGAGCAAACCCTTCCCAATGTCCAAACCAGGACGTTTGGCTTCCATTGTCGTCCCAATGTGGGTACATATTTGCCTGCTCTTGGAATGTGCTTAACCATGAGTTTTTTCAGTGTTTTGGCAGTTTCCTACACATACACATGGGAAGTAATATACTTAATTTTCTCACTAAGATTTACTCACTGTTCCCTAAGGTTCCTGAATCTCATAATTTCATCATTAGAATACCAGGGCACATCAAGATAAACTATTAGTTACGAGCTAGAATTCTACGTAAAGGACCATGAAAGGAATGATGAACAATGTAGAACTGTAGAGAACATGAAATGCCAGGTCTTGTAATGAAAACCATGACTTCCATCTAGGCAATTCAGGCATCTGAGGGTGAGGATAGAGGCAGACGTCCTCGAATCGGCTATTGGAAGATACTGAGTTTTTTTTTTTTTTAAAGATTTATTCATTTTATTACAGCCAGATATACAGAGAGGAGGAGAGACAGAGAGGAAGATCTTCCGTCCGATGATTCACTCCCCAAGTGAGCCGCAACGGGCCGGTGCGCGCCGATCCGAAGCCGGGAACCTGGAACCTCTTCCGGGTCTCCCACGCGGGTGCAGGGTCCCAATGCATTGGGCCGTCCTCAACTGCTTTCCCAGGCCACAAGCAGGGAGCTGGATGGGAAGTGGAGCTGCCGGGATTAGAACCGGCGCCCATATGGGATCCCGGGGCGTTCAAGGCGAGGACTTAAGCCGCTAGGCCACGCCGCCGGGCCCGAAAGATACTGAGTTTTGAGATGAAGAGGAAATTCAGGAAATGACCCATAAGTGTTAATAAAAAAGCTATGAACAGGAGCTGGTGTCACGGCTCAACAGGCTAATCTTCCTCTTCCAAGTGCCGGCATCCCATATGGGCACCAGCTTGTGTCCCAGCTGTTCCACTTCCATCCAGCTTCCTGCTTAGGGCCTGGGAAAGCAGTGGGGATGCTCCAAAGACTTGGGACCTACAACATAGAGGAGATCTGGAAGAAGCTTCTGGCTTCCAGTTAATGATCAGTCTGAACATCGCTACCATTTGGGGAGTGAACCAGCAAATGGAAGATCTCTCTCTGTCTCTCCTCTTGGTAAATCTGCCTTGCAAATAAAAATAAATACTTTTTTTTCCAGAAAAAAAGCTATGGACATTTCCAGAAGAGATCGTTGTCTCTGATATCAAATTGGAGTACAAAGCAGGAAGAGTTGTCAACAGATCACTCAAATAATGGAGATCAGAACGCAAAGAATAGAGAAATCATCCATCTTGAGTAAGAGGAACCTCTACCTCCTGTCCAAGGGGCCACTGTAGTCATTACTGCCTGGTGACAGACGGGGGCAGCAGAGAGCTACCAGACGCTCTGCTTCAGACCGTCAGGGTGAAGGAGCCAGACTGCCTCCTAACGAGTGTTAGAAGTGCCAGGTTGGCTGGTTGAGAGGGTAAGTCCTGTTAGAAGAAGCTGCCAGCACAATTCACTAGCTGCAGAATGCTTTTTGTTAAAGACGATTCAAAGATCTGCTTTCCCATGACTAGTGAAAAAACGGCTTAGGCTATAGTGCTTTTCAGGAACTTCTATCCATAGAAAGGGCACAAAACCATTGGTGACATTTACAGCGGCAAATAGGCCTTTGTGTGGCAGACATACAAGCATTCATGTGTATGACACTAAGGATTCCAGCCTCTCATCATTCGATGATATCTCTGAGACATTGATTTTGGCATGACCGCTACTGTACTACTACCATCGGCATGATTTCAATATAATTTCAGCAGCAGGAATGGATGACTTAGGTGGCTCTGGAATATGGTGGGCTCGAGCAGCTTACAGAATGAAGTGGAGTCCAAGCTCGTGAGCCAAGGCAGAGAGCGGCCGATGAGTACAGGGAAAGCAGCTGGGTCTCTTGAATGCTCTCAAGCGCAGTACTTGTCAGCTAGATGGGTTAAGTGCTTCAGGAGGAGGCAGGCCTGTCTTGATCAATGACTGGAGTCGGAGGGGGCTGCAAGCCTTTGGGTGGAGATTGGGTGACTGGGAATGGACATGTTAGATGCTGCCGAGGTGTGTGAGTCGCTTTGTACTGTGAGCGCCCGAATCACATCACACGAGTAGCTTGTGTCTCAGCGTAGAGGGAGTATTTACAACTCAGAAACTGGGAGTTCCCACAAATACCCTCCCTCCATGCCACCTGCCCTCGCTGAATGCTGGTTGTTAAACGTTAGCCAGGCCTACCACTGAGACACAAGATATAATGGTAGGCCTGTATTGTGTAGGATTGCCTCACATTTTGGGGACCTTTTCTCATTTTTTTTTTCATTAGCACCTCTGAAGCTGCTCAGTATCATAAATCACTAAAGTGAAAAATTGCTATTTGCTCATCTGCTTTCTGATTTTATATGCACTGGATTTTATTTCTTATTTCTTAGTTTTCGGAATGCCTTCTAAGGAGGTGTTCTTCCTGCTCTGCCTTCTGTCCGCGTGACAACATTCTGCTTCTCTTTTAAGGGTTGGCTTGTATGCGACTGCTGTTAAAATGTCTCCCAGAATGCTGTGAGCAGATTTTCACGTCCTCTGTATTTTGGGGGTTTCTTGGAGTCCTGAAGTTCTCTCCTCCAGCGGACAGAGGCGACACAGAGAGGAAGCCGGCTCTGTGCCTGGGTAGTACCAAGAGCCTCCTGGCTCCGGCTCATTCAGACCCTGAATCCCTCAGCTCCACCCAGCTGGCCTGAACATGGCTGCTGCTCAGGCTTGCTTTCTCATAGGCAGAGGCCCAGCACTCCTTTTGGACTTTATGTGGTACAGAATCTTCTTGGATGTTGCTTTCAGTTTCCTTTTTCCTTGATCCTTGAGGGACACTCTTGTCTCATCGCGCTCAGATTCCTTTCTTTGCTGAAACACTGAGCTCAGAGGCCTCAGACCCGACTTCCCATGTTTGAGAGGGGAGATCTGATAAGAGCTTGGAATTCCCGGGGGTGGGGGGTTAACCAGCATCCCATCCCTGTGTTCTCAGTCCCTATAATCATGTCTGCAGCGTTGAAGTGCTCCGTGAAGGAATGATTCAAGGAAGAAAAAGAGGGAGCAGTCACCCCGCTGAAGGCCTGGCACAGGGCACACGCTGAACCACAGGAACATCCTCATCTTTTGAATGCTGGTCCCTGAGTCGGCACACTACCCTGTAGACTGCAGAATCTTAACTGTGGTTAGCAACTCAGGGAGAATCTGAAAACACAAAAAAGCTATAAGCAATTCCAGGAGAAACGATTGTCCCTGATATCAAACAAGAATGCGTTTCTATCTCAAGGTAAGCTAGAACATATTATCAGTACATGCCATTTTTCCACTTTTTTTTTCAAATGCTATATATCTTTTAGTCTATCTGATGCCCAGTTCAAACAAAATACCGTCCTGTAAAAAAAAAAAAGTGCAGAATGCTGTTGGACTTCTACTTAGTTCCGGCTGGTAAGTTCACACTTCAGAAAACCCCCAGTCTGAATTTGTGGTGCTAATAATGCCGGGACATAAATGATTCTTCTTAGAACTGCATTAAAGGCATATGCGGGACCTGGCATGGTGGCCTAGCGGCTAAAGTCCTTGCCTGAATGGGCCAGCATCCCATATGGACACTGGTTCTAATCCCGGCAGCCCCGCCTCCCATCCAATTCCCTACTTGTGGCCTGGGAAAGCAGTAGAGGATGACGCATGACCTTGGGACCCTGCACCCACATGGGAGACCTGGAAGAAGCTCCTGGCTCCTGGCTTCAGACTAGCTCAGCTCCGGCCATTGTGGCCACTTGGGGAATGAATCATCGGATGGAAGATCTTCCTCTCTGTATATCTGATTTTGCAATAAAAAATCTTTTACAAAATGCATATGCACTGTCAGGCTTACCATAAATCAAGGGTAGATACTATGTGTAGTGTATGGTGGTAAAGCTGAATAAATTTAAGTGTGAGAGAAAAGATTCAGTTCAGTCATTTGGAAATTTCTTTGATTACACTTTTACCAGCAGCTGGGTGAAAATGGCCTATTTTTGTTATTTGTTCATTTATAAATTTCAATAATTTCTCCTTTCCAATTTTTTTCTTTTTTTCTTTTTTTTTTTTTTGCTCTGGCCTCTGAGAAGACTCCTTCCAGTACTTACATCTTCCTTGACGTCCTTAATTTCAGTTTCATTTTTCCTCATGAATACAGAATCATCCATTATCCTGTGTCTTACTTGCATTTCAATTTCTTTCTTTCCTGGTTCCTTCTCAGTTACAGAAGTAAGCTCACATGAGTTTATCACACAATCATCTTTTGGCTCTCCTTCCTTTCTCTGATCAGATACCGTGGCTATGTCTACTCCTTTGTGTCCTGGGCCCCACCTCCCAGGCTTCCTTTGCATTCTTGGGGAGGTCAGACGGAAGGGCACGCAGCTGAGTTCTCAGTGCTTAGCAAGGCGCTACTTCCCTTACCGTTGTCATATTGTGTTGAGTCCTTTGTATTCGGTCAGTCGGGGGAGAGCGTATAAATGTAGAGGGCATACTTGATTGTAACCGCTCAGACCAGAATGGACATCTCATATCCCCTCAGACTCCTGTGGGGAGAACTAGTTATGGGGCCCTGCCGTCCAACTTGAGCGCTGGGAAACACAGGCGGGCGCATGAATATTTCATGAGCACTACCGGTCTAGCCACTATTTGTGCTTCTTCATGATCACATTTCTGTTCTTCCTCTTTGAAGGGATCACGATAGACCATGACTGGAGCTCATTCCATGTCCGTATACTTGGAAGTGGAACATATGAATATTAAATTAAATATAGTACATGAAATAGTAAATGAGTCTAAATTAATCTGGATTTTTAAATGGGTTTCCAGAAAGCCACGTGATCTGCCTATAATGATAAAAGTTTGGAAAGTTGGAAAGTGAGATGTGACAAAGTATATCAGAAAACAGTAATTGGGGGAAAAAATAAAACTTATGTTCCCATCTCACTAGGTTCAAGACTGCCTAATATGAAAGTATTTAGAGAATGGTATCATTAGACAAATGGAAAAGTATGCAATATGCTGTTGCTAAATTTAGACCACATGTGAAAACAAAAACTAATAAAGATATTGTTTTATCTTTGAATAAACTTAAACAACACCGTTCAGTTTAGATACTAGCAAAGGGAATTTAATCACGTTTTAAATGAAATTCAAAGATAGAGCTTCTAAAAATAATTGAAGTTTGGTGAATCTGTTCTGCCAAGAGTGCTGTGAAATTCATAATTAGATGAATGTGTTGAATGCCCCTGGGGAGGGGCAGTGGCTCTGGATCAGCCCTGACAAACAAGTGCAGCAGAGCTCAACACGCAAATGCCCTTTAATATTCTCTCAGTGACCTCCTGAGTGGAGTTCTCAGATTCTCATAAATTCTCATTCATGCTTCTAAATCCTAGGGACTTGAGCACGAATTGTGATTCAAAGATAGAGTTTGATTACTAATGTATATCCATGGATAATTAAAAAGAACTCTACGGAAAATGCGCTGTAGGTATGAAGCAAGTGTCACAGATGATGCCCAGAGGGCTGGAGTGTGTCTGAGATTTCAACTCCTTTTTCTTTCTAAGTCATCCGCTGCTCTTGGGAATCTTTGAGAGGAGCTCTGACAACCAAGATATTAACATCTTATACTTTAATCCTTTCCTCTGTCAACTCTAAACCTGTACATTTTACAAAAAACTTTGCATGTCATATTTCTTTTTTTTTTCTTTCCTTTTCTTTCTTTCTTTTTTTTTTTTTCAAACTCAGAGAACAAATTTAGTAAAGAGAAGTAAATTTGTTGAGGTGGTAGACTGCTGGCCTGCCTGTGGAGCAAGCACCTGGCAGTAGCCTGGTCCCCCAGCAGGCTGGGTGTCACATAGCTTGAGCGGGGCTGAGGAGTTTGGGGGGGATGGCCGTGGGTGCAGCTGAGGTAGCTCTTTGCAGGATTTTCAAGCTCACTGGGCTTTCCTCTCTGGGGATCAGTTGTTTGAAAAGGAGGACTGAGGGTGGGGGTGTGGCAGCACAGGAATGGATTGTTTTTGGACTGTAAGAGCAGGAGTCCCTTGTTGGGGAGGTGTGTCATGTTTGTTAAAGCCAAGTCTGCTGTATCCTTTAAATGTTTCTTCTTTTTTGTTTGGATTCTTTGTACACAGGTCATTCTAAATGTATTTCTCCTTCTAGAACACATTGATTTATGCATTATGAAATAGTACATTTTTTGAGCCTAAACTAATGTTGAGATTGCAAAGAGTTCTGATACGATTTTGAAACTGGAAGAACTGCTAGACTGTATGTCACTGCCTATTTTAAAGGGCTGTGATATTTACCTACTTGGTGGCAGTGACTGGCAGTGCAGTGCCTGGTACATTACATCCTAATTCCTCCACTGTGTGCATCTTAAGGTACAGATACTATATAGAAAGGCTTACTTAGGACCTAAGCAAGTTTGTCATAGCAGTAGCTAAAAAGTACTATGAATAATTGCTTACAGATGTGATAAAATACAAATTATTGTTCATAGTTATAAGCTTGTCTAATTTCTTGGGTAATATCTCTTACTAAATTTTAAGCTACAAGGAATCATTACATTTAAAATCACATTTTGATAACAAGCATGTGTTTTTTTAAAGAAATATTGGATTTGCCAACTAATTTATCTTAATATGGTTTCCCTAAGGAGAATTAATTAATCATCATTTCTACAGTTGGTTTCCAAAGTCTGAATTTTGTGGATTTTTATGACCATTCTTCTTAATTAAGTCATCCCTTCGGGTAATTGTTGAGCTTCACAGGCATCTAAATGTCACTATAACAGCAGCATTTTTACATTCTCTTGAATTCTTGATAATTATGTCACTTTAAAGTGCACCAGTTGTTCAAGAAGGAATCTTGCAAAGTGGGCATGTGTATCGATGCTTTTCAGTGCTGGCTCAATCATCCTAAAATCAGTGCAATTTTGAAGAAACTATTCCAAATGAATTAAAGCCATTTTTTCTTAATTTTGTTTTGTTTTAAATTATCAAATAATATGGCAATTTACCCTCATTGTACAAAAGTTAGATAAAACAGCAAATACGAAGCTGCCAAAGTAAAAAAAAAAAATCCTTAGTAATTGTATACTCTGCTCTGGGTACCAGGAAAAATACCACAGACTGAATGGCTTCAAACATAAATACACATTTGATTGACAACTCTGCAGGATAGATCAGGGTACCACCATTGTTGGATTCTAGTGGGGTCTCTTGTGGAACACCAGCTATCTGTTTACTGTTTGCATGTGGCAGAGAGCTAAGGCAGCAAGGTATTAGGTGGCTCTTTACATGAAAACACTAATCTTGTTACGAGGGCTCATAACTTCATCTAAATCTGTTTCTGAAAGGCGCCATCTCTCCGTAACATCACCTCGGGAGCTAGGTTTCAACATGTGGGGTTGATGGGATATCGGGGTGGGGTGATGTCATGCTTCTGTCCGTGTAGTAATACTGGTGACCTAGTTCCTGCTAACTTATGTAAAGCATATTCGGGGTCAATATTTGTCTTAAACAATATTTATTTCACATACACATTTTACAAATGAGGAAACAGAAAAATCTTGAGGAAACACACTACTAGTGAGTGGCAGACCAGAGACACCAATGTCAGAGTCCATGCTCCATCAAGCTCCAAGAGGCATGTCCCGATGTCTCCTGAGAAGTGGTGTGCATGCTTCTAAGCATGTTCATATAATTCTGGGCCTCTAAATCCACCAGGAGAGCATGGCAGCACGTGGCATATTAGACGGGGCAAGCTGAGCCCCTGGACTGCTCTGCTCCTGTCATGGAACGCCTTACTAATGCTCCCACTCCTTCAGGGTTTAACCAAGAAATGCTTTATCCACGAAGCCTGCCTGACCTTGCATTTCTTGTGTTCTAAAGAGAAGGAAATGAGATCCAGAGAGGTTAATGGATTTCCTGTGAGAGCCTTTCTAACTCTTCACGGTCAGAGCTGGGGACTGGAAGTAGGTTTCTTGATTTAACCAAGAGCTCTCTTTCAGCATGCTGCCTGAAAGACGGATGAGAGTACTTTAATTTTTCGAGTTGACTAATTTTGGAAAAATACACTTTACATTTTGAATCTGCAAAATAATTATTCTAAAAATAAAGAGAAAACAATGAGAACTTCGTGGATTGTAGCACAAGGCACAAGATAAGATTTTAAAGCGAATTTTCTTTTTTGCTATATCTCTGCTTAATTCTTCTGCGTTCCTCTCTTTCAAGAATTCAAGTGGCTATATTGGGCCCACTTGAATAATCCAGGATCATACTCGTACTTTAATACCTTTAATTATAATCACATTCCTTCCTGTCTACCATCTAAAATCATATTGTTCTGGCAAATAGTAGGCTATGGTTTTGGTATGGTTTGAGTGATTCCAAGGACTTCATGTGTTAAAATTTAGTCTCAACTGTGACATATTAATAAGACGGAAATTTAATTCAAGTGTGGTGTATTTAGAGATGGGATCATTGGGAAATAATAGGATTAAATAAAGTAATTAGCCAGGAAACCCCATAATTGAGTCCTTGTGGCCTTATATGAAGATTTGAGAGGTCAGCCAGCCAGAAATACACACGCTTCCATCATGATTTTTACAGTCAAGATGGTCCTTTTCAGAGTTGATCTAATGCCTATGTCATGCCCTTGAACCTCCAGAACTATGAAAGTCTTTGGCAGAAGTCATTACATCAACTGCCACAGCTTACCTGGCCCTTAAAGATTAGTGCTTATCTCATATTCAGGCATATTCTGAATTATAATAGGATTATGTCCTGATAATAATATGTCCTGATTATGTCCATTGTAAGTTGAAAATATAAAGTAAGAAACACATTTAGGGAGGCTGGTATTGTGGCTCACCAGTCTAATCCTCTGCCTTGCAGCACTAGCATTCCACATGGGCACCAGTTCATGTCCTGGCTGATCGACATCATAGCCACCTCCCTGTTTATGGCCTGGGAAAGTAGCTGGGGATGGCCCAAGTCCTTGGGTCCCTGTACCCACAAGGGAGATCCAGATGAGACTCCTGGCTCCTGGCTTCAGAGTAGCTCAGTTCTGACCATTGGAGCCATTTGGGGAGTGAACCAACAGATGGAAGATACTCTCTGTTTCTTTTTGTCTCCGCAAATCTGCCTTTCAAATGAGAAAAAAATCTTTTAAAAGAAGACATGTGGGTCTGGTGGGATAGCCTAGTGGCTTAAGTCCTCACTTTGCATGTGCCAGGATCCCAAGGATCCCATATGAGCACTGGTTCTAATCCTGGCTGCTCCACTTGCCTTGCAGCTCCCTGTTTGTGCCCTGGGAAAGCAGTTGAGGAGGCCAGCAATGCCAGAGGCCAACTCCAGCCAAGTTTGGAGCTCGAGAAGAGGGTGTGGAGTCAGCAAAAAGAAAAGACATGGACACCATCACTTGGTGCCCTCTTGTAGCAGCTCAAGGAGCTGTCCTTTCAATCACTCAGACATATCACAAGCTTCTGCACGAACGTTTGATGATTCTATTTTTACTTCGTGGCTAAGTGGGCATGCACAGGTCTTTGATTATTTTATTTTTTACTTCATGGTCAACCAGGTAATCTTAAAGATAATTCTATAAGTTACCATAATCATTTTCTTCAAACAAGCCATTATTCATTCTTTAGCAGTAACCATGGGTGACAGCCAGGACTCCAAGGCCAAGGCACATGCGATTACCTGTTAATCAGTAATACATTCCTACTACATTTCTATTTCCATAACTTTCCCATCATTTAATTGGAGAAATAGGTCACAAGGGAAAAAACATAAGAATCCAAGGCAAAAAGTTCAAAATATTAAATACTTCTACAGCTATAGGCTCTACAACTCCATAAACAACCAAACAATAATTAAAAGCATATCTCTCTAATACTAATAAAAACATCCTTTAGTTCCTCTAGCCAAAAGTTATGTAAGAGGCTAAAACAGATACATTTCCTATGCTCCAAAAAAATTGCAAACACAGGCTAGTCTTTAAGGTCACAGTAACTATATTTATTGCAATAGCAGTTTCAACTCATACTTTCATTAATTTTTAGGATACTTATCAAGCCCTTTTTCAGAAGATGCACAGCATGTCTGGTCCAGATTCTGGGACAATGAGTAGGCCCACAATAAGCTGTACAAAAATGGTATGGGCTCAATTGTGCTCCTGTGTATAAATTGTTAAAGGCCCACTCACCAAGACATGATCAGTAACATTAACTCCCAAGCTCACATCAGTTGCAAAAACCATCTCACAAGGGCAAACAACAATGCTTCAATGGATTACAGAATTCTTAGTGGGGTGGTTGAGTGTCCATGCAAAAGGGGGTGAAACTGCGTTGAAGTGGTTGGAGACATCCGCCAGGCCTTGCCATACAGCTGGAAGCTCCTTGCAGCCTTGCCAACAGGGGAGCTGTTCTCTTCACACCTTCATGTCATCCACACCCACTACATGGATCCCAGCAGCCCAAAGCCTTGAGCTCCTGCATCTGCATGGGAGACCCCAAGGAAGCTCCTGAATTCAGATCAGCTCAGTTATGGATGTTGTGGGAGTGAAACAGTAGATGGACGATCTTTCTGTCTTTCCTTCTCCCTATAGATCTGCCTTTTCAGTAAAAATAAATGAAAAAAATCTAAGAAAAAAAAAAGAAAAGAAAAAAGAAGAAGGAGAAGCTGAAGTGCATTTAGTTTACCTAACCTGCCGAATGTCATGGCTCAGCAACACAAGGTACGCTAGTGTACAGGCTGTTCAGCTTCCTGATAACGTAGAGCAGCCTCTTGGGATAATCATTCCTGGAGCACAACTCCTGTCCAACTTTGGATCTGTTAAATTAATGAAGTTACTGATCCCAAACCTACAATGGTGTGCACGGTGTAAGATACTACTTATAGACATGATGGCTCTCAAATAGAAGGATAAAAGGAATGACTAGCCCTAAGTAATTTTGAAATCCAAACAGGCAAACTCCATTAGGCTTCAAAGCTTGGGAAAAATAAACTATGATTCTTGGTCCCCCCTTTGGGCCCTTGGTTCCTTTTGCCATGACATGTGTGCAATTCAGCACTTTAATCAGCTTGTATCTTAGTCCATGTGGGGTACCACAGTCAAATTACCATAAACTGAGTTGTTATAAATAACCAAGATTTATCTTTGGCCACTCCAGAGGCTGGGATGTATAACAGCTAGGCACTGGCAGAGACAAGTGAGGATCCATTTTTCATGGAGTGCATTTTAAAAAAGATTTATATTGATGATTTTTACATAGTTAATTAGGTTGATAAGGGTCAAGGACTATAGGAAGGTGGGTGATACCATTATTTCCTAATTCTCTTTTTTTTTCCTTCTTGTATCTGGGGGCGGGGGAGGAAGGGGATAAGGATAGAAGCCACAACCAGCCTCCCAAACACCTCTGTATCCTGGGATGGAGGACAGTCACCTGACACCACCCTAGGGTCCCCGATGTGGGGCATGCTCTGCGGGTCCTGCTCAAAAGGCTGTGATAGTTCAACAGTTCTGAATTACTGCCAATCTTGCCATTCCAAGCACGATGAAATCTCTTCAGAATCCACTGGTTGATATAGTCCACCTCAAAGTCTTCGTTTGCCCAGAAATTCACTGCCAACACTTGGCTGGGGTAGTTGATCAATTTGTTCTGTTCTCATCCTCTACTATGGCACCAGGTGTCCTCTGCAGATTCCAATGTACTGCCGTATCCTAATGGAGGGCATTTCTTGCTGCTTTTTCATACAGTAAAGAACAAGGCAGTTCTCTTGTCTCTTTTCTAAGAGCACTAAACCTGCTCGTAAAGCCCCTTCCCCATGATCTAGCCACCTTCCCAAAGGCTCTAATTCCCAATATTCTCTCCTTGGGAGGTAGAATTTCAGCAGGGTTTTAGAGGGGATGCTCACATTCAGACAATAGCATTTCATCCAGGGCCCTCTAAACCCATACCCTTCTCACATGCAAAATATATTAAATTCATCATAATTCATTCTAACTTGTAAATTCACAAAGCTAAAGTTCAGAGTCTCAAATAGGTGTCACCTAAGTCATGAAACTTAAGGAAGATTTGTTCTGAGGCAAATTAATCTCTAGCAGTGATTCGTGAACTCAAACATGTCATGTGATTCCAAAGTACAATGATGGAAGAGAAAAAAGGGAGAAAGAAGAGAAGTGAAAGAGGTAACCGATCCAGCAATCAAAAAACTCAATAGAGCACACAACATAAAACGTTAAGGCTCAAGAATAGGGACCAGTTGGGTTGTTCACCATCTATAACTCTGGCATCCACTATGTGAACACTGGCTCGACACTTAGCTGTTCTATTTCTGATCTAGCTCCTTGCAAATGCACCTAGGAAAGCAGTGGATGATGGTCTAGATGCTTGGGACCCTGGTATCCAGGTGGGAGACCTGCATGGAGCCCCTGGCTGTTGTCTTCAGCCTGGTCCTGCCCTGGCCACCATGGTCCTTTATGGAGTGAATCAGTGCATGGAATCGCTGCCTTTCTCTCTCCATTTATCTCTATAAATCTGCCTTTCAAATAAGTAAACACATCCTCAAGCACAACACAACACAACACAACACAACACAACACAACACAACACAACACAATCTTCTTTGGGCCCACAACTTGTTTTCCAGCATAATGGGGCAGAAACTAAGTTTCTATATCTCCAAGTGACCATGGCATTTTATCTTTGTTGTGGAGCCACACCAAACTCTCATGTTGAGAGGGAAGCACCTGTAGCCCTTCCAAAGTAGAACTGCTTTCTGGTGGCTCCACTGGTCTGGCATAGTAGGGGTAGCTCTGCCCTCATGGCTAGTAGCAGTATGCTAGACAAAACTCTGATATCTACCCTCATGCCTGGCCTTCACCTGAGTGGGATTCTAATTCTACTCCCTCTATACTGGGTGCAGGGAGCCACACCCCCAAATCTCCTATCATCTTGAAGCTGGCTGACAGCACTCTGTGAGGACCTTATGCGTGTTCACTGCTTGTGCCCTCCAGAGCAGTGTGCACCATGGCCCTTATTGCATCCGGGGTCAGTGGAGCTGACAATGGGCTGCCGAGGAATGTGGTCCCACAAAGCTCAATGTCTAGGGACCACACTGAGCAGCAAGCATGGAGGTTGCTCAGCTGCTCATGCCCATGCTTTGAAACCACTGTTATCTAGACCCTGCTACTCTCGACCAATATTGGGAAAAGTAGGCCCAGTAACCTTCAACACACTCATAGGTTTTTTCGCCCATTGTTTTGATGAATAGCTTCTGGTTAATCCACTCCAGTCTCCTTGTCACTTGGTTGCATAATCATTGGCAGTCTCTCTCAAACATACTTCTTCACTTTTTTTTATAAGCAAAGGTTTATTCATTTTTATTGGAAAGAAAGATTTACAGAGAGAAAGATCTTCCATCTGCTGGTTCACTCCTCAAGTGGTCATAATGGCTGGAGCTGAGCTGATTTGAAATCAGGAGCCAGAAGCTTTTCCAGGTCTCCCAAGCTGATGCAGGGTCCTAATGCTTTGTGTCCTCCTCTACTGTGTTCCCAGGCAGCAAGCAGGGAGCTGGAAGAGAAATGGAATAGCTGGAATTAGAACCTGTACCTATATGGGATTTCAGTGCATGCAAGGCGAGGACTTTAGCCACTAGGCTACCGCACCAGGTCCTATTCCCTTAGTTCTATCAAGTGCCCTATGCAGTGGAGCAGGTTTTTATCTCCAGATTATAAATGAAGATACAAAGTGCAGAGAAGTTTACTCACTATCCAAGGTCCTAGAGATGATAAGTAGTTGACTTAGAATTTGAACCTCTGGGTTCAGTCAGGCAGAGGATGTGAGTGTTGAACAACTGTTCTGAAGCCTGACAAATCCAGAAAGGCCTTCCGGGCTTGAACCACAGATGCTGTGCTAGAGAACTGGGACAGCACAAAAGCCCAGTGCCCTATCCTTACCCCTCATGAAGAAGTCTGATCATTAGTTGTTTGAGTAGAGAGACACAGTGACTTCCTAAGTGAGACACAAAATATACCTTTTATTTTAAAGGACCTGATGCTTTAATTTAGTTCTGTGGTAAGACTGCCAGCAATGGGCCTGGCATGATAACGCAGTGGTGAAAGTCCTGACCTTGCATGCGCCAGGATCACATATGGTCGCCGGTTGTAATCCCAGCAGCCCTGCTTCCCATCCAGCTCCCTGCTTGCTGTCTGGAAAAGCAGTCAAGGAAAGACCAAAGGCTTGGGACCCTGCACCCGCGTGGGAGACCCGGAGTAGCTCCTGGCACCTGGCTTCGGATTGGCTCAGCTCTGGCCATTGTGCTCACTTGGAGAGTGAACCATCGGATGGAGGATCTTCCTCTCTGTCTCTCCTCCTCTCTGTATATCCGCCTTTCCAATAAAAATAAAACAAATCTTAAAAAAAGACTGCCAGCAAGTTTGTCTTATGTTCTATTTCAGATACCATGATTAGTTGCAGAGTAAGAGACAAAAAGTCAGCCTTGTCCGATTCTGAAGCTGTTTGCTTGGGGACTTCCTGTGAGGATCAGCTGAAGCGTCACCCGTTCTACACACAAGGATGTGCAAGCTGCTGTCACTCAGCACAATCCTGGACTGACCATCGTGTAGTGACCTCTTGAATCTCTTACAGTAGCATTACGTATCTGTCTCACACATCATGTATTCTCTAGCCTGGCAGTTGGGTAGTCACAGCAGATACCACAAGTAAGTCAAGTTAAGATGGCCTGTGACACTTACCTAGAAGACTTCTGGCCCAGCGGCGTGGCCTAGCAGCTAAAGTCCTCGCCTTGAATGCCCCGGGATCCCATATGGGTGCCGGTTCTAATCCCGGCAGCTCCACTTCCCATCCAGCTCCCTGCTTGTGGCCTGGGAAAGCAGTTGAGGACGGCCCAATGCATTGGGACACTGCACCCACGTGGGAGACCCGGAAGAGGTTCCAGGTTCCCAGCTTTGGATCGGCGCACACCAGCCCGTTGCGGCTCACTTGGGGAGTGAATCATCGGACGGAAGATCTTCCTCTCTGTCTCTCCTCCTCTGTGTATATCTGGCTGTAAAAAAAAAAAAAAAATGAATAAATCTAAAAAAAAAAAAAGAAGACTTCTGAAGACGTTCTCATTTCCATTTGCTGCAATGTGAATTATGTTGCCGGTGTTATACTTAAAATACTTGTCCCAGAAAATTAATCAAAGGATCTCATTTCTTTCAGTTTGCTTTTTCTGTGGTGTTGGCTCACAAGAAAAGGTGATGAGATGCTATATTTAGCTCAGCATTTAAATCAAGGTTACAAGGCTCTTGGCAGCGTGTATACTGACCTTCATGTGTTACTACTCCTTTTCCTGCCCTGATGACTTGCCTTTTAAGTGCAATTCTTTTCATGTCTATCCCACAGGGAGATATAAAAGCAACTCAGAATTTGAAATATTCCAATACCTAGTAGTTCACACAACAGATTAATAAAGAAACAAAATTTAAAAATTACATTAAAGTTATAGCCCAAGTACCAAGACTCAACATTAGAACACTGTTATAGCATAGATTTAGTTTTTCTTGGTAAAAACAAACATTGTGGTCAGTTTTTCTAATTGATTTCTTATCATTTCTCTCCTTTGTGAAGCTGTACATTTGCATATCTGTATGATGGTGATTTTTCTCTCTCTTTTTTTTTTTTTAGCAATGTAATGCTTAATTCTTACATGTACTGGTACTTCTTGGAGCAATGTATTTGAACTTCACCAAGAATATGGATTTACATCACAGAGCAGTGATTTTTCTTCTTCAATTCGGGATCACTTGTGGCAGTGTGCAATAGGCCAGGAGATAGGAGGACAGTGTATATCCTAGCTTACCTAAACTAATGGCCATTTAATCTTATTTCTTATTTCCCATTTCCTTAGTGTATTATATTTCGTATTGTATGGCCCAAAACAACTGGGCCAACACTCTTGATATTTAAGGCACAAGCTTCAGAGATTTAAGATTTGTGACCTCTGTTTAAAGCTTTTTGGTGGTAAACACTCCTAGTCAATGTCACCTTATCATTGGCTTCCTAGTCTGTGGCAGGGGACCTCCCTGTCAGTGTCCCCTAGCCACCCCCAACCCACAGTTTCACTTTTCCAGCAACTTGTGAGTGCAGTTGATAATGACAGGCTTTAAAGTTGTTTGTGAAGGGCCCAGAGCTATAGCCTAGTGGCTAAAGTTCTCACCTTGCACGCATCAGGATCCCAAATGAGCACCGTTCTAATCCCGGGGACCCTGCTTCCCATCCAGCTCCCTGCTTGTGGCCTGGGAAAGCAGTCGAGGATGGTCCAAGTTCTTGTGACCCTGTACTTGCTTGGGAGACCCGGAGGAGGCTCCTGGCTTCAGATGGGCTCAGCTCCAGCCATTGTGGTCACTTAGGGAGGGAATCAGCAGATGGAAGATCTTTCTGTCTCTCCTCCTCTCTCTACATCTGACTTTCCAAGAAAAATAAGTAAATCTTTAAAAAAACAAGTTGTTTATGGAGTGATGGGAGAGATGAGTTTTTCTCATAGATGCCCGGCCACTAAAACATTGGTCAATTCTGTTCATCACAAGAATATTTTCTATGAGTGAACATTCTTTGGAGGAAGGGAATGAGAATTAAGGAAAGATTTTCATTTTCTGTTCAGATGCATGGCGAGTGAAATAAAGACACATTTGTGGGTACAGGAACTCAAGGGCAATGAAGGCCTTGAGCATAAGCCTGAAAACCAGCCAAGACCAAGATGGTGCTTTGGATTTGCTCAGATCAGAAAAATTCTACATAGAACTGAAAGAGTGAGAGTCCCCAGTTACCACCTGGCTTAGACATGTTGGTGTAATCATGTTTTAATGTCCCTCTCAAAACCTTGAGGACAGGGTCACCAACAATCTAGTATGGCACAGGCGATTAAGCTACTGCTTAGAGTGCTAGCATTTTAGCAGGCAGTGTTGGTTTAAGTATTGGCTACTGTGCTTCTGATACAGCTCCCTGATGTCTCTCTGATACATGTCTGGAAGGCAACAGAATATGGCTCAAATCCTTGAGGCCCTAACAGCCACATGAAAAACCTGGATGGTGTTCCAGTCTCATGGCATCAACCTGATTGGTTGGGGCCATTCAAGGAGTGAATCAGTGATGTAAGAGTTCTTTCTCTCTCTCTCTCTCGTTATTCTGTTTTTCAAATAAATAAATACATCCTAAAAAAAATCTTTAGGATATAATATAATTGTAATCTGTGCCCTCCCGATAGAGAATTCCAGATACCATAAAACACATTACGAAGATATTTGGAAAGCGCAGGCCTGGGTCATCGTGCTGCTCTCTCTAAGTCTGGCTCCAATCTACTCTTGCCCCCATTCTGGACTTGCACATTGCACAGGAGCTGTTTTCCTTGTTGGCCAGAGGTGGGATGCTAATCCTAAACTAGCTGCTCATTAAAGACAGGCTGCTGGCTGGGCAGTTGCTGTACAAAACTATGCTTTACCACATCTTTGAGATAGCATCAGCCATTTAGTACAAAAGAATCCCAGAATATGTGCAGTCTGGACACTGGAGGTTTGTTGTCTCTTGAGGGTCTGTGAGCAGACGTTAGGGACCAGGGGTTTGCTTCTTGTTTGCTTTTAGGCCACTGTCCGGTGAAAGAAGCTTTTAATATAAAGGAGGTCTGAGTTTTAAATTTTTCACTGAAAGAAAAGCTTTTTGCTTCTTGCCCTGACCTACTTAGACGTTAGTAAGCAGACGTTGCAGGAAAGACAAGAACCTTCTGTCTGTGTCCAGGATGCCAGAACGATGGTGAGACAAGCACAGCAGGTCCATTTAGAAGGCCAAACTGTTTTAAGCCACAACCAACAAATATTTCAGATTTCATGAATTTCTGTAAATTTGCAGAAACATTTTTCTGACATGTTAGAAATTCTCAAACTCTAAGATTCTAGATGTTTCATCATTCAAAACTGCATTTACGATATAAATAGAATGGGAATTAATATGTAGACAGAAGTGACTGTTTTATTTGAATAGCACATTAAAGATCTTTTGAAATGTGTAAAAATTGTGGCTATAAATACATTGTGTATACTTGCTGGCTCTGTATTTGTTGAGATAATTGGAAACCGTATTTCCTGCACGAGTATATTTGTTCTACCCAACTTTCCTGTGCTACCAGGTTTTGGAAATAAAGAGAGAGTTATACCTTGGTAAGAAAGACAAGGTCATTACATATTCATTAAGGTTTTTTTCTTAAATTTTTTGCTAATGAGGTGGTGACCAAGAAAAAGAGTTGGCAGACTGTGTTAAAATGAATCCCAGGTGTTTTCTGAATTTTGGTTGGAGTCACAAATTTTGCTGGTGAACAGATGTGACTTGAATCAGTATCATTGGGTCATCAGTATAAATCATTAGATGCTCATCCTATTTTCCCAGGTACTTCCTCTGAGTTACAAATCTTGCTGTTGTTAAAATATTGCCATAATGGTAATTTAGCGATAACATCTAAGATGTGCTGATTGCCTCTAGGTGATGTACTGATCTAACAATTTAATACATGGTTTCTCTTTCTCCTCACAACAACCCCAGGCAGTTGTGTTTTTAGTGGATGTAATTGGTTTTGTGAGATTAGGTAGCATGACTGGTAAATTATGTAACTGGGATGCCATAACAATAATAATCACTACAGTTTGTATACTAAATAGTGTAACTTGTTGAATCTTCATATCAATCCAACAGAAAACAATGACAGCACAAATAGTAAAACCAGAGTTAGAATCTGGTTTGACTCCCAACTCCCTAAATTTGACTCCCAACTCCCTAAGTAAGCATGAGGCACACGTCACAGTTGAAATTTAGATTCAAAGAATATTTCAGAGCTCTCCAGTTACTAGTTGCCTCTACCTGCTCGATAGCTGCATGTGGCTAGTGCTACTTACGCTATGGAGCACAGGTTGCAATGTGCTCCCATCAGTGCAGAACAACTCAGCACATGTCTCTACAGGGTCCCTGCTGATGTTTTCCTGATGAAATTCTAGTGGAATAATACCAAGATTTGGGATACACTTTAGTTTTATTGGCTACCTTGTTTGGGTTGGTCTTAGTGTACTCAAGGCTCATTTCTTTAATTTTGTTTTTATTCTTATCATAAATTCTGATCTTGTTCTCTAATTCTCAGAGCTCACTTTATTTTGGATCTGTGACTTCCCCTATCTGGGTTGCATAATTCCTAATAAATTTTTATTTGACAATACTAAGTAGTTAAATATTTTCATGGAAGCAAGAGATTATTAAAATCATCTCTAAAATATGAAATTCTTCCAACAAATACATTCACAGACTTCTGTGCTAAAGAGAATAATGCCATTTAAATAAACCATTTGTTCCACATTGCATTCTCAGTGTTGTCGTTTGAAAAACAACCCTGTCTTTTTAAAATGCCATATGTTGCACTGTTTTAATGCTGTTTCAGGAGCAAAATATACAAATAGGAATGGTATTACTTTGAATATTATTCTATTTCCATGCATATATAAGTTGGATTCTTTATCTTTCCTTTGTTTGAAATAAGTAAGTAGAAGGAGAAATGCAGCTTATTGCTTAAATGTTGACGTTCTGGATACCTGTTTTGGATTCATTCCAATTTCTGAAGGTGTTCTGAATGATACTTTTGCAATTGATTAGATGTATTTCAAGGAAGCTTGTTTCCATGGCAACATTTGCAGACTGAAAGACCATTTCAAACAACATTAACTAAAATTGCATATGCACAGGTTGAATGGTTGAGTCCTCTTTAGAAAACTCATCTGGAAAATGGAAGAAGAAAGGAAGGAACTAGCCACTTCAGGCTGAACCAAATCCTAGTTGAGTTTACATCCAGTCACTTCCAGGTTGTCTAACCCAGTCCTATATTTGATGAGTCTCATAGTCAATAGTTGTTCTCCGGGCAGAGCTAAAGTTCTAGCACTAGGTAGGGAAGTTGTTGCTGGCCGGTTACCAGTGTGGGCTTCCTGCCAGAGTGTGTGAGCAAGATGCATGAAATCAGAGGTGATTTGTAGGTCTGGGGTTGGGAGTAGTTCAGCAGTAGAGCAAAACTAAGACAGAGAAGTACTGGATGGAATATGGAGGTGCCCCTGAGGGCAAACAGAAAAAACCAAGCCAACTGGGCCTGAGCTGGTGAAGATTAAGTTTTGGAGTGGGATATTGCCAAGCTGTCCTGGGCCTAAATGAGAGAGCTTCACAAAAATCCCCACCAAGTACCCACGCACATCTCAGGGTGGCGTTTCCCTGAGAAACTCAGTGCTGGCACACATTTGCTTGCATTGTGTGGGATCCTCCACATGTGAATGGCAGAGGCATTGCTTGCCTTTGCTCCTGATGATCTTTTCAGGGATGTCAGTGTATTGACCAGCTTTGGGAGACAAAGCACAATCAAATTTCCCTCCTCTAAAGTATAACAAATACATTCTTTTCCTAGAGCAAGGTCTGACAGGACTGCAGCCCAATTGAAATGATTTGGTTTCCCAAACTGTTTGCAGCAAGTCTCACTAAATATCCAGGTCTTAGTCACATCTCCTTGTGAGAAATGGCACTCAGGGGACTAGCACACATGCTTACACTCTGGCTACAGCTATTGCTATGAATGGATAAGCTGTCCTTTGTCTGACCCAGGAATCTTGCTCTGTCTGCTAGCATTTGTGGATTTAGGAGAGAGAGTATCATATGTGCTTCCAAGCGGCGGCAAATCTCAGCTGCTTCACAGTTTCTAGTTACCAGTGCGGTGGGGAAGTGGTCCTTATCTCCTTCAGCTTGAGCACGCAAGCACCTTTTTTTTTTTTTTTTTTTTAACTTATTTACTTGAAAGGCAGATTTAGAGAGAAGCGACATGGAAAGATCTTCCAACTACTGGTTCACCCCCCAAAATGGCCACAAAAGCCAGAGCAGGGCTGGTCCCAAGATGGGTTTCCAGAGATTCTTTCCGGTCTCTCCCATGGGGATAAGGGTCCACGCACTTGAGCCATTCTCCACTGCTTTCACAGGTTTAAAGCACAGAGCTGAATCAGACGTGGAGCAGTCGGGACTCGAATCGGTGCCCATGAGATGTCAGTGATACAAGAGGAAGATTAGCGTGCTATACCAGCACCATTTAAAATATCACCTAAAGCGTATCCCAAACTGCACTTCAGTTTTCCCCAACACCTGTAGAGGTGGTGTTAGGGCAAGAGGCCTTGACCACATTGACTAGGCATGTGGATCTCTTGCTTCCCTGATTCCCAGTATCTCTACTTCAAGTGTAGGGAGACAAAATGTTTAATTACACATATGTGTTGAACTCTACTGTGTTTGTATCTAGTAATAGTGCCCAGTTTTAAACTCTTCTGTCATGTTGCATGTTTATGCAAAATGACTACATAATAGTTTTTGTCAGTTTATTTGAGTGGCTTAATTTTTATCATTAGATTATGCTCCCTTGCATGGACACTGACACCTAGTTTGAATTGCATTTCAATTTTCTACTCTTTGGATATGGTTACAGTACACTGTCATCCAATGCCTATTACATGACTTGTGTGGGTGTGACAATGTGTTTGACAAGGAGCTCCTAGAAAATTTCTTATGACATAGTAATATTCAATGTATGGAGAAGACATTTATATGACAACTGAGAAAGATTAGAAATTTTCAAGTCATTGTTGTGTAACTGGCAAACATGCTGCTGTACCTACATAGGAGACCCGGAAGCAGCTGCTGGCTCCTGGCTGCAGCTGGGCCCAGCCCCAGCTGCTGCAGCCATCTGGGGAATGCACCCGTGGATGGAAGAGCTATCTTCGTCTGTGCCTCAGTCTCTCTCCTTCCCTCCTCCCTCTCTCCGTGCCTTTCAAATAAAATCTAAAAAAAAAAAAAAAAAAAAAAGATCTTTAAAGTTAAACTTTTACAAATGTACAGCAGTGTGGAAGCATGAGATTCCAAACCTACTTCCTGTTTTCACTCCTTGCAGAGGGAGAGATCTGCCTCAGTTTGCTGCTAGCAGATACATGGTATTTTTAGAATTTTTGAACATGATTTCAGCTTGTTTTGCTATTAATGTGAATTTTGAAACTGCTGATCCAGGATTCCTCTGGCTTGTTCTTGCCACCCTCATTCTCATTATAGCTTTTAAGTTTCTAAAAGAAGATGCTTGTTAAAGTTTCTACAAAATAAAAGCTGTAAAATTCAGTGTTGCCACTCATTAGCTAATGAGTTATTTCTGTTCTTTTAATTTTCAAGTTTTTTAAAAACTAACTTATTATACAAAAGCACAGATCTTACACACAACACAAAAGTTTGAAACACACTGATATTTGTCCTACTTAACTCAGATTCCATATTTTGTAAGATTTTTTTAAAAGCATGGATGCACTGGAAGAATCACATATTGTTAAAAATTATTTATATACTTTTTAATTTTTGATTTTTAAATTAACACATTACACTTGCACATTTTTATGTTAGAGTGTGGTATTTGAACATGTATATAGTTATCAAACCAGAAAAGTAGATCCTCCATTTACCTACACGTTTTGGGGGGGACTACCAGCTCTTCTTTTCCAGTTATTTATGCAGTAAATAGCTTAATGTGAGAGACAGTCAAATCCTGTGCTCTGGAACACTAGAATGTAAATTCTACATGACTTTGTTTCAGTACTTGCAATGCAACCTTGCACTATCTTCTCCTTTCCCTATAATTCCAGACTCCCTAAACCACTATTCTAAGTTCAACTAGATTTTATTTGCAAATATCTCAGATGACAACTGACTTGTCTTTTTGTGTATGACTTACTTCAGTTAACATAATGACCTCCAGTTTCATTCATTTTGATTGAATAATATTCTATAATATATGTATTTCACAGTTTCATATCCATTGATCTATGGATAAATACCTAGACTGATTTCATTTTTGGTTACTCTGAATAGTGTACCAATAATAACAGCAAGCTGTGGAAATCACAGCAAGCTGTGAAAATCAGTATGGAGAGTGCTCAATGGAAAAGTAATGTATCCTATGATAAAAATATCCTGCTAATGGGAATATATCCAAAGGAAGTAAAATCCGCCAATGAGTGTATGACTTGCAACTGCTGTAAATATAGCAGCACTATCCATGGTAACAAACACATCGAAGCAACATGGATGCCCATTGATAGATGGATGGATAAGGAAACTGTGATACATCCACTTTATGGAATTCTACTCAGCCATAAAAAAGAATGAAATTGGGCCTGGCGGCGTGGCCTAGTGGCTAAAGTCCTCTCCTTGAAAGCCCCGGGATCCCATATGGGCGCCGGTTCTGATCCCGGCAGCTCCACTTCCCATCCAGCTCCCTGCTTGTGGCCTGGGAAAGCAGTTGAGGATAGCCCAAATACATTGGGACACTGCACCCGCATGGGAGACCCGGAGGAGATTCCAGGTTCCCGGCTTCGGATCGGCGCGCACCGGCCCGTTGCGGCTCACTTGGGGAGTGAGTCATCAGACAGAAGATCTTCCTCTTTGTTTCTCCTCCTCCTCTCTGTATATCTGGCTGTAATAAAATGAATAAATCTTTAAAAAAAAAAGAATGAAATTCTGCCATTGGAAATAATATCCTAACTGGGGACCACTATGCTCAGCAAAATAAGCCCAGAAATGACAAATATCATAATGTTCTCTCTCATATCAAGTGACCTTCATGTAAAGTATGAAATTAATAGATAAATGAATAAACAATTATATGCATGTATTCTTGTAGATGAACTGTATAATGGACATTAGCACATCAAGAAGTGAAGATGTGTTTCAGTACACCTCTACTCCCAAATACAACTCCCCACAAAGCAGTTCAATATACATTGACAGTATGTTACTAGATTTTCTAGTGTTTCCTAAACCTACCATGCCACAAGACGCTTAATTATCAGAATATCAGATTGTGAAACTTGTCACTGTCACTAAATGACTACACTATCCTGATGAGGGAAAATGGTGTGAGCAAAATGAAAAGGGAGGAAGGGGAAAATAATTAAAAACATTAATTTTCAAGTTTTAGTGAAATAATGTGACCTTAAAAATACTAATTAGTAATTTTAATTTGAAACTTCACTCATACTATGAAACTATGGGCATTGTAATAGCCTGGGCAATTAACTTGTCCATTTATGTCCACTCTTGCTCCCTAGTGGACAATGACTGGCCTAAACAAGAGCATAGGTAAACAGAAAACATGACCTGAAATGTACAATTACACATCTGTGTTGGCTTGTACTAACTTTGCATTTGGAAATAGTGACTAGTTTTTAATCTTTTGCATTTGGTTTTTGTGAAAGCTGTGATTTTATTCATTTTAGAATCTTTTTTTTTTTTTTTTGGTTTTACATGGCATAATTTGTGTCACTAGTTGGAATATCCATCTCTTTTTCCTGAGTTCCTGGAATAAAGTTCATCTTACATATCATGAGGAAGAGACAGAATGTAATTTAAGAGGCAACACTTCTGCATACTGATTAACCAAACTTATAAATACAATCACAGAGATTTTCAGGAGTTTACAGGTGTGGCAATTACAACATTTGGTTTGTTTTTGTTTCATTAGAGTCCTCTTATTTTTGTTTTCTGATAGTGCAGACATAAAAGGTATAAGGATTTTTTAAAAAGTGTGAACACTCTTAGCACAGGCTAAATCTACTTGGTTCCTAATTTGCTTTTGCTTTTTTTTTTTTTTTTTTTTAGATTTTTCATCAGTTGGTCAGTGAGTTGACTTCCTGGTCCCAACTCTACAAGTCCACAAATAACTGTTTAAGATGCTGTGAGAGTTCATTCAGTTTGCACGTGAAGTTTACAGGTAGTCATTCATGCTACCAGGAAACCTTACAAATCATTTAGAGAATATGTAATCCAGTTATACTCATGCTGTCATGGCTAGTTGATAAAAGCTGACAAGGAACACCTGTGTTCATTTTTGATTGTCCGTAACATTTCAGTGGTTTCATTTTGTACTAACGCTAAGACTGTACACATTTTTTCCTCAGAAAAATGTACCAAGTCCAGATATTTTCAGAGAAGAAGTTAGCCTAGAGGTGGAAGAAAATGTTATTCTAAAGACATTTTACTGAACGTTTCAATAAGGTAGTAGTGTTTGATAAGCCACACAATTAGAGACTTTGGTTGAGACCCTGACAATTTTACTTTAGTTTACTTAGTTTTATTTTTCCACACTTATTAATTTATTTTATACGTGGTTAACACTTCATTAGGTGATGGTATCCCCAAAGGCAAGTATAAAGTAGCAATCATAACAAACAAAGAAAAGGAAATAAGCAGACAAGAAAACCTACTGCTTGTTAGGTGTATAAGCAAAGGCTGTATACGTTAATCAAATCCTAGGAAATCCTGACAATTTTAGAATTGATTGTTTATCCTTTCACTTGTAAATCCAATAGTTTGACAGTTCTGCTGGTATTTTAAAATTTTAAGAAGCTGTTGAATAACCTTAAGAAAGGGTGAAATAAGAGCACATCTTAAAAAAATAAATCCAAGGTCAACACTGCAGAGTCTGTAAGTTATCCTGTGAGGAATTCACGTGGAGACCTTGTAATTTACGTGTCACAGGTGGTCTGGCTTCATTCCCCTATGACACTGAGGAATATGAGTTTCTTTTCTTCAAATGTGGCTACCAGTAGGAAATCTTATTCAGTACAAACTTTTACAAGCATCAGTGAACGGGGGAGTCAACAAAACTGATATGGAGCAAATAAGAATATCAAGTAAAAATGGCAAACTTGTAGCCATATACTTGAAACCATGTTGGTCCAAATGTATGAGCTGGTTGAACTCATTTAAATATGTACCGAAAAACAGCCACATCATAAGGGTTTAACTTATAAATTCAAACAGTTCTTAAATACTAGTTTTATGATTTTGTTTTTCTTCATAGGTAGTAGGACTGATAAAAATGCAAAAATGTACATAGGAAAAAAAACACTCTGAGGTGAAATAACTAAATAAAACATTTCATACATAGCATTATTTTTAGAGGTGTATTTATTTTTATTGGAAAGTCAGATTTACAGAAAGAAGGTGAGACAGAGAGGTCTCCTATCTGCTGGTTCACTCCCCAAGTGGCCGCAATGGCCAGAGCTGAGCTGATCCAAAGCCAGGAGCCAGGAGCTTCTTTGGGCTCTCTTCTACTGCTTTCCCAAGCCATAAACAGGAAGCAGGATGGGAAGTGGAACAGCTGGGATGTGACCTGGTACCTATATGGGATCCCAAAACTTGTAAGGCGAGGAGGACTTCAGTCATGGATCATCACATTAGGCCTCTATAGTAAACTTTAAATAATCAACTAAAATACAACCTAATGTAATGATCATATGTGGGCCTGGCACAGTAGTCTAGTGGCTAAAGAACAAAAGGTCTTTCTCTATCTCTCCTTTTCGCCATAAAATCTGCTTCTTCAAAAACAAACAAATAAATAAATGAATAAATAAATAAATAAAAGTTTGCTATAAAACATCTGTAAATTGGACTTTGGACAATTTGCAATCCACCAATTAAGTGCTAAGTGCTTGTTGTCTTTTACTTCTCCGTTGTTTGATAGACTATGGATAAATTTTGATTTTTTTGTTTCAATTCCTCCTCTGTATTTTATTACTTAGATTTTCTGTAATGCTGATCAAATTCCCTCCTTCATAAGACAGATAGACTTTAGAATACAAGAGATAGAGAGTGAGTAGATTGAGTATGTAATTCTACCCCTTATACCAGAGTGTCTTGGGCCATTTAATTCCCCAAATAGTTCATTTCTTTATACTATAATGTCGGGACAATGGCAGTTATCTTACAGCATTATTGAGATGATTGCAGATAACACATGGAAGGCATAATGGGAATTCTTCCATGAGGCTGAGATCAATCTGGTCCTCTTGAGCATGTATTATTTATGAATATCAGTTACGAATAGCTTGCCTGGTGGATGAGAATAAATTCACTGTAAATTATACTTGAGACTGGATTCTGGGACCAGTTATTTTGGGAGTAACTAACCATCTCTATTTGCCTAAGAAGGCATTGAAGGGCAATTTCTAGGAGATGGACTTTCTGGTGTTCGAACTTGGAAAGTACTATACAGGCAAACTGGGATGAATTGGTTGGTTATCCTGGATATGTTTACATATTTGTAGGATAATATGTGAATATTAGCAAAGATAGCACATGTTGTTGCATGACACAGATCTAAGCCTTCAAATGCTGCATGACAAAGTGTCACTCTGACTGAATTGTGTTTCATTGCCTTTTGTACATTTCAGGAAGTAAAACTTTGCCCTTTAAGAAAAAGGATTTAATATAATCACCTAACTTGAAAATGAAACAAACTAGGAATGAAATACCTCTGCAAACAAAGCAAAGCAAAACAAACCATGCATCTGGATAAAGATGATCTCTGCTGGACCTTCTAAGACTTAGATGTGTGATTTATATTAAGTTTGCAGTTTCCAAATCGAGATGTGATTCTTCAGTGTTCACTAGTAATTAAAGGATGAAAAGTTTTGTATTTTAATATGAACATTTTACATTTTAACTTCTTAACTATTGATCTGCTAAATATTTGGAAACTAGGAACTGAAGCATGAAATACTTCTCATATCCCAAAGAACCTCATTTTGATGTTCAAGGTCAGAATTGTGTAACCTCTTAGAATGATCTTTTTTAAGTACCACACTGCACCCTAATTATTTTCAGCAGCGATAGGCTTCTCTTGCTTTCTTTGCTCAGATTCCTATTAGCATGTAGTGATAACTTTCCCTTCCAAATTACTTTGCTACCTCGTTAACAAGTATAGTGATAACATCGATAATAGTTCAAAGATATCTAGGTCAGGTTGCTTGGTTAGTCTCTTGGGCAGTCTTGGGGATGGTGCTTTAATTTAATGTTTACGTATTTTTAGAAAAGAAAGAGATAATTTGGTGCATAGTTTTTGACTCAATTTTAATTTCATATACACACTTAACTCAATGAAGAAGAAACTAGATCTAGAATGTATCCCAAGATCCGCAGGGAATACAAACGAATGCAACACACCCCAGATTTTCTGGCTTTTTATACTGGCTCTATACCAGTGGTTATCAACCTATCTGGAAAGGGGGTAGGGAAAAGGATGGGTGCAGTGCACTTAAGAATTACACAGATACCTCCAGTGTATCTCAAATTCATTACATCTGTGTGTTTGAGCATGGACCCAAGCTTTTGACTGTTTAAAAAGATCCCCAAGTGACTCTGATAAGCTCTTTCTAACAACTGCCAGGGCTCTGATGAATCAAATCAATGAGAGAACATGTATTTTCAAAACATCAGGTCACGTGGAGCAGCTTCCATGCAATTATACTGAAAGTGAAACCTACGTTCTGCTTGAAGTGGTTTCTCTTGTGACTTTTTAAAGGAGCCTCCTACTTTTGAACAGAAGCGTGAGGAAGATGCACCCCTAAACATCTTTTGTGGGTGTGTAAAAAATATGTACATACGAAGGTCTGCATGTGAAGAGAGGTGAAAGGCTTGTGTTTATTCTTCCCATAAGGCTATCCGTTTTTCCAGGCATTGATTCTTTGAGAAAGTGCTTGCCCTGCATGAAAATTGGAAATATTGATTTCTTTGCTTAACTTTTTAATTCTATATATTTATCTATTTTCTTATGTGTTTAAGAGGCAGAGAAACAGAGCTCTGGTGTGGTGATTCACTGACCAAAGGCCCCATGTGGCTAGGACTAATTCAGGGGCTGGGAAATCAATCCAAGTTTCTTATGAGTAGCAGAAGCCCACGTTCTTGAGCCATAATCTGTTGCCTTCCAGGGTCTACATTAAGGCAGAGGCAGAGCCAGGGCCTGAATCTAGACAATCTGTTACAGGATAGGAGCTTTCCACGTAGCATCTTAACTTCTAAGCCAAATGCCCATACCTAGCCCCTTCTTTGATTTTTGACAAGCAATAGTGAGGAAGGCAAAATGACTATTTCTCAAAGGAATAAAAGGAAAACCAGGGTTGAGTTTGCTAAGAAGGAAGGAGGTGAAAGGCTAGAATAACAAATTTGGAGACAGTAGCATGATAAGCTAAAAGAAGTGTTTTTGAATGCTCTTAACCCAAAGAAATCATGAGGAAATACATATATTTACTTTATTTTGAATATTATTCAACATACTGAGCATCACTTGGTATCCCACAAATATGTACACTTTTTTTCGTGTAAATTTAACAATTTAAAAGGCTACTTTTATTTTTTTCTCCCTTAAATGAAAGTAACAACAACCACTTTCAGGAGTCAATAGCTTGATGGAAAACTAAATTATTTTTTAAAGATTTATTTTCTGTATTTTAAAGGTAGAGTAAGAGAATGAAAGCAAGAGAGAGAGAGAGGGGAGAGAGAGAGAGAGAGAGAAAAAGAGAAGCAGGGAAGGTGGTGGTATAGGGAAAGAGAAATGACAAAGAGAGAGAGAATCTTTCATCCACTGGTTCACTCTCCAAATGGCAAGGAGCCTGAAATTCCATCAGTGTCTTCCATGTGGGTGCGGGGACCTGAGCACTCGGACCATTTTTCACTGCTTTCCCAAAGGTACCAGCAGCGAGATGGATTAGAAGCCAGATAGCTGGAACTCCTTGTATGCTCTTGTATGCTCCTGGTTTTACAGGTGGTGGCTACATTTACTGCACCATAATTCCTACTCCAAGGCAAACTTATTTACTTTGAATGTAAAATGCAGCAATTTAATTTATAATTCAGCCTGTGAAAATGGTAAGGAAGCACAAGGATCAAATTATTACTTAAATAAGAACCAATAACAGTGCATCTGGCTAGCTCTAGGGGAGTTTCCCTATTTTCTAAGGTCCAAGTGCAGAGGTTGTAGGCATAGAAGTCAACAGTGGAAAAGAAGCAGAGTGAAGGGAAATAATTCAAAGCAGATCCTAAAAGTACGTAAGGACAGTCATGTGGGATAGTTAGTGGCATAAAGACAAATTTGGGGTAATACTTACAAGAGTCAGTTGGGTTGGGTTTATGTTGTTGCCTGTAAAAATACATGGATGCGCATACTCACACATGACAGGCACTGGATGGTAAGGTCAAGGAAACAAAAGCTTTTCTTCCTACTCTTGCAAAGTTAACTGGAAATCCTATTTTTATATGGAAGAAATAGGAATATATTAAAGCTAGAATATGAATTACCGAAGTGATCTGTTATTTTTATGTTGTTTAGTTTTCTGATTTACAAAAATGACAAAACTACATTGTGGTACAGTGGGTTAATCCACTGCCTGTAACACTGGCAACCCATACCAGGCCTAGGTGCTCCACTTCTGATCCAGTTCCCTGCCGATGTTCCTGGGAACACAGCTGAAGATGGCCCAAGCACTTGGGCCTCTGAACCCCATGGGAGACCTGAACAGACCCAGCAGCTGGAAGATTATCTGTCTTTCTCTTTCCCTGTTTTGCTCTCTCCTACTCTCTCAGTAACTGTGCCTTTAACTGAACCTTAAAAAAAAGCATGACAATGCCCATGGCAGAGAGGTCACAGAGTAGTATAGAAAGGAACATACATCATCCGTCCCTGAGTTGTTCACAGGCTGAGCTCTGACAGCATCCTCTTGTCTATCAGTGTGGCTCTCTATTGGCTCTGGTTTTGGATCCATTGTATCATCAGTTCTTTCCATCTCAGTGTCATCCTCCTTCCCAACTTCCAACTCCTTCCCAACTTCCATCTAAGTGTCATCCTCCATCCAACTTCATAAGAAGTTGGAGCAATTGCACCAACTTTTCATGACTTTATGTAAGTGATGAGTTTAATACTGGTAAAATTTAGACCAATACCCAGAATATGGTAATTACCACACAAGTGCTAGTTATTATGTTATAAATGAGCAAACAAACCTACTTTTTCTAGATAATGTCTTCCCCTGAGCATGGTCCTAGGTGTTCCTCTTCATTAGCACCCTATCTGTTGAGGCAGTTCTTTTCTCTCTGCTGTGAGAGGCAACATCTGGGTTTCTGCTATGTCACAGCAGAATGGCTAACCTTGCTGTTAATCTCTTGGTAGTTGTTTGCTCAGCTCAGCTGAATCTCCACAAGGGCTTCACATGTTGCTCCATCTGATGCCAGATCTTTGCAGTACTTATCATGAATGTCTTGTATTGCTGGTGTTATTAGTTTATTCTTCTCAAGAGATAGTAACTCATTGTGTTACACCTCAGGAGACTAACTATCTTATGAATATTCAGTTGAGTTGCAGCTCTGGGATATTGCTTAAGGCACTTACTATCCTGTGTTTCATTCTCCTACTGTATGTTAAGGTCCCTCGGAATTGGCAGGACTGATTACTATGCAGTGTTCAAAAGAGTGTGCTGAATGTGATAGTTGCTGCTTAAATATTTCTGGAGCCATCATTACTGTTATAGAACACTTTGGTCTTATGAGCTGTGCCACCTGAATTAACCATTGAATCCCATGATGAACCTCCCAGGGAAGTGTCCATTGGGCAAGAGAAAAAACAGTCTCAGTTGTAAAAGGACACAAGAACTGTAACAAGAACTCAAGTCTAGTTTTCCAATTTTAACTCCCTTGCTTTGTTTGTTAGACTCTTTCACCTATGAAACCAAATGTAACATGATTTCATGTACCTAATTTTGCCTGTGAATGATAAGATTGAGAATCATGTAGCTGGAGGTACCAGGGTAAGTTTCTAGATGTGGGGCTTGCTTGAGAAGCAACTGGAAGCAGTGGGCATGCACTGTGATCAGAGTATGGTCGGCAGCGAGAAGTGAATGTATGGACAATACAGTTCATGAAAAGTCTTGCATTGTAACTTTACTGTTTCTCCTTTAAGAAAACCACAGAAACTGATATAGCACCTGAGTTGCTCCTGTACAAATTACAACTGAATTTACAGCCAGAGTAACCGCACACAGAGTAATGAAGTGAATGTGCTAGGTTCTGAAGGCTAAGGAGGAAAACCCTGAGGCTTTTTAAAAAATCTTTCAGTTTCTTGTGGTTATTTGTAATTCAACAAGCGTTAACCAATGTGTGTGTGTTTTTAAAAATAACTATTCACAATAACATACACATGGCCTATCATTTAGCCTCTAGTTATAACATCAAAGCTATTTTCTCACCTTCTATGTTTACAGAGTGTATTTATGGACAATTTTATTATGGTACAAATGTGTAGCCAAATGGCATTTTCCAATATTGTGCCAAGGGATCGATTTCTATTGTTTATTTCTGCCACTGTTGTCATAACATTTTACATGTTCTACAGCGTCCTGCTAGATAAAATGCTTAAAAGGCTGTCTTTGATGATGAAAGTCTTGTGGGGCTGCAATTTCTCTTCCTCTGCTCTAGAAGCCAAACCTATGTAGCAGGTTATGCTTGGTGAGGCCAATAATTCTAGGTCATTTATTCTCTTATTGCTTCTTTGCTATTTTGTTCTACTTGACCGAAGAGGTTTTAGGAAATACACCATGGGCATGCTGATTTCCATTTGAGCTACTTCAGCTCCAGTTTGCGTTTTTCTCTGCCTTTCCTTTCAATTCCACTTGAGAGCTCCTTTCAGCATTCTGAGCAACTTCAATTTCATGTCTTTCCCCTGCACATAACACATCTCTCATTCTTGGCTCTGTGACTATGTTCTTGCAGCCTGAAGACACTGCTTAATATGTAAACAGAATTCTATCTTTATTTTTTAAGTAGCTTGGATTTTTATTTCTGCATTGGCTTTTTATTTACCTATCAATTTTCCCCCGAAGAAAATGAAGGCATTTTTGTGAGATGTCAAAAAAGTTCTTGGAAAATGGAGTTGAAAGATGTTTATTTTGGCGCAAGGAATCTTTAAAATGTATGCATTGCTTTTTCACAGTATGCATTTTCAATGAACTGTATGCAGGTCACTTCTGTCTCTTGTGCCAGTGACCCTTCTTGGAATCTGACTTCAGGCAAGCTTCCAAGCCTCTGACTAGTATTAATGCAAAGAAAAATGATTTGTGATTAATAGGTGGCAAACAACTCGCCACTTCCCGAGGAAGACACCTTCCTCTTGCCTATCTTCTCTGGTGTTTGTATCAGGGTATTTGTCGTTTTCTGTTTCTTGATGAAATCATCACCAAGCTGAGACTCTTAAATGGACAGTAATCTTGGACACTTGTGAAGAAAAATACACTATTGGATGCTTAGCTGCAGAGTGAAATGGAGACCTCACTCAGGCATGTTTGTGTGTGCACACACAGAAAGTGACAGGTTGTGGGAAGGACATCAGCTCTGGTGTCAGAGAAACCCAGATTTGACTTTGATTTGATGTTTGGGGTTTCTTTCAGCAAATGGCTTAACATCAGTGAGCCTTACTAGCCTCACTTGTCAAATGGTCAGTGATAATGAATTGTGTAGATTACAGGTGGTCACTTTGTAAAAGAATGTAGCCTAGTTCCCAGATTAATGCAGGATTCCATTCTTCCATTTCCTCCTTGTACTGAAGTCCCAGAATCCCCTAGGGAAGCCTTTGATTAGAACAGATTGGGTAATACCACTCCAGATCCTATTCATTCTCTGTCACCATTCTAGCCACTGTATTCAGCTTTGCATGTCAGCTGGCCCACCCTGCACTGAACATTCCCTGGAATCACTATGAGAAGGTTCATTGTAGAGCCCTTTCAGTTTATAAAATCCTTGAGGTTGGCCTTCATGGCTAAAGGCTGTATATGCCTGTTGCTACAGCTATTCCTGGTGTTAGCCATGGTTTCAGAGCCATTAGCACTAAAGGCTTGTGAGGAGGAAGGCTTCTCCTTGTGGTTGTCCTTTGGTGCCAAGGGAATGTCTGCCAATGCCTGTAGGGCTTTCTTGTTGACTGGGGGTTTCAAATTCCTCATAGCCTTGGGTGACAAAAAAGTCTCTCAAACCAAGACATGCTGAAAGACTTCCAGTTATTCAAATGTATCTTTCTTATAGCTACAATCTCCATAGATTACAATGTTGAAATTAAAAACTGGTTGTGCAGCATGGTAGCATAGCAAGTTCTGTGGTGCCAGTATCCCATATGGGTGCCAGTTTGTATCCCAGCTGCTCTGCTTCTGTTCAGCTCTTTGCCTACAGCCTGGGGAAACAGTGGAGGATGGTCCAAGTCCTTGGGCCTCTGTGCCCACGTGGAGACCAGGAGGAGGCTCCTGGTTCCTGGATCAATGCTGTGCTGGCTGTTGTGGCTATTGTAAACCATTGGATGGTAAATGGCAGTGGATGGAAGATCTCTCTCTCTCTGTCTCTCCTCTCCCTGTAAAAATCTGACTTTCAAATAACAATAACTAACTCTTTGAAAAAAATTTAAAACTGTGATCTTTAAGGGAATCTTTTATACTTTGGCTTTGCTCTGTATCGTGTCTATGCTACAGGATTACATTTATATTTTGTGAAAGAAAATGCAAACATGCTTTCAATGACTTACCTGTAAAAAAACTGCTAACTCTACTGCGTAGTCTACGACCACAGCTTATACAATCAATTTTAATGACTAGAAATATCCTTAAATGTTCATAGTGAGTCATCTGTGGACAGAGAAGCTGATTTCCTCCCCCTTCTTTTCTACCTCTATATTTTCAACATTTATATAATGTTTATATATTACTTCTAAAATGAAAACATCAATTATAAATGTATGTGATATATGTGTATGCCATCTATTTAAAAATGTTTTATTTATTTGGAACACAGAGAGATAGAAATCTCCTGTCCACAAGTTTACTCCTCAGATGTCTGAAACAGTCAGCGCTGGACCAGGTGGAAGCCAGGAGCCCAGGGTGCTCTTCTGGTTTCCCATGTGGATAGCAGGGCTACAACCCCTTGCGTGACTACTTGTTTGCCTCTGAGGCACATATTATAGGAGCTGAAATGGAGACTGGAGCTGAGACCTGCATCCAGACCCTCTGATATGGGATGTGTGCACCCCAAGCAGGAATGTATCATCTGCCCACCCAGAAGTAGCTGGAGCAGTTGCTGGAGCAGTTGCTTAATAAAGGACTCATCAGCAGGCACTGGTGACTATACATGCCTTGTAAGCAGCTGTTTCATGGGCTCTTCAGTGATTACTGAAGTTGTCTTCTCTTTGCATCTGTTCATGACTCAGTAAGTGGCTGAAGGGACTTGTTTTAGCACTAAATATGTACTCATGCAGCTCCATTCACTAAAGTTTTTTTTTTCCCACTAGGAAAAGAATGGTCACATCCATCTTTTTGGATTACTGTGAGGTACAAATGAGGTGATGATGAGAAACATTCTTTGAAAACCCAGAGTATCATAAAAGAGAAGGTATTATTGATGATGCAGAGAGCTTGAAGGACTTTGTAGGAGAAAGAATCGTACAAGTGCTGCAAACACCTGAGGCTGTGAATGTGGAAGGGAGGGATGGGGCTTCCAGTTCATCAGTGTTAACTGACACCTGTAGGCGACTTTTTTTTTTTTTTAAGTTGGAAAGTTAGATATACAGAGAGGAGGAGAGAGAGGAAGATCTTCTGTCCAATGATTCACTCCCCAAGTAGTTGGAACGGCTGGTGCTGTGCTGATCCGAAGCCAGGAATCAGGAGCCTTCTCTGGGTATCTCCCATGGGTGCAGGATCCCAAGGCTTTGGCCTGCCCTTGACTGTTTTCCCAGGCTACAAGCAGGGAGCTGGATGGGAAGCGGGGCTGCTGAGATTAGAACTGGCGCCCATATGTGATCCTGGTGCGTGCAAGGCAAGGACCTTAGTCACTAGGCTACCGTGCTGGGCCCTGTAAGTTACTTTTTAAAATAGTTCTGTATTTCCAGGGTAGTCTTTAAGCACTTTCTTCTTTTCTAAGGAGATCTAGTGAGTGGTCATTTACTGAAACATAGTAAGGCTGAGTGGGAGTAACAAGTAAAGGAGAATAGACTAACATAATAAAAAAAGATGCCATTGAAATGTGCTATATGCTAGGTGCTATTTCTTTGGAAGCCATCGTTTTAATAACCCTTTCACCTGTGCTGGATCCCCTCTGAAAGACTCCTTTCCTTTAGAAAGTTGGTGAATATGCAACACCAGCGCTCCACCCCAGCTGTAGCCTTAGTCCATCTTTGCCAACTTCAGAACTCCAACTCCAGAAGACAGTGTATTATATGAAGGGAGGGTTACAAGTTGGTAGAAAAATGTGGGAATGACAGGCCTTAGGGGTCAATTCTAAGCCTCCAAAATAAAATCAAATAACAACAACAGGCTGAATTCACTTCACAAGCTATTTGGAGTGTGCCTAGATTGCTGACTCGGAACAGGTGTCCTTCCAACCACAGGTGAGGCCTCGTCGGGCGGCCATGCTCTGCTTCTCCCCAACACTAATAAATAGTGCTGCAGTGACTGTGCTGGAGGCTGGTCACGGGGAGCCTTCTGCTGTGTGCACTTGTGAGGAGTCCGACGGGATAGCAGGCAAGTAGGGTCCTTGGTCCCTGGTCCCTGGTCCCTGGTGAAGTTACCTTTCAAAGTATAAAATCGTGCTTCTCCCCATTTCTTACACTTCTAGGAGCACCTCTCCTCTTGAAGGAGACAGGATTAACAAATCAATTTCCATCTCTTAGCATTATCAGAATGGGAGGAGGAAGCCACCAGTCCCACCCTCCTGAGATCCTTTGGCTCTGGATAAGGTGATAGACATTGCTGCCCATTCTACGAATGAGTTGTTTTTTCTCTACTCCTTGTCCCCCTCCCTGAGATGGTGCGTAAATGACACCATGTCTCCATTTCCTGGACATGGTAATAACCTCTTGTTACTATGGCGGGAACCCTGTTTCTCCCTTTACTAAATAACTCTTGCCTAGCAAACTGGAATTGTGTGCATGAGTATTGTTCCATGTGAGACAAGAAATGAGGTTGCTGCTTTGTGTCATGAGTTCCTTGCAACACACCGCCACAGCTGTGGGGCCAGGCCTGCCTCAGAGCCTGCTGCCTTCATGTTGTTGAACCCTAGCTCATTTTGGTCAACGGTGTGCTTGTTACACTCCACTTTCATCCCAGGATCAACTTCAGGTTCCTGCATGGTACAAGGTGTGGAAATAATTTCCTGCTGCATCATAATGAAGTGAGCTTTCATGTTGCCCTCCGTGATCTGGTCTAACTTCTGGCTAACCTGACGTTTCTCCATCTAACCAGGGCTGGAACTTTGACCCAGGATAAAAAGTTCCTGCATATCTTCCAGCATGCCTCCCTACTCCCAGTTGTTAGACTCGAGCAGTTCTACGGTCATCTCTGAGAGCTCTGTAATGTGGAGGGTGGCCTTGTTGCCAAGCAGTCTACTATTCCTGCAGATTTCACCTTGTTTGTCTGAAGTGCAGTTCTCACAGTTGGTGGGCATGATGATAATCTCTTTTACAAGGGAATCAGTTCAAGTTTCATATTGGTCTCAGCTGGGTCAGTTGCTTTAGCATTGATCATAGCCCTTCATCTCCGAGCTCTTCCTCCTCTGGCTCCTGGGTGGAGCTCCAGCATCAGTGACTGCTGTGGAGTCAGGCATGGTGTGTGATCCTTGCCTTTCTGGGATTATTGGGGTTTTCCACAAAGCTGTTCCCTAAAGGATTGGCATTGATTGGAGTGGAAGGGGAGGGCACTTGGCTGTAGCTCATTTTGTTTGACCATGAATTCTATTCTTTTGGTTTTGGCATATTCATCTTCCTTGCCCTTCTTGTGGGTTCATCTGGCTCCGGGTCAGAGGTAGGTTGGCTTTTCATTACTTCACACCATCAGGTGTGTTGAATTCCCTTCTGGTTAAAGACAGACATTTAAAAATCTAGCTTGGTGATCCACGTGATGGCACAGTCACGACTTTTCTGTCAATGTCCACCAGAGTCCTGATGGGAAGGTGTGGCACATTGGCTGGTGCTGGATCCCGCCTGCCCGCTGGATCTCTGGCCCCAGCCACAAGGCTTACAGGAAAACAAGCTCACCAAGATTTCTCAGAAGGGGATCTTGGTAAGCAGGAGGCATATCATGCTGTTGCAGTAACAGTTAACCCACAGCAACTTTGTTGTTGGGCAGGAATAGGTGTGTGACTGGGGGCAGAGTCTAGGTAGGCAAAGGGGATGGCTGTGGCACCCAAAGGGCTCAGGTTCCACAGCCCCAGTGCCTGACATCACCACCAAGCACAGTTCTGCCAAATCTAGGTTAATTGTTAATTCTGAAGTAGTATATGTATAAGGCAGTGTCCTTATCATTCTCTTTTGTAGCTAGAAAACTGAAGCAGAGATTAATTGCCTTTCCACTTTCTTCTAGCTACAAAGTGGTGGAGCTGGGATTGAACCTGAGCAGTGTGGCTCCAGAGCCCACACTCTAACCTTGGGATTGATTCTGTTTACTTACAAGGTTCAGATTGGTGGTAGCTAGTGAGGATAGAGTGGATAGTTCACCTTTGAGGGCAGAGTTAATATTTAAGTGTTCATTTAGTGTTTGTTTGCTCAGAGGCTTTCATGAACAATCAAGTGCATTGTATTCGCACTTTATTCTGAGAGCAACCCTAAAATGGAATCAATTATAATAATTTATACATATGCAAATATGCCATTCTTGGTCTTTTTCCATAAAATTAAAGTTTAATACTTGAAGACTGGAAATCAAATTTCAATTTTCATCATCGGTTTCAAATTTCAGGGTTACACTGCCATCTAGTGCAGAGAAAACACTGTCCCAGTGTGAATCAACAAACTCATACATTTCTTAGGATGTTACATGTGTATTTTAGTTTTCCATAAGAAATAACATTTGTAGTCAAGCATCTTCCTATGTTTTATTGATGAGTTAGTATGCAGATCAGGAACATGCTTTTGTTAGTAGTGCTATTGTTAAGTTGATAAATAGTTAAGATCAAAAGTTTTTTAATTCTGCCAAGTATATTTCCTTAATAAATGCTTAGTAAGAAAACTAATATAACTTTCTCTTCACAAGTATGAAAACTTTAAGTAGGCCTCTTGGGCTCAAAATTAATTTATTTCCAAAATTAAGAAATAAAATTACTTTCATTTTATTTGAAAGGCAAAGAAACAGACAGTGGGAGAAACTTCCATTTGCTATTTTGTGGTTCACCCCCCAAATCCTTGCAATTACTAAGGTTGGCTCAGGTTTTTCCACTTGGATGTCAGTCCACATGCTGTTCTTATCAGGAAAATGTAAAAAACAGAGTAACTGGACTCAATTTAGGCATTCAGGTGAGGTACAGTGTCCCAAGCTGAAATTTAATTAATGTGCCAAATGTCAAGAAATCTGATCATGCATTACTTCTACACTGAAGCTTTGCAAGTCAATACCAGTGTCAGTATCAGTTGTAATAAAGCGAGATAACTAACAGAGCATGATCTGCGTGAGCAGTAGTTCTTAGTGGACTCAGCGACATCCCGATTACCTGGGAGCATGTTAAAAACGCCCCATTTTTTTTTTTTTTTTGAGCTGCCTTTGAACTCCTGAATTGGAAACATTGTGGGCTGGAGGCAAGAGTCTGCTTCTAACAAATCATCCAGATGATTCTGCTGTAGCTCTGGGAGCCATGGTTAGAAAAAAAATTGACAGTTTGCAAAGAAACAAGCTGATGCACCAGCATGTGTGGTTTATTGGAAGGAGTGAAATAAGTTTAAGACGAATCAGCCGCTATAAACTGGAAGCCCAGCAAGGCAGCAAATTTATCAAACGCTCCTGGAAGCACGTGTGTTATGGAGGGGAACTGATTTCTCTTCCTCTTTGGGGAAATGGAAACACTCATATTTTAGAGGAAGCAAAAATAATATGCTGAAAGGCCTGGGTGTAGAAGGTTGATGTGAAGTCAGATGGTTTTTGTATTAATGTTTCATAGGGAGAACACATTTGTGAGTGGTTTCAGAGAGATGGCTTTCACTGTGGGGCTTGATTTGCTTTCCATGGATGATTAGGCTACAATTACAAAAATAAGCAGATTAAAAATAGATCTTTAAAGTTTCATTACAGTGAAGCTAAGCTGAACCCAATGCAAATTGTGGGTCTCAGTTTTAGCAACTCTGATTGTTAATCAACCACTTGGATAGCAATTGCTGTGATAAATCTTGGACTCTAGCTGTGGCTAATTTGTAGTATCCCCAAACAACTGAATGCAGCCCTATGTATTCTGAAAGAATACAATTCAAAACTGGAGACATTAGGTAGCTAGCTTTTACAATGCCTTTTCTTTTATTCTGATATATAAACTAAATACAGGAGTCATGACATCTTTTTTTTTTTTAAAGATTTGTTTATTTTTATTACAAAGTCAGATATACAGAGAGGAAGACAGACAGAAAGCAAGCTCTTCCGACCGGCAATGGCCGGTGCGCGCAGATCCAAAGTCAGGAGCCAGGAACCTCCTCCGAGTCCCCCACACGGGTGCAGGGTCCCAAAGCTTTGGGCCGTCCCCGACTGCTTTCCCAGGCCACAAGCAGGGAGCTGGATGGGAAGTGGAGCTGCTGGGACTAGAACCGGCATCCATATGGGATCCCGGGGCGTTCAAGGTGAGAATTTTAGCTGCTAGGCCACTCCGCTGGGCCCGAATCATGACATTTTTAAGATCATTTTATGACTACTTCAAAAGCACATTTGAAAAACACAGTTGTTAAAGCTAAGAAACTTGTCCTACTACTCTGGGTTTATAGGATATCCCAGTTGTTATGCCCCATACCAGAAATTAAAAAGAAAGACGTTTCTTTGGATTTCTAATGCCTACCGATCACAATTCATTTTGTTTTGTTTCATGTTTTCTTTGAATCCTGAGTTGTAACTCATCAGCTGGTCCTGGAATTGACTTACTGAGTTGGTCACCAACACTAACATGAGCACATTCCATTCTCATGATTAGGTGTTTCGGAAGGTTTGTTTCCGAAGCATGTCGGAAAATATATTGGTTAAATTTACTCCATCTATCCCTCAAAAAACCTGGGTCAATCTTCCTAAAGCTGTTTCTAAACAAGTTGGTGTTGGCTTCAAACTTGTCTCCAAGCTCTGTAATAGCCAGAATAAAGTCCTGACTCGGGGCTGCTCCAGATGCCTTACCTAGCTCCTCCCCATGGTATTCCCACTTCTCAGAAGGTGACATGGCCATCTGCTCCCGGCGCAAGCTCAGACCAGGTTGTTCTTGCACCCCACTCATTTCCCCATTTGCCTTATCGGCTCTCTTCTCTCATGTGGTGTGCAATACAACTCATCATTCCAGAGCAGCCTTCTCCAGCACCTCAATCTAGATCAGCTTCTATATACACTGTAGTTTTTTTTTGGCAGCACACATTTTTGCCTCCTTTTATGTTTTCTTAATGTTCCAACTGGGATCACCTTGTGTATAAATACGCTTAGTGACAGTCTCCACGGATTTTAAGCTCCCTGGGCAGCAGTGGGGAGGTGGTAGGCAGGGGCCCAGTTTTTGTCTGCAGTATCAATACAGTTATGGGATGTGCTGAAGTAGGCAAATACCACAGTTTTTATACTCACAGTATTATAATTTGTATTGTCTGGTGGAATATGAACTTCCTCAAGGCAAGGATGTACTCAAGAATGCCTTTTGTTTTCTCAACTCCTAGCACATACTAGGGACACGTAGTTATTCCTTAAATGTTAAGTGATTGGATAAACAAAGGAGAATAGATGATCGTGAAAGATCATTGGGATGATTAAATTGAAAAAAGCATTCTCAAAAAGAGTGGCTACATTAGAGTGCATGTAAAATGTATAGAATGATGTGCATATTGAGGTGGGAAAGAGGGGGGAAGGTAAAATTAAAAAGATATTTGCATTTATAAATGAATCACTTTGAATATCAAAGTACTTAGTGCATTTAGAATTATGATCATATTTTATTTCCACATTTTTTTTTCTTTCAGAGCAGAACTTTCAGGAAAAATGAAAGAACAATGTTAAAAGTCAGTTTAAATAGTGATGACTTTGGGGTAGCACTTGACTCAGACTGGAATATTGTAGGATTTGTACCTTTCTCTGTGAAACTTAAATGCCATGTTAGGAAATATGACTAACGGAAAACAGGAGCAGAGACGAAGTGTCATTGAGGACTGTATATGTTGTTTACCTCTGGATTCATGAGCATATTCTCAGTAAGTCCTTTGTTTGCATTTCTTTTATGAAATAAAATTGGAAGGAAGCCAAACAACTTTATAAGCAAAGCTTTAAAACATTCTTGGAAAAATTAAAAGTTTATTCTGGTAACAATTTTTTTGGAATTAATTTTCTGTAATACTTGTTTTCCATGAGCCATTTGCTGAACACCCCTTGTGCATGGATTCTGATTTTTTAAAATAGACATTTTAATCCCCTTTTCTCTGCAAAGGGGGAGAGAGGGGCAAGGGTAAGTGTAGAGAAGACATCTCTAAATCACATAATTGGACAGGAAAATTTACCTTCTTATCAGAGAAAGCAGCAGGAGAGGAGAATGTGTTTTCTCTTGTATCTAGGTTGGCTTACCTCATGTGACTTCAGAATCTCAGGAAGGTTTTTAGTTGTACAATCTCCACTGAGGTGAATAAATTGCTCCTTTATTTAAGCCCTGACTTAAATACTGAAGCTAGGTTCTGGTCAGTTGTGATTCTATCATTGATTCAGGACACCTGTCCTAAGGAATAGGACTCTTTTATTTAAAAAAAAAAAAAGATTTATCTTGTTTGCAAGGCAGAGTTTTGGAGAGGGGATGGAGAAAGAGCAGGAGTGCAAGCCAGCCTACATTTGCTGATTCACTCTCCAAATAACCGTAGGAGCCAGAAGTAAGGAATTCCACTGGGTCTTCCACATAGGTGGCAGGTGCTAGGGTCCTCTTGCTGTTTTTGCAGAAATGTTATCGGGGAGCTGGGTTGGAATTGGAACAGCAAGGACTTGTGCCATTGATCATATGTGATACGGATATTATATGTGGTCACCTTGCTTAGCCTGCTATGCCAGATTGCTGGCCGCCCAAATGAGAATTTTGACAGAACAATGACAGGACCTGTGGACAACCCAAGCAAAATATAGAATTAGATATCCCATTGGGAGGGGCAGACAAGGCACCAAGAGGTGGGCTGTGAGTACAGAAATATAGGCGAAGGGGACAATGATCCATGTGGTTCTGCTTCATCTGGCTAATCTCTGCAGTGGGCTAATGGAAGCAAAAGAGGAAGAAACTTCCATTTATCTAAAGCAAAATAAGCATTTTTTTATTTATAATTAACATACTCATGAAAATAAAGACATTGGGCCCGGTGACGTGGCCTAGCGGTTGAGGTCCTCGCCTTGAAGGCCCCGGGATCCCATATGGGCGCCGGTTCTAATCCCGGCAGCTCCACTTCCCATCCAGCTCCCTGCTTGTGGCCCGGGAAAGCAGTCGAGGACGGCCCAATGCATTGGGACCCTGCACCCGCGTGGGAGACCCAGAGGAGGTTCCAGGTTCCCGGCTTCGGATCGGCGCGCACCGGCCCGTTGCGGCTCACTTGGGGAGTGAAACAACCGACGGAAGATCTTCCTCTCTGTCTCTCCTCCTCTGTGTATATCTGGCTGTAATGAAATGAATAAATCTCTGCCATTGTCTATGCCTACAATGTCAGGATATACTTTAATAGCAGAATCATGGACTTAATGACTTTTTTGAAGGACTATACTATTGTAACATATAGGGGAAATCAGTGGGGGAAGCAGATTTGGGAAGGGGGAAATAGCAAAGTCTACGTAACTGTTTCATGGAATAATAAAATGAATTTGAAAAATGCAAAAAAAAAAATTAAATACATTAAAAGGGAACAAGTTTCCATCTGAAATTTAGCCTGTCCTGGACACTATGACTTGCATCAGTGGTTCAGTCCTATCCCTAACAGTTTGCCAGACTCATGTCCTGAAGATAGACACAGAACTGGACTCTAGAGTGGATGTGTGCCTGTGAGGCCTTGTGGGTCTTCTCCCAAGATGCTCAGGGCTTGGGGGAAGAGTGTGGGCATGTGTAACAGTAGATCTAATGCAATGTATCTTTTCAGGTCTGTGACCATTATGACTTGCTCTGCACTTGTTAATGCAGGGAAATCTGTAGCTTATCTCCGGGTATATTCTGCTCAACTCTGAGCGTCTGAGTTTATGAAGGAGCAAAAACAAGGGGGCTTGATGTAACATTTTGTCAGCACTTCCAGACATTAAGGAGAGAGCTAATATGTGTTGAGTAACAGCAACTTTGGGCAAGTTAATTCATTTTCTGGTGTCTGTTTTTAATAAGGAGAATAAAGATGATTTTACTCTAATTGTTGCCCCAAGAATTGTCACCAGACAGTCAATATTTTCAACAGAGGGAAGCATATAATGAAGCATTTGCTGCGGCAAGACTGACAATGGCAAAAAAAAAAAAGACTTAGTGTGACATCTTAGGCCACCTGAATTCTCTAAGCAGTTGTTTTTATGTAAGTAACTTCAACCTGTTTTACAATTAAGGTAACTGAGCTAGAGGCTAACTAATTTGCTCAAAGACATACAGGTGGTCAACTTCAGAGCAAATGCAGATTCAGACCTAGGTTAGGTGGGCATTAAGGATCCTTTGACTTTCCCTATCTCTGCAACCCCGTGGCCATTGCTAACTGGAACCTTTGCACTCCCAAGCTTTCACAGTTGTGTTCCTATAGCAGTTCTGAAAGTGTTCGCTGTGTTCCTATAGCTCCTCTGAAAGCTCCCAGTGTGTTCCTATAGCTCCTCTGAAAGCTCCCAGTGTATTCCTATCACAGCATGCCTGGATCTTTGTCATAATTTTTCCCACATCCTGATTTAATTTTTTTTCTCTCTCAACAAACTTTGCCCTGTCAATCCCTCCTTCAATATAACCTTGTTAGCTTTGAGGACACACCCCTGCCTAGGCTTGGGCTTGAAAAGCTGCCTCTTCCCACCCCTTTCCTCTGCTCCTCTTTAAAGTGTTCCTGGATGCCTCTGGAACACTCCCTTTGCATTCAGCCCTCACAGGGGCAGAAGGACAAAGGCTGGATCCAGAACTCACTATCTTAGGGTGACAGTGAAGGGATCTTGGGGAGCAGCGACTCCCCTCCCACCCTTTCTTCCATTGGCACTTGAAAACCAGCTGGGAAGATGAAGAGCTGCTGGTAAGACCATGCCTTTGGGATTAGTGGGGGAGAGAGAAATATGCAGGCTTTCAGAACCAAAATTCTGTGGTGATTTGCGGTGAAGAGATGAAATTTGAGAGCAGAGAAAGAGACATGAGATGCAGAGAAAGGAGAAGAGGAAAAGGGAGACAGCAATAGGAAATAAAAGGCAAAAAATCTAAGATAAAATAGACAATAAAGAGGAAAAATAATGTAGGTAGATAAAGTGAAGTTGATAACCCATTAGAGACGGTGGAAGGTGGAAATGGGAAATTCATGAAATATCTTTAACACTTCAAAGTAAAAATTTTAAAGAGGGGGATTTGGTCATCTAAAGCTTATCAGGTTTAAAAATATGAAGTTCGTGCCAGCTGAAAATTTTTTCCAAATTACTTTTTCTTCTGTCTTCAGGACAATTCCGGCTTTCTTCTTTGTATGCAGTTTCCTGGGACCGTGGGCATCTGCAGCTGTCAAGCGTCGGCCAAGTAAGGGCCAGAATTTCCAGATTCCGAAATATTCCTAATTTCCAGAAATGACGAGACAGGCTGTGGCTAGGTGAAGAGTCCTTCACAGCCCTCCACATACTCGCTCTTCATTTCTGCCCTGGGCTGTGTGAATACCCCATGATTGGTCTTCTGAGTTTGATATTGAGTATGGGAAAGGAGATCCTGGGTTGTGGTTATTGTTAGCTGATCTATTTGTTCCAGTGTTTAGCACAATGGCTGGTTCATGTAACAACTGGCAAATGGATGGAAGGATGAGTGGATGGTCTCCAATAGTCTGGAGTCAGTGGAGATGTAAAGAGTATGCACCATGATGGCAGGGCCAAATCCTGTATCTGGAAAATGCTTTTTTTCTGGAGTCTAGGAAGTCTTTAACATTGAGTCTCAGAAAAGCAGTGCATTTGGACAGTTACAAGAAGCCTTCTCTGGTGGCAAAGAAAGTCTTCTTCCCTAGAAACTTCCTAATGTGTAAGGACTTCCCAATCTCATCATACTGAGGATACTAGGATTACTAGGGTACTATGATTTTCTATCATACTGAGTTTATTTCTTAATATAATTATTCTCATTCTTTCTAATTCTAGAGTGCTAGAAAAAATGTTAGTGGGATTATTTACTCTTAGAGTGAATTAATAACATTAAGTACATTCTTTGCTTGGTCTAGGGTCAATGAATCTAAAACCTTCCCTACCACCTGCTTTATTTGGCAGATTCCTAAGAGTTTTGCTGTCTAGAAGCCCCATTGAGCTGGTTCAAGGATTTGTGGTGTTTGAGGAATATTTTCTAGCCCAAACCACAAGAAGTTATTCAAGCAGGCTTCTAACCCTGTGTCATTCAGGACATTATTCAGATCTGGTTTCAAAAGGAATACATTTCTTACCTCTTTGAGGAGTATTTTTCCCAGCACATATTAAAAAAGCAGCTTTGTACTTGTATCTAGTCTAAGAGGAGTTGAGCCTGAAAAAAGTAGAGGCACAGAGTTAAATCCAAATGCACTGCTTATAAGCTGTCTGATGTAAAGCTGTGTTTTAAATAGTTGCTCGTCTGTATATTATTGTCTTATCCTGTCATCCCAGTATCATAACGAAGCAGGATGACCTGTTATTTCGTTTGCAGGATTCCCTGTCAATTCAAATTCTAATGGTGGAGGTGAACTCTGTCCAAAGATCAGGAATGGCCAAGATGACTTACCCGGCAAGTAAAACACATACTAAAAATGCCTTCTGTAAACCTAATGTTCTTTCATAAAGTTGTAGAAAATAATAAAACCAATTTCACCTTGGGACTTATCTTTTATATTTCTTTTCTTTAGGGTTTGACCTGATTTCTCAGTTCCAAATAGATAAAGCAGCATCTCAAAGAACTATCCAGAGAGTAGAGGGATCAACTACATTACAAGTTGCTTACAAGTTGGGAAATAATGTAGATTTCAGGATTCCAACCAGGTAATCTATGAAAAATATTTAACCATCTGCTTCAAAAGCCTTTTTCAAATGGGCAACTATCTGGGGTCAGGAAATTTTCTCATGCTCAGTGTTTTTTGGATTGTGATTTTTAAAAATGGAGGAATGTATTCATTTACCTAGCTTCAGAGCCTGAATGCTGTTCTTTATGTTTTCGGCATGTAATTTACTTTCCATTTGAGGTTATAAGAAAACATGACTGAGACTATTACACATTGATTCAGGACATGTTCTTACTGCTTTGCTTTCACTTCTATAATTTGTCTGGTTTTGACTGAAAGGACCCTCTGTGAAAAGTGCCAGGGGTTAAGCATAAATTTAACTAGGAGCCCTGGAGTGGTTAGGAAACTCACAATGGTGCTGTTCAAGTGTTCTGGTGCTGAAACAGAAATACATATCCAGTGCTTGATTTCTGGCAGGCACCAAACAAAAGTAAAGCTAAGATAGTGATACCAGAAGCAAGGTTATCGATAATAACTTCTCACACATTTCACTGATATCCTTCTCTGAAACTAAGTCTTTCATTCCTTGATTTATAACCAGGATGTTTTAGTGTACTTGTAGGTGCTGAGTCACTGTAAATCAAACTTTGACAGTTTAGTATTTATATCAACTCTGTGTCTTATCTGCGTTATTATGGTCATTATATCATTTAAAAATTCAGCTTCCTATGGTATATGCATAAGAAATTTAGGATTGGCATAGAAGTTAAAGCAATAAAAATATAATGATTAATGAAATAATTCTAGAAGCAAAATATTTATCAAAATGATGAAGTTGCTCAAATTTGCAGAGTATGGCCACAGTCCAGATATAAATTTGTACTTTGAACATATTACACTTTTAGACTAGGCAATACACCGTATGAATTCTTTAAGCTTACTAATATTTATCTTACTACCACCATAACCTTGTGTTTTGGGAAAATTATTATTCTTATTTTATGCGGGAGGAAGCAGAGTCCCAAAGGTTTAATTTACTTACGTAAATCATAGGACTGGAACCTGATGGGTGCAATGAAACTTGGGCAGAATGGTCTCAGATCCTGGTTTTAACTGTTACTTGATATTGATTCTGGAAAATTACATTTTGAAAGACTGTGAGCATGAAAACAGCTATATTGACTTTTTTGCTTATTTTTTATGTGCAGAATTCTTTGTGGTTTTAGATAAACATAATGTTTTTGTTCTTTAATAAAATATTAGGCCTGACAACAGTATCCCAGGAGTGATCTACTTTTCTGTTTTTGAATGACAGTCAAGACTGTCATCAATAAGTTTAGACATTTGTTAGTTTGAGGCCTAATAGCCTCTCTTTTCTGTTCTGTAAATTCATGGACATATCATTAAGTATTTTGCATAGCAATAGCTGATCTCTCATATTCACTATCTCTTGGACTACCTGCTCCCACAAAGGTCAAAGCTCCTATTATCCTGTGAAGGTTTATTAAAACATGAGAAAAGGAAAAGGAAACTAGAAGAAAGAGAAAAAGACATAAAAAAGAAAAATGGAGGGAAGGGGCCTGGCGCAATAGCTTAGTGGCCAAATCCTTGCCTTGCATGTGCCAGGAATAAATATGGGTCGCTAGTTCATGTCCCAGTTGCTCCACCTCCCATCCAGCTCCTGCCTGTGGCCTGGGGAAGCAGTGGAGGAAGGCCAAAAACTTTGGGACCCTGCACCTGCAAGGCAGACCCAGAGGAAGTTCTTGGCTCCTGGCTCCTGTCTTCAGATTGGTTTAGCTCTGGCTTTTGTGGTCACTTGGGGTGTGAACCATTGGATAGAAGACCTTTTTCTCTGTATCTCCCTTTCTCTATAAATCTGCCTTTAAAAGATAAAATAATTAATAAAAATAAAATAAATCTTTAAAGTAAGAGACGGAGGGCATTTGACGTAACAATTAAGGTACTGGTTATCTGGAGTACCTGGATTTGATCTACAGCTCTTGCTCTAGACTCTAGATTATTGCTGATGCACACCTCAGGAAGCAGCAGGTAATGTTTCAAACAACTCCCTCACCCCCTCTCCTTCTTGCAAAAACTAGAGGAAGAGAGCGAGTGAGTAGAGCTGGAGGTGTGAGACATGGTGGTGTTGGGTGTTTTCCTTTCTGGTGCTCTCCACTTGTATGCAAACACTTCCTGCTACTTATGGATCCTTGCTTGTCAAAAGTCTGGCGGCAGGGAACTTAGGGACTGGAGTTGCTCTCAGGCCACACACTGAGTAGAAAATTATTTTAAAAAACCTCCTGTGCTAGAGAATACAGGCTCTGAGACAGTGAAAACTATTCTCAGGAACTATTCACAAGAAAGAAGATCATGGACTTTGAAATGAATGTGACAGTCACAATTCATCTTAATTTTTAGTACATTATTAATATTGACATGAGAAAAATAGAGTGTAGACTCAATATAGTTCATAGGCACAGTTTTAAGAATGTAATTTCCTTCCTCTCTTTCACTCCCTCTCACTTTCTTTCCAGTTTTCATTTTTAGAAAACATATTTTTTGGTAATACTATTTATCTTAGGCATGATGGCTTCACCTTCTTTGTATCTACTTACAACATGTAAACTTTTTCTTAAAATCTTTAGTTTTCTTTCTGTTGAATTCAAGAAGAAATATTTCTAATCCAAAGACTTTTTAAGCTTTTATTCAAACCCTGCAGCTCTACATTTAAGGTACTCTGTGCGGATTGTAGCATAGTGAAATAAGTCATTCACATTGCCAACCTTTTAAGTAAGCTTAGGAGTATATTTAATTTATCCATGTACAGATCGTAACAGCAAATCCAGAACCTCAAATGTTCAAAAACACCATAGGAATGCTTGTACTATAAATTGGACCCGTGAAAGTGTTAAGTGACTCTAGGAATATTTCACAGCATGTTTTGTGAACAGTAAAATGATTTATCCTTTTACACATTGGTAGGCTGTGGCTAACCTAATCTCAATGATGAATAATATTTTAATAGTAATTGCATATACACATTTCAGAAGTACTTTAAAAAGTTCAAGGAAAATGTAATTGCAAAGTTTCTCTTGATTTACAAGAAGTTTAAAACCATTTTTTTTTTTTTTTTAGAATATGCATTTCCGTGAACTTGTGCTGTACCTTTTCTGCTCACATGCCTGGATTTCAAAATTTTTTTGCACTAAGATGAATTTACCTTTTAGTCCCATTTCTGTGACTTTTTTGAAATAAGCATTTCTTCAGAAAGTCTATGGAAAATTTGTGTGCTCTGTGTGTGCAGATGCACACACATACAAATAAAATGTAGGAAGAGAAAGAGATTCTTGGTTTAACAATGCCTGTAAATAAGATAATCTTTGAGTTAATCCCACGTGCATCACTATCTTTCAGTATTTTTTTTTTTTAGATTTACTTGTTTTTATTGCAAAGGCAAATTTACAGCGAAGCAGAGACAAAGATTTTTCATTTGTTAGTTCTCGCCTCAAATAGCCTCAAGGGCCAGAGACGAGCTGATCCAAAGCCAGGAGATAGGAGCTTCTTCTGGGTCTCCCACGCGGGTGCAGGGTCCCAAGACTTTGGGCCATCATCTACTGCTTTCCCAGGCCATAATAAGCAGGGAGCTGGATGGGAAGTAGAGGATCCTGGATGCAAACTGGCACCCATACGAGATCCTCGTGTTTACAGAGGATTAGCCAATTGAGCCATCATACCAGGCCCCCTCTTTCAATTTTTATATTTGTAGTTCTTGGCATTACATAATTAAAATCGGAGGTAAATAGAGAAGTTCTATACCACCTTTAATGTATTTCCGAAGTTGAGTCAGCTGAATGAAGTGAAGTGAGAGAGAACCCTCAGTTACATCATGTATCTACACATAAGGGTGACCTAAACATGTTATTGGGACTTATGTAATAAAAACAAAATAGATTTCTTTTGAAGGGATTCTAATTTCAACAGTTTTGGTGAGTACATCTATATGCAAGTAACAGCAAAACTTTCTTTAAGGCTAGAAAAACAATTCTTGAAGGCAAAACAAATTATTCAATTTTTCTTTCAGAAAAACACATGCTCAAACACAATTATTGTGAACAAAGATTAAATTTGTTAAACTTGGATAATTTAAAATGATCTAAAGAATATCTATCCCCAATTCTAAATTTAAGTCACTTAAATGAGGTGTACAAACCTTGATGAGCTTTTACAGTTACAAAACAGGCAGTATATTGTCATTAGAAAACTTTAGTTTCTTTTCTAGATGTTTTGGTTAATAATTCTACAGAGATAAAATCAACGGAAATGTGATTAATCAACAGAAAAATAGAATTGATATCTAAAACATTTGCAATTATTTTGTAGACAGCTTGATTCTAGAAAATGGGCCAGTGACTTGCACATTTTTTTCTTTAGCTACAATTAATATTAAAAGTATCTGTTAAAACTTGCAACATATTTGACAGATATTAACTAACTGTAAACTTTGAAACTAAAAATGTATCACCAGCAACCATCTAAAAATGATAAAGAAATTCATCCAATACCATAAATACAAACCTGTCATTCTAGAACAGTGGCTAAAAGGCGAATCAATGATGAGAGTGCTGAGATGAAGTTTTACCTCTTTGTTACCCTTATAAAAACAACAAAGCAATGAAACTTACTGAGCTAACTGATCAAGTCTATTTAAAGTGTGAAAAAATATTTGCAGAAAAATGAGTTAAAACTTGGTATGTTATAAAGGTCCATAGCTAAAACCAAAGTAACGATAGAATATCTTAGCAAATTGAATAGTTAAACTCATTGCTAAGTATTCTTGAAACTAAGTTTTGTGGTGTGGAGAGTCTCGAGTCCCACAATATATAGATGGCAACAGCATTTATGCCAATACAATAATTTTGTATGTTATTCCTTTTTAGTTTATAACAAATTAGGTCAATATTACTTTAATTTAGATATTCTTGACTTTCTTTACTGTTCACCAGAAGAGGTTAAAGAAGATCATAATCTGGAAAAAATTGAGATGGAGTGTCCTGGTTTTTAGGGATCTCAAATTTAACTATTTGGCAAACACAACACTTGGCATTTAGTTTTCCTAGCCTCCTTGTTCAGGGGTTTTTCTTATGAATATAGGAGGATAAAGAATATAGCTTGCAAGCCTTTGGAAGGTGTTTACATTTAAAATGTCTTGATTTTTAAAGTTCAGTCTTCAGCATTTAGCAACTGTCAACAGAGGTTCAGCTCCAGGTGATGGCGTCCATACAGGCAGGAGATGTCTTGTGGACCCTCTGCACTGCCACTTAACAGAGGTAGCAATGATATAGCCTTACTTGGAAAGTTGAATAATTTAGATTAGAAAAGAACTGGTCACTTTGCATTGTTGCAATTTAGTGGCAGGCAAATGACTGCCATCTTAATATAACAACTTTCTGGGAAAGGCAAACATCTTTAATCTGAAGATTTTTCTAAATAGTCTGCACAGTGATGCATACTGACTGATTCTCAAAGTATTTATGGGGATCTGAGATATAATCATGGCATGGAATACTGTAGTAATTATGGAGTAAAAAGTAGCTTGTTATATTAAAATTAAAAAATGGTTTCATAAGCTGGTGGAATATATTTGGATTGCAAATAATCTCCTGTCTTCCTTGTGAAAGAAATATTGCCAAGACCTTTGCAAAAATGTATTTTTTGGCTGAGATAGGATTGCTGAACAGTAGCTCTTTGGGGAGCATAAATAGTAACATTGATGGAGTTATGTGTGGCCTTGGGGAACCTTCCTCAGCTAGGAAGGAGGAGTTTTAAAAATGTGTATTTTAAGATGGAGCATTAAAGTACACCAACGAACTGTGAAGGTTTGTGTGATTAGTCATGAAAGAACAAATGGTACATAGTTTTTCACACTGTAGCCTCTGTAGGTCTAGAATCTAAAATAACGTAAAAGGTAGAGGGAGGCGGAGATGGTAAGTAAATGTACATGAGTACAGAAAACAAGATTTCTGTTTACTATTTTCCTAAGGCATTTATATCCCAGCGGACTGCCTGAAGAATACTCCTTTCTAACTACTTTCCGGATGACTGGAAGCACACTTGAAAAGAACTGGAACATTTGGCAGATTCAAGATTCCTCAGGGAAGGAGCAAGTTGGTGTGAAGATTAATGGCCAAACAAAATCTGTTGCATTTTCTTATAAGGGACTCGATGGAAGCCTCCAAACAGCAGCTTTTTCAAAATTGCCCTCCTTGTTCGATTCCCAGTGGCACAAAGTCATGATTGGTGTGGAAAGCAGTAGTGCTACTCTCTTTGTTGACTGCATCAAGATTGAATCTTTACCTATTAAACCGAGGAGCCAAATCAATGTCGATGGCTTTGCTGTTCTGGGAAAACTTGCAGATAATCCCCAAGTTTCTGTTCCAGTAAGTATAAGACCACACATGTTGGCGCAAAACTAGATTCCTAAAATTCAAACATCTTTGATAACCATCTGAATGTCTTAAAGGACAGTTACTCGTTTTAAAAAATCTCACTTATTCAAAAGCTGCTCAGTTCCCACTTTAGACATGACATGTAGCAAATGGGATGTGAATGGGTCCTGGTTTCTGAGGAACATAAAGTACACTTGGAAGGTGTTTCATACCTTTACCCATACCTTGGGATGCTCCAAATCCCTTTGAGGGAAATGTACAAGGAAACCCATATTGATATAGAATGTATTTGTGTAACTAATCAGAATAGTCAAAGCAAGGTTGAGAGGTCGACACTATTACTGAATAATTCCATTTTTCTTGGAAGTAATGAGCTCTGACATGGAAAAATTCAAATTGGCAAAAGAGAAAGTGTATTCTAACTGAAGAAAAGGAAAAAGATGAAATAAATAAGTCATATTTAAAATTCTGAAAGTGGACTGGAGATGAATTCTTAGGTAAATGTTAGTGTGGGAGGGAGGGAGGAATACTAAGAGCAGAATGGTAATAGATGAGGTTAGGAAGCCATATGATAACTGATCAATAAGAATGAGACCTATGCAGGTAATGTAAGTTTATTTCTTATATAGTAAATCTTGCATGATTATTAGTAAAGGATGGCAAAGAAGGGACTTTACTATAAAGACCCATGGATATAAAGCTGAGGAATTCTATTTGACACAGTAATTTTCAACTTCCACTGTACGGTTCTCTCCCTTTGGCTTATTGCATTCTCCTGGAACACTTCTTTAAAAAAGAAATGTTTTTATAATATATGACAGGAATCATGCAGTAGGGTACAAATATTCTTTTGGGGCAGTTATAGAACTTGGTGCTCAATAAGTAAAGACACGCCAACTGTCTTCTCTCCTCTTTGTTTCTTTTCTCCCTTCCCTACCGGTATGATGTTGTTAAATTCTAGTCACAGAATCCATATCATGGAGTGTAGCAGAAGTGATACAATAATTTTGAATTGTTTCTGTGCTCTTCTCCAAAAGAAAAGTAATGGAATTGTTCAAACAATGTGTTTTCAAGGGAAGAATTATGATTAGTGTGAAGGGTACTGTGAAATTTCTATATTCTGTGATGGATAGGAAGCAATTTGTAACTGCCACATTATTTTTTGGCTTGTAGACTCTTGTGAAAGCATTTCTTCATGTAGTAAGTTGTCACGCCTCAAGTGGCTGGGTTTCAAAGCTGACAGGGCCACTGTTGTGCCATCTTGAAATTTGTGCAGCAAGATTTGCAGTGATGCTAGAGAAGGTTTTGGACAAAACTGAAATTCTGTAATATATGTCATTTTTGGTTCATGAGTGGGAAAAGGTTACATTTCCACAGTAATCAATATTGGTCAAATATTTTACAAATGTGTTCATTGACCTTAAGATATTTATAGTCTTCAAATTTCAAATTCTGGGTGCTGCTGGATGATCTGATTGCTAAAGTGTTAAACACAAGTCTTAATATTAATACATTATGTCATTTCTTACTAGTAATGCCATAGTTGATCTTAGGTTTTCTGTAAATCTAATTTCACATAACAATGGAGATAAGTTTGTAGCAATTACCTTTCTCCACCCTGTGTAGAAATGCACCTAGAATCTGGAGTTAGTTTTTTTTTTAAAGATTTATTTATTTTTATTACAAAGTCGGATATACAGAGAGGAGGAGAGACAGAGAGGAAGATCTTCCGTCCAACGATTCACTCCCCAAGTGAGCCGCAACAGCTGGTGCTACGCCGATCCGAAGCTGGGAACCTGGAATCTCTTCCAGGTCTCCCACACGGGTGCAGGTTCCCAAGGCTTTAGGCCGTCCTCAAATGCTTTCCCAGGCCACAAGCAGGGAGCTGGATGGGAAGTGGAGCTGTCAGGATTAGAACCGGCGCCCATACGGGATCCCAGGGCGTGCAAGGCGAGGACTTTAGCCACTAGGCCAAGTCACCGGGCCCATGGAGTTAGTTTTATTCTGATCCCCTAGGGATCTTTTCGAAGTTGAAAAACTATAGCCAATAATAATACATAAAATAAGTATTTAGATTTCTTCTTTCAGACAATTCTGACTGTTGTATAAAGACTCAGAAATATGTTTGAGCCTAAATCTATTGTTCCATAATATATGATGGTGATGGTTAGGACTATGATAATTAAATTAGATCAAGGTCACAGGCCAAAAGATCTCTGCTTATGTTCAAAGACTGAAGTGACCATGTCAGATTAAACTTCACTCCAAAATTCATTTATCAAAGTTTCTAATTTCAGACAAAGAAATAGGAAACCGTAAGAAAGGCTCATTTAGGTTTTGAAGAAATGATCTTAATACCTTTAATACATCAATTTAAAATGTTCAAAATTCTTCCCATTAGCTTACTTGCCTGTGCAACATTTTTATTAAATAGCAAGTACAGATAGGGCTATTTGCATTTCTCTGCTCTAGAGCTGATCATGGAGGATGTGCCTCATAAGAAACAGTGCTAGCTTGCTATTTGTAATTTACTGTACTATCCGCCATGACAACTAGCTTTCTCTAGGAAAAGGAAAATCAATTCCACTAGGGAATCTTTCATTATGTTCTTACTTTGGAAGGCATTTGGATTTGCATAAATTTGTCATGATCTGTTTTGCAACACAAACAATGCTATGAAAACAAGATTGTCCAGTGTCAGACAATGTCCTTAGACAGGAATGCTACCTAGTCTTTACCTTAGCAAACTGATTGGGTGCCTACATACTAGATATACAAAAGCAGACACATCGGACTTTGTTGTCTTCTGCCTGCTAAATACAGGTTTATGAGATAAATAAGCAGTGGAATATAACATGATAAAGAGTGTGACTGTGAAAACTGCTGAGTGTAATAGATGTACCTGGAAAGGCTCTTCAGATCAGGCTAAGGAGGTGTGAGTGTGGAGGTCAAGGATGTTTCCTGAGGAATGTGCTGTTGGAGAGTAATGCTGGATGAGTGCAAGTTGTCCAGGAAAAGACAGGGCCCAGTGACCAGGCACAGGGAATGTCTGTTGTGTATTGAGGGATCTTCAGAAAGTTAGGGAAAATCCCTGTTATTAGAAAACTGCAAATTAAATTTTTTCTTGCATTTAAATAAACTTACCTTTTACTTTCCATGAACTTGTTGAAGCACCTGCATTTCAATTCTTCTGTTTTCATGCTTTGTCTTTTCACACTGCTCTTCACTTTTCTCTTTTTAAATGATAATTTCTTTTGGGGGAAATAAAGGCTAGTTGATATGGAGAGAACGAATCCAGAAAGACAGAACTCCTTCTCAAATGCTCAAAATGAGCAGTGCTGAAGACAGGAGCCAGAAATTAGAACCTGGTTTTCAGTGTGGATGACAGGAAGCCAACCATTTGAGTCATCACCTGTTATTTCCGGGAGTCTTTATGGGGGAGAAGATGGAGCCAGGAATTGAACTAGAGCGATTTAATGTGTGTGTGTGGGTGAGTGAGTGAATGACATGGACCTCTTAACTGGTGTTTTGACAGTTAGGCTAATTGCCTGATCTGCTCTTCACTTTTGAAACTGAGTACTTATGTCTGCATAGTCCGGGTGTCTACCACTAATCCCCATGGTTTCATTTTGGTTTGATTGCTTATAGTCATGGACTTCTTATATATTTGCCTGAAATTTGAACATGTTGGTGATTACTAGAGGTCTTGATGAAGAGGCGTGACATGAGCATTCTAGGAAGTATGCAGATAGATTCAATTTTCTTAATTTGGGGACAGTAACTTTTCACTATTACTATGTAATGAACGTTAATGAAAAATAGTAGTGTGAAGTTCTGTGCAGGTGGGGTTATGCTGTACTTGGAATGCTTGCATCCTGTGTCTAAGTCCCAGAGTTCAAAACCTGGCTCCACTTTCGTTCTGGCTTTTTGCTAATGCATATGTAGCCTGGGAAGCAGCAGCTGGTATTTCTGGTACTTAGATTTCTGCCATCCATTTGGGAGACCAGGATTCGGTTTTTGGCTTCAGGTTTCTGCCTTGTTCAGCCTTGGCTCTTTTAAGCATTTGAAGAGTTAATCAGTGGATGGAACATCTCTCTCTCTCTGTGTCTATTCTGTCTCTACCTTATAGATAAAAAGTAAAAAATAGCATAAAAGATAGTACAAAGTATAAGGAACAGTATATTTTTCTATTTTTCTTCATGTATTCCTCCTACTCCTTCATGTCTTATGTTAATCGAATATTGTTTATACGGTTAACCTTTGCTTTGCTTTAGTAAATTAAGAACAAAAGTAACTTCTGATGGTATCATGAGGTGTCAAAAACTTTAGGAACCACAAGATAAAAAAAAATTAAAAATGGTCTTTGCTGGATCGCTAATGCTAGAACTCGCTTGCAACATGCTTGTCCATGCCTCTCCCCTGCCTATCCTGCCTTTTGTCCCTCTCCTTTTTCTAAATCTGAAAGTAAGCTAATTTCAGGAGATTTTCATAAGGTTTGTGATATAGCTGTTTATGTGACTACAACTCAAATACCTTCTCATCATTCATGGTTATTTAGTGGGCTCAGAGCACATTATATTCTTTCCCAATGTACTGCTGTAATACATTGTTAGTTTGATTTTAAAGCAATAAATCCCAAATTTCCTATTCTTCTTTGTGCTCATATTTTAGGAGGGGGCCATTTATCCCGCTGCAAAGCTCAGCTTCTTGGCAGAATACCATAAAATGTTGTTTTATGACAGATTCTTTATTGCTTGCTGTCAGCGTGATTGCCTGGGAGAGTTATTTGGAACAGCTCTATTAGAAAACAAAGTTAGCCTTTCTTCATCTTCAGGGATGTACACTAGCAGTTTGAGCTTATTTGAGGCAGGATAACATTTTATGTGGTTTTCCTGAACCTACGCATATGCCAAAACCAACCCAAAACAAACTTAGAGTCAATACTTGCAATCCCATACCTCAAGTATGCTACTCTGTTTATTTCCATGAGATTCACAGAAAATGTGACCACAGCTAAACTGTTCCCAGGAAAGCTAATTGTCCTTTACTCTAGCGAATTGAATCATCTGAGCCTCAAAGCAGTAAAACAATGAAAATTCCATGAATGATAAAATGGGGGGAAATTAACAGGTTGAGACATGTTATAGTAATATTATGTTTTTAGTGACTTAAAGAATGTATTTCTGTCATACATGATATCTAACATATTGTCCACTAATTTAAGCAAGTACACCTTTTACAAATTTTCACCTGAATGTAGTAAATGAATAAATATGTTATCTATATATCATAGTGAATAATTTTAAAAAGTTTCTTTATTTGAAAGGGTGACAAAGAGATTACAGATTACATAAATATCTTCCATCCACTGGTTCACTCCCCAAATGTCAGCAATGACTGGAGCCATGCCAGGTTGAAACTAGGAGCCTGGAGCTCAATCGGTCTCCTATGTGGGTGGCATGGACCCAACACTGGAGCCATCATTGTTGCTATTTGAGCCTGCAGTAACAAAACGAAAGTGAGGTCCAGGACTTGAAACCAGGCACTTTGTGTCCTGATAGGAGGCTTCATTGCTTGGCCAAACACCAACCCAAAGAGTTGGTATTTAAAACGGTGGAGACATTTTAAGTTCATGTGCCAATAAAGCCTACAGAAATGAGGAATAACTAGGTAAATGTATGATCTTCCAAGTGGTGATAAACTAAGGGAAAATGAGACAGAATTGTGTCTGGAAAGAGGGTCTTTTTCAGAAGAAAGCCTTGTAGCAGAGGCACAAAGCAGTTGAGAGGATTAGCGTGTGACTATCTGGGGAGGAGGATTCCAGTGAGGAGGAGCATACAGTGAAAAGGGGCTAGCAGGGTGTTGTGTGCTGTTTGAGGACTTTGTGGAAATTGGTGTGTCTGGAATGAGATGGAGAGAAGTAGATGATGAAACTGGATAGTTAACACGATGGAGATGGGGTGGGGAAATTGTGCTAATATTTCAGCTTGTTTTTTTTTTTATTTTTAAAAATCATTTATTTGGTAGGGAAGGAAGAGGAGATAGAGATTAGAGAGAGATCTTCCATCCGCTGATTCACTTCCCAGATGGACACAAAGGCTACAAGGGCTGGGCTAAGCCAACCCATAGTCATGAGTCGGGAGCTTCAACAGGTCATTTTTGTGGGTATCAGCAGCTGTTTCTTGACTTACCAGGATGAATAGAAATCACCCTTTTTAAGTGTACAGAGTGGGGTGGTATTGTGGCAAAGTGATCCTCTGCTTCCCATGGTGTTGACGTCCTGAATGGATGCTGGCTCATTTCTCAGCTGCTGCATTTCCTATCCAGCTCCCTGATAATGTGCTTGGAAAAGCAGCAGAATATGACACAAGTACTTGGACTCTTGTACACTTGTGGGAGACCCAATTAATGCTTTTGGCTTTGGCTGGCCTGGCCCTGGTGCTTGTAGCTGTTTATGGAGTGAACCAGTGGATGGAAGACCCCTCTCTCTCCTCTATTTTTCTCCAACTCTTCAAGTAAATCTTCAAAAAATATATAGAATTGCAGCTTAAATTTCTTAAGTGCGTAATTCAAGAGTAGAAATCATACTGTAGAATCAAATATGAATAAAACTGAGGTATCTTATACCACTCAGTTTTCCTTGAAGATAAATACGTTTTTAAGTTGAGAATGAATTTTGCTAGTATGTTTTATATTTTGCTTGGTGGAATAAACTGATTTCTCTAATTCTTACACATGAGAACCCTTTTGAAGCAAGGAAATATCTTTAATTTTCCTGGAGTATTTCCACTGGACTTCAGAAGATCTGATTGGATGGGGAGAACCCAAGCATCTATGTAACTGTGTCACATAATACAATGTAATTAATGAAGTTAAATAATAAATAATTAAAAAAAAAAGATCTGATTGGAGCAGGTGTTTTGGCCCAGAGGGATGGTCTCTGCTTGGCATGCCTGACTCCCATATCTAAATACCTGGGATAGAGTTGCAGCTCTGCATCTGTGCCAGCTTCTTTTGAATTTGCATCCTAGGAGGGAGCGCATGATGGTCCCTGCCACCCACATGGGAGACCCAGAAAGGAGTTCTTTGTTCCTGGCTTCAGCCTGGCCCAGCCCTGGTTATTGTGGGCCTGTGGGAATGAGCCTACGGATGGAGGATCTCTTCCTCTCTGTCTCTGGCAGTATTTCTGCATTTCAAATAGATGAATATATAAAACTTTAAAAAAATGCTAACTGGGCCTGGCGCAGTAGCTTAATAGCTAAAGTCCTTGCCCTACACGTTCCAGGATCCCATATGGGCACTGGTTTGTGTCCGGCATCCCTGCTTCCCATCCAGTTCCTTGCTTGCTGCCTTGGAATGCAGTCAAGGATGGCCCAAAGCCTTGGGACCCTCCACCCACTTGGGAAACCCGGAAGAGGCTCCTGGCTCCTGGCTTCTGGCTTCAGATTGGCTCAGCTCTGGCCATTGCGGCCACTTGGGGAATGAATCAGTGGACAGAAGATCTTGCTGTCTTAAAAAAATGCTAAATTAAGGGCTAAATTAAAATTTGTCACTCATACTGTCAACAAATACTCAAAGCGAAGCATTATTCTAGGTATAACAATGACAAACATGTGGAAATCAGAATTGTGGATAATACAAGGGAAGTGACTTTTATCAAGGCTGTGTGCCAATAATTCCTTCAAAATAATTAGTAAATTGGGAATTCATATTGCATGCCAAAAATTGGTTTTTGTATAGATGATCATCAGTGCGTAGCTGGTGTTTATGTGAATGCACAAATGTGTTCAGAAACTCATGGTCCACGAGGTCCTGTGAACAACCCAGCCTGTGTTCACACCTGAATTACACTTTATTCCTCCAATAGCATGTGCAGTAATTCCTGCTCTCCTCTTTAAGGAGCTGTTTCAGTTTACCCAAAGTGAATTGTAGTTTTGAGAAAGCAGCTTAATGAATTACCGCAATTTGCAATCAGTACTTCAGTGAAATATTTAAACAGAGGATGTAGATTTCCTAGTTTGTTGTATATTTAACTTTTTGGTGATTAAGGCATGCTATTTTTAAAAATCAAAATCTTATACCTTTCTAATCTGAGTTACCATTTCACACAGAGCTTAGTGAATAAAATGTGAGATTTTCTTTTTTATTATTATTGTTTATTATTTTTAATTCATTAATTACATTGTATTATGTGACACTGTTTCATAGGTACTTGGGTTCTCCCCACCCCTCCCCAAACCCTCTGGGCCTCCCCTACTGCTCGCCATGTGGCTGGAGCTGGGGGGAGGAGCCAGGAGGGGTGGGACTGGGGCCTAAGGACCTGAACCTCCGGCAGGCAGCCACCTTGTTGCCTGCCGGGGGCCTTGGAATGGCCACGCCTCAAGCCTGGGAACACACAGTGGCTACCACGTACACGTGGGGAGCTGCTCCCAGATTTGCCGGAACCTTGATGGCTACCCCTTTTCTGGGTGAGTCTCGGGGGTCTGTGTAGCGAGTCTGGGCCTCCCCACTGCTCGCCATGTGGCTGGAGCTGGGGGGAGGAGTCAGGAGGGGTGGGACTGGAACCATAGCTTTCTTATCCAATCCTCTGTTGATGGGCATTTTGGTTGCTTCCATGTTTTTGCAATTAGTGATTGTGCTGCTATGAACATAGGGGTGCATGTTGGTTTCTCATAAAACAATTGTTCTGGATATATTCCTAGGAGTGCTATTGCTGGATCATACGGTATGTTGATTTTGAGTTGTTTGAATATTCTCCATACTGATTTCCGTAGAGGCTGTACCAGCCTGCAGCCCCACCAGCAGTGGAGTAGGGTTCCCTTTTCCCCACAACCTCGCCAACAAGTGTTGTTGGTGCTTTTATTCATGTGGGCCAGTCTTACTGGCATTAGGTGGTACCTCATTGATGTTTTAATTTGGATTTCCCTTATTGCCAGGGAACTTGAGCATTTTTCATATGTTTATTTGCCATTTAGGTTTGTTCCTTTGTGAAGTGTTTGCCCATTTCCCGTGCCCATTTCTTGAGTGGCTTGTTTGTTTTGACATTTTGGTTGTTTTGTAGCTCTTTGTATATCCTGGAGATCAGCCCTCTATCACCTATGTCGTGTGCGAAGATCTTCTCCCATTCTGTGGGTTGCCTTTTTACTTTGTTGATTGTTTCTGTAGCTGTACAGAAGCTTCTTAGTTTGATGAGGTCCCAATTGTTTATTTTGGTCTCGATTTCTACTGCTTTTGGAGTCTTTTTTAGGAAGTGAGGGCCTACCCCTAAGTGTTGCAGTGTGTTTCCAACATTTTCTTCCAAAAGTTTGAAGGTTTCTGGATGCAGGTTTAGATCTGTTACCCATATTTGAGAGGAGTCTGACAACATTTTTATCCAGTCATTGAGCAGAAAAAGCCACAATTCTCTTTTCTGTGTGGTATTTCGTTTTACACATGGATATGTAACTGCATATTGGCATAGCTGTCAATTTTTAAAGGAATATTATGTTGGATATGATTTCTACAACAAGCATAAAATAAGGAAAGGTTTGAATTCTTATGAAAGTTTAGTTCTGAAGTTCTGTAAAAGATATAGGAAACAGGTTATACAGCTTTAATTTCTAAAGTTTTCTGTTCATCTTAAATACAAGCATTCAATCAGAAAATGTCTTGCTTACCATGTTTGGAAAATATGGTTTGTTGTGAAGGGAGTATATGTGCACAGGGAGGCTGAATTGGATAGTAGACGAAAAGCCTTATTTTAGTGTCCGGGAATTTGGGACTGCCAGTTCTCTCATTCGCTAGCTTTATGACCTGTGGCAAATCAGTACATTTTTGTCTCACTTTACCTATCTGGAAACTGCTCCAAATGCCAGCAAGTTAATTTAATTTCAGGGAAAGCTTGTCCTATTTTTCCTTTAAAATTTTTCACGGCAGTTTAGAACAAAACACAAAATCCCTTGTAAGTAAACAAAGCCACTAGATGAAAAAGTGTTTGGTTTGATTAAAAGTTATAACCTTAGCTGCAAGATAATGGTGTAGTTTGGGAATAGTTTTTTTCTGCAAGGTGTTAATTTATTACTGTTAATAATGGGTATAATCCTCACAAAATTTATGTCTAACTTTCCCTGTAAAATATGTCTTGATTGAGCTGCTCACTTTTTTACCCAACCTCACAAAAGTCATGAACGGTTGCCTTTTTCTATAGAGAAAGCAAGAGAAGTTGGAGTGAAACAAGAGTGACGGAGTATGCCGTGAGCTCCAGGACAGCTGTTCATGTGGGGGAGAGGTGCCTGTGCAGAAATGTGGACACTTAATGCTTGCCACCTCTTTATACAATGGAATGCTTCTTCTCGCCTGACTTTTCCTTCTTTTCTTGGTAGCTGGGGAGGGGAAGGATTTCATCTTGCAGTGTGTCCAGATTTAGTCTTCTATTTAGTCTTCTATTCTAAACTCAACTTTGGATGCCTCTGCTTCTACATGTTTTCTGTATATGTCTCAGTTCTCCCCCACACACCACGCGTGCGTGTGTGTGTGTGTGTGTATTACTGGGACAGTTCGCCAGACATGACTTAATGCGGTAAGAACTACTGACCAGGAAAATGGATCCAATTTGAAATGCCTACCAGGAAACCTCCCTGTCAAGAGGGGATGACAGATGCCACAGGCTTCCTGTGGAATACGGTGTTGTTTCCTTTTTTCCCTTGTCATCTGAGGCTCTTTTTAGATTGAGACTTGGCAATGTTTATTCTGTTTCTTTTCTGTTACCCTTCACCTCCATCCTCAACACTTGTTTAATAGATAAGAAGTTGTCAGGATACATTGGATTTAAAGTGCTTAGAAATTTGTATGTGTATGCAAAATTTAGATACTTCATTTTTCCCTCCAGAATCTTTTCCACCATTCCCTTCACTTTCAGTCCTTTCTCTTTCTATCTTAAGCTGTGGCCACTTTACTGAGTGTGTCTCCTTGAGGTTGTGAATTTTCTCCAGGACTCAATTTCCTTTCTTCTGGTTTTCCTGGTTGTTATCTCTTTGGCTCCCTCTGTCTCTAAGCTCTTATCCAAAAATCTGAGAACATGTATTTCTTGTGGAGCTCAATAGGTCTGAGTTCCAATCTGGACTCTAACACTTGCCTGTGACTTGCAGAGTCCGTTTTTCTTTCCCAGCCTCATTTTAATGGAGTCTACCACTTGAGTTAGTGATGAGAACAGAGAGGCAATCAGGGCTGGTGATCTGATCCCCAGTGAGGGCTGCCATGGTAAAACTGGAGTAAATTAAAATGAAGACAAACACATCTCATGATGGGAGAGCGTTAGGAAGGACCTCAGTATGTCTCAGAGCGTTTGTGTTTAAGGGAAAGCAAGAACTTAACAGGTTGCGGTTAGCTTCCCCATCACTGAAAGACTACAGATCTGTTTTTCTTAAACTACCTACTCTGTCCCCCACAGCAACTGTAATTGACTGCTGCCTCTTTTCAGTTTGAACTTCAGTGGATGCTGATCCATTGCGACCCCCTGCGGCCTGGGAGGGAAACGTGCCATGAACTGCCTGTAATAACGGTGAGACCCTGAGCACCTGCAGAGGCCACTTTTACCCAGCTCTCAGGTTTAGCCATCCCTCCCTCCTCACCTTTGTTGAAAGAATCCCTACTTCGTACCCTGATCAAACAAGTTCAGGTCCTGCTCAAAGCAAGTTAAAAACCTGGCCTAGTGTCTGGCTCTCCCTTTGGTGGCTTAGGACACCCCTCTCCATCTACAAACACTGTGTGCTTACTCTCCATGGGGGGCACAGACCCTTTGGGAGGCACCTGGGTCAGCCCTGGGCTGTGCTGGAGCCTGAGCCTTGGAGGCAGAGAGCTGTGCCCTCAGGTCCCGCTGTGCGGCTGTAGGGAAAGGGTTAAGGGGGACTGTTGTCATTTATCGGTCCTCCCGACCTTCCAGCTCTCCTCCAATCCCCAGGCCCCTTCCAGGGCCATTCATAAGAGGCTGGAATCTATGCCTACCGCCTACCGACCTGCCTGAACAGCTTTACAACTGCTGCTACTACTGCTCCCAGAGTGGGTGGGTCGGGGGAGTGCATTTCTCCCCCTCATAGCAAAGTGCCACTGATGCGAGTGGCAGATCCTGGATCGCTAAGCCAGCTGCAGGTTGCAGAGCTCGGTGGGGGAACAGCAGAGGGCTGTGAACATGGCCTGGGCAGCAGGCCGCCTTGGTGCCCTCGGGCTGCAGCTGCTGCTCTCAGGGCTCTGCCTGTGCCTGGCTCAAGTAAGTTGTGTGCAAGTTTGGGCACGGGTGAAGTGTGGGAGGCGGGAAGTGCCTTTGCCCCCTCTCCTCATTCTTCCTTCTCCAGCGTAGCCAGACCACTAAGAAGGTAAGCTGGGGTGCAGGTGGTGAAAAATGTTTGTGTTGTTTGAGTTGTTGTGTTGTTTCAAAGCCTAGTGGGGGATTCTGTAGCTGGGGGTGCCTTGAGGGAGGCGCAGAGCATCCTCAGGGCTCTTGGACCTGGATTCCCTTCCATTTGGAGCACCTTTGAGGGCCCTCTGGCCCCAAGTAGCCTTCCTCCTTTTTCCCTGAGGGCTGGGGAACCTCAATACTATGCTATACCTGACTCTGTTGCCTATAGGGTCAGGCAGCTATGGTAACAGGTAACTGAACATCAGGTTTTCCATTTTTGCTCTTTCTCATCCTACCCTGGGCAGTCAGGAACAAGCTTTGCTGGTGCAGATGGAAATGAGGCAAGCACCCGTTGTGGTTCCTCCAGCCCACAGCGTGTCTCTGAGTCCTGCAAGTGGGGCAGTGGCTCCAGGACTGGCCCTGGGCGACCCTAGTACCCATTGCCAACTCTGCTGCTTCTTGGAGGCTCTGGCATCTCTCCCTTCCCTCGTGCACTGGCCTAGAGCCCCAGGAGAGGGCAGACAAGCCCAGCAGAGGAGGAGGTTTGAGGTTTCCCTTACAAAGACCCCATTGTAACCTGTCTGGTCACTGGAGTTGAGAAAAACAAAGTTTTCTTTGATGAAAGAGGCTTTCTTCTTTTTTAAATTCAGAAGCAGGAAAAAAAAGCCCCTTATTCCTCGAGCAACCCGTTCATCCTGTGACAGACACCAGCTCCCTCTAGCACTATCAAAACGCACCTGCTTGCCAGCTATAAAAGGAGTCACACCTTAGCGTCAGTCTGAAATCTGGAGGTGTTTGGGAGTGAGTGAAGTGAGGTGCAAAGCTCTTGTTGCAAGAAAATGTTTCTGCAGGCACAGCTGAAAGGAGCCCAGACTCTGAGTTTTGGGGCTCAAAGGCTCCAAGGCTTCCCCGTGTTGACCACAGACCCGCCCCCCCCATACCCTCCCCATCCTGTTGGATGAGTGACTAAGCCCTGCACCTGCTGGGCTGTCTCCCTCTTGGCTGCTGTATCCTGTCCCAAACCCTTACCAACAATTACTAATTACATGGGGGGAAGTGAGGGACCCCTATTTTCATTTCAGAATCCCTTCCCAGGCTCTTGCTTCGCTACCATGCGCCCCCTTGGGTTGAGGCACTGAGGTAGAGGTGAGACAGAAATGGGCTCTTTCTGCCTCTAACTGCACAGTTTACCTGACTGGAAAGAACGGCAGAATCCGAGCATACCTTTCCTTTCTTTTCATATTGGATTTTTCAAGCCTGGCCTTCGCAGGGAGGTACCCCATTCCCCGGTGGTACCCCTACTAATCCTTGTGTTGTGTTGTTGTTGACAGAGGGGTCCTCCTGGCCAGCCGGGGCCACCCGGGCCTCCGGGACCCCCTGGAGTTCCAGGCATTGACGGCATCGATGTAAGTTTCTGTCCCCAGTCTAGTCCTGTAGGAGGCTTTGGCTGTGGCTTTCCCACAGCTTAAAAGGGTGCCAAGTGCCCCCACCTTTACTGACCCACCTTCCTGCCTGGGTGAGAGTGGGGTTGGATCCCAGGAGCCAGGAGATTTTCTGAGAGGGGAGGTGGTCCTGTCCCGGTCCTACCTGCCATTTGCCTGCTTTCACACATGTGGGGTTGTCTCAGTTCTTCTTTCCTGCCACGTTCACTTCTTCTTCTATCTCCAGGGTGACCGAGGTCCAAAGGGTCCCCCAGGTCCTCCGGTAAGTTGATCTATGTAGTGGTCCCACCTTTTTTTCCCCTTTCAATGTTCCAACAGTCTTAACTTGGCACCTTTTCTCTCCCTGTTCAGGGTCCTATAGGAGAACCGGGGAAACCAGGAGCTCCAGGCAAGCCTGGCACACCAGGAGCTGATGTGAGTAGGATGCCAGGCCGGTGGTGTGTGATGCGCTATTAGGCATCTCTGTGTGTGTGTGTTTGTGAGAGAGAGAGAGGAAGAAAGAGTGTGTGGGGGGGAGGGGTAGAAACAGACAAAATGTAAGACAGGTGGAGACAGATGGATGTAGATGGACTGACATACATAGTGGAAAAGTAGCAGACACAGGTACACGGAATGACAGAGACCCAGGGGGCCAAACTAGCAGGAGACAGATGCAACGGTAAGGGAAGCAAGTACTGTGGCCCTGCTCTGAGTCTGGCCTTCATGCCACGCTACCTGACTGGGTATGGATCTGGCAGCTTCTGCAAAGGAACCTGGGAAGCTGGATATGCCTTTTGACTCCTACGGACACTACTGGCATTTCCTTAAAACCCTGAGGTGCTGGTTGTTGTCTGAGCAGTTGCCTCCCCGCTGCCTCAGCCTGGACGAGGTCACAGCAGCCGGCTGGGGCTGGTAGCAGATGGTCTTCACACTGCAATGTCACTGGCTCTCCCAGAATTAATTAATTCAGAAGCAGGGGCTGAAGGCAGGGCAAGGGACAGGGCAACTCACAGAGCCCATAGAATATGAAAAAGATGTACTTTAGGTGGAGGTAAGGGGTGCACTCAGTGAGGGGTATCCCTGCATGAGGCAGGGATAGGAAAATGGTCAGGATGCATCAAAGACAAAGTTCAAAATAAATTTTACCTCTTTCTGAAGTGTTTGTCTGGCTGACATCGCTGACAACAAAGGAGCTGACCAGGGCTACTTGAAGACTAGCAACTTTTCCATCTTAGTTCCTAGTTTGAACTGTGTGTGTCAAGTTGACAGTTCCTGTAGCCCTCGGGGACTTTTCTTGGATAATACAAACTGAAAATCAAACTGATGTCTGGACAGAAGAAATGAAATGATATCTGTTGGTTGGCAAGCTCCTCTTCAAAGCATCTCAGTACTTGAAATTGTTGTACTATGAAAAATATCTAAAAGAGTAGCCGAACACAAGTTAAATTCATTTCTGTATTCCCTGGGAACTTCTGAATACATTAAACTTTTAAAAATATTTTGCTAACTGAAGAATTTAACCAGTCATCTGAAGTCTTGCTTTGCTATTAAACTGCAGTATAATTACAGGGAGCTAGATTTGCCTGTTTTCCAGATTAAAAGTGCTTCTGCAGTTTGCCGAACAAATTCTTTACCATTATGTTAGAAGGACAATTGCTGCTCTGAAATTTCCCCACTTTAACAAAATTTTGGATTAACAAAACACTTTGAAATACTTAAGAGTAAAATATAAAAAGAGTTCAAAGCCAGATTTCAAATATAGCAAATTATGGCAAAGTAAGGTTTTTTTTTTTTTTCTTAGATCAATCAACTTTGATACCAGTAGGTCAAGGAAGAACTGGTGAGAGCTTTGAGTGACTCTTTTGGGACAGAGAAGGAACACAAAGAAAAAGAAAGAAATCATGACATGCCAGTATTTTAAACATTTCCTAGATATAGAAGAAAATTGTTTGCATTTATATAGTGCCTTCTGTTCAAACACTGTCCCATTAATACCTGTAGACGCATAATGATCTATTGCTTTCTGTTGGTAAGGAAACAGAATAATTATGAAGATAATTTATTTCCTCGGGGACAGAGAAGTATTTAGGGGTTAAGATCCCCCCCAAACCTGCAATTTCTTGGTTTTTCTTTTAAATTCCTCAGGCCTGCCTCAAGGAGATGTGACCTGAGGTCCTTAGTTGATGCAGAGCTGGGGATGAGAGAGAGAAAAAGCGATAATGAATTTTTAAATTCTTAAGTTGCCAACATAGAAGAATGATAAGGAGAATCAAACGGATAATAAAAATCATTTATACTTGATAGTTTGGCGTTACTTACAAACATTGGTATGTTTTATATCCACCGACTTTTGGAGAGACTCTAGAATTAGTTTAGTTACTCCACTCTTAGATTGATGTGACATTAAAAAAACTTTGTAAATTGTGAATGAACGGCTTTGAAGCACAGGGACTAGATCAGGGTTTTCTGTTTGTTTCTGGCCGCTGGGGAGCTAAGTCAGAGGGAGAACACTACAGCCCTTCCCAAGTGAGTCTGAATGCAGAAATAGGAGCTCTGCCTTCCCTTCCTTGTTTCACATGCAAGTTAATATTTAACAATAGCAACAAAATGGCTAATTGAGTGATTCTTGAAAGGCTCTGAAAGAAACAGTTTGAAGTTTATTATCCTGTGTTGAGTCAATATTTAGCAGAAAAGGTAAAAGAATCATTGTGGCTCTGCTTTTCCAAGAATGCTTTGACTTTTATCAGATGAGCTGTTGGAATGCTGGCAGGAAATCATCGCTGAGGATGAATACTCCTTGCCAAGCTGTAGCACGAAGTTCACAGTCAGCTTCAATATTACCCAGCACAGAACTGTGCCTGCATAATGATGTATTTGAAAGCAGTTGTCTGCCACTGCTATTGTTCTTTGTCATCTTTTTAAAATTTAGTATTTTATGGCAAATTAGATTTTGGAAGTTATATAGTTGGATGTGATGTAGACATATCTAGATACATGTATATTTATATACAGACTCATATTTCAGATGTCTTCTGAAATTGAATTTTTCTTTTCCATTATGGACACATGTGATTAGAGGTGTTGGAATTTGATTAGAACCCTGCACCCAGAGGATAGCTGTGGTATTATCATCAATTGTATCAATAGAGATATTTTTAGAGGTCTTATTATGACATGCTAGGAAAGATGTAAACCAATATCTTACTCTTTTTTAAAAAAATTTATTTGCAAGTCAGAAAGTGCGCGCGAGTGAGCATGAGCTTCAACTTGCTGGTTTTTTCCCCAGATGGCTGCAATGGCCAGGACTGGGACACGCTGAAGGGACTTCAGGGGCAGGGACTTGTTCCAGGTGTGTGCAAGGGCCTAAGTACTTGGGCCATCATCTGCAGCTTTCCCGGGTCATTAGCAGGGAGTTGTATTAGAAGTAGAACCGCTGGGATATGCACCAGTGCCTATATGGGATGCTGGTGGTGCAGTGACACAAAACATCATAGTAAGTCATGCATTTAACAGGAAGTTAGCAACATAAAATTTATTAACAGACAACAACTAGCAAACAGAGCTTATTAAGTAAGATGGAACCACCCTGCAGTTAATTAACAAATAAAATTTCCACCTAGCTGTTGGTGTAAATATCTTAATTCTAATATTATCTTATTTTTTCAGGGATTAACAGGACCTGATGGATCCCCTGGCTCTGTTGGACCAAGGGGACAAAAAGTAAGTTCGCTACCTGGTATTAGTGTCTGATACGAATCAAATGCTAAAGTGCAGTTGCGTTCTTGTAGTTGCAAATCAGCTGGCAAGTTAAGTTGTAAAGAAGCTGAAGGAACTAGTTCAACTAAAATTGTGTTTGAAAGCTATAAGATGGAGTATTTTAATGATGTCAGTATTTGTGTAGTTTGAGGATTTCCAGTTTTTATGCCACTTGAAGCTCAGTACAATGAAGTTGCGTTTGTTTTTAGGGAGAACCTGGTGTGCCTGGATCTCGCGGATTTCCAGTAAGTATTTGGATAACAGAAGAATTGAAAATGTCCTGTTTTTTGCCGTTGTGCATTGTTTTAAGTGCAATTTTTTATATAGTATACATGATAAATCTGTATGATTTATGATTTATCTGAGAAACATCACTGCTGTGAGTAGAAACATTTTACAGAAACTTTTGGATGTACAATATAAACTACTTATGTCTGTCTGTAGGTGTATTTCTCAATAGGACTCTTCCCCCAGTCACTGATAGAAAGCATCTCTTGCCCAAAGCAGAAATCCAAGTGTTTAGTATGCAGCTCATTCATCACACCAGTTTCTTCACAGCTGGTTTTCTCTTGAGTGAAATGTTGAGTGATATTGTCACCTACCTGACTCCCTGCTATTCTGAGATTGCACAACCCAGAAGACTGGTGTTTCTCGTGCGTATGAGAGGACTGTGTCTCAGGAAGCTTTTCTATTTTGTTCTTCATCTTTTGATCTTGTCATTTATCTGTGTTTTTCCATTTTTATTTATTTGTACTGTTATCTTTTCCATAATTCAGCATCTTTTGACTTCTCCAGTTAAGCTTGTTTTCAGGGGTGAATGGACTTGCTGTTCTATTTTCAACTCAGAAATCAAAATCTTATAAAGTTGTGTTTTAAAATATTTAGGGAAATTGTCCAAGCATCTAGGTCTCTCATAATGAAATAACTTACTGATTACTTTGGTATTGTCAAGCACAACACCTGTTTCCCAAATTAATCTGTATTAAAATGTTCAAATAGGAGACTTTTTTTTCTACAAATGCCTTGAAAAAACCTCATTATTAAAACATACACAGCCTGTGTGAAGTTCTTGTTTGTTTGGATGCCTCAAGAACTAGATATAAAAGTATTATGAAAGAGTATGCATTATTCCTTTGGGATATTTTGGATAGGTTTATTTTGGAAAAAAGTCTGGAGTAAAAGCAAGTATTATGTCATAGACAGCTATGAATAAATGTAATTTCAGGTAATTAAAAATTGGAGTTGAAAAGCAAAGATAATATGGATTCTTGGTAGTTTTAAGTTCAGCATAGTTATGTGAGGTTATTACATATTCAGACCTGAGCTAGGAATTAGGGCTCAGAAACTGAATAAGATGGATTTCAGTCCTTGATTATATGCATTTTGGTGTTTGAGGAGTTATGAAGTGTAAAGGAGAAGGAGGCAGAAAGAGTAGCTTCAGAATTCAGTGCATTCATTTAGAATCACATTGTGGGCTTGGGTTTCAGGAGTAACGGCATTTTGTTTTCAAAGCCTCTTGTATTGAGTATCTGGAAATATAGGAATATCTATTGTAAATTATGTTGATGATTTCATATAAAATATCTCAGATGTGTAAGATCTTTGAATTGGCTACTTGTGCTGCACCTTTTTGTGAGTAATGGTAAATTCTGACGTTAAGCATGGGTGTTCTGTTTTTTATAAAAATGAAGTGTGGAAAAATATTTCTAGTTAGCACAGAGATCAAAGGAACATTTTAGGAGCAGACACAAATTACTTTTTCCTTTTGAAATATCTTTAGAATAAATATATTTATTAAGTGATAGAATTTGTGGTTTATATGGTATAAGCCACATGCTATAAACATTTTCATTTTAATCTTTTAGGGCCGTGGTATTCCTGGACCCCCGGTAAGTCTGGTCCATTTCGCAAATGTTGACATCATTCTCCAGCTAACATTTTGTCCTGTGATGTATGTTATTCCCTGCCTTAAATGGCTACAATCTTACATGGCTACAATGATACCAGTATTCTGTTAAACAGAATAATTTTTAACCAAAAAAGCCTTGTTTTAGTTCAAGTAATTAAAGTTTGATCAAATGAGTTATCTCATTGGGAAAGAAAACCAGCACAGATACACATTTCTAAGTCTCACATTGATCATATTGGTATCACTCATGATGCGTTATAAAAATGTTCATAATGACAATGCTGTTTTGTTGACTGCAGGGTCCTCCTGGGACAGCAGGACTCCCTGGAGAACTTGGCCGAGTAGGACCTGTTGTGAGTACCCCAGTGCATTTTGATCAACATTTGCGAGTTTCAGAGAAAATTTTATTAAGGTATACAAATGATGTGATGTCTTTTTTCTGAAAATGCAAAAGCAGCAGATGACCTTTATTCTGTAATATTGATGTGAGGATGATGATATATCTCAGACTGATATTTGATTCTTCCCACTCCAAAATTTTCAGCTCCAGTCTCTTTCCAGCTTTTAGGTTAAGTGTCACGAAATGGCAGATAGCCTCCACTTTGCAGACTGTGAGCTAGGATTGGGGTCCAGTGGCTTTTGCATTGGACTCCCTGTAAGAATTAAAAAAGATTAGCCTAGAATTATTACCATGTATGTTGCTGTTATCATTAAATTATAATCAAACAGAACCTGGACAATGAAGAGCTGAACTTTGTAAATTTCTCGAACAGCGCTCCATGTTGATTATCCAGAAAATATTTCAAAAATACTGTTGAAGGAGTCAGATCCTGTGAAGCCAGGCAGCTGTAAACTAATAAAGGAAAAGCCACATATTATTTACCTTCTTGCTTCTCCACATGTACTTCCTGTTTGCAAATCTATTAACTAAAAATGCCTGCATAATTGTAAGATTAAAATAATTGTCAGATGTTTTTGACTTCTGATGGTAGAACCTGAAGAAGTAAAACATTCCAAGAATAAACACCAGATGTGAAGAATAATTGGGACCCATTTTCATCTGAATGATTTACATCAATTTAGCCAGGTTGAATTTTGAGGCGTTATGTGCAAGTGCCTGATGGACCAAGTGACAGATTGTTGGTGAACAGCCCCAGCCAGGGAAAAGTTTTCCATTTCACAGCCTCACCCACTGGAGCCCTCTTCCTCTCATGAGCTGGATGGCACCAGCAATATTGGCAACTGTGGTTCCTTTGCAAATTAACTATATAAATACCTCATTGCCAGCTTGTTTTCCAAGGTGATCAAATGAGCATCATCTCCATAGGAATTTGCTTTCTCTTCCTGTCCCCCTCTGCCTGTTATATTACCTGGGTGAGATTAGAATTCCTTTATTATTTTTGATTTTGTATAACTCATTGGATTATGGGCTGCCCATTGATTTGGGTGGCAAATCAATGCATGGCTGAACTGCTACAAAGTTTTGGGGAATGGCCTTCTTTTGCTCCTGGCTGGCTTTTTGTGCTGTGTTTTAACACATGGATAACCACTCTATCACCACTTCCTTACAATGCAGGGTGATCCTGGGAGAAGAGGACCACCTGGCCCCCCTGGACCTCCAGGACCCAGTGTAAGTTATAGGCAGCTTGATTTTTTTCTTTGCATTTCAGAGTAAGGACTGAAAAACAATCTAAGAATAAAAAATGGAAGTGCTTATTCATTGAGTCATTGTTCTGATCTTCCAAAATGGCTACCAGTATTTTTACTTTGAGCTTAGTTCTTTTTAGACCAAAAAGTGTGACTTTCACAGAAAAAGTATCATTCTTTACAATTGAAGTCTTTTGAACTTAGTATTTCCTAAGTGCTCAAAACTTTAACACATAAAAGAATTTTCAATCGATCTAGCTTTATAGATTCTCATTGTAAGAAATATAAGAAATAGAAGTTTAAATAGGATAATCTTTACTTTTAATTTGTGATTTAGAGTGCTCTGTATTTTCTATTCTGCCTCTTATTTCATTTTCCTACAGTTCCCCCAAAGAAATGATCTATTGCAGTTTAGGGTTCTCCATCAGGAAATTACCCATGAGTGAAGTTCTTAGAATATTAGGATGTTATGTTCTGTCATTTGTTCCTTGTATTTTTTATTAAGTCAATATACTTTTATATTTTGTCTAGTGAACATTCTTGTATAAGTAAGTTTGAATTAAATATTTCATTTATTTTAGGGAACAATTGGCTTTCATGATGGAGATCCTCTGGTAAGATGTTTTCCTTGGAGCAAAATACAGTTTTTGTTGCCGGTGAAACTCAGTGGGGTCTGTGCTCAGCTTAATATAGAAATAAAAAGCTGAGAAGCATGCTCCTCTGTGACAGAAATTTTATTTGAAGCAATGAAATATAAAGAACTGTCCTATAAAGAAGTAGGAAGTAGGGAAGTGGGGTGCCTTGGAATGGACACTGGTTTTAGAGATGACTTGGCTTTTTAAGTCCTCTCCCCCCCCACCCCCGGCCCATTTTTTTTCCCTTTCCTATGGTCATGAACAGAGGAAAGGATATAGAGGAACTCAGGTGTATGGGCTCATAAAGAGCTGTCTTGAATGAAAGTAATAAAGTGATTATCTTGACCTGTACTGGGTGTCCTGCCTGCGGACGCTTCCTCACTAGGTTTGGGTAGAGAAGCAGTAGGGAAGCTCCCACACTTTGGTTGTCTTGGCAACTCCAAGGTCTTGCCTTGCACAGCTGGCCCATCTAGTGCAAGTGGGCAGGGAGCTGTAACATGGGGTCCAGAAGTGGGCCCCCCTTCCCTTTCTCCAATGCCCTGGACCCAACCTCAGTTTTCGAAGACTGTGTAGTCTTCAACCGAGTTCTGCTTAATATTCTCTCTGGAACCTACTGAATTTTGTCTTTATTTTTATTTAGTGGCAGAACCATCATTAGCCATAATGGAGTGGCGGAATGGTAGTTTGTGTGTATGCACACTATGACAGGCTTTCATTTTGAAAATATTTTTGTCTTTCTGTGATTTTTTTCCATTTGGTGACTCAGACATACTGTTCACCAGAACAATTTGAGTTTTGGATGTAGAAGTCAAACAACTCCATCCAAACCTTGTTTTCTGTGCAGATTGATAGCCCAGTGTTGGTGAAAATAGCACTAAACAGAATGTTAATCCATTAGGGTTTTGCAGTAGAGGGGAAGGGAATGAATCAGGTTATGCTACAGTGATGGTAGCAAATTAAACATGAGATAAAAATTGCAGAATATTAAACATTAAATCTGGATGATGAATAAAAACATGGAGGGTATTTGTTACATTTGCTATACATTTTGTCATCTCAAAATAATTCTAAGTTTAAAAATGAAATAATTATAAGAGAGTTTGAATTACTTCATGGTTAGTATAATTGCCTTGAGATTCTGTTTTTGAAATCATTGGCAAAAACAACAAAAAACGAGAACACACTTGGTCCCCAAGTGGGGACTCCAGCTTATATAATCTGTCTTTTCTCCACTCTTTCTGGCAGTGTCCCAATTCCTGCCCACCAGGTCGCTCTGGATATCCAGGCCTACCAGGCATGAGGGTAAGGGAATAGTTTTCCTGTTTTCTTTTCAAGATACTGTCCACAAGCACAGTGGAGCCTTACTTTAAGCACTAACCGTTGTGGTATGCAGACCTCACTTGGATGAATTGGTAAAATCCACTAGCTTATTCTCTAGTGTTTCTTCAGTCCTAGATACCATAGCTGGGGCTCCTTGCAGGTGCGCCTATTGGTGCAGGTGACTAATTACACAATGCCTTTGTGAGGAAGGAAAGATATGCCTGTAAGATACACTGGATTGAGAGACTCCAGGAACCCCGAAGCAAGTTTCATGAATTAGCCTGCTATGGGCAGAAGATGGTGGTGGGGATGGTAGATTTGGCACCTGTTTTAGCTTTGGGTGATCAGTTTTAGCTTAAAAACAAAACAAAACTAGAAAAACTGCAAAACAGGCAAAGACTTTCCTAAAGGTTTTTCTCTCACTTCACAACTATATATAATTTTTCCATAAAACCAAACCAAACCAAACCACACAAAAAAACCCCCCAAAACCCCAAAAAAACAAAAAGAAAAAACAGTCAACATTTGGGACCAGGAGGTTCCTGTTTTTAGTGTGAGTCTGAAGTAAATTTCCATACTGATGGAATTCTGCTAGCAGTTGAAAGGCCTCAACACACTGGTTTTCCTTGAGGTTTTCTGCAAGGGAGCTTTTGGTGGGCACCCTGAACTGTGCAAGATTTGGACCTGGATTGGTGGCCTGACAAAAAAACACATGGATCTTGTTTTCATGCTCTACAGCTTTAACTACTTTCCCTTGGCACTTAAAATTACTTTTAGGAAGTTGCGCTTCTGGGGGTGTCTTCATCCGATAGTGGCCCTTCTTCTCCCTAGGCTGGAGGGTGGGACGCAGGAGACTGGAGCTATTGAGAGCTGCTTCCACAGAAGTGGCTGGATGAATTGGGTCAGTGTTGCCACTTCTGAAAATTTAGTTACTGATGCTGAAGATTTCATGCCCTTAGCCCAAGTGCAGAAAGATGGGGAAACCAGATAGAGGTAACGGCAGGAATTAGTAATGAATCATATTGCTGAAATAGGTAATGGGGTGTTTATTTTTCTAGGGTAGTGTTTTTCTGTAAAAGCATGTTTATTATACGTACCAATCATGATACACATGATCTGTGCAAGCCAGTTAAAGCAGATATTTTCTGTGTGAGATAATCTTTTTCTTAGTCCTATGTTGACGTAGCTTTAGGGATGGAGAATCATCCCTAAATTGTGATGTGAATTTTCAGTTTTCTGCACCCAATGCGATATAATTGTATCTACTTATATATTTACATGTGTGTTTGTTTTTGCAATTGTCAGGGTCATAAAGGGGCTAAAGGAGAAATTGGTGAACCAGGAAGACAAGGACACAAGGTAAGAAAAATGAAGTGTTTACTGAACCAATAGAATGGGAGGTAGTACTCACTTTAATTAGTATGAGGTACAATTATGTATGATATTCCTCCTGTTTTAAAGATCAACAAGCTGAATAGATGCATCAATATTTTGACCAAGCACAATATTCTGAAGTTGTTCACTTACAATGAAGGAATCATACATTTCAATATTTTCCTATATGGCTACTCTTTGCTTCTCAAATCAGTCACACTCATTTTTTCCCCTTATACCCCAGCAAAAACCACAATTTGTAAAATTTTGTATCCGATGCTTTTGAAACAAGAAAAAAGAGGTTGGTATTTGGTTATAGCTTCTCATCTCAAGTTCTGAAATAATTTATTTCTGACTTCATGTCAGTGTATCTGGAATTTTGAGTAAGCTGGAAGTAAATGATAACTTACAGTATTTGGATAGAAACATGAAATCTAGCACAACTTGCACTGAGCTGGCAAGCCTTGCTCAAAAACCAAGGCTGAGGTTTCAGGCAAGATCATCTATTTGTTCTCTTGTCATCTACTGGAGTGCATAGTGGTTAAGTACCTGCAGACTGGGCTTTCTGCATGGCAGAGTTTTTGTCCTGATGTGGTCTTGAATAATCTTACATACTCAGAATAATCAGACCAATTTTCTCTACCCTGTTCTAGTTAGAACATGTATTTTAAAAGTCTTGTGTTACTTATGTGTAGTTTAGGAGTTTTATTTATCTGCTTTGGGACAACTGAGTTCCTCAGGGTCAAACTGGAAAAACAAAGGGTTTTGGAAATGTATTGAAATGTGTAGTGGAACAGGTCAACAGGTACTTACTAAGTACTTCCTATGTGTTGGAGTTTATTCTAAATTCTGGGAGCATAAAAATGAAAAAATATGTCCAAGTTACAGGGAATAAATAAGTGTTAGCTACCCACAAAAAACAGATATGCAAGAATGCTCAATTATGTCAAATGCTACTGATTAGGTAATGTGTATAGTGAAGCACATTTAGTGGGTTTCCGGTTTCTCTGTTCACTGCATCCTTTTCTCCTTTCTTTTGTGACCCTTCGTTTAAGGGAACTTGTGCTCTTCCATCCTGTAAAATTTGGTGGTGGGACTACCCATCAGGGTGTTTCTCTACCAAAATACGTGAGTGTTTTTGGTGCTATACAGGTTATTTCTGTCATATCTGCTTTGATCTTCAGTAGGAAGTCTGCTTATTTTTGGGGGGGCTCAGGAAATTCACCAAATTTTTTCTCGAGTTGTTGAAAATTTCTTTTCACATTTTGTGTCATTTAAAGCTTTAAAAATGTCTTTGAAAATTGACATGAAAAGATATGATGACAATAGTTGAATGAAAAACGAAGCATAGGTGATTGAGCCTAAACTGAAAGCACATGAAGAACCTGAAGTTTGCATTCAGATGCAAAAGTTTAGCTTGAATGTATTTCACAAAATATTTAATGAAGAGTTTAACAATTGTTTTTTAATACAAGGTCAAATAAATTTTTGATTTTATCTTTATGTACATCTAATTAAAAATTACACAAGTTTAGTTTCATCTTATACTTTTTGGGTTTTTTATACAGAGAATACAGTTCATGTATTTTGTAGGTACAATTACAAGATAACTATTGTATTTCCTCCCTCCAACTTTTTCCATCAATCCCCCCCTTTCCTTCCTTTTCTTCAATTTTTCAAAGATGTGTTGTCATGCTGTATAATCACAGGCTTAATGCACCGGTAGCCATAGTACTCAAAAAGTAAAAAGTAGAGGGATAATAGTTTCACAAATGTGTAACCAAGGGACAAAAAGCAATAATCATATCACAGGATGTCCATTTGATTCATATGCCTATTTCTATATTCTGTGTCAACTGCTACACATCAGAAAACACATGGGATACGTCTTGTATGGATTGGCTTATTTCGCTAAGCGCAGTGGTTTCCAGTTGCATTCATTTGTTACTACACAGATTTTATTCTTTTTGGTGGCTGAATAGTATACAATAGTCTATGGATTTATGCCACATTTTCTTTAGCTATCTTTTGATGGATATCTGAGTTGATTCCATGTATTAGCTATTGTGAATTGAGCTTCAATAAATATAGGTGTCCAAATAACTGTCTCATCTACTGTTATATCATTTGGGTAAATTTTCAACAGTGAGAATTTTACATTTCTGAGGTATCTCCATACTGTATTCAATAATTGTACTAGTTTACATTCCTACCAACAGTGGACAAGGGCACCTTTTCCCTTACATACTCGCCAACATTCATTATTTTTTGATTTTCATATTATAGACATTTTAACTAGGGTGAGGTTTTATTTACCTGTGGTGTGGGTTTTACTTAATTTGCCCTGATAGTTGGTGATCCTGAGCATTTTTTCGCATGTCTGTTGGCTGTTGTATTTCATGCTTTGAAGAAAGCCTGTTCATATTCTTTGCCCATTTCTTACTTGGACTGTTTTTGTTGTTGTTGAATGTCTTGAGCTCTTTACAGGTCCTGAATGTTAATCCCTTATTGTTTTCATAGTTTGCAAGCATTTTCTCATGTCCTGATTTTGTCTCTTCTCCTTGTTGAATATTTCTTTTGCAGTAAAGAAGCTTAGCTTGATGTAGTCACGTTTTTCTATTTGAATTTTGATTGCCTTGTGCTTCTGGGGTCTTTGCCAAGAACTTCTATGCTATACCAATATCTGGCAGAGTTTCCCCAATTTTTTCCTCTAGTAATTTGATAGTATCAGGACATAGAATTAGATCCTTGATCAATTTTGAGTTGATTTTTGGGCAAGGTGCAAGGTAGGTGTTCTGTTTCATACTTCTGCCTACATAGGTACAATTTTCACAGCACCATTTGTTGAAGAGGCCATTTATTGTCCAGGGAGTGATTTTAGCTCATTTGTCAAAGTTTAGTTGGCTGTATATATGTGGATTGATTTCTGTTCTGTTCCATCAGTTTATAGATTTATCTTTTTGATGATAACTCTTATGTAATATGTCTTGAAATTTGGTACTGTGATGCCTCTGGCTTTCTTGTGTAATAATGCTTTAGCTATTTGAGGTCTCTTGTGCTTCCATATAAATTTTAGCAGGATTTTTTTTAGCTCTGAGAAAAATATCCGATATTTTGAGCGGATTACAATGAATGTATAAATTGCATTGGGGAGTGTGCACATTTTCATGATATTATTCTAATCAAGGAACATAGAAGATTTTTTTCATTTTTATGTCTTCCTTTATTTTTAAGCTTTATACTTTTCTTTGTGGAGTTCTTTCATATTCTTGGTAGAATGTATTCCAAGTTTTAAAACTTTTTGTAGATACTGTAAATGGGACAGGTCTTACAAGTTCTTTCTTAGCCATGGCATTATGTGTGCATATAGAAGCTATTGATTTTTTGTGTGATGTTATGTCCTGCCATCTTACCAAATTTGCTTGTAAGTTCCATTAGTCTCTTGGTGAAATCTTTAGATACATACGTCTAATATATATATATATGTGTATATGTGTGTGTTTATATATATATAAATAAAATCTTTGTCTCTTCACACACACACACACACACACACACACACACACCCCATGCCATACACCAAACAGGGATAATTTGACTTCCTGCTTTTCAGTTTATATCCATTTTGTATTTTCTGGGCTAATGCTCTGGCTGAAACTACCAGAATTGTATTGAATAGCAATGGTAAAACTGGGCATCCTTGTATGGTCTGGATCTTTTCTGTAAAAATGCTTCCAACTTTGCTTCATTCAAAATACGATGCTGAATTTAGATTTGGCATATATTGATTGTGTTAAGGAATATTTCTAATTTTGTAAAGTTTTTTTTAATCATGAAATGATGTTGTATTTTATCAAATACTTTCTCCACATCTGTGGTTTTTATTTTTATTATTAATGTGATGTGTTAAATTTATTGATTCCCACATGTTGCTAAGCAATAATAAATTCCACCTAGTCCAGGAGAGTGATCATCTGATATATTGATGGATGCTGTTAGTTAGTATTTTGTGGACGACTTTGCATCTTTGTTCATAAGGGATATTGATCTATAATCTCTTCACTGTATCTTTTTCGGGCTTTGAAATTAAGGTGATGCTGCTCTGATGCAAAGGGTCTGAGGTTTTAAATAATATGAGAAGATTGGAATTAGTACTTGCAATATTTGGTAGATTTGAACAGTGAACCATCGGATCATGGGTTTTTCTTTGTTGTTAAGTGTCTTTGTTAATAACTCAATATCGTCTTGGTTATTGGTCTATTTGGGTTTTATGTCTTCATGGCTCAATTTTCATGAATTGTATGTGTCTACAAATCTATTCATTTTTCTAGATTTTTCCAATTTGTTGGCATATAGTTGAATAATTCCTGATAATTTATTTAGTTGTGTCCATTATAACATCTTCCTTTCTCATGTTTCAATAGTCTTCTTTTTTTCAGAAGAAATCCCAGTTATTTCACTTTTTTAAAACCATTTTTTTGGTTTCAGTTTTGTTTTCTAATTTTAATGGTTTTTTTTTCCTCTGATTAATTTTGGGTTTGGTTTGTTACTGTTTTTCTAGGTCCTTGATATGCATTGATGGATCATTTATGTGATGCCTTTCTAATTTCTTAATGTAGGCAGTAAACTCTATAAACTTCCTTTTAGCATTGCTTTTGCAGTATCTCATGCTTTTCTATGTTGTATTGTAGCCATCATTCATTTCCAGGAACTGCTGGTTTCTCTTTATTATAATTTTCTTTTAAAAAATTCCTTTTTAATTTTTAGTTTCCTTTTAGATTTTCTTCTATGATCTGCTTCCCATTCAGAAGTGGGTTATATTTGTATGTTTTCTACAGTTTCTTAGGTTGTTAATTTCCAGCTTTATTTCATTGTGTTCAGAAAATACACATGATATGATTTCATTTTTCTTTTCTTTATATTTGTTTTGAATTTGCTGAAACTTGCTTTATGGCTTAGTATATTGTCTAACCTAGAGAAAGTTGTATGTGCTACTAAAAAGAATGTGTATCCTGTAGGTGTGGGATGAAATGTTCTGTGGGTATGGATTAGATCCATTTGATCCTCAATGTAGATTAGCTGTTGTCCCTCCCCTCCTCTCCTCTCCCCTCCCCTCCTCTCCCTCTCACCTCTCTCTTTCCCTCCTCTCTTCCCCCTCCCTTCTATTTAATTGCCCTGTCCTGGTTGATAGGGGGTGTAGAAGTCCCCCATTATTGTACTGGAGTTCTGTGTTTCTTTTTAGGTCTGTTAACAATTGTTTTAAATACTCATGAAACTTTGGGGTGCATATACAGTCACAATCCTTTATGATCATGTAATGGCATTCTTTGTTTCTTTAAGTGGTTCTTATGTTATATATTATGATCATTACTTTTGGTCATTTTGTTTGTTACTTCCCATTAGCATAGAAATTGTTTTTTCATTTTTTTCCCTTTTCAGTCTTTGTATCTTTTTAGGCAAGATATGTTTTTATAGGCAGCAAATAAATGAGACTCATTTTTTAATCTGTTCATGTAGTCTGTATCTTTTAATTGGAGAATTTATGCCATCTACATTCAAGGTTATTATTGGTAATGACTAGGTCCTGCCATTTTCTCATAAATATTCCTATTGTTTGCTTTGGATTTCCCTTCTGCTTTTACTGGAAGATTTTCTGCCTTCACATTTTTTCCAGAATAATGACCACATTTATCTGCTTTACTGTGCAGCACATCCTTAAAAATCATTTGTAAGGCTGGACAGATGGTGGTAATGAATTCTTTTAATTTTTGATTTTTTTGGAAGGTTAAACTGATTTTAGCAGACATAAAATATGTATTTATCAAGTATTATGTGACATTTTGTTATGTCTAATATCAAATCAAGCAAAATGTTTCTCCTCAAAATTCAGTAAGAAATATATTTGGATCTACTGCCTCTTTTTTATGGGACTTAAAAAAAAAGATTTATTCTATTTAATTGAAGAGAAGAGTTAGAGAGAACAACAGAGTCGATGTTTTCATCCAATGGCTCCCAAACCACATGGCTGCAGTGGCTAAGTCTGGGCCAGACTGGAGTCAGGAACCGAGGAGCTTCCTTTGATTCTCACAGTGTGTAGGGGCCCAAGCCCTTGGGCCATCTTGCGCTGCTTCCCTAATTGCATGACATGGAGTCAGAGAGATAGTTAAGCAGCCAAAACTTGAACATGTACCCATATGGAATACTGGTGTGGCATGCAGAGAGTTAATCCATTATACCACAGTGCTAACCCTCTACTCTGTTTTTAAATTGAATTATTTTTGTCTTCCATTGCATTGTTTGAGTTCCTTATGTATTGTGGATATTAACTTATCAGCTGCACAGCTTACACATATTTTCTCCCCTTATACAAGCTGTCCATTCTGTTGATTGTTTCATTTGCTGTCCAAAAAGTCTTACCTTGGAGGAGACCTAATTTGTCTATTCTTTAGTTTTATGTACATTTTAGATCTGACCTATAAAAATCCTCACCAATTTCAATGATTTAATGTATTTTTTTCTGTTTTATTTTAGTAGTTTCAGAGTTTCAGATCTTCAATTCAAGATATTAATCCATCCTGAGTGTATTTTTACACATGAGAGATAGGAGTTTAGTGACATTCTCCTATAGGTGATGAATTTTCAATTTCCTCCACATCATCCATTGAAAGACTATTTTTTCCAATTTTTGTTCCCAGAAGTTTTGTCAAATATCAATTGATAGTAGATGCATGAATTTGCAGATTGTGTCTTCATTCTGTTCCATTGGTCTATGGGTCTCTTTTTGTGCCAGTACTTTGCTGTTTTAATTACTTGTAGCTTTGTCATGTATTTTAAAATCAGGTAGTATGATACTTTTTGCTGTATTCTTTTACTCAAGATTCCTTTGGATATTTGAGTCTTCTGTTGTTCCATACAATTTTCATAGTGTTTTCTAGTTCTATGAAAAATGTCTTTTGGTGAAATCCCTTCAAAATTCCAATCTGTAAGTTACTTTCAGTAATGAACACATTTTAATTATATTGATTCCTCTAGTGCACAGGCCTGATTTTCCACTTCTCTCTATTGTCTGCAATTTCTTTCATCAATGGCTTATAATTTTAATTGTACAGATATTTCACTTCTTTTGTTAAATTAATTCCTAGGTACCATTTGGTAGTTATTAGAAGTGGGACTGCTTTCTTGATAGCCTTTCTAAGTGTTTCACTGTTGGCTTTATATATTTCCATTGTTAAAATGTGGTTTAGGCAGTAGTTTATAGCAAATGATTGTCATTCACAAATCAGTGAAGTAGCAAATTGCTACACCTGAATCTGAAACTCAACATTGTGGTGTTCTTGATGAGTTACGTGCCTTTTATCTGGTGAAATTGTAATCCAAATACATGACTCCAATATTCATCGAGAATTCTTTGGGAAATGCCTGATGTCCTGTTAGAGAGACTATTGTGGACACTTCAATCACTGCAGCTTTTGCAGTTTTGTAGTCTTTTGAGGAAATACAAGTAGTGCTGCACACATGGTCAACCTCTCAGTGACCTTGCTGTCTCTTGATTTCCTCATTGAGAGTCACTCATTCCACTATGAATCAGTTCTAATGAACCATGATATGAATATAAGTCAGGTTAAAACTGACATTGGAAGTGCTTCACAATTCACTTAAAAAGCAACTCTAAGTCATATAGGTATAACTTAATACTTTGTATTATATAAATGCTTGGTATTGATACTGATGCTTGTTTTCTATATTTCTAATAAAGAAAAAAATATTCCATTGTGCATGCTAAATAATTTTTAGTTTGAAAGGTAGGGAGATGGATACACAGAGCGCAATAGATGGAGACAGATACAGACTGACAATGATCTCGCTCTCACTTGTTTGCTTCTTTAAATGGCTAGGGTTAGGCCTGCCTGATGCCAGAAGCTACAAATAGAATCCAAGGCTTTCCTGTGGGTGACAGTGGTCAGACTTGTCTTACTTGCATTAGTAGGACCTTGGATTGGAAGTAGAGGTGTGATGTTAATCCTAGGCACTCTGATGAGGGATGTGGACATTCCAAATGGCATGTTAACCAGTATGAAAACTTCACCTAAATTTCCTTTTTTTTTTTTAAATGAAAATCTCTAAAATATTATCTATCAAGCAAGACGATAAGTCAGTTGGAAAACATGTAATAAACTATGAAAGTGGATTGGAATCAAATATACTTAACATTTAAAATGAAAAATTTTTGCATGGTTAACTTTACAATTTCAGATACCAATTATTACAGATGTAATAGAGTATACCTATTATAGAAAAGTTAAACTTGTATCAAAAAGGAATAACTTTTTTTCAGGGACTATGAAATAATTTTCCTGTAAGTGATGAGTTGGACTTCTTTTTGTACTATTATGAATTTTAGAAGTTGATTAGATGTTACAAACTTAGTAACCAAAATGACAAATCAGATATTAATATTTAACAGAAGGTCCCATTGTCAAAAGCAACTGCATACAAAATACCTCAAAACAAACTTAAAGAATATTCCAGCCAGAGAGATATTGAGGATTTTTAAAAAACAGATTATCTAAAAGTCAGTTAGAGGTAGTAGCAGAGATTGTGTATCTGTTAATTTACTCTCTAGATGGCCGCATGGCCATGGCTGGGCCATGCCAAAGACCTGAGCTTTGCCTGGGTTTCCTGTATGGGTGGCAGAGGCCCAAATTCTTGTATCCTGTCTCACTGCTTTCTCAGAACATTTGCAGGGAAGTGGATTGTATATTGAGCAGCCAGGACATGAACCAGTGCCACATGGGATGCTAGTATCACTAGAAGCAGCTTACCTCTATGCTACCACACTAGCTTCTTATATTTTGTTTTGAGATAGTCTAATTCTCATGATATTAATCTATTGATTTGATGCAATCCTAATATTAAGAATTTTTTATGATCTATTCAAAGATTCTAAGGTTCATCTAAATGAGCAAACATTTAAGAACCTGAAAAATCGGAGGAACTACAGAAGGCAGGTGTTTGACTGTTAATATGCCAGTTGGAGTACCCACCTTTGTGGCAAAGTACCTGGCTTAGCCTTGGCTCCTGTTCTGATGCAGCTTCTCACTGTTGTGCACGCTTGGAGACTGCAGATGATGGCTCAAGTGTTTGGGTTGAGTTATAGGCTCTTGCCCTGGGTTCGGTAGGCAAACAGTACATGATAGATCTCTTTCTCTTTCAAATAAAATCAAAATAAATAAAATTTTTAAAAAGATTAACTGCAGTGAAGCACATGAAATATAAGAAGGTAAGGAAAATCATCTGGTTTTAGATTGAAGTGTATTGTAAAATTGCAAAAATTAAAATGTATTGGCAACACCATACAGCAGGTCAGTAGAGCATGATGAAAGTCCAGAACCAAGTATATTTAATAGTTTATTCTATGTAGAGAGTATCTATTATTCAATAAATTATACTGGAACATGTGGCCAGCTGTATGAACAAATAAACAAGAATTTCCACTTTAGATTTTTGATAAAGAATTTACTGATAGTTGAATATTTCCATTTAAGAAATATAAGAAAAATATATGTGGTATTTCAATGAGTGATATCAAAGGTATAATGCATTTAAGAAAAGACTGATCTAAATATGTTAAAAATTGAATGGCTAAGATGTAAATAATGACCAAAAAATCTTACATGAATTTGCATAATATAATCACATTTTCTTGATACCTCCCCTTTTGCACAGACCTACAAACAGATTTGCAAGAAGGCACCTGTTCTCTTCATCTCCCTTCCTCTCCTTCCTCTTCCTCTCTCTCTCCTCTTTTTCTTCCTCTGTCCCTTTCTCCTCTTTGTCTCTCTCTTTCCTTCTAGAAAAGTTGTAAAGTTTTGACATCATAAATGTTACTGCTATTTGTAGTTGAAACGTAAGGATTTGGGTGACTTCAATTTATTTGCATACTTTGTATTTTCTGAACTTTCTACAGTGAACATGGATTACGTCTAAGAATTTAAAGTGTGGAAGAAGAGTTTAGGGGTTGTCAAATGAGCTCCAGATATGTTGACTTACGTGTTTTGTGTTGATTTTCTAGGATAACATGTGGTATGCTTTTCCTTGTTTTTCAGGGTGAAGAAGGTGACCAGGGAGAGCTGGGAGAAGTTGGAGCTCAAGGACCTCCAGTAAAATATTTTTAAAGATATTTAGTGAGAATGTGCAAATAATTTTAAAGACTCAGTAGCTTTTCCATTTAGTGTTGAATTAATAGTTGCATTAGTGTTGTACTATTTTTCCATCTGGCCAGAAATGGGACATAGCTACTTTATTAAAGGTCTCCTTGATATGTTCAAGTACTTTTACAACAGGAAATTCTACATATAATTACATATCTATCTATATATATATATATTTATACATACTCATTTAAGTGAATGTATATATTAGAAGAATATATATTCATTTAAGGATCAGCGATCTGAAAGCCAATATTAAGCACAAGAGGATGATGCAATTTTTACATTCTATGATTCTATCACCTGATATAGTAATAACATTTTGTGTACTCAAGCATATATTAGGTATATAAGCCACTAGATTAATGTGGCTTAATGCAGCATGTAATCATTGTAATTAGAGCATTCTTAATTGCTAATAATCATGTCTCTTAATAAAAGCCTGGTCCCTTGTGCTTTATCAGGTTGATAAAATGTAAGGTAATTTTGGGGGTATTAGCATATTTTAATTTACAAGTTTCATTAAATTAGAATTTACAGTGCTTTTGTATTGTGTGTGGAATTGTTATGCTTTTTTCTTACCAAAATGGATAATATTAATTATGAAAATAGTAATTGCAGAATATTCATTGAACATGGCCACCAGGTGATACTTAGACTATGTAAAAGATAAGTTCAGTATTATTCCTAGAAACTGAAGTTAGGGAAGAGCAATACAGGGCCACTCTTCACTTTCCTTCTCTTCCCCAGGGATGACCTTTAAAATGCTCAGGGAGCCATGTAAATTAGTTTTTACCTAGAATGTAAAACAAGTGAGTCAGAATTGGGAAGGTACAGTCCCTAACTCATGCGAGAAACATAAGGGGATCTGTGGAGGACTCTAAGAATTGTTCCAGAAGCTTGCTTTCCCTGAGCCTTTGATGTAAATAACAGTAAGGATCTGGACTTTCACAATTTGAAGATAATGATAAATAATAAGAGATAGACTTTTTGTTTCCTAAAGAAAATTTTGGAGGCTTAAAGATATTTTAAAAGGCCATTTGCACAGATGCTCAGAAGAGGATTTTGCAAACAGCATTTTAAAAAAACATTTGTTTTTATTGGAAAGGCAGATATACAGAGAGGAGGAGATGGAGAGGAAGATCTTCCATCCAATGGCTCACGCCAAATGGCCGCAATGGCTGGGGCTGAGCCAATCCGAAGCCATGAGCCAGGAGCTTCCTCTGGGTCTCCCACGTGGGTGCAGGGTTCCAAAGCTTTGTCGTCCTTGACTGCTTTCCCAGGCCACAGGCAGGGAGCTGGATGGGAAGAGGGGCTGCCGGGATTAGATCCCAGTGCATTCAAGGCAAGGACTTTAACAGCTAGGCTGTCATGCTGGGCCCACAAACAGCATTTTAATAAGTGTTTTTATGGGTAAAGGGTCTATATTGGGTGTTGATGAACTGAGTGCTCTACTAGGGACTGTCAGGAGTGCATTTTAAGCTGTTGATATCTGAGAGTCGGTGTGTCAAAATATATCTGTAGAATTCACACATTTTCACTTTAAACATATACATGTGGAAATACAAAGTAGTATGCAGATTTTTCATTTTATTTCTTTTAAACGTTTATATTTAAAAGGTAGAGTTGCAGAAAGTTGGAGACTAAATGAGCTCAGTCTTTTATATGCTGGTTGACTCTCCAAATGGCTGCAATGGCAGGAAGTGGGCCAACCTGATGCCAGGAGCTTCTTCTGGGTCTTCCCATGTGTGTGGCAGTGGTTCAAGCACTTGGGCCACTCTACTACTTTCTTGAGCACAGTAACAGGAAGCTGCATTGAAGCGATACAGCTGTGATTTAAGTCAGTGCCCATATGGGATACCAACATTACAGGTGGTAGCTTAACTTGCAATGGCAAGCAATGTATACGCTGTGTAGATATGCTTTGCAGCATATTTTATAAAACTCTTGTCCCTCAAACAATTGAGAAACTCAAGAGACCATACATGACATTCCCATGACACTGCTATTGATTGGAATTTCTTAAAATACTGCCTGTGTCTTCTTAGTCAGTGTTTGATCTACATTAGAAAGAGCTTGCTTAATATGAGACAGACAGGTCTAATTTTGGATCCTAAGTGGATGTTCTAAGCTGGAGCATCCTGCAAAATCATATTTTAGGACATTCCTGATCTTCACAGATTTTATTCCTGATCTAGGTAAAGAGTGAATTATATACTTTCTTTACCTGAGAAGATGAGGTATATGACTGGCCTTAGAACTCTTTTACCTTAAACCAAAGCAGTTAAACTGCAGGTCTTCCAGAATTGGCTACTTCTCTTTTGTGATAGACCTTCACTCAAAGCTGCTCTCACAAGGGTACCCTTGATAGGCCTTTTTTCTGGAGCCCTCCTGCCATGGAGCCAGAAAACACAGAATGTTAGCATTTCAGTAATGAAAATGATTCCAGAAATAATACCCACTTCCTCATTTTTAGGAAAACTGAATGTTGTGCCAAAGATAGGGACCATGGCAAGTGCTCCAACTGCCCAAGTTATGCTGTAGAATGCGTTCTATCATAGGAAGGGTTTAAGAATAATGAATACAGGTGGTTGTTGGAGATTCCAGCTTCATGTCTATGTTATAACCTTCTGGGTAACATGGGTGCCTGTTAGCCTATGGTTTATGTTGGTGGGGAAAATTATTCCAAAGTTTAAAATTATGTTACATGTAACCAAGTTACAAACTGTGAAGGAGGTGGGAATGGCCATGTAGGTTCTGCATACGCATTTGAAGATGAGTGAAATATACTCTCATAGGGTGAGTGTTTGGCACAGTGTTAAGCTGCCACTTGAAAAGCTGCATTCCATATCATAGTGCCTGATTTTTTTCTTTTTTTTTTTTTTGAGTCCTGGTTCTACTTTTCATTTTAGCTTCCTACATCTGGGAGACAGCAGGTGTTTGAGACCCATTCACCTCTGGCAAACTGAGATGAAGTTCTGGCTTCTGTCTGCCCTTGCTAAGCCTTGGCTTTTGCAGTCATTTGGAGGAATGAAATAGCAGATAACTTCTCTTTATATATCTCTTTCTACGCCTTTCAAATAAAACCAAAGTAAACAATACAAGCTAGATGAAATAATAGATTTATTATGGTAGTTTCTTAAGCTAGTAGTATTTACTTTTTGTCATTAGTAATTTGCAAGTCCCTACATGATGTTACTATTTGTTGCTATGGATTACAAGAACATCCTTCTTGAGTATCTTTTGTGAGGAGATTGAGAAACCTTCTTGCTTACAGTAAAATAATTTCCTTTCCATTTTTTATTTCCAGGGAGCTCAAGGTTTGAGGGGCATCACCGGTGTTGTTGGGGACAAAGGTGAAAAAGTAAGATGATGATTGTGATATCAAATTGTGTTAAATGTTAACTCTGAAATCTAAAATTAACTTCCTCAGTAGCACTATTTTTTATGTCATGCTTTGTAGATTTGGGGCTAAGTTTTCACCTTTCTGTTTATGAGCACTGGAGATAGAAATGAGCAGTATGTATGATGCTTATCATGCATCCTTGGTCCTTGATGTTCAAGGAGAGCTGGCTATTGGTACTCCCCACCCTCTTTTCCATAGATATCTACATTTCTGGTTGCTCAAGTCCCTTTTATCAAATGGCATAGTGTTTGCATATGATCTGCAAGCATCTTTCTGTAGATTTTAAATCATCTTTAGGTTATTTACATAATATCTAATAGAATAGAAAACCCCACGCATTGTTTTAGTATGGTGTAATTAAATATTTTATATCTGCTGTTGGTTGAATCTGTAAATGAAAACTCAGTTATGGAATATTGACTGTTTTTTAATCTTTCACCTAAGAAGATATTCTTGCTTTTTTACTTGCTAAACTTCTTAATGGAAACACTGATATGTCTTAGGTAAATTGAAGTGGAGTTGATATATTTTATCAATTGATTATACTTTATCAATACTGTGGAAATTACTGACAAATTTACCTGGATTTCTTCTGGCCAAGCAAGGTGAAGATAGGGCAGGATGGAAAAATAGGGGTAATGAGAGAAGCCCGGATATTCCTGAGGGCCCTAGGACCATCCACAGCTCGGTGCAGTCTGAGTCTTGCTGGGAGTCCTCTATTTGGCGCTGGAGTCCAGCAGGTTGCTTTAGGAAACAGTCTCAGCATTTCCATTGCAAGGCTCTGTGCAAGCTGCTGGGGAAACATGAAGCCAAGTAAGTTGCTCCTAAAGTGCAGTGTTTATTGGGAGAGATTATGTAAGTAGATAGTTCACTATAAGGAAAGCAAGGCCATAGAGTGTGTCTGAGAACAAGTGGTATGAGGAACTGAAGATGAAGTAGTGGCCAATTTTGATAGGGAAACTGGGAGGGCTTATGTGTGAGGTAGCATCAGAAGGGAGGATGTGGGGTCTGGAAAGAAGAGATGTTGCCATTGGTGAAGGAAACAGGACAGGTAATGCTCCGTTGAGTGAAGGAGAAATAATAGGAACCTGAACATTCAAAATACACCAAGAAAATTTAATTTGGTGTGTATATGTGTAGGGGTACGTCTATCTTCTCTATCTGGTTTAAGAAAATGGCTAATTGTGTCAGTTTCCCCGTGGACCCTTTTATCAACCAAATAGCAACAAATTGCACATTGTTGATGCTCAATAAGTGGAATGAAATAGTTTAGCTTCTTTTTAAGAAGAGATGTGCATTTCTCTTCCAATTTCTTTTTTAGGCTGTGTCTTTCAGGTGTTTTAATTCTACCTGCCTTTCTCTTCCATCTGCTCTAAAATATTTATTTTAAAACAGTATATTTTTATGAACAAATCAGAAGCTTGTGTACATCTGTATGCATGTTAAACTATAAAAAATTCTGTGTGTATCTTCACTTGCTAAATAATAAAACCAATTAATTTTGAAGCTACTGATAGCTAGGCATTGCCTTTCTCTTGTTCTAAATCATTATCCAAATATGTGAACCCTTTCATTGAAGCCAATTACTTTTCCAGATATGCTCTTTCCAAAATATTTTTTAAAATTCTTTTTAAAAAATTTTCTCATTTCTTTTGATTTGCTTCAAATTGCTTTTTTCTCTTAATACAAGCTCTTCCTGTGAACTCAGACCCACAAAGTGGTTACCTAGTAACAGCAGTTTGATTCTGAGCTCACACTCAGCAGCAGTGAAAGAGAATATGAGCCAGGGAGTGCATCAAAGCCATTTCTATAATGCAAAGGCCAGGCTCCACTCTGGTAATGCACGGTGAATGATGAATTAAAGGTCTTTGTCAGGTCTTTCAAATCCTTTATTCCCTGGTGAATGTAGATGCCTTCTGTGTTCTAGTTTTTAAGGATCAAAGAATACTAAGATTCTGTGGTCCCTCTGCTTCTGTTGTCTTTAAATTTTATTTTTACTTACACCTGAGACTTGCATCAAATGTTTTCTAACTTTTAATTCTTACCACAGTTGCTCTCCACCTGGTTTTCTTGGCTTGATATCTATCCAGTGTTCTTTTCATTATTTTCCATTTGTTTTATTTCTCCAATTCAACCTGTTTAATTAGGAGATTGCCTGTAGAACCTGTTTTACACTTTTCTTCACTTAGCAGATGAGAGGAAGGTTTAAAGGAGAAGGTGGTGTTTTGTCAGGCAACATGTTGAGAGCACTACAAAGTTTTTTTTTTTGTCTTAAAATCACATTTTAACTCTAAGTAAGGAGGTGGTTTACACCACATGTAGCCAGGTCAACAGTCATTCCAAGATGATTCAACTTACAAAGCCTTGGTTAGTTCTTCTGACTCACTTGGTAGGATGGAACAGTTGAGAAAATGGAAGAGCTGTTTTTTATAATTGAAATCTAACATCTATCTAGGATAGGAGAGGATATATTCAGGTCCTGCTAAGGTTCAATTTCCCAAACCTCAAGGTTGGACCCAGGCCTTGGTGAGTCTTTCAAACTGAGGTCCCCTTTCCCGACTCTGGACCATAGAGCCCATGATAGCTCTTCTGAACACAGCTCCATGGCCTTCACCTTGAATGGGTTTATGTGAGTGTTCTGACAATGGATCCAGTGTTACAGTAGATTGGTAGCAAAGGTTGTGTTTAAGATTGTGAAGAGTAAATGTAAACTAGTATTTTCATATTTGAGTTGTCTGGTTAAACATGCTCCAGTGTTCATTGAGAAACAGTATTGCATACAAAAACCTCCTTTTAATCCAGCTCTTGTACTTCCTCAGATAGACAGATGGACCAACAATATCCATGACTGACATCCTCGTCTCTGCCTTGTTTTTTGCAGGGCGCTCGTGGCTTGGATGGAGAACCTGGGCCTCGGGGTCTTCCTGGTGCACCTGTAAGTGATCTTCCCTCCACAAAACTCAGGCACTTTTAGTAATGTTTTTTTCCCTGTAAATGGTGTATTTTAAAACTCTTAGGTTGAGACAAGCATTTCTTTTATGGGGACAGGAAAATGTTCCTCTGAGTTGATGTTTTTCTTAGAGAACAGGTCAAATCTGAGTATTTACGTTGCTTTTTGCTTTGGTCATCAGGATGGTTAGCGTCACAGCAGCGGTCTCTGTTATAGTCCTTGGGTACTCCTATCATTTTTATTCCCTATGGTTTATGACTACATTATTCCATATTTTTATTATCAGACTTACATGTGTCATTATTACAGGTCCCCTTAAGCCTTGTTTGAAAGGCAAACAGGCAAAGAAGGAATCTAGTAGCAATCATCTGTACCTCACACAAAAAAGAAATGATCAGTAAAATAGTTCAGTAAAATAGTTCACCTGTCAAGTTCCTATGATGTATGGGGAGGGGAGACCTAACTCAGTAATGAACTACAAGATCAAGGAGGTGCTAGAGGCAACCCCTGCAGGAGGGCCTTATAGGGAGGTTGATCTGGAAAGCCATCCTGGGTTTGGTATAAGAGGGACGTTGTTGGTTGACAGTGTTCTACGTGCTCTCATAGAGGCTATCTCTGCATTTTTGCTGAAAATATGAGGATAAAAGCCAAGATCCACAATTTGGGGAACTTTTAATACCATTATGAGTGATTAGAACAGATCCACTGGGAGGAGGAAGCTAATTCAGCTTCTAAAGTAAACAATTCAACCAAAGCTGTGTTTTATGAAGAGAGATTCTCTCATCCATGACCACCTAAATCTATCAATATTAGCTGGAAAATTTTGGCAGGAATATTTCTATTGCCTGAGGAATGAAATGGTAGAGAAAAGATTTCCAGTTCATCTAAATCTCCACCAATCATAATAGTTTATAAGTTTAGCAGATGTTTAGAGGTAGTAGTTCTTGATGTCATTGCTTGCAGTATGGAACTTAATGTTTATATGCACACATGCATACACACAGCATGGGGATATTATATATTTAAAACAAAAGCCTAACCTACAAATATCAATCTTATTAATGACAACCTTATTTTTTAGACAAAATAAATTTTATAAAAATCATTTGTGAAGTAGGTATCAACACTTGGGGTGCAAGAATAATTGTTAAATAACATGGATGATGATTTCTAATTTTTAAGAAGTCTATCAGTGAGTAACTTTGCGTTAACAGAATTTTATTTCCATGCAGGGTGACCAAGGACAGCGAGGGCCTCCTGGAGAAGCAGGTCCCAAGGGAGACAAAGTAAGTTCAAATGGATGGCAACCAATACAAGCAACTTGCTTTCTGTTGTCTTCTGCTGGTTGTTTTGATCTGTTCAGCCTATCCTCAGCAGGGTGATAAGTGAGCATTTCCTGATTATTCTTTCTCTTGTGCCTTACAGGGGCCTCAAGGTTCTAGAGGAATCCCTGGCCCCCCTGGACCCAAAGGAGACACGGTGTGTGTTTTTGAGCTATAGTCATGAAACATATTTTTAAAAGTAATTTTCAACTTGAAATGAAACTTTAGAAAAATAATGAAAGAAAAAAATGTGACTGTTTTTAACAGACTGTCTTTCTTTGTGTGTCTTCAGGGCTTGCCAGGCGTGGATGGCCGTGATGGAATACCTGGAATGCCTGGAACAAAGGTAGCTGTGTGATTTACTTCAAGGGTGAATGAAACCACCTTGGCCTTGGCCAGCTGGCATCATAATTTCCATTATTTCATCACCAGGAATTTGTTCAGCCAATTTTGGCCTGTGTCTTAACTTTAAAACCTGGAGCTTAGTAGAATAGCATTTTTATTTGCTTGTTTGTAGGAAGTTAGTAAAATTGCCACATCCATGAAAATAGGCTGAATAAAATTGTATTTTTGCTTGAATTTATGCATCGTGTCCTCTACTACTCTCTGCCCTGCACTAAATCACATTATAAAAGTACTTATAATAAAGACAGATATTAGAATAATCCTTTTACTTATATCTGTGCTTCTTATGCTTTTAAAGCAAATAGTGGTACAACAGTTCATCCAAATTTAATGATGTGATCAAAACTGCCTTTTCTCAGGGTGAACCAGGGAAACCTGGACCTCCTGGTGATGCTGGTCTGCAGGGGCTACCAGTAAGTATTTCATTCTTCAAATTATACTGTTATAGATGTAGGAGTACAGATAACTCTCCAAAATACATGCTGATTTCATTTCCTGTAGGTGAATTTCCAGAGTGGATGGCTGGGTAGATCTATTTTCAGATTTCTAAGGAGTCTGATACTGTCTTCTGTAATGATTGTAGTTGAGATTCCCACCAACAGTGTATTACTACACCTTATCTTCCACATCCTCACCAGAATGCATTGTTTTTTTTTAATTTTTGGATGAGATAAAACCTTGTGCTTTTCATTTAAAGATGCAGGCTTCTTAAGTGGGATCTTCACCATAAGGCTAAATTCTCACCCTACCCAGAGTCCCTGATGGCATTTCATTTCATTTTGTACATGAAGTCATGTCATCTTTTTAGCTTTTGTCCAACTCCTTTTGACATGCAAAAGATTCTGAATGCTAACTTGAACATTGATCTTTGGAAAACTTAGTTGATGTAGGATTTGCCTTAAGGTTGTTCAGCATATACAGCAGTGTGATGCCATCTAACTGTGGGTAGTTCTGTAACTGACTTGCAGAGTTTGGGTTCTCAGCATCTCACTCTGGTCTTCGAGGCTGCTGTGCTTTTCCTTGCCTTTCAGCAGTGTGTGGTGGGTTTGGAATTCCAGGGATTTTCCAGATTGGGTGGTTTAACCCAGTTTCTGTGTATCTGCTTTCAGGGTGTACCTGGACTTCCTGGGGCAAAGGGTGTTGCTGGAGAAAAGGTAAAGGATTAAAGGAATAACATTTGTCTTCATTTCTTTGCTTTGTATGAACATGTTTTCTTTATGTTTTTTTATATTTCCAGCCTTTTATTTTACAATTAACCTTATTCAGAAATTAAAAGTAAAAGCTTTAGCTTCAAATGCTAACCTTTCACTATTTGTAGAAAAGGGACTTTGATGAATGGTTATTGCTTAGAGTTCCTTTGTGAAAATGTCATGCTTTGTCAGTATAAAACAAACCTTTATTGTTTCTTCTCAATTAAAATAAGGAAGATATTAAGCCATTGAACTTGTGTCAGTGAAGATTAAGACAAAATGCACAATATCTTTTTATTGTATATTTGCATACTGATGTAACAATGCTTACATTCATTTTTTAAAAGATTTGTTTTGGAATTTAACTGGTGTCCTTCCAGGTGCTGGCATTGAAGACAGTGGCTTTACCCACTGTGTCACAATGCTGGTGTCAGTGCTTGTAGCACAAGCAGTTAAAAAGAGTACGTGAAGCAAATTACTTTCTAATAAAACAGATCAAGTATGGATAACGTAGAAGTTGGTCGCTGTTAGGTTGTGTGACTACTCCCTCCCGCTGGTCATCTGCAGTGTCTTGCATCGAAATGGTCCCTAGCAAGCAGGTGGCCAGACACTGGTGTGGAGATAGTGTTGCCCTACCTGTGCTTTCCCTGCAACTTGCTGGCAGGTGGGGTTTTCTCTATAGTACATCCACCCATTTCCTTGTACTGATTCAATTCTTTATACATCTACTAGTGTCAGAGTGAGTCAAGGGGGGTTGAAGTGTATTGTAGGTGGGAATGGTACAGGTGTATGTAATTTATGAATAAAGAAAAATTGATGGAAAGAGATCTTTTATTTTTTTAAAAGACTTACTAATTAAGGTTTTAAAAATATTTCAAAGGGAGAGAGTGATTTTCTTTATATTCTAATTAACTCTCCAAATGCTTACAACATTTGGGGGTGGGCCAGGTCAGAGCTACAATCTGGGAATTCAGTGGTGGTCTCCTGTGTGGGTAGTATGGACTGCACTCCTTCAGTGTTAACTTGCTGCCTCCTAGGCTATGCATTAGCAGGATGCTGGATTAGGAGTTGAGCAAGGATGTGAACTCAGGCACTCAGATTTTGAGTGCAGGTATCTCAAGTAGCATGTTAACTGACACACCAAATATTCACCCTGGAAATCACTTTAAATGAAGGCTAAAGACCGTCAATTTTGATATTTGTAATATGATATGGTATGATATAAAATATAATAAACTTCTGGTACTAAAATAATTTGAATCTAAAGAATCTTTACATACTCATAATTAGATTCTATGTGCTCGTAACTTCTCAGTATGCATAAGAAAATGCTACTTAAGCGTAAGAAATATCCAGTTTGAATTAGGTTGTGCATGCCTATATACAATCTGAGTTAACTTTGAATGTTTTACCTCCAGGGTAACACAGGTGCACCAGGAAAGCCTGGTCAACTGGGAAACTCAGGAAAACCGGTAAGATGCCATTTATCTTTCCTGTAAGTTAAGTTGTTGTGATCATTACACCAAGGATCACTGGTTGTTAACTGTGCTCCACTTGCCTTCCTCAAAATAGGGCCCACAGGGACCTCCAGGAGAGGTGGGACCGCGAGGACCCAGGGGCCTTCCTGTGAGTACTCCTTTTCAGCAGTGCCTTTCCAAAATGCCTTCCTGGGATTTTGATGGGCATCCCTGCATTCATTAAATAATTCACCCATCCATGGATGCCTTCTTATGTTTGACTATGTGCAAGTATAGATAAATAACAAGATGGGGAAGACACAGTGTACATATACAGTGTGCTTTTTCTGAAAATAGAAACAAAAAGGAAGTGCTTAAGGAAAGCCTGGTGATTTTTCCTGTTTTCATGTCACATGGAAGGGAATATTTTTAGTAAGGCTTAAAGGAACTTTTTTACTTAAATGTAATCTACATGCAGGCATTTCACCACAGTGATTGTGTACAAGTTTTAGTGTAGTGACAGATTTGTGTGACCATGATGGCAGACAATTCTAGAAAATGTCCGTTACTCAAACCACGGGTTCATTTATGATCATTTAGTCTTTCTTCCCTACCCTTTCAGCTGTAGGCAACCATTAATCTATTTTTTGTCTATGAAGACTTGCTGAGGCTGGATATTTTCCAAAAGTAAAACCATACATAGGTGAATGTTTAAAATAATTGGCTTTTCTCACTAACTTCATCTGTGCTGTAGCGTATTTCAGAACTTCATTTCTTTTTGCTGAATAGTGTGGATATATTACATTTAATCAGTTCATCTGGTGATAGACATTTTCAGGTTTTCCTCTTGTTTGACCATTATGAATAAAGCTGCTATGAACATTCGTATACAACTTTTTGTGTGTACATGCTTTAATTTATCTTAGGTGTATTGTTACAGGCGAAACTGCTGGGTCATATGGTAGATCCATTTAACATTTGGAGAAATTACTAGATTTCTTTTGATGTGAATCTACTTTAAAGCAGATATGGCAGGATATATTCTCACAATGTACTGTAAAGCCTTTGGAGCAAAAGCAATAAATTAAATATCATAATCTAGATTTGACTTAAAATTTCTCATCTGGCCTTCAGTTTCAGTTTTTGTTTTCAAAGTCTGATGGATAATAAAAACAACCTTTAAAAATTTATTTTTCATGACACTGTGATTTAGGTTCAGGGATTTTCCTTCATACCTCTCCCCACCACCACCACTGTTTCTCCTTATACTATAACAGTAGTATAGTCCTTCAACAACACTCACACATCCATCATTCTTCTATTAAAGTGTATCATGATATTTGTAGGTATAGACAATGGTAGTAAGCCCAGCATCCTGTTGTCAAGATATATTTGACAGTTTCATTCAGAGTCCATCTTTTATTCAGAAGTAGAGATGCGTTCTGCAATGTGTGGCATACTTGTGTCCATTATGCAGTTCCTCTAGATAACTATATGTACATTGATTGAGCTTGTATTTTGCATGAACATTTTCTTACATCAGAGAGCACATACGATACTTGTCCTTTTGGGATTGACTTATTTCACTGAGCATAACGGTCTCTAGTTGAGACCATTTTGTTGCGAAAGGTAGAATTTATTGCAAATGAGAGAGTACTGCTCAGCCATTAAAAATAACACATGAGAGCATAGAAACCTTTGCAAATATTGTTACATTTCTTTGGAAGCATTTTTTGAGCATGTTGGTGATTTTTATGCTTGAAGAAGTGAGGTATACCCAGTGCCTTGGGGAAGGAAGAGTAGTTTTTCCCCTTCTTACAGATGGTTGATGGCTGACCTCTACTATGTAGTTTCGTGGAATCTGTGATTTACTAATTAAAGTACTTTCCATACTGCAAATCACTTAGGGTCTAGCCAGATCGCATTTCTGAGATGGTGACTGTATTATCTGATTGGTCCAGAAATTGTTAGCAGTGTAGGATATAGTCTGAGACTGTTTCCATTATGTTTCCTACTCATTTCACTCAGTAGAAAATTATGTTTTGATTATGGGAACGTTGACTGAGCACCTATCATGCCATGATCATGCTCTGAACCAAAAAAGTGAGAAAAGTGACAAATTCTTCACATGGTTCCTGTCACTAAAATTCAAAGCCTGGGCATTCCTACTCTACCTCATTTCCTATCTCCAGTAGGGCTTGCTGATTCTGTCTTTCCAAGATTTCTTATTTTTAGCTATTTTCTGCTCTAATTTCTACCACCCTGACTCAGACCATTACTGCTGCTTGGAGTACTGACATTATCTCCTGGTTTTATTTCCCAGTCTCGTTCCCAGTTCAGATCTTTCCTTCCTTCAGTGTCCCCCAGCAGCAGACAGCTGTTGTTTTGGCGGGGCTCTTTTGTTCTGTAGGACTTTTGCAGCTGTAGGATATCTTTAATCTGTGACTTCCCACACTATAACATGGCAAGTGTTTTCATAGTCTTTGGCACAAACTAAAGATACCAAACACAATTTCCAAAACCTTGGAGGACTAGTTGCATCCCTAGCTGGTACACATCCTTATTCTGGTGTTTCCAAAGCATAGCTTCTGCCATCACTTCTCTTTCCTATTTACAATTTGTAAATGAATCTCTACAGACAGTAGAAATCCTAGTTTTACTTCTCATTTCTGCCTTGCTTAGACCCTGTAGTTAAGTTGACTGAGCTTCATGCTTATTCTCAAATAATCTGCGTTCCCAGCCTGCTTGTTTTCCTGTATGTTAGACCGTGCACTTAGATGGCTCTTTTGTTTAACTCATTTAACATTCCATATATCCACCTAAATATGGTAATGCTAGTTCTATGAACATTTCAATTATGCTTACTCCCATTTAGAAGTGATCTCTCCTTATGCTGAATGGTATAACCCTTGACTTCTTTGTTCCCCATCCTGTAGTGATGGAAGGAACATGTCTGGTTCACCTCTGTGTCCCCTGCCTTTCTTTACCCAGAGCCTGCCAGAAGGTACTGCTCAGAAAATATTTCTTGAAATGAAATGACTTGGAGGCATAGTAAATCCTGCTATGCTGCTTTTTTTTGTGGGGAAAATAATTGCTTTCTTACCTGCTATAAATTTTTTTCAGAAAAATTATGATAAGTGATTATAGTTCTCTTGTGGACTTTTAACACCAAATCTATGTGCTTAAAGATACATTTGCTCTTTGAATTTACATCATTAAATTGAGGCCTATAGATAAGTTCACACATTTTCAACTGTGCCTCACAATTTTGATCAGCTTTCCTGCAAATCTCAAGACAAGCTGTGAGTAGAAGGAAAGAGAGCATAATTCTAATAAGTTCTAAGACCATGCCTTTGAAATAAAGTGATATTTCCATTGACATCCGTGAGAATGACTGCAAAAATATTAGGTTTTTTTTAATGCCGATGATTTCGTACAAGCCTCTCATTTTTTTACCATGTAGGCCACACTTCCTCTAGCCCACTCTTCTTGCTTCGTACTTGGTCTTGGTGGCTCCTGGTTCAGAGAACAGGTAGCCTGGCCCTTGATTTTGTCCTACCACAGTGGCTCCTGGCCCATTTCTGTCCCAGGCTGCTCAGAACTTGACGTTTGCTGAGTGAGTGGTTTTTTTCTGCCTCTTGAGTCAGACTCAAGTGAGTGCCAGGCTGCTCTGTCTCATGAGTTTTCAAGATGATTATGAGGCCTGTATTTCTTCCATAATTTTTCACCCCAATCCAACATCAACAACCTCAACGTGGGAGTTCCCTACATAGTGTGTGGTTGAACATGTTGGCTACTCTACCCCGCCCCATCCTGCCCAGGCCTGATGGGTTACTTCTGTTGACAATTCATAAAGCTGATGTGTGTAACAGTTATGGTTTAAAAGTGTTTCTTTTTCTTTCAAATCAAAATTGTGTTTGTAATGCAGGGTGACAAGGTAAAGAACAGACAGAGATCTTCCATCTTGTGGTTCACTCTTCAAATGACCACAACAGCAAGGCTGAAGCCAGGAGCCTGTTGCTCCATCTAGAGATCTCATGTTGGGGTCCAAGTGCTTAAGCCATCTTCCACTACATTCCAGGCATGTTAGTAGGAAGCTGTACTGAAAGCAGAACAGCCAGGACTCACACTGGCACTTCTATAACACGTTGCAGGCAACAGCTGAACATGATGCACCACAATTATGGTCCATAGATGTATTCCTTTTCTATCTCTATGTGAAGAAATATTTAAACCTACACAGGAAAGAAGCACAAACTATGTAATATTATAAAATGAATGGATTTTAAAAATTACTTGTGGCAAATCTGAAAATGGCCGGTATAGAATGACTAATAGGCTTGTCCAAGGCTGGTGTGAAACAGGGTTTATCAAAGTTACAATCTAGGGAAGTTAACACTGACCTCCTTTTTGAGTGCTTTTTGCCAGACATGCACTTAGTACATGGTACAGACTGGGTATAGCTACTTTCCACTTTTAAAATAGAAAAGGCATAAAGATAGGGCTTCTTTTATAGTTAGCATTTTGGGTAACTGGACAAATAAAACCTTTCTTACAAGCAGGAGTACAGTGAAATAAAATGCATTTTGTAAGCTTTTTCCACTTAAACTTTGTGTGTATAAATGATCACACATTCTGTGATCATTTGTACATCAATTAGCTTCATTCTAAAAGAGACATTGGATGCCTTGATGGCAACGATTTTTACAGAGCAGTAGTAGCCAGTACTTGTTCATCAAGAAGGTGCCTGCTTGATGATCAGTGGTTTTGGCAGAGGCTTGGGGACAGCTTGTGCTTTTAAACAGAGCTGGAAGATTTGAAAGGCAAACATTTAGTTGAAGCAAATAATTTTGACTGATTTGTTTGGTAATTATCAGATAAAATCAACTAACACCTATATTGTGCTTGCTATGAATAGGTACTTCATTTTGACAGAAGGCCCATGAAGTTGGCCCTGTTTTTAACCCCTGTTTTACCAATAAGGACTTTTAGATACAGGTTAAGATTTTTGTTTTAAATTATCCGATGGTACAGGCATCCCTAACAGTTGGGTTTCAGCATCCATGTCATCTGCTCTGTCATGCTGCAGCAGCTCATGTGTGCCGGAGACTTTGCAGTCAAAGCTATTTAGGAAATTTTCAGTGTAGTATTTGTGAAACTTTCATGGTAAGCATTTAATGGATGTCTAAGACTGATAAAAACAAATCCAACAGAAACTCAGATTGCTGGGTCTTACTCCAACAGGAAGGGAAGGGTTGAGTAAAATTACGGAATGGGGAGATGAGGAGGTAGAAGACACACGAGGAGTATACTGGTGTTTCTGAAGAACTCGGGAGATTCTGGGACCTGGTCAGAGTTGGCAGTCTCTGACAAAAGTTCTGCATCCTTTGACACTTTTGTTGGCTTGCCACGTATGATGAGTTAACTGATGAAGATGTATGTGGCAGAGCAGTACTTGCAAGAAGAGCAAAGATCCATTTATTATGGGTTGAGATTTCAAAAATTATTTTTCTTTCCAGGAAGTGCTTTATAAAAAATACTTGTTTATGGATTAGAGAGATTTCTGCTGACTGGTGCACTGCCAAGATAATTACAATAGCCAGACTGGGCCAGGCTGAAATTAGTAGCCAAGAATTCAACCTAGATTTTCCACTTGAGTGGCCAGGATCCAACTGCTTGAGCCATATCTGCTGTTGCCTTCCAGTGCTGGCACTAGGAGTCAGGAGTTGCAGGTGGCTGTTGAACTAGGTGCTCTGATACAGAGAGCAGAGTCCTCACCATTGGGACAGTCATAACCACTTTGGTCTCATATTTTTTAATGCCATAATTTGGCCTTTATTCTGGGTTCTTCTGGTCATTTTATGAAAATCAAGATTCTTGTTGTCACAGGGTTTACAAATATTCTTCTCCCCCCCCCCCCCGGGAAGAAAAGAGGTCTCCCTGTCACACATCCTAGGATATGATTTGTCACTATAGCTGAAGAATAAGATACTTGTCATTTATTGAGCACAGTTCTGGTACCAAGGCCATAGCTAGTTAACACTCTTTAGACTGTATTTTAATCTACATTTCTAGAGATGACTATTTGTTGCTTGATCACTCATGTGAAATTCCAGAATTTCTTTTTAGAAATTCTTTTCAGAACACAAATCCCAAGAATGCCTGTCAGAAATCTTGTCATAATATCTGATTTTTAATTGCTATGAAAATAAACATTACCAGTCTTCAATGTGAGATAATCTTCCTAGAAGTTTACACATAGTAAATCGATAAGATTTATAGGAGAAAAGTGAAATAAAAGAGGAATCCCATTTTATTAGTGCACCAATGATGGAGTAAATGCCCACAATTTCATTGACAGTTTTCCTCATCTGACACGTGCTGGGCTTCAAAAATTTAGCGGATCAGTGTATGTACTATCAAGGACACATGTCAGTGGTGGGACTAAATAATATGAACTAAATTGTAAGAACTGGTGAAAGACAAAGATAAGATTCTAGCAGAGGGGCTGGCATGGTAGCCTAGTGGCTAAAGTTCTTGCCTTGCATGCACTGGGATTCTGTATGGGTGCCAGTTTGTGTCCCCTGTGGTTCCACTACCCATCTGTCAAGCATCTTGACTTCAAAAGCAGTTAAAAGACAGCCCAAAGTCTTGGGACCCTGAACCCATGTGGGAGACCAGGAAGAGGCTCCTGGCTCCTGGCTTTGGACTGGCTCAGCTCCATTGTTGCGATCACTTAGGAAATGAGCCAGTGGATGAAGGATCTTTCTCTTTGTCTCTCCTTTTCTTTGTAAATCTGACTTTCCAATAAAAATAAATAAATCTTAAATATTTTCTCTGCTAGTCTTTTTTTATCTGTGAGGGGAGAATTATTCCAAAATTGAAGGTTCTTATAGTCCATTATTTTAATTTATCCATTTGAATTTTGGAACAGAAAGAAAGTACATTAATCATCTTTAATTTGGAAAAGATAGCATGATGATTAATTTATTCAGGAGTGAATAAGTAGAGTTGTGTGAAGAACTGAGCTTTTTCCTTTGGATATTACTAATTTGTTTTTCCACCAAATAGCTAGTGAATCAGAGTCTCACATTAAACCAATGCCTTTTGATCTCAATTATGCTATTGAGAAATTATCTGAAAATGCCAACAGCAGATAAATTGATGGAAAACTGTCTTGAACCTTGAAGTTGTAGGCTAAATTAATGGAGTAGAATCCAATTTTATCATTTGTGGATTCATAAATCTCATCATGTATGAAATTTTAGACTTGTATCTTTATAGCATTAATGCTCCCAGGGCACTGACTCTGGTTTCTATTCCTAAGGGTCAGGACTAATATTCCGAACTCAAGTAAATTGTTAGCCGTTGAACTTATCTGGACAGTAAGATACTGGGCTCTATGCTTGGTATATGCTTGCAATGAAAGAATCTCAACTGAACTTGAACTGTGGCAACGCAGCAAGGTGGAGGAATCCACCATGGGGGGAGGGTTTGAGGAGGGGTGGGGGGAATCGCAGTACCTATAAAACTGTCACATAATGCAATGTAATAAAAAAATTAAAAAATTGTTAAAGTAAGAGCATTCAGTTGAAATCGTAAGTCATATGAATGCTAGAGGTATAATTACTGTTTGGCAGACATTTCTGAACCCTTTAGGGGAATTGAAAATGCAGGAAGTTTATGGATCTTGACACCTTCAACTTGTGTGAATGACCTATGACCCAGAACATTTAAACTTATTAGAAGCATTTATAAATTCATAAATATTAGCATTAGTACAATGTTATGCCATTTTAAGGTAAAAAAAAAATGGCTCAAAGGACTGTTTTTATTTTTATATACTCATTCCAGGAAGCAGTTCTTCATCAAATGACTTGCGCTGAGCTTAGTTGAGCATTTGTTAGAAATAAGCTTTCTGGGACTGGCACGATAGCCTAGTAGCTAAATCTTTGCCATGCTTCTACCTGGATCCCACAAGGGTGCCGATTCATTTGCCGGCTATTCTGTTTCCCATCCAGCACCCTGCTGTGTTCTGGGAAAGTCCAAGGCCTTGGGTCCCTGCACCCATGTGGGAGACAAGGAAGAGGATCCTGGCTCCTGGCTTCAGTTAGGCTCAGCTCTGGCCATTGTGACCACTTGGGGAGAAAACCAGCAGACAGATGATCTCTGTCTCTCCTTCTCTCTGTATATCTGCCTTTCCCATAAAAATAAATCTTAAAAAAAATCTTTTAGCAGAATGCATGAAATTATATAAAGTTCTTGGAGACAGATGCTGAAGAATTCATATACCTTATTTTCTGAAAGGTTTCAGAAAGCTTAAGATTTTGAATAAAAATTGACTACTTAGTTTCAGCTAACATTGAAATTGGTTGACAAAATAAATCTGGCGTTGCTTTCATGGTACTTTGTGGTTTGACTTTTTAGTCTAATCTTTGAATATGTTTAGCGCAAGAATGAGTAGGACAAATATTTTTGTGTCAATTACTGTATAAATGTCTCCTGTCTTTTTGGGATTGCAGTCATGATTTAAAGCCAGATAACCATCTTATGCTTTTTCTTTCGCTCTTGAGGTCACAGATAATTTGCCTGTTGCTGCTTTAGTACTCTTTTTTTCCTGGCACTATGCAGAAGTCTCGTAACCCAAGAGGATAAAATATTTACACAAATAGCTGCATTATCAATTAGAATGGGATTTAAATGCTGAAAGTTACTAATTTTCATTTCATGTGTATCAGATATTTCTGTAAGCCTACATAATCTCAGAATATTCAGTGAAAGATCAACAGAAAGATGTTGCAAGTGACTTATTTAAAGGGTGAATACTCTGATTTTTATGTTTAAACAGAAACCCAAGTATACACAAAGTAATTTTAGCAGAATATCCTGTTGACAATGGTGGTTGGGTTTTTACAGGGCAGTAGAGGAGAAGTAGGACCAGCTGGAGCCCCAGGTCTTCCAGGTAAATTGGTAAGTAGTGTTCCCCTTCCTCAGATCTGTGCTTGCTCTTTAGGAAGCACATTTTTCCAAATAAGCAAGAAACGTCAATTGCAAGAGTTCTTCTAGTCATTTAATCTATTGTGTGACTATGTGAAAAGGTAAATGTGCAATTTTTAAAATATATCTAGGATACTCTGGATAAAACTTAATTCGTGTGGTTTGTACAGTGCATGCTAAGTTCAAGAGAGGCATGCAATGCCTGCTTTTCACCTCTGGTGGTTCTAGGAATAGAGGGAGTCTAAGTGAATGCTGGCGCTGACTCCTTGTACAGTCTTATTTACACAGCTAGAGCAGCATCGTGCTATTGCAGAAACTTGACTGAAAGAGCCTGTTGTGCAGGAATGTAGGGCTTGGGGTGGGATGGAGAGCTCAAGGGCACAGGCCCTTCTGATCAGGTGGGAGGAAGGCATACTTCAGGAACAGAGCTGACCCAACCACAGCATGTTTGTCAGAACACCTAAGGCTTGTGTGTCTCCAGTCGTGCTGACGGTGATTCTGGGGACTTTGTGTTTGTTTTCCAGGGTTCTGTTGGGAGCCCTGGCCTTCCTGGCTTGCCTGGGCCTCCTGGACTTCCTGGCATGAAAGGTGACAGGGTAAGGTTTCCAGCAATCCAGACAGTCCCTTATTTAGAAGGTTGCTTTCTATTACGTTGAGAAGCCAAACTTCTTTTTGAGGCAATGGAGAATTTTTTTCTAAATTCCTTCATTGAGATTTATGATGAGAGTTATTTTAAAGCACTGAGGGTTGAGATCCAGAAGCAAAAAAATCTATTATTGAATAATTTATCAGAAAAAAGTAAACATTTCAGTTTTAATCATGTATTCTATTTCATTCTAAATTTATATTACTATCTTCCAAGTCTTCAATGGTTTTGATCAGAAGATGCCCCAAGTTACCAGAGATTCTAGGACTATTGTCAATTTCTCCAGTTTTTTCCTGCTTTTAGTTAGGTGGTGAGGAGTGGAAAAGTGCTCTCATGTTATCCATACTTACGCCATCCACCGTATTGATAAGGGAATTTTATTTCTTTGAAATTATATAAACACCTCAAAATACTTAAAAATGCTTTTTGTTCATTACAGGGTGTAGTTGGGGAAACTGGTCCAAAGGGTGAACAGGTGGGTCCTATTATTTGATTAGTATGAAGTAAAGCATTTGATATACACAACTTCAGGACACTGACAGGTTAAAGGTTGTGATGAAGATGTTGGTCAGCAGTTTTTCCTCAATGTGTTTAATAATGAGTAAAGCCCACTGCAAAGTTTATGTTGTGGCCTTATCTGCTATTTTACTAAAATGGAGTTACAATCCTACCAGGATTACACACTGTCCTTCCTTCTAAAAGGATGGCCGTGACACTGGTTCACCAAATTGAGTTACTAATCTTTGACAGAGCCTTCCGTAGTCACATCATGATATTTTAAGTTTCTCTTGCCCAAAATCTTAGCAACTAAACTGTACTTATGAGATAGATGCAGTCCTTTCCTTCAGTTTCTTTGACTTCTTTCAAGAATCATCTAATTATAAAATTACTGCATATGGTGGGGAATCCTTAATGTTAACTGCAACAGCCATGCCTTTGGCTTTTCTGTAGGCTCTTTTCTGATTTGTATGAACTGTGGACTGATAAATTGGAAGCTGTGGAAATGTTTTTCTGCATGACTCTGAGAATTTATTAATATTATGTGTTTAAAATGGAACCATGGATAGTAGTTTAAAATATGATTTATTTTTTAGGGGGCCTCTGGTGAAGAAGGAGAAGCAGGAGAGAGGGGTGAATTTGTAAGATTTCCTCCCTTTTACCATTGATGAAATGTTCTTAATTCTAAAATGCTGAAATGTGTCCTGAAACTATTGTCTTCACTACCATCTTGAAGGCTAAGATGATGTTTCTTTAAGCTAACAAAAGATTCTGAAGATTGTGGCCAAGGTTAAGTAGAGAGGAAACACCCCAGAAATGGGCTTTACATTTTGTGAAACTGAGGTATTCTTTGTAGATGAGGAATTCTCATCGGACTTTACACCTAGACATTCAAGGTGAGCTTCAAGGACATAGAATGTCTATGAATAGCAACTATCACAGAAAGAAAATCTAAATTTTATTAGAGCTATCAGTGGCTCACAAATCTGTTTGAAGACATCTCCTCGAGGCTAAAGCTCCTCCGAGAACTGACCTGTCTTTTCTCAGAGGATGCCATTGCTAAACCTCCAGGAGAGCAAGAAGAGCAGCACAAAGTCCTTGTCACTATGAGCCCTGCGAGAGCTATTTGTGTAAAAACCATAATGACAAGCCAGAAACTTAGGTTTTGGTCCTTTGAGGTCGGGGTAATAAACTGATTGTCCAGTAGTCTTAGGGAGTTCTTAGTGCAGGAAACATTCCAGTATTTTGTTTTAATACAGATATTCAAAATTCAAAACTAAGATGTATAATGCCTAAATTTATCAAGGTTTCCTTATAATTAACTCAGAACATCATCATTCCAGTTTTGCTTTTTTTCTGTTGAAGCTACACATTTCATGGGCTAAGAAAAGAGTCTACATCATTCTGTTTTTCAGTGGAGATTAACTGGTATGTTAACATTTGAGTAGGATTTGTGTATAAAATTAGTAGCAGGAGATTTTCAAACATAAAAACCTAAATGCATTTATATTTGGTTTGGCAGACCTTTTGAATTAAATGTTAAAATATTCTTGCAATAGTAAACATGAAATTTTAAGGGATAGGTTTAAATAGTCTTTCGTGCTTTATAAAACACCTTTGAAGTCTTTTTATGTGTTATGGTTCTTAATACTAATACTTGAGACCTCAAGAGAACCTTGGTGAAGTCTGATTCAATCATGTTGGTTAGCAGAGAAGTTACAGTCTTGGAGGGGACTTATTCAGGGTCATAAAAGAAAGGAATAGAACTGAGATGAGAGTCCAAATTTTGAGTTGACTATTTGGAATGCCAGGGTTAATATATTCACAGTTTTCTATATTTAAGTAGCACAACTCCCTTCTGAATGTTTTTTTGAAAACTATCAAATATGAATATATTGTTTTAATGTAATCTTGTTTTATTGTTTTAGGGAGACATAGGATTGCCTGGCCCAAAGGGATCTGTGAGTATAATCAACAGTGATGCTTTAAAATTTTAAAATATCAATAATGTTGTAGAAAATGCCATGCTTTGCTTTATGAAATCATCCTATAAAATTCAATTCTTAAAGAACTTGTCTTTATGGAAATAAATGTCTAAACTTATTCTTTAGGTAATAGGTTATTCTAATAGAAAAATACTGAGTAAATATATTTAACTTTTGAACTAACCACTTTAAAGGAAGTTTTTATTTAATTAAAAATGGCCTAATGAATGTTACATGATAATTTTCTAATTTCCCAAATAGGCTATTTTTAAAAGAACTGATTTGTGCTTTATGGTGATGAGAGTATGATTAAATTTTGTTGGCAGTTATACCCTTGCAAAACATGTCAGTAATCTATATTTTCCGGCAGAGGAAGTTAAGATAGAATTAAAGTAGGTACAAACGTAACGGAGAACTGTTAGAACTAGAAAGTGATTATCTTGTTCAATTTTGTCTTTTACAGAAAATAAATTTATGTCCGTAGAGATTAGATGTATTTCAGATCACAGAACCAATTAGGATACCTGTGGTGATTTGGTACTTTGAGAGGAATGTGTACCGAATACAATGAGAAACTTAAAAGTCTAAGGAGAAAAGGTGACACTCAGATCTCAGTCTCAAATGTTGTAACCACCACTCTCCACATGATTTCCAACTTCTTCCCATTTCTGGAACCTCTCTCGCTCCTCAGGGCTTGCCCAACTGCTTATCCTCTTCTTCCCACGGGGACCAGTGTTACATAAGTGAAAACAATCAGAACAACACAGGATAGAGTAAAATCTTGGGTTTCCAGACACGTGGAGGAAATGTGCCTTGTTCTACCAGTTTCATCTCCTACATGCTAGAACTCCACCTATTTGCAGTTCTTCTTGCATGCTCTGCCCATTACGCCTTATTAGTCTAGCATGGAACACACTTTCTCTTTTCTTAGGATGGCTGCTTTTTATATAAGCATTCTTTTAAAAACAATATATTAAATTAAAAAAATGACACATAGTACCTATACAGTCTTATCAGGCACAGTGCTAAACTTTAGCACATACACACATACACCACACCACATATGTGTGAGATGTGTGTATATGTATACATGTATAAAATAAACCAGTCAAATCAACGACTAGCTGTGTTACTTCCATTTTGTTTAGTTTGGTGTTACCAGCTCCTCTCTTCCAAAATATAATATACTCTTACAAAATATAATATACTACTGTGAAGTATAGCCCTACTGTGGTACAGAACACTAGACTTGCCACTTCTGATTGTTTTGGTGCTGTCCTCTACTGCCTTCGGCTTATCCTTCCCAGCCTTCACTATTCTATGTTCATGTGCACATAAAAAATTCTACCCATGAGAAACAGTGTACGGTAATTTTCCTTCCATGTGTGACTTACTAGCATAAACCTCTCCAGTTTCAACAATTTTGCTGTAAATATCAGACGTTCCTACTTTTTGTGGCTCAATAATATTCCATGTGTCTGTCTATCTGTCTCTCCGTCTACCTTGTGTTTTCTGTATCTGTCCATTCATTGATCGATGCTTGGGTTGATTCCACCCCCCTTAGCTATTATAAATAGAGCTGCAATTAACATGGTTAGTGCAGGTATTTCTTTCATATGTTGAGTTCATTTCCTTTGTTTATATATCAAAAAGTAGAACAGGGGAATCATATGAAAGATTATTTTTATGAACTTCATACTTATCTTCTTAATGGTTGTACTAATTTGTATTCCTACTAACATAATAGGAGAGATCAATTTTCTTCATGTACTAGCAAAATTTATTCTGCTTTACTTTTTATATTAGCCATTGTAACTGGAGTGAGCTGCTAAACTTATTGTAATTCTGATTTACTTTTCCCTGATGGTTTGTGATATTGAACTTTTTTTTCATGAATTTGTCGATCATTTGCATTTCTTATTTTAGGAACTATTCAGATCTTTTATCCATTGCTCAACTGAATTATTTTTGTTTTGCATTTTGAGTTTCTTATGTATCCTGAATATCAATCTTGTCAGATGAATAGTCTGCAATTTTTTTCCATTCTGCCAATTTCTCTATTCTGTCAACTATGTCCTTTTCTAGTCTGAAGTTTCTTAGTATAATATAGTCCCACTTAGTTATGCTTCTGTTTCCTGTGCTTTCGAGGTCTTATTCAAAAATGTTTTGCCTGCTCTCTTAGGTAGTTTCAAAGTTTCAGGTCTAAATTTAGATCCTTGGTGTAGTTTTTGATTTTGTGTACATTGGGTGAGTGATAGTCGTATTTCCTCCTCCTGCTGGGTGTTCATTCTTCTGTGTGCTTGGATTCATTTCTGGTTTATATACTTGTTCTATTGATAATGTGTGTTTTTTCTTTCTTTTTTTTTTTTTTGATAGTACCATGCTGCTTTGGTTACAGTAACTCAATAGTATTTCTCAAACCAGTAATTGTGATGTTTCTAGGTTTGTTCTTTCTTGTTTGAGTTTTCTATTAATCAGGATCTTTTTCATTGCTGTGTGAATTTTAAGACTTTTTCTACTTCTGTGAAGAATGTCATGTTTTCACGGACATTGTGTTTAATTTGTATAATTACTTGGGTGGTATGAACACTTTCATAATACTAATTGTTCCAAATATTGGACATATCTTTCCAGGTTTTATGTCTACAAATTCTTATATAAATATTTCGTGATTTTTACTTTAGAAGTCTCTCTCTGATTAAATTTATGCTAAGGTATTTGACTAACTATTGTGAATGGGATTGACCTTTTGATTTCACTTGCAGTGAGTTAATATTATTACAAAAGTGCTACTGATTTCTTTTGTGCTGGTTTTGTTATACTGATATTTAATGAGTGTATCAGTTCTGGATGACTCTTGTTGAAGTATTTAACTTTATCTACATTTAAACTCATATCATCTACAAGCAGGGATAATTGGCCTTCTTTCATACCTGTCTATACTTTTTTCTTGCCTAAAGACTAAAACTTGGTTACAGCATCCAGTATTATATTGAATAAGATTGATAAGAATGCTTTCTTTCTCTGGATCCAGATATTCAAATAAAGACTTTCACCTTTTCTTCTCCTTCAGCAAACTGTTGACTGTGACTTTGTCAGATAAGCCATTTATGATGTGGAGAGATGTTCTTTCTGTACCTGATTTTTAAAAAAGATATTTTTATTTGAAAGGCATTTTTTTTAGAGAGAGGAGACACAGCTTCATCTGCTGGTTCACTTCCCAAATGGCCATAGTGCCATTATGAGTGAATCTAAAGCCAGAAGAGAAGCTTCTTCTAGGTCTTCCATGTGAATGCAGGGCTCCAAGAACCCAAGATGTCCTCCACTGCTTTCCCAAGCCATAAGCAAGTAGCTGGGTAGAAGTGGAGTGTGTGGGACACAAACTGGCACCCATGTTGGATGCCAGAGCTTTCAGGTTGAGGATTAGCCTATCATGCTACTGTACTGGCCCCTAATTAAAAAAATATATATATCATGAATTAATACTGAATTTTATTTAATTTTTTCTGTATCTTCTGAGATGACCATACAATATTTATCTTTCATTCTTTGAATGTGGTATATTATGTCTTGATTTTCATATGTTGAACCATCCAACATCCTTAGGATAAATCCCGCTTGGTCATGGGGAATTTTTTTTTTTACATGTTGCTGGATTTGATTTGCTAGTATTTTGTAGGGGACTTTTGCATATATTTTCTATACCCATTTTCTTGTGTCTATCAATCTATGAAGTTATTTTGGTAATAACATCTACAGGGTAATGGTTTATAGAATGAGTTTGGAAGAGTTTCATTTCAGTTTTTTTAAATAGTTTGAGAAACACTGGTGGTTTTTTTTTTTTTTTTTAAGGTTTATGGGGAATAGGTATTTAGCATAGTGGTTAACATGGGTAACAAGCTCCTATCCCATGTCAAAGTACTTAAGATTGTTTCCAGCTCTACCCCTACCACAGATTTGTGCTATTACAGAATGTGAGATAATATTGATGCTTCAAGTAATTTGATTCCTGCCACCTGTATTGGATACCTTAGTTACATGCCTGTGTCATGGATCTGACTCTAGACCAGCACTATTGATTACAAGTTTTAGGGAAATAAGCTAGTGGCTGGAAACTAACACCCCCTCCTCCTTTTTTCTGTCCACTAATTGTTGAAAAAAATGTGATAGAATTCAGTGGTGAAACCATTTGGTCATGGACTTTTTTTGTCAAGAAACTTTCTATTACTGTTTCAATTAATTCTTACTTGTTGTTCAAGCATTTAATGTATTCAGGTTTCAATTTTGGTAATTTATAATATATTCAGTAGCTGATCCATTCCTTCTAAGTTTTTCAATTTGTTGATAGAGTTGTCCACAATTTTTCCCATTAATCTTCTGTGCTTCTGTTGCATCAATTGTAACATGCTCTAATTTTAATCTCCATTTTTTCTCCTTTTGTACAGCTTAGAATTTATTGGTTTTGCTTATATTTTCAAGAAGCCAATTCTTTGTTCCATCAATCTTTGGTATTTTAAAAGTTTGTATTACACTTATCTTTACTCTGATCTTAACTATTTCCTTGTCTTACTTTTGACTTTGTATACTTCTCTTTTCATAGGTCCTACAGAAACATGTATGATGTTTATTTGATAGTTTTCACTTTCATGATGTAGTTACTCATTTCTATAAACTGTCCAATAAATTTTGGCATGTCATGTTTTCTGTAGTTTCAAGGAATTTTTAAATTACCATTTTGGTTTCTTCAGTGACTCATTTTTCATTCAGAACTATGTTGTTCAGTTTACATTTATTTAATGTCTAAGGTGAATTCTATTGATTTCTGGTTTTGTTCCTTGGAGCCAGAAACTATACATGATACAGTTCTTATTGTTAGAAGTCATTGAGGCTTGCTTTGTGATCTAATATATGGTCTTTTCTAGAGATTGTTTCATGTGATCGGGCATGTATATTCCACAAATGCATAACTGAAAGTATTGTAAAATATTTGTTAGGTTAATTTTTGATCTATTGTATGCTTAACACAAATGCTTGCTTATTTTGGGGGGAGATTGGGATGATCTATCCATTGATGGAAGTGGGATTTTTGAAGTTCTATACAATTATTGTAATGGAGGTTATCTCTGTGTCTGATAATGGGTGCTCCAGCATTAAGTGCATGTCCATTTATAACTGGCTTATCTTCTTGTTGAACTAACCCTTGATGGCTATGTAATGACCCTTTCCCCCCCTTTATTTACAGTTTTTGACTTCCAGTTTGTTTTGTTTGCTATAACCATAGCTACTACTCACTTTTTTGTTTGTTTGCATATGATATTTTTTTCATCCTTTCACTTAGAATTGCTTGTGTATTTAATGGTGAAGTGGGTATCTTATACACAACATGTCATCAGATCTTGTTTCTATATTCTTTCAGTTAGTTTATATCCTTCAGTTGGGGAGTTTACTATTTATATCAATGATATTTTTGGTGATTAGTCTTGTTATTTATTTTTTTCTTTTATTCATTCTATATATATGCTTAAAAAGGAGTACATCTTTTTGCTACAAAATAACAAGTCACATACATTCACCAGTTGCTATCTTTTGAACTTCTTTATCTTTTGTGAGGCTGGTTTTGGTGTGTTGAATTCTTTTAGATTTTGCTTGTGTTGGCAAGCCTGTTTTCCCTTCGTTTATGAACAATATTTTTATTAGGTAATGTATTGGCTTAAGTTTATTTTCCTTTTAGAACTTGAAATATGTTATTCCATTCCCTCTTGGTCTAAAAGGTTTCTGTTGAAAAATATGTTGTTAGTCTATTGGGTTTTATCTTAAACATGGCTTGGTACTATTCTCTCTGTGCTGTACTTATATCACAAAGATGATCCTTTCTGATCATATATATGTGGGGTCCTACAGGCCACCTGTAGGTAATATGTTTATGCCTTTCTCCAGCTTGAACGTTTTGCAATTTTATTTCATTGAACAGTTTCTCTAGTCCTCTCTTTTCTATTATGGATTCCCCAAATTTGAATATTTGTTCACCTCATGATGTCACACAGGTCTCAGAAGCTGTCTCTTTATCTCTTACTGGGATATTTAGAAAATCTGCAATTCCATATATTCTTAGTTTGATCAAGTCTGTTGAGGATTTCAGCTGCATTTTTATATCACTTTTGGAGTTCATTTCTAAGATTTCAGTTTTCCCTAAGATCTGGGTCTGTGATAAATTTCTCATTACTTTCATTTTTTTGAGTTTTATAATTTTAAATAAAAGTCTGTGCATTAACATCTTATTCCTTAAGAGCAGTAAATGCACCTTCTCAAATATAAGCATTTATGACAGCCTGAACCTTACAAAGATTTCACTGCATTTCCATAGTAACAGTAACATAACTGTCACCATTTTTTTATTTTAAAAGATTTATTTATTTTTATTGGAAAGGCAGATTTTACAGAGAAGAGGGAGAGAAAGAAAGATGTTCTCTCTGCTGATTCATTTACCAAGCAGCAGCAATGGCTGGAGCTGAGCTGATCTGAAGCCAGGAGCCTCTTCTGGGTCTCCCAGGCAGGTGCAGGGTCCCAAGGCTTTGGGCTGTCCTCGACTACTTTTCCAGGCCACAAGCAGGGAACTGGATGGAAGTGGAGCAGCTGGGATGCAAACTGGTGCCCAAATAGAATCCCAGCGCATGCAAGGCAAGAACTTTAGCCACTAGGTTATTGCACCCGGCCTAACACTGACATCTTAATAAGAATATATTGCTAAAAACAAATAGTGACAATTTAAAGGAAAGAGTACCTCAAAATACTTGGAAATTTTGGAACTAGATGCATCGAAGTCACAAGAGTTTATACAAACTAGAAAATAACCAACATGAGAATATAATTTACTAAAACCTGTAAGCTTTTTATGTGGTGCATTTACAGCCCTAAAGAAAAAAAAAACAATGAAACTTACAATTTAGGGGAAACAGAAAATAAATTAATGGAAACTAAAGAAAGAACAATTAAGCCCTGGGACTCTTACCATATGTAGTATGTTATACCTCTATCTGTGGTGCCAGCATTTTATAATGGGCATCGGTTCAAGTCCTGGCTATTCCATTTCCAATCCATCTTTGTTATTACATTTGGGAAATTAGCAGAGGATGGCCCAAGGGTTTGAATCCATGTGGAAGACCCAGAAGTAGTACCAGGCTCCTGGCTTTGGACTGGCCAAGCTTTTCTGTTGTGGTTGGGAAATAAATCAGTGAATGAAAGATTTCTTTCTGTCTCTGTAGATCTGCCTTTTAGATAAAAAAATTAAATCCTAAAAAAAGCCTTAAACAAAAGAAATGAAGCAATACTGAGAGAAAATAAACTTATCTTTTTGTAGAATTGAGACCTATGACCAAGCACAAGTTCTTCAAATAAAACAGATTCATCTCTGGTAAATTTAATTTTAAAACAAAACAAAAAATACAGCAAATAAATTTATGGTTATATTTATAGATAAGATTGATTCATTATAGAGTAAAATAAATTATTCTGCATGAAAATTTGAAAACTTTGAAACGTAATTCTCAGAAAAATGAAAATCAAATTGAAGTTGAAGACAACCTATAGGAAAGGAAGGCAGAAATTAAAAAATACAGCAGATGGTCAAATAGAACTTTTGGTTTAAAATTATTAAGAAAACATTAATGAGATTCAATCTAATCTCAAGAATTGACCAAGGAAGAGTCTGCAGTAACAGGAGCTTCAGTCATACCGGGTGCATTTAGAAGGCTTTTCAGTCTACACAGTCTGACTGAAGTCTGCTCAGATAAGGAGCTGGGAGCTTGGGTTTACACCCAGCTACTGAATGGCCATGGGAGAACCTGCCACAGGGAATGCACAGAATAACATTAGTGGCAGAGAGTATAGCCAACACTGGGGCCACGTAAGAGGAAAGGCAGATCTCTCTTCAACGGGTCCAGATACATGGAAGAAAACAACAAGTGGAGGTAGGCTGTGCTATAGTTAATCATCTTACTCTGTCCTTGTACATCTTTCTGAAAAAGTCTACCTCCAAAATGCATTTTCTATCCAGTACCACCACGACCCCAGCCAGGCAACAGTGTCCTGAATTCATCAAACTGAAGGGCTCCAAAGCCTGGTCTGTTGGCACTGCTGCCTGCTGCAACACCTTCCCTAGGCACAGGGAACATTCCCCAGGACAAATGCAGACGTGCTGAGGGCCATCCAAACTCCTGCCTGGGTTCTCTTACTGATTGTCTCAGACCACATTGTGGGGAACTGACCAAGCACTCTCATTCCAGACCTAGAGCTTTCTTTACAAAGTGCTTGTCAAGCCAAATCTTTTTTTCACTGGCTGCCTCCTCCCTCATGTCTCAGTTCAGAAAGCAACTCCTTGGACCATTAATTTATTTCTTAATTTCATGTAACCATTTGTATATATTTCTTTTATCTTGTCATTCATTTGGGAATATTTTCTTATTCCTATTTCTCTTCCAGTCTTGATAAGGTGTGCTATATGGCAGAGCAATTGTCAGTCACTTTCAAAGGTGGAATCCTTGCTAGTGTTTGGTATTAGAATCCTACACTGTCCATGATACTCAGTGGAATGAATTCAAAGCACAAATGAAAAATGAATAAACAGTGTGGTTATCAAAGCAAGTTAATTACATTCCAAGTTAGATAGAACATTAGGGATGAATTTTTGCTTTTCCTTCTGATACTTCTTTCTTTCCTGTCACTGCCAAGGCAGGTGAAACTGAATTGCACAGTCCAAGTTTAAGGGGAATAGTTCCTAACACAAGGACATTTATTCCCACATTGATTTCAGCCTAGCTGAACTTTTCAAGTAGATGTCTGTACCCTGAGTTAGCTCTTTCCAGATAAATGTCTGTGAAAGAGCAGCTGACTAAGTAGCTTTATGAACATTCCTATTTGAACACTAGCATTCTCTGCCTCGTGTTCCTTCATCTTGTCATTCTGAACAACAGTACATTATGGCTTCTCCGTCACAAATTCTACTAGAGAAAGTTAACCAAACTTTAGCTTAACAGAAAGTGAGCTAAATTTGACTCTTCTGAAAGTGGTTTTTGTAGATAAGGATTCTTTCTTTTCTCTCAGGCAAAAAATAATCTGACTTGGATATGTTGTGCTTAGAAAACAAGTGATTGATTTTAACTCTCTTAACACTTATATGAACTACAAACATAATTTTCAGATCCAGCCTATTAAATACAGAATTTTAAATGTGATATTTTTGAGTGGATCGATTTACTTCTAATTTCTAGATGCAGCTAATATCTTCAAATCTCCCTGGCCAAAGTTATAAAGGCTAAATGACTGTTTCTGGAAATATCCTGAGTTTCTGCTTGCTTCATTGGTCATATACAAAGTAATGTCTTGTAAGAAATCAGTAGCTGTTTTGTGGCCAGAGAATGTTAGTAAGCATTATTATTTATTAATGACTCTGATCTTAAGTGATTTAAGGTATGAACAAACTTAAGGCATATGTTTGTTATTGCGATGAATGTTTTTTTTTTGAAGTAACTACTGAAGATTTCTAAAAATTCACCTGGACAGGAAACCTAAGCATTTGGTGAGTTGTGTGTAGTTAGAGGTAAAACAGGAAGGTTTCTCAGGAGAGAGTGTAGAAGTGTTTGCATTAGCAGTAAGCAGACTCATTCCTGTGTTTGGGCATGATTTTACAGTGTTCTGTGTTATTTCAGGTGGGGAATCCTGGAGAGCCTGGTTTGAGAGGGCCTGAAGGTAGCCGGGGGCTTCCTGGAATTGAAGGCCCCAGAGGACCGCCTGGCCCCCGAGGCGTACAGGGAGAACAGGGTGCCACTGGCCTGCCCGGCATCCAGGGGCCTCCGGTGAGTGGCATCCAGCCCCAGGCTCTGCCATTAGAGATTCATTCCCACCGCAGCAACTTCTGTAAATCCAGCCGCTTGGCTCCTTGAAGTCTGGCAGTGGAGAATAAAACAGTGGTCTCTTTATGCTTCTGTGTATCAACTGCACTCTTTTTCCTTTCCTGTCCCAGGGTAGAGCACCCACAGACCAGCACATTAAGCAGGTTTGCATGAGAGCCATACAAGGTAAATAAATCACACTGATTCTATTTTTTCCAGCATAAACTCTTGCTTCTTTTTATTCTTAGTTTGAGAGCGTCAATAACCGTGACTGTGTGTGTGCTTTAAAGGTGGGAGATTTTCGGTAATGTGAGTGCCAACTCTGGTTTATCCAGTTGTGACCATCTGCAAAGCTTTAAAATAAAATAATACCTTTGTTTGCTAGCATTTTCCTTTTGATGAGCAGGTTAATTTATAAGCACAAACAGTTTTATTTTTGTTTCCTTTCGTATGTGTTTTCCCTTTTTTAAGGTTCCTAGTATATCCCTAGACATTGCCTTTAGTTCTTGCTGCATTGCTTGAGAAATAAACTCTAGTCTACACATTCACTTGAAGCACAAATATACTCTGTCCACTCATAGCCTACCTATGTGAAAGCTCAATGACTAACATTTTACCAACATGGTGATGTATTTGTTTTTAACATTTGCCAACCGTTAGTTAAATTGATCTGTGGCTATGACAATTGTCATTTATTTCAGAACATGTTCAGAACTGTTTTGAAATATCACAGAAAATGAAGATGGGTGCAAGTACCATTAAACAGATATGATCTAACATTGGACCGATTCTATCATGAAGTCTCTTTTTGTGTCTATTCACTAGACTAGTTTGTCTAGTAGAAAGAGTTGCAGAGTTTTCTAAACCAGGCTAGAATGAAATTATTTCTTCTATTTTAGAAAATTGATACAGCTCTATTCATTTCTGACATTTTATCTTAAGTATATTTCAGCTTTAAAAATTGTATACCTAGAAAATTATGATTTTATTCTGTTAGAAAAGACAAACTTAGAATAATCATATTTAGAATAAACAGCTTTAAAGCACTAGAAATATTACTTTCAATTCATACTTGCTTTCCAACTTAAAAGCTTTAAAAACATTACAATATTACCTAGAATATTTAAGCGCAATTTATTAATTTATTTTTTAAAGATTTATTTATTTTTATTACAAAGTCAGATATGCAGAGAGGAGGAGAGACAGAGAGGAAGATCTTCCGTTCGATGATTTCACTCCGCAAGTGACCGCAACGGCTGGTGCTGTGCCGATCCAAAGCTGGGTCTCCCACGCGGGTGCAGTGTCTCAAAGCCTTGGGCCGTCCTCAACTGCTTTCCCAGGCCACAAGCAGGGAGCTGGATGGGAAATGGAGCTGCCGGGATTAGAACCTGCACCCATATGGGATCCCGGGGCTTTCAAGGGGAGGACTTCAGCTGCTAGGCCACGCGGCCGGGCCCCAGCGCAATTTATTTTTAATAAGTTGATTTTGATTTCATGGCTTTAGTGGGTGACTCTTGGTTTATTTAATGGTTTTTGAAGACATTTGCTTGCTATCTAATTTTTAAGATACTGGCTATTCCCAAGAAACCGGTTATTTCTAATGTTCGCTGTCTATTCCAAGCATGAAATACATTGGAGAGAGTGAATTTATAAGAAGCTGTAAATCCCCAAGATATTAAGAATATGTGATCTTCCAACTAAAAAGGTTTTAATTTTGAGAATAAGTCTGGAATGGTGTCTGAGCACTAATTCTGGACAATGTCCTTGGCGTTTAAAAACACCCACTTCTGCTCATACTCAGAAACCAATTTTCCTTCCCACCCTAGGTTTTCAGATACTCAAACCAGGATTCTCACAACACATTAATCTTCCCAGAATATTTCTCACTCCAAAGCCTTGCAATTCATATCCTCCCTTCCCTCCCCTTCTCTCTGTTTCTCTTCTTCCCTTCCTTTCTTCCTCCCCTCCCTTCCTCTCTTCTTCTCTTCTTATCCTCCCCCCAGCCTCCTCTCCTTGTCACTTCTGCTCTTTGCTCTAAAACATTAGGACCAAATACATCCAACAAGAGCTGAATAAACATCACCTGTGAAGTTTCCTGGTGGGAAGCCCATGGAAATATTATCTAGCTCAGCTCAGTGCTTTACCACCCCGTTTTGAAGTTCTGGTGACACATTTAGAAACAAGGTATTTGGAATGCTTCTCTTCTCTTTGGAACCACCTTCACACTTCTGACTGCTGGTTTGTTTTGTTTTTTACCCTTTAGAACATTTTGCTGAGATGGCTGCTAGTCTCAAGCGTCCAGATTTGGGGGCTTCAGGCCTCCCTGGAAGACCTGGTCCCCCTGGCCCCCCTGGTCCTCCTGGAGAGAATGGTTTCCCCGGCCAGATGGGAATTCGTGGCCTCCCTGGCCTGAAAGGCCCCCCTGGTGCTCTTGGTTTGAGAGGACCTAAAGGTGAGTCATTGTACCCAGGAACACATGCTGTCCTTTTTCAGGTGTGTAATTCATATCAAACCTCAAGGAATTCATGTTTTATCAGTCGCAGGGTGTTCAGTGAGCTAAGGATATGCATTGTTCTTCTGAAAAATAAGACTGTAGAATCTACATGGTATTCCCTTGACCCTGCTCTGCTGCTAGCAACAAAGCTCCCACCTGTCTCAGTACTGATAATTCCTAATGCTCTCAGCTTCGTCTGTGGCTCAGAATACACTTCACAAAGTCCGGTGGAGGGTTATTTAGCAGTTTGTTGTTGTTGTTGTTGTTGAGTCCCTGAGGTCATTGTGGAACTTTTCTAATGTGCCAGCCATTTTTAGAATGTTTATATCTCTTACTTACACCGCCACAATTTTAAGCAGCAAATAAGATGAATTGCAGAGGCTCTTCACTATTCTTAAGAAGTCTTGTTTTTTTCCCCTAACTGCAACATACAGGCCATCTTCATTCCTTCTTAAATGTTGGAGTTTGTATTTTTACTTCTCTTTAGAGCAGGTGGAGCACCTGGCAAGCAGGTGTATATCACCTTGCGGAGAAGCAGGGTGCAAGTGTGAGTTAGATATTCCGCAGGACCAGCAGCACTGCTGGCTCCACATGCAGTTTGCTGTTTTGGGGGGAGTATGTCAAGTCAGGGTATCTGTGCACCCTCAATAACTTACAGGGACAGTGAAATAATATGAAGAGAGCATCTACCATGAGGAGCTACTGACAGCTCCCTGGCAACTTCAGAAAGATATGCCACCAAAAACAAGAGAGGGACTTTTTTCTTTCTTTCTTTCTTTTTTTTTTTTCTGTTAATACTGTGGTGATCCAATTAGGATTAGACATTATGGTGTGAGTGGTCAGAGGGCAAGCAAGCTGTCTCCTCAGATCCACAAATAAATTGCTGATGTATTTGGCTAACTAGACCCTCAGCTGGAACAATTTATTTGATTATTTAAATTTTTTTCCCTTGGCATGTGCAGAGCTGAATGTTAAGGAAAAAAATGAGCTTTAATTGGGGCCTCTTGTGAGACTGGCATAATTTCAAAGCTTGCAGAGACTGAACAAATTGGAGCATCAGAGGAGAGAGTTCATCTTAATGAGAACTGGTTGCTTTCTCTGAAGTGATCATGTGCAGACCCGTCCCTCTTTGACCTGCTTTTGGCCACTGGCGGGGCGCTCAGACTTAGATGCTGTCTCTCTGGTTAGTCTCAGCTCACTCGAATCCATTTCCAAGCAACCCTGCTGCCTGGGGGCCCTGCTGCCTTGGGGCCCTGCTGCCTGGGGGCCCTGCTGCCTGGGGGCCCTGCTGCCTTAGGTAGATCTATAGATGCTGACTCAGTTCTCCCCACGGTTCGCTTGAAACAGCACTTGTTGTTGTTCTTCTTCTTTTCTCTTTGAAACTATTTTATTTTTTAAAAATTTATCTTTTTCTGAAAAAAAAGATAAAATTACCCTTTATCGCATCCCCTCACACTATTTTCTCCTATAACAGTTATATAGTCCTTCAGCAGCAGTCACAAGTCCATCATTATCCTTTCTAAGTGTATCATGAGACTGTAGGTATACACAATGTTAGAAAGCTCAGCACTCTATTGTCAAGATATATTTAACAGTTTCATTGGGAGACTATCTTTTATTCAGAAGTGGAGATTACATAAGAAATATTAGTCACTAAAAGAATGAAATTCAACCATTATGCTCAGTGAAATAAACCAATCCCCAAAGACAAACATCATATATTCTCTGATATAAGGCAAACCTCCCTGCAAAATACAAGATCAGTAATACATAGATAAACATGTATGTACATATACTTATCCAGAGGCATTGTATAATGGAGGCAAGTATACTGTGAAGTGGAGATGCATCGCAGAATAGCAGGTCTCAAAGAGGAGTGCCTGGAAAAGCAGCCTCTCCAGGGCCCTGGACTGAGAGTCTACCCTGGCAGCAGATCCCCTGATTAAGAACCTTGGCTCTTGGGGCCCAGCATTCTCTGGTTTAACAAGCTCTCCAGGTGATTCTGACACTGCCCTGTGTCAGTGTGGTATGGTCAGCCATGAATCACTGCTCTGTTTCTGTGCGTGAAAGGAAGTCTTCACATTTGAGGCAGAGCTTATCTTCAAGAAAGGAAAATGTCTATGTTGCTTGTTGTGCCAAGAGCAAGTTTAATTCCTCCCTTCCTCGGCCCTTGACTCATACTGGAGTCCCCATGGTAGCATTAAAAACCACTTTGTGTTTAACTCTCAGAGACTCTGATGTACTTAGGCTGGGCATTGGGGTTCACATATGTGCCCCAAATGATCTTAATGCACGGCCAGAGTTAGAACAGCTGGAAGCAATGGTAAACTGCTTGGGAAGCTTTCTTAGGAAGCCCTTGGCCATGCCAGGTGTGCCTGGGCTGAATGAAGGCAAGTTTATTTCTATAGCTGGATCCTTGGAAAACGTTTTTGGCACTCAAATAATTTGTGACGCATGACTTGATTGTATAAGGTATTTCCCCTGGATTTTTCTTATTTTTTGTAGTAGTCCATGTACTTTGAAGTGATACAATCTTCTAGTTTTTAAAATACTTCCATTCTCTCCCAACTCTTTTCTAGTCCTTGAATCGAAAGCAGCATCTTGCCTGTGTTTTAGAGAATTGAGGGATAAGAGGCTGTCAGGGGAGCTCGGAAGGTCTTATCAGTTAGTGCTGTCACACTTTGCCAACCAGGCCTCTCTTACTCTAGATATACATGAACATATTTAATGGAAAACACACAGTTTCCTGCTATCCAAGAATTTGCAGCTCAGTTTTTCCCTGAAAATATTCATTATTACAGATTATTCCACCAGTTAGAACTGAGTTTTCAGCCAATTTACCCAAGAGCTGTATTTCCATATTGCCAGTTGCCTTTCTTCCTATGCCTAGGAAAGGGAAGGGTGAATCTTGGTGTAAGTCACTTTGAGTGTGCTTTTGTAAAGAAATTGCCACATACATACCAAATAGTTTTATTATTAATTTTCTAACAGTTCAGGCTATATTTTAGTCACTATTTTCATCCTAATCTTTAATCTGAAAAACACAGTGGGATGTTTTCAATAAAAGAGGTTATAGAAACATGCAAGTCACATATGTAATTTTCCTTGTTTTTCATTGGCATGTTTTATATAATATCACACACATGGAAAGGGCAGTCCCCATGCATCTATTTTATATGTATAATCAGACAGAAACAGATAAACAGGTGCTCTGATGCCCATTTTCCTTAGTATGACATCATGATTTTTGTTATAATTTAAAAATGTTCATGATTCAGATTCATTTTAGATCCCTTTGAATAAGGCTGTGCATTTTTTGATACTGCTGTGAGTCAAGCTGTTGTGTCAGTACGCAAATGAAGGCTTGAGAAAATGTGTCCTAACGGTGACCCTCAGTTTTTTTGGTAATAATCTGTTCCCGTGGAGAATGGTGTCAATTATAGCTTGTGAATAAATGTAAAAAGAGGCTAAGGTGCCATGAGAATTTCCATTCTGCACATAATGAATTGTTTCTATTCTCAAACTGTGCATGTTCCTTTATCCCTTATGGAAGCTTATTTCACAAGCACTACTACATATTTTTTTGACTGAGAGGGCTCGCAAAGGTAGAGCTTTATTCCGTGAGCCAGTTTCTGTGCATTTCAGAGGCAGAAAGGAGCAGGAAGAGGCTGAGGAGCCCGGATGGTGAACGGAAGCAGCCTCCAGGCAGTTTGCATGGAGTAGCCATTTGCACAACATGCCTATCTCAGTGTTACCCAAAGTTTGCTTTTCTGTGGCCGATGATCAAAGGGACCATAACTAAGACATTGTGTTTTTTTAAGGTTGGTGTGGCATCATTGTGGTATATGCAAATAAGTTCCTTGTACCACCAGTGAGAAGGCTACATTTTAATTTATAATATGCTTCTCCTGTTTTCAGAAAATATAGCTCATTTAGAGATTCATTTCCTCACCATCAGCCTTCAGAATTTTGGTAATATGACATTTATTTTTTAATTTTATTTATTTTTTTAAGGATCTTAGCATGTTTATTTTACTGCTATTTGACACTATGATACAAAAATAAGAGGATTTACTTGACATTTTTAATAAATATCTCATGGGCTGTTGAGTGCCTTACTGGTGAAAAGATTTAACTGGCTAATCTCATCAATCCATTTTGTACATTTAGTAAGCATCATCTCTGCCCTACATAACTCTTAATGCAATTCACAGCACACAAATGGTTATCATATTAAATACATAATCAACTCGGACTTCTCAACAACGAGGAAATTAGTAAACCATCAAATGGACTGCTTACCATACACTTTCCTCATAACTAAATAACACACAAAAAAATCAAAATAATATTTGTCATCACTCTAAACTATTGCCAGCAACTGACGGAAACTGACAATTTGCCATATTCATGTTCACAACATGCTAAATATACTCTGCTGTTACTTCATCCATGGAATGCCTACATGCCTAGAACAGAATTTTCACCTTCTCTTGCCGTGGGACCTGACTTGCAGCAATCTATATTTAGATCAGAACTCCATGGGCACTTGATGAACTCTACCTTTCCATGTTGGCTTTCTTATATGAGAGAGAATATATGGTATTTATTCTTTTGTGATTGACTCATTTCGCTGAGCATAATAGTTTCTAGTTGGGACCACCTGGATTTGAATAGAATAATATCGTTCTTCTTGACAGCTGAATAATATTCTATTGAATAGATGTACTACAGTTTTTTTAACCATTCTTCCTTAGACGCACATCTGGTTTGTTTCCATGACATTGCTATTGTAGATTGTGCTGCTGTGAATATAGGATTACAGATCCCCTTCTCGTATGCAGATTTCACTTCTGTTGGGTATATTCCTAAGAGCGGGATTGCTGGGTCATATGGCAGGTTTATTTGCAATTTTCCAAGCACTCTCCATATGGATTTGCACAATGATTGTACTAGCCTACACTCCCACCAGCAGTGAAGGAGGGTACCTTTTTCCCCACATCCACGCCAGCATGTGTTGTTTTTCAAATTCTGAATATAGGCCAGTCTCACAGGAGTTAGGTGGTACCTCAAGGTGGTTTTCATTTGTATCTCTCTAATGGCTAGAGAGCTTGAGCATCTTTTCATATGTTTATTAGCTATTTGTATCTGTTCTTTTGAGAAACGTCTGTTCATTTTCTTTGCCCATTTTGCTACAGGGTTTATTTTTTTCACTATCCTTGGGTTTCTGAAGCTCTTTATAGATCCTAGATATTAGTCCCCTGTCACTTGTGTAGAATGCAAAAATTTTTTCCCATTCTGTTGGTTGTTTCTTCACTTTTTAAATTGTTTCTTTTGCTGTACAGAAACTTTTTAGTTTGATATAGTCCCATTTGTTCATTTTGGATTTGATCGCCGTTGCTTTAGGCGTCTTTTCTAAAAAGTCTTTCCCTGTTCCTATATCCAAGATATAGGTAATATGACATTTAAATTGCTAAATTAACAAGAATGGTTAAGTTTTTAGTCTTTAAAACACCAATTGCCACAGCAGCCTGATAAAGTGAGGCCACATGGATAATGAGTGTGCTAAAATGACAATGCAGCTTAGGGAAAATTGACAACTTTTAACATCCTATCTATGAATATTGTTCAAGTCTAAAATCCTTTAGATTTGTTAAAACTGTTTTCTTATTAGACATGAATATTTCCCAGTAAGCTTATCTGTGGTTATTTAATATTTTAATGTTTATTACATAACATTTTCACAGATTTTTTATTATCTTTGTGCCCTGGAAGCTTATTGAAATCAGATATTTTTAAAATATAGAGTTAATTTTCTAGAGATTTAGGGTATGTATACATATTATCTGAAATGGAGATTTTTAAAAATTCTTTTATTTTGCTAATCTTTACATAGTTGATTGGGGCACAAAGGGTCGATGGCAACAGGAAAGTTGGTAAGACCATTGTTTCCACATTAATAATAATAATTTTTTCTGTAACTGGGGTAAGGGGAGAGATAAAGGCAGAAGCCTCACGCAGCCTCCCACCCATCCCAGGTCCCTGATGTGGGGCATGCTCTGAGTGTCCTGCTCAAGCAGTTTTGGTAGTTCAACAGTTCTGAATTGCTGCCAATCTCACCATTCCAAGCACAATGAAATCTCTTCAGAATACATTGACTGACATAGTCTCTTCATGGTTGGGGTTCTGAGATCAGCAGTTCAGTTGGAGGGATCCCCAAAGAAACTTCCTCTGGGGTGATCCCAGACCTAATTCTTCAGAATCCACTGGCTGACATAGTCTCTTCATGGTTGGGGTTCTGAGATCAGCAGTTCAGTTGGCGGGATCTCCGAAGAAACTTTGTCTGAGGTGATCCCAGACCTGATTCTTGTGTGTGCTTGCCAGCACAGGGTCTGGCACAGTCTGTCGCCCCAATCAGCGTATGCATTTGCTGGGTCAGTTCTGTTTCCCACTCTATCTTCCACATGAACCAGTGGGTGTTACAGTCAAGCCTGATCCTGCCCATTTCATACTTGGCCCTCAGGTAAACCAGTGGGAGCTGCAGCCTAGTTGGGGCGACTCCCTGTAACCAACCCCCATCAGGCCTGCCCCCTACCCTGGTTCCCATGCATGCCAGTTTGCACTGCAGACTTGTTCAGTCTGTCCCACATCCCCTTTAGCTTTTATACATGTCAAGGGCATTTATGCCTAGTTCAACCTAAGCAGTCCTACTATCCAGCCCACATACATGCTGGTGGGTGCTGTTCTGTCTAGCAACCCTTCCCCCAGTCCTGGTTTTCATGCTCTCCAGTGGGAGTGTTAACCCAAGAGGGAGGTGCCACTATTTCCCTACTGGGCCACTCCCACTCCTGGATCATGCATTCTCCAGGTGGTTTTGCAGTTTAACTTGACAGAATTAGCCCCCAGTGTGAGCCTCTGCCAGCTGATGCTGCGGCAAAGCCCAAACAACCCTCGCCCTCTCTGATTGATGCTTGCATCTGTCGGAACAGTCAGCCCTGCCTGGCTTTTCCCTGATCCAGCTCACATACGGCCTAGAGGTATTGCAGCCCTTCCTGGTCTGGTCTGCCCCCATCCCGGCTAAAGCTCTCCAGTGAGGGTGTTCAGCAGGGGGGTTCCCACATTCCCCCTACCAGCTTTACCACCTCCCGCCCCCCATTCCTACATGTGCTGGTTGGGCACTGCAGCCCAGTCTGGCGTGGCCTGCCTCGCCTCGGCATTTGCCAGTGAGTGCTGTAGCCTGACCTGGCCCAGGCGGCTTGACCCACCCCCAATTCCAGTTGACACTGATGATGGTTACAGTCTAATCCAGCCCAGCAGGCAACCAATCCCAGCCATAATGTGTACTGGTATGTATTGTGACCAAACCTGGCCCAACCCACACTGTTCTGGTGCTTGGATTTGCCAGAGGGTGATGTGAACTGATTCAGCCTGGTCTGCGCATTGACCTATGCCAAATGTATGCTGGTGGGTACCTTTCCCTGCTTGGTCTGGGCTGCTCCCTGTCATGGTTCTTGTGCTCACCTGAAATGGGGATATTTTAAACTCCTCAAACCAAATGATCCAAGGTAGAGATAAAATGGGCATTGTGGTTGCAGTTCTTAAATTTCTCATTCTGTATTACACTAGATATGGGTTGGGATATATTTTATCATGTTAAGAAAATAGTCATTGATTATTAAATTCTTAAGTCAAAACATGCTTGTTGAGTTCTGTCAGATGTCGTCTTAGTATCCATGGGTATGTTCCCACCCCTACATTTAGGCTGGTTAATAACAGTGACCTTGTCGTTTAACTTGCTGAATATTTGCTAGAATCTTACCTGTTGCAACTTCATAAATTTCTGGTTTCAGAATTTAGGTTTTTTTTTTCAAATTTTATGATACAATTCCATATGGTCTGGGATTTTTCCACCCCCTTCAAAATTCCACCCCCAACTGCTTTTCCCTATATTATTACAATAGTAGAGTCCTTTATAAGCAACCATAAGTCCATCAGTCTGTTGTTTGTGTCCTGACATTACTGGTACAGACAATGCCAGAAGTCCAGCATCCCATTGTCTAGATATGTTCAACAGTTTAATTGAGCATCCATATTCAGTTTGGAAGTAGAGATGCATACTGCATTGTATCTTCACATCTAGATATGATAGTCTCTATCACACCATAACCATACATTCCCTTAAATGAGAAGCCACAAGACAGTAAACAACAGGTATGAAGTTAAAACAAATATGCAGCACCATGAAGTCAAAAAATGCACTACTGAATAACCAAGGCATGGATGAAGAAAAGACAACACGAAAGCCTCTTGGGTAAAAAGATGTCACCGTGCGATCCATGAGCCAGTGATGAATCTGACAAGGGAAAAGAAACTATTTGGAAGAAATGAAAATGAAAACAAAAATATCAAAACAAATGAGATGCAGTAGAAATATGGGAAAGGTTATTGATCTTACAATTTGTCTGATGGCTGCCTTATATCGGAGAGAACATATAGTATTTGTTCTTTTGGGATTGACCTATTTCACTGAGCATAATGGTCTCTACTTGGGGCCTTCTAGTTGCAAATGATATAATTTCATTCTTTTTATTGGCTGAGTAATATTTCATGGTAGATGTACCAGTTTCTTTAACACTCCTCTTTGGACAGGCATCTGGGTTGTTTCCATGTCTTTGCTATTGTAGATTGTGCTCCTGTAAATATAAGATTACAGATTCCCTGTTCATATGCAGTTTTCATTTCCTTTGCATATATTTCTAGGAGCAGGATAGCTGGGTCATATGGCAGGTTTATTTGCAATTCTCTAAACACTCTCCATAGTGATTTCCACAGTGGTTGTACTAGCCTACACTCCCACGGGCAGTGAAGAAGGGTGTCTTTCTCCCCACATCTATGCCAGCAGTTGTTGTTAGTAGAGTTCTGAATCTAGGCTAGCCTGACTTCAGTTAGGTGGGACTTCAATGTGGTTTTGATTTGTATCTTTCTGATGGCTAGGGAGCCTGAGCATCTTTCCATGTCTATTTCATGTCTATTAGCCTTGATATTAATTTAAATATCTATATTAAAATAACGTTTCCTTAATGAAATGCAGGTGACTTGGGAGAAAAGGGAGAGCGTGGCCTTCCAGGAAGAGGTCCCAAGGGTTTGCCTGGAGCAACAGGTCTCCCAGGTAAGTGTCTTCTGTGGCAGGGATGAATGGAGAAATTGATGGCAAGTGAACAGTGTGAACTGAATAACATCTGAAAGGAATTGCCATTTGGCCACTTAAATAAATCTAGTGATCATAATGACTGGCATAGATTTAGCAAAGCCATCTGAAATGAAAAAATATTTGTAAATTATATCCTATTCATTGCAAGAAAAAAGTGTCAGGATTTGAACTAATAATTTCTCAAGTAGTTGCTTTAAGAAAAACAGTGTTCGGTCCGGTCATAGTTCAATTCCTAGTAAGTTCTCGAGGAGTGAGTTGCATCTGTTTCTAGCCTAGGTGACAGCTTCCTGCTTTTCACTTTGTAATTTAAGAGGCCAGAGCAGTAGGAAAAACTAATTCAAGTTTTCAATAACCACTGAAACGTTATTGTTAAAGCTCCCCCTTTCCAGTATCCACACACTCCCAAACCTCATCTGCAGCCTTGCCGTCTGCCATCCCTAAAACCTGTTCATTCCTGCTGATGGTTACAGAGAGCCACACACGGGGGCGCACACCCAGCTGCATGGACGGAGATACAGAGCAGCCTCTGTGAGAAGGACCTGGCTCGGCTCACTAGCCTTCTGTTCTCCTTACACTGGCTGCTTTGTCGCCAGGGCTCAGACTGGAGTACACGCCACTGGGAAATGACTTACAGACACAAGCACAGCACAGCTGGGCTACAAGCCAGTTCAATCTGAAGGTGTGAATGACATGCAGGCTTCCAGCTCACTCTCTCTGGTAGTGACTGAGACGAAGCGGCTGGCTCCCCCAGTGTCAGCTGTTGCACAGAGCAGAGGTGACAGTGCTGCTCAGAGAAAAAGGAGTGAAGTGGTACTTGGTTCGCCATGGATTTGGAAAACGTGACTTAGGGAAATTTAGAAAAGTTACTTTCTGATTCTGCCAGAAGTTTACCTATTTAATCACAGCTGTAATTGTATCCCCTAATAGTATTTCTTTCCAAGTATCCATTTGATTGCTGCTATGACTGCTTGCTCATTAAAAACAAAAACAAAAATCCTTAGAGAATATAAATACATTGGAGCTAACTCCAACTCTGCTTTTTAAAAACTGAATCATGAATCTGTTGAGACGCTTTTACAAATCAGTCAGTTCTTGTGATTGGATAAGGAAGATTTTATGATTGGAAAAGGAAAGACAATCTGGCGTTAAGTGGGATCAAGAGATGATTTTAGTGTGTGATGCAGTCTGGGTCAGTGATGGATGCTTAGAAGAGAGAAAAACAAAATGGAATTTACCAAGAGTTTTTCTTCTTTTACCAGTAGTGGTTGATAAGAGGTTTTAGGACTGATAAAACAGGATCATCACAAGGTAGTTACCTGTGTATTTATAGGAGAATTAGTAAGTTTCAGGTTCATTTTTTTTGGACAGATCATTCAACAGTTGACTTGCACTTTTGGCAATATATTACTTTGTTGAAAGCATTTCTGGTTTCTAGTGATTCTGCCTTACAAGCTCTGTTGGTCAACTCTGTAAAGTTTAAAGAAGGGAAGGTGGAGAAAGTTGAGCTTTCAGTGTGCAGTCCTTAACTGCCGGAGGGAGCACGTTCTTTCACACAGAGCAGACCAGTCACAGGCTATGGAGCAGAAAGTGATGGCCCCGGTAGATCAGACACTGGCAGCCCTTGGAATAGCTAGAGGGGCTTTGCTCAGGCCCTGAGGAGTACGCAAGATGATGCTGCAGGACAAATGTATCACTTGAGCTCTCTCTGACCCTCATCTTCTCTCCCTTGTAAGTTAAGCTTACTGTGGCTGGTCTTGGATTCAGCTCTTATGTCTGATTGGTTAACATGTTTATTATGTGGACTGCCTTTCTCAGGATCCTGAGTCCCATTCTTTTCCTTTTTTTCTCTGGCCAGTCCTTGACCCTTCCTTCTAGGAGCCCTTTCCAGAATCAAAACCCTTTGCGATCTCCTTGACCAACCGCCCCACCTTTTGTTTCCTGAGTGCTGAGTTGCTGCTTTCTTTCCTTTTTGATCTGCTACCTTGTTTCTTACAGTCATGCTCTTCTTACTTTCCTTCTTCCGCTTAGCAGCCCCCAAACCTCTGTAGCCTTGCTACTTTGTTTAATGGGGAGGATAGTCCACATCATCTGGGGAGAAATTAGATCAGTGTTTAGAAATAGAGGCTAATATTGAAGCCCGGGATGGTGAAGAAGAGATAATGTAGCAAGTGTGTGCCCCGAGGGCTTTAGCAGACAGCACAGGCTCTGCACGGGCACCTTCATAGCCAGGCCACCAGGAACTTGAGCTTCTAGGTCAGCTCACTGTGAATTTGCTCAGCTAACAATCCTCAAATTGGTTGATGGGCATGTGGGTGGACTTGTGAATTGAGATGTAATAATCAGAGGGATACAGATTGTTCCTTTGTATGCTGATTTCATTTGGTTTAAGTTCATAGGAATGGGATGGGTGGTTCATATGGTACATCTATTTTGAAATTTCTGGGGATTCTCTGTACCATCTTCCACAGTGGTTTTGTGGTTCACATTCCCACCATCGGGGTATTAGGCTATCTTTTCCCCACGTTGCTCTCTGGGGTTTACTGTTTTGGATCTTTGGATGCAAGCCATTCTAACTGGGGTGAGGTGAAGCCTCACCGTGGTTTCCATTTGCATTTTCCTGAGGGCTTGTGATCCAGAACACTTTTTACATTTCTGTTGGCCATTTGAATTTCATCTTAAAAAAAACCTGGTCATGTCCTTTCCCTGTTTCTTAAATGGATTGTTAGTGTTGTTGCTCTTGAATTTCTTGAGCTCTTTAGTGATTCTGGATATTGATTCATTATCAGTTGTGTAGTTAGAAAATCTTTTCTTCCATCTGTTGGTTGCCTCTTCACTTTGGCTTTCCTTTGTAGTGCAGAAGTTTTCAGCTTTAGGCAATCCCACTTGTCTGTCTTGCTTTCACTGCCTGTGCTTCCAGGGTCTTCTCAGAGATGTCTGCTTATGTCAGTGTCTTGTAGCTAATCCTCTTTCTACATACGAGGAAATACAGACCCACAGAGGTTTCAGGCACTCATAAAAGTCTCTTAAGTATTAAGTGGCAACAGATACTTACACTGTCTACGCCCGGATCCACACAGCAGGCAAAACGGGGGGCTGGCTGGCAATGAGCATGATTCTTGTGTGTCTGCCACGTGAGTCCCATCACGTTGGCTTGTCCTGTAACCTTTCTGACCGCCTGAGGTTTTGCTTCCTTTTCTCCCCTTCCTCTAAAATGCTCTGGATTCCAGTAGCAAAACAGGGACTTTAGACTCCTTGTTCAATTTTCGTTCCTTACCAGAGGCCAGTTACCATTGCTTGGTTGAGTGACTCATCCAGAGTGAATCTCTATCTGCTGCCATTGGACTGGTTCCTTGGCACGCTGAGGATTGTTCAGAAAGTACTCATTCTGTGCATTCAAATTCACTGGAGAAAGATAACTGATGAATTACATCTTGTGGGTACTAGGAGTATGACCTGTGTGTGCAGACACTTTTCCTTCTTGGATGTGAAGTTACAGCTGTCTTTATGTTGGACCACACCAGGCTACAAGATTGTTAAGTTTTCTTGGGCAGTTTACAGACATATGCGCTGTGCTTAGGGATAGTGACTACATTTGTGTGCATGCAAGTTTGTATAATCAGCATATTAATTATCAAATACTCTAATGCTGAAAATTACTTCATTTTTTCATTTCTCCATAATGTGTATTAGGTAGCAAGCATCCTCCCACAGATGGTCTAGTCAGAATGGACCTTCAGCAACGTTACATGACTGCCCTCAGGTGGTCATACTAAGAATGACAGATACTCATTTTAAAAATTATTTAATTATGACATTCTTATAGGCTCTTGGCATTTAAAAAAATCATGCAATCACTAGGCAGCTAGTGTAGCAAACACCTAAAATAATGCAAAAGAGTAAAACACTTAAGATCTAATTTTTTCTCAAGTTGCATACTAGTTTATGTGCATTCTTTAAGAAAGCTGTTGGACTAAACATTTATGCCTTATTTTGTAAAGAACTGTGATCTGCATCACTTCTTGAAAGACTTGGTCTGTGACATGGTGTCATTCCAGGATGAGGTTATCACACAACGAGTTTAGAGCATCCTTGAGAACCAGTCTCTTTGTGGAAGCGGTTTATTCTTTGGCATAACTTTTATTTTATATGAAATCCAAGTCCAGGGAAGAAAATTTGTCATGCTAATCATCCATTTTCAAAAGCATTGATTAAGCCTCCCTTATGTGCACAAGCAGGGCTGTGACAGTAGAGCGCCTTCTACCAGTTTGCAGCTCTGAGGATTCTCCTGCTGACTTGTGCAATCTTTTGTGTTTTTCAGGTGACCCAGGCCCTGCCAGTTATGGGAGAAATGGCCGGGATGGGGAGCGAGGCCCCCCTGGAGTGGCAGGAATTCCTGGTGTACCTGGTCCTCCTGGCCCACCTGGCCTTCCTGGTTTCTGCGAGCCGGCCTCTTGCACCTTGCAGGCTGGTCAGCGAGCATTTAGCAAAGGGCCTGATCAGTGAGAGGCTGCATATTACAAGGCTGTCTGCGGCATCTGCACTTGGTGAAGGAGCTTGGCAGAGGACTACCCTGCAAAGCTGGGGTAGAGATGGCACGCATTACCTTCAACATGATTCCAGAAGCCCTACAACCAGAGTTAGAGCGTTAGTGCTATTCAACTAGTCCTCTTTCCTCTTGGAGGGAAGATGATGAAGTCAGTGGTAACAGAAAAGGAAAAGCCAGAAACTTCCCCATGTAAAAACAGAGTCCTATTCCTAAGATCTTGAACTTCAGTGTGCTATTTATATATGTGATTCATAGTGGGCTACGGTGCCAATAAACAGACAACTGGTTTACCTCAGTTGCAGTAGTTATTTTTCATTTTCACTGAGATGTTTTCAGAATATTTCAGTTATATGCAGGATTAGTAGACTAGCTTTAAAGTAATCCCACTACAGTGAAGAGAATGGTGCTTTAACATCCCCTCAGTGTGCTCTTGAGCGGCCATAAAAAGCTGCGTCACCCAAAATGATTTCCTTCTTATGTTGGTTTTCATCTTCAGCCTGAATTTTTATTGAACTGTATGTACTGTACCCCATACTCATTGCTATTTTGAGCTCTTCCATGTGAAATCAAAGAAGACATTTTAATATTCTGGCAATCATAAGTTTTATTGGTGAGGTTATTTATTTTTAGAGGGTGGACATCTCTGGTTGTACCAAAGCAGAAATAAATATGGTTTCTTAATATCTTGGATGCTTTCTTACAAATGTGTTCAGTGAGAAGTAGTCATTCATCTTATAATTGCTAATATTTTGACAGGCACAGATTTTTTTTAATATTAGTGCTTTCTTCTACACAGTAAGTAAAAATTTATTTCCAATGGAGGAGATTCTACTGTGCCATATGTTGTCTGTGATTTTAAGGGTATATATGTATGAGTGGGGACAATTCTAAAACTGAACCGTTTCCTGGGATTATGGACAAATGCATATTCATATACTTTGTGCGTGGCATTTCAGATATGTCATAGACTCTCATAAGTCTGATTTGATTTCTAGGTTAGGAACCACGCTGTCTTCATTTCAGTGGTGTGTTAACTCCCTTCCACCAGAGCTTTGCAACCTGCAAACGTAATTGTTTCATCACTTGTGAAATACTACATTCCTAACAATGAAACACTTCCTGGCCTCTTCAGCGCTTCATTATTCTTTACATAGTCCCTCAGTGTTGGCTCTTATTTCATCAACATCTACTTGAACTATAGAAGAGACTTAAAATACTCTATGCCAGTGTGTGAATGACCAGTACCAGGGCCTAGAAAAGTAGCTCAAAATAGTTAAGATCTTGTTAGTTTATGGCATTCTGTCTGCTTGTGGAAACAAGCCCTAAAGGAATGTAAAATATACATATTTAAAATACATATAAATGTAAAATAAAATACATATATGTATTTCTTTATGTACATATATGTATTTATATATAAATTTCTTGTGTGATTTCTGTGCATTTTAAACTTCTTCGCCTAAATGTTTGCTTAAATCATGATGTGACGCACATTGGAATTTGTTGAAGAATCGCTTCTAGCATCTGGTTGTATGCCTCTACCATGAGTTGTGCTGAAGAGTAGGAGTCTGGTTGCTGCCATTCCCACAGCCTGAAAGGATGGTCTTCCTGCTTGAAAGAACACTTTTGGAAAATCAGGTGCCTGCTGTGTCCTGCGTGTTTGACTTCCAGGGGTTTGCTTCCACAAGCAGGGTCTCCTGTGCTGGGGTTGAGGTGGTGGGACTGCTGCGAGAGGGCATCCTAAAGGTAAGTGTCCCTGGGGTCTCCACTCTGATGGGTTGATGCTGTCTCACGGGAGGGGGTCAGGTCTCATAGGGTGGGGCTAGGTCCTGTGAGAACGGATTGTTAGCAGTGGGCATGGCACACAGCCCTGATTGCCTCCTGTGTGTTCACGACTGGCTCTTCTGATGTCATCTCTGTTGAGGCCCGTGGCAGAAATGTATAGCTGGTGGCGCCCTGATCTTGAGCCTGCAGCACTGTGAGCTGAAGTAAAACCTCTTTTATTTATAGAGTACTGAGACTAGGTGTTTTGTTATAGGAAAAAAAAAAAAACAAAACTGAAGTAGTATTGTTCCCTAAAATAATCTCTAAGCAATGAGTAACTTTTGCAAAACTTATTATATATAATCAAAAAATGCAATGAAATAATCTTTTCACCAAAGTACTTTTATTGCACTGGAGTGACATAATCAATAAAAGAGAAATGAAATAATGAAATAATGTCTCAGTGCTATAATATTCATAAGAAAATTAAAAAAATAAAATTTCAAAGAACAGTTAACTGTTTTACAAAACTCATATCCATATGACAGTGAGCTTCACAGATACAGTAAGCACGTTTGGAACAACCACTTACAAATAGATTATGTAGAATTAGCACTTTCAAAATGGTGGGAAAATCCATTATAAAATTAAATGAAATAATTTACAAAAACCTTAAACATTTGAGAAATCATAAAAGTATCCAACAAATTCTCTCCATGAAAGATTGTTAAATATAGATCAAGTACATTTTTCTAGCACAACAGTATTTTCCAAGTTCTCTGAGATATTTTAAAAAGTTAGTGAAGTAAAACTAGAACAATCTGACAAAGAAGCATGTAAATAGGGCTGGTTAGAATTTGGCATGTTAATCAAGGGCACGTGGTTCAGATTTCTAGTCAGTGCTTCCATGGCGATAAGATACGACTTTCATCAGGTTGTTTAAAAACTATGGAAATCACTTACCAGCCTGAGCATGGAAGCCCCCGGCATGGTGTTGGGTAATGACTTCTACCTAGCACAAGAGTATGAATGAGTAGTCCTGTCAAGCTTGATGATTGATTTACAGATCCTCTGCAATTCTGCAAAGTCAGGACCACTATCTTCACTGTTAGTCAACGCTGAGTCATTTGTAACCTGAAATGAGGTTAATGTACATCTCTTATATAAAAGATCAACTTTCCATTTTATTACTGTTGTGCTATCTTTGTGTGCTTGAGGTATAAAAATCTGAGTTAAAAAATAACATGAAAAATTTTAGCAACAAATAAGATCATTCCAAATATCAAGAAAATGTCTTTAAAATATTTTCAGATAGGCCTGGAAAAAGGAGTAAAAAAGCAATCTCAAGAAAAGCATAAAACTAATAAATCAGTCATCTTGCTATTGACGAACAATGGCTGTGTGTGACTTTTAGATAAAGTATTTCTGTTTAAGAAACATAGGTCGTTTTTCCTTAGGTAACACTTTCCACTTGCATACTTTAGAACATGACAGCAGTAAGTACATATGGCTCAGTAAATACTAATCCAAACAGCCTAGGTATAATGCTTCCTGTGTATAAATGCACATGCTAGAGGAAGTGTCAGGTGTTGGGTAGATCCAGTTATCAGCAAGAGGATGCTGATAATTATTCTTATCAGTCTTGATAAGTGGCATTTCACCTATACATTCTGCTTGCTGTGCCTTCACTGTTTTCATTTCCAAGTTTTCTAACAGTGACTGGAGAGAAAACAAATGAAGAAACCCTTATATCTGAAATAACTTTGAACGTCTTTGGCTTCCAAGTTGAAAGCTTGTGTGTGAAGACTATATTCCTTGGGAGGGGGCACCTAGTTACTTTATCATAAGGGGACCTGAAGAGAATATTGAGACTGGATAAGACAGTTCTCAATGAAACGGAAATCCACTGGCATATTTTGATGTAATTGTTTTGTTAAGAAAATGTGCCATGTATTTAGTTATTGTCTGTTGTCTTTCATTAGTGATTTAAGAGCTTATTTTTTATAAGGAAAGTTAAATGTGATTACCTTCGTGAGCTCTGCAGTAATGATTCTGAAATATTTCTAGTGAGGCCATCGCTTTGGGAGGATGAAAGTCACAAAGGACTGCACACTTTGAGTTTTGTTTGTGCTTACAATTGTCTACAACCACGAAATCAGATTATTTGAGCTGCCAAGGACAGATGGGTAACAACATAATTATTGCAAGGTAAGCAATGATTCATGTAATAGACAAGCCCATAATTACTACAGATCCTGCAATAGAGAAATTGTAAGTTTGCCGGGCACCTGTAGGGCTACCATCTTGTATGAGAGTGCTTTTAGGGCATCATTGGAACTAACATGTGGAACTCCAGTCACAAAAAGTGACAAAGAGCAGTTGGGGCATGATTGTTCCCAAGAAATCCCTGATTGAAGGTCAAATTCTTTATTGCTGAGTTTCATGACAAGCCCATTCTACTTAATGGACATACAGGAATCAAGGCCTTAATGCATTACATCCAGATGAAATTTTTGAATGAAAATAATGCCATTCCATTTAACAGCGAGTATATTGATTTAAAGTCAAAATAGATTGAGGTAAGAGAGAAAACAAAATGAAGGTATTATCTTTTAGAAATAATTACAAAATAATGCCGTGATACAATTTCAGTTTAAATATATTTATACTGAAACATTTCCTTAAATATACTTTTGATAGAAAATAACCACAGCATTTATAATTTTATTACAGCTAAGTAAAATAATTCAATCTCAGATTTTATTGATCCCCTCAGTTTCTTGGAAGTCTACCACTTGCCTAGTAATTTATTTTGATAAATTAATGAAGTAGCTAACTCCTTCGGTTGCACTGTGTATCACTCAGCATTGCATCTGAACTGGAAAGTTGCTGCATTAGATTTTCTGACAGTTTTGGTCTTGTAAGCCTGTCTGATTTCTTAGCTAAATATTTACTATGCTGCGTTCACCTGTGTGAATAACTTCCAAATACGTATGTGTGGTGCTTCACTCAATGTAAGGAGACCGATCCATTACTGCGGCATGAATTTGTTGACGGAAATGTTTGCATTATAACCCTGACTACATCAGAAGATAGAGTACAACTATTTTTTTTCTGTCTTTTTTTCTTTTTAGCACTCCTGGCAGTTAAACAAACTTACTGTTACCAAGGATACTTTTATTAGTCAGCTAATACATAACCACAGTTCAATGGGTGAAGTCATTCTGAAGTGCATGGACATGAAGGAAATGAAGCCAATCCTTCATTATATTTCCTCCCCCTTGAAGTCTGAATAATCCTTGTGTGTGGAGAAAATCCAGAAGAGGGGGTACATGCCTCAATGTCATGTAATAGTCTATTAGAAACAACATTGGGAATCCATGACAGAGAACATTTATGTTTTAAGTTAGATACAGACAAGTAAAATATAATTTAAGGTCAACAGCAATGAAAACTCTGTAAAACTCAGTCCCAGGAAATTATTGCTTCTGTTAGGAAAATCAAAGTGGTATTTTTGAAGTACTTTTATAGTTCTAAAAATATATATATACAAAGCTAACTAAAATGTGAAGTACTTTAAACAATATGCAATTTTGACATTCTATAATTTTGTTAGCTGTCAACTTGTAGTAAGCTAAGTGCTTTTATACTTATTTGCCAAGAGCATATCATGTCTAATAGGTAAAGTGACTGATCAGATGCCTTCATATTAATATTCTTCTCGAGAATTGGAGGGCACTATACAAAGTTACAAATAGCACATGTACACACCAGCAAAGCAATATATATATATGTATTTCTCCAGTGAAGAAATAAAATTCACTCAACAAATCAAAGGCTACTGTGCCTGTTTCATGAAGATAACTTAAAACATAAATCACTATTGCCATTGCACATTTTTACTTTTAACTGTCCACTAAACTCCTAGGTTTCTATTTCTGCCATTCTATTCACTTCTTCTGAACAAATTGCTTTAAACACCATCTTGTGGACAAAAGGAGGTATATCATAGGTTCCAACAATGAGAGTGCAGAAAGCTAAACCTTATTTAAAGCCCAAAGCATATCAATAAAAAGCCAAACATCAAATGACAATTTTACAATGTATCTTAAGATAATTAAGTTCTGTCATTGTCTAAAATTTTCATTTCTACAATGTCATGAAATATGGAAATAAACATAGGGTTACTCTGCAGCTATTAATTAAATTACATTAATCACAAGGTGAAAAATTCCAAAGGTTAGGCTTGGATGTTTTTTTATAGTTAGAAGTAATAGTTGAAGTCTTTAATTGGAAAAAAAAACAATGAACAAACTCAAGGATTTTTCCTCCCTTTTTCTTTAGATTCCAAAGACCATAAACACTAACTAATGCCATATGTTTTCTTTGCATAGCAAAACTTTTATCTGAAAGTGTTAACTGATCTTGGCACAAAATGTAAGACTGCAACTCAAACTACTTATACATGGAACAATAATTTTTGTAGTATTATCATGGCCCATAATTATTTTAAGTACGTGTTGTCGGCAGTGCAAGCAAGAGGTAAGTCAAGAAATTTGATAATTTCTTTGCCCTGCTGTAGACACTGCTGATACCTATATGAAAGTAAACTGTTTGGAATGGAACACAATGGTCTAAGAGATATGGCAACCACTAAGTTATTTGGAGGAAAATTTCCCACCCTACTTTGGGGTCCAGATTATCCAAATTTAATAGCAAACTAAAGGAACTGGACAACTGCCAAATCTCCACTCCATCTGATGTCATCATTTGGACCCAGTGTTTCATGCTGCTCTTGGTGCATACCACGCATAGTATGCCAAGGCAGAAAAAAGAATTGGAAGGTAAATAAAATAGTAGGGTGAGAAGGCCTTGTACCATACATACAGACCTATTTCTCTAGTTATTTCTGTTTTACTTACAAGTTCCAGTTACAAAAAAAGGGGGAAGGGCTTGAATCATTGTGGCAGTCCTACTTTATAATAAATGTCATACAACCGTATATTCCCCCTCTTTCTTCCTCAGATCACCTGAATAAATTAAATCTTCAATACAGGAATAAAAACAGTTACATATCCATGGAATTCTCAGAGAAAGATTTCTAAATATAGACTATGTTATGCATCCTTTTAATTGTATAATTACAATGAGTAACTTAAAATGTCTGAGTATGAAAGGATCAACTCAATGGAAAAAATATACTTATCAGCAAAAAAGCCTAAGAAAATAAATGATGAAATAAATATTTGAATTAGCAAAGAGTTGAACAACCTATAATATGAAAAAATCTTAAAATGTATGACAAGTTCAAGTAAATTAATAAGTGGCAAATTCTAAGTGTTCAGAAAATTTTGCAAATTACAATCAAGATATACACATAGCACCAAATTTTAGATCTATGTACATTTTTAAGGATAAATTATTCTAAGAAAACATGTATAGTCCAAGTGTGTAATTTGAAGATACAGCACCATTATAGGTATTGCACAGGAAAGAAAGTGAATAAAATGAATTTAAAACAAATAACCTTGGAAAAGGAAAAGTTGAAATATATAACAAAATTCAGTCTGAAATAACCAAGAGGTTGTATGTATGCACAGCCATGTAGACAGTGTCTGACCAGCAGTTAATCTATCTATAATGAAAACCAGTTCAAATCATGGGTGCATTTGAATTAAACTTGTCTTGATTTAAGCATGCTCCTTTAAATACATCTCTGTTCACAGCTTTGTCCAGCTTTTCTGAATTCACTTGTAAGTGAACAGACCAAAGCAATCCTCCTTCCCTGTGTTTCGCAGATTGGAAACTGCACTGCTCTTCAAAGAGATGTAAACTGATTTCCAGACAGGTAATGTTCTGGTGTCTTGCACCCAGCATCTCTGTATGGCAAGGACCCACCATGAAGATTTCAGCAACTTCCTCATGCCCAATATTCTAGAAGTCAGTTGTGTTCAGCCAACACTTTCTCAAAATAATGCCCAGGTAGGCAATGAACATTGTATAGTAATCTGGTTGATCATCACGTTTTTGCTTCCTTGGCAGATGTAGTCTCCAAGTGTGTGTTAACTGTGGTTTTGAGTGCTGGCCTATGGATTCATTCAGCTCGAGTTCCCCTGGCTGAGCTGCTCTTGTAGCTTCTGGAGAAACACCGTTTCTCCTGGAGAGCTTTCGGATTTTTCCTTTTCAGGTGTACTGGCTGACGCCACCTTCATCTTCTAGGGAAAGCATTTGTTGCAAATCCCATTCTTGGTTTTGATGTCTGTTTCTTAAGAGTCTGGGAGTGATGAGGTCAGAAGGATAATGGTTATAAAAGAGGAGGCCAAAGTTCTTGCCAGGCCAGTTAAGCTTCGAGAGTTTCAAAGACATCCTGGTGCCTTCACTCTTAAATACTGCTTAGGGAGAATAATCTCCTGTTTTTCTTCCAATGAGAAATAAGTGATGGGACCACAGGATGTTAGTCTTTGCTTGTGGAACTCCTATGCAATTAGAACTTGTTCCTTCCTGTAGATGCAATATGTATTCACATCAGTGCTGTCTGCTTTGAACAGAGCTCATGAAGAGTTAACAGAGCCATCTCCGTAGTTGGTTGAGGTGGGTTTGGAGGCTTCTCAAATAGTCTCCTGTATTTTTTTTCAATGAGTGAAACTCATATTGCCTATCTCTTTTTCAGCAGAAGTAGGATGGTTTGAGAACTCTTAAATTGCAAAAACAAAGCATTTAATAGGAGCAATGCACTATATCAAAAAAGATAACAAAATTGTTAGCAATGATAATAAGTGAAACTTCTAAAAGATCAAGATATGTCTGAAACTTTAGAATTCTGAAATTAAAAGTCCAAACACACATTGACTCTACAAAAATCTTCATCATTGCAAGTCTACTAAATCATAAGATGAAATTTCTTTTTGAAGTAGAACTAATAAGCTTTGATTGTATATTTCATGTCAAACATCAAACAAGAATCATAGTCATGGAGAAGTAAAACCTATGGAATGAATTTGAAAATGAACTAAAGAACAAAATGCTGATTTTGAAATTCTAGGATTCAAACTGTTTTTACTTTCTGGCCTGCACCAAAAGAAAAAAAAAGGAAAGAAAAAGGCAGCCCACACATCATGACTGTGGGTTTGCCATTATCAAGATAGTTCCAATAGCAGGAAAGGTCACCAGGAGGCTGATCTTGCACAACATTTATTCATTTCCCACCTGATGGCAGATGGGCGGGATAGAGGCAATCTTCAGGGTTACATCTTCCACTTGGTCCTGGGGGGCCTTGTGGTCCTGGGACTCCTGGTGATCCTGGCAAACCCAGGGCTAATGAAATAAAAGACCCCATCAGAATGCAGACCACATCCAACCCTCTCTACTGACATTATCCCATTTGACATAGAAACATCACAGTGCAGAAGGCATGTATCCTGTTCTTTGAGGTTTGTTTATGCCGTGAGGTACCAACCCTCTTACCTGCAGTTCCAGGAAGGCCTGGACTCCCTGGGAGCCCAATTCCAGGTTCACCTCTTTCTCCTTTCTGTCCACGGTAGCCTAAGAGAAATACATAAAACAGAGGGACACAAAAAGAGCATTCTATAGAAAATACACATTTTCTGATTGTGATGTTTATGATTAATTCAGTTAACAAGAATAGTATACTATCTTGTTTGGCATATGTGTTAGAGTGGGTAGCATAAGGCAATGATGATCTTAATATATAACTACTATAAGATGTTACTGATAGTCACAATCTTGACAGTTTGGCAGAGAAAATGATGCCTTGATAGCCTTAAATCAATCCTTCAGGTCTATGTTCAGTTAGCTGAGGCAGATGCATAAGGACGCCTCTTCGGTAAGAATTGTTATTGGAAGCAAGGTACCAACTAAAAGCACACTATAGAGTTTTGCTTACTAAAAGGACAAAAAGTGACAAGAAGCCACGTCTTAGTCCAATAGTTAAAAAACCAAAAAGCAATGATTTTTAAGTGCATTAATGTAAATGTAATCTCAACTTGAATCTTTGTTCAAATTACTGATTGAATAACATTCTTTTAAAGTAAAATTAAAATAGCAGTTCCATGGTTTAACACAGCAGTTTATAAGCCTAACAGGATGAGAACTTCAACAAACAGCAGGAAATGAGGAAACTGGAGGATCTGCCAAATCAAACTTCAGCAACTTACGGTAATTGACAAAAGTGCATTAGGTCAGAGACCTATGTATATGTTAACATCAAAATTATTCTGATTCTTGAATATGCTTGCTGTATGAACTAAAATAATAGAGAAATTTGTGCCTCTAGGCCCTTGGCACTAAAAAGAAGCATAAAGCACATTTATCCAGGCTTTAAATATTGGTATCTGTAATACTTGGAAAATGTGCTGTGTGCTGTAATAGTGTACAGTGATGGGAAGCAGAAGTTTTGAGTTCCAACTTTTTTACACTTAACAATGCATTCAAAATTTCTCCTAGACCCAAATGTACAAATTGGTTAACAAGATCATGCTTCTTGGCAGGAAACTGAGGCTTAACTCAGTGGTGTCTTTTCATAAAAGTGTTGCTACAAAACAACACAGCATGAGGGGAAAGGTAATTCTCTCTGGAAAGAGTGCCTAGCTTTGTGGTTGTCATTCTAAATTCCAACCATATCTAAATAATGATAATGTTATTCCCTAAATAACATTAGCAATGCAATTACTATTATTTATTAGATGTGCCCTGACCATGAATATAAAAGTAGTGGGGAAGAATCCAAATTAGTAGTTCAGATGGGCATGCATCCTTCTCAACTACGTAAAGAAGAAAAGTAGTGGAGAAAAAGGCAAATATACAGTTTTAAAAATAATTTACATATGCCTATTTGTGAGAAGCAGAGAGGGAAAGAAAAGACTTTCACCAAGTAGTTTATTCCTCAAATTCTCACAACAGTTAAAGTGGCCGGACTGATGCCAGTAACACCAAACTCCATCTGTGTCTCCCATGTGGTAGCAGGGACCCAGGCACTTGGATCATTACCAGCTGCCTCTGGGAAACACATGAATAGGATGCAGGATTGGAAGCAGAGTAGCCAAAACTTGAACCAGGAAATTCAGAATGCAGCAGCTCAACCTGTACCACACAATGCCCCCTACCCCAATAAGGACATTAAATGCATTAAGAATATTTGTGGACGCCTCCACACATTTATATTTGGAAAGTGTGTTAAGGATGTTCAATAGAATCCTAGATTCTAGAGGGAATAGTGGCTGGAACTTGTGGTACAGTAATGGTAAGTGGATACACTTACAAAGGAATTTAGAAAAGATTTTAAGTTCCTTTCATTTAACATGTGAACAACCAGGAAAGATGTATGGCGTCATTTGAAAGCATGTTCCAATCTATTGTATAAATAATGTGAAGTAATAGCTGAAAACGTCCCTAATATGGAGAAAGCAAGGGTATCCAAAGATAGGAAGTACACAGAACTCCAAATAGGCATGACCGGGAATGCTCTTCACCATGACACATTATAGTCTAACTTTCTACAGTAAAACAAAGTTTCTAAAATGTGCATGAGAAAAAAGATTATCTTGGAGATCTCTGATCAGACTTACAGCTGATTTTTTTTTTTATCAGAAACCTACAGGATAGAAGAGAATGGAGAGAAACTGTCTAGGTCCTAAGAGGAAGAGACTGCCAGGGCTAATGTAGAGCTAGGCTTCTGCCTGCAGCACTAGCATTTTAGGTGGGTGCTGGTTTGAATCTCAGCTGCTTCACTTCTGGTCCAGCTCTCTGCCTGTAGCCTGGAAAAGCAGCAGTAGATGACTCAAGTCTTGGATCCCTACATGAGAGACCTGGAAGAAGTTCCTGACGTTGGATCATCTCAGCTCCTGCCATTGTAGCCATTTGAGGAGAGAGCCAGCAGATGGAAGTTCTGTCTCCTCTGTAACTGTATTGCAAGAAAAAAATAAATATTTAAGGTTTTTTTTTAATTGGAAAGGCAGGTTAGCTTTATGGAGAGATGGAAAGATTTTCCATTTGCGGTTTCACTCCCCAAATGGCCACAACAGTCAGAGCTGAGCTGATCCAAAACCAGGAGCTAGGAGCTTTTTCCAGGTCTCCCATGCAGGTGTAGAGTCCCAAGGCTTTGGGTCATTCTCTGCTACTTTCCTAGGCAGAAGGCTGGAAGGGAAATGGAACCAGCACCTATATGGAATACCAGCGCTTGAAAGGTCAGGATTTAGCCACTGAGCCATCATGCCAGGCCTGAAAAAGTAAACAAAAAAACTTCTAATCTAGAATACTATGCCTAGTATAGCTTTCGTTTATACATGAAGGTGGAATAAATATCTTCCAAAAACAAATAGAAATTAAAAAGTTGCCACTGCCTGGCTGGCCCTATAAATGGTGGTACGCATAGAATGTGCACAGAAACAATGTCAGATAAATTTCATTTATAATTATTACAAGAAAAATCCCTTAAATATTTTGGCATTTTACCACGGATTTGAAGGTTATCTGTAATGAAAATTATAAAAAATTAAAGAAATAAAAGAAACATGGAAAAATCTGCCATGTTTGTTGATCAGAATATCAAAATGTCAATGCTATCAAGTACAATGTGACCCCAACCAAATCACCCATGACATTCTTTAGAGCTAAAAACCTAACATTCATAGGGAATCACAAGATACTTTGACTAGCTAAAGTGATCTTAAAGACAGAACAAAACAGCTGGAGGCATCAATATCAAACTTCAAGTATACTTCATGTAGTCGTAATCAGCACCACCTGGCATTGGTACATAACTAGACCTACAGATTAATGGAACAATGCAGAAATCCCAGAATGTGTCTATAGCCAACTAATTTTTGACAAATAAACTGAAATCCATTCAGGGAGAAAGTATGATCTCTTCAAAAATTGTGCTGAAATAACAGATCTGTGTGTGCAGAAGCATGAAACAAGACGATACACCTTCCATCAAAATGAAGTGTAAATGGATCAATGATCTAGATTTCTGACCTGATGCCATCAAACTATTTGAGGAAAACACTGGGGGCACCCTGCAAGAAATAAGCGAAGACTTCCTGGAAAAGATGCAGACACACCAGCGATGAACGCAAAAATAAGCATATGGAATTATACCAAGCTAAGAAGCTTCTGCTCTGCAAAAGAAACCATCAACAAAGTGAAGGGGCAGCCAACAGAAAGGGGCAAATTTTTGCAATCTAAGCAACTGATACAGGATTAATATTCAGGATATATATAAAGCTCAAACTCAACAAAATAATCCAATTAAGAAGTGAGCAAAGGATATGATCAGGCATTTTTCACAAGCTGAAATTCAAATGGCAACAGACATAAGAACAAATGCTCAGGTTCACTAGTCATCTGGAAAATGCAAATTAAAACTACATGAATTTTCACTTGACTATCTACTTCAACTCCAGTTAGTGTGAAATCAAAAAATAAAGGCCAGCACGGATGTAGGGGAAAATGAACTCCTAATCCACTTTTGGTGGAAATGTTAACTAGTGCAATTTATCAAAGCCAGTATGGAGATTGCTCATATGTCTGAAAATACTTACCATATGTCCTAGCCATCCCACTATGGGAATTTATGCAAATGAAATATAGTCAGCATATGAGAGAGTTAACTGTACTCTTGCTTATAGTAGCCCAATTCCCCAGACTTAAGATATGGTATTAACCCAGATATTCATCAACTGGTGACTGGATAAAGGAAATGTGGTATATATAAACTATGGAATACTACTCAGCTATAAAAACAAATCTTTTGTAATCAATCATATCCAATTGATAACCTTATGCTTAGTGAAATGAGAATCCCCAAAAGACAGACATCAATTTCCCCTAATGTGTGATAACACACAGTCTATGAGTAAAATTGATAATCTGGGGTTTGATATTTGTTTACAACTTTGTACTCCTGAGAAGTAATAGTTTTTCATTGTTGTTGTTTTCTACTTATTTTGTATGGATATCTCTAGTGGAGTATTAAGCCTGTGAAAGCAAAATGAAATGAACATATGCTATTATAAAAAGTAGGGGGGAAATAAGGAGTAGTGTGGATGGGAGGAATATGGGGAAGTATCTCTACACTTCTAAATCTGTATCATGAAATACATGAACAGTGTTTATAATAAACCCGTTAAATGTCTATTCACTTTAAATTCAGTTACACTTCAATTAATGCAAGCATGTATTCATTCACATGTATTTCAGCACAAAAATAAACAAGTATCTTAATATATTTGTAGAATAGGGTAACACGTCTTTCTGTCAAATGTATATGCTTCTATGTAAAGATATCTTAGTATATAATTAACATTCTGTTAAGAACAATTAAAGCCACTTACGTGCTCAAATGCAGGAGATATTTCTAACCTTGATTTTCCTAAGGTCTTAAACTCAGTGATTATGAAGGCTGCCTTGAAGCACTGGCATCTTGTTTTACTATTTTATAACACAGCTTCATATAGGAATGCTAACAAAGTAACAGTTTAACTTTTTTCTAACATTAAATGATTCACTTCTGTAAAGTAAGTCTCTTTAAATTGAATAGACTAACCTATTTGCAGACACATATTTCCACAAACTTCAAGCGTGTAAGGTGATAGTATGCTATTACTGTAGCTTATATTGAGATAGTATTAATTATTGATGAATTTGTTTGGTGTGATTTCCCAGGTCATAGACTGTATTTGCTTCCAGCAGGAAGATTTCAGGTTCAATGTCAGGCAATTATTTCAAAACAAATCTGTATACCTATAAGCTATTGGACAAATGAAGCAAACAAAGGAGTTATGCTGGCATTTGGGATGGAAAAATTTTTCATCTGCGATGCCTGCCTTATGACTTAAAAATTTTTAGCCTCCCTATTTCTGGTCCACTAATTGACAGTCACACTCCCATACCCTTACATTGTCAAAGGCCTCTGCTGCTAACATATTTGAAAGATCGATTCTGTAACATTCACATAATCTACCCTATGAGTCACTGTCTTACAAACAACAAAGATTTTCTTTCATTATAAACCAATAAAAGCTAAAGTTTGAAAATGAGACAACTACTTTCAACAGTGTTAATAAAACTGATGATGTTTACATGAAATGTTTGCAGATCATTGTCTCATTTTTTTGATACTCATAATGGACAACTCGGAAAAGTTGCCTTTATGCACAAATCATCAAGCTTTTGCACAATTGTTTCATTTTTACTTCATTAGTGAAGAATGATTACAAAAACAACCCTAAAAACCACTTTACTTCAGAGAAAATATTTTCAGCAAGCTATTCATTCAAACTTGCAGTCTCCTGGATGAAGCCAGAAACTCTATGGTGTACAGCACATGCGGTTACATAGTGACAGGTGTTTTACTTATATCCAAAATCAGTATTCAGCCAACCTAAACTAATATTAAAATATCAAGAATACAAGATTCGATGTCTCTTAACTCCACTTGTGGGATTCTATCTGAAATAAATGGGGCTTTCAAATGGGGTCTCTGTTCTTTAGAGTTTTCATAGAAGAGGATCAACTGTACTAGGAGAAGGTCTTTGCCTCCCATCAATTGAATTTTTAAAATATTTTTATGGTGGAGTAGTATAATATTTCAAAATGTGTGCACAGAATAAACCAGTTAGACAACTGGACCTTCTTCTGTCTTCCCTGTTAGCTTTTGTTATCCTAGTCTTCTGCACCAGTACCCACTGCCTGCATTTTGGTACCATGATGGGTATCACTCTGGACTCCTGCTCCACCCAGACACCATGGCCATGCTCTCTGTCCCTGCCAAGCAAACACCCCAGGAACTCAAGGGCACACCTTAGGAATTCCACCAAGCCCTAGAGGCTCACTGCCAGGAATAATTCCAATGAAAACAAAATCCTGCAGAAAAGACGATAATGAGAGAGCTCCCAATGCAGAAAAATCAATGTACAAACACAAGAAACATGGACAAGGCAACCAGTGTAACTCTCCCCAAAGTACAAAATAATATATTACTTCTACACTAGAAGTGAAGACTGATGAAACATCTAAAGAATTTAAAAATGATACGTTTACACAAAAGTATAGGAAAAGTTAAATGATGAAATATGTACATAACTAGCTGAGAGGTTCTTCAAAGACAGTGATATTGAAAAATCCAAATATATTAGAAATGAACTAAAAAAATATTGTAGAAATCCTTAACAGACTTGGTGAGGCAGAATAAAGAACACCCAATCCAGAAGGAAGGCCTTGCAAAATCTTTCATACAAAAAAAAGAAAAATCAGATGAGAACAGTGTTAGAATCCATGGAATACTCCCACATGACCAAATATATGGGTCTTAGCTGTTCCTGAAGGTATCAGAAGAAAAAAAAAGCAAAGTCTTATAAAACTACTAACTTATTTGAAGTAACAGCAGGAAATTTCCTGATTTTGAAAAATGCGGACATCCAAATACAGGAAGTACATAGAACTCCACATAACATGATAAGAAAAGATTGTTACCACAACACATTAAGGTTAGAATATAAAAACTTTGTAAAGAAATATCATATAAGCAAACAAAAAACTATCAGACTGATAGAAGATGTCCTAACAGAATCCATACAGGCCAGGAGAGAATGAAGAGACACAGCACAGTCTCTCTCTCTCTATGTATGTATATCTATCTATCTATCTATCTATCTATCTATCTATCTATCTATCTATCGCAAAGATATATATAGATATCTATATCTATATATGCCAACATAGCATATTATATATATATATAAAATATATATATATTTTATATATATGTATGCCAACACAGCATATTATCCCACAGAGAAATTCTCATTATAAATCAAGGTGAAATAGATATTCTAACACAAAAAATTAAAAGAATTTGTCACCACCCTGTCAGTTTTACAAATGATACTTAATGATATAGTACATACAGAAAGAGATAGCTAATCAGCATCATGAAAATGTATGAAGGCATAAACCTCCTAGTAAAAGAACAGAGGAGACTTAAGACAGACAATAGGGCTATTTATGGAAAGAGTGACAGTCATTACTTATAAATAATGACCTTGAATATAAATGGACAAAATTTTCAAAAGATATACTGGCTGAGTGGATTAAAAAATCCATCTACATTCTGCCTAGATGAAATAGGCTTTAACAATAAAAATACATATAGAATGCAAGTGAAAGGATGAAAAACATTCCATAAAAATGAAAATCAAAAGCAAGCAGGAGCAGCAATGCTCACATCAAATGAAATCTACCTTAATACAAAAACTATTAAAAGAGACAAATAACATCATTATGTAATGATTAAGGTGTCAATTCAACAAGATTTGACTGCAGTAAGTGTGAATGTACTCAATGCAGAGTTCCAAGTTTTATAAAAATTTTTGTAAATGTTAATGGACCTGAAGAGAGACAGAGCTTAATGACAATACTAATGTGGTACTTCAGCACCCCACTTTTACAAGGACAGATTAGCCAAACAGAAACTTGACAGCCAATACAGCTAATCTGCATTAAGAAAAAATGGACCCAATTGACATCCATTGAGCATTTCATCCCACAGCTACATCATACATTCTTTAGATCAGTACATGGAACATTCTCTAGGACAGATCTTATACTATATATTAAAACAAATCTCAAAGCTTTTTGCTTAAAATTAAAATCACAAAGTCTTTTATGACAACGAAATCAAGTCGGAAATTAACAAAAAAAATCTAGAAAATAAAAGCATGGACAGCAAACAGCATGCTCCTGAATGAACAGTGCCTCACAGAGGGAATCAAAAGGGAAATAAAAACATTCCTTAATATGAATGAAAATGAAAACACAGCATATCAAAATGTATGAGATACCACATAAATGGTATAAAGAAGAAAGTTTATGGCAATGACTGCCTCTATCAAAACTGTGGAAAGTATCAAATAAATGATCAACAATGCATACCAAGGATCCAGAAAGCAAGAAGTAACCCAATCCAAGAACTATTAACAGAAAAAAAACTAATACAAATTAGAAAAAGGACAAACTACACAAAAAGAACAGTGAAACAGAGAGTTTTTTTAAAAAGTAAATCGATAAACCATTGACTTCATCATAAAAAGACCCAAACTGTAAAATCAGAGATGGAAAAAGAGGTGTTATAACTGAGATCACAGAAATGCAATAAATTATGAATACAAACAGCTATATTCCAACGAATTGGAAAATGAAGAAAAGATTTCTAGGCATATATAATTTGTCAAAATTAAGACACAAAGACATATAAAACCTAAACAAACCAATAAACAAAGTAGAGGTTGAATATCAAGAGCCTCCAAAGAAATGCACAGGACCAAACATCAATATTGCTAATCCTACCAAACATCTAAAGAAGAACTAATACCAAATCTCAGCATATTGAAAACAACTGAAATTCATTCTCCAACTTGAGAAAAACACAATGAAAAAAGAGAACTATAGGCCAATATTCTTGTTGAATACAAGATGCAAAAAGAAATACTAGATAATTTAATATAATAACACTTCAGAAAGGTACATTTACCTGCACCAAGTAGGGTTTATTCCTGGCATGCAGGGATGGTATGACATATGCAAATCAAAATCATAATGCTAAGCCACCACCACAACAAATTGAGGTATTTAGAAAAACCATATGATTATCTCAATAGCTGCAGGGAAATCATTTGATAAAATACATCATCTCTTCATGATAAAAATATTAAGCAAATTAGGCATTGAAGGAATATTCCTCAATACAGTCAAGGCAATGTGTGTTGAAACTACAGCCAGTATCATACTGAATGGGGAACAACTGGAAGTATTTTCTCTAATATTTGAAATCAGACAAGGATGTCCACTCTCATCACTATATTCAATATAGTTCTGAAAGTTTTATCTAGATATTTCAGGCAAGGAAAATAAATTAAAGGGATACAAATTGGCATGGAAGAAGTCAAATTATCCTTGTTTACAGATGGTATGATCCTTTATACAGCAAAACCACAGGACTGGACTTGGCAGCATGGCCTAGTGGCTAAGTTCCTCGCCTTGATCCCATATGGCTGCTGGTTCTAATCCCGGCAGCTCCACTTCCTCTCTATCTCTCCTCCTCTCAGTATATCTGACTTTGTAATAAAAATAAAATAAATCTTTTTTAAAAAAAAAACCACAGGACTCCACAACGTGTCAATTAGAACTCAAGAATTTGGCAGAGGTACACGATGTGACATCAACACATAAAAATCATTAGCACTGTTACACATCAACAATTTTGTGACTGAGAAGAACTTCTAAGTCCACTAACTATAGCTTCAAAACATGTTAAATGTTTTGTAATTTAATAAAAAATTAAAAGATCTCCACAATGAAAATGATAGAGCATTAGTGAAAGAAATCACACACACACACACACACTGAACAAATCTTTCATGTTCATGGGTTAGAAGAATTAACATTATCAAAAGTGATTTAGACTCAATGCAATTCCAATCTATAACCTTACATAGTATCTATAGTATATATAATCTTCACACCGCTAAGAAAAACAATCCTAAAATTCATACAGAAATATAAAAGACCCCAAGTAGCCAAAGAATCTTAAATAATAAAAGCAAAGCTGGAGGTATAATACTAGATTGCAAGACAGAGTACAAAGCTATTATAATCAGCACAACCTGGTACTAACACAAAAAATAGACATGTAGCTCAATAGAACAGAAGAGAAACAGAGAAATTAACACACAGCTAAAACCAACTATCTCTGACAAACTACAATCATTACTCACAGAAAGGGTTGTCTCTTCCACAAAAGATATTGAAAAAATTGATTCCTACATTCAGAAATTTGAAACAAGATCCCCCTTTATCCTGTATACAAAAACCAGCTCACAATGGTCCAAGGATCTAAATTCAAGACCTGAAACCAATACGTTATTAGAGGAAAACATAGGTAAAGTATTGAAAGACATTGATCTTGGCAAAGACTTCTTGAATAGGACTTCAAAAGCATAGGCATTAAAGGCAAAAATACACATGTGGAATTGCACCAAACTAAGACATTTCTGCACAGCAAAGAAAAAATATTAACAGTGAAAAGGCAACATAAAGAATGGAGAATATATTTGCAAACTCTTTATCCAAACTATGTAAGGTGTTCAAGAAATTCATATTTAACGAAGCAAACAATGCAACTAAGAAATGAGCAAAGGACAGAAATAGGCATTTTCCAAAGGATGACATACAAATAGGAAATAAACACATTAAAGTGGTCAGGGTCATTAGTCATCAGGGAAATACAAACAAAAACCACAATGAGATTTAACTTTACCCCAGTTAGAATGACTGTCATCCTCAAGCCAAAAAAACAACAAATGCTGGCAAAATGTAGTGCAAAAAGTATACTAATGTATTGTCAAATGAATGTGTATTGCTACAAACACTAGGAAAAACTGTATAGAGACTCAGGAAACGAAAAATAAATGTACTGTATGATTCAGTTGTGGGAATATATCCAAAGGAAATGAAGCTGGTATAGAAAGCAAATGTCTTTGCTCCTATGTTTATACTAATTAAATTCATAATAACTACAAAATAGAATCAACCCAGATGACTATCAACTGATGATTGGAAAAGAAAATGTAATATTTATACATGATGGAATATTACTCAGCCAAAAAAATTATATCCCGAGATTTGCAAGGAAATGAATGCAACTGGGGCTTACCATGCTAAGTAAAATAAACCAGACCCAAAGTGAGATATTACATGCCTTCTCTTATTCATGGTAGTTAAAAGAGAGGACATAAAAATTGGATGGGTATGATATCATTTGGCGTACAGTGATATACATTGCTTGACTGAATCATACTGTGTAAATAACAACACACACTTCTTGAAGACTGTGGACTGTCATGCTACCAGTAATGTAGCAGTGTTAATTTGATGCTTATAAGTGTGATCAGAGGACCAAAATCTCATACCTCTGTAAACTTACCTGCATTTCTTATGTTTACTGTATTTCCATTAAATATTCAAAATATTAAGAAGATACTTTATAGGAAATCCTTTTCCTTATCTGTGATCTGCATGTGATTAATGCTGAGGTTTAAAATGCTGATAAACAAATACTACACTTTAGGACTTACCTTGGGGCCCAGGGTCTCCTGGTGGCCCGGGTAGCCCATCTTTCCCTGGCGGGCCAGGTCTCCCATGGGCTTGAGCAGCTAGCATTGCTGCAGGCAACTTGACATGAGACAGGAATACGGCCATCCTCTCTTCATTTATGAAAGAAAACAAAAAAGAATATATCATATAGCAGCTATTCTTAAGTCACTATTTTTCAAAAAATACTGTACATGAAGTTAATCAAAGAGACTTCATTTTTTTATTTGTGTACATTTATCAACTGACTGCTAAATTGTTGGGAGGAAATACACAAAACAACACCAAACTGTTTGGCTATGGGTGCTGACTTTCTGTGTTGCTCCCAGGATCTGAGAGGTTTCAGTGGTTCTGAGATGAAGTGGTCTAGAGGAAGAAACACTGGCTTGGGAATCTAATGTCATGGCTTGTGGAGTTTAGGTTCACATTACAAAATAATTTTCATAACATTGTCAGTTTCTGGAGCATTCAGAATGTATGTGTGGTGATTTAAAATATGGTCACAAATTCCTTTACACTCTCTTTCAGACCTCATCCCTCTACTTTTGAATAGAAGATTAGCTTACTTTTCATTGTCCATATATATATACACACACACACACATATGTGTGTACACACATTTATATTTTAAAGAAGAGTATATAGTATGCAACTGGAGAGACTGCATCACAGAAGATACCATGGCGTCCTAGCTGCTTATTCTTTCCACGATGAATACTCAGGAAGCCCCAAGGAGAATCCCACACAGGCAGGAATTGATATCACCTGCTAGTAGCCAAGTGTGTGAACTTATAACTGACTGTACAGTCCAGGCTGAGCCTTCAAATTGCAGCTCTGAACAACATTCTGGCTGCAACTTCACTATTTCTCTGGAGCTAGAATCACATATCTAAGCAAACTTTCAAGTCCCCAACTCAGAAAAATTCCAATGTTTTGTTGTCTTAAGCCACTAAAGTTTGTACATATTTTTCCTATGTAGAAATAGATAATTTATATAGCTTTTAACAGTTGTTATTCTTTAAAAACACATTAGTATTAACAGTAAAGCTTGTTTATTGAGAAGATTGTCATTGGCTTCATATTCAATAGGACTTTTGCTGTTCATTCTGTACAGTGAGCAAATATAATGCTTTATCAATAACTATTTTCTTCTTCTACTTTTTAAAGACAGATTACATGCCATACCAGGACATTAACAAATTCAATATGCAAAACAAAATATTTTGTAGGCTTTGAGTGGTGCAACTTTTATGAGCTTAAGATTTACTAACTAATCAATGCAATTGTCACTTGCCCTTTTCATTCCTCAAGAACATAACATTTTTCATCTGGGTTCTGGAGAAAATAGCCAGAAAGCAAACAAATCATTATCTTCATCACTAAGTCACAAATAGCTAACACGGTGGCAGCAACTGTCACTACTAGGGAGACTTACTAAGAACTCACAAGGCTTTTATATGAAGGTAATATACATTTCAGAAAATGTGTATGTTAATAACTTATGAAATTCTAAGAGATGTGGAAATTAAGGGTGTTCAAGGAATATGTTCAAAAATAGAGAAAAATTCTCATTTTAAAACAAATATTTAAACATTAACTAAAGATTCTGTGAGTAGAAACTTGCATTAGGGATTTTGTAGTTTCTGTTTTAAGTGCTCTTGTTTGGGAATCATAGAAAAATTTCATTTCATTGGAGATATTATCTATGTTTTCATTTGTCTCATATATAATAAAAATTACCTGCTAATAAGTTATCGGGCCAGTAGTCTGATATAATAGACTTTGAGCCTATTATATAATTACAAGATATTAGTTCTCAGAATTACTTTTTCAACTAATCACTTCAGGATTATACTTATAATTCTTTTTTTTAAGATTTATTTATTTTTATTACCAAGTCAGATATACAGAGAGGAGGAGAGACAGAGAGGAAGATCTTCCATCTGATGATTCACTCCCCAAGTGACTGCAATGACCGGTGCTGTGCCGATCCGGATCCAGGAGCCAGGAGCCTCCTCTGGGTCCCCCACGCAGGTGCAGGGTCCCAAAGCATTGGGCTGTCCTCAACTGCTTTCCCAGGCCACAAGCAGGGAGCTGGATGGGAAGTGGAGCTGCTGGGATTAGAACTGGTGCCCATATGGGATCCTGGAACGTTCAAGGGAAAGACCTTAGCCACTAGGCCACACCGCCGGGCCCACACTTATAATTCTTAAACTGTTGGTTTTTAATCTCATGTACGACATTGCTAATCTATCTCAAAAGCATTTTCATTACCAAAATTAACTGAGTTTTTGATAAATTATTAAATCATTTTAGGTTTACTACAAATATAATCTTTTACTAGACTATTTAAATTTGCTTTGCTTATCTTTGACATGTACATTTTACAAATCTAATCTATAAATACTTAGGTTTAAAAAAAGAAAAACAGGGATGAGCATTTCCAAGGCATGACAAACTGGTCATACCTTTTTTTCACATAACTGCTTCAAAAAATCAGATTACCTTATAATTTTAATTATTTTAGTTTTGAAACTTAGACATTATCTTTCAAGTCTATATATAGGGCTTAATAAGAATTGCATCTTTGATTTTAAAATTTCATTGAGTTTGGTGGAGACAAATTTTCCAGAAAAGCGTCTTATTGATGAGTGTGCTATTTGTTTTTATAGATGAAGATCAAATGACAGCAGCAGTAGAGATGATAGGTGTTGGCTAAAAAAACAAAAGTGAAATCATATAGACTTGTAAAGGGGTGCTTTGATTTTCTTCAGTCTAGTCATTTAGTTCAGATCATTTAAATGAAGGCACATTTTGCTTAAAAAGATTTGTATGTTTTATAACTTTTTTGGTAAAGAATAGATTACTTGTGAGTAAGACCTATTTTCCTTTGGGCTTTCAAATTAAAGAGGACACTCAGAAACTATACAGGTGTTTGCTTAAGAGAGTAAAACAATTTTTTCATACAGAATTATTAAGCAGAGATCATTAGCTATAATTAGCCAAAGAGTCATAACGTACACTTCTATTCTGAAGCCACACAGTGGGACGGACACATAGCACCCACAGGACTACAGTCTTTGCTTCCTGAGGAAAATCGGGAAAGCAATGGGGTGCGGTAGACACTGGTTCCAAAGAGTAATGCTAAATCACCCTCCTTCCAGTAAACTTTTACTACCTGAATATCTTAGATATTTAGTTCATGATATTCCATTTTGACTCGGGATCTTAACAGATCAAATAGATAATTAATATACAATTAGTGCCTTGCAAATCATTATGTTGGGTATAAATTTCTTACTAGGTAACTTAAAGTAAATATAAAAGTCAATGATCACAGTTTGGAACTTTATATCTTTTTTAAAGATTTGTTTTATTTTTATTGGAAAGTCAGATTTACAGAGAGAAGGAGAGACAGAGATTTTCTGTCCGTTGGTTCACTTGCCAAGTGGCCTCAATGCCCCAAGCTGAGCTGATCTGAAGCCAGAAGCCAGGAGCCTCTTCTAGGTCTCCCATGCAGTTTCAGGGTCCCAAGGCTTTGGGCCATCCTCTACTCCTTTCCCAGACCACAAGCTGGGAGTTGGATGGGAAGTGGAGCAGCCATGATATGAACCAGTGCCAATATGGGATGCTGGCACATACAAGGTGAGGCGTTTAGCCTCTAGGCTACTTTACTGGGCCCTGACATCTTTTTTTTTTTTTAATTTAAAATATATAGTTCAGTAAATTTTTCTCTGTTTGATGCACAACACTTTGGAAGCCTTCAATGTCAAACACAGAAATCCACAGTATGAATTTTTCCTCTTCAATGTACTTCTTGGATTTACAAGTATTTTGCTTCAGGTTGTTTCAGCAATTTTAGCAAAATAGTAAACTGTTACAAATAATTGCTTCTAGTCGCGCATTATCTAGCTTTAAGATGTGCTCAGAAATAACAATTTAGTATAAAGGTAATTACCACTTCTGAATTCTACCCTAATGTTCTATAACTGAAAATAATATGTTCCTGAACATCTCAATGAATTGTAAAGGTTTATATTCTTAATTGCCTTTCCTCTGTTTTCAGGAATCTTTAGTCAATTAAACTGGTTTTGGCTATGCTTTCTAATGAGGCAGGAAATTAAAGAATTTAAGTAGAAGTTGCCATAGACTAAACATATATTTTCTGCCTGCCAATGCAAAATCACTTCAGGTATTCTAACATGGCTTAGCTTCCTTGGAGAAGGGGTTAATTCATAACAGATATTACTATTAATGTGCTGATAAATAATCTTTTCTATTATCTATTCAAATGTGTAATAATTGCCTATTTTCTTGATACAGTTTCAACCTATTTTGTTCTGTTACTCCATATAAAGACATATGTCCCAATTGGGCATTGTGCAGTCTACAGATGCAATAGAGTACTACTTAGGGACCCATACGTTAAGTATGTATGCTTCTTAATAGGTCTGATAAAATGTTTTAAATAAGAAAATATTTCAAATTAAAAAATAGAAGTAGCTTTAGAAAGTCTTTTCTCTGTTAAGTAGTCCCTCCAACCCTAGCACAAGCCTGAAGGTTTATAATCTGTGAAGGATAGGAAATAGATTATCATGGGAAACTCAGACTCCTTTGGAACTTGGGCTGTGATGCTGAAAAAAGGTAAACAAAGGAGCACTTTCCGGCTCAGTGCTGAGCTGGGAGTCAGGCACGAAATACCAAGGGATCTGATCGGATGAAGAGGAGTCAGTTACTGACAATGAAATGGAAAATGCCTAACTTCTGAAGCCCAGTGAGTTACCTGTGGGGAGGCTCCTGGTTGATAAGCACCACTACTCACTCACAATTTGCAATCAGATTTTTGGAACCTGCTCCTTGTACGACTAAACAGATAGGGACTACTGACTAATGCTAAAATCCCAGAAACTGAACAGAAGAATATCAAACAAAGAAACATAAAGAAGCAACTTGAAAGAAGCAGAAACTATGTTTGGAAAAATTTCTAAACTCCATGTGTCTCCAAAGAAGTAGATCTACTAAATGATGCGCATGCACAGAAAAATTGGTATACATATATGTACAAAAATGTAACCTTTGTGTACAGAGGCAAAAAATACAACCTTTAAATAAGAAGGAAGCAGATTATGTTAACACATTCATATGTACTTATATACATAATTAAATATATATGGAAAATGGAAAAATATGAGGATCTAGAGTCAGAAATACTATTCAGGAATAGTTAGCTCAAACCTTTTCTCTTTTAGTTATATGTATGACCATACACGCCTGCCCCAAATTTATCCCAAGAACCAAGAGACAGGTGTTTGCACACATTCCTGCACATTGTTGGTACATTCTTCCAGCATTTTGATGTAAGTCTCCACATGTACTAAAGTGGTCTTATAGCAACAATTGAACTTTTCAGTTTTGAGGAAGACTGATTCATATGAACAGCATCACTGGTAGCTGTGATGCCTCCATAATGCCAAAAAGTGCTGACACACGTGAATGGCATCAATCCTTACGCTGTGCAGTCAGCTTCCTTGAAAAGAATTGGCCTAGTCAAACTGGAAATCTAAACTCGCTTTGCTTCTATGCTTGTGCATTGTGATCCATCTGAAATCCAATCTTCCGACTTCAAGAAAGACACCCACCCCCATCATGGTTAGCTTTGGGAAGGGGCATCAAAACGAAGAAGGAAGCCTTGGTGGCCTGAGAGCAGCTCAAGGTGTGAGATCTGTGGGGTGTTGTCAGTGACGTCACTTGAAAAGTCTCTGAAGGACTTAAGTTTTAGGTCTTGGTCTCGGCTTCATCAGATTCTCTAAACACCTGGCATGATAAAGTAGGCTGACAGCAGGGTCTGCTGAAGAATCCCTTGAGCTACCACTAAGCATCTAGGACTTGCTGAACAGAGAGAATGGTGGCGGTGGCTATGGTGGTGCAGGGTGCTTGGAGGCAAGGTAAGCCTTAGCTTCCATTGATAGTTTAAAAGTGCTGAGGATCAAGAGAGGCGGAGAGGTGCTGCTTAACTGTAACTGTTTCCACTAGAGAAAAGTAATCTTTGCTTTTACAGAGAAAGCTTTCTGAAACAAGGAACTGTGACCTTGTAGCCCTGTGATTTGTGCAAATGGAGTTTTCTTTTCTTGCTAATGGTGTTCAGAAGCCATGGAAAAGGTGACTTTTAAGTGGAAAATCAAATTGCCTGAATTGAAATGATCTTGGAACAAATTAACTTAAGTGCTAAATAACTAAATTCTGGGTTTCAGGTACAATTTTGTTAGGGGGAAGACAGTTTTACTGGCCTGGTGTCAATAGAGATAAAAGGAAAGGAATATCACATAGAAGGTCTTAGAGTGTAGAAATCTCAGGGGAAAAATTTCCTTTTGGGTTACTTTAAAACCTTGAGTTTAAGCCATCCATCTGGGGGACTTGGGAGGGGAGATGTCTGGCCACTCGCCTGGACCTAGCCAGGTTGGAGACAGGAGAGACAGGGGTGAGGTCAGAGGAAGCCTGAGAAAGACTACACCTGTGAGTGAGTCACTTTGAGAAAACAAATGGAGCAGGAACCCAGCGTGGGAGGATGCAGACTTAAAGGAAGAACTACTAAGAAAGCACAAGGCAGATGAGCCTGCCCCAGGACACAGGCAGAGGGCCCCAGCCCCTCCCCTCCGTTCTCCAGAGCTTTTCCAGGCAATAACCACAGAATGGCCTGGAGTAGCTGCACAGAGCCTGCTTTGTAGAGGAGCAAGTATTACCTCTATTAGACACAGGGCAGATTGCCAGGGGCCACACCTTCCTCTGGAATAGCTGGGTCTTGCAAAGTGAATACCTCCCATGTTTCAGCAATTCATTTTTTCTCTGACAATTCCTAATCAGACATTTTCTAATTGTTGTATTTTCTAACACTTCTAATAATTTTTTCAGAAAGTTGAACTGATGAGCTATTCAACTATTCATCCAAAGCCTTTTAAGAAACTGAAATTCATTATTCAAGCTGGCTGAGATAAAAGACAACTAATGACACCAGAGTCCATGAAATCAAGGGTTAAAGGATAACTTTAGACTGCAGTTTAAAAACACTTTCTAGTGTTTCCTCTCCCAGGGTTATGGCGAATGAAAGGCATGCATATTATTTGAGATCCTGCGCCCAGGACTGCCTCTGTGACACACTGCCTTTGTGGCTTACTATTTTTCTATTTTAAAATTCACAACCATGTTTCGACAAGGGATTCTCACTTTCCTTTTACACTGAGTCCTGCAAAAATTCAGCTAATCAATATTTTCCAGTGTTTCCTTGGTGAGCTTGAAACATTTTTTTCCCTCTCAGTCAGTTGATTTTGAGATACATGTTGAGAGGGAATGAATGCTTGGATTGTAAAGGTTAGCATTTATTTTATGAAACTTGATAGAAGTGTAGAAAAAAAAGGTAAAGATTTCTAAATTAAAGGGCAACATAAAAATTACAAAGAGAAAACCTGTAGCTTGAGGGAGAAGTGGACAAGTGTGTTAACATATTATCCTTCAGAGCAGATATTTAGTAATTATCAAGATCTGAACTTCGCAGCATGAATTCAAGCTCTGTTACTGAAACAGCAGCAAGACCTTACGCTACTCCACTTCCAGATAACTGATGACCCATGCCACTGAGATTTTGACCCCTAATAATTATTATTTAAAATAATCAGGATGTCTTCCTTATCAAATATGGAGTAGCAGACTCCAGAAAGGTTCAAGATGGATGAAAGACATCTTACAATCTTATTCCTTAAATAAATAACCAATCTATCTTTTATTTATTGATGCTTAGTAACAGAGGCAGGAACTGTGACAGTCAATTTGGATTTATTTGCTAGACAATTACCACATTATTCACCTTAGACTACAGGGGAGTGACACTGATTTTAGAAAATTATTTGACAAAATCAAGTGATATCTTTGTGAATAGACAAAAAATATAGGGTTAATTTTAGGGCAGCTATGTACATTCAGAGTCTACTAAACAATAGACTAATAGATGACTTACAAGGCAGCTGATGGAACCCACCGGCATTTACAGAAGTGTAATTCTGACTCCTGACTTCTTAATTCAACATTTTTATCAAGAACTAGAATGATGGCATGCTTATAACATTTAGACAGTCAACCTTGCTGTCCCAGAGACGGCAATGCAATAGATGTTTCCAAACTGGAATAATGCATGAACACAAATAACTGAAATTTAATAGACACACTTAATATTTCGCACAAATAAATAAATCTTTAAAAAGTTGTGTAAGGAATCTTAGGATGGCTAGTTATTTGAGAACTTGAAATTAATTAACATTATATCAATGCTATCTTAGGATGAATTACTGAAGTGCCAAGAGCAGGGGTCAGAAACTTTTCTGTGAAAAAGGCCAGATGGTGAGTTTTCAGTCTGCATGGGCTAGCGTTTCTGTTCCAATTACTCACTTCGGCTCTTGCAGCATGAAAGCAGCAAAGAAAACAAGTAAGGGAATTAGGTGGCTTGCGCGGCAGTCATCCATTACTAGGAAGATAAATTTGAATTTCAGATCATCTTTGCACAGCATGAAATACTTCTACTTTTAAAACTGATTTGAAAATGCAAGCCATTCCAATGCCATGAAGATACTGAAGCCAGGCTCAGCCACAAATAAGCTTCATGCTTATTTGGCTGATAGGTCACAGTTTTCTGATCCTGGTCAAGATCAAAGGATACTGCGATCGCCCTTGATCTAAACATTTCTGAGGGAATGAGGGTCATGTATAAATTAAGCACTGCTGAAGGGTGGCAGGATGGGGGAACTGGGCCTGTTGACTCTACAGAGGAGGAAAATAAGGAGGGGTGTGGTGGATGTTAAAAAATACCCAAAGGGCTATCATGTACAGAGAGGCCACATTGCCTGTACTGGTTTCCGTTCCAGGAATGAGAACAGAAAGCTACAAGGAGGGATTTCTACCTGAGTACAAGATCTTTTTATCAGACAGAGTTATCATATTATAAAATAGGTTGCCTCTTAATGTTGTTGTTACATAACCATTTTTCAAGAATGTTGTGAAAGGGATTCCCTACAGTGGATTGGTAGAAGGAAGTAGTGAAAAATTCAGAAATATTATTAAACAAAGCTAACCTTCAAAAATTCTTACGACCTCTTGATTAATATACTTCTTTATTTCTTCAAATGAAACTGCATCAGCCTAAAGAAGGGAAAAATATTCCATTAAAATACGGCATAGCACAAATGAATAACAAATAGAAACAGTAAAACTTCTAGAGACATATTTATTAAGAAAAATGCTTTTAGCAATTGACTGTATTGGGTACTAGAAATCTTTTGTTTTGTGTATATGCTGAGAATAATTTGAAGTAATTATATTCTTTAAAAGTTGTGGCCTGACATTATAATCAAATATGTCAACGTATTTCCTATTTCAAGGAGACACATGACTTCATGCAACTAGTAAAGACATTTCTTAAAATGTAATTTTACATAGTAAAGGAACTTGAGCAGTATTATGATGTTACTATCTCAATTTAATCTTTAACCAAATATTGAACACTGACAAAGTCAGTACCTGACTGGTAGTGCATATCTTCAAAGTCAGTGAACCTCGAAGATAACCCCCAAGTATGTTCTATTGTTTCCTAAAGTGCTTTTAACTAAGCTTTGCATTCTATTCTACAACTTATGCATTCAAAGTATACATGTATTAAGTAATTTTCTTTTCTTAATCGAAAATGCTTTTGAGGCCAGGTAAAAGTAAGTAAATGCCATCATTTTAATTTTTTGACTCATTAACAATCAGACCTATACATGTTTGACAATCTAACATTGATAATGGTAATGCTCTATTTGGTACTTCCATATTTTTAAAAGGGATCTGTTTTTTTCTCACAATGGGTAGGGTTCCAAAGTTTTTCATTACTACACACTACATTTGGTGGTTACTGTCTGGGAGCATATTGTGGCAATAAGGACAGTATGATGAAAATTAGAGGTTGTGACAAAGAAAACCATTCTCATTGCCAACAATCCATTGTAAGCTATATGAACAAAGGCTACGATAGATATGGTTAGACTGGAGACCCGAAAGCTCTATACAACATCACCACACAATGTGGTTTTCAACTTGGAGTGTGACCTCAACTCTGCTCTATAATTAACTGGTGCAACCTCATTTATAAAGTTGCTGTCTTGGAACATTCTCCATTGTTCCTCATGACAAGTTCCTGTGTCCTGTTTCTATCACTGTTGTGGATTTTCAGAGCAAAATGACGCTTATTCATTTATAACAATATGCTCATTTAGAACTCAAGAGAAAGCAGAACAAAAGAGAAAAAATTCAGATAATATCATAGGTTCATAAAGTGATGATTTCTCTTAGGGTAATCTCAAGAATGCCCTATGTCATTATCTTATTTTTACTGTAGATGGGACAATGAACTTGAATGAAATCATCTAATATCAAATACTGACATACTCGGTCATACTGAAAGTTCAAGTTACACAAGTTGGTTTAAATAGAGTTTATCTTTAATACAGAAATACCAAAATTGTGAGAATGCTGGTTTGCTTTACATCTAGTACTGGATGATTTTGTGAGTAAAATACAGCTTTAACTACCCCAGTTCACTCCAGGCTTCTCCTTTCTACCTAACATGGATATTTTAATATTACATTCCTTTGTTGAATGGCTACTCATTACTCCTCAGAATATGAACAAAATTTGGGATTCCCTAACTAAACACTGTTTTTTGACCTAAGTAACTTCCATATGCAAAGCACTATGTAGGGCAGAATTGTTGTATTGACATCCAGCAAAATAGAGTCCTAATAGGAAACAGAAATGTGGTTTCTGTAGATAACAAGGAGACAGTAAAGATAGCACTGTAAAGCATGCCTGAAAGCGAGCCGTTGGGTGTGATGCCCACATCCCACCTGCCTGTGCCTGAGTTTGCATTACAGCTCTACTTCCTGCCAATGCCCAGCCAGGGGACAGCAGTGATGACTTAAGGTGTTAGACCCTGGCACCCATGCAGGAAATCTGGGGTGAGTTCCAGCTACCAGCTTCAACCTAGCTCTGTCTTGGTTATTGTAGATATTAGGGAGTGAGCCAGTAGACAGGGCCTCTCTCTTTGCCCATTCTCTCTCTCTTTCAGATTGCAGCTAAAATAATAAATAACAATGCATTTTGAAATAGCTAAAACTGTTTTCCTTTGTAACAATTTTATTTTTTTTAATAATTAAAACAATTTTTTTCATGATACGGTTTTGTAGGCACAGGATTCTTCTTTCTACCTATTCTTACTCCCCATTCCACCCTGCCCCATTTGTCACTGTATCACAATGGGATATTCTCTTAAAAGCTTAGGGAATCCCAAATATGTGTTAATATCCTGAGTAGTAAAAGTGGCCATTCAACAAGGGAATATAATATTAAAATATCCATGTTAGGCAGAAAGGAGAAGCCTGGAGTGAACTGGGGTAGTTAAAGCTGTATTTTACTCACAAAATCAGCCAGTACTAGGTGTGAATCATGATTTCGAAGGCAGCCACAACTGTCTGACCCACACAACAACTCTGTGACTTCAGGCAAGCCAATTCTTAGTTTCTGTGTTTATAAAAATGGGATGGAAATGACATCTTTTTTCTTATTTGGCTGGAAGGGACAAATAAGGTAATGTGTAGTAAGTGGTTAGCAGAGGATCTGGAAAATAACTTTAAATAAATGGCAGCCATTGCCACTATCAGAGAGGAGTTTAGGCTTGTTGCATGTGTTTAAAACATAATCATTGTTATCAAAACTTAAAGGGGATGGATGCGTTGCCAACACTAGCTAGCAGCCCCCAAAGCTCCCAGAACCACTCACCGGAGCTCCAGGTACACCTGGTGAGCCTGGAGGTCCTTGCTGGCCAGGGGAGCCCACGGAGCCTTTGCTTCCAGGTGGTCCCACAGGACCTATAGCCCCCTTCATGCCCGTGAGGCCTGGTTTCCCCCGTTCACCTTGCGGGCCTCTATCTCCTGGAATTCCTTGATCACCCTATGAAGGAAAAAAAAAAACAACAGTGGCATTTTTTAGAACTACATTAATTGTGATTAAGAGCTAAAGGTCTGGACTTACACAAGATTAACTGTGGGATCTTGGATAAATCACTTCCTTGCTTTAGTCACCACATTTAGACAGTGGCAATAGCTGCAGTGTCTATGAAGCAGAGTGTTGCTGAAAAATCACCAATTTCACTAAAAAAAAGTTCTTAGAGCATTGCCTGGCACTTTGGAAGCATTCAATACAAATGTCGGTGACAATGCTTGTACTCATTCTACAACTATGAAACTTTGGAAAGTTGACACCACCTGCTGTGATGTCAGGCCTGGATTTCTTTGTAGTAATACAGAAAAAATGCCAAGAGAATCTCACCACAGAAATTCTTCAGTGGAAGGACCCAAAGACACCCAAAATTTCTCAAAAAATGATATTCTTTCCTCCTTTCCTTTCTCCTTTTTTATACATGCACACACAACTTGTGTGTGCATGTATAGGCTCACTGTGTTTAAATTTATACAATTCATGGTTGCAAAGGGAGAAACTGAAAAGTTCAAAGTAAGTAGCTAAGGTGGGGGGTATGGATTACCACTGAGTTAACTTGTTAAACAGCAGAGGTGAGCAATAAGAGAATTTGCTGAAATGTCTGAATAAACTAGGAATAAGAGCATTTAGCTATGTCTGAATCTGATATGAGGTTTCTTTGATGTTGTCTTTTATTTTCCCATTGTCTATTATTGTATGTTTGGGCAAGAGTAGAAGGGGAGGGCAGAAAGAAATAGAGAAAAGGCCAGGCATGGCAGGTGGTTCAGTCACAGATTTTTCAAATGTTCAGTTGCACAACCCCAGGAGGTGATGCTCACATCCATACAATGGAAATATGTTTAAGGGTGTCCTGCATTTCATAGCAGTATTTTTTTTCACTCTGAAAAAGATCCCAATTCTTTTTCTTCTGCTTTAGAAAACATATGAAAACAAGTGAACAGTTACAGAAACCCATGTGATCATGGAAAGAGACATAAAAAAGCTGTGTAGAAAGAAGAAAATAAAGATTGATCTAACCTTAACGTTACTATGCTAGTTTTAAACATACAGGCTTATCAATAAAGTTTGCATTTGGAGAAATTTCCAAGATCAGTAGAAAGAAGTTACTAGGAGACTGGTTAGTGATTGATACTCTAATCATGTCAAAAATGAATACAATCTCTAGTCTATTAAAATTCTTTTATGTCATCTAGCGATGTTGATTGTTGTGATACTTATAAAAATTGGGAGATTAATTTCTCCAAAAAAAAGGAACTAGTAAGTGAAGTAAGGCATTTCCCTATAGTAGATTAACATATAGCTCTTAAAAAGTAGATGAAGATCTACATTTACTTACAAAAGATAGGTGGTTATTATATTTTGTTAGGGATAAGCATCAATTACATAACAATGAAAACCCATTTCTTTTTAGAAAAACATATCTGTTTTTACTGACACATATATAGGAATAGATGTATTTGATATATAAGAGTAAGAGAGGTAGAAATATGTCTGAGATATCCATGACATCTATCTCTTTAGAAAGATGAGGTAAATTTTTTTTTTCTTTCAAATGTACATTGTCTGAATTTCCTTTGGGTACTGGGAATTACTTGAATAATAATATCTAAATATTAATAAACTAGATATTGGTATGTAAACATATATGTTTCCACCATCATACAAAATAGCAGCCCTAAATAGAATTATAGTAAACACAGATGCTTAGGCAAGCTGTTGTGCAATAGCATTAGGCCTACTAGAAGAGATAATGCATATTAAAATACAGAGAAGTTACAACAATATCAGCAACCCAAATAAGAATTTAAATAAGATCATAGCACCTACTTGACATTATTCCACTCTATTTGGGGGCTTCAAAAAGTTCATGGAAATTTTGAAATCCAGAAAACAGAGCAGATTCAGCTGTGTGTTAATGTAACCACCTAAGTGTAGCAGGAAGACCCGCTTCTTGACCCTTTAGTTGTCACATATTCTGTCTAATAAGAAATTTTTGGTCATATCCAACCTAGCTTTGTTTTGATATAGTGGGAGATTTTAGGAGTCTACATATGTAGCTCAAATGATGAGACAGTTGTAATAGAATTGAATAACTATTACAATAGCGATATACATACACGTTCTCCTTTGGGGCCTCTGTCTCCAGGCTTACCCACAATACCCTGAAAAACAGAAGCCAATAGTAAAAATCACTGCCTGCCAAGGTTCTTCATCAATCTGGTTGATCTAAATATTGGTGAATATTCTGGAGGCAAATAGTCTTACAACATACCTGAGCACCTGGTAATCCATCTTTTCCATTTATTCCCTATAAATATAAAAAATAAATATTTCTAAATCTGCATTAAATGGTACAATTAATGGTACAGTTAAGTACAATCAAAGAATAAAGATTCTAGGACAGTTTCTTAATCATTTTTTTTAGAGATTTATTTATTTTATTACAAAGTCAGATATACAGAGAGGAGGAAAGACAGAGAGGAAGATCTTCCGTCCGATGATTCACTCCCCAAGTGAGGGCAATGGACTGTGCTGCGTTGATCTGAAGCCGGAAACCAGGAATATCTTCCAGGTGTCCCACGCAGGTGAAGGGTCCCAAAGCTTTGGGCCGTCCTTGACTGCTTTCCCAGGCCACAAGCAGGGAGCTGGATGGGAAGTGGAGCTGGTGGGATTAGAACCAGTGCCCATATGGGATCCCAGGGTGTTCAAGGCGAGGACTTTAGCCACTAGGCCACGCCGCCGGGCCCTCTTTAATCATTTTTAACTTAATTTCATTTATTTAAATGGCAGTTAGAGAGAGGGAGAGACAGTGAGACAGACAGATCTTCCATCTACTGGTTTATTTCCCAAATGGCCACAATTGCCAAGATTCAGCCAGATGGAATTTAGGGTGGGAGTCTTCTGGGTCTCTTGCATGAATGAGGAAGCCCGAGCACTTGGGCCATCTTCCAGTGCTTTCTGAGGTACATCAACAGGGAGGTAGATGAAGTGCAGCAGCTGTTACTCAAACCTGTGACCACTGGGGACGGCAGCTTCACTTGTTATATCACAATGCCAGCTCCCATTCATATCTTTTAAAAGTACATTTATTTATTTATTTGAGACTCAGAGTGATGGGTAGTGGTGGATAGGGAAAGAGCGTCCCTTTGTTAGTGCACTTTCCTTACTTGGGTCTTAAACTGGTACCCCAATATGAGATGTGGGTGTCACAAGCAGCAACTTAACCTACCTTGCCACAACACCTGCCCCTCCTTAATCACATTTCTATTGAGACCTTGGTAAAATCAGACAGCCCTGAATTCAAATTCTGACACTGAGGGCAGATGTTTAGCAAATTAGCTAAGTAGTTGCTTTGGATGTCCACATCCTGTGTGAGAGTGCCAGGTTCAAGTCCAGGCTTGCTCCTGATTCCACCTTCCTGATAAAATACACCCTGGGAAGCAACACGGGGCACTCAAGTAGTTGCATTCCTGCTTTCCATGCAGGAAACCCAGACTGAGTTTATTGCTATTGGTTTTCACGTTTTCACCTGGCATTTTGGGAATGAACCAATGGATGATTCTGACTCTGGTTTTAAAATAAAATTTTAAAACTTCTGTCACTTAATATTTGCATTAACCTTGCTTGGAAAATTTTCTTCTATAAGCATTAACTTAGGACAAGGAATACATAAAGTAACATGAAAGATGTACAGTTCATTTTGAATAGCAAGCAAACTTTATTCTCCTGACTGACTTTCCTTTCAGGTGTATTCTGAGGAAAGAGAAGGTATCCCATGGCGCTAGCTGGCTAGGGCATGACATTTTGTTACCTTCTAACAGGAAGCTCTCCAGCACAAGAGCCATTCTCAGTAAATGATCTCAGCTGCAGTTGGCAAAATTTTGTAACATGGCCAGAGCATGATCCTACTAGAAAAGAAGCTGTCACCTAGGGTACAACTGTTATTTTTTAGTTGAAGAAAAGCAAGAAATCTGTACTTGTGGCTTTTGAGAGTATTAAATAGCGAGGTTTTTTTCGAATATTATTAGAAAATTGGAAGCTTTTTGAACTTTAAAAGGCAGTTGTGGAAGTGGTAATAAAATTCAGTCCTGCTTGGATATTTTATCAGATTGGGAGACTGGCTAGGAGATTTAAGAAGAAAAAAGACTTGAGGTCAAATCAAATACCTAGGGCCGAAAGCACATGCGCTTTTGAGATTTGATTTGAAGAGGCAAAGCAAGGTGAGGAATATAATTTCTCAGCCAGCGGGCAAGTGCATGCTCTTGCTCCTCTGAAAAGCTGAGGAGACATGTATTGCACTGGAATGGGTTCAGTGAGGATAGAACTGGAAACAGTGCTGTAAATTACAGTGAAGCCTCTCACAGTCGATAATCCAACCATATTCGCCCAATCTCTCCCAACATCCTGGGAGCTATCTAGAGAGCTTTAATGAAGAACATGGTACCTGAAGTGTACATTCAAAGAAGATACTGTACCCAGAAACACAAGAACACAGACAAAGCTGATTAAGGACAGAGCTTAAAAAAAAAAAAAAAAAAAACTTTGTTGCTTGAATAAAAGAAGACAGATATGATATAAAAATGTGGTCCATATTTTGGGAACAATTTAAGGAAAGGAATTACCCTATAAACCATTATTTTTCTTTTGATTTCTAGTATTAAACAATTCCATAACTGTTCTTTTTTTGCATATGAAGGAGTTGCTATCCATCACAGGGAAGTTCTTGCTTTCAGAGATTTTTTTAATTTCTATAGACTTTATTTATTTGAACCACATAGTGACAGACACAAAGATATCTTGTATCTGCTGGTTCAGTTTCCATTTGACCACAATGGCTGAGGCCAGGTAGAAGCTAGAAACCTGAACTTTGTTCAGGTCTCCAATATGTATGGAAGCGGGTCAAGTACTTGAGTCATTTTCACTGCCTTTCCAGGCACATTAGCAGGAAGCTAAATAAGAAGCAGAGTAGCTGGGCCTCAAATCAGTACTCGCATGGGATGTTGTCATTACAAGTGGTGGTTTAACTTATCATGGCACAATGCCAGCTCCATTTTAGAAATTTTAATAACTCAAATGTATCCCACTGATCTCCCCTCCTCTCATCTCTCTGGCAGAACCATATTTCTGGGCATAACCAGTTTTCTATCTACTGGATATCTTTATCTGAGCTGCTGACATAGTGAACAAAATATGTCTTTGCATGATTCTTCCAGCCCAAACAGAAGAACAATGGCCAAATCCTCCTTCTGTTTTTCCTAATTTGATTTTCTTCCCTGTCTTCAGACCTACTGTATCACCACCTTATTCCTCAGGCCTAGCTGACCTCAATTCTTTAACTGACAAACAGAAAACAGAAAACTGCAGCCTTTCCTTTAGTTTTTTTTAAAGATTTATTTATTTTCATTGGAAAGGCAGATATACAGAGAGGAGGAGAGACAGAGAGGAAGATCCTCTGTCTGATGGTTCACTCGCCATGTGCCCGTAACAGCCAGAGCTGAGCCAATTCAAACCCAGGAGCCAGGAGCTTCTCCCATGTGAGTGCAGGGTCCCAAGGCTTTGGGTCATCCTTAACTACTTTCCCAGGCCACAAGTAGGAAGCTGAACGGGAAGCGGGGCTGCTGGGATTAGAACCGGCACCCATATGGGATCCTGGTGCATTTAAGGTGAGGACCTTAGCCGCTACGCTATTGCACCGGGCCCTCCTTTAATGATGTACATGATTTTATTTCCCAACTTTTGCACGTACCTGTATTTGAGACACATGACTTTCCCCTGATCCTACTTGCCACCACGTTCCAGTAATGAATAGGATATCAGTTCTCTTCATCAACTTGCTATTTCCTTGCATCATCAAGTTTTCCTCTTGTAATTGGGTTATTCTTCTCAAGATACTAGATTGATACCATCTCTGCCATAAATAACTTCCTTGCAAATATGGCAGAGAATTACCAGTCCTCCTGCTAGTTATCTGTGACTTATCATCTCTTTCTCACTTCTCTTTCAACTCTTAGCTCACTTGTTGTCTCAGAAACCTCAGTTAACCTGTTTATCTCATTAGTGCTGTGTTCTCTGCTAGATCCTCTTCCTAACAATTGAAGTACTCTCTTCTGCCCTTACCCACACTGACTTCATTTCATCCAAATTCAGGTTTAAATACCCAAATCAGCCCAAATCTGGCCTATGAATTCCTGGTGTGTATCTCCACCACACAGCTGGCATTTCCACTTGCATAGCTACCAGTGCCTCAATCTGATAAACAGCTCTTGGTTTTCCCTCTCACATCCATGTATCTTCAGTCTCCATCACTTCATTCCACAGTACCACCCTCACATGGTTGCTCAGACTCCAAACCACAACTCTGGTTTGTCTGTTTGGCTCACACTTTACATTTGGTCTATCTGCAAGTCTTCCTGGGGCTTCCTTCAATGTACCTCCTAAACTACCCTCTTGGCGATCTCCATAATCTCACCATCATTTATGTCAGAGTTTATGGCAATACTTCCTCACTGTTCCACCTGCTTCTATCCTGCTCCTTATAACCAACTCACAGTTTAAGAGTCAGATGGAATCTTAAAATGTAGTCTGATCATTTTTATTCCCTGCTACAGAAGTTTTAGTTTCTATTATATTTCAAACAAAAGTCAAACTCCAATCTAAGACTTAGATATCATTCAGTATCTTACCTTCTCTCTTTTTTTTTTTTTGCCATGCTCATTCTCAATTTCATATCTTTTGCTGTTCCTTGCTTTTGCTGGGCTCATTGCTGTACTATTTCTTTTCTCAGAAACAGTATTCTCCCCAACCACTCCATGGCTTGATTTTTTTTTTCTTACTCCATGAAGATTTCTGCTCATATATCAGGTCTTCCCTGACCATCCAGTTTACATGATAATGAAGTTAGATCTCCTTAGATCTTCTACCAGAAATGTGTGTGTGTGTGTTCCTAAGGAGACCACACAAATCTCATGAATTATTATCAATCATAACAGTGCTGAATGAACAAATTGGTTTTCGCATGATCCTCTGGGTACTCAACATTTTGACAAGATGAGATGGTTTGCAAGGGTTACATGGGAAATTTGGTGAAGGAAGATGAGGAAGAGGCAGGGAATTAAACCACTATATTTGCAATTCCCATGGCTGTGGAGTGGAAATACTTTCCATATGTCATGGCACATACATAACTTATAAAAACCCTTAAGTTACAGTCCATATTTAGATCTTCCTGACTCTAATTTGCATAGGTTTTCTTATTTTCTTCATGCTGACTTCTCAGAGGTCTGTGCATGCAACCAGCTCTGAACATTTGCAACATACTGAATCAGTCTCATGAGTTTCATGCTGCTTGTTCACCTTCAATCTTTCCCTCTACCTAAACATCCCACAGAAAATAAACAAGTCAAGGGAGAAGTGGCCTTCCAGAAAGAATAAATCTGAGTGTGGAGAATGTCTTATTCATCTTCATACACCTTTTCTCAAGGGCCTGGAACATCCTCAGCCAACAGCATAGACTAGATGAATATATGTGGAATTGAATTAGGAGGGATTGTTATGATGTCACACCAATGCTATATATCAGTAGCCAAGAGTTCCTTCAGGACACAAAGGGATGATACAGCCAGCAGTAGTGATTTATGGAAGTATAAGAACAAACCCCACTTATAAAGGTGAAGATTTGAGAAAATAGCTTCTACTTTGGCTTAACACACAGGTGTTATATCTCTGAATTTCGATTTCTTTTGTATTTTGAAATGGGACTGGCCATTCTATGTTTTAACGCCAAGACTACTAGACATAACTAGTAATGAATCTAATTTTATGGCCCTTTAAAAAAACCTTACCTGGTGTGTGTGTGTGTGTGTGTGTGTGTGTGTGTGTGCGCGCGTGTGTATGAGATATCCTAAAGAACTAGAAAACATGGAGAGTATACATGCTGTCTGTACCCTCAAATCCATTTGTGAAACCTGCTTTTACTTTCCTGGAAGCTGCTTATTCAAATCACACATTCTGAGGAGATCCATGAAGAGGTAATTCATATACCATTTCTCAAAGAGGCAACGCTTAGACGATTTCTTAGTGGCAAATTTTAAACAACAAATCATTCTTACCGGCTTTCCTGAGGGTCCTTCTGGTCCAGGAAACCCTATATCTCCAACAGGCCCTCTCTCACCCTACAAGCACATTCACAGGAAAAAAAAAATATTGCCAAGAAGTGCTTTAAAACTGTAGGCAAGTATTAACACATTATGTTATGTGATGAAAGTAAATGGCCACTCACTCACCGGTTCTCCTGGAACTCCTGGAGGCCCTGGAGTACCAGGTTTCCCCTGTGGGACAAGCAGAAATGTTAGGAGGCAAATTCCTAAATGAGGCAATATGTGTGCCTCAACACTTATTTAACTTTACAGGCAGTAAGATGCAGGTAGAGTCCAGTTTCTCAAGGAATGTAGGTGTAGCTAACAGGGGTGGAAGGGAGAGCATTTTAGAAAACATTAAATCAACAGACCTACAGTTTTGGAAATCTTCTCTTGTGCCTTTTTGCTTGTCAGCTCTTTTTTACTGGCAGGGACAAAGGGCTCACAGGGTGGAGTCTTTCCTAGGTTTTGAGCTTCATTACAGGGCTTTATGTTTGTTGTAGGATGGCATGAAGAGAAACATCTCTGCTTTAAAATGCTGAGTTTTACTAAACAGGAGAGGAGCAGGTGGGTTTGGGCTAACACATCATGGAGTGGAGGTGAGCAACCACATGAAAGTTTGGTGGGGGAGATCTAGCAGAGGCTAGAAGTGAGGGAGTATCAGGTGACCAAATGCACCTGCTAAGTGAAAGATGCACAACAACATGGGGATGTAGGTATGGACTTCGGGTAACTGCCAATGGATCTCCATAGAATGACAGTGAATGAACACTTCGCCATTTAGAATTTGGGGAGGATACCCTCTCGCAGGAACAGATATGGCTGAATGCTGAAATTACAAAGGTCAGAAAGGGCATGCCTGGCTCTCCTGAAGCTCCTGAGCTGCCTGTAGATGGAGCAGAACAAAGGATATGTTGGAGCTGAGAAGGTCAATGTCCAAAAGAGTCATGGTGTGGGCCCTAGGGGTATGAAGTGCTCAGGCCTTGAGATTTGAAAAAAGGTCTCCGGATAGCAATGGAAGACAGCGGCTACCCCAAGAGTCAGATGGGACTAACAGAGAGCTTGGAACCTAAGGGAGAGAATGCTGAATGGAGGCCCTACCCACCGCCAACACTTTGAGACACTTCTTTATGACCACAGGTTACCTGGGGAGACAGATAAAGAAAGCAGCACCAGAGAAATTGCTGAACAACTCTGCCCTTACTGCAAGGGGAAAGACAGGTTTGTTCCAGAACAGGGCATGAATGGGTCCCATTGATACTCAGCTGAGTGACCATAATGTGCATGGACAGCCTCAGCCCCCAGCTTAAAGCAGAATTATCTTAAGCCTTCTTCTGTTGTGGTAAAATATACGTACTACTAAATATACTGTTTTAATCAGTTTTAAGGATGCAATTCAGTAGCACAAATCACATTTATACCTGTCATATAACTATCACCACTATCTATTTCTAAAACCTTTTAGGTGTTTTATTTTCTGAGCCACAGGCAATTTCATGTCCTAAAAAGTGAGGGTGTGTTTTTAATCTTATTTCTGTAATTGTCAGTATTCTTAGTTAAGAGGTGTTGACAGTGCTTTTTAAGTGCATTTGTGGCAGGCTAACCCCTTATTTCAGTTATACTGCATCCTTCAGAAATATCTGTGGATTTATTCTTTTGGATTGCTTTTCTGAGACTGTTGTATTTCATTAAAAGAAACTTAATGGTGGTTAATATTGCTTTCTTTGAGAATAAACTTAACTCAGTGTTAAAAGCAAAAGCTAAGAGCTGGGAGCGGGGGCAGTCTAGATTAGGTTGCTGCACCCACCAAAGTGCTTGCAAGAGCTGGGGCTGAGGACAGGCCCAGTAGGGTGGCATGACTAGGAGTGGGCTCCCTGAATATAACGAGTGCTTTAGACCAGCAAGATTCCCAGTCTCAGGGGATAGTCCACAGGTGTGCTGTCTGGCCTAGGACCACATGTACAGGACAGGGACACCTTCATTGCTGACTCCCATGCAAGGATGACGAACATACCCATATGTACAGGAAAGACAAGACAGCTGGCTCCTCTAATCCAACAGAAGACCTCAAATACCTCTCCAAAGGGTGGAAAGAAAAATAAATTGAACAGCGCTTCAGCCAAGTTCTATAGCAAGCTCCCAAGTCTGAGGACATCCTGAAGTAGACATGGACAGTCAACAGACATTACAACTCAGAGAGTACAATGAAGAGCCCCTGTGAAGACAGATGGAATATGTCACCTGTTGTATAACAAAGCCAACAATTTCTCAGAGTAACCAAGGTGATGTGGGGGCCACACTCATAGCCACTCAATGGAAAGTCTCCAGCCAATGAAAGTGATCCATTAGATGGGAGTCAAAATTGGAACAACTACATAGCAAGCTTAGGGTCCCAAGTCAGAAGTCAGACCTTCCTCTCTCTCTATGTCGATCTCACCTGCCTGTCACTCAAATAATACCCCAAGACGTGCTTCTTCCCACCAGGGTCGCAAAGGTGGCTTCAGAAGACCACCTTCATTCCATGGCTGTAATGTCATCAGTCAGTAAGGAGCAACACACTCCGTTCCCTGCCACTACCTGTGGACACAGGAGGGAAGGCAGAAAACATTTCTCCTATTCACCCTTCCTCCCAACCCCGACCTTGGCCATCACAACCTGTGGTCAAGCTGGGTCTGCAAACCCCTCACCTTTGTAATAAATTTTAAAAATGCAAGTAAAAACACAAAAAGTAATTTATAGTATAACTAGGGGGAAATTAAGCTTCCAATTTAAGACATGGAAACATAAATCGTATTTGAAGGTAAAGCGGGGACGTGCTGTAAGGGTTTTCTGAAGGCAGTTCCAGATACAGAGTTAAAGAGAGTTTGCTAGAAATAATGGCCAGTGAATAGAGTAGGGAGAGAATGGGCTGAAGGGTGTAGTCAAACATTACGTAGAATGTCTTTTTATAAAAACAAAAATGTATTATTATTGCTAAAGAAAACATGTTCATGTTACTTTTCTAACCATACAAATATTTAACTCAACTGAAACATCCAAAAAAAGAGATTATTGAGAGGGTTTTAATTTTCGTTGCCAGACTTACAGTGAAATGAAGAAAAGCAGAGTGGAGACTGGCACTTGCAGGCATGGAGTGCTGTACTAGGTGATGGTTGGGGCTTTGGGTGGCCTTGGGTGGGTAGGGTTCCAGTAGATGTCAGTGGGTAGTGATGAAAGTGCCCTTTCTTATCTTTCTCACATGCTTTCTACTGACTTTCTTATAATGCTTCCTAGACCTGTCCTGCAGGGGCACCTACTAAGAGGAATAATGGCCTCTTATTCATAAAGCGTGACCACAAAATTTTAATTAGAGTATCATGAATGGAGATCAGAATGATCCCCAGGGCTTGGAGAAATGATTTCAACCTTTCCTGGAGCACTTACCGTTCATTTGAAAAGACCTTGATGAGATTAAAACATTTGACACCAGAGAGCAACAAAAATGATTGAGAGGATTGAAGGGCCAGTTTACGAGGAAACATTAGCAGCAATAAAGTTCTGCTAATACCAGCAAGCTAAGGGATAACTCAGGCATATTGCAGCTTAATCTAAGAAACTTTAAGTACGTGTCTGAGGAGGAGAGCTTTTCCCTTCCATGATTAAGGAATCTTGAAATATGGCAAGAACCCAGAAACAAAAAATGTTATTTAAAGCTATACTCATATGTTAACATGCAGTCAGGGTAACCCGGCTTTCTTTTATCCCTGTGAAAGTGACTTGGGAAGATAAAAAACGTTAAAAGAAGTGAAATAAGGCAGTTTGCAAAAGACAAATACCATATTTCCTGATTTGTGGTAACTAATATACAAAGCGACAAAAAAAAAGTAATGAGTATAGAGTGGAACTGATATTTTGAAATTTAGTTATTGTTTGAGATTTGATTATTGTGTACAGTCCTTGTCTATATTCCTGAGGAACAGTGGTTTTTCTACTTAGTACATGTTAAATTCTTTACTTAGTGGGTGGTTAATCTTGTGATTATGCAGTAAATTGAAAGTATACCACTGTAAAAATTAAAAGAAAAAGAAAAGAAGGAAGGATGGGGGTGAGGAAGAAAGAGAGAGAGGGTAGAGTGGGAGTTATCATTATGCTCTTAAAATTGTATATATGAAATGGATGAAATTTGTTCTCTTTTTAAAATATATAAAAATGAAAGACAAAAAATAGTTTAAAATATAAAAAATTTAAAATTGAAAAAAAAGGGGATATTCTTGAGTTAGGGGACAAATGCCTATAGTTTTTAAACTGGAAATTTGGGAATATCATGCTCTATGGACTATGAGCTACTCCCAGTAACTCTTGATCCTTGGACAGAGGTTTAAAAAGGAATTACAGATTGTATATGTGAGAATTATGTAAGTTAATCTGAACTCACCGATATCCCAGCTATTCCTGGGGGACCTGCAGGGCCTCTGTCTCCCTGTTGAAATAAAAAATAACAGTGTATCATGTTTCTAAAAGTTTTATAAAATTAATATTCTAATAATTTGTATTTGATTTGTTATTAGCTGATACAAGGGTAGAGAGTGGGTAGGAAAATAATGAGTAGTTAATTGAAATTTGCTATAACTCTTGTTACATAAGCCAACATAAAGTCTTAATCATAGCATGCATCCATTTAATTTTATAATGTTTTAAAAAATATTAATTTGAAAAGAAAGAAAGAGGAAGAGAAAGTATCTACTTGTTCTCTTTCCAAATGCCAGGTGTAGTAGAGCCAGGGACTTAATCCAGCCTTCCAAGCATGGTAGGAATTCCATTATTTGACCCATACTGTCTCTGGGTCTGCATTAGCAGGAAACTGGAGTCAGGAGTCAGCACCAGCAATTGATTCAGGTACTTTGATGTAGGACATGTGGGTTGTAATCAACTCCAAACTCCTTCATAACAGTATTCCATGTATTCTTATAGCTAAAATTAATATTTTTTTCCTACACATTGAGTATCTTCTGAAAAGCTTTTCTTACACTTGACTCCGTGGATGTAGGGTTAGAATGAAATTATCTACAATGAAGAACTTGTAGTTCTTGTCATTTGATCAATCAAGATCCTTTGAATTTTTTTGAGCAATAAATCTTTCTAAAGAGGCAAAGTGGTGTTTTAGATTAAGCTGACAGTGCTGAAAATACCAGTGATTATATATAGGATAATAAAATGGCAATTTGTTGGGTAGAACCTACATTTAAAAAATATCATAACTTTACTTGGGGACATAAAAGAAGACTTGATTAAAGGAAAAGATGTGCTTTGTTCTTGCTGGGCAAGACAATGTTGTAAATGTTGTAAAAGTGTCATTACTGCCCACACTGATTTATAAATTTAATTCAATTCTAAAATTGCAGTTAGATCAAATGATATTAAAGCTCACTTGGAATAATAAATGAATGAGATAAGAGGAAAGAAGAATAATAGATACTAACACTATCAATATTTAAACATGTGATAAGCCTGGCTAACTGGAATCATGGCATAAGATTAAGCAGTGCAACAATAAAATATGTCTCAAAATAGATAAGAATTTGTAATAGGACTTTAGTAAAGAAAGGGATCCATTATTCAATAAACAGTGCTAATGAGTGACCTTGCCAAAAGCTTGATTGCTTTCTCCATGCTGTATCTTACATAAATTCTATATAGATTAACATAAAAATAAAATAGTATGAACATGAAATACTAAAAAAACATTATGTTGAAATTATCTGATCTTTGCTAAAATGAATGTAAAAGTCACTTTGTGCACAAAATAAGGAATCATAAAATTGGTTTTTAAGTTGACTGCATTAAAATTATATTAATATTAAACACAGAAATGAAAGCCAAAGGCTACAGCAGTTTTGTCGTGGGGCCCATATTGTGGCGTAGTGGGTAGAGCTGTTGCCTGTAATTCCTGTGTCCCATACAGGTGTCAATTCAGGTCCCAACTTTTCTGCTTCAGATCCAGGTCCTGGATAATGATCTGAAACAATGAGCCTGGCCCAGGTTCTTGGGTCCCTGCCACTCACTTGAGTGACCCAAAAGAAGCTCTTGGCTCCTGGTTTCCACCTGACCCTGTCCTGGCCGTTGTGGCCATTTGGAGAGTGAACCAGTGAATGAAGCTCTCTCTCGCTCTCTCCTCCTTTGTTTCTCTTTAACTCTGCCTTTCAAATAAATAAATGTTTTTTTTAAAAAAAAACAAAAACAAACAAATAGAAAGAAAGCCAAAGGCCAACTAGCACAAAGATCCAATATGTAAAACACAAGAAATGTTTTTCAGGGCTGACATCATGGCTTAGAAGGTAAAGCAGCCGCCTGTGACACAGGCAACCCTGTAGTAGGCACAGATTAGAGTTCTGGCAGCTTTACTTTCCTTCCAGGATCCTGCTGATAGCTTGCAAATATAATTAGAAGGTGGTTCAAGTGTTTGGATCCCTCCACTCACGTGGGAGACCAGATGAACATTGCTAATGGCTTATGACCTTGGCCTGATTCAACTCAGGTCATTATAACTATTTTGGGAGTGAACCAGTGGAAAGTATATCTCTCTGTTGCTCCTTCTCTCTAACTCCTTCAAATAAATCAACAGATTTTTAAAAGCAAAGAATTTCACATAAAGCATATTCATTGTCAAAAAATGTAATAGAATGATTAGCAAAGAATATAATCAGTTTCAGTGTATTCTTTTTTTCACTCTTGAAATGTACTAAAAATTTTATTCAATATTTGTATACCTGATAGATTATTCAAATATTCTATTTGACCTTACCCCCATATTCTGAATTATTTAGTAGTATTTGGGACAGGTGATCAATTTCTTTTCCTTGATTATCTTCACTTGATTTTTAGGGCATCAAGATTCCTTCACACTTTCCTGGTCACTTCACTACCACCCTTCAAAGTTCCTCTTTCTCTGTGTAATCACTGCATGTCAGTGGGCTACAGGACTCAGTCTTTGAAACACTTATTTATCTCTCTCTCTCTCTCTCTCTCTGTCTGTCTCTCTGTCTCTCTGTCTCTCTGTCTCTAACACATTCCCTTGATCATCTTATCTAATCCTCTTGCTTTAAAATACCATGAATATGCTTGGGACAGGCAAATTTCTATCTCCACTTAGATTTCCTTCCACAGCTTTATTTTTATCATCCTGCCTACTCAACACCTCTACTTTGCTAACAGTTATCTTCCAATTTGTCCACATGTCCAAAATAGAACTCCTCTTCACACCTTCAAATAGGGTCTGGGCACAGCCCTCTGTACTTCAGATTATGACCACCTAATCATCCCATGAGTTCACTTCCTAAATCTCAGAGTCATGTTTGACTCCTCTTAATGCTGTCAGAGCAGCATCTAATCAATCAGAAGATCCTATTGACTCCACCTTCAAAAAATATCCAGGACCTGAACCACTTCTCACTACCTGCACTGTTTCTGACTCTGATGTGATCCAGTTTCCACTCCCATTCAGACTGCTGGAACGGGTTTCTAGCTTCTTTTCTTACCTTTCGAATGCAGGTTGTATCATTTTACTTAGAAACCGCCAATGGCTCTACATTTCCCTCAGATTGAAAGATAAAGTCATTATATTGACTAGTATCTTTTTTATCAGTATTTTTCAAGTTACCTGCGGGTGCAGGAGCAGTTTCTTATTTATTTTCTAAAACATCACAAACTAAGGTAACTACTGATCACATGTTTGTTAGGCAATTTGACAAATTACTGGACACATTTTTAGGTACTGCCTCTCAAGTACTGTACAATCTTTGCTGTAGAACCTAAAACAAAGTTTGCAGACTTGCCCTGGTCCTCTACTGGCCACACTTGGAGAGGCACTGCTTTTTTTAAGGAACACATTCCTGACACTACGCCACTGCTTGCTCCACCTCTCTGAGATCTCTTACAACCATTTCTGCCCTCAGTCCACTGGTCCCCTAGGATATTACAGCTATCTCATATCCCAAGAGCCTTTAGATCTTTGTCTCCTCTTCCAGACTAATGTTCTTCATTCAGACTAATAAACTTGGCTTCCTCCCCTCCACTCCTTCAAGTCTTAGTTCAGAATTTGCTTTGAGACCACCCCATTTGTAAACACAACCCCAGTCTCCACCTCAGTGCTCCCGATTCCCTTAACCTGGTCTATATTTTCTTTTTGTAGCACTTAGCAACAATATTATTTAGGTTTTATCAAGTCTTTCTTTTTCGTTTGGGTATTCTCTTGCCAGAATACCCAGTATATTTTTGTCTGTTTTTTTCCCTTATGTATCTTCCAATCTAAAACAGGTGCTCAGTAAACATTGTGTAACAAGAATTGTATCTCTTTTAAAAAATTTATATTCTAATGTTATTGAAAAGATAAAGAGAGAGACAAAGATAGAGCTGCAGAGACACAGAGAGAAATCTTCCATATGTGTGTTCATTCCCGAAACGCCCGCAACAACTGGGGCTGGACCAGTTTGTAGCCAGGAGTCCAGAACTCCATCTGGTCCTCCATGTGGGTGGCAGGGACACAAGTAGCTGAGCCTTCATCTGCCACTCCCCAGGCTGCCAATCAGTAGGAAGCTGGATCAGAAATGAAGAAATCTGACAGGAACTAGGCATTTTGACCTGGGAGGTGAGTGTCCTAGGCAGCTTCTTAGCCACCGTGCCAAACATGCTTCTCTCAACCTTTTTGGATGTTTAATCAACCAGCAGTTCTCTAAACTCTGTGCTTACCTTTATTCCTGGAAATCCTTCGAGTCCCGGCAGCCCCATTGCACCAGGTTCTCCCTGTTAGAACAGCAGTAATGATCAAAAGGTTTTCAATCACTGATTTCAAAGCAAAGATGTTCCTGTCGATTCTCTGCCTGCATTCCAAACACCGATTTGTAATTGAGCAAGTAAATGGTGCACTCTATTTTCAAGCAACGTATTGTTGCATTTGATATTTGAAAGTAGCTTGAGAAAAAAGTCCTATTCTTCAGAGAAGTGCATTTTCTATGCATTTTATTTATGATCAAGAATCTAATTAGAATGAATCCCTCCAGCCAGTGATAATTCCAATTTCAATAAGAACCAGAAAGAAAAACAGAGCTTTAATAAAACGTGCTAATTTGTGAGGTGTGTGGGGCTGCTAGTCTACCAATGAATAGGGTTAAACCTTTTTAAAGCAGATGAAGAGGGAGATCTCAAAACAGTTTATCATGTTTACATATTCTGTGCAGCTGAACATGAGTTGTGAACACTTCAGAGGATGACCCTGGAGAGCACTGCCAGTGATTCCTAATGAGCTCAAGCTCATTGGTCACTAAAAGTAGATAGGAAGTTATCACTAAAAATGTTATGGGCTTCCAGTCTGACTGTAACTTGTAGATCCTTAAAAGCACATTAAGAAAATCGTTGGTCAAGAAAGCTGTAACCATGAACAAATCAATATCATGGCTTTACTTTATCTTCTTATTAATTATTTTTACTGATTAAATAGTTGCTAATATTTTGCGGTCACTTCATTTGTAGATATTATTTACAGTACATTTACAGTATTTTTCTTGAAAGCAGGGATATTACTGTCACAGAATGTAGATTCACGATAGTGATCATAATGTGAGGAAAGAGGCTGTATAATTGTATAGATGGCATGAGACAGTGAAGGCAGCATTTATAAATAACTATACATGAAAACAGTATGGCATCCACACATTTTACATTATTTTTTAAGTCAAAAAAGAGAAAGTGGGCAGTTATTTGATACTTCCTTTTGTTTTTAAAGATTTATTATTTTTTTATTGCAAAGTCAGATACACAGAGAGGAGGAGAGACAGAGAGGAACATCTTCCGTCCAATGATTCACTCCCCAAGTGACCACAACGGCTGGTGCTGTGCCGATCCGAAGCCGGGAACCAGGAACCTCTTCCAGGTTTCCCACGTGGGTGAAGGGTCCCAAAGCATTGGGCTGACCTTGACTGCTTTCCCAGGCCACAAGCAGGGAGCTGGATGGGAAGTGGAGCTGCCGGGATTAGAACCGGCGCCCATATCGGATCCTGGGGCGTTCAAGGCGAGGACTTTAGCCACTAGGCCATGCCGCCGGGCCCGATACTTTCTTTTAAATTAGTTAATGTCAACTATAAATATTTTCCTAGAACAATGTATGTTTTAAATAGAATCACTTAGGAGAATAACATTTCAAACTTTATTCCCTTTAATTATTATTCAGGCTCCAGTTTCCATTATTATTTATGATATTGTCCTTACTACAGCTTAGTTAGTAAAAAGCCATGTGACTTGATATTGTCTATGTTCCAGAAATCTTTTTAAATGATCAATATTTAACCTATCCAACAGAAAAAAAGGCTCATATTCTATTCTATATAAAATCTTGCAAAAAAGGCCCTGAGTGACGTTTTATGTCTTCCGTGGGTACAGTTCCAAGAAGCTAACCCCACTTCCCGCATCCCCTGCTCTCTCCAAATCCCCCTCCCTTCCTTCCCTCTCTTCATTAGTTTATGCAAAGAAATAATTCTAATCCACTCTACATTCACAGGCTTAACTAACAAAGGAAAACCATTATTTGATTCTCTTTGTTTATATTTCTCATAGCCTTTAGGCCAGAAGAGGTGTTCAATCAATCAATCAATATTTCAAAATAGCTAATTAAATCTTTAATTGAAAAATTACTTACAAACTCAACACCAAATGAATGAATGGGTTTGTCTCAGAAGATCTTAAATTCAGTTAAGGGCATTTTTCTTTATACAAGCTTAGTGAATAGATTAGGAAAAAGTGGTGTGGTGCTATCACTGGGTTTTGAAGGACTCTGAGGGAAGAACATCCCCCATCCACCACAAAAGTCCTTCCAATGGCCTTCTCTGTGACTTCCGTTCTACCATTCTTGGCTTATTTCTACAGCGAGTGCTAGTGTTTGTCATCCAGGGCAGCAGCCCTTGGATGATGAGGGATGTATGGCAGAGTTAAGTCTCCAAAGGGTAATTTTGAAGTTTTGTTCTAAAATAAGCCTGAATATTCACACAATATTTGTTTATTTCATGATCCTATATTTATGGTTTTGAGCTTTTCAGTTAATGCACATCACTACAAGCAGAGAACATCCTACATTAACTTTTAAAATTTGTTTGATTCTTGCTGGCAATTAAGAAATCTGAATTGCCACCTTTTTCAGTTTTACCCCAATAAATCTAAATTTTCGTTGCCAATACAGGTGAGTGATTTTTTTTTATCTTTTATCATAAAACTTTCTAAAAATCCTCTCATCTAAATCTGCAATTACAAATGTAAGAACTTGAAAATTGTTCCAGAAAAGTCACTAAGAAGGCTAGTCTCACCTGGATGATTCAGAGGGTTGTTTGGTGTGTGTGTGCAGGAGAGGCAAAGATCAGGACCCCAAATGAATTAAAATTAAGTTAGAATGAAGAAAGTCCTTGATGACAGTATTTAAATACGCCCAAATAAAAGGTGACGAGAGTAGCAAAACAAACTTTCAAATTACATCTTTGGGGCTTGTTCAGAACATGGCACTAATGTGTTGAAAAACTACTTTCAGGGTAAAATAAACTGACTTCTAATGTATGTTGCCCAGAAACAACAACAACAATAAGCTCTTTATTATGTCTTTTTTGGAAATGCATTTAGATGTAAAACAGTGGCGGTGGGGGGAGGAGGGTTGAGGGGGAAGGGCAAGTGGGGAAAGTAGAAAAGGAAATCTGAGCCTTTGGAACTGTATCATGAAAAAATAAAAAAAAATTAAAAAGATCATTTTTTTTAATACAGCCTGTTACTTCTCTGGTTTGAAATTCATTTATCAAGCTGTATCAACCTGTGCTATAACAAAGGGGTTTTACATCTCTTTCCCATGTCCATGGCAAATAGCTTGTAAAATTTTATTTCAGTTTTAGGTCTATTTACGTTTCAAGCATATACCTACAGGTTAAAAGGCTACACAAGTGGAACAGGAAGGGAGGGACATATGCTTGACAGGGACATGACAGAAAAAAATGCCAAGAAATCAAGGGAATCTAATTGAATTTGGCAGAATGTTTACAGCTCTGTGGCGGGCGAGGATGCTGTGAACAGTTAGCATCCTTTGGAGGACACCCTCTCCTTCCGCGCAGAATGCTAACCTCCTAACACATTCCTTCTAATAGCAGCTTTATGATAGCACACATTTCCTGCAGAATAATTTCCTCAGACATTCAAAGCAAATAAACAATCCACCCCACCCCCTTTTTGCTGTTGTGGAGATGTGAGACATGCTAGGGAATTTCTTTCCACAGTACTTCTTTTCCACAGTCTACTTAAAACCGAATCAATCACTGTGAGAGGACTATTAGAAGCAAGTGTCCCATTTAGCAGGAGTTTTATATGTGACTTCCTCCATCACAGGATGATTTTAAGACACACTGATGGAAAGAGACGGACCTCAAACGCAGTGACAGCATTGGGACCACCAGATTTTAGAAAACAAAGAGCGTATCACTTGTGTTTCCTTGGTGGCCTAACTGTCGCCTCCAATATGCTAACTGATGAAAGCTTAAGAAGACAGGCGTCTTTGGCTGATGCTCTGCTTCAAATATGAACAAAGACAATTTTCTAAAGAACACAGGACATGGAAACATACATACCGCCGGCCCAGGATCTCCTTTGGGGCCCTGTATTGAAAAACAAAAAATCAAAAACAGAAAGTCAGTTTTTTTTAAAACATATTTTTATTGCATTTCATTTTTTTAAAATTAATTACATTGCATTATGTGATACATTTTTAATGGACTGGGATTCCCCCCGCCCCTTCCCACACCCTCCCCCCATGGCGGATTGCTCCACCTTGTTGCCTTTCCATAGTTCAAATTCAGTTGACATTCTTTCATTGGAGGTATTTACCAAGCATAAAGTCCAGCATCTTATTGTCCTGGTAAGTTCAATGGTTTCTTGGTGAGACCATCTCTGGTCTGAAGGCAGAGCCAGCAGAGTATCAGCCCCAACATAATATTTCCAACCATTTACAACATTGTGGCATTAATTGACATGGTATTGATTAACCAATATGTTACTAGGGAAATGCAGGTTCTCAACCACAACCTGTGACTTCTTCATAGACATTTCAATTTTGGTTTATATTCAACCGTGTTCTATACACCTTAAAATGGCTTAGATTGCTATTCAGCTGTCTCATGCCTATTTTAATTTTAGTATTTAGTATTTAGTATTTAGTATTTGGGTCCCCACCCCCTCTCGTAATAAGCATCAGGAGCGCTCCAGAAACCCCTCAAAACAAACTAACAAACAAAACTAGAATAGACAGACAGAGAACAACAAGGAAAGCTTAGAAACAGACAGGAAATGGTCAGCGGGAATGCACTTATAACTCACTGGGTGGGACACAAAGATTAGTTACTCCTCACTGGGGTATGGAAGATTTCTCGGCACACCTCTCCTAAACATGCTCACCTAAACTGTTGACATATATCCTGTTAGAATTACAGAGTTAGACCACCTGAAAAACAGCCAGGTTCAGCGAAAACGTGCTTCAATGCTAAAAAAGTCACTTTTAAAACAAGGAGTAAAGCAAAACACAGAATATAGTAGAGTTTTGCCCGATCTTGCTTTAAACATACATCAGAATATTTGCAAGCTTTGCATTTTGTTTCAGCTTGTGCACAATGAATAACATAATAAATATGAAAGCAGAAATAAATATCTGCTTGGATATTTAGTTGTTAGATCTATAATGAAAACTGGTGATGGCATTATGCAAGACACTGCTTTTAAAAATTATTTTGTTTTGGTACATTTTCTCAATTTTAGTATAATTTTATCCTATTACAAGTTTGGTAATAATCGTTACATGCATTTTTTTCCAGTTAGCAGAATGGTTAGCACAGTTGTTTTTGTTCTTGTTTTGGGGTTAAAGTATAGCTGTTGAGCTGCTTAAGGATTAGCAAATATACTCACTGGGGGACCAGGCGGTCCTGGATAACTGGGAACATTCACTCCTCCCTTAAAGAAAATGGAAAAAGATCAGAAAGATTTACAACAATTCATAGCAATTTTACAACATTATGAAAGTGAATACCTGTATTTTATATAGACTGCTCATGCCGTTGCCTTCATTGAATGACACACCCTTAGGAAAGAAATGAGAGAGAGGGTTATTCTTCCAAGTTAATTCTTACCATCTTTATCTTCACCGTTTATTAACGATAGCGTTCCTATTCTATTTCTGAAGTGTATCTGCTCCGAATTTAGAGAGTGACTTTAATATTGTAAGTAAAATAATACACTGCTTCCAATTTGACTTTTGCAGAGAACGAAATGAAGTATGAGCTACACCTAGAGCTCACACACTTTGTTAGTATTTGATTAATTTGCAGGTGTGACAGGAGACACACTAATGCATTTGGAGAGGAAATATTACATGCTCATTAAAATTCAGTTTCTGAATTGCCAATTTACGCTGACTGTTCACAGGCTGTGGAGCTGCAGGCTGTAATATACTTGTGCTGATGAAGATGTGAATAGGGAACAATCTGTCTACCGAAAAGTAATTTTTTTCCCATAGGCTTTTCATGCCAATTAGAAAATGAAGGCAAATGGGATGATAACATTACTCACAGCGCTACATGGATGTTTTATAAAAACATATTTCTTAGAAGAATTTCCTATAAAAGTTGACATATAAAGTCTCTATATAGCCAACACTTGAAAAAAAAAAGAACTTGATCTATAATTTGAAAAACGCATATATTCTGGCACGCATGTGAGAAAAATGCATGTGAGAATTTTAGTTGGATTTTGATCCTTTTTTGTTTCCATAGAATCAACAATTGGATCTGCATTTTTATTTTTGTGAATTTTTTTCACATTTCAGTTGCAAAATTGAACAAGTCATCACTTCATTGTTTTTGGATAGTGGTAGTCAGTGGTGTTCAGAGTACACAATTTGCATGAATCCTCAAAACATTAGTAGTGGAAGAAAAACGCTTCATCTATTCGTTCCTTTGTTATTTCACTCATTCACTTGACAGCTGCTTAATGCCTATTGTATTTGTGTGTGCTGCATGCTGAAGAGAGAACGCATATTTCTGCCTGGAATTTCTACACGAAGTTTCCCAGGGAATATATTTTAGTCTGTCTTGACGATGAATGGTTTTGGAGATTTCAGAGGGAAGATTCCTTAAGTACATTTTAAAATTACAGTCTCCTTTCAGGAGCTCTTGTTATATTTCCTGTTCTATCCACTGGAGGGGAGAATACCTTTAGATTTATACCCTAAATACTTTCTTAGTTGTTGTCCAAGGAGGGTTAAAACAGAGTGCCAATGTGTTCAATTATGTGTGCAAAGCTTGGCTCTGCACAAGACTAGCAATGTATCTCTGTTACCCACAAAAGCCACAGATGGATTCTGTTTTTTCTCTGCTGAGTTTGGTTTCTTAAACCATCCTGTGAGATGGGGTGCTAAAAAATGCTTGGTTTGGACCTCAACTAGGCTGCGATTTGCGCGCAGCCCCACATGAGGGCAGACTTGCCACAGAGAGAGGCACCTGTCCTATCCACAAACTCCCTGGCAAACAGTGCATCTACCTCAATCACTAGCATAAAAATAAAATAAAATAAAATAAAATAAAATAAAATAAAATAAAATAAAATAAAATAAAATAAAATAAAATAAAATCCATGCCTCTTGCACTTTTTTTCCCCACTGGTTGCTGTAAAAATAGAATTTTCTTGCATCTTAGACATCATGGGTGGGAGGAACACATTTAAATAATACAACATTTTGTTCCAGCTTGGATTGCCAGAAGGGTTCCCTCCTTATAGCCACTCTCCTCTGTGAACGAGGCTCACTGAGGTTAAATCACTTTTCCAGGGTCCCTAGCGCATGAAATAAGGCATTTAGAAGCACACATCCTGGTCTTTTGAGTCCATGCTAGGAACTGACAGTATGCAAATCTGAGCATTGCACATCAGGACTGAGCTAAGGAGGGAACAAAACAGGTCTCCCAGAAGATATACTGACCATTGTTTATCCAGCAAAACTCAAGATATGTTCATCTTTGAGAACGTCTGATCTCTGAGCTACAACAGCGTTAAGTAAACACATGCATGCTAACTTCAAAACTCCAAATGACTCACGGGTGGTCCAGGTGGTCCAGGTTTCCCAGGGGGTCCTTCACTGCCCTGCAAAAGACAGGGAGGACAAAAATCAATGAGTTAAGCATTGCTACATTGAGCTTACTCAGCCAGTTTCTGAAATCCATTTTTTGTTGTGAAGTCTTACAGCTTGACTTTCTCTTTTACCTAGGAACATTCATTTCAAGACTACAGGAAAGGTATAAATCTTGTCCCACACATATCTAGATTCTCATTGTGTGAGTTCTGGGCAAAAACTATATTTCAAATGAAGGCAGACAATGCAGGTTACCCTGTTCCAGACTTCACATTAGCCAAAGGATCTCTCTTAACATCAGGGGACACAGCAGAGTTTCTACAAAAAGACTGTGGACTCTGGGTGAGTGGCTCTCTAGACCAATATGCACTTTAAGTCTCAGCTGACCACCTTCATTTTGGGGGAAACAGAAAGCTCATGCACATGATTTGATCAAAATAGAAGAGGATGAGAAACTTCTTCCATTTCCCAGGTTAATATCAGACTTAATAACCAAGTCATACATGTCCTGCTGAACAGAAATGGCTGTGGCATAACACTGTTGGAGGGAAATGGTCTATACAACTTGTACAGCAGTAGAAACACTGCTTATAGGAAGAAACAGAAAAAGGACTCTGAAAAATAAACTCAAGTTGGAACTTGAATATATATATATATATATATATACACACACACATATACATATATATAGTATTTTTACAAAATAAGGAATATTTCTCAGTTCATAATAAGCAGTTACTTCAGTCCCCTTGATATCTTTAATTTTTTAAACTGTGCTTTTCTTTTAGAGTAATACCCTCATAAATATTCTTTAAATTCCTCTATCTCACTTGCAATGTATGATTACTTAAAAAAATAATCCAGGGAGATCAACTTTCATATTCACAATGCCCAAATTTCAGTTCTTTGCTATAATTCTGGTGAAGGATAAGAAGAATCATATATTTAATAAAAATCAGCTGTTAAGTAGTTCTTGCAGTGCATCTGCCTGAAAAGTGTGTGACATAGAATGAGTTCATTGTATCTTTCCCTGAGTTTTACTCTTTGATGGTGGCTAAGACATGTCATCTTTTTGCTGGCTACTGTCAGTGCCCTTCAGAGAATTAAGTTCTCATGAGTCAACAGACAAGGAAAAATATGTGCCTACTGAAGAGACTTCTTTTCCCCTTGGCACAATTAATAGTCATCTTTTCACTTTCAATTGTGCCCGCAAGCTCATCTCAGTGTGGAATTCCCATTAACTTCAAAGGAAGCCCATGACTGAATAATTTCCATAGAGAACAGAGAAAAAAGACTGGTGGGGTTGGGCAAGTTCCATGGGATATTGTGAGAATAAAGCGAGCTGAGACTATCTAGAAGGAATACACTGTTTCCTTTAACATTTGCTGGGATTCCCTGGCTCCTCATGCCGCTCTCCACTATTTTGTCAGCAAGCTTGCAACCCAGGTAAGAGAGTAGAAGCCATATGTATTCTTGATTTTTATTTCGTGATTTGAATAGTTAGGCTTAATTCACTGTTGTTCTTGCTTGAACAGTATGGAATCAGTTCAGAGCCCAAGTCAAGCCCTGTGGTCTTCTTCTCATCTCCATTGCTGGGTCCTTGGTAACCACAACAGCCCATTCATCTGACAACCATCCTATCTGGAAAACAAGTTGTCTTAGTTCCTTTGTGAATTTCCTCCATAACCTATCATGGAGAAAATTTGAAGTTTGTCTCAGCAAGCCCTTGCTATTGGAATCCTGGTCCTGATAGCCAAGCCAGCAAGCTATGTGGAACCTTGGCACCACCTGGTATGATTTTGTCCCTTGCCAATTCTTACAATAAATAATAAACCCCAGGATCACAGCATCAGGTGGAATAGTACTTTTATGAATGGGATTAGCTCCCTCACAAGAAAGAATCAGTGTAGCTGGGTTGTCCTTCTACTATGTGAAGACATGTCGTACAACATGCCATCTAAAATAAGACAGCAACAGTCACCCCTCCCAAACACTAAGTTTATCAGTACCTTGACTTTGGACTTCCCAGACTGCAGAATTGTGAGAAATAAATATCTATTGTTTGTAACCCAAACTAAAACAGATAAACACTTGTAGTTGGCACCACTTGAGGCAAACCACTTGACTTACACATTCCCAACCTACAGACAGACAGATGATCAGGACTCTGAGTCCAGTTCACATCGTTGCTATGCGGCACCAGTGTGTTATTCATCCTCTCCCCCATAGATAATATCTGTATTCAAAAGTTTGCACCAATGTTGTTGTTGTATGTCGGCCAAAATACAAGATACCCTCTGCCATCATTTCTACTTACAGACTTTGCTTGATTCCATGGATCTCTCTGTAGAAGGTCTCACCTACCCCTACTCTACACCAAACCCGGATTTGGACAGTGTCTGTGAGGCTCTTCCTCAGTACCTTGTCACCCTTTGCTCCCACTGGACCAGGATGTCCTGTTCTTCCCAATAAGCCCTGTAAAACACAACACCAATTTGTTACAGAAACAAAAACTAAATGACTAAAGGATATTGGAAATTGGTTGCTAAAACTCACACATTCTGAAGGTCATTTGGTCCTAATTAAATCAGTCTTATAAGCTTAGTTTTCTTTAGGCTGATACAGCAGCTGCGTCCTGCTGATAAGCCCTCAGAAGGGTAAAATTTGTATTTGTGGTCACTTTTTCACCTTGGCCAACCACATTTAATGACCTTAATTGGAACCTTTTGATACATTTAAGAATCTAGCTTTGCTGTTTAAATGGTAATTTACATAACATTATGCCTTCCTAAATGAGCTATAATTTTGGAATGATCAACATTTTAAACACTCCAAGACATGGCAAAATTAACAATGTGATATTAACTTATGTGATCTGCATTTTATGAATGAAAAATAAAATTTATTTTTAATTCTCCTTTAGGAAGAGAACTGTAATTTCCCTGATTTCCATGACAACTCTTTTTAATAACGTTCAAATTTAAAGCCATATAATTTATCTACACACTATGGTGAAGCATAAATGATAAAACTGTTATTATGGAAAATTCGTGATTTAATAAGCAATAAGAATGCATTGCCATTTGCGCAGTAAAGTGTCTGAATGGAAATTCTAAGAAGGGAAGGGATGGATAAGTTAAGGCATGAGTTGAATTGCTAGATTTAGCAAATAAAAATATAGTATGTTGGAACATACTTTTATTAAAAATTAGATATTTATCTGAAATTTGAATTTTATTGTGTGTCCTATCTGTTATCTAGTGACTCTAGGATTGAATTCTGATGGAAAAAGAAAGAATGCTTGGCAGGGGAGGGTTGGGGGAAAAAGAGGTTCTCTCCTTGGAAAAGAGTAATTAAAGATGCAATACGGTGGTAATGTCTTTGAGGGACAGTGTAAGCCTTGACTAAAATTAAGGATATTTTAGTTCAAAGTAAAAAAAATGAGTTAAATATGGTAATTCTTGGCTCATTTTTCACCTTCAGGAAATACATTCTCAATTTATTGTGCTATCTGAGTATCTTGTTCAAAGATTGGGGCTAAAGAAATATAAGTAAAAAGCAGAAAGTTCTTTTATATCTAGTTTCTATTTCAAATAGACTAGCTTAATCACAGATTGCTTTCTTGCCTGCTGGAATCCTAAATGACAAGTTTCCAGGATGTTGGAAGTCTTAAATAATTCTAAATGAAAATGTGTTGTTGATAAGGCTACTTTTCTAGGCAACAGCTGGACAATCCATACAGAGGCACAGCCTCAGCAGAGTAATGAGAAATGTTAATTCACTTTGGGTCATTCTAGCAGATATTAGCCGTGACCACAATCATATTAACAAATACTTACAGGGGGTCCAGTTGGGCCTGCAATACCTGGAGTGCCTGGAATTCCTTGAAGACCCTAGGATAGACAGATCTTATTATAAAGTTGTATCACTGGAAATAAGACATTTATTTTAGTCACTCAAATATCTTGATCACTGAATTTTAAGCATTCATTTTAGCTAATCAAGAATCATGATTTGGGATCCTGTATGATAGCCTAGTGGCTAAATCCTTGCCTTGCAAGTGCTAGGACTCAATATGGGTGCCTGTTCATGTCCTGGCTGCTCCACTTCCCATCCAGCTCTCTGCTTGTAGCCCAGGAAAGCAGCAGACAATGGTCAAAAGCCTTGGGACCCTGTACCCATGTTGGAGACCTGGAAGAAGCTCTTGGTCCCTGGTTTTGATCAGCTTAGCTCTGGCCACTGTGGCCACTTGGGGAGTGAACCAACAGATGGAAGATCTGTTTCTTCTTCTCTCTGTAAATCTGCCTTTCTAATAAAAATAAATGAATCTTTAAAAAAGCATCATGATTTGTACAAATAAGCATTTTCAAACAATAAGGATTATGAGCTAAATACCTCTATATCAAATCTATTACAAACCTGATTTAATTTACATGATGATTTATACAACATTTCTGTTCTTATGGAGCCATCCCATCAGTAGCAGCATTATACTAAGAACCCTGAACTGCCAGAGCATGGAAATACACATCCCAGACCGGCGGGATGCCATCCCAGAAATATACAGTGATGCTACAGCTTCATTCACGTAATGGAAAAATGGAATATGTTTCATGACATAATATTTAGTTTAGTCGCTCAGGCTCATTGGTGATTTTAAATTTAGATCCCTTTAGTGGCTTCACCATAAAAATAAATAGATTTGCCTGCCTTCTTCTGCACAGAATTATGGAATAATTCCAGTTTTATGGGATAGAATTTAAAAAGTTGATATGCTTATATATCAAGGAAGAATCAGCAAGATTAAGCAGTAACTTCTATAATCAATCTTATTCCCTATTAAGTGGTACCAACAACACAGCATTAAACAGATGACACAGAATTCAAAACATGAAACATTTTCAAGTATTAAAATGCTATTTTAGAAAACTTGGATAACATTGAAAAACAAAAGTCAAAATACTACTAATGCAGGGCTTAAACTTTTAAATGGCTATCGATGTATTTCCTAAAAAAACTTGAATGATGAAGATTTTTATTATTTTATTATAACAAATAGATAAATGTTTTATCTGGAGTCCTTAGTGTCAGAATTCCAGATTTTTTTTTTTTACAAAGGTAACAGTGCACATTCTAAATATTATGTAATAGTTCTGATGGTGCTTGAAGCAGCACCAACAAATACACAAACATTTCTGTAGCAAAGCATGATATTCTGACAGAGCCGGATAAATAGACCCATTCTACATGAGCTCAGGTCATATTTTCCTACCAAGTGAACTGACTTCAAATGTAGCGAATATTTCCAGTGTTTTATAGGTTTTGGGGTCATGGAATTGTGCATAATAACATTCTCAATAGTCCTTCCTGGACAATGGGAATAAAGATAAGTTAGGTTTTTTTTTCATACATGTCTTGTGATTTCCAATTCCTTATAGTACAAAATCATCTGCTGTTACAACAAAATTATTTTCTTGAGATAGGAGTTTATTATATGTTAGAAATATCAGGCAAAATCGCTATAATAAAATTACTACATATTTACTTATGAGAGTTCTTCAGGATCAAGGGCTAGATCATGGTTCTTTGCCCCGGTAGGCTCAAGAACTACACTCTGTCAGGCCTGTGATTCCACTGTCAAATGGAATTACTTATGACTTCAAGCTTTTTCTTTACATTACTTGAATAAATACACATAAGAATCATCTCGCACATTCTAAAATTCCTCATCTAGCAAGTTTTTTTGGGGGGCTAAAATCTTGTGTTAAAGTATGTGGGCATGTTCTTTCTTCAAAATTATATCAATCTCATTGGCAATGCTGTGTGTTTGTGTATACATGCTTGAGTGCTTGTGTGAACCACATACATCAGAACACCGTCGTTTCTTGTTAATCTGTCATTAATGTGCTTGTACTTTTATAACGGTGAGGAGAAATATTTCCTGTAGTAATGGAACTTTTAAATGGCTAGAAATTATATGTTATAACATATGTTTATCTCAAAAATCTATTTTTCCATTAAATTTGTTCCACATGTACATATATGATTTGCATATATACGTATATATATTTGTTCCATATGTATGCACATAAGATTTGCATATATATGCATATGTATATATATATAGAGAGAGAGTGAGAGAAAGAGAGAGAGGAAAGAGAGAGAAAGAGAGAATCCCCTTTTTGCTATGTTAAGTCTTAACTCTGAATCAGTCTAGAGATGCTGAGTGAGTTGCTAGGTAACATAATTTATACACTTGGGACTCATTAACCTTTGATGACCACATTAAACTTTAATATAAACCACAGTTCATAAATTAAAAAAAAATCTTGGCAGCCTTTCTATGAACAAACTAAAATTTTGCAGTAAGGATAAAAGTTACTCTGGGTACATAAAGGGCAGTAAGATAATTTCAGAAGACAAGATGGTCATTAAAGAAGACAAATACATATTAAAGTGGACAGTCAATTTAGCATAGAATGCCAAACTAAAATACAAATGAAAACTTATTGCATAAATATTCAGAGATCACTAGAGTCAATTTCCTTCCCTGCTCGGATATTTTTAAGGCCTACTTGATTTGCTAGGAATATTTACTTTGCTGTGGTTATGATCTATTGCTAACAGTATTTTTTCATATCCTACTTATCAACTATTGTTCTGAAATATTATAGTAGGATTGGATTCTATCAGCAATTTACAAGTTGACTGTCGATGAAGGACTATATAATTGTAATAATATGGGGCAAAGTAGTATGTGAGGGTGGAGGGATGGGGAGGGTGAGAAGAGAAATTCCTGTGCCTATGGAACTGTATTGTGAAAAATGAAAATTAAAAAATTAATAAAAACCAAAAGCCTAAATCCAAGACAAAATGAAGCTGCTATTCTGAATTGTGCAAAAACACTCGTGGAAAACACCCTGAAGAAGATAATGTTACTTTTATAAGAGCAATGATTCCCTGTCTTTTTGTTGAATTACTAGGTTAGATTGAAGATGTAAACATTAGATGTCTTCAGAAACTATCCCTCTGTATCTTTTCCACTAAGAGTAGACTAGACATCTGAGACTTTTGGTAAGATTCACTGTAATACACATACATTACAATGAACTTTATTGGCCAACTGGAAATGCATATGTCCTTAGTTAACGTTCTGCTAATCAACAAATCATAATTTCAGATAGTATCTGAGTCTAAACAGAAGTCAGTATATTTACTAATTTTTATTTACCTGAGAGATGAAAGTGCACTATACTATTCCTCTCAAAAGACACAACTGAGTCAATAGACTACTTCCGGATTATTCACATCACTCTCGCGGTGTGAGGATTTAACAGAAAAAACACCTGAATTTGTTGTAATATCTCCATGCAGTAAGTCTTCAAAAAAACTTTTGTCTGTTCCCTATCAAAGAATCTATCAGGTATACCTACGAGCAAGCACACTAAAATAGTGGGGAGGTATTAAGGGATTTCAGTTCTTCAAGAGAACTAAGTACTGGCAAAACTCAATACAATTTTACTTCCAGTGAATTTAACTTCAAGTCACTTACAAAAAACCTGAATTCCAATTATTTCCTGATCGTTGTTATTATCTTCTCAATTGCCTCTAAAGCTTGCCTCATCAACCTGGGCAGCTAAAAGCTGTTGTACTATGAAAATGAGCTATTGTGCTGGTACTTCAGTGGAACCTATGGAACTTGAGGAAACAAAGCTCATTAATTCTTACTTATTCTGAAAATAAGATGCCTTTAATGTTTTATTTGTGGATAGCGCAAATGTCACTTTGGACATGGAACTAAGCCTCAGAGGTTTTTTTTTTTTAGAATAGGATTCCTACTAACTAGAAACAATAATATGCAATGATAATTTGCAAAGTGAAATACAACTCCAACTAGAGGAATGTGTCTTATTTTCTTCCATTATGATTTTCGGCACTATATGAAGGTTAATAATACATGCCAGATGGCTTTCTTTCATTAAGATCTATTAGTAGCAACACTACTTAAACTAACAACAATTCATCATTTTAACTGGTTTTTCTAAAAGTTAATGTGAATTATACAGGATAAGAATGATATCTTGAGTATCGCAGTGGCTTTGAATCAGAAAATTATAGCATTAGCTTCAAAGACACATTTGACTTAAAGCCTTCCTCAGGGCCCGGCGACGTGGCCTAGTGGCTAAAGTCCTCGCCTTGAAAGCCCCGGGATCCCATATGGGCGCCGGTTCTAATCCCGGCAGCTCCACTTCCCATCCAGCTCCCTGCTTGTGGCCTGGGAAGGCAGTCGAGGACGGCCCAATGCATTGGGACACTGCACCCATGTGGGAGACCCGGAAGAGATTCCTGGTTCCCGGCTTCGGATCGGCGCAACACCGACCATTGCGGCCACTTGGGGAGTGAATCATCGGACGGAAGATGTTCCTCTCTGTCTCTCCTCCTCTCTGTATATCTGGCTGTAATAAAATGAATGAATCTTTAAAAAACAAAAATAAAGCCTTCCTCAACGCTGATCTAAATAGGTCAGTTAGATGCCTCTGTCTATTTTCTCCCAAGAATGTGGAAATTCAGCAGATTCAGAAAAACCAAGGTCCTGGGGTTGGTGTCTCATTACAGTGGTGTTCAAGGAAGTTCTGCTCACTTGTGCAGTTGTCTCATTCCTATGCTGGCTGTTCAACTATCCCTTAATGTATTTCAAGAATCCTCCCTCACATTTATCTTGAGAGAACTGCAATTCTTATCTGCTACATAAAAGCAGGTAAACCATAATTGATAATTAACTTTGTGCCTTCTTCAAAAATCTGGTAATAGACATGATATGGTATCAGTATTATTATTAAAAATGTACTAATGTTGATAAAGGACTACCTCGTCTTACCGATCTCAGCATTCAGCGTGAGCTATGGGAAAACTGGTGTCTGTCTTGTGGTGAGTCAAGCAAGCAGAACCAACAGTATGACTGAATCAACAGAAAAGAATCCTTTACCTCATCGCCTTTCTCCCCAGGCATTCCAGGGTAGCCACGCTCTCCTTTGCTTCCCTAAAAACACAATACATTCAGCTAGTACACTCACTCAATAGCACCATTAACTATCAGAACAATGAAACCAATATCCTGTGGGATGCTTGGGATACTTAGGCTGGACAGGTCAGGGAACAAAGCAATGACATTTGTAGGTGTCCCTTACCCCATATTCCCCCTAAACATAAAACGCAGTATATGGTAAAACGAAGCTTTTCCTTTTCTTTTCACCCTGGATGGTCCCTCAGAGGAGGGAGCAGAGGGACTAACTTACCTTGGGTCCCTCTCTGCCCGGGATTCCTGGAGGGCCCCGTGGTCCTATGTCACCCTGGAGGAAATGGGAGTAAGAATCGAGACAATGCACTTGTGTGTGCAGCAGGTCTTTAAGCGTGTAGCTGGCCTTCTTACCTTACGTGCCATGGAATTGTACTTCCCAGGCTCGCCAGCGCCCCCTTCCTCTCCTGTGCTGCTTTTCAGCCCAGGGACGTTGGCTTGGCAGTTACCACAGAAGTTCTGAAGAGTCAAACAAAAAGGTTACTGGCAGATTTGTGAAGACATCTGTAGAAATGAGGTCGGATCTGATGCGAAGTTCTATTTTAGCTTTTGTCAGAGAAGAGTTATGCAAAAATATCTAACTTAATTGTGTGTTTCAGGAATTCAACCGATTTGACATTACTCTATGTGAAGTAAAAATTATTTAGAAGGCTAACCCACAACATTTGTTTATGTTTGTGAGGTTTGTTTTTTAAAAGTCTGATGATACATGAGTTAAAATTGCAAATAAATAAAGACATGTACATACACACATTTTCAATTGCTTAGCTACATGTTTAAAATGGGAGGTAGGAATAACATTTTGGAATAGCCAGCAAGATTACACAATGTGTACAACCAATATGGCGAACTGCCGAAAGACAAAGAAAGAAAAATATGAAGGAAATATTTCTCTTTTGGGGAACAAAATTGATTGTATAATGATCATGCAGTTTACTAACATTTTACTTGTCAATGAAGGCAGACACTCATTTAAGAAATAATTACTTGAATGACTTGGACTTAACTCCTCTGTCAAGCCCAAGTAAAGATAAGAAATCTAAATGGAATCACATTTCCCTTACCTTCTCTAAAACCTATATCTGATCTAGAATGACTTGAATTCAAGTATCTGAGCTCATGAGATAAACACATCCTATCATAGAACTAAAGGAAAAGGTGTCCATTAAAAGCTCTATAAAGGTTCATTTAAAATGATTTATTTTATTTATTTTGAAAGGCAGAGTTAGACAGAGGAGAGGGAGTGGAAAAGGACAGAAAGAGGGAGAGGAAGAGAGACAGAGGTCTTCCTTCTGTTGATCCACTTTCCAAATGGCTAAAATGGCCAGCTCTGGGCCAGAGAGAAGCGTATAGCCAGCAGCTTCTTCTTGGTCTGCCATATGGACACAGGGGCCCGAGCACTTGGACTGCCTTCTGTTGCCTTCCCAGTGTATTAGCAGGGAGCGGGGTCAGAAGTGGAGCAACTGGGCCTCGAACTGGCACCTATATGGGAGACTGGCAATGAAGGTAGTGGTGCGAAATCCCACAATACCAGATTCTAAAGGTTCATTTAAAAATATATTTTTGGAATAAAAACATCACCAGAATGTTACGGAATAAGGGCCAATGATAGGGGTTAGAGAGGGGAATAGTTTAACCACTCACAGACGACAATAGAAACCTCTCTTCTTCTATCCTTTTCACTAGAGGAAAGGATCTTTAATCTTGATGCGGTGCCAGTATGCATGTCATTCATGAGAAGTTGACCAGAAAGCCCATGGTTAATCAATATCTTTGATGTAGTCAATATAAATGCAAGTCTGATTTCTAAAACAGTGCTTGTTGGAAGACAGTTTTGTGTTTTGAAAAGGTTCCGAGGCATGTTGTCTCAAAAATGCTGGATTCAACAGTTCTCTTCATGATTGTCCTCCTTAAAGCTTGACTACATAGAATGGAACTGGAACAACATGCAGTTTTCAAACTATATTTACTACCAGGATAATTTTACAAGATAATATGCTGGTAGGAGTGTTAAAGTACATATATAATTATAGAACCATCAGTGATAACCTCTGAAAAACAATGAAGTCAGAGAATTGCCTGAGAATTTAGCAGAATTACAAAGATGCCCATCCAGATCCAAAAAATGTGTGAAAGATATTACCTATAGATATACAAACATGGTACACAATATAGAGCAACACATTGGCAGATCAATACACCACAACATTTTAGAATTTTTCATTTGATGATTTTACTAAAAAAATAATAAATGTTATTATTCATCAATAGAATTTTCCAAGAATCTTGGCACTAGCCTAATTTAAGTCAAGTTTATTAGAGGTAAATTAAAAGAAGCTAGATTTCAATATGGTTCTGGGGGGAGGGAGAAAGGGGGAGTCCAAATTACCTTATGAAAAGAAAAAAAATATCAATTGTTAGCTGACTCATCATCTCATTTAAAGAGGATTTGAAGCACAGATTAACGTAGAAGAAGGTATTTGATTTCTAAGGAATTTCCATACTGACGACTAGATAAAGAAATTGAAATATAACCACAATGGAATACTACTTTCCATAAAATACATGCAATTTGAGACCATTATGCTAGTGAAATAAGCTAGACCCAAAAGACAAATATCATGTTTTCCCTGGTTTCTAGTAACCAATATGCAAAGTACAAGAAATGTGATGTATATGAGTGAAACTGACATTTTAAAATTTGATTATTTTTATAGCCCTTGTCTATACTCTCAAGGAGCAGTAGTTTTTCTATTTATTCCTTGTTAAGCTCTTTATTTCATGGAGGATTAAGCTTGTGATTATAAACTAAACTGAAAGTATAAATTTATAAAAATTAAAATTAAAAAATAAGACAGTAGGGACTAGGGTGGGTAAGAATGAAGAAGGGCAGGAAGGAAGGTAGGTTGGGAAGTATCGTTATGCTCTTAAATGTTACCTACTAAATACATGAAATCTGTTCCCCTTACATAAATCAAGTTTTTTTTTTTAACATAAAACATGACGACAAATTGGTGAATGACTCATGGCAGATGGGTGCTGTATGTGTAGGGTAACAGGTCGGGGATTCAGTTTAAAAATTTTAGCTTTGGGCTGACAGACCAATACACAATGCAAATCTTGTATTTAGATTTTGTTTTGGGAAGCTGCACATTCTCCCTCCAGTATGGTTTTCATACTCATCAGTCAAGGTGTTTTAAGTGATTCTCACCAATCCTTACTAAGGATTCAGATCCTTAGTAAGTTGATGCTGAGACCAACAAGAACAGAGTACCTGATGGCATGTCGGGACTTCCATTCCATGTGCCTCTGGAGTTCTTCCTTTTCTTTTTGTCAGAGCGTATCCATGTTTCTTAGCCTGTTCTCTGAGCCATCTCATGTTTTATCACGATATCTATTTCAGCTGACTGTGTAAATTTTGGATCTAAAGAACTATAACTATACTGGATGATATGATTCCTACAGTGCTGCTGTTTTCAAAGAATTGACCTTGTGAATAAGCCAGGACTTAATATCTGTTTTGTGCTATATTAATGTTACACTTATCAAATATGGGAGAACTCTACAACTCTCATCTATGGAATGAGAATGGAATACCATGAAGATTAAATGCAGTGAAGTAAGTAAAGTAACTGAAGTTGAACAACTAAATCTTCCTGGGGATCCTACAGATATTCTTTTCTGGCTTAGGAAAAAATGAGCCATTAGAAGGTCTTTTAAATACTTATATTTTTACACTTACACTCATATATACATTAATTATCTTTTCTCAGAACTCTAATCACCCACAGACTAGAACTATTGAATTTCTTGATTCAACTCAACATGTATTTCTACATCCTTCCTGCTGTGTGCTGTGCAAATCCTTGGACAAAATACTAGGAATAAAATTTAAAGAACATATACATAACTATAGTTTAAGGTGCTTTGCACATGCACTGTCCACTCATAAACAGATAAAACACATGAAGTGTGAGTACTGGGTTGCTCAGTCTACAAATGCCACACAAACTTGACTGATATCCCATTATCAGTTTTTCCCCACTCTTTTACAAAAAAAATAGAGGGAAATATCAGATACAGATATTGACAGGATTAATGTTGCATGCCATAGATGAGAAGTAGGGATGATTTTCCCTATTCGTTTGTTTATAAAAGTGAACAAATTTCACATATTTCACAAAGCAAATTTAGAAGCATGATGCCACTTTTTATCCTGCCCTCCTCTCCTGTCTGTATTCCTACCTATTTTCCTTTTTTTTCATTTTCTTTTTTTCTACTTTTTACACTGACATACTTCGAAAATCCATACTATTCCTCAGGAGTATGGACTAAAGTTGTAAATAATAATCGATGTATTTGAAAAGGTGGGGGGGGCAGCAGGGAGAGAGAGAGAGACAGACGAAAGAGAGAACAAGCCTGCATCCACTGGTCTATTCCCCAATGCCCAATGCCCCTAACAACCAGGGCTGGGCCAGGCTGAAGCCAGGAATGTGGAGTTGCTCCCAGATTTCATTCATGTGTGGCAGGGACCCAGCACTTGAGCATCATCTGCTGGGTCACTAGTAGAAAAGCTGGACCAGAAGCAGAGTTAGGCTGCTGGCATTTTGGTGCAGCAGGTTGAGTCTCAGCCTACATACAACACCCTATATCCAATGTGAACTCTGGTACAAGTTCCAACTGCTCTACTTTTGATTATGCTTTTTGCTAATGGACTTGGGAAAGGAATGAAAGATGGTCCAAGTGTCTGGGCCTCTGCTACATTCATGGGAGACCAAGAAGAAATTCTAGGTCCCTAGCTTCTCTCTGGCCCAGCCCTGAGTGTTGCAGCCATTTGGAGGTGAAACAAAGGATGGAAGATCCTACTTCTTGCCTCCCTACCCCTCTAACTCTGCCTTTCAAGTATGTATGTATGTATGTATTTTTAAGTGGTGGAGCTCAACTGTAGGGACTCTGACTTGGTACAAAAGCATCTGAAGTTGTGGCTTTAACACTGTACTCAATGACTTCTCCAAAGAGGTAATTTGTATTTAGTGGACTAACAGGTTTTAGGGCAATTTTTGGTTCTTGTCACATAAAAATTCAGCCTGTAAAGTAGCCTTTATGGAGGCGGTCGGACATAGCAGTGAAGGAGGGATTAGTAACAATGGAACAAGATATTTGAATGTACATATACCTTTTTCATATCTTGCCATTTAAAAATAAGATCTAGTTCAACCTACAGCATTAAGTGCAACCTCTGGCAAAGACTTTCTTTCTGATTCTTATCCTGGAAATTAACACAAAATTTCTTACAGATAGCACAGTACCTTGAGCAAGGCACCAATGTCTCCCAAGAGAGGAAGTGCAATCTGCAGTTAAGAAGAAAATAATAGATGGACTTACACATAAAGCAAAATGACACAATGAAAACATAGAATAGGACATGGTTATTTTTCTTGAAAATGCTGTGCCATTTGAGATTTGGCATACGGGGCATCCCAGGGCGTCACTGACAGATTCATTGTCACATCAAAACCCACACATGGCACTATGAGAATTCAGTTACTTTCCAGAAATACTCCATCTTCTTCTGAAGTGTGTCAGAAATATTCACATTCTTCTGTGAACATGCAAATGCACACAGATCCTTGTTCGGATTTTGCATTTTTGTATTTTCATGGTAACTTTTCATTCTATGCTTAGTACATTATTGGCTTTAATAATACACAGAGATGAATCATTTACTCTAAGGAAAACTCTCCTTTGCCAAGCACATTATCAGGCTGTTGAGAAAAATGAAAAATACAGGGATGAGTTTGCTTTGAAGTTATTTCTTTCAGAAGATCAAAAGAGGTTAAATTTGGTTTAAGGGATGGAGATGATGCAGACACTGAAGGAGCCTGGGTCATTGTTGCCATGTGTCTTAAAAAGTCCTTGCATGGAAACATTCAGTTAACCCAAGTAACATTTTATAAGAATCCCAGAAGATGCACATATGATTTACTCGGTGGTGGAGTTAGTAAGGCCAAAATATTCTCTGCACACAGCTTATCATGTCACACAAGGCCTGAACAGCGTGGGAAGCAGCAAGAATTGGCGATGTTTTGAACTGAGAGGCCAGATTGGGAAGTTAATTTACAAAATTCTTAATACAATGTCATGTACCATATGCTCTTTCAAACTGTAATTGCCAACTCTGAAACAATTTAAACGGATTTCAATGTTGCTCAAAGAAAGGTCTAATCTCAAATAAAATGCTGGAACATACATTTAGTGCCTAAACCCCTTCTTTTTTCTTGAAAATCGGCTTGAGCCAGTTTTTATATTTGAATCATATTAGCATTTTAAAGCAACAGAATCAATGCATATGCACCATACTGTAGGTAACTTATCTGCAAACTCTCATTTAGAAGAATGCAATTCCTTTAGTCACCAGTGTTAGACAAAATGGAAATTGTGGCAATATATTTTATCTCAATTTTCCATGGGATTGAGACATTATATGCTAAGGCTCAGCTTGGGGCAAAACTGTACAGTTGAATTATACCCTGAGGAAATAAGTATTCATCACATGCACAAAAATGCTGACCCAGCTTGAATTTTTCTCTCCACAAAAGAGTAGGGATAAACAAAACCACCAAGCAGTCACTGAGCATTCTAATTAGTTTGGACAGCAAAACTTGCTTGGTAGGCTATTTGATTCATGGGTGCATTAAACATACATAAATTAGGTAAAGTCTGTTTACATACAGGGTCACCTGGGGGGCCTGGCAGGCCTGGTTTTCCATCTCTCCCTGGTGCTCCCTGAAAACAGAGGGATCAGGTTGAAATCTTTGCAAGTTTAAACAGGTGCAGATTAAAATGGGAGCAGTGGCAGAAGTAGATAAAGAAAGACCTTACATCATTTCCTGGTGTCCCTGGAGTTCCTGGCAATCCAGGGAGACCTCGAGGACCCTGGAAAATTAGGAAAATAAAAAGAGAAACTTATATGACAGTCTTTCAGTGGATAATTTACTCTAAATCTACAAGCTGCATTTGTTGAGCTAAATGAGTTTGGTAGCTTACCTGGATACCTGGTTCTCCAACTGGTCCTTGGGAGCCCTGAGTAAAATGAGATTGAATATTCAGAATTCCATCTTGAATGTCCATAACTAATTCAAATGAAATGAAAAGTTAAGTGCCTAGTAGTAAAACAACCATGCATACTCTGAAAACTCTTTGCAAAGTTGGTCAACACTTTGAGTAGTGATAAATAAACATTCCACCAGTTGTTAGAAACATCAGTGTAACTTTAATCAGATACTTGGAATAGCTCTCTCATTTCCATCGTCTGCTGTTGAACAATCACATATGCACAAACAATACAATCCAATTCTATCTGTTAGAAAGTCATTGGCCATATGGGTAACTGGCTGGCTCAGGGAATCCTTTCTTCTGTCTACCTGGAGACATTTCTCTCTTTGAAGAAATAGCTAGAAGCAGTGTTCAGGAACAGGAGTAGGAATTAAAACATCCAGAAGTTATAATTTTCCACTTTTGTAAAATATGATGGGATAACTAAAATGAAGTTAGGATATGATCAGAGAACCCAATGGCATTAGTCCTATCTCCAGTACATACCATGAATCACTGAATAAGGAATTTACAGTCTAAGTAAAGATTTAGTTTCTCAGTGGGTGACGTAAGCAGTTCATTGACTTTTCCTTTTATTTAAAAGATATAATTATTATTTTTATTGGGAAAGCAGGTTCACAGAGAGAAGGAGAGACAGAAAGATCTTCTGTCCATTGGTTCACTCTCCAAGTGACCACAATGGCTGGAGCTAAACTGATCCAAAGCCAGGGACCAGGAGCTTCTTCCAGGTCTCCCATGTGGGGGCAGGGTCCCAAAGCTTTGGGTTATGCCCTACTGTTCTCTCAAGCTACAAACCAGGAGCTGGATGGGAAGTGAAGTAGCTGGCACCCATATGGGATCCCAGCACTTGGAAGGTGAGGATTTAGCCATTTGGCCATGGCACCAGGCTTTTCCTTTTATGTCTAAACATTCATACCGTTGTTTCTGTCAAAGTTTCCTGCTCCCTTTCTATCTATGCTGATCCCCAAGTGACTTTTTTTCTTTTCAACCTAATCACTTCTTTAACACATTTTTGATATAACTTCTAAAACTTGGTTGAATTTTTCTATCTCAATAGTCTTTTATGCTGCTAAGGTTTGAATGTTCATGTGTCAGAAATGTATTTCCCAAAGCTAGATGCTAATTGGTATGTGGAGGTGAGGGCTTTTGGAGGGTAATCAGGATGCATGAGGTCATGAATGAAGGGGTGGTAAGAGACACCTCCTCTGGCCAACTTGTTCTGTCTTTCCATGTACACTGTGCCCCAGGTAATGATGGAGTAGGAAGATCCTCACCAGATGCCAGTGTACCTGCTCTTGGACTTCTCAGACTCTGAATTGATGAACTCAATAAACTACTCAGCCTTAAAACCCAGCCCTAGATACCCTATTACAGCAACAGAAAACAGACTAAAACTCTTGCCCTAAGCAAGCAAACAACAGTCCTATCCAAAATCACTATTCACTAATTGTACTTACTTTAAATTATCGTAATAATTTCAACACAAGGCTGTAGTATTGTGATATAATTAGAAATATATAAGCATACTTGGTCTCTGCCCGTAGTTTCTGGTACAGAACTCCTAAATGTCATGTAATTTTGTTGTTGTTGTTGTTAGCAATAAGGGTAATGGGGGGAAACTTCTGCTCTAATATTTGGTTTGTAACTTAAAGTTTCCTGTGATGGCAGTGTATTTTGCTCTAATGAGGTGAGTCTGGGTAGACTTGTGGCTGCAGGCTCCTGACCAGAGTGCTCAACACATGTTGGAAATCTTACATGTTCAGTCTTACTCCTTATTCTCTAAAGATGGGAAAAGAGCTCAAATTGAGTTAATAATTGACCATATCACCATATATGAAGCTTCCATAAAAATTGCAAAAATGCAAGGATCAAAAATCCTGGGGACAGAAGCTCTGGTGTTCAAGACATTTCAATATCTCATCCCCTGTACCTCTTATGAATATTTACCTGTGCCTTTAATGATGACTTCTTCTAGTAATATGACAAATCAATCAATAGAAGAAAGCCTTTCCTGAATTCTATCATCAAATGAATAGAACATAAGGCGGTGGGCGCAGGAACCCCCAGTTTACAGCTTTTTGATCAGAATTCTGGAGGGCCGGATTTGTGACTGGTGTCTGAAATAGGGGTCAGTCTACAGGACTGAGTCCTTAACCTGTAAATATGACACTATCTCCAGGTAGATAGGGTCAGAATTGAATTGACACCTAGTTGTATCTGCTAGAGAACAAATGTATACCGAAAAAATTACCCACACATTTTGTGTCAGAAGTGAAGTATTGTGTGGTGTGCTAAGAAAATAGGAGGGAAAAAAAATCACTGTTGTTTTTCCAGTGAACAGGCTGACTTTCTAAATCAATGTCTTTAAAATAACTTGATTTTTGGATCTCTCTTGTAAAAATCTATTTTTTTTTTACAAAATAAAGTTTCATCTCTGATTATTATTTAATCAGAAAGTATGTATACACTAAATTATTACCAGAAACTTTTTATATTTTGTCTTTTTAGCTAATACATATATTAAAAAGGTTTTATTTGGTTCAACTATTAAAATATCTATTCTTGTTAAAGATATCACATATAGGTTGTTGGTATCATTTCATTTATACCTATTCCAACTACTTTATTTTCAATCGTTGATTTGTTTTAAAATTATTCATATTGATGAGGTATGGTGGCACACAATGCACATTGATCAAATCAAGGTGGTCAGTTTTTCCATGTGCTTATCATTACTTCATAGTTGGAAATAGTCACTTTAAATATTAGCCTTTTACCATATTTTAATTAAAAAACAATCAGTAATGTGGACATTCCTGATACCAAACATAGTATCTTATTATGTTGCAAACATGCACTTGTGCTTATCAATCTGTAGAACATAAGGGATTAAAGTGACTGCTACTAGTCCAAAGCCAGTGCATCTGGGACCAGCACATGGGAGTCAGACAGTGTTTAGCTATGTAATCATAATCCCATCAATCCTTTCTGAATAGGCTATGTTTATTTGTCTCCCTGACTCTTTTTTCTTTGCTTAGTAAAATCTGTCACTGAATTTTGTGTTATCATGAATAAATAAGGTTGTGAGAACATAACTGAATTTCACTTACGGCTCGGCCTGGAATTCCTACTCCTGGTGGGCCTATTTCCCCTGGTGAACCATGGACGCCTGGCAGTCCCCTTTCACCCTGAGAAATGAGATGCTTCTGTTATGACAAGGTTTAAGTAACAAGACCATTTCTACTATATTTAGTTAATTATTTTTAAAATTAAGTATGATATATACATACCTTTGGCCCTCGTGGACCAGGTGCTCCTGGTTTTCCATCTAATCCCTAAAATAAATAAAAAACAAAGTGAATGCATTGCTTTTTCTGTAAAGGCTAATAACATCTTAGAAGTCATAATTGAAAAATATATCCTATTGCCTTATTTTACTTGAATAAACCTTTTTTATTTAGGAGAATAAGGAACAGGAAACATATCTAAGTAGGGTTCATTTTTATATGATTACTTTTAAATACAGGAGACTCTAAACCAATGAAACAAGGCTTCTAATATCGAGGACTATTATTAATAACTTGTTAGTATAGAGCATTTTAAAAAGGATATGAGGCAAAAATGCAATGGATAGAGGCATATTATTTAGAATTTTCCTACAATGCAGTTTTCTCTGTCTCTGCAATAGTCCAGATAAGAAGTCCTCTGCAAATGACAACCTACACTGTTATCTGCAAACGCTTTCAAAGCACACTCCAGATAGTGTTTTTTTTTAATTCTTTATTTAAAAGGTAAATTACAGGGAGGAGAATCAGAGCAGGAGAGATTGATGGATTTCATCTGTTGGTTCCCTCCACAAATGGCTGTAACATCTCGAACTGGACCAGGTTGAGCCAAGAGTTTTGAGCTCCTTCCAGGTTCTCATGCCACCAGCAGGGGCCCTAGCACTTGTGATGTCTTCCATTGATTTTCCAGGCACATTAGCAGTGAACTAGATTGGAACCAGTGCCCATGTGGGATGCTGGTGCTGCACGTAGTGGTTTAACTCATTATGGCACATTACTGGCTGGATTTCTGTCTTCAGATAGCATTCTAGGAGGGGTTACGGTTTATACCTGGGGTGCTTTACTAGCAGGGCCCACAGATCTCTGAGGAATCACTGAACAGGTTCAGTGAAGCTATGTGCTTCCAAAGTGATATGCAAAATGTATGCATGCATACTTTCTTAAGATGAGAGACCTTACTGATAACAATCTTTCAAATGGTTCTATCTGACCTAAAGAACAAAACAGACATTTCTTGTTTTGCAGATCTAAATTTATTCCTGCACCTGTGCTCTGAAACTGAGAACTGATAATTGTAATGAATGAATTTCCATGGAGAGTGGTTATAAAATAGTTGGCACTTACTGGTTCACCTGGCAGACTTTCCCCTGGAGGTCCGGCCTCACCTTTTGGACCTGGAAGTCCAGGAGGGCCTACAATCCCACCAGGATCTCCCTGCAAAGCAAAATAAAAAACCAAGGTGAGACTGCTACTTCCCTGTGCAGTTTCATGGTGGGAAATAGCTCTCCCTGTTTTAAGTCATCATAGCCAGTCAAACTTGACTCATTAGTTCATTTCTTCCCTTCAGTAATAATTTTAATGAGTGTTCATGTGCTAGCCACTGTATTACTAAAAAATTAGTATTTTGAGTGCTAGAGAAAGAAGGAAAGTGAGCACACAGCATGAGCCAGCTCTCATTGACTGGCTCATTCTTCCACAATGGCCAGGCCCAAGTGGAGAGCCAGGAACTCACCCCCCATGTGGATATTAAGAACCCAATTATTTGACTTTCTATTACATCCTCCCCTCCCAGTGTGTGCATATGTAGGAAGCTGGAGCCAAGAGCCAGGGCCGGAGCCAGGTACTCCATGTGGTTGTGGGCATCTTAACCAGCAACATGAACCTTGGGTTTAATTCCTGCGTTTGGGTATTATTCTAATTTTCTTAACTGAATTCATATTGTTCTAGTAAGTTACGTTATACTAAGTGTAGCAGTATTCACAAAATACATGCATATGCGTAAGGACATGAACAAAAGAAATATCTGTTCACAAAGTTCTTGGGATAATCTATGCAGCTTTTACTGTTATTCTCCAAAGACTCAATAATATTATTTCTATGTAGATACCCAGCAATAAGTCATGCAAGATTAAGGGATTCCTTCAGTCTGTGCTGAACTGAGAGTTGAACCCACAATAAACTCTCTGAGGTCTAACATTATCTCTGAATTAGTTTATCTTGTCACTTAGTGGTTCCATGTTAGAAACAGGGCTTTCACAGCGTACAACTCCAGAAGATACTGCTCACATCATAGATGACTCCCTGTCCTCTGTATAACCCTTGAAGCTGGTACTGTCCTTTAACTTCCCGCATGCCGTTAGGAAACCTGTCTCTTCCACTTACCTGACCACTTGGAATACAAAATAAATAAAATATAAATGATACCTTTTCTCCTTTAACGCCTTGTTTTCCTGGGATACCGTGTTCTCCTGGCAAGCCCTGGAAAATTCACAGGTAAAGGTAAAACAATGGTATAGTGCTTCTATTTATAATAACATTTCTATCTGTGAATATTTATCAGGAGTCCAGAATTTCAACATATAGTCTAGAAGGGTGTGGGTTGTTGTTTTGTTAGGTAGGGGGAAACATTAGTGAAAATACATTACTTCTTATTTCAAGTGAAATTATTTGGATCCAAATTAAAAAGCACCAAATAAAGAATTGAATTAAATGCCCCATCCATGGTATTGCATTAGGGAGTGAAAAGTTGATAGTTGGTAACATCATAGCATGAGTCATGATAATGGGTAACTAGGAGAATATATTTTTATGTTTCTGGAAATAGTGTCTCCATTCCTTTTGCTTTAATTCTCTCTTTATTCTTCTTACAAATTAATCTCATTTCTTAGGAATCTTGAGGTTCTACTTATGCCACCAGCATTTTTTCTCTTTCTGTAAGATTTCTTCACTAGGTGTACAGTGGTAGACTATTAACTGGAGGAATAGAGGGCTTTTCTCTGTGAACTAATTGCTCAAACTACTGTGAAGTGTATTTATGCAGACCAATAGATCCCTGTAGATTTGAGCATTAACTAGTCTCCAAGAAGTCACAACCAATCGTTTTCCTTATTTTTTCCTTACATGTGGACTGATGGTTTTTAGCACCCCACTTTCCAAAATGCAGGAGGGTTGTATACAAGGGACAGAAAGCTGTTCTGGACAAACAAGTAAGAAAGCACATTAAAATAGGGCGTGTGTGTTACATAGAGAGCAGGGGAGGGAGAAAGAGATGGAGAGGGAGGGAGGGAGAGAGGAAGGGAGGAAGGGAAGGAGGGAAGGAGGGAAGGAGGGAGGGAGAGACAGAGAGAGATAGCGCACCAGATCTCCCTCTAAATGTCTTAGAGAAATACTTTGAATCAAAAATTTGCTTTTCGTACGGCACTTGCTGGGAGACAGTATACACTTTAAGAGTATTTTTCTTAGATGAAGACTTGAACAGAAAGCCATGTAGAAACACTTGCTTTCTTTTTTGGTTTTCCTGATTGGTTTTGATGTTTCCAACCTCCTCTATTCTTGCTACACTACTGACAAGCATGTCCAAAATGATAATTCAGTTTATTTGCGATCCAAAGATAAATGTATAATAATACTCGAAAGGACTTCACACAAATACACGAAGGGATTAGCCTTTCCCATCATAGCCCTGACATTAGGCATGATTTTAGTGATGGAAATGAGCCATGTCTTTGGAAAATGGAGCATAACTGAATTATTATGAACAGGTTCTGATGATGTTTAAAACATGTCTTAGTTTCTATTTCAATTCAAAACATCAAAGATACAATACATACAACATCTCCTGGCGGTCCTCTGGGCCCCACAGCACCTGCTGGTCCATGCTGACCCTAAATTAGAGGGTGATGTGTGTTATTACTTCGCTATTAAAGAAAAAGCAGAGACATTATGCTTTACTATTTTTAAAACATCTTGTGACCTTTATCTATGGAAAATAAACTATCTAGTGCTCCACATTCTCTGGATAGTGCTGAAGTGTAAAATTTAGGCTTTACCAAGATAGTTTCTAGATGTTCTCATTTAATGAGAACTGGACAACAACCTTACCCACTGGCCAGGAATGCCTTATATTAATCTCTCCTATTCCTTTCCAAAGCTGCTGGTTTTTTTTTATGACCCACTCGTGAAGAACCTCACTTGGAAACTCCAGCCTCACAGGGCTGTATAATTTTGGTTCAGAAACTGAATTCCTTTTAACAATACAGCTTGGGGACATCCATTTAGCCCATATTGTTTACTCTCAGAGCTTTTAGGGATGCTTTTGTGAATATGCTCTGAAATAGAGTTTAAAAATGCTATTGTGAACCAAAATGGCACAGCCAGTATGTGTATAATAAATGTAGCCAATGGGGGGAAATCACCATGGAAACAGGAAAACGGCTTTGAGAGAACTCATGAAGAAAATGAGAGGCACATCAAAGTATCTTGTTTCACACAGAATGACTATGGTTTTCACATTTTATCTGGTGTACCTTAGTTATTTCTCATATACCTTTAGTCCTGGGCTGCCTATTAAACCGGGGGGACCAGGATCTCCAGGTTCTCCCTAAACACAGAAGTGGGAAAGAAAGTTAAAGGTTAGCATCATGTTCAAAATCTCATTAGGGTTAGAGACGAATTTCAAGAATGCCACATTACCTTCATTCCCTGTGATCCTACTATCCCAGGTTCTCCCTGTAAATAAAATAATCACCACATGGGTACTTATTAAACTCAGATAAACATCTTTGACACTTTAATTGGATGTCCGCTAAAGAACACACAATAAAAAGGGCGATTATATAAGACAGGATGAAATCAAGAGCGGTTCACTGTATGACATGATTCAAGCACTTATTAGTTAAAACAGTATTTTCCTTCTTTATGATAGTTCTTCTCCCAGGTCCATTTTTAACACAATGTTCTGTTAGCAGTCACTGAGTTCTCCACTTAACTGACAATGCTGTGATTTTCTACCAAATAATTTCATATCAGAGAGAATTAAAACTAGCAGTTGAGGAGCCACTGTCATAGTACAATGGGTTCAGCTGCCATCTGTGATACCAGTATCATACATGAGCACCTGCTAGAGTCCCAGCTGCTCTGCTTCCTAAACAGCTCCCTGCTAATATGCTTGAGAAAGCAGTGGAAGGTGGCCCAAATACCTGGGATCATGAACTCAGTTGATGCTCTGGACTCCTAGCTTCTGCCTGGCCCAGCCCTGGCCACTGTAACCATTTGGAGAGTGAACCAGTAGGTGGAAGGTAAATCTCCTTCCCCCATTCTCTCTCTTCCTAACTCCACCTTTCAAATAAATGTATAAATCTTCATAAATAATACATTGAAGTGTGATGGAGAGTAGAATTTAAGGTGATATTAGTTATTGATTCTACTATTAGGTATATGTACTTACTGAAAAAAGAAAAAAATTATACAGAGGAAGACAATATTGGCTATCACAAGTTTGCTTTTCTTATTTTCCTGACTTATTCATATTTGCTCAATGACATTTGGGTCAGTTAAATTTTTTTTTAAAATGCTGTATCTTCTATTTTAATTTTTTCTATCTTACCTATTCTAAGTACATGCCTTTCATGGCTTCTATGCTCAATCAATAAAAAATATGTTAAAGAAAACAAATGTGATGGTCATCACATGATTGTACTCTAACAAGGTTTAATATTTTTTAATGTATCACAATAAAAGAGTCAAAAGTCCCAGAAGACAAAGCAGAACGCTCAGGTGGCTTGTATTTATCAAATCTATTGGATCTAAAGCAAACATATTAGAAATCAGGGAGAAAGAAATCAATGAAGTAGAAAACCCAAGATAGTGATGAAACACCTACTTACTTTATCACCCTTTTCACCTTTTGGAAAAGGCTCCCCCTAGGAAAATTAGTAGGAAAAATCAGAATCAATTATAAATACTTTCAGAAATAAAGTCTTAAAATCTAGAAATGGATGAAGTCTGCTGGTTAAAATCAGGTCTCCAATGCAAACAAATTTCTAGAATGATTTAGAATGTCATAAAATCTTGTAGCTCAAAAAAACACATCTCAAAAGACGCATGAGAGAATTCATTGTAAAACACCTTTGTATTCCCAATGGAGACACAAACTAGTCATTCTAACACCACACAGAAAATTTGTGAGAGGCTAACACATTGGATTCCCAAGACCAAACTCTCCATGGTCTGGTTTTCCTGGAGACAAGAGAGTAATGGCAAAATGGAATGGAAAAGCATTTGTCTCAAGTACTCCAACTGGATCATTTTAATAAATAAACATAATTATCCTAAATTTTTTTGAATTTTTATTTTTATTTTAATCAAAATGACTATAAAAGGTTAAACACTACATGAATAAGAGTTCAGGTGTGTGAAATTGATAATGGTTCTTGTTGGGTTCATGACACTCCAAATTATTATTAACTAACATTCTCCCCACTGCCTATATTTTACTATTACCACAACCTGGAAGCTTCAGCTTGCACTCACACTAAAAGGCTTACCTTCCCCTCTCTTATTGGTCCCAGTTCCCTTGCAGATGCAAAGGGTCATGCAGCTGGAGTTGACAACGAAATGTGAGCCAGTGTGGCCCAGGCAGTTAGAACCCCCTTCCAAGTTTTCCAATACCCTCCCTGTGGTGGTGATTGGGAAGGTGACTGATAAAAAGCACAGTTACCTGGTGGTCATCAGTGGGGCAACTATGTAGTGTGGTGAGAACACCCACCCCCCTCAACTGAACTCAACTAGACATGCAGCTCGAGTAAGAGAGAACCTTTCTTTACACCATAGAAATTTCGGGGTTAATCAGATGTCTAATATAACCTGGTCTATACTATTTTATCCTATGACTGTCCATCATAATTATATCTTTGAGCATTGTCAATTTCTATACATTGGATTGGGGGTTTATTTATATTCTTGCTTTTCAGGCTTCATTAAAAAGCTGTTTATTTCTTCAACATAGGAAACCGTTTTAATTAGGTAGGAGTCTGTTTTTGCTTACACTACACTACTCATATCATTGATTGTTTATAGAACTGCTGTCAAGCTCAAAAACAGAACTGACTAAAGTAACTGGCTTTAAAAGAAAATAAACAAAAACAAAAACCAAGAGCCTCGGTGTTAGACATGCGGTATTCAGACATTCAATCAGCACCAAAGGCTATTGGGCAGGCCATCACTTAACCTGTTTTGGTCTCCGTTTTCTAATCTGTAAAACCAAGGGTTTCAGACACATGATCTCTTAAGAATGTTTCAGATTGGATGAGTTACACATCCAGCCATAACTCAAATGTTCAGAACTGCGGGACATGCTATAATTTGAAACTGACCATTCAGGATTGGAGGTTCATGGTTCAATTTTGGATGAAGACCCTGGACCTGTGGTTACTATGCAAAATCAAGACTAGATTCTGTTCTGTGATAGAGAGATCAAGAATACAAAGAGCTAAACCATTCTGTGTATAATGTCAAAAGAATTTAATGCGAGGCATTGGGGAGGAAAGTAGGCAAAGAAATTTAGGAGGGTGAAATAATTTATGGATTTAGATGGAGTTAGAAAAAAGAAATTTTTTTTCTCTTATTTTTTCTGGAAGTTTTATTTTCTTTTTTGCATGGTTAAATTAATGTACTTCCCCCATTTAAAAATTATTATTATTTTATGATACAGTTCCGTATGCTCTGGGTTTTCCCTTAACCCCTCCTCAAATTCCCTCCCTGCCCCTCTATTTTCCTATAATATGGAGCATGGACACTATATCCAGCATCGTATTGTCAAGACGTAACAGTTTCATTGGGAGTCTATCTTTGATCTGGAAATAGAGATGCATACTGTATTATATCCTCACATCTGAATATGATAGTCTCCATTATACAGTTACTAAACATCACCTTAAATGAAAAGCCACAAAACAAAATCAACAGCAAGAAAGATAGAAATTTACTATAGCTGACATGCTACTGAAGGACTAATGTGTCACTAAAGAAATGAAAATCAAGAATCTTCTTGAAGAAAATGATACTGCAGCATGACCTATGAATCAGTGAACTTAATGAGGAGAAATCCTGCTTTTGAAGAAAAGAAAATAAAAACAAAACATCAAAATCCATTAGTTATAGCTTCTGCTGATCTTTGTTGGTGAGACGCATCTCCCATAGGTAAGATAGGTGGTTTTTGTTAATCCAGTTTACTAATTCATGACATTTGATTGATGGGTTTAAGCCTTTTACATTCAGGGTTAATATGAATAGGTGATAATTTGGTCTTGTTATTTTAGCAATGGATTATTAATTGATTTAGCCTTCCATTCTTATTTTACTGGGATGTTCTTCACATTTGCTTTTAGCTACTCCCTTTTTCTGTCATGAGAATATCTTTGAAGTATCATTTGTGGGGCAGGACTGGAAGAGGCATATTCTTTTAACTTTTCTTTACTGTGGAAGAATTTTATTTCATTTCAAAGACAAAGGAATGCTTTGCTGGGTAAGTTATTCTGGGCTGACAATTTTTTTCCTTTTACATTCTGGAATACATCGCTCCATTCTTTTCTGGCCTGTAAGGTTTCCTGTGAGAGGTCAGCTGTAACTCTGATTGGCATTTCCTTATATGTAAATTGATTTTTTTCACGTGCACATTTCAGGATCTTTTCCTTATGTTCAATTGAAGAGAGCTTGATTATAATGTGTCATGGTGAAGATCACTTTTGCTCAACTCTGTTGAGAGCTCTGTGCCCCTCCTGAATGTTGTTTCCCAGTTCTTTCTCCAGAGTAGAGGAGTTTTCTTTTATTATGCCATTAAATATACTTCTAAATTCAGCTTCTTTTTCTGCACCTCTGAAATTCCCAAAACTCTTATATTTGGCCTTTTAATAGTGTCTCTTAATTCTTACCTTTTTTTTTAGTTTGACCCAGCTCTGCTTCCAGCTTTTTGTTTCTCCATTGTGACAAGAAATATCTTCCAATTCTGAGATTTTTCTTCTACCTCCTTTATTCTATTATTGAGATTTTCACTGAATTTTTAATTTGCCCTACTGCATCCTTTGTTTCCAATAATTTGGCCTTGATTTTGTTTCAGTGTTGCAATTTCCTCTGTAGCATATTCCTTAAATTCCTTGAACTTTTATATCTTATCATTGTTGATAACAAGCTTTATAACGACTTTTCTGAATTCTGTATCCCCATTTTCTCAATATATTTCTCTGTTAACTCTGAGACTGTCAAAGGCTTTTGCTCCTTTGCAGGGATGTCTTAAGTATTATTCATCATTCCTGTCTCTTCTTTTGCTCTTGGTCACTGTACTTCTGGTTAGCAAATTCTTTTCTTTAGGGCAGGTTTCTAAGCTGTGTCACCTCCTGAGCTCCCAGTGAACTCTCCTTCCCACCTGGCTGCTTGTGGAGCTCTGGCCACTGGTGGAGGTGTTTGTCACTTGCTGGCTGCCATTAGCCTATTTGGTCACTGCAACACCACTCTGTTATCTCTGCTGCTTTTCTGTCTGTTAGTTGTCAGGTGCCATTCTGCCATCAGCCTGTCTTCTCCTATTTCCTGGAATGTGACTTCTCTGTTTCATCCTGGATGATACATCTCTGTTTAAATGTGTTCTTACCCTATTCTGCCATCTTGATTCTTGAACCTAAATTTTTCTTCATCAGGAAAAGAGCGTTAAATGCAGTCTTCATGGGGTGGAAGGCTGCTCTTGAACATTGGTAGCCAGAAACCTAGGGAGATCCCTTAAGGAGGGAAAAGATCTTTCATCACTGACACTGTGAAGTCCTCCCGCCTTTGCTACTCTAAGTATGGTTCCTAGACCGGCAGTACCTGCATCTTGAGAGCCTGTAATAACTGCAGATGCTCAGGCCCCACCCCAGACCTGAATTAGAATAGAAATGTTCAGTGAACTTTTCTCTTTCCTGCTCTGTAATTTCCTGCTTTTCCAGCAGAATCTTACTAAAGCTTCCTTCAAATTCTCCAAGCACTACATAGGAACTGCAGAAAGTGGGGGCCATTGTTTAGTCTTGCTACGGGAATAGTGAAGATTAACTCTCCTACATAGTGATGGTAAGAGTGGGATGGATGGCATGAGTGGGCAGATGGAAGGGGGAAAAGTTGACTTTGTGGTATAGTTTAGATCCACCCTTCCTGGAAGGACCTGGTTTGGGAACCTCATTAAAGACTGCTACTATCCACAGTGCATGGAGGCTTGGGCTAGATACAAGGGCCAAAACCAGCCCTAATTGTACACAGGATTTAGCACAGATGCTAAAGCTGCCTGAGAATACTACTGTCATTATTGAAGATAGTTAATTTTGAAAGCTCAGGCATAAGTAAAATAAGTCTCTGTAACCTTAAATGCTTACTGCTCTTGTCTGTCATTTTAGTGACTGCTGCCTTTTTTATTCGCTGGTAAACCAATATTTCTCATTCATTCTGGTGAGGAAAGGAGAAAGGAAATTTAAAAGTATTTATTACATTCTTAAAAACTCATAAAGATAAAACATTTGTTAATCCTAATTCTTGCTGATTCTTGAAGGCTGCTTTTTTTGGGGAACAGTATTTTAATAAGGCATTTTTTGGGGGTAAGAATTCTTATATCTCTTTAGGTGGTCCTATTTGAATATAAATGATATTGTAGGGATTTTTTTTCTTTTTTCATCCATCCAACTAACTCAGTTTTAAAAGGAACTGTTCTTATTCATACTAAAAGTTGACTTGGGAATCAACTTAGATTCGAGAAAAATCAAGAAAGAAAAATAATTTCAGATGAATTGCTGAGAGCAGTTGCTTGATCAGCCTTTTGGTTCATTTTGTTATAATGAATACTATAATAACTTGCTATAAATAATGTAACAGGACAACACAGAGATTTTGAACCCTGGCTTCTAGAAACAGCTTGCCAAGATGTGATTCATGGCTGCAATATGTATGACCTATGTGACCCTGGGCAAGTTTCTGATTCCTTTTTATGCCTCACTTTGCTCATCTGAAGAATGGAGATGATAAAACCCTACTTCATGACTTTTTAAAAGCAGATTAAATGAGTTAATTCATGTAAGGGTGTGTTGTGCATATACCTGCTTCTTCATCAAATTTATTGTTATTCACTGTAACCGAGACAACCAAAATACATGGAATTGGGATTGCTTTGGAAAAATATTTTTTATTCTATTTAAAAATACATATCCTTCCTATGCCCTCAAAACTTACAGGTTCTACCTTTGTCTTTAGTGCCAACAGAGCCTGGAAATCCTGACAGTTCAGCTTTACCATTTCAGGAAAAAGCAGATGAGATATTTTGCATGAAGTTAGATGAATATTGCTGCAACTGACAGATCTAACCATAGACTTGTTCTATCAGTGTCCAAAAGACAGCTGAAGTTCTGAATCTACTTTTTGCCATTTGCATGATAATATATTTGTCAACATTTCACATTGCCTTTATGACTTTAAGAAATTCACATTTCATTATGGTATTTAAAATTAATGTGAAACAGAAGTTAAGTGTTTTCAAGGAGAAGAGCATCTACAAAAGAAAGAGTTATGAATTTGTTCTGGTGTTCCCCCAACATGCAGGCATTTGTGTTCTTAGACAAGTCATACTGTTTAGTGAACACAATAATCCATACTAACATTGTTTCAAACATTCTTTTTTTTTTTTAAGGTTGGAGGAAACAGTAGTTATAGGTGGAAAAATGAATCTCTCAGCTGTTCCCAGTTTTTATGCTGTTGTTTAGATGAGTGCCTGTGGTCAAAGAAAGAATTCTTGTCAATGTGGTGACAGGCGCTGCTTAGAAATGTTGGTGATGTTCTGGTCAAGAATCTTAAAAAGCAATTTGTATGTGACAAGTAAAGTATTCTCAGAAAACACATTTCAAAAGACAGTACTCAGAGGAAATTATAACACTAGTCATATCAGCATTGTGTTTTTCCTCTTAGCATTAATCAAAATTCCCAAATAACCACAAAATTTTTAAAAAGCCACTGGAACGTGTATAGTGCTAATTTTTTCCAATATCAACAGCGCTTTTGCAAAAACAATATTCACATTACATTTCCACACATGCACCTTTATTGCCTATCTTATCTGTTTTAAAATTTGAAAAAATAGATATAAAAAACACAAACTAGGATACACCAAATATTTACATATAAGGTATCTGAAATTAAAAATTATATGTATCATCAAAAAAGAAATCTCCCATATTTCCCAATACATTGCTATCCTTGAAAGAGCCATGCTCATGAACTGAATAATCTTTCTAGCCTATAGTTTTATCTATAAAATACTGCATATACAAGTATTTTAAATGCATTGTTTTAAATATTTAAAAAATCATAATTAGCCTTATCTTGTATGTAATTTGTGACTTGTCTTTTTCACCCAAACCCCCTTTTAAGGCCATCAGCACTGAAATATTGATCTAGTTCTTTCACTGTCTCTGCTGGATAACATTCAAATATGCTAATGAATCGGGGCATGTCTCAACCTCATGGACAGGGATTTGGGTTGTCTCTTTTTTATTTGCTATAAACAAGGTTGCAATGACCATCCTTAACCTTGTCTCTTTATGTAGATGAGCCTGTTCATATTGAAACCTTAAGTAAGAGTCTACAAGTCCTTCAAGTACAGATTCATTATGGCTCAAAATCTTTGGCTTATTACTTCATTTTCACCCTAAGTTATTTCTTGTGATTTTATGGGGACAGACATGATCATGTTTTACTAGTTGAGTTGTCTAGATTTATATAACCTAATTTTAAGTGTAATTTTGATTTTATTATTATTTTAAGTCTCAGTATTGCCTTTTCTTCCTATCAAGCTTTTAGCAGGTAATGTTGAAAGTATTTGGAAAAGACAAGGAAACACATGGAAAAGAAGGCAGATTTTCAGAGCTGGTATGCTTATTCTAGGACTGTGTTCCCCAAATCCAGTAATCTGCAAACTAACTGCAGAGTTTTCCTGTGCCCACATGCAACTTCTATACTTAGTTTATTTTTTCTCTAAGGTCACTCATATTTTACATTTAAATACTTAAGATCATTTTTGAAATAATAACCATAAAATTTGGAGCCAAGTATGCTGAGTAGATATTTTCGTTCTAAAGCAGAACAAAATACAAAACTCTTTTTTCATTCTATCTAGACAGTCCTTTCACAATGTAAGAGAAGCCTTCCTTGAAAGGGAAGTTGGTGAATCTTTTAAGGAACCAGAATTGTCTGTTCTCAAGAGGAACAAACAATTTATATCATTATATAACAAACATAACATAAACATTGTATATGGCCTGAATAAACATCAGGGTGTACACAATGACCTTCAGATGTTGCTTGCCCCTCAGAAGTTAAAACACACAGTGTAAAGGTCAGAAGGAGAAACATGCTTACTCATTACACTTGCCTAATAAAATTAGACAGGGAGGAAGGGGTCTAGTAATTATAAGAATGACAGATGCCTAATGCAAAGGCAGTATGGGTCAGAGAATGAATGGGTCAGAGAGTGAATATGAGGAACTATCTCCAGAGCTGCTACATATTTGGACTGATAGAAACCTGAGATGGGTCTTAAATGGACTGACCTGGAAGGAATCAGCTGACACTGGGGTTCCTTGGGAGAGGCTGTACTTGGAGAAAATCTTAATGATCAATTATTTCACCAAAAGTTCTACAACAAAACATCTTCTACTTGAATCTTAGACACATATGGGGTTGTTTTTAAAACATTTTTAAAATGGATGTTCAGTGATTTATCACTATGGATCTGAGTTGAAAGCAAAGGATGATTTTACAATCATTCTTAAGTTAGTTTTGATATTGTTTGAAAGGCCTGATACTACTGAGACTCCATTTTCACCTTCCCCACCACTATTTCAAATACATTAGTTTCTCAGGAGTCCATTGACCCTTTGCTATCTATTCTACTGTCTATAGAAAACCAGCAGTTTTCTCAATCATCTTGTAAAAATGCTATCCTTTACTCACAACTGGTCAGTCCCAGAAAAGTTATAGTAGAGGGACCATCACTCCAATACAGATAAGCTGGCCATGTGGCTGAGATGATCTCTTTTATGTTAACAACAAGTGATATTCCTTAGTGATTCTCTCTGTATCTTGGCATTGTTGGAACAGGACGTGGATCTATATGCACAATCCAGTGCTTGTTCTAATCCTTCATTTTAATGCTGGGGTCCAAACAGCAGGCTGTTTTAGTAATTTGATTTTGCTGATCTGCACACTGAGAGGTGACATTTATACAGCAGTGAATCATTTACTGTTTAAGAGATGAACTTGGGAAGGTAAAGTTACCAAGTTCCAAGACCTTTTTCTTTTGCCCCCTTATCTCTGTGATCCCAAATCTCTAACACTGTATGGTAATTGGTGTCATGGTAACAAACAGGTCCACTTCTTGGCCAGCTACGAACAAATCTACTATGTAATTATTTGGCTCTGGGCCACTTTGTGAACTCATAAGTTCAACTAGGGGAGGAAGGGGACAGCTATTTGTGGATGGATATGGACATGAATGCATGGGTACTGGAGAATGTCACTGTATGTGGTCATGTGGCCATGTGGCTATGTGTATACACAGTTATGCCAAAAGAAGGGGGCATGTGGCTGTTCCTTGGACAGTTATAATCGCCACTGTGAGTAAAGGAGATATAAACTCACGAGTGACCTTGAGTCATTATCTGACCTACCAGAATCTAGATCTGCTTATCCTGGTCCATAAGCCCCAGATGCATATTTCTGTAACTAACTTCCACCACTGATTAAATGCTGCTCAGCTGCAGTTATGGCAGGAGATGCAAAGAAGGGCAAAACCAGGTGCGCAGCACAACAATAACGCATTCCAAAAAGAGCTAAATGAGACCTCACAAGCAGACGGACAAGAACGACTCTTTCCTAAAGGCGGAACATGTGTCAGGTGTTGTGCTTCCAGGCAAGTAGATTTCATCTGATTTTAATCTTCTCTGTGTAGATATGCTCATGCCCATTTTACAAACAAGGAGATTAATGTTTAGGGACATGAAGGATATTTCCAAAGGGACGCAACTGTTAATGCCACAATCAATGTCTGAACACAAAGCTCAGACTCCTGGCACCACATAGTGGTTCCAAGTCCTGGTGGCATGCTGGAATCATCTGAAGCACAGCCAAGTAATGGAACGAAGCACTCCAATCTGGATCAGAGAACAGGCACTGTGTCCAAGCTCTGCACCACACAGCTGGGGTTCAGATTCATGGGGGCCTGCTACAGGCATGACCAAGATCTGTGAGAACAGCATGCAGGAATTTAACTTTTCTCTATGATATTCATGAGCAACATTATACATTTGAAAATGAAAACTTGGACTCAGAATAGATACTAGGTGGATGTGCATGGGCAGTGATGTCTTCATCCCAGTAACAGCTCTCATTACTTAATGCAATATTTATTCACAGAATCCTTCTCCCTTAAACTACAATCCTAAAAAAATCATTTCATGTGTACATTTATGTCAGGTGCTGCATCAGATTCCCTGTAGAATCCTCTGGGTTATTTGTGTGGGAAGACAGAACAGTTATGCCACTGGCTTTTCCTAATCCCACTTAAGATTCTGAAGCAATTAGAGAGGATTTTGAGCAATAGAAAAAGTCCTTGGAGTTTGAAACACACCTGTTTTACAGAATCAAATTTCTCATCAGCAAGGTCTTAAGAATTCTTAAGCAACATATGTTTCCTAATGAACATAGCAAAGCAGAAGCCAGCTGTTTTGTTTCAAGAAATGAATCATCATTTAAATACTTTAAAAGTGTCACAATTCTCTTCTTGGCTCAGCTGTCCTGCTTGACAAGTTTGGTGGCTTTCATTTCCTCCATCTCCAACTGCTCCTGCCCCCCAGCCTGTGTGTGCCCAGTAGTTGCTTCAAATGTAATGTGTTTGAATGGTGGAGTATTGTTTCTGTAAGTGATTGGCTTACCGGAAACGACACTAAGGTGTTAGCAGTATAATCTAAGACATATAAATGGTGTATCATTGCTGGATAATCCATTATTTTTGGACATCTTTTTCCGATGTTCGTTGTTTTGCAGAAAATTTTATTTTCAATGGTCAATCTATCAGAAGCTTGTAGTTTCTGTTGGGGTTATCTTTTGGCAACATTTTCTGATCTTTTGAATAGATCTGTTGCACTGATTTATAAGGCATAGCAATCATATCTTCTTGGTCTGATGTTGAAATAACCTGCCCTCAATCAAGTGAATTTTTGCTAGAATGAATGAAGGTAGTAATCACGGGCCACCTTCTCTCAAGAGTATTTTCAAATGTACTAATGTCTGCCTGTAGGATTTCATGCACGTATTTTTTTTTCTTTTGACAATAGCTCATTCACAGTGAATCCAAGGTCATCACAATTTCAGAATCAAACAGGAATGAGACTTTTTTTTGAGTGGCCAAGTGAATCTGTCATCTTCACAACGAATAGAGTTAAATCAGTGAAAGATGACAAGAAGAAAGCAATGAAAATACATCAGTACTTTCATTTGAAAACTGCTTTGAAATAATTATATGCCTAAACTACAGCTGTACATTGTAAAATGCCTCCAAATAATATTCCTGGGATGACTTAGGTATCACTCCCCCAAAAAACCACAAAACAGTAATCAGAGCCTGAGGTATTTTTGGCAAAGGAATCTTCAGATTCCTTTTGCCAGCAATGTGGACTTAGGGATCATTTAATTATAAATCAAATCTGTGGTCTTCATTTCTTTTACCTTCATAGCTATTTCTCCCTGATAGGGTTCCTTCCACAGAGCCAACTGCTACTTAGCACTCCTAAGGAGCTGTATTTTTAGCAGATTTCAATTCTGCTTGTGAGGAGACTGGTGGAGGTGGCTGCCTTCTGCAGGATATACAGCCTGTCTTGGAGCAAACCCACTGCCGTGGCAGGCCTGCTCTGACCCGGGAATGTGCAAGCTGGTGTACAACACAGGACCACTTAGTTCACCCTGAGAAGTCTATTACCTTTTTTCCTTTAGGTTTGCCAGTCCTATGATCATTTTCCAAGGTAAAAATAAAACAAATTAAACTACTCTCTCCAAAAGCCTACTTATTTTTAATGCACTCAGTTTTCACTTGAAAAACATGCAGACAACTGACATGTAGCCTCTTTTAATGGATACTGACTTTTGTAGAAATTTTGGCTCTCTCACCATTTGCTGAATATTTCTGTGAAATAAAATCCTTTGTGAAATAACCCCAAGTTTTACGAACCCATTTGTCTTACTTCCTCAGGAGATGGCTTCCAGAAAAATGGTATACGTATGCCTGGGGACAAACTGTCGTGACTCCAAATTCACACTTGGCAACTTCTTCAGTTCTACTCTCCAAGTGCAGCCTCTTGGATGTCTTGCTTTCTCCCACTGGCCTGTGCTTACTGTCTTCAGTCCACTAACTGGATCCCACTTTTCCTGGGCAGATGAATTTGCCTTTTACCATGCTGAGAAAATGCAACTTTACAGGCACCACCTGAAATTCCTGCCCCTAGCTCTACAAACCAATGCATGTATAACATTTGGCCCCACTGTGTCTCCTTTTACCACTGGCCTGGCTGTTGTTCCTTAAGTTCTCTGAAGCCCATGACCTCTGCCTTCTCAGGAGGCTTTCTTTATTAATGTCACCCATGCCATTCAGTGAAATTGGCCAATTTAGTAAAATTCAGTAAAATACAGCTAAAATCGGTCAATTTCTGTAACATTTCTCTGTCTGCCTACCTATTTTGCCTTCTTTACACTTAACACAAGGAAAGCACACAGCCCCAGGCACTCATTTCCCGTGAGCTCCTCTCCTCCCCCTTTCATTCATGGACAATTTTCTCTAAAGGGCAGCAAATGCTTCTGTGCTCACTGACCAACGTGGCTTTTATGTTCTGCTCTTCTGGAGCCAACTTCCTACAGGTTTCTTCCTGATCTAGGCTCTGCCCTTCCTTTTCTCAGAACATTTTTCTTTGGAAAACCTGTACTTGTGAATTCTTTATGCACCCCTTTGAAATATAAATCTTTTAAAAGTCCCTTGTTAGTTTTGCAATCCAGGAAAATCTTTCTCCAGGACCCTGGAGCCCTTCGTTTGAAATGGAATCATTAGTGAAGACAGAATTCTGATCTCAGTCTCTCTGGGGGCAAAGCAGCCTAACTCCAGCCTTTCTCTAGGTTCTATACCTTTTCTGGGTTACGAAGACGTAACTTGCTTTTGAGTAAAGTCAATTAGCAACTACAAATGGTGTCATCCCTTGGTTTCTATGTGGGGTTGGTTCCAGGAACTTCGTACGGATAACCAAAATCTGTAGATGGTTAAGTCCCTCATCTAAAATGGCACACAATATTGGAACATGATGTATTCATATTATCCCGTCCATTTTAACACTGTTTCTAGATTATTTATATGAGGGTAGTCAAAACAGATTATGAAGAACTTGAATAAAAGAAGTTGTTTTGGTGCAAAAAATATGCAGTGCATTGTTTCTTTTATACTATTCATTTTCCACAAGCTTTTGAAGGCCCTTTGTCATACCTAATACAATGTTACATAGGATTTCTGTACTGTATTGCTTAGGGAATAATTACAGGACAAAATTGTGTACATGTTTAGTACCAACACTCTTTTTAGAAGAAAAGTATTTTTGACCCATAGTTAGTTCAATACATGAGCACAAATACATAACTATATGCTGTGCTCTTTTTCTCACTTCAGTACTTGAAACCCTTCAGCCTTAGTTTTACTGGAGTTGTGTTCATACAGCCTGGCATCTTCCCTGATTACAATGGTTTTGAATAGCCTCTTCCTTGCTTGTTTAACTTCTTGGGGTCCAATGTTTGCTTTGACATCATTTTTTATGTCCCATTTACTCCTGAGCTTATAGCAACTTGGCTTTTGCCCCAACCACTCCACTTCAATGGCTCTCTAATGTTATTAATTATCTCTTTGCTGCACATTTAATGGATTCTTCATTAATTGACCTCCTGGCTGCACTTCCCTCTCTAGGCTTGTATGATATCACACTCTATATAGTCTTCTTCCTATCTCTCTACCCAATTTTATTCCTCCTCCACCTATCAAAGTTTAGATTTCTTCAGGATTCTCAATCCAGATTCTCCTCTCCTCTGACTCGATGTTTTCCTCCAGTACTCTCAGCTATTCCCATGACTTAGGTGTCATTTACACAAAAGCAAATTTGTATACTCAGCATACATCTTCCTTTAGAGTTTTAAACTCACATGTCTAATTTTATGCTTGCTTCATTCACTTGTAACTTACAGACTCAATTTATATCCAACCAGCTCAAACCTAAACTAAAAATATACAACATACCCATGCATGATATAAAGGAAAACCACATCACACTGTTAACATTGGTTAGTTTAGAAGCAGGAGGAGGATAATAATTACTTCTTAAAATATATCTGCTCTTTGCCATATTTGGATGATTAGTAATTCCATTGTTCAATTGAAAGAAGCCCATGAAAAGAGAAAATCTGGCCTCATCCTCAACCCTTCAACTGTGGGTGACCTTCTTTCTATACTCTTCCTTGTTTCTCACGCAGAGTCAAGGTTGACTCTGTCTCCTCAAATCTCTTCTATGACTTGCCTTACCCCCGACAGGCTGCCATCCTTTTTCAAAACCATAATAACATAAAATCGTGGCATGACTTGAATTGTTTTCCTGTTCTATCATGCCCTATTGTTGATTTTTCTTGTGATTTTTCACACCCAGACTCCTCTTTCACAAAAATTTCAGCATTAGTCTGCTACACATACTGGCAAATCAGGGCAGGGGCGGGCCTGGTGGGGGTTTTTGTGGGTCACTCTGACCAGGCTGCAGCTCCCACTGGTTTGTGTGATGGCTGAGTATATGATGAGCAGAACCAGGATGGACTGCAACACCCATTGGCTCCAGTGGAAGTCAGGGCTCAAGACGGAACCAATCCAGCAACTGCAACCACCAGCTGATCGGGGAGATGGACTGTGCCAGGTCCTGCACTTGCTAGTACATATAGGAATCTGGTCTGGGAACACCTCAAAGTTTCTTTGGGGATCTCCTGAACCGAAATGGCAGACTCAGAACCTTAACCAAGAAAAGACAGAAGATAGAACAGGTCAATCAACCACCACAGCTATACGTTGGCAGCGAAACACTGGACAAAGGGAGACTCTGTGATGGACTATGTCAATCAGTAGATTATTCAACAGCCTCATCGTGTCTGGAGTGGCAAGATTGGCAGCAATGCATAACTGGTGAACTACTGGGACCTGGGGTGGGTGGGAGACTGGGTGGGGCTTCTTCTCCTCAATATTCCCTTTAGCCCTTGTAACTTTTTTACCCTAATCAACAATGTAAAGATTGCCAAAATATAATAAAGTAAAAAAAAACTCTCTTTGACCTTCAAGTGGGACAATATCCCCTTTGTCTTTGCCATTAGATCACCAATCATAGTTTCCACTTTATATTCTGGCCAGCAACTACCAATCAGCAGGTAACATCCAAAAACTGTCATTCAAGAATGTTTCTCTTGGGACTCTTGGGCAGCTTTACTTCTCAAATCTCATTGTACACTGCATTTCCCCCCTCTTAAATCCTAGAATTTTCTTTGTAGTGAGTATTCAACATTTGGCACCTCTTGCGCTAGAATATAAGCTCCATGATTTACTGAAATTGATTTCCCCCATGTCAAGCACAGTACCAAACATACAGGAAGCATTAAATAAATATCTGCTGAGGAAATAAACCAATGATTCTATCTCACATGGTTTTTCTACTGAAGTTTGTTCTGATGAAAAATACATGTATTAGTATAAAACTAGAAAGTACAGAGATTTTGAAATTATATACATTTACATGTATGTATATGTATATATATGCGTACATTCTGATCACTATTACCTTAGTTTGGTATTTTATAAGTATTTTCATGGTTAGAGCTTTGATGTTATTTATTAAGAATTATCATGGTGTTTGTGTGTTTTGGGAATGGGTACTATCTTCTTGCTCATCTTAAGAGTTCAGGAATGTCAGCACTTGATATTGTTTTTTGTGGGAAATGCACAATCTTGCAGCAAGGCAACATGGGAAGACTCAAGCTACTCTAATTGTTAGACAGGCATAAGTTGACCCATAAAGAGATGGCCATTTTCATAGCAAAACTCTCACCACTCTCCTATGGTTTAATAAATAAAAGAAAACCAAGGACTTGAACTCCTTCCCTGGACATGTGATTATTGAAAATCCACCAGGTTATCCTTTCAAAAACTTTCTAAAATATTGTAGGTATCAGAAAACATGAAAATAATATAGGTTGGGTCCAGTGTGGTAGCCTAGTGGCTAAAATCCTTGCCTTGCATGTGCCGGGATCCCATATGGGTGCTGATTTATGTCCTGGCTGCCCCACTTCCCATGCAACTCCCTGCTGGTGGCCTGGGAAAATAGCTGAGGATGGCCCAAAGCCTTGGGACCCTGCATCCAGGTGGGAGACCCCTAGGGGCCTCCTGGCTCCTGGCTTCAGATCGGCTCAGCTCCAACTGTTGTGGCCACTTGGGGAGTAACTAGCAGATAGGAGATCTTTCTCTCTGTCCTATTTTGTGTAAATCTGCCTTCCCAACAAAAAAATAAACAATTCTTTAAAAAGAATAATGTAGGTTATCAACTATGGGTTTAATTATGTTTCCCTGATGCCCTAATATTGAAGTCCTAACCATTAATACTTTGGAATATAAACTCACCCAGTAATAGAATCACCACAAACATACTGAATTAAAATGTGTCCATAGTAGAATATAGTGGGATCTTAACCCACAGGCACAAATCCTACAAGCTAAAAGACAGGCCTTGAATCTATCCCTCTCTAATGCTTTCAAAAGAGAACAAGGCCCTACTGTGTTCCAACCTGCATAAATAAGAGACAACACATTTCTGTTTTTAGGCAATTTGGTGTTTGATACTTTGTGTGGTAGCCCTAAAATATTATATCATCTAATGCGGCCTAACAAGACTGCTCACTTGAAGATAAGATTCAAGGCTGGTGCAATGCCCAATGTCACAACTGCCAGCTGCCCCAAAGATGAGTCATGAAAGGAAGGAAGGTACAGGTGCAGTTTGGAGCTGTTAGTAATCAAACCAAGAGCCAGAGTTTTGTTTCTTGTGCCTAAATTCATCATGTTTCCCCCAAAAGCCTGTGAATCCTGGGGCACAGGGTGGGAGAGAAATTAGGATTTCAAGTTGATTTCTAAGTCTTGGCCTGGAAGAGCTGCCTCTGATGTTTGCAAGGAAGGTTTCTTATGTAACATGTTTGGGTTTAACTCACGGCTTGGAAGAACCTTATGTATTTGGGATAAAGATTTTCTGTCCTTTCTAATCTCTGGATATTAAAATGAAGTCATGATTTGATACATGAAAGAAAGAAACAGATTATGTTGCTAGCAAATTGGTTTTCTTGGATCTACAATTTGGAGAAGTGAACACCAGAATTGGTTGCTGTGAGGCACAGCATTAATCTCCAGCTGAGACCCTCTGCTGATGTAAGATATCACAACTGTGCATTTTCAATGTGACTCTTTAAAAACAATATCAAATGTAGAGTCCACCAGTACTTGGCCTCCACAGATAACACTGTTTTCCCTAGGCAGGGTATTGTAAGGGCCTCTGGAGTTGATGGCTTTAGAAGTTGACAGACCCTATCAAATTTTTATTAAAATCCTCAGGATTGGAGACAATGACTACCAGTTGGCTGAACCACGAGTCGATTTTTCTTAAAGGTAAGAATCTGCTCAGCACTGCAGCTTCTTTGCACACAATTTTTGCAGAATGAGAGCAGCTGTTTGCACACTGTGCTGTGATGGAGAGAGATTTTCCATCTTTTTCCTTTGCAGCCCTACGTGGGCATACAGAAATACACATAAACATATTTATACAGGTATAACCTTCCCAACCTCTCTCTTTAGTCTGTCCCTCTACCTCACTTCTTTTTTGCACTCCTATTCCCTGTATCATTTGTGCCATGAGAGGACAGGGTGTCTGATGTCTGTTTCCATCCCGTTGAGTAAGCAGCATTGTAAAGGAAAAGATTGATGTTTGTATGGGGACCAATGGGCAACTGGGGATCTCTGGGATGAGACACTGAACTATGGATGGCTCTGCAAGCTTTAGAGCGAGAAGTGGCTGTATGAGTTCTGCACTGTTCACCCTCTCCTGGGAAGCTGCTTCAGCAGAATCTGGGCTGTGACTGCTGGAGCTGCTGCCAGCTGAGGAGCTGAGGCCCAGGGCTCCAGTGCAGACATTATATAAATCAATGCCAATTTAAAAGGGAAGATTATTTTAACCTTGGAGTGTCACTTTATAGGTCTGAATACACAGCCATTATTTAATCTCCAGCAAAGTTTCACTCAGCCTATCACTCTCCCCAACCCTTCCTCCTTTCTCCTGCAGTCTTTGTGTTCATTTGCTACAGCTAGCCCAAGAGGCCTGCAGTAAGTTGCAACATGAAACCATCTAGGTAACCAAAAACAGATGAGAGATGGACACACTGCCAAATGACAGCATGCATCTTACTCATCTTGGCACATTTAGGCCAAGGTGAGAGGAGGTAGTTTAAGACCTTCAGATGCCAAATGGGTCTAGCGAATCACTTAGGAAAATATGTAATCTCGTTTCTTAGCCAGTTATGCTTCATCTCGAAGTCACACCCGGGACACATGTAGACCAAATACAAGCTTCAATAACACAGTGGCAGTAATGGTTCTGGAGCTCCTTTTTGAAGATAGCTAAGTTCCAAGTGTACTGGTTTGCTAGTATTAAGATTCTCCACTCGGCTGCCTCATTTTTGCTTTTAAATTCAAGTTTAAGAATTTACATTGTCATTTTCAGACTCTATAATAAAAAAAGCCCCATATATTTTCATTTAAGGGAAAACCGACTGATTGGTAAAATAAATTGTACATAGAACAGGTGTTGGGAGACCTGTAAAGATATGAACTTTCAAAGTTTTGCAAGGGATAGCAAATATTTAAATAGCAGAGTAGCAGCTTAATAAATTTTATACCAAGGGTGATAGCAGTATACCATTTTTAAAGTTGTTCTAGCTGACACTGTGGCATTAGAGCCAACTTATTCTCATTTTGAAGCTTTTATGATAAATTTTTTTTTCTGACAGTAAATGCCATTACATTGATTGAATTTAGATGTGTTTCAGTATGTTCTTTTTACTTGTGTTAAATCTCACATTTATAAAGGCTGGTATAGACCTATAAAACTATTTAATTAAAATTAGGATATGGAAATATTTTTATAGTATTATATTCCATGAAAAATCTATATAGTGAGAAAACTTGAAATCAGGTCACTTTTAAATTAAAAATTATAAACCATCTTCTACAGATTTTATTTTGAATTTACAATCACAAATCATCTAGGTCTTTATGGCAACCTTAGTCTGATGAATAAATGAGCTGGGGTTTCTATTAATTAGCTCAGGCAACTGTTTCTCCAGGGCCTATGCTGGCATGTACCATATCTGGGGTTTCCAAGCAGGAAGGGACTAGCTGTAGTCAGAAGGATTACTGGAAGTAAGAACATAGGAAAAAACATCAAAGTGAGTGTTGCTAATGTTTTCTGCAGTGCAGGTATCAATGATCAGCTATTCTGTCAATCGGCACTATTCAGTAGACAGCAGAATGCTTCATATGAAATAATCAGGCCTTGGGTATTTGTTATGGAATGATGGTTCAGTCAATTATCTCATTTACATCTTTAAATCTCCTTATTTGCTGATATCCTTTCTCAGTATTTTTTTTTTTAAATCTTACAAAGCAAAGTTCTGGATTTATCATAAGATGCTGAGTAAAATCCTTCTTCACCTTTATTTTTGGAGAGCTGTTTAAGCACATGTAAACATGTATTAAAGCCTGGAAGTAAGGAATTAATAAGTATTTGCCCTCCAAAAGTAACATAAAATCTCTAGGTCTGTAAGTTGTTTTATTTGAGCCATACCTTGTTGTAATATTCACCAAAATTCTGTTGTACTCCTTGTAATCCTGGAGGTCCCTGTGTGAGAAACAAACCAGACAAGCATGTAAACATTCATCAAAACAATATGTGTCGTACATCTAAGAATTCCTAAAGCCATATGAAAAAAGAAAGAATCTCAGTTAACTATTTTAATTACCTAGAGTTACAAATTCATGGACATTAGCTTCTTATCAGGTTTCTAAGGGGCTTTCTGGGTTATGTCCTGCATGAATTCAGAGAGCTCTTAAGCAGGACAAGTAACGGTGTACCAGCACGCCACCCATCAGCACATTCTTTATTAAAAGCAATTGTACCTGCAAGACTCTAGCAGAGAAAATAGTATATCCTTGATTTTGTGTTTTTGGCACTCCTCACATGGCTTCAATGAATGTATTATAAAAACGTGTCTCCAGATGTTATTAATATGCGAACTATTTTTTCTGTTGCCTTCCTCTTTTGAACTAGTTGTACGAAAATTGGCCATACATGGGCATTAGGGTCTGAAAAAGATGTCTGCTATAAAACCTCAGACTTCAGACATTTAAGTATTCTGTTTTTTTTAAGTTGGTCTGGCAATGTTCAGGAAGTATTATTATGCTGAGCTGGGGTGGATAGACAGAAGACATGTTTGTTTTTAAGACTTCTTCAAAGAGAGTTTTCCAAGTTTTTTAGGGATTACTTTTTGGGAAGAGAGCCATGAGAAAATATGAAGCTTAGCATTATTTTAGATCAAGCAGTTCAAGCCAAAATGAATTTAGCTATCTCATAAAAGAGATTGCAAATTTCATCTAGACCTTGAAAGTTAGGAGGAAAGAAAATATCATAGAAGCAAAACCTTTAACCTTTCTCCTTGGAAGACAAGACTATAACAAGAGCAAATCAAACAGATTCATTATATGAAGATTATTCTTTTAAAAAGGGAATGAAACCTTTGAAACCTAAAGAAGAATTTCAGGAAAAATTGCTGACCTCATTCACTAACAAAGGTAAGACTGTGGCCATATGGAAGAAAATTAATGTGGCTAACATGGGTGCCAGGTGTTTCTTAGGAATAATTTGCAACTGAAGATCTCTTCCAATTCAAAATCTGCATTGTGCCACTGAATGCTAAGGACACAAGGATGTGGCGATGGGTGCTTACAAGCAGTTGGTAGAACTCTTGAAGATAATGGGACTCACAAGTAATGGAGATATGATTGCAAAGATAAAGTTGTTACCTTGTGAACAAAAAGGAGAGCTAATGACAAAGAACTCTTGTGGCACTGTGAATTTCTCATGGTACTGTTTGATCAGCCAGCTTTGTGCAAAGTATTCTAGGTCAGTTAGATGAAGTAATGAGCAAAACAACCTCCGAGTTGGGAATTGTTATAAATTTCTTGCCAAGAAAATGTAAATAAGAACACATTCTCAGTACTCAGGGGACAGGGATTCCATACATATTGATACTTCTACATGGATGATCTTTGGATGCCATATGTAGTATACCATATGTAGTACACCATATGTAGTACTATCAAATATTCTCAGAGGTACATGCAGAACAATACTTGGTGAATCATAGCACCATTTAGATCAAGGAGTTGTGGTGGGGTAAGAAAATTTACCCTTACACATACATGTTAGTTAAAAAGGAAAATATTAATTACTGCAGATCCCAAATCCAGAATAATTAATAGCATAGCATCTAAAATAAAGCAGAAGTATCAGTTCAATAACAATGGCAAGCATCTATGCAGTGTTTACTGTGTGCTATTTAATATAACAGGGGTTTTATATGAATTAACTAATTTAATATGCACAATGACACTGTGAGGAAAGCCCTGTTATTCACCTCTAATTCAAAGAAGAAGAGAAGGTTTGAAGTGCTAAATGGTTCAAGATGCACTAATGGTATGAGGCAAGGCCAGTATTTTCACATCAGCACTGGGCCCAAAGTAGGCTCTCACCTACCATTTAATTAGATCAGGAGTATTAATGATGAACTCCTCTTTGTTACTGTTTTAGTAGCTGGGATCCTTCGGGTACTATAAATTTCAAGTTTAATATAACAGATTTAAGATCTGTCCCATAGGAAAAACTTTGCACAAGCTTGGCCAGCATGCTGAAAGAGCCCTGCAGAGACTGAAAGGGGATACCAGCACACAGTCTTAGGGAAGTCTATCCTTATATCAATGGCAGCCAGTGTGGCAATGGCGCGATTGGTGCTTCTGAAACTGCAAGAAACAACCTCAATTAACACAGGCAATAGCAAGCACAGATAAACTCTATGCAAAAAAATGTCAAGAAAATCTCCCTGTTCTGGGTTAGAGAAACTATACAGAGCTGAATTTTGGAACATGTGGCTCTCACTACATGTAACACCAAAAATTATTTGCTCTTTTTTCCTATGTTCACTCCTGATATGCAACATGGCTTCTGAGGATCCTAACAGTCAGTTTCCAAGGTTAGTAAGAGCTGTCAGTCTTGTGGGCTATCAATCAACTCTAAAGGAGATGTTAAACACATCTGGTAAGTGACAGGTCTCCAGGCATCGCAGGATGTTAGTAGATGCTCCAGGGTACTTGAAAGGTCACTTTCTGGGAGGTTTGTGCTTATATGGATCTATCAAGGAGACATTTAGATCAGCCAAGTACAGGTAGAATAAGAGTCCAGTCACAGAGGGCATGTCAACCTCGGCTAAGGCTGTCAAGCAGCTCTATTAGGAAAACCAGCTGAAGGTTTATAGAAAGGAAAATTGTCCCAGTAATTTGCTCATAACAATGACTCGCAACATGACTGTTTGGAAGTCATGGTTACACAACGTCTATCATTCATGGTACTCTTTCACTTTACTTCCAGTGCTCTGGAAGATACAGGGCATTTAGGTTAATGTGATTGCTACATGATTGCAGAACAGCTTTAAAATGATAATGAACTCCAGAGCGTCATCTGTTTGAAACCCAAGTGCACTGATGTAAAATCCTCGGAGAGGTCTATCAATATTACATATAGATCCTGGTGGTATTTCCCACTCTGAGGAATCATTCTTGGAATGGTGAATAAATCAAGGTGTTTTCAATTTGAGAAGTACACACTTGAGAAATAGTTTTGATAATATTTGAATAGTTTTGGTGAAAAAAATCTTACTTTAATTGGAAAAGAGAAACACCACAATGTATGTCCCAGGACTTATCAGAAGTGTAGTATAAAAAAGATGAGCTATTTGCATAATAGTTTCCAGAATAGATTTGGCTTTGGTTGCGTGGTCCCAACATTTAAATATTGCAAAGAATCTTATTTCTATTAAAAAAGGGAACACACAAACATGCCACCTGAATTCTGATCTTAGCTGCACTCTCACTTTTCAGCCAATTTCACCTGGCATTCTTTGCTTAAAGAATTTTTTTTTTTTGCATAACTCCTAAACCTGCCCCTATTGCTTATCATAAACTCCATGTACACATCTGGGCTTCAGCGTTTTGTTTCAGCTTTAGGGTACCCTAGACACTGTCCGTTTAGATTCCTCATGGTTGCTCCGTTAACACCTTTGCACACACTCTGACCTTCACTCCTTAACTACTTTTCCTTCCACCCTTTTCTCTGGACGCACTTTTAGATCTTTGTAACTTTGCTAGCATAGCCTCCTGAAGCCTAAGATAAGCCACTTATCTCCAGGAACCACAGATCTTTAGTCTCCTCCCAGGATTTACAAACATATTTTCAGGTTCTATACAACTGCTTCTACCCCTTTGGATTTCCAATTATCTTCAGGGGCACCATTTGAAACCCCGAAACCTCTGTGAAGGAAGTTGTACTAATCAAATCCCTCTAAAACATGCTAAAGGGGGCTTTGTTTAAGTGGAAAGTCATTTGAGTCAATTTTCATGGAACATTTCCAATGTGCTAATGGCTAGTAAAAAGGCATATAGCAGAGGTTATTTTTTCCTTGGTATTTTAAGTAAGTCACTAGGAGTTCTAGACTCAGACATGGAAATGACAGCATGAAGTAACAATGGTTGGAAAAACGAAAGTCAAAATGAGTTGTTCTCTAATATGTGTTTTCAATTCTATCACATCATACAAAACTTAGGAAAAGCTCATTTATATTGGATACAACGGCCTGTGTTTGTTTCACCCACAGTTGGAATGAAAACTCCTTGAGGGCAAAGAGATTCAATCTTTTCAAATTCATCTTTATACAGACCTTGGTAAATGGTTGCTTCCCAGTTTATTGTGCCCCAACCCAACACAAACCAAGCCAGCACCAAATGTTTCTTAAATGCAATGGATTCATTGCTTTCACCAGAAAAATCCTCTGGGGAAAGTCAATTTCTTGCTTGCTGTTTCTAGCTTTACTTAGGAATAATATCAAACAGAGCAAAGGGCTTGTTGCTTCCAAATTCACAGAGAACAGGGCCAACAGATTTCGATTAATTTAAGCAGCTGACTACTTAATTGAAAGAAAGCTCTAGTGATCCTCGGTTCAGGAGGAAAGAATTCACGAATGGATTTACAGTTACAATACATCATTTTGTACTGTAATTGTGAGAAAAAGAAATCCATAATGTTCTTTGGTTGGAAAATGTTTGAGAAAGCAATTTCTTTCCTTAAAAAACCCACCGACTCTTCTATTTGCGTTAATATTTGCTATAAATGGTTCTTTAGTGTCTCTGGGATTTAATTATATAATTTAAACAGCTATAATTTCATAACATTATTTTTCTGGGAACCATTCTGTTGTAATATTTTAGTATCTGAGGAAATGCCAAAGTCTCCCTTTCCCAGTTCCAATTACAGTCTGAAAACTGTAAAACACGTGTCTGGAAGCCAGCAGATGACTGAATATCTACATGACTTTTGCATTTCAGTACAGAACCCTCAATCTTCCATTGGGCTGTACAGCGAACCACTACTACAGAGAACATGGGCCAGATATTACATATCACATGGATTTTTGGGTTCCTGGAAGGAGCTTGTTTTTCTCAAGAATATCTTACCCATACTCTCTTTTATTCTTTCAACTTCATAAAGAGAGGCTTATTTGTTATCTGTTTTAAAAACCAGGTCAAATGCACATACTCCTGGGAGATGTAATAGCAATGTTTTATATTTAAAGAAAATTCTAAAAGTATTTTTACAGTGGCAAGGTAATTTGATTATTGACACACAGTGTCTTATTTGAGTGGCTTGGTACGATTATATTCTTCATTTGACAGATGCGAAAACTAAAATTTCCCTCCCCGTCAAATTATACAATAAACAACTGGTAGAAACAAGGTCCAAAGTCATTCCATCCTAGTAAATTTTGTTCAACCAAAATTTCTTGAGAAATTGAGTGGGATAGAAAAGAATAAAAGGAGTGCCCCCTGGGGAGTATAGGTGGGAGAAGATAGCCCCAAGATAGGATAGGTTTCATTTACTGGCCAGTATAACAAAAAAAGCAAAATGATAAGTTTGGAATACCCTCATTATTTTTTTAAAGATTTATCAATTTATTTCAAAGGGGGGGGATAGTAAAATCTTCCATCTACTAGTTCACTTTCCAAATAGGGTTGGGACAGGATGAAATCAAGTGCCTGGAACTCCAACTGGGTATTCCACATTGATGTCGGGGTGCCAAACACTTGGGGAATCTTCCACTGCCATCCTGGGCACTTTAACAGGATCAGAAGTAGAGCAGCCAGGATTTGAACCAGTGCTCATATGAGATGCCAGTGTTGCAAACAGGTGGTTTAACTTTTTGTGCCACAACTTCAGCCCTATATTTCTAAGCAGCTATTTACACTGAATAATGAGTCTAATGAGTTTTTCCAGATGATGATACTGTTGATGTGACTATTTGAACCAACATTATTATATGGATGACATTTCTTTATAAAGTCTTGACTAGAGGAAAATAGGAGGTCAGAAAAGCACCAACACTTTCACCTTGGAAATGGTAAGTTCTAGACTAAATCCTGGAACTGAGAGGCAAAAATAATGAAAAGATGAGAGTGGAGAGGAGAAGAAACTTGAGGAGGAAGAAAGGACACCCTGGTAACTATTAAATGGTGTCATAAAGCAAAACAAAAGTAATGAAAAAACGGCAAAGAATACTAAGATGGGTTTATAACAATGGCATTAATGACAACAAATCTTTAATCATTGTGTGGCAAATCATCTTACTCTTAGTCTATTTATGCAACTAAACCAAATATAAATATAAAAATTAATACTAGAAAAGAGAAAGGCATTCTCTTATAATTTTGGATGCTGCAAAGTGCAAGATTGAGAGTGGCATTTGTTTTGTAAAAGGCCTTCTTGCTGTGTCTCCACATGACAAATGGCAGAAGGGCAAATCAGAGTTAGCGAGACTTTGGGAAGCCCATGTTATGAGGGCATTTACGCCTTTAATATAGGATATATAGGATATATAACCTCTTGAAAGCCAGATACTTAATATTATCACCTTGGCAACATCCGAATTTCATGAATAGATATACACTCAAATTGTAGCACAGATACATATTGTTGCCACTTTAATTTTTATAACAGTCCTGTGAAGAGGAGTTACCCTTATATTACACATACCAAAAGGTTAGACATCTCACCCAAGATTGTATTCTTAGTAGACAAGAGGTACCTATGGGATTCCATGGCTTTGATTTTTTTTTTAACTCTGCCTTAAACTACCTCACAGTGAAAGAGATGGTAATAAAATAAAATATACATCATTTAGAAATCAGGCAGGACATTCTGTGGTAAAAGATTACAGGATCCCTCAAGTGAGCTAGAAAATCAATATAGGTGACACATTGGGAACCATGAGACATTGTGCAGACATGCATCGTCAAAGACTTGGATGACGCCAGAAGGTTAAAGAGGAAAGTGACCAGAATGGGAGGCTGGTGAAGACAAACATGAGGAACTACTGGAGATACAGTGGAGTATTAACACCATGAGGGGTTTGGATTGGAAACAGAAGGAAAAGAAAGAATCAAAGTTAGGCAGAGAAAGAAAGGGAGTCAGCAAACTCAATGAACAGTAACTGTTGTGGTTTCAGTGACACCAAGTAAATGGAGAGCAAAGCAAACAAAAGAAAAAAATAAAAACACTCAACCAAGTTAAATGAAAGGATGGGTAACTAAGAGGATGATACTGCCTGTATGTTTGGGTCCTAAGAGATGCAGCTCCTTGGAGCTCTTCATCACTGGGGAGAACAGTTGTGGGGAAGTGGTCACACACAAAGGGTATCAGCTATCCTTCTAATCAAACTAGAACAGTGCCATGGTATTCTATTGTGAAGGAGAGATCTAAAGATCAACATTGTGGGATTTTAAAGGATTTCAGTAGTACAAAAACATGTTGGTTTATGCATTCAGCAGAGAGATCTTTTGAGAACTTACCTCCACCCCTGCAAACAAAAACAAAAAGTAGAAGTGTGAGTGGAAGCCAGCAGTTACATGTTCATTCTTGGGGAATCACTGGAAACTCCAAGCACCCATGTGATCCATGATCTTTTCTCGCTTTAGCCAGTTTCTATCCCCACACTGGCACATATCTGTACTAAAAAAGATCTATAGCTCCTAAATGTCATAGTCTAGGCTATCGCCAGCATTCCTGGTTCAGAAGTTCAGAAGCATTGCGATTTACAGGTGAAGGATTGCCATAAAGGCAAATTCTTGGTCTTGAAAAACAATTTTTCACATCTGCCACTTTGGACATTTTTCAAACTCGTTCCTCTGTGTATTCCAGGAAAGTGCTCACTTGGGCTGGGTTTGTCTGTTTCTGGCCTGCATATTGAGCTGTGTATTTGAGGGAACTCAAGCACAAGCAGTTTATGGTTGTATGAATAAGCAAAATACTCAATATGTGACCTGATTGTTTTCCAAAATTGCACAGTCCCTGGTTTCACTTGTCATTTTGCAAGAGTGGGAGGACAAGACTGTGACAGTGAATGCATTCAATGGGTGTAATTAATCCATTTCATAAAAGCAGATTTTCTAAATTTTGCTATGAAGCTCATAGTTCTTTTTTTTTCTCATAGTTTTTAACACTTCCGTTTTGAAGGCAGAAAGACATCATTTTTCAAGGTTCTTATTATCTCAGATAAAGCCCCATTGCATTATTGATACAGTGGAACTGACTGATTTTCATGACACAATGCTTAGAAAAAAATATCACTCCCTCCCAGTGCTGTCCTTCTGCTTTTCCATCCATGAAATGTTTCATACACATCTCTTCCCGGTATGTTTGCTAAAGGAAAAATATTATTTGTCAGCTTCCTGCTGTATACAGAACAGCAGGAGTCTTTAGAGTGCCTTGTCACCCACAGAAGCAACATGAATGCCCCAGTGCAAGGTGATAAAAGCCACAGAGTACTGAAAACTAAGAAGGATGAGGATGTGTGAAACAAATATTTGTATCCAGGGGCATTTCCAAAGCTCAGCAGCGACAAAAAACATACATTGGTAATGATGGTGCCTCTACCTCCTTGTCTGACCTTAAAATTCTCTAATACATCACCCAAACTGGTAGAAAAGTCAGCTAATGCTGACCCCACAGGCACACAGACCGCCAACAATGTAGCAGTGCTCTGTGGTTCCTCTTACTGTAATAAAGTGATCACATTCAAGTGCAGGGAAAATGTGATTTCCAAGGCACACTGCTGGGACTTAAGAAAACCAGGCCAGTGTCACTGGCTCATATGTTACCAAGTTACATAGAGGCCAAGAGCATGTGCAAAATAGTGTGGGGACATTCTGTATGTCTTATTTATTTTGGGGTGACAGTAGTCTTTACTTTCAACTCAAATGTATAGTATTAATTTTTCTGTTCTATATTCCAATGAACCATTCTTGGCTCAGCTGAGCCTCATGTTTACAGAAGGTAAACTCAAGAAAGTTCTAAGAAAACACTGAATGATTTTGGTCTTAAAAACCTGTGCCCACACAAGGGATTCCAAGCAAATGAAAGCACTGATGACTGTGGCCAGCAACGCAGGAACCATTGATGTTAACCTCTACCAAGCTCATAGGATCGTCTTCTTGCTTTCTTAAGTGAATTTAACCTATTTTCAGTATGCTGTACAGAGGAATATGATAAATTCTTTTGAATCTACAATGTGATGCTGTCAAATATTAACCAATTGCTGTAGTTGCTTGATAGCATTACACTATTTTATTACAGAAATATCTGAAGCCCCATGACATCTTATTTTCTAACATCTTTCCTAGTTTCTGAAAACATGCTGCATCTCTAGTCAATAATTTTTCTCAGTTTTTCCTTTGTAGACACTGTTGTGCAGACAAAAAAAAAAAAAGACTGCAAGGATTTAGCTGTGTTTCTACGACAGGTGCAAAGTTTTCTTACCATTTAAATGGAGACAATTTTTTAGGCCTACCTCAGAAAGCTATATAGCAGCAAAATATGACTGGCATTTGACTTCTCAAACCTTAGTGTTTACCCTACATGAGGAAATGATGGGTACCTTTGCATGGGCCCAGCTATTATAAATTCGGTGATCACAAATGAAGGATTTAAAATGTACTGTCCCGCCACAGCTATAGATAACAGATTGCTCTAAATGTCTCAATATGTCCACAGATAAGAACCTACATGAATAAAGTAGTCAGTTTCTGCCCAAAGATAACATTCTCTTCCACTACAAGGTAAACAAACTTAGTAAAAATTGTAGGAAGCTAGAAAGTGACTAATAGTATACCAATGCTATCATTCATAAGGCGAGAAAAAAGAGAAGTAATTAGGAAATCAAATCCAAGGCCTAGTTTTTGGAATCTCAACCTGATACCCCTCAGCTGCCTCAAATGCATGTCTATGTATTATGTGGTCACATAAGGTGATACTAAAATTTTAGCAATGTTGGCAACAGCTGCTTCATCTGCCATCATGACCCTAGTGGGGCACAAGTGGCAATAAAAATAATTAAGAAGTCATGTCTCCACTTTATGTTTTTGTCTCTACATTTTAAAAATCTAATAATGTCATCTTTACTTTAAAAGTGAAATTACTATTCCCACTGACTTAAATAAATGGTTGGGTTCATTTTAACTGAAGATACTATCATTACAGACTATGGCCTTTAGTCATAAGCAGAGAACACTGAGATTCTTACTGAAAGGAAACTCTGGAAACACGACAAAGAACTGATCAGTCATAAGGTACTACAAGGGATGTTTGATATGAATTTATTTTCCACTTAGATATGGTTTGTCTTAAAATGAGTATAGTCACATGAGGGATGTTTTAACCAGAAAAAAACAAAGGCTTCCATCAGAAACTTTTTGGTCATCTGCCTTATTCAGCACTTCAACATGTGTTAAGGACACCAACTTGCTTCAGAGGTAGACTGTACTACACGCAAGAAATAATGGTTGTGTATCTCAAGTCTTCAGTGCATAGCAGACAAAATTGCAGATGTGAGATACACAAGCTGAAGACTATTAAATCATGGGATAGAATTTCGGGAAGAGGTTAGTTCTATGGTTTCGAGGGCATGTTTTCATTATTGTAACTGTTCACCTGATTCAATGTGTGGCCTCAAAGAAAGGAAGCAGCCGGTTTTCGCTGCCAGGTTAAAAAAAATAGACTGTAATGAAAGATAGTATCCAATGGATTCAGTGCAGGCAGATTAAATGGGTTATAATGAAGTCTTTGCCAGTTTTCTTTCAGCAAACAAGTTTACTGATGCACCAACAACATTGTTTCTACATGTTAGAACAATTTATTTTGATAATTAGAAATAGTGATTTCATCCCATAAAAACATAGTCTAACTGCTTCAGATGAAAGCACACGTGCTATAACTTAGAGGAGCAGGGTGTGATGGCTGATTGCCTTCAAGGTCATTTGTGACCTTATTCCACTCTCAGAGCACCCTATATGAGAAAACCACTGGCTCCCAACCCGTTCCTGACACTATTCTCCTAGTTCCTTTTTAAGTGGAGTATGTCAAATTCTTCCCTAATCTCTTGCCCTTTGCAATTCCTGATCTTTCTGACTGGAATGTTTTTGCTTTGTCCTTCAGCATGGTTATAGTTCCATCGCAAGACATGTCGTTCACCCAGGGATAGATGCTTGGATCACCTAAGCCAGAGTAATAGCTCTTTCCTTCCAAATTACTACCATAATCCCCCATTTTCTCTTATTGCCTAGCTTACACTAAGCTGTGCAGTCTATTAAGTAGTCTTACTAGTTATTGCTAACTTCCCATAACAGAGTGTAAAACATTAAAGGTAGGAACTTTGTCTATAGGTTGTTCCTTTGGTGCTGCATATTTTATGCTTGAAAAAAGGATTTCTATATCATAGTTTATTAAAAGTATTTGCTAATACTTAACAGTCTCATCTGTGGTGACATCTTTTTAAAAAAAAAGTTATATATTGTGAAGGTCAGAGTTACAAAAAGGGAGAGGCAAAGAGGAATATTCCATTCACTGGTTTACTTCCCAGGTAGCCACAGGACCAGGGCTGAGTCAGACCAAAGCCAGGAGTCGCATGGGGTTTCACAACTGGGTTGCAGGGGTATAAGCACTTGTACAAATTATCACTGCTCTACGTAGGTCACTAGCAGAGAGGTGGATCAGAGCCAGGGCTTGAACTGCCACTCATGTAATGGGCTGGCCTTGCAGGTGGCAGCCTTACCCATCATGTCAAATGGGAAATATCTTTTATGAAAGATTTAGTTTTGTGAAAGGCAGAAGTACAGGGTGTGTGTGTGTGTGTGTGTGTGTGTGTGAGAGAGAGAGAGAGAGAGAGAGAAAGAGAGAGAGAGAGAGAGAGAGAGAGAGAATGAGAATGAGAATGAGAGAGAAAATGAGAGAATCTTCCATTTACTAGTTCACTCCCCAAATGTCACAATGGCCCAGCCAGGCCAAACCCAGAAGCCAGGAGGAGTTCAACCCCGGCTTTTGTGTGGGTGCAAAGGCTCAAGGAATTGCTTTCCCAGGTTCATTAGCATGGTGCTGGATTGAAAGTGGAGCAACAGGGTCAGGAAACAACCCTATATGGAATGCTAGCAATGCAGTCATCAGCTTTACTCTTTTCACTATTACACTAACCCCTGTGGTTGGCAGAAAGCTTTTAAGACACCACTAGTGGATGCCTTAAATCGCAGAGAATGTTAAATGCAACAGGTCAGTGCCTTTTCCAGCTCATTTAGCAGTTACCATGCACCAAGGCGCTACCTTATGCAATTTCAGATGAGACAGCAAAACTGGTAGAAAGGATTCTTTCTTTCTTCAGGGTTTAACAAATGAAGTATTTGGTTTTACAATAGATCCTAGGAGCATCAACATATGATTTAATCTTTTCATTTTAAACAAAGCACTTTCCAGTTTCTGTTCAGCATGTTCTTTGGAGTCATTACTGAGCAAAATAGTTACTTGAACATAAGCCCCACTACTGCCTTAGGCCAGTGGATTTGATAACCTGATGGCTAGTAAGAGATTAGCAGGTGGGGAGCATAAAATGTGGTTTGCTGGATACAGAGGTAGGGGACCACACCAGGCTGCTCAGGATGGTATGCAATTTTAAACTTCACAAATTTTTTCTGGAATTTTCTCAACAGCTTTTGAATTTCAACTGTCAAAGAATGAACAAAAGTGAGGTGGAAAAGGAACCACCACAAATGTGTTCAACTTCACACCTGAAATGCAATCTTTTAAAGGTCTAAATACACAATTAAATCTTTTAGGACTGTACAATGATTGATGCTTTAAAGGCAAAAGATATTCTTTTATAATGAAATTAATATTAAAGTAGAAAAAGCATTTTGAATCTGTTGTCTCCGAAAAGAATAATAAAATTTATTGGAGTAAGTTCCTATAAAAATTGATGCTGCAGATTCTATTAGTGTTTATAATAGATAGATATTTTAAGATACACTTTAAGAAAGTTTGTTTGAGAGGATGACACAGAGAGAAACAGAATGAGAGTGAGCATGCTCTCACCCACTGGCTCATTTGACAAATGCCAATAAAGGCTAGAGAGCTGGGAACTCGATCCAGGTCTCCATGTTTATGGTAGGGACCCATGAACCATCCCCAGTGCCTTCCAGGCATCTGCAAAAAACTGCCATCAGCAACCTGTAATGGGTCTAAACCCAGGAATAATGATAATCAACGCCAACGTCTAACCAATGACTTAACCAGGAGACCAAATATCTACCCTAAATGGATATTCCCGAGATCCACAGGCTAAGAAAGAATTTCCATTGAGCTGACACTGAAGACAACTGTTCATAAAAAATTATTTGCATTTAAATTACGAGAGAAAATGCAACAGAATCCTCAAAAATTTTAGTATCATTTTGATTTCCAGCTAAGCTTCAAAAACTGAACAATTTCCATGCTTACAATACTTTCCGAAAGGCATTCTTTGCACAAAGCTTTTCCAATAGAAACAGTAGAGGGAGCTGCTGCCCCATGTAACAAAATCTCTGAATTTCTGTTTTCAGACTAAATTGCTATGCACTGAAATGTGACACAGTTGAGCCCACTGCTCACTTCTCATATTGCAATAATGAAACAATGCACAAAAACAATACCAGAAAAAAATGAAATCACAAGCCCTGCCTCTAACAAAAATAATAACACACTTTAAAGTTAATGTGGTTTTTAATAAACACTTTTTACAGTAATGATGGATGAGAAGTTAATGTCAAATGGGTGGGCTAATACAGGCTTCCTTGAATGCCTCATTAGTTAAATTCTCTGGCTTTCCCTCCTGCTCTGCCTCGTTTCCAGATGCTTTCTTCTTCTTCTTTTTTTTTCCTAAAGAAACTGAACATGGAATTCTTTCAATTAAGCTAAGGCATTCTGAATCTCGAGGCATTCCACGTCTCTATCATACACAGGTCACCATTTTCCATTGCTTATGCTACTCAGATAACTGGAAAGCTTCTTCTTAAAAAAAATGATTCAAGTTGAGTGTGAGGGATAGTACTTGAGACTTGAACACATCACAACTAAAAAAATGCAAGAGCACAGATCATGGATGAAAAACCCTGAACCTTTACAAGAAAGAAGCTGAAGCTATGAGGAGGAAAACATCCTCAGACAGTCATGTTATTAGATAACTGAGAATCATTTTTAGACCATCCAAGCTGCTAAAATCTTGTGTCAGGTCCAAGGACAAGCCTTAGGGGGGGCATTCCTCGCTGAGCCCAGTCATTTCCTGATTGATTAGAGGCCACCAATGAGGAAGGTTTTCCATAGATTCCTGCCCAGAAATGCGGAGTCAGGGAGCCCTTCAACAACTAAGACACTTTCTGAGACACCAGGCAGAAATTCTTTGGAAGAAATGAGAGTTTTTTCCTTTTACACTTATGATCATCTTTGTTTTGCAACAGAAAACTGAACAAATGCTTTATAAAAAATTGTGCAACTAACGGGTTGAACACACACAATTAAAGTGTGGGAGATCATTTTTAGTAGACACTTTGTGATAGCTTTTTAAAAAATTATCAAAAAGTATGCATTCTGCTTTGGAATCAAGAATCTCAGTAGAAAGACTGGCTAAAATGTTTTAGTTATTTGAGAAGCTTCAGGCCATTAGAGGCTTTTCTTTTCAGTTCCATTTCTTTTCATCTTCGTGGGTACTGCCCTAAACAATAATGCTACCTTTGCCAAAGGACATGAACGAGCGTTTTTCAAAGGATGAAATACAAATGGCCAACGGACATAAAAAATGCTCAGGTTCACTAGCCATCAGGTGAATGCGAATAAAAATCACATATGAGGTTACATCTCACCCCAGTTAGAATGACCATCGTCCAAAATCAAAAAATAAATGCTGGCAAGGATGTGGGAAAAAAGGTACCATAACTTACTGTTGGTGGGAAGGGAAACTGGCAGAATCAAAGTGGAAAATGATATGGATAGTTTCAGGAGATCTGAAAATAAACCTATCACATTATCCAGACATCCCACTCCTGGGAATTTACCAAAATGAATTGAAATCAGCATAGGAAAGAAGCATTTATGCTCCCATGTATATTACAGCTCAGTGCATAATAGCTAAGATAGGGAATAAACCCTGATGTCCATCAACTGAGAACTGGATAAAGCAAATGGAGCATTTAAACAATATGTAATACTACTTGGCCATAAAAAGAATGAAATCTTGTCTTTTGGAATAAAATGGATGCAACTGGAATAAGCCAGTCTCAAAAAAACAAATGTGATATATTTTTTTTCTGAGAAATGGCAGATAAGAGAATGTAAAAAAATGTTCAGTAATAAAATTTTCATTTTGGGATATGATTGTCATGTTTCAGCACTTGTTTATATAACTGTGAAACTGTAGTCTTCCTTTTTTCTTGTCCAAAGTTACAGTTTGTAATAAATTAAGCCTGTAAATATACAATGGATTAAATAATATCTTAAAAACTGATGAAGACAGGGTTGGGAGGAGAATGGGGGGCAGTGGAGTGAGGGATGTTGGGTGATCTTCTTGGAGCTGTAGCTGTAGAATGCATAATAAGGTCCATTCTCTTGATATTAATAAAATAACAACACCAACAACAAAAGAAACACTACCTTTGACTTGGAGAATTCCTCTAAATGCCCAAAGGGCAGAACATTTTCTTGGGAAACTGAGCCAAATATGCTATTGTCAAATGATTCTTATTCTTTTCAAAAAACTATACTGATTAAAGTTTCTTCCTATAGTTTTCTAAAACTAAATTGTGTGAACATAATGGTAAAATTATATAAAACACTTACTTGTGGTATAGTGCAATCACTATTTGGTGAGAGACAAAACTGAAGTTTTTTTACAAAAATATTTCATATTGTCACAACAAATGTTAACACATACTTTAGAAATCTCACATCTTGGCCACTAGGGTGAGTCCTACACCTTCTCCAATCCCAGCGAAAGTTTCAGGCCTTAACCATCCTTCTCTTGTTCTCGTTCTCTCTCTCTCTCTCTCTCTCTCTCTCTTTTACCAAATACACACACACATACAAACACACACACGCACACTCCACATACATTTTTTTATGAGTTCCTTTTTACTGAGTTCCTTCCTATGATGAAGAACTCATGTCACACAGGGCCCAATACTGGGAGACAATCAATCAAAAGCAATAACATTTTGAAATAAAAATGTCCACAAATAAACTTGGCTGTCTCTTAAGCTATACAGGGATAAAAATGTATATATTAATAAATCATTCCACTACATTTTCAACGAGCTTTATGAAGTACTCCCCTACTATGACAGTTATAATGAATCCTGCTTAGTATATCCATCATCTAACTTTAATGCTAAAATGACCCATCAGTAAAACCCAGTCATGAGACTCCAGCTTAGAACTCTGCACACATCCTGATTGCTTCCATAACTGGTGAACCCTCACACAAAGTCTGCCAGATTCTTTCTCGTTTTGGCTTCATTGTTAATGGCCTACTGCTGTGCATCTCAACTGTGTGAGGCGACTCATCTGTCCCCACTCCCCAGAGGTTCAGCACATATTTTTGTGGGGGCTGATGTGCTCCACAAGCAAGAGCTAGGTCACTAACCACTCCCTTCCCATTTGCTTCACTGCACAAACTGCCTCAGTCTTTATGTTTCTGTTTTTACTTCCAGAGGGAAACCAACCCCAACCATTCTCCTTCTCTGGTCATACTTTAATGAACTGGATTTGAATCTCCATAAGACAAGGACAGTGTCATATACAGTTTGGCAAGCCAGCTCCTAATAGTGTTAGGCTTAAAGGACTCTCAATAATTATCTGTGAAACTGTTGCATGAGGTAAATTACTAACACTTAGAATTTTTTATGAACTCATTTTCTTAAAATGTTCCTTATTATGACCTTAAAAGACTATTTTTGAAAAGCACTCTTTGCTTCTAATCATTTGGGAAATAACAGTTCTGTTTTGAAAGTACCTTATGTTTGGAAAATTAAACATGAATGTGACACAAAGAAATGTAGGGAGACAATCGTTTTCCCATTTGTTTCAATGCTGTCATCAATTAAGCTCTGTAAGTATGGAAGGTGCTCCACTATTTTTTTTAGCAAGTTAGTATGCAAGCCATTAATTTACCCTATGATGTGAACAACTCTGAAAACGACAACTGATGAAAAGTATATCCCAGGATGATATTTTGATATTCTTCATGTAAGAGAAAAGATATTCCATCAATTAGGAGATATTACAATTCTTAAACAGCTAATGAAGTTATGATTAGCCCAATACTTTCCTTCTTACAAAAAACCTTGTATACAAAAAGCAACTTTTGCTTTCCAACATAGATTTTCTCTATTTCTGTAGTCTAACAAATTGGGTATTTACACTATGTTAAAAAAAAGTCGGGAGGGGCCAGCATCCCGCAGACAAATCTGCTGCCTGTGACACTAGCATTCCGCTACTGGAGGACCAGCTCCCTGATAATGACCTGGGAATGCGGCAGAGGGCGTCCCAAGGGCTTTGTCTGCAACACCCATACGGGAGACCTACATGATGTTGGCTCTGGCTTTGGTTTGGCACAACCCTGGCCATCGCAGCCATTTGGGGAGTAAATCAGCAACTGCAAGGTAGATTTGTCTGTCTGTCTGTCTCTCCTTCAGTTTCTAATTCTCCTTTTAAATAAAAAAATATTTTAAAAGGTTAAAAGTCATTTTTCTCTCAAATACCATATGCTCAGAATTTAATGAAGTATCTATTAAACCCATAGCTGAATTTGCTGTGTACATATAACACCTGAAATAAAATAAGCTTCTCTCACTTCTAAATACTTTAGTAACAAACTAAGATTTTGCAGAATTGAATATTATAGATCATTTCTGAGTCATGTTTCTTAATATTCTAAATTCTTCAGTAAGCTCATATGATCAGTAGTTGAAAAATTATTCTAGAATTCAGTATTATCCTCTTGTGTCTTTGATATTTGGCAAGCTTGTCATAAAGACTTTCAGCATTCAAATGTACCCTCTAACACAACAATTACACATGTTTAAAATCAGCATCATTTGTTTAGAAAACTACATGAAGGTCTAATCTTGCCTGATGGCATTCACAGGCTTTTTTTAAAGTATAAAACAATAATTGAAAATCTTACAATATGTTCTTAGTGAAAAAAGGAATAAAAACAAACAGAACTGATTCCTTTAAAGACTTGATTCTAGGATATTCAGTTTTCTCTTCCTCCCCTCATGCTTTTATACTCATCGCTTATTGACATTGCTAATTGGACAATTCACTTGAGTGGCTCAAGAGAAATGAAATCAATGATGGGGACAGCAATAATGCCTATTTTTGTCATGTGGCCACATCCTAAGAAATACCCAAGGTATGGGTCTGGAGCTTCTCAGTGGTGTGCAAGATTCTACTCTAAAAAGTCACTTATTTGGCCTTTACTTTATCATCTGTAAACTATATTCATTTGTTACATAATCCAAGACCACATGTCACAGACCAGAAATTAAGCAAGGGAAGATTATATTACAGATAACAAAAGAAAGGCCATAGAGGAGAACAGGCAAAGGCAGGTTAAAAACTATGAAGGACCCAGACAGACCCGTAGAATCCACATTTCTTGAGGGAAAGGAAAGCTATTAGAGAGTTTCAAACTATTCCAGCCACTCCAGATGCAAAGCAAGCTTTGGTCAGAGTCATCATTTACTGATATTATTCGACTTAGAGAAGGTAGAGAAAGAGAACAAATCTTAGCTGGCTTTAAAAATGTAGACATGTGTTCACAAAACCCTAAATTAAGGCACTGGCAGTGGGGATGAAAAGGAGGAGAGGGATTTGTGAGCTGTTTGAATATAGAACTGACATATGCTGGACTGATATGGAGTATGAAGAAGACAAAAAATATCTAGGGTTATTTTTGGAACTTAGTTTTGGGTATGCTAATTTTCTAGTACCTGGAGACCAACATGTAGAGACTGAGCAAACAATGGAATGTGTAGGCAAGGAGGAATATTGTCCAGAATACAGATGCAGACAAAGAGGAAGTTGCTAGAGGAGACAAAAAGAATGGCCCTAGAGTTAGGGGAGAAAGTCATCACTACAAAAAGAAGAGAATTTTAAATGGGAGAGCACTGATTTGTACAATTCCTGTGAAGCTATGAAGTGAAGTGAAGTATTCAAAGCGAGTACAGTGTCATTGAAGTAGCTCAGACACAAACAAGATTCTAGAGGATTAAAAATTAAGCAGAACCACAGAGAAGTGGAATTCTTTTTTTTTCTTTGCTAGAAGCTTGGAATAAAGTAGTAAGATAAACTAACTGGTTAGATGATCTTGTCAACTCCTTTTGGCAACAATATGCTCTGAAATTCTGCTCGCTAAAGTGTTTCAAGAAAAGTATGTGTCTCCAGATATCCATCTTACTACTGGTCTTTGTGTTATGGGAGCAGGGAAATGGCACTCATACAGGTTCAGAACAGGACTATCTGGACACCTGACTTAGGGATGTTCAGGCAAGCTCTTCTGCACTTTTCTTGAAGTGTGTAGAGAGCTAGCAACTTCTCTTTTCACTTGTTTTGCAATAGTGATGGTGGTGTGCTTCACAAAGAATATCACCCAGGTGATGAAATCTATCATTTAAACAGTAAGAATAAAATTATTATCCACATGAAAGTAAAGCAACCCTTGGGTAAACACACAGAAATAGAGCTGCTCCAAAAGTACAGCCATCTTATAGTTTACTTACAGGTGGTCCTGGGGGTCCTGGTTTTCCTGGGGCTCCTGGTTTTCCTCGACGTCCCTTGAAATAAAAGAAAAACATAACATTGTAATTCCATTTAATTTTGATATAGTAAGAAGTGGACTATAAAATACAGTAAAAATGAACAAGTTAAAAAATATTTCCAGGTCCACATGACTTTTAGCCATTAAACAATTGTGAAAACTACATACCAAAGCTTAATGACCATGTTGAGAAACACCCTATTTGGAATGAATAAATCTTAGCTGTTATCAATAGACCTTTAAGAGCTGTCTACTTGTAACCCTAGTAAGGTAATACAATGTATCTGAAAGACGTTCTAAAGATTGGCATTTTATCTGATGATTCTATGGTTTCAGGTGCATTTATAAAGGCATCTGTTATCTTACCTTTGTGTTTATTAAAGAGAGATTGCACTGCTAATTTTATGGGCATATTCTGCTGATGAGATTGGTTGTTAAACATGCCTATTTGTTTTATCTTAGACTTTACAGTTTAGACTCTCTGAGGATTGAAGCCATTGATCTGCATTTTTAAAACCACTTCAGGTGAGTTAGTTATGTTCACTCAGGTTTGAAAAGCATTATATTATGCCCTTTCATAATTATACATGTTGACAAGACACAAGCTTGTACCAGATCCTTCCTTTTCTTTGGATGGTTAAGTTGTTCATGGTGAACTAACATGCAATTCTTTCACATAAATCTTCATTACTGCAACCAAATAGGAACCTCCCAAATTTACAAATAGCTAAATTCCAATTGCAGGAAAAAGAAAGATGTATTTGTGCTAACGTCTCTAAATAACTAGGTGGCTTATGTCCTTTAAGACCATTTAGCCATTTGTTATAGAATTAATTTGCAAAACCTTGTTTTCCCAATAAAGCAGAGAACACAGGCACTGAATGCATTCATCTTTATGATATTTCTGAGCACATATTTTTCTAAAAAACAGTCACTTTTACTAATAACTATTTTATGGCTAAAAAGCTAAAATATTAAAATAAGTACATAATAAGTACATACTTGAAAAATGAAAGTATTAGGTTAATCTTTTTTCAAAAACATTTTATTTATTTATTTGGAAGAGGAGAGGGAGAAAGGAAGAGAGGGAAGGAAAGAGGGCAAGAGAGAAAAAGGGAGGGAGAGAGAGGGAAAAGCAGGGAGGGAGGAAGGGAGAGAGAGATATCTCATCTACTGTTTCACTTTCATGTTGGAGCTGGGAACTCATCCTGGAGGCAGGGAGCCATCATTGCTGCTGCCCAGGGTGCACATTATCCAGAAGATGAATTAGGAGCCAGATAGGAGCTGAACCCAGGCCCTCTGGCGTGGCTTCCCATTCCCTTCTTTTTCAACTTGTTCCACAAACAGAGAGAAAGATCCTCCATCCGTTGGTTCACTCCACAAATATCTGCAACAGCGGAGCTAAGTCAATCTGAAGCCAGGAGCCAGGAACCTCCTCTAGGTCTCCTAGGCAGACACAGGTTCCCAAGGCTTTGGGCCAGCCCCCACTGCTTACCCAGGCCAAAAGAAGGGAACCAGATTGAAAATGGAGCAGCGGAGACACAAATTGGTGCCCATATGGGGTGCCAGTGCTTGCAAGCAAAGGAATAGCTAGTTGACCCATCATGCCAGCTCCCAAGTTGGTGTTTTCAATGATTTTTTTTCCTTGAGAATTGTAAGCAATAACATAGAAAAGTCAATTTAATTCTATTAAATTTTTTTTTAGCCTGGAAATGTTTGGCAAAGTTATCCAATTTCCCTGTTTTTCATCTAGGCTTGGAGTGGAGTAAAAGTTTAAATGCCAGGTCAACAGCAAGGTAAGCAAGGAAATATGGTAAGATTTGGTGAAAAATGGGCCCATAGTTTCTGAATGTAAAATAAGAGAATACCATCCTAAAAAAGAAAAACTTTTTCTGTAAATAACTCAATCAACATCTACAAAATAGACTTAAAAATTTACTGAGAACAGAAGTAATATTTTAAAATCTATTTTCTATTTTAGAAGTCTAAATCTTGGAGTGATTTTATAAAACTATAAGATTGAAATGAATATACAATATTCAGTACACTTAATCCATGTATACCATTTCCTAGTCTTAAATTTACATTTTTTAAAAACCAGTATGTTGGATCTTTCAATAAATATCCATGAATTAATGTCAGGAGTAATCAATGGCAAAAAGTTTACTTGGAAAATGAAGTATGTCATCTGTTAATTCATGGTAGCACAAAGAAACTAAACCAATGGTAGCTAAGTGATTGGTTCTTTGCTCTAGCTTGTGTTAGGCTGAGGAAAGTGAAACCATAGGGTCAACTTTATTTACACTCCCCTTTCTCCAAAGGGATCATAAATATTGATCTGGGCAGGATGTGTGGGAAACTAACACTATTGCTTAACCTCTATCACAGAACTCATGTTTCAAAGTAACCAAGTCTGAGACATCCGAACATAATATGAACAGTTTAAAATGAGGAGCAAAAAGTTTCTACCCTTCGGTACTGCAAGCACATGCATCTAAATTCTTGCATGTGAGTCTCTGCCAATCTCTGTGGTGATGTAAGTCAGCCTTGCCTTTCAGAGATTCTGATGTGTATGGCAGAAGAGTGCAGAGAGGAAGCTGATCTTGTTCATGTGTCCTTGCCACATGTGCATTCACAGGTAAAATACTTAAGCGGGCTGTTAAGTTAATGGGGCCTATTATATACAGATTGCTTCAACCAGCATTTTCGCAGTTTAAGCCTAGTGTTTAGACTTGACTTTCCTGTGAACAGCCTAAGTCTATTTTAGCAATTTTAAAACACATCTTTCACAAAGCAACACGGTGACATTCTTTTCTAAGCTTGGCACCAAATGTGTTCACAGTTAAGTCCAATGTCTCAGTGTTGTGTAGAAGGGGAGTCCTGCGAGGACATCAGAGAGGTAGATGAGAAGCAGAAATTGGAACTCTAAATTATGATAGGAGAATTGGGGGGCTACAATTTCTATTGATATAATAGTTCTAGCCTACTCCCAGGCATGCTTTTCTCTAGAATCCCTTGTCCATGTCCCTCCTTCAAAGGTGGCAGGTGCTCCGAATCTATGTTCAATGGCACCACAAAGACCTTTTGCCCACAAAGACCTTTTCTCTTTTCACTTAAACAAGCACTAAGGGGAGTCAAGTTTACGTAAGAGCTATAGTTGATTTCTGGCTTGATTTTTTACTATTTTATACAAGATGACCTGAGGAGATGTTATTATTTTGTTATTGGATTGTTCACAGTGAAGCCAGACAACAGGCATAAACCATTAACTCTCATCTTTTGGCTGCAATCAGAGCCTCCTCTCTCAGGGGAAGGTTAACCTTAGCTCTTCTGCTCACAGGACTCCAGGGAACCGGTAAAGACACCTGCAGGGAGGGCCTGGGTTTGTGGGCTGCTGATGGCTCATGAGGATTCACTCTGAGGATCATTTGATTAACAATTATGGTATATTAGGTCCCATTTCTGTCACCTGATATTTCTGTCCTCATATTACACAACTTATCTGAAATTCCTTCTGAAGTGTGGGAAAAAAATTAGGATGTGAATGGAGATTAAAATCCTGGCAGATAATTCAGAAAACAAACAGAGAGAGCTATTTCTAGCTATGGTGGCTGTCCACAGGTTTATTCAGAAGCAACTCTGGTATACTGGTTTCTGGTTAAACATTCAGATGTAGTGACATCTACTGTTCCAGCTTCAATACAACCAGGCTCATTTTACACTTTCCTGACAGCTGGGGTATAAGGCACAACATGCAGATTTACTGTACCAGGTTTCCCTGGAAATTGCTCATCATGTCAATTTCAAACATGGAAATATGATAAAGTTAATAGACAAGAATTTGGATTCCTGTCTACTGACCCAAACTCACTAGTGTTCAAAACTGACCAAGCATCCATATCACTTGGAGGACTGGTTAAGTATAGAGGTACATTTCCATCTCTGAGTTTCTGGTTCAATATGGCTGGAGTGAGATCAGACAACTTGCATATCTTAACAACTTCCCACTAACAGTGATGCTGGTGAGCTGGGGACCACATTTTGAGAATGACTGCTCTAAAGTTAACACTATTATTTAATATTTAACATCAAACAATTGTATCAACTCCCTGACATCCAATAACTGCTGCAGCTTGGTACAAAAGAATTTAATTGGCTTTGCAATTATGTAAAACTTTGAGAATAAAATGTTTATTGTCAAGTGCAGGCAAAGCTGGACTGGGGTTACTTGTTATTTTTAAATGATACTTCTACTTTTCAACAGGTTAGTTGAAGGATTAAAAAGGAGGTCTGACATGGGTGTTTGCCCTACCAGTTCAGATGGTTGGGACACCTGCATTCTGTATTTAAGTGCCTGAGTCCTCTTCTGATTCTAGCTTCCTGACAATGCAGACCCTGTGAGGGAACAGGTCATGGTTCAAGCGATTGTGACACCACCACCTAGGTGGGAGATCTGGAATGAGTTTTCTATTCCTGCCTTTAGCCTGGCTGAGCCTCTGCTGAGGCAGCCACTGGGAGAGAACCAGCAGATTGGAGCTGTTTTTTTGGTTCTTGGTTTTACGCATCCTTTTCTCTCTGTCAGTAGAATTAATATTTTAAAAAGATCATTTGTAAAATTCCTATTGCCTACATCATGAGGATGGTTACTACAAAGATTTCAAAATAATGTGTGCTATCAATAGTGCAGAAGGGCTGGAATGCTTGTGAATGTTACCAGAACTGTAACAGTGAAATTACTACTGAAAACAGCATGAATTAGACTTAAAAATCAGAATTAGAGACAGAATTATCATAGGATCTAGAAGTTCTGCTTCAGGGTACCTACCCAAAAGAGTTGAAGCAGGACCAAGAAGAGACATTTGTGTGTGTATGTTCATACTAGCACAGCACTATTCTCAACAGCCCAGGGGTGGAACCAATCCAAACACCACTGATGGATGAATGCATAAACAAAAAATGGGGTAAAAGCATACAATGGAATTTTTTTCAGTATTAAAAAAGGAAGGAAATCCTGTCACATGCTGCAAAATAGAGGAAACTTGAGGACATTTTACTAAGTGAAATAAAACAGCAGCGACAGGACAAATGCTGTGTGTTTATACGAGAGATAAAAAGTAGTCAAATTCACAGAGACAGAGAGTAGAAAGATGGTTAGCAGGCACTAGAGGAGGGAAGCAAGGGGAAGTGGTTTAATAGGAACAGAGTATAAATTTTTGCAAGAGAAATAAGTTCTGGAGACTTGCATCCAAACATGTGGCTAGACATTACTGCTAGACTTAAAAATAGTACATATGATAAATTTGATGCTATGTGTCTTTTATAATAATTGAGAAAATTTCCTGCCACAATCTGGTAAAAAAAAAATGGTAATATCAATAAATGTTAGAACCTTCTATTCCTGCCCTTCTACCATTCTCTGAGTCCCCAATATTTTTTCATATATCTATTTGATAATTTCAATGAAATCTAAAATATGTAATATGCAGGTTTTAGAAAGCTATAATCAACACTTGACAATGCATATGAAAATTTAAGAAATTATTTATGTGACATGAACATAGAGAGGGAGGAGGAAGGGAAGGGATGAGGAAGGAAAGGGAAGCGAAGCACAAGGGAGAGAGAATGAATTACCATCTTCTGGTTCACTCCTCCAAATGCCCATGACTTCTGAGGCAAGGCTACATCAGGCCCAAGGCTGATCCAAGTATTCAACAGAGGTCTCAAATGTGGTTATCAGTGACCCATTTACTTAAACCAGCCTTGCTACCTCTTGAGGTCTCTATTAGCGGGAAGTCAGAGCTGGAACTGTAGTCGGGTTTGAAATCCAGATATTCTGATGGGAAATGTAAATGTCCTACCTGGTACCCCAACTGGAAGACCAAACACTAACCCTAATGCATATGAACTTAAAAATGCATTTAAAACTAAATACCAACAACAGCACAGCCAATATAAGAAGTCAGAAGGATGCAGAGTTCCCTGAAGCTTGACTGTGGGCCGATGGCTCATTACAAGCAGGCATTTTGCTTAAAAATTCCATTTCTCTTGCATTTTTAAGTGTTTTAAATGATTTGACTTTTAATGGAGTGGCTGTTAGTTTTAAAATTCTATGTTAAGAATGGTTTGCTTTTAGCTAAAACTTCATAAGGAACAATAATAAATTGTGTTTATTTTCAATAACTATATATTATGACCAATTAAAAATGTAAATAAGACATAATTCATTCACATAATGGAATAGTATATATCAATGAAAATGAATAGAAGTGAGCTATGCATAACAATACAGATGTTTATTTTGAACACAATGATCAATTTATATGAGAAACAAAAATTGACCCACTAATCTAGCTTGCTAGCAGTTGTAGCGAGTTACCTGTTTTGGGTGGAGTGACTGAAAGGAAGAGTTACAAGGAATATAGAGCACTGATGGTGATGTTCTGTCTCTTGAAATGTCTGCCACTTAAACGAGCTTATTTTGTGAAAAGGCTTCAAACTGTATTTTTATAATATGAACATTTTTTTTCTGACTACATATTATATTTTAGTTGCACTTGTTGAAAAATGAAATCAGGAGGTTTTCATGTTGGCACAAGTTTGTCTGAATAATTTAATGGCTTTCTCCATCAGCATGTTTGGTGTGTAGGGTCACTATTATCAGAAAGTTAAACAATTTTCAATAGTAAAAATAACAGCATTTCCTGGAAGACTTGCAGCCCGAGAGCATGTGTATCTTAAATTAGATCCTTGATTTATACCCAGTTGGCCCTCAGGAGCCTTGGGAAGAGAAGAATGCAAATAATGGACTACTGCTACTTCTCTGACAGATGGTTTTTTTGTTGCTGACAATAATAGGGATGATGATGAAGACGAGGCTACAGTGCAATCAGATTCAAATAAAGGATGGTATGCTGACCCCAAACCCACAAGATGAAACATGTGTCTAAGTAGTCTCCTTGAGCTGCCAGGTCTTGCTAACACAGTTGGCTCCTCTCAAATATTTTCTTGTTTCCATGTGTGTGTATTTCATAGACACGTAGGCATCAGTTCAGCTTGAACAAGGCATCAAGGAAATGTCAAGGAAGGGGATTCAGGGCCCTTGACTGGCACACACAACTGTGAATGAGGTGTTAATTACACAGGAAAACATTACAGGCTATCTGGGAAGTTTTTTTTTTTTTTTATATTCTGAGCGGAAATAAGATTTATGGCTGATGTGGTAAAGAATCACCACATTTAGAAATCAATGATATGTGCAAAAACGGGAATGTGATCCCTGCATGAGGAATGCATTATGTCCCAAGTGCCCTTTATTTCTTAACCGATATTTAAAAATACATCTATGACAGCAACAATACTAGTCATAAAGGTCTCATTACTTCAGGGCTCAGACAAGTGGCTCTTGTAAGCACAGGGGAAGAGGCTGTAATTCAGTAAGAACAAACAATTTAAGACAGGTTTAGAACTGCAGAAAGATGAATCCGTGCTATTGCCTTACTCATTGAGGTTAGGACCTTCACATTTCTAAGTTATGCCACAGTTTCCACACACCTCTGCCTCTTTCCTTCCATTTGCTTAAGTAGAATCTACCAGTAAGAGCTATGGCTTTTAGAAATGTTGTAAATTGTTGCAGCATTATTGTCTAACCCTCCAGAGCCACAATGGAATTAATAATAATTGAATAAATGATTACACTCATCCCATTTGCAAGGAATTTGGATCTTATCAAATCTCCCTCTTGGTCTGATTTTTGCCTAACTTCACCTCATGCTGTACCATGACTCTGCAGGCCAAATGAAACTTTCCATTTAGATGTGTATGGATTCCCCACCGTCTCACCAACCCACTAAGTCTCAGTCCCCATTTCTGGAACTGTTTTCTAGGCTAGTCATTGCCAGTCTTTGCCAAGGCACATGGTTCATCTTGCTACCAGGTGGTGTAGCCATAGTGTGTGGCTAAACAATTTTCTGTTCATTTCAATATATTTTAACAACTCCTTGCCACACTAAGGGTTTCTAGGCTGGAAGTACATTGGAAAGCATCCTTTCTCTTGTATTTGCATGTTTATAAGGAGGGATTCTTCCAGACTATAAAAGGGAAAGCCAACCATATACACTGGCTTCCTGTTGAGAATTATGACACCAGACTTCCATTTCTCCAAAACCAAGGACTGTCATAACACTTCTTGAGTATAAGTTTTTACTGCACTTTGATATTTTTTTTACATGTAGGGTACATATAAAATGGTTATGTCTTGTTCATTAGATATAGTAAAATGGGCACAATGGAATGAGGTTTATCTCAGGTTAGAGCAAGGAAGCAGCATCCAGCTCAGTAAAACCATTCAACACTGGAATAAACTATAAATGACATATCTTGATTTGAATTAAGGTAAAGTTAGAGGATTTTTTATGCCTTGAGTTGACACTTTCTCAAGGGATATACTGTATTTTCCTTGAGAAAGATTGAATGGACAAGTGCCATATAAATTCACAGATTGATTTTACAGTTATTCAATAACTTCCTGAACAAATGCAGAGAATTTCAGAGGATCCATAAAATGGCACTATAAAGGTCATTCAATTTTGAAACCACAAATATTTCCTTGTATAATTCTCAATTACTTGAAGTGAATGTAATGGGTTAAAATGCATTTGTATACTTAAATGATGACTTCAGAAATGAACTCTCTGAAAAGATGGGATTCAATTTTATATAGCAAAATTTACTGTCTCTGCTTTATGTACTATGCTAGAGAAAAACATGTTTAGATTACTGAGACCTGGTTTCAGCCTTCAAGACACAACAGATTTCCAGATAGACTTCTCAGCTGGTGATAGGGACACTTGTTTCCATCGTCCTACTTTTGGTGACTCCTTTTATCTATCCCAATGGGGAGGAGAGGGTCACAATGATAGGTAAGAATCGTGGGCAGATCATATCCATACACTCTCACAATAAGTCAGGTCACTCTGTCCTGAAACTTCCTCCTGAACAGGGACAGCTTCCACTGGAACTTTCTGGGCTAACACAATTTAGATATGTGGGAACTCTGATCTTCTCCACCAGGGATACTTTTCATCATCCTCTAGATTAAGTTTGTGCAGAAAGCATTTTCCAGCCTACCTTGCCTTTTCTTGCACAATTGAAATATTAGAAAAATGTCTTGATGACATAGAAAAATGGGACAGTTGAATATAAAATACTAGAGAAATACTGGTAATATTCTTTTCTTTACTTGAATGATACTTTTTGTTTCTTTAATCATCAATGCTACCTGAAACTGCAACTGAGAAAAGTGATTCGGATTCTGTGCTTATCAATCCAATCTACTTCCCCTAGCTCCAACATTTCCCAGAATAGAATTATGGTTTTTTGGGAAAGTTGGTGCTGCATTAACTCCTGCAAGTCCTTCCTGTGTATCTTTTGCTAATTCTTTCATTTTCATTTGTTTTTTTTCTCCATTCCCTTCTAGGGAAGAAGCCCATTAGAAACTCCCCCAATACTTTTTTTTCCTAGGCTCTCTGTGTATCTGTATCTAGATAAACACACACACACACACACACACACACACACACACACACACACACCCCTTATATAACCAATTGAGCTTTCTCAACCACAGAGAATTCCTATTGTGACTTAATATACAACTCCATGTGTCCACTTGCCAACTATTCACATTTTTTTAAAGGACATTAACCTGTATTTTCAGCTGGCATGTAGACACAATGATTAGTTAACTAATTAATTTAAGAAGTTTTAAAAAAGATGCATCAAGTTTGTACCCTGAATAAGATACTTCTTTATGTCCTGGGAATATTGTGAATACTGTCATCATGGAATTTATATTCTAGGGTGGACAATAATAACAGTAGATAACATAAGGTCCTTACTATATTTTAGACATTATTCAAAGGCACATATTTATACATATTTATTTACTTACTCTTTGAGGTATTCCCATTTTTCAGATGAGGCAAACGTGTGACAAAATTACTTGTATAAGGTCATGGGACTAGTAAGATTTGGAACTTTGTCTAGGCAGCTTGATTTTACCTTCTCTTATCATCTTCATCGCACTAAACTTAGTGCATACATCATAACTTCATATATGAATTTTGAATAGTGATTTGAGTTATACAAATTAAGCACAGTAAGGAGATAATAGAGACGTATGGTTTAGACATAAAATAATCAGGAGACATTTAAGCAAAAACCCAAATCACATGAATCAATGGGACAAGCAAAAACTGAGAAAGAACCTCCTGTAGAGAAAAGAGCAATAACAAAACTGAGTTGGGTTTGCCAAAGGAACAGTGAGAAATCCAGATGCTGATATAAGAGTGAGTAAGTTTTTCATTGGCAGACACATCAGAATAATGCTTGGAATTGTAGATTACAGTAACAGTTCTGAGTTTAACTATTTTGACAATCATCAAAACCTCTGGGAGGAGGAGGGTTGGCTTAAAAAGGGTCATAGGATATAGGTTGCATATACATCTGCCTATGGAGACAATAGCCTAGAAACCAAAACTTCTGCAAATTCAGATCTTAATACAGAGATTCAGCAGAAGTGATTTTACTTTATCTGATTTAGAATGTTTATAATACTTAAGTTTATAGGAAAAATCAGAAATGAATTATATGATACAGCATTTTGATTTAAATATATAAGATATTTTCTCTTTACCTTAGCATCTATATTATAGAGTATCTATTTGCTTTTGATATTTGTCAAGCTGATTTTAACTAAAAATGAGGCATATAAAGATATGCAATATATTTTATCCTTCAGTACGAGAAAGTAGCATTGTGTAAATAATCCTATAATACTAATAAAAAGGTATTAAGAATTTAATGAGCTTATACTTGGGAGGAAAAAAAATGTTCTTGAAACAAGTCAGACTATATTTTGAAGGGATAGACCTAATTAGCAATGTCTGAAGCATATGTCATCACATTTACAAAACAAGAACTAGTCTCTGTGGACAGAATGAAAAGTTGGATTTTAAAACATTAACTACTCCAGTTAATATGTATGATTAATGAGCAATATGTCAGTTAGCTGACCTAACTCAAGAAAATCCCTTACAAGGACAATAAAAGGATGTTTAAATTCATACACAGAAATATGAAAATGCAAATTATCGTCTCCCTTATATTATGATTAACCAATAACTTAGAATTCTTTGGAAAACAGTTTCATACTTTAGACAGCTTTTATGATATAAGATCAAAGATACAAAGATGTCTTAAAGTATTGTATGACTAAGAGTGCCAATTGTTTTGCATATAAGAACTCTGAAAGATAAAATCCTTAATCATGGGGCACAAGACGGAGCAACCAACCAAAGAGAAACTATAAATTTAAATATATGTCATTTTCCCCCCATACACAATGAAGTATTGTTGCTTTTCCCAGTTACTTGAGGAAAGTCATATTGAAGAAAGATGAATTATTAAGATCCAACCACAACGGAAAACACAAGTAGGTGAAATCTTTATGTAAAGCTCTCCAGAGGCAGAACAGGAAAAATCCAATCACTCGAATCTGGAGCACTAAGCACAACACTACAGGGTAATAGTCACATGTTAATTTGAGTATCTGGATTCCTGAAAAAGAACTTAAATTTAAATTTTTCAGAATCACTAATAACTAAGAACAAGAGCCAGAAGTATAGACTTGGTTACTGCTTTAGTGAGACATCATTGAAAGATAAAGAAAACAGGCATATTTACCAATCACAAACATTTACTTATTAAGAGATTATTTTATCTGAGAAATTGATCATTTAAGATACAGATCTTGCATTTGAGGGGCTTATCATATGTTATTAAAATATTTCTCATTTTCTCTTTGCATCAGTTTTATTCCCCACAAAAATTAAGATTGTCTGAAGAGATACACAAAAATACAAGAGTAGTTCACAATTATTTTTTCGAAGGAGTTTCATATTGCATTAAAGCATTAAACTGGGACATTAATGGTTCTGGATAATTAGAACAGAAATATTCCTATTCTGTCATACTTTAAATATGTGATGTACTTACTCATGGTGATGTTTTAAAGTTTTGAAAAGTATATATTAAACTGAAGTAAAGATTTAAATTCATGTAGATCTATGACAAAATTAATTAATCATTGATCAACAACAAAAACATGGAAAAGAATGTGTTGTATTGAGAAGCAAGACACCTGTCTGCAGTTGTCTGTTCTGTTGATTAACTCAGCAGACCTGACCAAGACACATAATCTCTCAAGTGTCTGCTATTTCAAATTCTGACACACACACACACACACACACACACACACACATTTATAATAAAAATACACCTGTCTAAAGACAGTGGGCTGGGCCTGAGTTATTTTGTTTGTGAGAGATATCCATGCCTGAAAAGAGCTTTCTATGATTTCTCTCCTCAAGGACTGTAAACTCCTTGAGACAATGGAACCTGGGGAAAGGAATTAGCCACATACAGAAGCAGCAGTGGTGGACAAACTACATTCTCAGCAATTGTATAACAAAACAGCCCAAATACTCAATTTGAAATTTAGTAATACTGACCTGAAACTAAAGCCTTACACAGAATGTTTTGCCTGATGTTAGCTCAGATAACTTACAGGAAAAAGATACCACAGAAATATTTTCAAATAGTGGAAACATATAATTACCAGCCATCTTGTTCTATTCCCTTTTAGTAGTGCCAAGGATTGGTAGGATGACTGGCAAAAGCTAAGTTTGGAGACCTGAGTGGCAGTTTTCTAAGAAGGTGGTATCCATACTTTGGTGTCGGGTTCTATCAGAAAAGATTATTTTAGGCTCCATAGTGGACAGATTAGAGCTGTTGCTCAGTAAGAGTGCCACACAGTTTCTTACCATGATCTGCAAGGATAAACTCAACATGCCCATGGACTCCTCATCCCTTTTTCCTTTTCTCGCACCATTGCAGCCCTATTGGCTTCCTCGATTTTCTTGAATTTCTCATTGCCTGGTAGGAGTTTCCTGCAGATTTTGACAGGGCCTGTTTACCTCTTTCTGTTTGCAGCAAGCCTTTCTGTAACTTCCTTACAACAGTCTCTACCCTCTTCCCCTGCTTTCTTAACTCTTGTCTGCTTGCTTCACAACTGATCGCACTCAAATCTCGTTGTTATGTTACTCTCAGGCTCTGCACTAGAACATGAGCTTCACAAGCACAGATTCTGTCTATTGTTGGGCTTGGCAAACTTTTCCTCTAAAGAAAACAGAGTAAATGTTTTAGACTTCATTAGCCATGAAGCTTTTTTTTTTCATATCTATTCAGCCTGCTACTATAGCTTAGCCACCGAAGTTAGGCAAACAAAAGAATATCAACTATTTCAATAAAACTTTATTGATATAAACAAGTGATGAGCCAAACTTGGCATAGGGGCTTTAGTTTGATGACTCTTCAGTCTATTGTATTCATTGCTTTATCTTCAATAACCACAGTTAGGCTTGACAAACAATTGGAGCTCAATAGTTTTTTTTTCAAATTTATTAATAGATTTTCAGGGTCACAGCAAGTATATGATAATGATAAGAACATAATTCTCATGCTAGTGTGATATTAATACAAAAGGGAATAGATCCTTTATAATTTATAAAGATGTAACAACTTTATCCCTCTCCCTCTTATTTCTCTCCTCCTTTCCTTCCTTTTTCCTTCCTTCCCCCTCCCTTCCTAATTTTTGAGATATTTTGAACTTATGTTATAGTTAAAGGCTTAATGCCCTATTACATAAAGTGCAAACAAGTAAAAAGACCATAGTTCAGCAGGCATATAGTCTACAAGCACTAATCTGGTGAAAAAATGTAAATTTAAAAATAATCAGATTATTAAGATATTAGGCAGTTATGAAAGTTCATAGAAAATTGAATTTAAGGGTCCGGTGGCTAAAGACTTCATCTTATATGCACTGGGGATCCCATATGTGTGCCAGTTTGTGTCCTGGCTGTTCTGCTTCCCGTCCAGCTCCCGGCTTGTGGCCTGGGAAGGCAGTCGAGGACGGCCCAAAGCCTTGGAACCCTGCATCTGCCTGGGAGACCTCGAAGAAGCTCCTGGATCATGACTTCAGAGTAGATAGAAGAGCTTTCTCTCTGCCTCTCCTTCTCTCTGTAAATCTAATTTTTTCAATAAAAATACACTTTAAAATGTAAAATAATAAAATGAAATTTAAGAAAAATTATTTTTGCAGAAGTTTTTTGAAATCTGTGTATGTAAGATTTTCAAAAAGTTCAGGAAGAAAACATATTTTGAAAAAAAAACATGCAATCAATTTTTTTCCATCCATGGTTTTTCCACAACCTGCATTTCCATGAAGTTTTGGAAAGATGTGTGTGGGTGTGTGTGTTTGTGCATAAATATACATTTAGTACTCAATCTTCTGTTTTCACCATATTTCCTTGGTATGTTTATGCATGTGGAGCTCATCAATTTTAACTGGTAATTCTGAATTCTATTATGGGTAGCAAGCATTCCCAATTGAAAATAATTCCAAAGTGGCAAAATATGAACAGAGGCATATAAGAAGTTGAGAGCTATTTACTAAATTATAGCCTTAATTATTCTTTGAGGTGGTACATAAAAGACCTGACATTCTCAAGAAGCCAAGAATTTAATATTTTCTCTACTAGAAATACATTATTCTATGAAATTTCAATCATTACCATATGGTAATCACTGAACTATCATAACCTACTTTCAAAATTTTAATCTATCCATTCAAATTTTAAAACACAGCATTAAGTTTCATATGGGAGATCTAGTAGATAATGATGGTAGTAACTATTTGTAAATAGAAGTTGAGTTAAACTGAGCAAGTTGAAATTATATCTGGGTCTACTGATCTAAAGCATCAGTTTCTGAAAGCTTTGAAGTCTGAGTATGTTTTCAAGGGGCTAGATATATGGTGACCTTCAACTTTACAACATCAAGGGATGGGAGAAAAAAAGAATGAAGAGTATGCAGCATTTGTAGTCCATAAAACATTTCAAAGGATACTGTGACAACCTATGTGATAAATAGTTTATCCTGATGTGCTGCTGGGTTTACAAGTGTCTATATAATGCCAAAGAGAAAAAACTCCCCAAACAGTTTTAGAATACCATTAGATGTACAGATACTTTTTGGGGGAACTAATTATAGCAAAAGTTTATTTTATAACATTTTGTTAAGCAGCAAAGTCCATCAAATTGCACTTTTAAGCTTGCGTAGGATAGTGTTTGCTGACTTTAATGGTCCAGGCCCAGAAGACAGGACCACCAATAGTAGGTATGATGTACTGGGATTAATGAGAAGGAGGCACCTCCTCTCAGGGCTGCAGCGCTCATGGGTACACATCTTCATCGAGGCACATAATTGGGGTATAAACTAGATTTTACCTCCAAATACTCATCTGTTTGTTATACTTCTTCAGAATTCAACCTATATAACCATGCTAGATAGCAAATTCAGAAAAACCTTGGGGACACTAGAAGAAACACAAAAGCTTTTCTACAATTTCAGTGCTAGATTATATTGTACCCAAATTCTTAAAAATTAATGTTTTACGTATGATGTAACAATCAGCATTGTTAAACATGTACCACATGCTAAGCACTGGTCTGATTACATATGCATTTCCCTCTTCATGGCTTTAGCTTAGGTATCATTAATATTACAGTTGTGTAACAGAAGGACTGAGATCAGAGAGGCTATGTAATACTCCATGGGTAAACAGCCAGTGCTCACCCAGAGTTTGAAAAACTCTAGAATTTATGCCCTTCAAGCCTTGGGAAATGATAGAGTTTACCATTATACAAAACCTCAAGAACCCAAATCTCCGTGCAAGAATCTAATAGGTGAGCAAAGATACCCGCTCCCCCAGTATTGACAAGGCTTGGGGGTTGCCGTGGCACTCACAAAGAGCACTCTAAAGACAAGGAAGTACCCTCACCCTGCAATATTCCAGTTCTTAAGCTATAGTCCAGGGAAATAGAAAGAAAAGTTGAGTGGTCTGAAAGGAGCTGAGTGAGGGCAGCCTTCAGATGGAGAGGGGACTGGCCAGCAGCAAATACAGAGAACCTTTCACATCAACATTAGGTGTGGTCTCCGACAACATCTACTTTCTTCTACCTTGGTTAAACACTTTTGTGTCTTCTGGTGTATTGTATGCGTACTTTTCATTTATTTTATCCACCAAGATGATTTCTGACTTGCTAATGGATAAATCATGGCCTGCAATCTGAAAAAACATGGCTATTGTAAGAGCAGGATTTGGAAGGAGCCTTGCATCAGAATCTCACTCTACCGATTTTTTGTTTACTGATCCTGAACAAGTCACTTTAACTTCAAGTGTCAGTGTATATCTGAGAAGTGGAAATAATCTGTACTACAGAAGTGTTTGTGACTAACCAGGAAAAAAATACAGCACTAGCATATGTGTTGTTTTTCTCACCATATTATTGCAATCACTATAATAGTACATACAGCTAGTAAGTAGCTTGAAATTCTCCAATTTTGTTTTCAAGTCAAAACTTAGCTATTTTTATCTTTCTTAAATGAACAAACAAATCCAGTCAACATGATCCTAAACTCAGTCCTCAAGTTGGTTATCTTCACAAACACTTCTATGGATACCCTGTGTCTTCTGTGTTTGCACACCTCAGCCTATCATGCTAACTGCACTTTGAGCTAGGTTTAGAGTGTTGTAACTTTGCTCATACAAGGAATCAACCATTTAAACACCGTGTAAAATGGATATTCAGATTTTTAAAAATGTAACTCAGACTATTTGTCAACATTTGCACTTTATCTTTACAGGGAGGAAAAGAGAGGCAGAATATGGCTCTTAGTTTTTCAGATTCCATTTACAGTTACTTTGGCCTCTCTATGTTGCCCTTACTGTGAATTCCAAAACAAACTGATGGCCAGAAACAAAGCAGAGCTGGCTATACCACACTTGACTTTCACTTCATGTAGAATGTGGGTGCTGTTTCTAGGTCTGGTAGCATGTATTACACAGCTGAGAACTCACTGTGTATTTTACTGGTTAACTGTTAGAATTCATCGGGCTAAGTACATTTCTCTTACTACTAAGTGTACCTTCTCTTATTAATGATCTTTAAAAGTTGTATCAGTAAAACAGAAGAGGAATTCCGTCAGTTGATTTTGTTACAATTTCAGCCTATTTAAAAGCAATACAGCCCACCATGTCAGTGTTCCTGTAATTCTGTGGTAAAGAACTAGTTTTAAAAATTTCCCATTTGGGGGCCTGGCACAGTAGCCTAGTGGCTGAAGTCCTCGCCTTGTACTAGCCAGGATCCATTATGGGCACTGTTTCTAATCCCGCTTGCCATCCAGCTCCCTGCTTGTGGCCTGGGAAAGCAGTCAAGGACAAGCCCAAAGTTTTGGGACCCTGCACCTGCATGGGAGACCCAGGGGAGGTTCCTGACTCCTGGCTTCAGATTGGCTCAGCTCCGGCCATTTGGACCACCTGGGGTTTGAAACAACAGACAAGATCTTCCTGTCCCTCTTCTCCTCCTCTCTGTATATCTTTCTAATAAAAAAATAAAAATAAATTAAAAAAATTTTTCCCACCTATTAAATTGAATTACTAGTTAAAATTAAATCTAAAAGCTTATAATTTCAAGACTTATTATTCAACATATATCATAGTCCAATAAACATTAAAGGTAAAAATTCAAAACCATATGCATTGTGGAAAAGTATACACCTGGGCTGATGCTAATGCCACAAGAAACCTTACATCTTTCCATCATTTTGCATAATTCCTTATACTAAGTGTCTATACATTCTCTTGGAACCAAATAAACAATACTATATCAGTGTGTAGCATATTTAATGTAAAAAGGAGCTTATTTATTAGCATATTTAGCTCGAGTTGATATTATTTGTGGTGACTAATGTGTACCTTTCTATAGTGCTTCACCATTTATTTTGATTGATATTCAGTGCTGAAATATGTATGACAGAAATATGTTGAAAGGAATGGAAGTAAAGATTTCAAATTGGCTTCAGGAAGTTCAGAAGAATTTTTAAAATAATTTTTGTTTAAAACACAGCGAATAATATAGTATTTTCTATATTCCTCTTAAATCTTTCTTTTAGAGCTAATGTTAGTATTCTACCCTAGCAACTTTTTTTTTTTTTGCTGGTGTTGCTGAATTTAAATTATGTTTCAGTGCAAATGAATGAATTGTTTCCATGCATGTCTATGGACTTAATTTTTTGAAAAATAAAATTATAGACTTTCTGTAAAATTTAGAAACCATTTGGTGAAATCTTTTCACTGATACAGAATATATAATAATTACTATAAAACCATGTTCATGTTCCTGCCTTTTTCTACATTTGAGAAGTATTACATTTTTCTTTGTTTAGTACTGCTTTATTAAAAATACTGCAGATTCACAAATAGGCTAGACTACTTAACTGATCAAATTTAATTTTTTTTCTTAAAGAAACAAGTTCGAGGGAGAGAAGATGGCCGACCTGGGAGGACGGGCATAGAAAGGGAGGCGCTGAAGGAGAGACAGGGCGCGGCTGGAGAGAGATCTGCGGACTGAGGAACCACAGGAAGGAGTGCCAGAAGCTCCCTGGACATCGAGCATCCAAGAAGAAACACATGGTTCGGAAGAAATCCAGAGAAGGAACGCAGGAAACACAAAGACCCGGTTAAAACGTGGTGAGTCATCCCGGGAAGGGGGTGCAACAGCGGGAAGCCCAGAGGACCCAGGGCAGCTGGAGACAGCAACAGGGGCCCCTGGAGGCACCTAGCTTGGCGACTTTGTGGCGCTGGGACGCACAGGAACCCAGAGAGGTGGAGTGCGCCAGAGGTGAAAAAAAAAAAAAAAAGATTTTCGGGCTTTTCGCTCCCTGAGAGAACTATACTGAGACTGTCCCTGCTCAGTGCCTCCTGTCCCCCAGAATTCTCCCAGTCTGAGGCTGTGCGAGAATTGAACGTTCCAACTTGTGTGGGAGCCAGGGCGGAGAGCTCCTACAGGTCCCCCAGTGGTAAGGTGCAGGAGACTTGCGCAGCTTAACTCTCTCTACTGGACATTGTTGGGCAGACCACATAGTACAACAACTTCTGGGGTGCGCCAGCACAGCCTCTCACTGCTGAAAGCCCCGTGGCCTCACAAAGGCGGGCACCAGCGGCGGGCGCCAGCAGCGAGCACCTGCAACGGGGAGTGCTGCTTCAGTTCCTCTGAGGGATCTGCCTCGGTAAAACCCCTCGGTGCAGCAGCAACTTCTGGTGTGCGCGCCTGCAGCTTCTCACTGCTGAATGCCTGAGGCCCCACAGAGGAGGCCGCCAGCAGTGCGCGCCTGCAGCAGGGAGTGCTGCTTCGGTTCCTCTGAGGGATCTGCCTCGGTAAAACCCCTCGGTGCAGCAACAACTTCTGGGGTGCGCCAGCACAGCTTCTCACTGCTGAATGCCCGTGGCCTCACAAAGGCGGGCACCAGCGGCGGGCGCCAGCAGCGAGCACCTGCAACGGGGAGTGCTGCTTCAGTTCCTCTGAGGGAGCTGCCTCAGTAAAACCACTCGGTGCAACAGCAACTTCTGGTGTGCGCGCCTGCAGCTTCTCACTGCTGAACGCCTGAGGCCCCACAGAGGAGGTCGCCAGCAGTGCGCCTGCAGCAGGGAGTGCTGCTTCGGTTCCTCTGAGGGATCCCCCTAGGAAAACTGCCCCAGCACAACAACAGCAGTCCTCTGAGGAATCCCTCTGGGCAAACCCCTCAGCACACCAGCATCTGAGTTTCACATCAGGCCAGGGTTGGGCAGCTCCACAACTGCAGGCCCTGAAACAGTGGCCCAGATACACATAGCTAGAGCTACCGACGGCCTGACACATACTCCCCCACAGGCCTGAGGGGCGCTAGGGGTCTTCCAAATCCACCCCAAAACTACAGACAAGGAGCCCTGAAGCTACAAAATACTGCTACTAAGCCCTACCCCTGAAAACGCACTCAGGACGAAAGGTCTAACCAACAGACCTTACAGAAACCAAGCTACAGAGGGTTATAGACATTCAGGGGTTGATATAGCTATCCCCCCGCACCAAACATCTCCAATAGAACTCAAAGAAATTCTCCTTCAAAAGTAAACCTAAAGGAAGCAGTGAACTCACACCTACTCCAAACTACTGCACAAAGACCAGAAACTGTAGATAAACAAATCAGAGAATACATCCCTGAAATCAACAAGAAACAATAACGCAATGAGAAGAAACTTCAGAAAATGCAATGATCCAGACGAGAGATCCAGTACCTCACCAAAAAAAGACCAAAAGCCAATATCTATTTCGGAGATACGAGAAGAAGACATGGAAGCTCTACCAGACAAGGAATTTAAAAAAATAATGTTAAAAGCTGTCAGAGACAATGAGAAGAACTGGGAAGACTTCAAGGAATTCAAGAACCACATAGTCACAGAAATACAGCAAGTCAAAAACAAAATCCTTGACTTAGAGCACAAACTTGAGAGCCTAACTAACAGAATAAATACAGCAGAAGAGAGGATCTCTGAAACCGAAGACACACAAAATGAACACACCCAGCTCATTAAACAGCTAGAAACAAGCCTGAACAAAGCCAATAAGACCATTCAGGAGATGAAAGACAACCTAAGAAAATCTAATATCAGAATTATGGGACTGCCCGAAGGAGCAGAAAGAGAATCAGGAATGCAAACGGTGCTCAACGAAATTATACAGGAAAACTTCCAAAACACTTGGAACATGAACCCAGCCCAAATCCAGGATGGTCAGAGGACTCCCAGCAGATATGACCCAAAGCGATCTTCACCCAGACATATGGTGCTCAAGTTCCACTCCAACAAAGACAAAGAAAGAATCCTAAGACAAGTACGAAGCAGAGAAAAGATCACATTCCGGGGAAAACCAATCAGGATCACTGCTGACTTCTCTGAAGAGACCCTACAAGCAAGGAGAGAATGGACAAAGATCTTCCAAATCCTGAAACAGAACAACTGTCAACCAAGATTAATGTACCCAGCAAAGATCTCATTTATATTCGAGAACGAAATCAGATACTTCCATAGCAAAGAGAAACTTGAAGAATATGCCAGCACAAAACCAACTCTTCAAAATCTCCTTAGAAATGTGCTAAACACAGAAAAAACAGGGGCAAACCACAAGCAAAGATGGCAAACAGGAAGATCTGCCCACTAAAGCCCACACAAGGAGGGGTAATTACACAGTTACCAACACCCACAAAGACACATATGTATGGCAGGGCAAAATCGCAGCATCTCAATATTGACTCTTAACACAAATGGCCTGAACTCACCAATCAAAAGGCACAGATTAACGGAATGGATCATCAAACAAGATCCAACTATCTGTTGCCTACAAGAGACACATCTAACCAGAAAAGCCTCTAAGAAATTTAAAGTGAAGGGATGGAAACAGATATTTCACGCCAATGGACGAGAAAAAAGGGCTGGGGTAGCTGTCCTAATTTCAGATGATATAGACTTCAAGCTTACAGACATCAAAAAGGACAGAGAAGGACATTATATATTGGTGAAAGGATTGATCCATCAGGAAGCAATTACCATCGTGAACATATATGCACCAAATCCCAATGCGCCTAGCTACGTGAAGCAATTACTTACAGACTTAAGGGGAGACATAGATATGCACACAATAGTAGTGGGTGATCTTAACACCCCACTAACAACAATAGACAGATCAACAAAACAAAAACTCAACAAAGAAACAACAGAGCTAATACAAACAATAGAACAACTGGACTTGACATTTATAGAACTTTTTATCCTAAGGCCACAGATTATACATTTTTTTCAGCAGTACATGGCACCTTCTCCAGGATCGACCACATGATAGGACACAAAGCAAATCTAAGTAACTTCAAAAAGACAGGAATCATACAATGTACCCTCTCAGACCACCACGGAATGAAACTGGAAATCAGCAATTCAAAATGCCCAAGGAAATACAGAAATTCTTGGAGGTTGAACAATATGCTATTGAACAAACAATGGATCAGAGAAGAAATTAAAGATGAGATCAAAAAATTTATGGAAACCAATGAAAACTCTGACACAACATTCCAAAACTTGTGGGACACAGCCAAAGCAGTGCTACGGGGTAAATTCATCGCAATTGGAGCTCATGTCAAGGCCCAAGCGAGGCGCCAAATACAGGAACTAAACACACACCTCCAGGAATTGGAGAAGCAACAGCAGATGAGCCCCACACACAACAAGAAACAAGAAATCATCAAAACAAGGGAGGAAATCAACCATATAGAAATAAAAAAAACCATACACAAAATCAATGAATCAAAAAGCTGGTTTTTTGAAAAGATAAACAAAATAGACACCCCGTTGGCCCGACTGACAAAGAAAAAACAAGAGAAAGCAAGAATTAACAGCATCAAAGATGACAAAGGCAACATAACAACAGACATTGCAACCATTAAGAACATAATTAGAAATTATTACAAAGCACTGTACTCCAACAAATCAGATGACCATCAAGAAATGGAAAAGTTCTTAGATTTATACAACCTGCCAAAACTTAGCCCAGAGGCAACAAATGACCTGAACAAGCCCATAACTGAAGCAGAGATTGAATCAGTGATTAAAGAACTCCCAACAAAGAAAACCCCAGGCCCAGACGGCTTCACTACAGAATTCTACAAAACATTCCGAACAGAACTAACCCCAATCCTCTACAAACTTTTCAATATAATAGAAAAGGAAGCGACCCTTCCAAACTCATTCTATGAAGCCAACATTACCTTAATCCCAAAACCAGACAGAGATCCTACAGAGAAAGAAAACTACAGACCTATCTCTCTGATGAACATTGATGCTAAGATACTCAACAAAATCCTAGCCAATAGAATTCAAAAAATCATCCGACAGATCATTCATCCGGATCAAGTAGGATTCATCCCTGGAATGCAGGGATGGTTCAACATAAGGAAATCCATAAATGTGATACACCACATCCAAAAACTGAAAAACAAGAATCACATGATAGTATCAATAGACGCTGAAAAAGCTTTTGACAAAATCCAACATCACTTCCTACTAAAAACCCTAACCAAAGTAGGCATAGATGGAAAAATCCACAACATAATCAAAGCAATATATGAAAAACCCAACACCAGCATCATACTGAATGGAGAAAAACTGGAACCCTTCCCACTAAGAACTGGAACAAGACAGGGATGTCCACTTTCTCCAGTGCTATTCAACATAGTCCTAGAGGTACTTGCTGAGGCCATAAGACAAGAAAAAGAAATCAAAGGAATCCAAATTGGAAATGAAGAAGTCAAACTTTCACTATACGCAGATGACATGATTCTTTACATAGAAGAGCCAAGAGGCTCAACACAGAGACTCCTAGAACTTATACGAGAGTTTGGTAGTGTGGCAGGGTACAAAATTAATGAACAGAAATCAACAGCCATAGTGTATGCAAACAACCCCAAGTTGGAAAAAGATCTAAGCAGCAAAATACCATTCAAAATAACAGAGAAAAGTATGAAGTATCTGGGAATTAACCTAACCAAAAATGTAGGAGACCTATTTGAGGAAAACTACAAACCACTTAAAAAAGAAATTGAAGAAGACCTCAAAAGATGGAGTAACATCCCATGCTCCTGGATAGGTAAAATCAATATCATTAAAATGTCTATATTGCCAAAGGCGATATATACATTCAATGCAATTCCAATCAAACTGCCCAAAACATTCTTCATGGAACTGGAAACAATGATCCAAAAGTTCATCTGGAAGCACAAAAAACCACGGATAGCCAGAACCATCCTGAAGAACAGGAAGCTAGCAGGGGGAATCACAGTTCCAGACCTCTGGACATACTATAGGGCAGTGGTTATCAAAACAGCGTGGTACTGGCACAAAGATAGAGAGGAAGATCAATGGAGCAGAATAGAATCACCAGACAGTAATCCACATAGATACAGTCAATTAATCTTTGACAAAAAGACAGACAACAATCCAAGCAAATGGGAAGGTCTGTTCAATAAATGCTGTTGGGACAACTGGTTGATAGCCTGCAGAAACAAAAAGATAGACCCACATCTCTCACCATACACTAAGATGAAATCTAAATGGATAAAAGACCTAAACCTACATCCAGAAACCTTCAAACTGTTGGAAGAAAATGTTGGAAACACACTGCAACACTTAGGAGTAGGCCCTCACTTCCTAAAAAAGACTCCAAAAGCAGTAGAAATCGAGACCAAAAAAAACAATTGGGACCTCATCAAACTAAGAAGCTTCTGTACAGCTAGAGAAACAATCAACAAAGTAAAAAAGCAACCCACAGAATGGGAGAAGATCTTTGCGCACGACATAGGTGATAGAGGGCTAATTTCCAGAATATACAAAGAACTACAAAACAACCAAAATGTCAAAACAAACAAGCCACTCAAGAAATGGGCACAGGAAATGGGCAGACATTTCACAAAGGAACAAACCTAAATGGCAAACAAGCATATGAAAAAATGCTCAAGCTCCCTGGCAATAAGGGAAATCCAAATGAAGACAACCTTGAGGTACCACCTAACTCCAGTAAGGATGGCACACATATGTAATACCACCAACACTTGCTGGCGAGGATGTAGGGAAAAGGGAACCCTTCTCCACTGCTGGTGGGACTGCAGATTGGTACAGCCTCTATGGGAATCAGTTTGGCGAATACTCAAACAACTGAAAATCAACATGCCATATGATCCAGCAATAGCACTCCTAGGGATATATCCAAAACATCTCCTACTCAAGAAACCAACATGCACGTCAATGTTCATAGCAGCACAATCTACAATCGCAAAAACCTGGAAGCAGCCAAAATGCCCATCAATAGAAGACTGGATAAGGAAGCTATGGTTCATCTACTCTATGGAATACTACTCAGCTATTAAAAAAAACGAAATGCAGTTCTTTGTGGACAAATGGGCCCGACTGGAATCCATCATGCTAAGAGAAATGAACCAATCCCAAAAGGTTAAATACCACATGTTTGCCTTAATCTGAGATGAAAAGATGACAACCTGATAGTACCTGTATATTGTAATATTATTGCAATCTCTAACAACCTGTATCCAATACAATAAGATAATGTGATATAATCTATAAACCAACAATTAATGTCAGAATACTTAAGATCTACATCGAAAACTGTAAAACCTACTATACCCTCAATACGTTATGTTAATCCGTAATGGGGAGGGAGTACAGGGAGGTCTTTCAGGACCATAAAAAGAGTGAGGAAAAAGTACAATATAGCCTATCATGATCAAATATGGTAATTCATAGACAACAGACTCAAAGCAGCACTAAACAATAGTAAAACTACTATACCAATGCATGAGGGGGGAATCAGGTGCGATCCTGACAACCTCTTAACAGGAGGTCATGTGCGTGGAGCAGGGGGGCACTCCAGAGTGGAGCAGGTGGTAAGGAGGAAGCTTGCATCCCAACCATGAAGACTTCCAAACCTTCACCACAAACTATTAATACGAGCAACAAGGACTATATCCCAACTGCCAAGGAGGCCACAGGGAATTGGATGCCCTCGGAGGCCGAGTACTCTGAGGTCACCCACCCCTAACCGGAGCTCCCGCAGGGGATGAAAGAAGTCCAAACACTACCGTGCAGAAACCAACGTCATCGGACAGACAACCAGAAGCCCTGAGCGGTCCGCAGAAACAGAAGAACAATAAACTTCCCTCGGGACCAGGGAGGAGAGCTTTCTCTGGACCGAGCCTGGCTCCACCTCTGGACCCCCACCCTCCCTTGCAATGACCATCAGGATCGCTCCGAAAACCCCTCACAGCAAACAATCATACAAACTAAAAAAAACCTAAAATAAATAGACAAACAACAAAAAGTAGAGCTTGAAATCCGACAGGAAAGAGCTGGCGTGGATTGGCTAATGCCTCGCTGGGTAGGACACAAAGATTAGTCACTCCTTACCATGGTGTTGGGGACTTTCCTGCACACCCCCCCCCCAAAAAAAAATGTTCTGCACCTTAACTGCTGACAGATGTCTTGTTAGAGTTACAAGCCAGTCTAGATTATCCTAAAATCTGCCAAGATCAGCAAAATTATACTTCAACACAACAAATGGCTAAATACTAAAATGAAATAGACACGAGACAGCTGAATGGTACCTTATAGCCATTTTAAGGTATATAGCAGCTGGTCCTGTATATGAACTAAAATTGAAATGTCAATGAGCTAATCATAGGTTGTGGTTAAGAACTTGCTTCTTTTTTTTTTTTTTTTTTTTGTTTTTTTAACATACTGGTTACGCAAAATCTTGTCAATTCCATAATGTTACAAATTGCTGTTAATGTTATATTGAGACTCTTAATTGACTGGGATGATATTCTACCAGCTCTGACTTTGGACCAGAAATGGTCTCCCCAACAAACTGTTCAACCCATCTGGACAATGAGTAGCTGGACTCTATGCTGGGTATATGTTTGCAAGGAAAGAATCTTGATGGAATTTGAACTGTAATACTGCATCAAGGTGGAGGAATCCACCAGGGGGGAGGGGTGTGGGGAGGGGTGTGGGGATTCCCAGAGCCTATGAAACTGTCACATAATGCATAATAATTAATAAAAAAATTAAAAAAAAAAAGAAACAAGTTCATTTTGTAACTAAAATTTTTTTTTTTTCAGAAAGAATGTATTTTATTTATTTGAAAGGCTTACTGGGTGGAGAGAGACAACTTACTGCCCGTTCATGCCCCAAATGGTACAACTGCCTGGGTTGGACCACAATATAGCCTGGTACCCAGAACTTCAACTGGGTCTCCCACATGGGTAGAAGAGGTCCAGGTACTTAGCTTATGCTCTGTTGCCTTTCCAGGGAGATTTAGCAGGAAGATAAGATGCAGGGAGCTTAATCTAGAAAGGGAAGTGGCAGGCCTGGCACTCTTCCCTAGTGGCTAAAGTCCTCGCCTTGAACACACCAGGATCCCATATGGGTGCTGGTTCTAATCCTGGCAGGCCCGCTTCCCATCCAACTCCCTGCTTGTGGCCTGGGAAAGCAGTTGAGAATGATCCGAAGCCTTGGGGCCCTGCACCCATGTGGGAGACCTCCTGGCTTCCGGCTCCTGGCTCCTGGCTCCTGGCTTCAGATTGGCAAAGCTCTGGCCATTGTGGTCACTTGGGGAGGGAATCATGGGATGGAAGATATTTCTCTCCCTCTTCCTCTATGTATTTCTGACTTTGCAATAAAATTAAATAAATCTTAAAAATAAAAAAGAAAGGGAAGTGGCTGGGACTTAGCTCAGTGTTCTGTATGGGATGTCTGTGATGATAGCAGTAGCTTAAGCCATTGACCTACAAAATCCGCTACAATTCTAACATTCTTAGCAAAATTTTTCTATTTTACAATCATTCTAACTCAGCACATAATAGTTGAGACTATTGCCCATATTTTCTCAAAATGAATATTTCAAATTCAACATATTAAATCTTGAAATGTCACAATTCCCACCATGTCCTAAAGTTTGTCTTTAGTTAAGCTGCATTTCTTTATCAACGAGACTTTTTTGGTATTATAGATTTAATAGGACTTTGCGCTCCAAACTCATACAGATGTTGAAACCCTATGGTCTATAAGCTAATAGTTAATGGATGAAGGCTAATGGTTGGTAGGTTAGAGGGGTCTCATGTAGTTAAGGCATGTGAGAGGTGAGCCTGCTGGGCCATTTTAGATTATTGGGGGATTGCCACTGGAAGGTAGCTCTCACCAGAGTGATGGTTATAGAAGCAGCACTTGCTTCCTGTGTCCCTGATTCCTGGCTCACCAGGTGATCATTCCTCTATATCCACTCTGCCATTGCCAGTGTCTACCTGATGCCAGAACAATGGAGCCTCTTGCTGCTGAGCTGTAAGCTTCCCCATGGGAAACCCCAACAATCCTTTTTCTTCCTTGGAAATTCCTTTCAGTAGCTTAAAGTAATGAAAATGCAACTTTTCCCTTGGTAAAGAAAGCAGGGTGCTGATTTGCATTTCAGTGCAAACTCTTTGCTTAGAGCAACTGCTGCAGAATATTTTTGTGTTATTTCAGCTGCAGCATAGAAGCACTCTCACACAAGAATTGAACTGTTATCCATACTTGTGGACAATATAATCACTCAAACTTCCCTACAGGTCAGAGCTAGTTATGAATCTTAGAAATGCTAAAGAAAAAACTCTTTAACATCAACTGTTGCATGTGTACCAATGAACTGCAACATCAATATTACGTGTGTGCTAATGCCCACTTATTTATACTTTGAGTTGGTATTAGCTGGTTTTGCATATGTCAAACAATGCAATCATTGATAAGTCATGCCAAGCAGGTATCTTTGATCTATCATTCACTATATTATTAGTGTTTCAGCAACTGGATGCTTGCATTTTAGTCTCAGCAATCAAGGTAAACATTTTGTAAGACAGCTCCAAAACACTAACATTGAAATATGAATTACTGAAAAATTTACTTCCATTGGACTTTAGAAATTTATCTTTTGACTCTATGTTTGAGAGCAGGAGGGGCGAGGAGGGAGAAGGTGAAGATGGGGGAGCTCCCAGACGGTTTCCTCACCACATGGCTACAGCAGCCAGGGGTTGGCCAGGCCAACGCCAGGAGTCCGAAACTTCAATCCAGGTGTCCTTTGTGACTGTGAGGGACTCAAGTACATGAGCTATTACCTGCTGAATCTTGAGATATGCAACAGGAATGAACTGGAATTGAGAGCATAGATGGGATTTGAACCCAGGTACTCTGACAAAGGCTTCAAACACCTCAATTTGCAGTTTTACATCAACTGTCTATATCTCAATAAATTTTTAATTTGATGCTCATTCTATCAAAAATTCGTTTGGTTTTAAACTTATTTAAATGTTGTTACCTTTAATGGTATCATTGCTTCAATAACAAGTACATTGCTGCAAATATTGTGTCAAAATTTAATGTTCTACCATCAATTAACTAAGCTCAGTATATGAGACTTTATAATTACTAGCAAGATTAGTATCAATTCCTTTGGACTTAATATCTTTTGACTCACTCCCAAAAGTATCATATAATGATTGTGTTAAAAAACATACTGAACCTTTTTTTGTCATTAGTTACGATTAAAAAACATATTTTCTCTAACCTGATTAAAAGTAAAAATAATTTAAAAACTTTTATAAAAACAAATAATTAGATTTCTTAGACATCTGCAGATGCAGTAGAGTCTCATTTTACAGTATTACCTATTATTCTGCTATTCATGACTCAGAAGCAATGAGCCACAGCTGTGACTTTCCATGGGCCTTCAAGAAGTCAATGACTCACCTTCGCTTGCTCGATTTGGTGACACCAATGGTTACACACTTAGTTGTTGTTTTTTAAATAAGAGTTTCTATACATATATTTTCAATTTCTGTGCTGAGCCAGTTCTTGTAAGTTTTCTCAGGCAACACAGTTGAATATTACCAACTAGTATGTCATGGTTGTGAAAATTAAGTAATCTCTTTTTTGGGGGGTAAAATCTTAATTGTGCCACTTCCTTTCAGATCCTTATAACTTAAAACTTTAAGTAAACAAGAGTTTTTTTTTTTTATTATTTTTATAGCAAATTTTAGGGGTAGAGTTTTGGTGAAGTGGTTAAAACATGGTTGAGGGTTGGGAAGCTTACATTTTCTATCAGAGTGCCCAGGTTTTACTTCTGGCTCTCTTTGCAATCTGCTTCCTACTAATGCATGTTTTGGGACCAGCAAATCATTGTTGAACTGCAAGAGTCCCTGCTTCCTATAGGAAACCCTGGATTGTCTGTTGGGGCCCTTATTTTGGCCTGGCATAATCCTGGCTGTTGTGGATATTTGCAGAGTAAACTGGCAGATGGAAGATGTCTGCGTTTCTCTTACTCCTTAAGTAAAATGAAAATAAAGAAAGGAAAATGCATTACAACTAAAGATAAAAGAAGGAAAGCAAATGCCACATTAGATGTTAGGAAAACACAGATTAAATAGAATCCACTTGTCCTTTTTTTTTTTTTTCTACATTAACTGGTCCTCACAGGGGTTTAGAGCCACAATGACATCACAGCCATGTGCTACTGGCTGACTCTTCTCCAATTCATTAACCATCAGTCTTAGTAATGATTTAGCCAATTCTAAAGTGATGATGCTGACATTTATGTAATAGAATTAAATTGAAGTTGATTAGTAAAAATCATTCTAAGTCACAGAATATTTCACAAGAATGTCCTAGTTTTATATATTAGGGAAGTCTATAAGATTTTTAAAGTATGATCTCCAACAGTAAAATGACCCGAAAAAGTTTTGTAGATGTGCTCATGTTTCTAATTTTTTTCATGCTGGAAAATGTGCCTAATTATTGGAAATAATGTGGAAAAGCAAAACATATTTGTTTTCAGGAAAATCTATTACTGGTAATTAGATTTGAAATTGAATAACAAGATTTAAAGAAACACTAAGAATATGGATCAGGAGGAGGATAATTATGTTTTAAGTCCTAAGAATAAAAGACTAAAACTGAAAGCTCAATTCCATGAAATACTGAAGGGAATTTACCAGTCTTGCTTTTTGCTTCAGTTTTTCTTATACTAGAAAACCACCAATGGAAGTACATTAGACACACTCAAGTAATGCCTTTTTCACAAAAATAACAGAATAGTGTACAGTTTTAACATGAAATTAGATGCATAACTTCTTTTGAAATAGTAATTTTTGTGTCATCCTTATTTTACATTGAGAAGGTTTTATTTCTATGGCAATGACTCCAAAGTAATACACCATATTTGTTTCCAGCATCTCCCATTGAAAGAGATATTTAAGCCCATAGTAAGTTAACAGTAAAGAATGCAAATATTTATAAGTATAACCAGGGCAGGCAGGACTATTTACATGATAAACCATTTCCTTGGCACTTCCAAGCTTGTGAATAATACTTAATTAGCATGCTTTAAAATCTGTATATCATATAAGAAAAAGAATAAATGGCAGTTTGCAGAATGTGTGTAGAATTAGAGTTGTAAAAAATGAAAATTGCCAGAAGCAATAAAGATAAGAACAATTTAATCTCCACAATATTTTATCCTGACATCATTATGCTAAAGCAACAAAACAGAGTTATACAAGAAGTTAGAGAGTTATGTCCTAGCAAAATGGATTTGTAAAACAAAATAAATGAATTCAGATAAATGGCTGATAACAGAAACGGCCTTCCAAGAGATTACAAATGATTAATAAAGGAAAGTAAATGTATACGGAAAAGGCAAAACCTAAATGCTTAGATTATTACTATTGTATGAAGAATCTAGCAAAACTCTTTAGAGGCATTTTTAGCTCTTTTTCCCTTCCAATGTTTCACTTCCCCTACCTTCTTTTTAGTTTGGATTCCTATATTTTTATAATGTTTTCTCCTTTACCTGACTGACCTGGGCTTGTCATTCATGAAGCAGAAAAATAATCCCCTTTCTCAATACTTGCTACACTTGCAAGACTGGTGAAAGGTTGCTTCAGCCCTTGCATGGCACAGACTCTTGGAAACTGGGCTTCTTCAGGGTTGGGCACATGTAATAGTGAGCAGAGCCACAACTTGGCATGTCAGCAACCCATGTGGGCAACAGTTCATCCACTCCAGTTCCGATCCAGCTCTGTTCTAATGGCCTGGGAAAAGGAGCAGAAAATGGCCCAAGTGTTTGTACCCCTGCTACCCCAGAGGGAGACCTGAAGAAATGCCAAGCTCCTGACTTCAGCCTGGCTCAGCCCTGGTCATGGAAGTTATGTGGGGGAGTGAAGCAGTAGTTGGGAGATCTTTCTCTCTGCTTTTCTCACAGTGGCTCTGACTTCCAAAAATAAGGGAGGGAGGGAGGGAGGAAGAAAAGGAAGGAAGGAAAAAACTGGGTTTCATCTTTGAGGCATTTCCAAACAACTGGCCACTATTTTCACTCTCTCCAAACTTTTCTCATAGTTTTTTGTTTCTCTATATATCTAACTTATGTGTTCACCCCTCCTCCCCACTGTGCCTACACTGTGCCTACGCCAATTTTCAAGGTTCTACAGTCAGTTTTTACAGTGAGTCTCTCTTGAACAGGATACGCACTCTGGTGACTTTCATTATTACCCATAAAGGGATGGCTTCCTAAGAATAAACTCACAAGCTCAACGCAGGCTTTAAGAGACCGGTACACTCTAAATTGCAGGTCCTTTCCATGGCTTTAATGCTAATGCTGTAAGGTCCCAACTTTAAACCCAATCTTCTCCAAAATAACATTCTCTTCCAACACTTTGGATAAAGTTTCTATGAGCATTTCAGATATGATAAATCAGTAATCAAGTCTGATAGTAAATACACTGTTTCATCTTTCTGTTCATTCACTATCCTCAGTATCTATTCCATTTGGTATTTTCTCTTATTTTTAAAAGTGTGCCGAGTTTGCTCATTAATTTTTCTTGATTACACTAAAAGGATGATTCTGTTGCCTACTTTAACACAAATGTTCTTTCTCCCTATTTTTCCCATGGTGAGATTAATATTATCAAAACTTTTATTTTTAGCACATATTCACTTCTGTTTGGCGATTTTATATAGCTAATGTAAGGATTGTGTTGGGGTTGGCATTGTGGTATATAGAGTTAAGCCGCCTACAACACCAGCATCCATATTGGTAGTACTTTGAGTCCCTGCTGCTCTACTTCTTTTTTTTTTTTTTTTTATTGTTAAACATTGGCTATTTTATTAAACCAGGTATTGGCAACTCACAACAGATGTGGTATTATGCTACAGTTAAAAGGATGGGTACAGAGACATATTCATTATTTGGGATTTAACTTCATGGACAGGATTCCATCTGCCTGTAATCCAGTGTAGGATATGCAAAATCCAAGAATAACGTTTTACACTAACTTTGTCCTCACCAGCACAACATTCAAATATTAGAATTCTTGAGTAGCTTTTGAGCACTAGTTCTTTTTTTTAACATATATTTTTATTGCATTTCCTTTTTTTAAAAAACTAATTACATTGCATTATGTGATACATTTTTTTATGCACTGGGATTCCCCCCACCCCTCTCAAAACCCTCTCCCCACGGTGGATTGCTCCACCTTGTTGCATTTCCATAGTTCAAATTCAGTTGACATTCTTTCATTGGAGGTATTTACCAATCATAAAGTCCAGCATCTTATTGTCCTGGTAAGTTCAATGGTTTCTTGGTGAGACCATCTCTGGTCTGAAGGTAGAGCCGGCAGAGTATCATCCCAATCAATTAAAAGTCCTGATCCAACTCCTTATTAGTGTGCCTGGGAAAGCAATGGAAGATGGTCCAAGTCCTTGGACTCCGGCACCCACTTTGGAGACCTGGAAGAAGCTCTTGGGCCCTAGTTTCTGGCTCCTGGCTTCAGATTGGCCCATTCTGCCCATTCTTATCATTTTGGGAGTGATTCAGTGGATGGAACACCACCTTCTCTGTTTCTCCTCCTCTCCCTGTAACTCTACCTTTCAAATAAGTAAAATAAATCCTTTTAGATAAAAGGACTGTATTTTGGTCCTTCAATGGTATGGATAACTCCCACCTGCACCTTTGTGCAGCAGCTTACTTAGTCTGCAGAGGCTACCCTGTATGGAGATAACTATGAAGTTAACATACTTCTCCGTACCAGTTGGGGCATGTCTATTCACTTACATTGTAATAGGACAAATTGTCTGAAGCTGCTGAGATGCTGTGTGGGTCAGGATGAGAATGTATTTCTCCTGAAGCTACTTTTTGATCTGCATCTCTCCCTGTCTCCTCCTGCTTTCCTTGCTCTATCACAGGTCTGTGAATCATTGGTACAGTAATTCCACTGTGGGCTCTGCTTTTAGGGAAATCTAATTCAAGCCAACATTCATAGTACCTTACACAAAATAGGCTCTCAATGTTTCTTGAATAAATAAATAGGCTTTCAGATTTCTTGTTTTAATGTAAACATTATTGAATAAATACACTAGATATGGAAATGTTTTTGGTAAAGCTGTGCAACATGTAATAAAATGTATAAAATGACAGCTTTCTGTGACAAGATGAAATGCCTAGATTTTCCCCCCAGTGATATTTTGCTCTTTTCACTACATTTTCTAAGGTTAATTTTCTTAAGGTGGCATTATCATTGAATGCATGTAAGTTATATGTGTTTATATTATTAAATTTCATGTGCATTCAAGTCATTAAACGTATTTTAGATATTCTTCAGCTAGCCTTTTTGGCTTACAAAGAAGTATTATTCATATCTCTTATTTCAGCTCGTTATTAGGAATTTCAAAGCCATAAACCATATGTTACATGTGCTACAGTGTAGTGATAACATCATATGATGATATATTGTGGCAAATTTAAAAAAACATGATGGGTAAAGCATTCACATACATGTATCTATTTATATGGAACACATATACAAACATCAGATGAATGCAGAGTACATTGATAGCCTTCATAAAATATCTAAATAAAAGTTTAATGTCTTACTTGGAAAATTAAGAAAAATAGACTCTGAAATATTGCTACATAATTATGCTGAAAAACACAGAAACGGGTGTATGTATAAAGGGAATTTTCTAAGTTAAAATTGTTTCATTACATTTATTTTATAATAGTTGCTCTCCTCAGATAATTATATCTCTTGTAAAATACAACTGAAGAGGCATAAGACTAAAGTTGTGTATGAAGAACCATACTTAAGTAATGATATAGGGGAACTCAGTGAGGATAGAGGGAATTGGGGAGGGAATAGGGAAATCCAATGACCTATGGAACTGTATCATAAAATAATAATAATAATAAGAAGTAGTAAGAAAAAAAAACAACTAAAGTTGTGTTGAAAATTCTTTACCATATTAGTGAAGGTAATTCAAAACTGTAGTTTTATATATGCAAGGTCTTGATCATTTATTGGAAAAATAATTTTGTGGTTTTCAAAGTCATTAGGCCACAAAACATTTCAGGTTCCAAATGTTTGGCATCTCTGAAAGTTTATATGCTTATTTTTCCTACACTGATTAATACCTAGTATTATAGTAAATACTATAATTTACCTAGTAAATAATTATGGATTTTGGCAGCCACCCACCCATACTCACTGTATCCCAAATGATAAATAACTTTTTACATGACATTTACAATCGTAAATTTACGAAATAGCTACTAGCATGTTCAATGTGGTGTTCCAAATAAAGATAATGACACAAAAATATCAGCACATTGTCACTTTGGCAGGAAGTGTCTTCTCTCCATCTGCTTTAAGGGATTCTGTGGCTCAGGAGGTAATATTCATAAGACTGTTTCATAGAACACCTGTCACCAGAGAGCATCCAAAGTGCTTCTGGCTTAATCCCTTAATATACTCGAGGGCTAAATTGTGATAAAACAAATCAATTTACATTAGAATCTTGAGTGATTTGCCTGAGCTCACAAATCCATCCAATCCCACAGCTGTAAAAACGATACTTCTGATTCCTATCCTTTGTTCCCCATTGATGAGGTAATTCTAGTTTCTAACCATTAGCAAAGGATAGGTAAATCACGATAACTGAATGTGCAGACCTTGAGGCATGTGGAGACCACACACAGACACACAAAATCAACTCTGCTCATTATGGATTTCACTGGGCTTGTCCCTTTTGAGGTTTGTGTGCTGGAAACTTGGTCCCTTATAAGGTGGTGTTGACATGGTGGAACCTTTAAAAGGTGGCATCTCATGCAAATGGAGTAATGCTATCCCCTGGGAGTGAATGAAGTCTTCTGGGACTCAGGTGCTGGGAGAATGAGGTATTCCAAGGGAGCCTCATGTCATCTTGGAATCTCTCTCATACGTGCACTGCAAACTAGCACTGCATAGCACATTTCACAAGGTCCTCAAAAGTGCCAATCAGATACCAGTGTCATGCTCTAGAACTTTCATAACTGTGAGCTAAATTTAGTTTTTTCATTGTAGCCCACCCCTCTGGTATTCTGTGGTAGTGACACAAAAAAGGGAATACCACCACAATTTTTCTCTTATGGGGTGTGGTCTTAATTAAAACACTAAAATGGATTTTAAAGTCAGTGTTTTGGTTAAACTATCAACATTTTTTATTTTTCAAAGAACTGATGCAAATTCAGATTTTTGGCATGGAATGACAAAATTGATAGCAGTTGTTTCTTAACAAGAATAACAAAAGGAATAAACAGTCCTGCGGCTTTGGAGAATGGCCAGATTTTGGGGGCAGGGGTCAGCTTTCTTATTTGGAAGGCTAGAATGACATGAAGTTTCCCTTCCCAGTTAACACAAAAATGTGATAATCTGATCTTCCTGATATGCCAGTGCTATCACTGGGCCCATCCCTTCAGATGTCTCTGACACTTTTGGCCTCATGAGCTGGTACCTCCGTGGGATGATGTGCTTCTTTCATAGCAGAGAATAGCTCTTGGGCCAATTCAGGTAAATAAATAAGCCATTCAGAGTCACAGGTGTCTTTGAAAAAAAAATAGGAATATTTCTTCTTTACTAATCCAAGTCACTGAAAATTCATACTTATTTTGTTACAGAATAAATAGTCTCAATTGACCTTCATCAGATGCATGCAAGCATTGCAGGTCATTGTGGCTTCACTATCTATGCGAATTTTATTGGAATGAAATAATTAGTTATAATGTTATTTTTCTCCACTGACAGCCTTCCCAGGGCATGTGCTGTCTCTTTTGCTTCAAGCGCACAGCAGAGACCGCTAATTAAACCAAAGTTTACCACAAGAGAGCATAGGCCTGCTGTCATTAACTGGTTGTGATATTTAACTGTAAGGGATGGCACTGTGTCTCTCTTTTTCATTTAATTGGACTGAGTTAGGAACTGTCTCCCAACATTTTGTTCTTCTGAATTATCTTTCCCACCCTTGATAGAGTGTGCACAAAATTTGAGGATTCTTATCCTCACTACAAAATTGCACTCTTGTGGATATTTATTTGACACTCACATAAATGAACTCCTTTCATGTCTTCTGCATCTATGCCTTTACTTTGGCAACTGTGTATGATCCATCTTTGAGAGACATCAAACATTTGAAATCTGCCATACTGCTCATCAAACAGGAATGCAGGGATAAATGTAGATTTGTTCATATGTGTATATACCACAACTGCTTGAGACTTGAACGGGATATACAATTTCCCATTTATCCATCTACGAATACCAGGTAATATTAAAGATATTATCTTTTATACTGTCTTAAGGTGATCCTCAAGGAGATATCCTGAGATAATGTTGCAGGAAGTAAATGTAAAAAATGTCACCTAAATGTCAGAAAGTTTGTAACAAATGCAGTAAATATCAATGACTAAGTGTATAGTCCATAACCTCTTACATTCGTATTTCCATATTCATTCATAGATATCAGAAATAATATACTATTTTTGATATTATTGTTTTACCTAGAGTTAAAACTGTCACTTTAAACTTTTTTTTCACTTTTATTGTTAGTGATACAATTTCTCAGTACAAGAACATCAGCTATTGTTCTAATGAGTAAACAGAATTGTGGATGCATTCATGTGCATTTATAGGTAAGCACCAGTTTGATCCATAAAGATGAAATGACAATTTTATATCTCCTTTTGATTTTATGTGAAACTAATCAAATTACTTCCGGAGACTAAAGACTCATCAGTATTCATTATTTTCTCCATAAGATTCTTCCCCTAAATCCAAGTCCACATCAGGACATGAACTGCAGAAACACATCGTGGCTTCCACTGGGCCCTGAAGTCTCTTTATTGGGACATTAAGGTCACCCTCATAGTAGTGAAATTAGCACTTTGGTATAAATAAAAAGTAAAAAGAAATATATTTTTTCCACTATACTGTGAGGTGGGTTTGACCTGTTTTATTGGCTTGCTGTATTCTATAAAGCTGCCATTGAACATACCTGGGCCATAACAGCGTGATTTCACTTGAAATATATACCCAGCCCCATAAAGACAAAACAGTGTAAGGAACATTTTGCTCAATAAGTCCTACAGTATGTGCTGGCTTTCTTGAAGCAATGACTTTGATGTCTTTTTTTTCCTAATGGGATCAGTGTAACCTAGAAATCATAACATAACTTGTGCTGTAAAGCATATAAAACAGTTCTGAAACAAACAAGCCTAAAGAAAAATATAATATTTTACCATGCAAGTCCTGGTAAATTTATTTAGGATCAGCACAATTTATGCAGAAGACAAATATTGAGGTCCAAGCTACTCTATCATAATGGTATCAATCTTTAGCTCTGCATTTTGAAGGAAGAGAAAATAAATGACACTATGCCTTAAGATTTCTACCAAAAATTTTATCACGCTGTAAAAACACTGAACCTCATGAAGCTCCTAGGTTATCAGAATATGAGCAAAGTTGTCAGTTTAAAAATACTCTAGTCAAATTTAAATAAAGTGGGCTTAGTGAAGTAGCAGTCAAAAATGGTTATTTTATCTTAGGTTTTTTATAAAAAGAGTTATTTTATTTATTTTTTTCCAAAAGGTAGATTGAATTTATGGAGAGAAGGAGAGACAGAAAGAAAGATCTCCCCCAAATGGCCACAGTGACCTGAGCTGAGCTGATCTGAAGCCAGGAGCTTCTTCAAGTTCTCCCATGTGGGTGAAGGTTCCCAGGGCTTAGGGCCATCCCAAATGATTTCCCAAGACATAAGCAAGGTGGTGAATGGGAAGGAAATAGCCAGGACATAAAGTGGTGCCCATATGAGATCCTGGTGCTTGCAAGGTGAGGATTTAGCCATTGAGCCATCCAGTCAGGCCCTAATCTTAGATTCTTGATCAACTACATATTCTCCTCAGATATTAAGCTAATGATTTTCCTAAAATTGATTGTTATATTTTTATTAAATACATTATGTCTAGGAGTAAAGATCTGTATGGTCCCACATGTGTGATCAAAATATAAGAGTAGGGCCCAGCATGGTGGCCTAGCGGCTAAAGTCCTTGCCTGGAATGCACCAGGATCCCAAATGGGCACTGGTTCTAACCTTGGCAGCCCTGTTTCCCATTCAACTCCCTGCTGTGGCCTTGGAAAGCAGTCGAGGATGGCCAAACTTGGGACCCTACACCCACATGGGAGACCCGGGAGAGGCTCCTGTCTCCAGGCTTTGGATTAGCTGAGCTCCAGCCATGGCAGCCACTTGGGGAATGAATCATCGGACAGACTTTCCTCTCTCTTCTCCTCTCTGTATATCTGACTTTCCAAAAAAAAAAAAAAAAAAGATAAATCCTTAAATATATAGATATATATGCACTCACATATATACTTGTACGTATATATATGAGTATTCTTCACAATGGGTCAAGAAAAAGAATTTCAAATTTATGGCTTTTTCCAGCTATTGTTTTCTATTGCAAATGTCAATGAATAGAAAATTACTGTTCTTAGCTTTCAGAAGCTATGTATGCCTGTATACCCTAACACACACACACACACACACACACACACATTGAGTTGGCTTTATATGTCTAAAAGCTGAGCTATACCTAACTTTTCAGCCAAGAAGAAGGTTCTCAAATGGTTCAGACATAAATATTTAAGAATGTTCATTTGTTAAATTAATTTTGACCTGTTCAAGTAGCTTATGAAGTGGAACAAGTCACAGAAAATATTTAGAAATACTCACTTGTAAACTTAGATAATGTAATGGTACCTGTTATGGTTATCCTTTGATAAGCATGGTATTTATGGAAGAGAAGTAGTAGTAATGATAAACTATGGCTAATAGTTTCTACACAATTCTATTACATTCTTTAGTTTCTGACATCTTACTCATTATAGGAGATAAAAACAAAAAATTATCTGAACTATGCAAATTTGTAAATGGGCTAAACTTCAATAAAATAGTGGTTAAACTTCCATGTTTGAATAACTTGCTCCATATTTTTTCATGCTATGAAAAAAATGTTTACTTTATTCCTTAATCTACCTCTTCCAAATGTAAACATTGATAGAGTAGAATTTCAATTTGATGAATTATTATTTCCTAAAAGCCTCATGTGAATATTTTTTTTCATAAATCTAGGAGCTATTCCTCTGAAAAGCAACATTCAAATGCTTAAGAAAAAAGAGTATTTCCAATAAAATGCTATTCGGGACTCAAATTTGGCAGGTGGAAATTAACAAGTATTTATATTCTTATTCTGTTGTTTAATAAGGCAACTGCATAGCAACAGCATGAGCAAAGGTTTGACTTGGCAGAATTTTTTATGAAAACAAAACACTGGATCATTTAATTGGCCACAGGTCAGTACAAGTCAACAGTGAGAAACCAGACAAAGCATCACTGGCTCCGCCTTAAACTGCACTAGAAGCACACTGTTGCTGGTACAGGTCATGCTTGCTCCATATTAACCTGCTCTAAATAAGACCACATATGTCCAGCTCCATTTCTGAGTAGGAACACCACCTGTTGGGGTTGGGGTAGGGGGAAGTGTCAGGCATCTGTATATCATAAAAAAGGTAACAGACCTGTGATTTTGCTAATCCAAGCTTAACCCTGGTAAAATACACAATGTGACCCTAGACATCTGAAGGACTCTGATGTATTTAAACAAAGACACTCATTTGCTAAAAAAGACAAATTAGGAATAGTAATTAGCAATGCTTACAAACTCATTTGGAGTTACTGTAGGGGGACAATAAGAGAGGACATGTGGTCCAGAATCAGAAGCCTAATTTTAGCAGGCATCCACACCCCTTTATCATAGAATCCTCATATGTAAACAGCAGAAAATGATCATACCTGTCCTGGTTAACTCAGACTCTTTCTCAACAATTACATGCGAAAGTACCCACACATATTCTGAGACTTTAAAATAATTTTAAACATAATAAGGTCCCCACTGTTCAAGATGAGTCATCACTGAGCAGCAAGAACTCCTTTTACCAGCACAGTCGGAGACTCAGCTGGACCACAGTCCATGATTATTGTTGTCTACTCAATTGAAACAGCAAAGAATTCACTTTGTGCCTGTTTTATCTCAGTAATGGAAGCACATTTGTGAAGAATCACTAACGTCATTAATTTAATTTGCTAAAGAGTGCAGTTAATGTCCACAATCTTCAGAGAATTGATGAATGGTGTTGAACTTCCATGAAGATACTCATCAACTTATCTCAAAAAAAAAAAAAAACTGAAAATATGCTCTAGATCAAATTAAGGCTAATTCATTTTACCCAAACAATAGCTCTGCACTTGTGCTGCCAATTATGAGAACACATAGAATATCCTGGATTGTAAAACTGTTGAAATCTCAAATCTTAAATTTCAGCCTTTGGATACCTGATACTATCCATATGTCTAACTGCTTGCTACATTGTGCTTACATTTCTATCAAGGTTTGAAAACTAAATAACCTCTTAGTAATGCCTACCAGTTGTTTCAAGTTTACTTACCCTCTGACCTTCTTTTCCTGGTGGCCCTTGAGGGCCTTGCATACCCAGGGAACTCTGTGAAGAAAACAAGACACATGTTAGTAGACTGTTTCAAGTGTAGCTGCTTCACCACAAACATTGTAAAACTAATATTAATTAAGCCCAACTTTTAAAATAATTTGATTAATGATGATTTTCACTTTTGTGATCTATCTTTATAACTTCAGAGAAAAACAAAAAAAAAAAGCAATTCCAAACCAGGTATGACATGAAATATTTACTCCTAGTGAATTACAGAAGTGAAACCACACTACAAGAAGACATCATAAACAAATGGCAACAATATTTGTAAGAGAAAAAGGTCTTTGTGTATATAGACTAAAGAAAACTACATTTTTGGTGGAGAGGAGCTTTATTATTGTCTTCTAAGAAAACACACTGATTTATAACACTTGACCTTTAGCATCATGAAAGTCATTGAAAGCCTTTTCAAAGCACTGTCAAGTGGTATGGAAAGTGGTCATTTTTTTCATTTTCTAAAACTGTCTAGGAACCCCTAAGTGTCGTTAACTTGGAAGTCAAGTCTCCTGGCACAGGAATTCCAAGACATCTAAGTGTGGAGGATTTCAGGCTTATTTTTTTTCTTCAGTCCACATTTGTTTAGCAATATCTCATATACCTGTGCGCATGGGATCTTTGAAGTCAATGATTCCCAGATTCCTAAGCCCAGTTTATCCTCTGAGATGCATGCTGGACTGTTGCCCCTCAGTTACTGCATGGGCATATCAAACACTGACCTCAGGATCATCTCTCCAAACTGGGTGCTCCCCAGCAGTCCCCACTCAATAAACTTTTTAAAAGATCCATATTATTCTAAAAATGGTTTTTACTTTGTTTTTTCTTTTTTATTATTATTTTATTTTGATAATCTTTTTTTTTTTAAGATTTATTCATTTTATTACAGCCAGATATACAGAGAGGAGGAGAGACAGAGAGGAAGATCTTCCATCCGATGATTCACTCCCCAAGTGAGCCGCAACGGGCCGGTACGCGCCAATCCGATGCCGGGACCAGGAACCTCTTCCGGGTCTCTCACGCGGGTGCAGTGTCCCAATGCATTGGGCCGTCCTCGACTGCTTTCCCAGGCCACAAGCAGGGAGCTGGATGGGAAGTGGAGCAGCCGGGATTAGAACCGGCGCCCATATAGGATCCCGGGGCTTTCAAGGTGAGGACTTTAGCCGCTAGGCCACGCCGCCGGGCCCTATTTTGATAATCTTTACATAGTTGATTAGGGCACAAAGGGTCAAGGGCTACAGGAAAGTGGGTAAGACCATTGTTTCCATGTTACTATTTTTTTCTAGATCTTGGGTAAGAGAATAAAGGGAGATGCCCCACCCAGCCTCCCACCCCAATGTACAGCATGCTCTCAAGATCCTGCTCAAGTGGTTTTGATAGACCAATACTTCTGAATTGCTGCCAATCTTGCCATTCCAAGCATGATGAAATCTCCCCAGAATCCACTGGCTGACACAGTCTACCTTAGAGTCTCCAGATTTTCACTGCCAACACATGGCTGGGGTAGATGTTGATCTGTTCTGTCCTCCATCCTGTTGTGGTACCAAGGGTCCTCTGCAGGTTCCAATCGACTGCCATATTCTCCTTGAGCACTTGGAATTGCTGTCTACTGTTCCATCTGAGCCTCTAAAGAGGCTCAGCTTTGACATTTGCACTCCATGGTCAGACCATGGAACCTCTACTTCTCTTCATGGTTGGGGTTCTGAGATCAGCAATTCAGTTGGAGGGATCCTCAAAGAAGCTTAATCTGGGTGATCCCAGACCTTATTCCTGTGTGTGCCTAGCAGTACAAGGTCCAACAGAGTCTGTCGCCCCAATGAGCTTATGCATATGTTGGTGGCTGCAATACTCAATAAATTCATGCAGCACCCTGCTGGTGCTATCACCAGAAGTCCAGAAGTCATTCCTCATCCTCTTCTCTCAATATAGCCTCACACTAGGTTACCCAATGTGTTTGATCTCCAAAGTGTATTTGGATCCACTATTTCTCTGTATCCCTCCTGTGCCTTATGCTCACTTCCTGATTCTTCCCAGGAATACCCTGTTTTGTCTTACATTACCCCGTTTTTGTCTGCAAAGTACTTAACACAAATTCATTTAAATGATGACTCATGTAACATTGACCTATCAATGAAAATGATTCACACTGGAAAGTCAATACACTTTAATTAAACTTACCCCAAAAGTAGAGGCTTTAAAGATTTTCTAAATATTTATAATGAACCTATTATATATTAAATGACTCTGATGGTTTGGAATAATCTAGTAGTTTGAAAATATCATGGTACATGTTAAAATAAGTCTGAATCAATCTTAACTTCAGAAGGAATATTTTGTCATTCAATTTAAAAATGATGAGCATTTTTACAATATGTTTTAAGAGTCATGGCTCCCTTTAAATCAAAATACCAGATGTGCTTATGATGATTGTTATCACAAAACACATTTTTACTTTTTATAAAAATAAGTGCTAGTATCTTTTACATAATGTTGTCATATGTTTCATTTAAAATTATTTTTACCTACCTTAATGGTAGAGATTTTTTCATTTATTGCTTTACTCCCCCAAATGCTTACATCCGCAAGGGTTAGCACAGCACAAACCCAGGACCAACAAATTTCATCCGGATCTCCCATGTGGGTGGCAGAGGCCCAAGCATTTTAACCATCACCTGCTGCCTTCACAACTCCTTAGCAGAACGCTGGATTGGAAATGCAGGAGCCAGGCATTCTGATCTGCACACAAGTACCCAACTGGGGCTCAAACCAGAATGTGGCACAGTCTTACCTCTTCATGTATTTTTACTTTGAATAAATAGACATTTTAAGTTTTCAATCCGACAGTTTTAACTTCAGTAAAGTCAGAATGCAGTATTAACTATTATTAACTAACTTTCAACAATCATTATCATAATTCTGCATGTGTTAATTCTCAGTGTTCCTCAGTTCTTTGCCTTCTCCACAAAAGATGAAAAAAACTATCTGGTTCACGTTCCTGCCTTTTGTTTATTTTTGGAAGAATTTATTATTTCGGCACATACATAGAGATAATGTTTCATTGATTTGGACAGGAACATCACAGGAAATGAAAGAGTAATCAGTACTATTTGTAGTTCTTTAAAAAAGAAAATTATCAAATGATAAATAATCAAGAAAAGTTGGCTAATTATATAGATTTTACTATGATAAGTTTCTAATGTGTATAAGAAAAATAAATGTCAAAATCCAAATATTTCAAAGTATTAATTATAATTATAGAAAATTGTACCATTTTTAACAATGCTGACAGAATTTGGGCTCCAGATGAAACTTTTCCCTTTCATTATTAGGAAAACCATTATTACCTTTTGAATAGTTAGACTAATGTATAACATTTTTGATATTCATTCAAATGCTGATAATTTCTTGACAATTTTTAAACATGAATTATCAAAACATATAGACATCAAACATAATCAAGATAGTATGCTTAATTCTGATAGACACTGGAGCAAAAAGTCTACTCCTTCTACCAGTTGAAGTTGTTCTATAGCAAAAGTCAACCTAAGTTAAGAGTGTTAAATCTGATTTGGTATGTATTCAACAGAGAGTAAAATTTTGTTGCAAAGTCAAAGTAATAAGGAAAGGCACCAACTCTCCTCCATAAACCTATAATTCATGTCCCCTTTTTCTTTTGCCAAGTCTGAGATTAGCTAAGTGATGGAAAATTTGGAAGTCCTTTTTTTTAAAAATTTTATTTGAGAGGAAAGAGACTAGAGTGGGAGGAGGGAAGAGAGGAACAGAGAGAGGAAAAGAGGAACAGAGAACGGGGAGAGAGGGGGAGAAGGGTAGAGCGGAGAGGAAGGGAAAGAGAAAGAGAGAGATCTCAATCTTCCACTGCTATTTCATTTCCAAATGGCTACAATAGTTAAGGCTGGGCCAGGTTGAAGCCAGGAGGAGTTCTGGGTCTCGCACATGGGTGCAGGGTCCCAAGGCTTTGGGCTGTCCTTGGCTGCTTTCCCAAGCCACAAGCAGGGAGCTGAATGGGAAGCAGAGCAGCTGGGATTAGAACCAGTGTCCATTTGGGATCCTGGTGTGTTCAAGGCGAAGACCTTAGCGGCTAGGCCACGGCGCCAGGCCCTGTGATCACCTTTTAATCCCAGCCATTTTCCTAATATCCTAATATCTGTCTTTATTAAATATTAGTTGTGAATTACCACTAAGAAAAATAATTTTAATATTATCATCAGTAAAACACTGATCAGAAAAAAATTTTTTCACAAATTAAAAAGTTAAAATTTGGGGATGCTCATTTACTGTTATCCAGATCACTACTTTCATTTAGTAAAGGCAAGCAACAGATTTATTACTTACTAGGAACATTAGAGATTTTATGTCAGCTCCAGTTTATCTGATTTAACCTTGGACAGAGCTCAGTAGCTGTATTAGCTCTCTTTTCACAAGTCTTTGCTATTCCGGCTTTGGGAAGGGCATATGTGTGCACTTTACGTATCCTCCATCGCTTGTAGGTTATAGAGGAAGGCAGCTCTTTTTTTTATGTTCTATCACATTTCTTGACAGAACTCAATGAAACTTGTGAAACAATTATGGGTTTTGGCATCAAGAAACAGGCTTCATTTTAATTTTTAAAAATTAGGATTTAAATACAGTATTGAAAAATTTTCAGTATTATCTGTTTCCTCAGTGTGAAATGGCTATTCCACTCTCTGGTGTCCAAGAATAAAATCACATTATGGCTCATTTACAAATTATTTAAAAAATGTGTTACATGTCTGTTACAGAAACTATTCATATTTTCATTACTTATTATACAAATTTATATATTTTTCTAGTTACAGAATCTTAATATTTTCATAGTCTGTGTACTTTTAAATGTAATTTTCTAAGAATATCTATCCATTTTTTTTTCTATTTTCCTCTGACTTTGCTATAAGAGGTGCCCATTAGGGCATTTCTAAAAATTTATAAATGTACAGGTTTCTCACTTTCTTGAATGAGAAGCTTGAGAACATATTTAGGGTATTCACTATATACACATCTATCTGTGTCTATGTAGGCATTCATTGTTCTGTTTTTGAAAGTGGGATTCTGAATATCAAAAATGTTGATGAAGAATGGAATTTATAAGGCTGCTACTTCTTTTGGTTGGGACTGAAATATGCAAAACACCTCTAAGCCAGCTAAAGCATTCTATGTTCCAGTGAATAGCCATTACCATGTGTTACTTTTCACACGGCTCTCTCTGGACAATCTGCTGACTATTTAAGACAAACAAGAGCTTATCTTCATGGAAGCCATGTAAATATTTAACTGAGAAATTACTTAGAATTAACTGGTTCAGAACAGGATTTTGAAGTGTTTAGCAAACACAGCAGATGTTTAGTAGAGTTAATAGGGTAGATTAATTGCATTTGAACACATTTTCATTGGTGAAAAGAGGCAAGAAACCTTCGTAAGTTCTCAATAAAGGAAAGGAGCTGCAATTAAAAAACAAAAAAGAAAATTTCATGTTAAAGTATTATTTGCACTCTCTTGCCAGGGTTGCTGCGGTACATATGATACCTAAAACCCACTTCAACAAAACTGTCATGTAAGTGTATTTTAAGTGTTATGATTATGGGTTTAGAGAATGCTTCACAGACCTGAAGTGTAAGATTAAGAGACTCTGCATAAATTCTTTAAATATTGCTAGGGGGTGCCTGTGTTTCAAATAAAAGTTTATCTGTCTTTACGGGATATTTCAGGTCTTTAATATGAAAGAGTAGGAACAAATTTTTATGTTGGGGACATCAGTGAAGTTGTTTTGTCGGCATATTTTGTTCTCTTGAAAATGAACAATGACAGGCAATAGGTTTTACAATGGCTAAAGTAAAAGTAGTAAACATCCAATAGACATCTGGTGGAGTCACAGGAAGTGATTTTCATGTCAGCTGTGAGAACTGGAATGTAGGAATGCTTGCACTAACAATTAAGGAACGACCAGTTTTCTGTTATTACATGAATTACTGTGACATTCACAGGAATTTTCCGTACAGTGTCTAAGTATTCACTTAGGGGATTCTATGCTTATATAAAAAGCCAATTATTGTATTATAAGTAGTTTTCAATAAATAATAAAAAGTAGATGTATTGAAGTAAATACAAGACTCTTCTATATATTAAAAATAAACTTTAAAACTTTCTCAGTAACACTTGTATGAGAAAAGACATTTGTCACTAAAACAAAATTTTAGAAAATATTAATGTGTATGGAACAATTCAATCATTGTCAATTGTGGTTAACAAAATCTGTATTTGGATGGCCAATTTTTCCTGTCAATAATTTCAAAAGCAGATGGCATAATAGTACCTTCAAGACTAAACCATTTCCTCTGAAAGCC